>NW_028227264.1:61928750-63322500 GCF_978045245.1 Mus caroli
TCCCCTAACACGAGGAGGTAAAGCTAGGTATATGCTGTTTTCCAGATAGAATAGATTCACTCAACAGCATTGTGTCTATATGGCTGTCTTGTTGAAGCTGTGTGCTGCATTATCTCAGTCAATGATGCAATGAATGTCCCTGTCACAGGCTGGCTGGTACAAACACAATGGTAAGCATACAGTGAATGTGACACAGAAATGTAAGGTGTGGAGGATTTCCACTTTGCCTTTGGTTATTTCTACACATTTGGCACTTTCAGGCCATGTTTTGTTGACGGTGGGGCAGAGTTGATCATATCTGTCTATTTTGGGACATTTTGTTTTAAGAAAGCCTGGGTCTAAAATTCCAATATATTTTATTATAAAAATGGCAAAAGGATTATCATAAGAAATTAGACTACACACACACACACACACACACACACACACACGCACACACAAAATAAGAAAGCAGGTAATTTCTCCAAAATTTCTCTCTGGAAATAACTATTCTGTCATGTGAATATTTCCAAATATCCTTCAGTGTATCTCTATTAAGCAAAATATAGCTCAATATGATTTTAGGAAAAAGGTTCATAGTATTCATAGCATTTTACACCACTAACTAATTGTTTTATGCAGAATGGAATAAGGTAGAGGAGTTACTTAGACAGGGCCATCAACACCAAAGCAGCAGGCCTTGCAGAGTAAGTTTATTGACCTGGGTGGGATCCCCAGAAGCCAAGTAAAGGAAGAAAGAGAGAGCAGATTTCACAGTGGTCCTCTGACTTCTACAGGTGCGGCATGGATACACTCATGTATTTGCACATGTGAGCACACACAATAATACCTTATGACCAGCAGTCCTGCTGTTTAAAAAGTGTAAGCCAGCCTGGGATTTGACATCAACATAAATTTCAAACTCTCAGGTGAAAGCTGATCCCCCGTGAGTCCATCTCAGCTGCTCTCTCTTCCTCTACGGCAGCAGTGGTCACAGGAACAAGATGGTTTTGGGGGAGTGAATTAGAACCTTTTGAGGACAAAGCAAGTGCCACTCAAGTTCTGCATCCACTACTGATGTGCTCAGCAAGATGATTAAAACAAAAACACAGACCCTCACAGAGCTCCTTCCCATCTTCTAAGTTTTGATGGAATTTATTAAATACTAAGTCATATCTATACATTGAGATGACTTGTATTTGGGGCATCTCAATATGCAGAGGTCACTTAGTCTATTTCTTTTCTTCAGTGGTCATAGATACCAAAACTTGAATCCTTTATTGCAGAACAACGTTTGTATCTCGCACCAGCCTCCTCGATCCCAATCTCTACTACTCGAGCCCTTCCTTTGAGTCTTGGCTGGATGGACCAAGTAGCTCAGGAAACTTAATGGATGTGCCCTCAATATTGTGTTTGTAAAGTCCTTGACATCTTTGGGATTGCCAGTTTAATTTATAATTAAGGGGGATTTTTTGCTGAGTACAACATTCTTAGTTTCTCTGTCTTTCTAAGTTTGTGTATTATTGTGATAACTTCTTCAGTGGATACATTAATGGAAGATTTGGCAGTGAGCTTATTACCAAGTCACTAGTCTTCTGAGTAAGGAGCTGACCAATTTGAACGAAGTCTAATATTAGGATATTTGAGATGGAAAGAAAATTTAGCTTAGTTTCGGGTTGAAGTTTCAGTGCCCTCTTGACAATACTGAAGATGTCAAGAGGTAAGAAGGACATGACCCTGGAGCTGGGCAGGGAGGCTAGGCTAGCGACAGACACTTGGAACAGATAGCATGGGACTGAATTGAATGGGGGATAGTGGAAGGGACCCAGGGTCTGGGGACTGAGTGTCACGTACCTCAGCTAAAATCAGAAACATGAGGAGAGATACCAGTGGGAACTCAGGAGTCCTGTCATTGCAGCTGATAAGAGGGGAAAAGTGCCTAACTGGATCGAAGGCTTTCTGAGTACAATAGATACTGTCATGTCAACATTGGAATTGGGCTGCTTAGAAGTTATTTGGTTTTCTTCCATGACAAATGCAGTGGACAAACCCCTGGGAAGCCTTACTGGGGGAGAGAAAAAGGGAGACAGAACCTCAAACTGCTATAGATAATCAATGTGGAAAATGTTTTAAGGGAATAACAAAGATTATAATTAACCCAGACAGTCAATTTAGTCATTGGCCACATCATCACATTTGACCGTGCCTTCTGTGTCCCAGTGCCTCTTTGTTAATAATTGAATGGACAACGAAAGCCAATGGACCACTCTCCATCCCTGTCCATGTGAATGGAAGGAGGGGGGAGCACAAATGTGGAGCATCTTCCTTACAGACATGCCACCTCAGCTGCAGGGCTTCTGAGAAGCCTGGGAAGGTTTTTTTTTTTTAACACCTGTCTCCTCTGGGTCTTGCTTGACATTGCAATGACTACTATTTTTCTATGTACAATTATGCAATGAAATAAATTATGAACTTATGTAATAAAAAATGAAGAGTCAATGTGCAATTCACAACCAATTCCTTACATTGCGCTTGGCCTTGGCTTTAAAGCCACCTAATAGTCGAGGGGGTCTTTTCTGAGGATCCCAGGCTTGGCTTCAGAATCTTCAGCTTTGTCAGTACCCGGGTGATGGCTCTGTAGGCAGTTGCACCTAGCTGACTGTCGTTGTCCTGAATGATGTATGTAATTCTTTTAGGAAATAATTTATAACTTTATGCGTATGGGTGAGTTGTCTACGTAGATGTCTTTGCACCACCTGAGTCTGATGTATGGGGAGGCCAGAAGAGAGCCCTGGATCCCAAAGAACTGTAGTCACCAATGGTTGTGCTGCTATGTGTGGACTGGGAATTGAACCTGGGTCTTCTGGGAGAGCACCCAGTACTCTTACCCATGAAGCCATCTCTCCTGCCCCTCTTCCTAATGTTTAAATTAGTTAGCATACAAGGAACCCAGGTAATGGATTGGATGTTGACATTTCATACATCTGTGTCAGTGATCTTTGTTCTAATTCATTCCCTTCCCTTCCCCCCCTCTTTTCTACAGGGTTTTCTTTCTTCTCCAAGCCCTTCTCCGCTTCCACTTTTCACAACGTACACATATTTTTCCTTGCCAGGTGAGAATCCTTCCTAGATTTGCTTTCTGATGATGTAAGTCTCATAGAACCCACCCTATTCTTGAAGTTAAATCAAGGTGAACTGTATTCAGGAGATGGGCTGTGCTGGTATGGTGGCGGTGAGTCTTTGTGTGTGGTTTAGACACTGGTGTGATTGATGGAGTCAGTCACCTGGTGGCGTAGAAAGACTCCTGGGCTTTGGATGTGGAAGGTAATGAGTTGGAAAAATAGGATTTAAAGAACACCAGCTTCAATGTTCTATAAAACTTATTCTTCTAGAACACATTGTTCCTGGAGATTATGGGGTAGTTTTATGCCCTCCTTGCTTTATTTATTCGATCACGTTTCTCCTGAAAAGAGCTTTTGTCATGCTCTTTTCTTCCTCTCCCCTGCACTTAGTCAGCTGGGTGACTGGAGAAGATGTGCTTTTCCAGGCATTTGATTTTAAAAATCAACTTTATTGAGGTATAATTTGCATATAATAAAAATGCACCCATTCTTATGGTTGAATGAGTTTCAAGAAACAGAGCCTGTCATGGACTCGTCAGCGCAATGAAAATAGGAACGATTTCCCTTCAGAAAGTTCTCTGCAGCTCTCTGTAGTCATGCTTCCACGCCCGCCCACAGCCAGCCACAGATCTGTTTTTGGCTATTGTCAGATTTGTCAGGCGTTCAACTTTAAGATACATCTTTCCTGTTCAACATCATCTGTTACCTCTTCTCCAAATCTCCCTCCATTGTCCTTTATAGATGGAGCCTTGAAGCTGCTCTTTGTGCTCCCCCAGGAAGCCTGTCTTTTTGTCCTACTTTCTCCAAGCCTCTCACTCTGTTGTCCTCTCATTCTCCTGCAGATGTTGCTCTTGATTCTTTTTCTGTTATGTAATCATTCTGTAGATGTGGTAGACTATAGACTAGGAAGGCCATAGACTAGGCAGACTATAGGTAGACTGTAGACTAGGCAAACTTTAGACCCTGTCTGCAAGCATTTGCCTTTAAAGTCAAACCTCACCTTCAAATTTGAACAATATTAACTTTTAGAAGCCCATTAGAGGTGAAGAAGAAAGCTTTTAAATTACAATTTGACAAGGCTTTAATGTCAGTTACCACTACAGTCTACATGTACACACATACCACACACAATCACAAACTGGGAAAAATAAAACTACACATGAAAGTGAAGCAATTTTTCAAAATTGTCTTTGTTACAATACACTGTAATTTATGATAACTTAGTAATATTTTAAAATTTTAAATATTGTGGGTATGTTTGGGTGATTATCAGAACAAACAAGTTCTCATTGATTATCCTATCTTAAGATTTCATATCCCAGAAACCTTTGATTTTAGAAAGTGGGTTTTTCTTTGGGTATCACTGTAAAGGACATCATGCCTGTGTGAAGTCCTACTGTTTTTCTGGAAGTAGGAGGGAAACTACTTAGGAGCATTAGTGTAAACCTATTTCAGCTGGGATCTAATTGGGTTTAGATGTTCAGAGACACAGAGGGCTAGATATGTAATTAGAGGCTTTATAACAGTAAATGTCCTATAAGGACAGTCTTACAGGCAGTGTACTTTTGTGTTTAAAAGTCTTCCAAGGTGTGAATCCCTAAGATTTTTCTCTGTTTGTCTCTATCTTTGTCTATACTCTCTGTCTCTCTAAGCAACAGAAGTCAGACTCATTGATTTATTCTTTTTGAGTAATGTGTGGCTTCATTGTGCTTGAGACCCGGGGCACGCATTCCTTAGAGCTTATTTGTGCAGTAGAAACATCTATTCACTTGCTTCTGCAAATCTATTCTTGTGGGTGATCTTTCAAAGGGAGGATGCATTTGCAAGCTGCTCACAGGTCTGGTATGGTGCCAGCTACCCTGGTGTTCTTCGGATCCCTTTCAGTGCAGTATCCCTACCTGGGATAGATGTGATTCATGGGGTTTCTTGGTTGCTTCTCATCCATTCCAATCTCTGAATTCATGAATGGAAGTTGCTGTGATGTGATTAGTAGTAACTCGACAGTCTTGTTGCTGTTTTTATCATATTTCCTGTTATATGATATATCAGTCAAGTGATATGATGATGACCCTACAAGAACTGTCTCTTTGGTAATCTATGTGTCATACATGCACCAAAGCACATGAAAACACACATACCATACACACCATACCTGCACACACACACACACAGACACACACAGACACACACCAACATATACACACATGCCAAGAAACATAACACCAACCACCACCACCACTACCACCACCACCATATACAAAACACCTCTTCCTCCCCACTCTTCTTTGTGCCTGCTGTCCTGTCTCCCTGGTACTTCATCCTCATCTGCTTCATTTCCCTCCATCCTTACCCTTACCATGCCCTCACCTGTACATTTGTCTGTAGAATGGAACTGTAGCAAAGTTATGGAACTCTTCAGACTTTCCCCAAATACACAGGTAGAAGAGTCGGTCAGAGGACACAATGCAAACATCACCCGATGGTGTGAGTGTGTATTTATGTAAGGAAGCTGAAGGAAAAGTTTCTAATGTCCATGCTTCTTTCTTCCCCCGCCCCTGCCCCCCCAAACTCAGTCACAAGAGAGGAACTGAGGGGTTCTGTGACAGGGACAAGATGCGGAGTGCATTAACCACGCTGCATTAAGATAATAAGAAGCAGCAGCTTGAAACTTTAAACGTTCAGAGATGAGTCACATTGTCACCGTGCTATCTATCTTCAGATTTCTTCACAAAATGAAAGAGCAGTCACAATTATATTAACACATCTGGAAGATTTTGAAGGCAGAGAGATTAGAAGGAGTCAATTCAGGCTGAGACCTTTTTTTTTTTTTTTTTTTAAAGTTCAAGCTCTTTAATGTAACAGGGAAAAAGTTTTGTGTCTCTTGTTTCTGTTTTGCCTGCTTCTAAAGAGCTGAGTCATCATAGTGCCTCCGCCTCTAGTCACTGCTTCCTGGCTTTCATTTTCCTTAGTTTGACATTTGGCACTGGGCTAATGACTTTGAGTTGACTTTGCCGTTTAACAGTTAGATTCAGGCATGAATAATTTCCTTCATCCAAACATTATGCTTAGTTCTCGTATATGTTTAGTTAACGAAGCCTCCCAATCCTCATCCCACTCCCTCCCCCCAGTTCAGCTTTCAGCATAGAGAGATAAATGTCTCAACGAGACCATCTCATGATTTAGCCTCTTGTGTCATGAGGGGCATCTAGCATGTTTGCAGGGCAAACATAGTGAGGACTGACAATGAAAATCTAGAAGCCGTTTGGCCGCTTCTCACTGTGGGAACATGAACACTTACAGAGGAAGGTGTAGAACCTCATAGGGACCTGATAGGGACTGGATGCCATTGCCTGCTCAGTAACAGACGCTCTGTGGGTTTCACCGAGTTACCACACCATTAGTGCCTCTTTCTTTCTTGTGTGTTCATTTTTAATCCCATTGGTTGATTCTGGGATGTGTTTTCCTTTATAGTCGTGGGTTAAGAAAACCTAGCTTGCCCAGACAATTATGGTTTCTATCCATTGCACAGAGCTTTCTGTACTGAGTCACCCTTGGGTGCTTAACTGTTATAGCTTTTCATGGATGAACTCAAAATAACACATATGTCCTTGTAAAATCAGACAAGGCTTGACCAGAAAACTATCTGTGATACTGACATGTGGCTCATAGGAAAGACATACGGTAATCAATTGCTTTAGAAAATAATAAGATATATATGCCAAGCAGAGATTTAAGATGGGAAAGGATTTTTTTATGCTATTTGTTCT
This sequence comes from Mus caroli, assembly GCF_978045245.1. Taxonomy (NCBI): domain Eukaryota; kingdom Metazoa; phylum Chordata; class Mammalia; order Rodentia; family Muridae; genus Mus; species Mus caroli. The sequence continues at coordinate 61,935,619 of NW_028227264.1, forward strand.
AACTCCATGTGTGAAGATGTACTATGGCACCTAATCAATTACTATTGATCCCTGTGTGTACCCTCATATCGCAATTAGTAAATACTACTTTCAGAAAGACGGTAGATTTATATCCTTCGTTTTTCCATGAGAAAGATATTGAACAGAGAACTGAGGAATTAGCAAGACCTGGTTGGTCTTCAAATATTTTGCATTTATTGGCCATCCAAGCAGTGTCATGACCCTGGGGTATATTCTTCCACATCTTCCTGATGGGAAGCACAGACCTCCTCAAAACTGAAACACCTTGTTCAATGCCAGGCAGCTCTAAAAGCATAAAGCTGGAGTCTGGGTTCAGAGCTTGTCTCAGGAACCTGAAGTCACTTGCAATGCTTATTTTCTCCTTTCTTCAAAGCCTGCCTCCTGCCTGTCAGTCTGTCAGTCTGTCTGCCTGTCTCTTTCTCCCCCTCCCATTCTCCTCCCTCTCTATCCCCCTTCCCCTCCCACCCCCTTTCCTTTCCTGCTTCTCTCTCCTCCCTTGAGTTTTTGATAGACTGACTCTGCATGGAAAACGTTTCCCTTCCCTTCCCAGGTACATGTACGTGAGAATGGGAACAGATGTTTCCTATGAAAGATTCTTTCTAGAAAAAGAGGATATGAAATTGGTTTTATTTTAGTATGGATAGACTGGGGTCTAGATGCCAGGAACAACCCTTCTTCTTTCTACAGTGTCTGGGATTCTAATGGCAGATGATTCTGAGCCAAAGCTGTCAAGGCGATGTTTCTGTGTAGTGTGATGGGTAGCATAGCTTCTGGGGCCTGGCAGAGAAAGGGCAGAGCTTCGAGGATCTGCTAACTCATAAAAGATGATCAGTGCTGCCATTCTAATCCCTTCTCTATTTATAGTCACGTGTGAACTAGGAAGAGGCTTGAGCAGTTCACTGAATGGTGTACAAGATTAACTCGAAAGGCTGGAAGACTTATATTTTTGGTTGTGAGCCTAGCCTTTAATGGCTGAGCCATCTCTCCAGCTCATAATCAGCCTCCAAACACTGACACCATTGCATACACTAGTAAGGTTTTGCTGAAAGGACCCTGATATAGCTGTCTCTTGGGCCTAGGCTATTCTTGGGCCTAGCAAACACATAAGTGGATGCTCACAGTCAGCTATTGGATGGATCACAGGGCCCCCAATGGAGGAGCTGGAGAAAGCACCCAAGGAGTGGAAGGGGTCTGCAACCCTATAGGTGGAACAACATTATGAACTAACCAGTACCCCCAGAGTATAGCAGTAAATCTCACTGCATAGGTAACAGAAGATGGACTAGTCGGCCATCATTGGGAAGAGAGGCCCATTGGTCTTGCAAACTTTATACGCCCCAGTATAGGGGAACAGCAGGGCCAAGAAGTGGGAGTGGGTGGGTAGGGGGATAGGGGGGAGGATATGGGGGACTTTTGGGATAGCATTGGAAATGTAAATGAAGAAAATATCTAATTAAAAAAAAGACTGGAAGATGCTGCAGCTCAGGCAGTGGCAGTACTTGCTGTACTTGCAGAGAAGCAGAATCCAGATCCCAGCACCCACATCAGGTGGTCCATAACCACCTGTTACTCTAGCTCTCTTCTGGCTTCTGTGAAGGGTCTTGAATAAGCAGAAATCCTATAGTAGGATTCAGCAACAGCTTAGACTCACAACTCAGCTCATGCAGCATAGAAACAAGTCAGGTCCTTAGATGACTATTGGAGGAAACGGTGAAAACTGTAAAATGAGCAGTAGTATGCATATATACATCCACAACACACGTATATGGTGAAAAGTCACAGAGTGTGTGGATATTGTACAGGCGAGAGGAGAGCCTCCTCCCTCGTCTAGTTATTCAGTTAATTGTAAAATGACTAGTTTGAAAAAATCATTGTAGCCATGGAAATTACTAAGTATTTTAAAACTTGAGTTGTGTTAGCATGTGTGTGTACTCACAAATGCTGGGCATACATGCAGAACTGTTGGCATTTCCAGACACAATTTTACTCCTTCTTCACCCTATTTATTCTCTGCAAGGCTGTCCTGAATGTACAGTCACTAGGTTCTCTATCTTTCTGGATTCTGGTTGAATTTGGCCACTTAGAAGCCCACGTTGACAGTTGGAGGAAGGGAGAAACTGAGGTTGGCTTTTTTTTATTTTTATTTTTTGGTTTTAATGACCTTGTACTCCTGTTATGAACTTTCATAGGATACCGTAGATCTCTAGACAGATCTTCGCTTATTTTGGTGGTGGGGTGGTGACTTTTCTCTATATGACTTTCTCTGAGTTCCAGTAACTAACCTGTTCTTTTGCCCCTTTAGGTCTACACTTGATAATATAATAATAGCTCCAACTGTTCATAGCACTTAGTTTTTATCTTATGCAATATGTCATAGTTCTCAAACTTCAGTACATGTTGCCTGAAGGGATTGTTAAAACACATCGCTGAGCCTCAGTCCCAACTCTTGTGATTTGCTCGGTCTGAGGTGAGGCCCCTATGTCTATTTCTAACAAGTTCCTGGGTGTTGGCTGCTGCTGCCCCAGAGCCTTGTGATTTCCTTGTGCCTTGATTCCAGCTCATTAAATCCGACCATTATTAAATTCCTTTTCCATTCTTCTAATTTGGGCATACCATCTGTTTAATACTGGGACCTCACCTGGCTCTCTTTCCCGTGTATCAGAAGTGGCCCTGGTAAACAGAACTAGAGTGGTATTCTGGAATTAATTTTGTTATGTATTCAAACAGTAGAGTAGGGGAAAGTGAGGGATTGCCAGTTCATGGTGTACCCCGCTGTTATAATTATTTACATTATCAGTGGTAATGTGGCATAAACTGTAGAAGGAAAATAAATGTCTGAGATCTAGTAGCTGTAATAATAGCTGTATAGCAATGGTAATGTATTTGCATCTGTATTTTACTTGAATGAACAATGTGTGTGTGTGTGTGTGTGTGTGTGTGTGTGTGTGTATGTGATAAGCGGGATACTTAGAATTATATGTGAAGAGTATAATGACAAGAGCATCCTGTTTTTAAAATATTTGCTGTTTGTGAAAAACACAAAAAATACTATGTTAGCGTTTTTTGAAAACATAATATATTCAGGTAGGGTGGGATGGCTCAGCAGGTAAAAGTAGCTTAGGTAATACCATCTACATGACCACTGAATCGGGCTATTCACTAGAGCTTGGTCAGATCTCCAGTGGACATACAACTAAAGGCAGGGACTTTGCCTCCTCTTTAAATGATTTTCGATTATCCTTGAGATTGTCTTTTAATTACAACACCTCTCCCTTCCCTTTCCTTCCCACAAACCCTCCTATCTACCCCTCCCTTTCTCTCCTTTAAATTCATGGCCTCTTCTTTCTTCATGAATTGTTATTGCATACATATATGCAATACGCATTCACAAATGTAACCTGCTAAGTCCATATAATGTCACTTGAATTTATGTTTGCAGGGCAGGGTACTCTTCTTGAATCAATCATTAGCAGGTTGTTCAATAGTGACGGGTCGTCCCCACCCCCTCCATCCATACCTGATGTTGATGGCTAGTCCTTGTACAAACCCAGCATGAACATCTGAAGCTGGTGTGAGTTTGGGATTGCAATGGCTGTGTCTTGCCCAGGGCATGGCAGTTCACAGCCTCTCTTCCCGTTTTCTGGCTCTTATATTCCCCATCCCTTTTTGCAATGTTTTCTGAGCCTTACCTGGGGTGTAGCAGGTGCTATAAATCTGTTTAGGGCTGAGGACTCATCCATCACTATTTTTAGCCATGAATATTTTGTATAGCCACAAGTCTCTACATTCATCATTTACTGGGGAGAGGCTTTTCTGGGGCTAAGGGTAGTGTACGTCTATGAGTTTAAATGTAAGTATTTGGAAGTCAGTTTGACACTATGCCAGTATGCTAACTAGCAGTATTCGGTTCCTTGCCCGCTTACCCCGGGTCCATGTTCTTACTGGTGCTTACGGTGGCCTTTTGGCAGGTTTGTAGTACTAGGCACGAAATCCCTACTATGGAACCAGTCTCAAATCTAGGGAACAGTTACCCCCATAATGGTGATGCTACTATTACATAAGTGGGTGTATCTTGCCATCGAGTTCCCCTGACTCCGTGCAGCCTGCGTAGCACTGTCTAGACTGTGAAAGTTAGCCGGCAGGGAGGAAACTGGAAACTTCCAGATACATTCCATCTCGATTACACTATGCAATGCATCCAAAATGCTTAGTGTTTCAGCCATTGAGTTTTATTGTCTATTTCTCATGGGCAACTAAGATGAGTGGCAAGAAACCACATTGTCTGGGGAGATCTCTGGGGTTTCCCTCATCATCTTATAAATAGATACCTCTTTCTTTCTTTTTTTTTTTTGAAATTTGTATTATTTCCATCATCTCTCTAATTCTTTCTTTTCTGGCTCTTGGTAACCACTGCTATATTACTTCAACGAGTCGAAACTGTTTTAGATCCTCTAAGTGGTGGGATGGAGCAGCACTCACCTGTCTTCTCTCCAGGCTTCATTTTATTTAAGGTAATGTTCTCAAAGTCGATGCGTGTTGATGCAGATAGTACGGTTTCCATTCTATTTATTTATTTATTTATTTATTTATTTATTTATTTATTTTTGTTTTTAATCTTATGTGTATGAGTGTTTTACCTGAATGCCAGTCTGTGCATCATGTGTATGCAGTGCCCATGGAGGCAGGAGAGGATGTTTGATGCCCAAGAAAAGAGTTACAAATGATTGTCAGTCACCATAAAAGTGATGGGAATCAAACCCAGGTCCTCTATAAGAGCAGCCAGTGCTCTTAACGGCTGGGCCATCTCTCCAGCCCCTTCATCCATTTGAAGAGGCTGAATAGTATTCTCCTGTGCCTAGAGGACACCATCCCTTTATCCATTCACCTGTTGATGGTTATTTAGTTTGATTTCATGTTTCTATTGTTGTAAATAATACTTTGGTGAACACAGTGCAGATATTACTTTGATACACTGTTTTCATATATTTTGTCCATATAACCACTAGTGAAATTTCCGGAGTAGATGGTAGTTGTAGTTTGACTCAAACCTCCATACTATTTTCTATTGTTTCTGTGATAATTTAAATTCCCATCAACTGTGTTCAAGGGCTCCCCTTTTCCACATCTTCTCTAACACTTATGGCCTCTAGCCTTTTTGATAATGGCTATTCTAACAGGTACAAGGTAAAAATCTCATTGTGATTTTAAACAAGCTTAATTACAGAGTTCCCTAGTTCTTTCTTAAGACCCCAGGGAAATTCAACAGAATAAAGGAAACATCTAAAACTGTGAATATTCATCGTTATATTGTATATGCTATATATGAACAAGTTTATCTTTTAAAAATTTAAAAATCATTGTTTATAAGAAAAATATTTTGTCTTTTAAATAAATACATATTTCTTAACTTGAGAACCCAGCTCTGACATCTCTTACTAACTAAATAGTGTCCAATTAGGGAGTTATAAGCATGCCCCAAGAGGAATAATTAAACCACCAAGAAAGTCCAAGACCTCATCAATTTATATTGACACATAAAGGGAAATTATGGCCCTTCTTGCCTATAAATGTCTAACAGTACATTCACCTTGGATTTGGGGCTTTGTGTGTCATCTTGAGGATTTGGGGGAGGCATTAGTAGACTATAAATACATTAATGGAAGGCTGAACCCAATGATGACCTAGAGCTAATGAGGTAGAAATGCTTGAGATTATCTGACCTACTATGGAGAAAATAATTCAAAATCTCAAGGAAAAGAAAACGCAGAAATGGAGTAACCTATTTAGGAGTGCCAGGGCATGAAGGCAATGGCAGCTCTCTGAGTGCTTCTGTAGTTTCTGTTCTCTCTGGGAAAGAGATTGTCCATTTTGTTATAGATGAACAGATTCCTGGATCCCATGGGATCAATAAAGCTTTTGAGATAAAGATACTAGTTGCCAGCCCTTCTTGTTACTAACAAGATGTTTCATTTTTCAATTTGCCACTGGTGTGGGACTTGTTCTTGCAAAGAACTAGGAAAGTGGTTTTCTGCCTTTTTTTTTTTTTTTTTGGTGTGGAAACTCTTTATTAAGCCTTACTCTGTGTCATACCCATGTTGATCATTTAGGAAAACCTAGGTTGTAGGGCTGAAAGAGATGGCTCAGTAGTTCTTACAGAAGTTCTTACAAGTTCTTACAGAAGACTGAAGTTTGCTTCCCAGCACCTATGTCAAGGGGCTCATTACCACTTCTAACTCGAGTCCCGGAGGCATCTGATGACCTTTTGGGAATGTGCACATGGTGGACATTGATCTCTGGCAATCACTAACTCTACATTTATGATAGAACAGATATTATACTAGGTCTTAAGGCTGAGAAGCTGTGCTGGTTGGTTTTGTGCTAGAGTCATCTGAAAGGAGAGAATCTTAATTAAGCAAATGCCTTCCTAAGTTCTGACTGTTCTTAATTAGTGATTGATTAAGTTCTTAATTAGTGATTGATGGGGAAGGGCCCAGCCCATTGTGTGTCATACCACCCCTGGACTGGTGGTCCTGGGTCTTAAGAGAAAGCAGGTTGAACAAGCTATACAAAGCAAGCCAGTAAGCGGCACTCCTCCATGGCCTCTGCTTCAGCTCCTGCCTCCATGTTCCTGTCCTTTCTGAGTCTTGTTCTGACTTTCTTCAATGATGAACAGTGATATAAAAGTATAAACCAAATAAACCCTTTCCTTCCCAACGTGCTTTTGGTTGTGGTGCTTCACTGTAGCAAGAGAAACCCTAACTAGGACAGCAGTCATATAACTATGCAATTTAAGAATGAAATACATGTATCCTACACCTGTGCTGCCAGGTACAAGTAGGCAGAATCACCCTGTATTGTGAGGGCCTAGATATGTGTTTCCTTAATGTTCTGGCTATAAGCCAGTTCAAATCTCAGGTACTCCCCTTAGCCTTCCCATGTATATTTTCATGGGAATATATAGATGTATATTTTCTGTGTACATACAGATGTATGTTTTCCTTTTCCTTAAGTCATAATTAACTATGATCCTGTGGCATGCTAATAGAAAAAAGAAAATGATCTTGATTTATGGTTGGATCGTTAAGATACACTGAGATGCCCTGCAATTGGGTAGGTGTACACCTTTCTGTGGAGTGAGTTTGGAAACCAATGGGAAAAGCAAATTTTCACTGAAAAGTTTCCCAGAAAACTGGAATGTCTGTACACCAAGGGAAAGGGCATATTTGGAATTTCTCAGTTCTTGGACTCTGACCACAAAGTTAAAGTGAACCTTGGAGACTTTAAATGCTATGCTGGTACCACTAAAAGTGGAAATGTATAGAAATCACTTATTTTTGTTCATTGAGATGGGCGTCTCCTATGTAGACCAGATTGTCCTCAAACTGGTGGCTATCTACCTGTTTCTGCCTTCCAAGTGCTGGGTTGCAGGCATACCTCACTGTACCCTGGCTATGGAAATCTTGGTGCAAGTGTTCATGTTCAAAATCGAACATTAGGTCTCAATCCTCAAATGTGTAATGCATATAGATATTGCTAGTAACTGGTAGAAACATGCTGATTTCATGATGCATGTAATGCAGTATATAATGATAAAAGGGGTAAATATGAATATATATCAACATATGAATATTATATATAGTCATATATAAGTCTTAATTAGATGGTGGTGCTTACTGATCATGTGGTTTCAGTTATCCTTTCTTTGTGGGTTCAGACAAATACTTCTCCCACCACCTGGAAAATACTTCATTTTCTATTTCCACTGCAAAGGAGAAATAAGAACTTGGCATTTACATGGCAGGGACAGTGGTCTGTGTTTATAGGTTTTATTGTAGGTAATCCATAGCCAAATCATGGAGACACTATAATCTGTTACAGTCTGTAAACACATACTGTTGTACGTGTTTGCTGGGACTTGGGGATTTGAACATTTGTTGGTTGAGTGGGCTCTAAGGAGGCCAGTTTGAGTGAAGTCAGAAGACAGGCCTGACATAGTAGGTCTTCTCTGAAGAGCAAACTCTTCTCCTCCATGAGTTTCATGACTCAGCAGAATTAATTTGTTGGAAAAAAATATATGATGGACAGATATTTGGGATATCTGGAAAAGGCTGAAGGAGGCTCCCTGCCACAGACTTTTGCTCTATAGAGCAACTTTTCTCCATCCCCAAAGCAGCTTTTCTGGTTTGTTTCTGGCCTCTAATGCAGCCTGCATGTTTACACGAGTATAAGACACAAGGCAAGCGTGTGACCTGAACTGCTTACCATGAATGTTCTCAGTATCATGGGTGGATACGGAGATGTTCCTGTTTCAGATCACACAGAGGCCTACCAAAGAGATCCACAGAGAGTGAGACACTCTGCTGGTAGATGGTGAGTGAGCCATTCTATGAATGTTAGTCAGCATCTCTCTCCAGCTACTTTGTCACTTATTCAAACATTCCATGTACACTTAGTCAGGGTGGCTAAATAGAGATGATGAAAGGCTTTACAGTATGGCTTTTTCCTTACCAGGCAAATTTGGGTTCAACAGTTTTCTGGGTATCCAACTTGCCAAGATCAAGGACCAACACATAACTCTTGATAAAACATTGTTCTCAAGAATGACCCAGCAGCTCTGACTCAAATTAGATGAACTCTTCTCATTAGGGAAGAGGAGGATTTTTGTTCCTGAAAAAAAAAAGACATAGAATTTGAATAATATGCCTTTTCTTAATGCGGTTCTACAATTTTTGGTTATATGAAATGTATTCATCTTCTTGATATACCCATAAATTGTCCTCAATTAATGAACTTTCTTACTGAGTAGTCTCAAGCCTATAGTATTTACCATATGTATAACATACAAAATAGAGGGCTTAATAGAATAGTGGGAAGGCCTTCCAAATGCTCAACTGAAAGATTACTGGTGAAACTGTTAGACTGAACTGCATTCATGTATTGGCCTCACACCAGTGTTATTTCTTAGGAAAAAAATAGGCTAGAACTTAATGATGTTTTTATTTTCTAGAAACTTCTTCATTAAAATAATATACTTTCTTGCAGAGTGGTAATCTTACAGGGTTGTTTGATCATTTTTGGAAATGTTGGGCCTCACATCCAAATGTCACAGTGTTATGACCCTCACACCATAACTAATGTAATTTTTATCTGAATAATAATAATGTAAATGTTATCTGAATATGTATAGTTGTCTTAGGGTTTTGATGGCTGTGAAGAGACACCATGACCAAGACAACTCTTATAAAGCACAAATTTTTTTTTTTTAAAAAAATTTTATTAGATATTTTCTTCATTTACATTTCAAATGCTATCCCAAAAGTCCCCTATACTCTCCCCCGACCCTGCTCTCCTACCCATTCACTCCCATTTCTTGGCCCTGGCATTCCCCTGTACTGAGGCAGATAAAGTTTGCAAGACCAAGGGCCTCTCTTCCCAATGACAGCCGACTAGGCCATTTTCTGCTACATATGCATCTAGAGACACAAGCTCTGGGGGTACTGGTTAGTTCATATTATTGTTCCACCTATAGGGTTGCAGATCCCTTTAGCTCCTTGGGTACTTTCTCTAGCTCCTCCATTGGGGGCTCTATGTTCCATCCTATAGATGACTGTGAGCATCCACTTCTGCATTTGCCAGGCACTGGCATAGCCTCACAGGAGACAGCTATATCATGGTCCTTTTAGCAAAATCTTTCTGGCATATGCAATAGTGTCTGCGTTTGGTGGCTGATTATGGGATGAACCCCCGGGTGGGGCAGTCTCTGGATGGTCCATCCTTTTGTCTTAGCTCCAAACTTTGTCTCTGCAACTCCTTCCATGGGTATTTTATTCACTGTTCTAGGGAGAAATGAAGTATGCACGCGTTGGTCTTCCTTCTTCTTGATTTTCTTGTGTTTTGCAAATTGTATCTTGGGTATTCTAAGTTTCTGGGCTAATATCCACTTATCAGTGAGTGCATATCATATGTGTTCCTTTGTGATTGGGTTACCTCACTCAGGATGATATCCTCAAGATACATCCATTTGCCCAAGAAATTCATAAATCCATTGTTTTTAATAGCTGAGTAGTACTCCATTGTGTAAATGTACTACATTTTCTGTATCCATTCCTCTGTTGAGGGACATCTGGGTTCTTTCCAATTTCTGGCTATTATAAATAGGGCTAAAGCACAACATTTAATTGGGGCTGGATTACAGGTTCATAGGTTCAGTCCATTATCCTCATGATGGCAGGAAGCATGGCAGCATCCAGGCATACACGGCACTGGAGGGAGCTGAGAGTTCTATATCTTGTTCCAAAGGCAAACAGGAGAAAACTGAATCTCTTAGGCAGCTAGAAGGAGGGGTCCAAAGCCCACCCAACAGTGACACACTTCCTCCAATAGGCCACATCTCCTAATAGAGCCACTCCCTGGGCCAAGTGTATTCAAACCACCACAATAGTACAGAATGATTTTTCCAAGCCTCTATGCATAGCATTGCTTATTGCCATCTGAGGTGGAATTGTAAACATACAGTGAAGCAAATTAAAAGATATAATAAAATGATAGAGCCATAGACATACATTCTCTAAATTCACCTGATTTTATCCATCTTAGTTATTTTCATCAGGCTGATGAAAATACACACAGAAGCACATAGGCCCTTAGCAGCAGCTTCAAGACTTGGCTTAACTGCCTGGTATTGATTTCATTTGTGGTTTCACTGTGGGAGGCTGAGTACATTAGAGATGTGTGAGGGGTCTGACACTAAAGAAATTGAAGATTTTATTTACTCTTAATAAACATATCTTGGTTCATCTATAAATTGGTCTCATCTATTGTCTCATAGGAGCTCCTTGAGCACAAATGATCTGTGCCCTACCTTCACACATGATTCTGTTTCAGAATCCCGTGTGACTCTCTGGAGCTAGTGTAGAATGTATGTGTCCATCTTACTATGCACTGACAGCTTTCCTATAGCTGCTAGTGTTCCTCTATTATGAGACGAGGTTGTAGAATTTGGTAGTTCCAGACCTCTCTCTTAGTCAGTCTATCTCTTAGTCAGTCTTATTTTCTCCCCCATGAGACGTTTGTTATTTTTTCTTTTGAGCATTTTTATTTATAACTGAAGAGAAATATTTAAATATGTGTTTTCTCATAGACATTAGGCATTTATTTTGTGATCATGAAAAGAAGACAATATTCCATCCCCAAAGTTACATTCAACAGAAGGCGACTCTCTATAAGATCGAGACAGTATGCTCACTCAAAGAAGACCTAGTAAACGTGCCATGGGCATAGGGAAGAGTTCACAAGGCCCTACCCCTACATCAAGAGTTACAGGGAGTCAATGGCTGCTGAGAGGGAGACTCAATCTTCTTCAGGGATAAGAATCCTGATAGGTTATCCAGTCCCAAGCTGTAAAGCCTAAAACATGCACATAAGAGCAACACTAGATGACTCAGTAGGATACATACACACACACACACACACACACACACACACACACACACAACACACACACACACATATCCTATATATACACACACACACACGTACTATATATGTGTATCCTATATATGTATATAGCCTATATATGTGTATCCTATATATGTATATACATTACATAGATGTATGTATATCCTATATATGTATATTCTCTATATGTATATATATATGTGTGTATATACACATGCATACACATACACACACATATATACACAAACATATGTAACAATAATAATTAAAGATGAGCAGTTGAATTTTAGAGGGCATCCAGGGTTCATGGGAGGAGTTGGAGGGGAGAGAAGAAAGGAGGCGGTAGAAATGGTGCTAGTATAATACTCAAGTATGAAATTCTAGACAGAATAAAAATGTTTAAATTAAAAGAGGCATCTAGAGTTCCGTCTGTCTCTCTCTCTGTCTCTCTAGCTCTCTTTCTCGCTGTCTATGTCTGTCTCTAGCTCTGTCTTTCTCTTTCTCTATGTCTCTCTCTCCCCCTCTCTCTGACTCTCTTTGTCTCTGTCACTCTAGTGCTCTCTGTGTGTCTCTGTCTCTGTCTCTCTATCCTACTCAAGTTCATTTCAGAGGTGGTGCATTTTTAATGTTAGGACTTGCGGGGGTGAGTTATGACATTAACAGAGTCACTTAATTCAACCAAAACTCCCAGTGGCATTACCTTTTCAGCAATCCTGCTAAAGTAAGAGAACATTCCATTTCTCTAATTTGCCTGAGCTGTATAGCACAGTCATTAGCGAGCAGAATGAGAACTGCACCTACCAATTACTGAACAAAAATTAGAGCTGTAAATAATGCACAGCATCTTGCTCTAATCCAATGGCTCTATCTGCTTATCTTCCCACAGACTAAAGGCTGATAAGTTATATATTTAAAACAGTAATGATGAGCACCTGTTACTATTTGGAATTAAACATTCATAAATGAAACAAGTACTTTCCTCCCCAGGAGAAAAGATCATTGAAATCTATTTAACTGGCAATGTCTAAAATCCTTTGAGTTCCTCTCTCAGGGGAAGAACTAGGAGACTCTTTTGTATAATTATTTCAGTGTAAATTTTAGGTGTCTGATGAATTTATGTGTTCGATTTAGCAGTGGCGTTAGTTCTATCTGTCTACTCTTGTTCCTCTTAAAAAATATCCAAACATTTCATTTTTTAAAAAATGTTTACCAAAGAATTAATGTTGTTTAAAAATATTCAATAAGGAGGATCCAGCAGGCAGAATGAAACACACATACACAGATATTATTCAGAGGGTTAATTTGGTGTTCTTGGATACATTTTAAACTTCAAATTCTTGGATGACTCCACATATATAATTACCCTGAGATTGTGAAAACATTGTCTTTACTTCTTACACACTTATCTCTTTTGTTGTATTACTGTTACTATGTATATTTTAAATCTATAAATGTTGAGTGACTTATTTTTTTCAAGAAGCACCTACTGGGTGTTCGTGGAGCACCAAGCTGTGGGAGAGGGTGGCATAGGGGAAGGAGAAGAAGGGCAAGACCCCACCCTCTGTAGGTGGGCAGAAATTCTTCCAAGCAGAATCAGTAACCTTGGCTTGGCTTAGAATAGCCTTCCGGGGATTCTTTAGTGCAGTCCGTTTACCATGTTCAGGGCCAGCTGGATGAAGGGCATTTAAGTTGTGTAATTTAGAAGAGTAACATGTCCTGGTCATAAATAATCTTTAACTTTCTGAACTACTTAGAAATACGAGATAATATCAAGTAAGGGAGTACATTATAAGAAGTGTTTATTAAATGAAACAAAATTAATTACATTCTGTCCTGTAATAAAAATTGACATTCACTGATGGATACAATTTAAACTGATTTTTATCTTTAAGCTTTATAGATTTTACTTTACTGGGGCTCCTTCGAATCACCTTCTAAGAGGGCTTTTGAAGGAGTTTTCCTTAAAAATGCCATCCTAGAAAAATCCAATTTGCTTAAAAAAAAGTCTTCCTGATCGAGATTAGAAACTTTATTTTCAGGAATAATTATTTTATATAGCCTAATGTCATCAAGAAAATAGGTATTTAAGTCTTTTCAATTTAGAGAACTCTTGTTAGTTGTATCTATTCTCAACCTATTCATTCTCTGTAGAAATTTATATTATTGAATATTCTACAGTGTAATTGTTAATTTCATTTGGTGTTGAGTGGGGAAGGAAGAGTTTGAACGCTGTTGATGACTTCCAGTGTTCTTTATCTCAGCGAGACCATTAGAGTTACTGAGAACATTAGCCAGTACATACTAACCAGTCCTTTTACAATGACATTCAGAAATGTGTCTCTGTGGCAGCCATTTCTATTTCTAGGTGAGCCTAAGATATCAGATTACTGACTCTTTTGTTACATGATCCTTATGCTAAATAAAACTAAGTTAAGTTTTTATTATGTCAGGTATTCATGTATTAGCTCTGGTCCTTAAATTATGGTCTCAGTGTAGCTCTTCAAAAAAAAATGCCAGTGAACCCTTTCTAGATAGACAAGTGGGAAGGAAATGTGCTGGAGTTGGAAGAACTAAGACAATGCATCGTTTCATAATCAAGGTTGTCAGGTAATGCAGCATGCGAGAATCACAGTCCTTGTCACCTTACAGCAAATATGGAAGGCTGCCTGGATTCTAATTTTACTTCTATTGCTTATGGAATATTGTCACAACTTTGGTAGCTATTATGAAGAGACTGTGGTAACGTAGAGTGCTCTGTCCTTGTACGCTCTTTTAACTGATCTTTAGACACGCGTGATAGATGGTTCTGTCGTATATTGAGTTTCACAGTGTCAGGTACAGAAACTGTGGAGTATTATATGAGGGGAGGATGTAGTGTGTGTGTGTTTATAAAGGTAGATTTGAGAATAACTTTGAACAGGTCACAGGAAACAAGAAAAATTAACTTAAGATAAATCATTGTTAGCAAGAACAGCAAGGAGGTCTTGGGGGAAGAGAAAAGCTTTATAAATGAGTGGGTAAGCAAGTGCTGTCAAGACTCACTAAAAACCAGTGGACCATGCAAGGTTGCTCATCTTTCATGTCAAGGTTGCCGTTTTGGTCTTTCTTTTGGTCAGTTATCTTCTGTCTTTCCTTTTGACCATATAGACCACTCTGGTACCTCCAGCTGCTCTACAAATGGCTGTAACTATCATATTTGGAGAGCTCAAAGTGGCCTAATCATTGTACATATATTATTACATGTCCATATTTTCTTTATACATATATTTTATGAAGTAGACATGAGCATTTAGAAGAGAAGAAACCAACACTTGGACAGATCAACTTATTACATAGCCAAAAGGGGCCAGAGACATGACCTGGTATGTGTACTGTGAAATTCTTTTCAATCCTGTTTCTTTTCTACAGTCTGTCACAGCACATGCTACATTGTATGTTGAAAGGGAGAGAATTCTTGTAAACTCAGTATATCATCCCATCATTAGCAGATAAGAAAACACGGGAGTATCTGTAATGAACATAGAAGCAAAAGTTCTCAACAAAATGCCAGCAGATTAAATCCAATGGCACAATCTAAGGCTCATTAGTGAAATCAAAGGAACTCTCTGGGAGCCAGTAAGGTTCAGTGTCTCCAAATCTTTAGATACACGGAAATTGCAGTTACAAAATGGAGGACAAAAACAATGAGATTATCTCAATATACGGAGAAAGGCATGTGGTAGAATTCAGTAAGTCTTCATGAGAAGAACTGAACAAATTGGGTACAAAAGCAACATAAGAAGGCTGTCCACAACAAGCCCAAGTCAAAGACCATACTGAATGAGAAAAAGAAACTAGTACAGACATTATGGTGATCAGCACAGAGGTTCCATGGAAAACCTGAAATAAACTTGCTAGATGATTCAGTCCCCCCGACTTCTGGATATATACCCAAAGGAAACAAAATCCTTATATTAAAGGGGAATTGAGATTCCCATGTTTATTTCAGTGCTCTTCCCAATAGCCAAGACAAGGAACCAACTGGGGTATACTTTGACAAATTAGTGCATTAAAAATTATATATAAACAATTGATATTCGTGAGAATTATTTGGAGCAAAATGGGTGATTTTTGAGGACTTATGTTAATAAAGCTGCAAAATGTCATGCATATACTGTATCACTTCTTTCATCATATGGAGGGGTGCTTAAAGGTCATTGGGAACCCAGAAGGGTGATGCTTCTAGGAAGGGTTTGGAGGAGAAGGTTACAGGGACAGTGGCTAAACACAGATGAGTAGAAGTTCATTCATCATTACAGCATGGCAGAGTGACTGTAGTTTCTAACCTATTATGTAGTTTATAAATGAGTAGATTGGAAAGCCTCTAAGCATAATGTAATAAAAAGATGTAAACAATGGTTTATTTTGATGAGCACGCATCAGTATTGACTTGAGTTGAAATGAAGCACGCCTCACAAACATGCATAACCGTCTGACTCAAAATAAAATTTAAATGTGAGTTTGTGAGATGGCTCAGTGGGTTAAAGCCTCATGACTTTAGTTCTATCCCTAGGACCCACATTGTGGGAGGAGAGAACTAAGCTTTGCAAGTTGTTCTCTGACCTCCATATGCATGCTGTGACACAGGTAGAGCTTCACCCCTCCAACATTAAGTAAATAGGTCTTGAAAGTTTTGAATGTTTGAGACTAGAATTGCTAACTACCTTGATTTGATTACTATGAGTATATTATATATATTGAAATAATACACTGTACCCTTTATATATCTACACTTGCAATAATAATAAAGAATGAATTAATGAGTCCCAAATGTGACTTATAAATCACTGTGTTATAGATCACAAATCAATTAGTTGAACAATATTTTTGAAATCTTTGAGACATATAGTAAGTAGATAAAGAAGAGTGGTGGGTGGTGGGGGCTCCAGTCTTGGAAGTCAGGCAGGGTATTATTTGGTATTGTTAACTACCTATTTCCAACAGCTATTAAGTGTTCCTGTGTTCCACTCTCTTATTGTACATGTGTTGCAGTTACCAGCTGTCTCTGGAGTAAGACCTCAAGTTCAGAGTCTGGTTGCTGTGGTGACAGAGACTCTGTCTCATCTGCTACCTCAGCTTGGGAATGAGCACAGACTCTAGCATTTCAGAAAGTCATTCCATAATCAGCCTCCAAACGCTGCCACCATTGCACACACTAGCAAGATTTTGCTGAAAGGACCCTGATATAGCTGTCTCTTGTGAGGCTATGCCGGGGCCTAGAAAACACAGAAGTGGATGCTCACAGTCAGCTATTGGATGGATCACAGGGCCCCCAATGGAGGAGCTAGAGAAAGTACCCAAGGAGCTAAAGGGATCTGCAACCCTATAGGTGGAACAACATTATGAACTAACCAGTACCCCGGAGCTCATGTCTCTAGCTGCATATGTATCAAAAGATGGCCTAGTTGGCCATCACTGGAAAGAGAGACCCAATGGACTTGCAAACTTTATATGCCTCAGTACAGGGGAACACCAGGGCCAAAAAGTGGGAGTGGGTGGGTAGGGGAGTGGGGGGGTATGGAGGACTTTTGGGATAGCATTGGAAATGTAAATGAAAAAAAATGTAAATAATAAAAAATGCCTGAAAAAAAGAAAAGAGTACTAGAAGAATATTAAAAAAGAATGAAATTCAGATAGTATCATTATTTTGTCTATTTCATTAAATAATCAATCATATGTGATTGTGTGTTTTACCGTCCCATAAAGATAACATAATTATCAGCTGTGTCGGCCCTCACCTGCAACCTCAGCACTTGGGAGGTGAAGGGGGGCACATCTGAAGGGGAGGCACACAGCAACACTGTTTGTAAGACAGAAGGAAAGAAAGACTAAAGGCTACATAATTAGTGATGATTGCGTTTACTCCATAGAGGAGAATGAACTTAAAAAACAAATTGAAATGAGCTCTGGCCTTAAATTTGCTGTCTCCTGCCTCAACGATTGTGTCACTATGCCTGTCTCTCTCTCTCTTCCCCTCTCTTCCTCCCCCTCCCTTTCCCCCTTTTCTGTGTTGGGAAAAATCTCACAGCCTGTTATGTACTAGGCAAGTGATCTACCACTCAGCAACATCTCTAGCTTCCAGTCTGTCCTCTCATTGACAATCTTTTAAATTATTTTTACTTATTTCTCTCTCTCTCTCTCTCTCTCTCTCTCTCTCTCTCTCTCTCTCTCTCTCTCTCTCTCTCTCTTCTTCTCTGCCCCCCCCCCCCGTGTGTGTAAAGACACATGCATGCTTATGTGAAGGTCAGAGGACAACTCTTGAGAGTCCATTTTTTCAGTTCTTCTTGTGAGATCTGGAGACAGAACTCAGGTTGTCAGGCCTGCACACAGCACCTCTAACAGCTGAACCATTTCACCAGTCTTAGAATTGGTATATTGTCTTCAATCTCAGACTTTTATTTGAATATAGTTTAATTTACTCCTGGAAATAACACTAATGTTTGTTTTTAAGAAGCTGTGTTTTTTTTTCCTGAATAATTGTTGATATATTTTAAAGTTCAGGATACCTTAATTTTCTATAACCAAGATTGCAAATGTTCTATATTACTAGATCTGAAATTGCATTCTTCCACACAAATTATAAGCAAAGTCAAACATGAGGAAATATTTATGGTTTGGAAATATAGTGACATGAGGTATTATTCTTAACTGTATAACCTAGAGGCTTTTTGGGGATCATTTTTCTCTAATTGAAAAATGGAAATAGAAAATAACTTTCATCGGAAAGTTATTCATCTCTTGAATACAATTATCAAAATTTGAACGTTCTTGTAAACAACTTAAAAACATACCACAAAACACTCATCTGAGCATGAGAATTAGCACCTTTACGCTACAGGTATTGCTTGAAGTCATAGTTTTTTTGTTTTGTTTTTATTAGATATTTTCCTTATTTACATAAATAAATGCTATCCCTAAAGTCCCCTATACCCTACCCCCGCCCTGTTCCCCTACCCACCCACTCCCACTTCTTGGCCCTGGCTTTCCCCTGCACTGGGGCATATAAAGTTTGCAAGACCTAGGGGCCTCTCTTCCCAATGATGGCCAACTAGGCCATCTTCTGTTACATATGCAGCTAGAGTCAAGAGCTCCGGGATATTGGTTAGTTCATATTGTAGTTCCACCTATAGGGTTGAAGACCCCTTCAGTTCCTTGGGTACTTTCTCTAGCTCCTCCATTGGGGGGCCCTGTGTTCCATCCAATAGATGACTGTGAGCATCCAGTTCTGTATTTGCCAGGCACTGGCAAAGCCTCACAGGAGACAGCTATATTAGGGTCCCTTCAGCAAAAACTTTCTGGCATATGCAATAGTGTCTGGGTTTGGTGGCTGATTATGAGATGGATCCTCGGGTGGGCTAGTCTCTGGATAGTCCATCCTTTCTTCTTAGCTCTGAACATTGTCTCTGTAACTCCTTTCATGGGTATTTTGTTCCCTATTCTAAGGAGGAATGAAGTATGCATACTTTGGTCTTCTGTCTTCTTGATTTTCTTGTGTTTTGCAAATTGTATCTTGGATATTCTAAGTTTCTGGGCTAATATCCACTTATCAGTGAGTGCATATCAAGTGACTTCTTTTGTGATGGGTTACCTCACTAAGGATGATATCCTCCAGATACATCCATTTGTCCAAGAATTTCATAAATTCATTGTTTTTAATAGCTGAGTAGTACTCCATTGTGTAAATGTACCACATTTTCTGTATCCATTCCTCTGTTGAGGGACATCTGGCTTCTTTCCAGCTTCTGGCTATTATAAATCAGGCTGCTATGAACATAGTGGAGCATGTGTCCTTATTACCAGTTAGAACATCTTCTGGGTATATGCCCAGGAGAGGTATTGCTGGATCTTCCGGTAGTACTATGTCCAATTTTCTGAGGAACCTCCAGACTGACTTCCAGAGTGGTTGTACAAGCTTGCAATGCCACCAGCAATAGAAGAGTGTTCCTCTTTCTCCACATCCTCGCCAGCATCTGCTGTCACCTGAATTTTTGATCTTAGCCAATTCTGATTGGTGTGAGGTGGAATCTCAAGGTTGTTTTGATTTGCATTTCCCTGATGATTAAGGATGTTGAACATTTTTTCAGGTGCTTCTCAGCCATTTGGTATTCCTCAGGTGAGAATTCTTTGTTTAGCTTTGTACCCCATTTTTTAATGGGGTTATTTGAATTTCCAAAGTCCAGCTTCTTGAGCTCTTTGTATATATTGGATATTATTCCCCTATCAGATATAGGATTTGTAAAAATTCTTTCCCAATTTGTTGGTAGCCTTTTTGTTTGACAGTGTCTTTTGCTTTACAGAAAGAAGCTTTGCAATTTTATGAGGTCCCATTTGTCAATTCATGATCTTGCAGCACAAGCCATTGCTGTTCTGCTTAGGAATTTTTCCCCTGTGCCCATATACTTCGAGGCTTTTCCCTACTTTCTCCTCTATAAATTTCAGTGTCTCTGGTTTTATGAGGTCTTTGATCCACTTAGACTTGAGCTTTGTACAAGGAGATAAGAATGGATCAATTCGCATTTTTCTACATGATAAACGCCAGTTGTGCCAGCACCATTTGTTGAAAACGCTGTCATTTTTTCACTGTATGGTTTTAGCTACCTTGTCAAAGATCAAGTGACCATAGATGTGTGGATTCATTTCTGGGTCTTCAATTATATTCCATTGATCTATCTGTCTGTCGCTGTACCAGTACCATGCATTTTTTATCACAATTGCTCTGTAATACAGCTTAAGGTCAGGCATGGTGATTCCACCAGAGGTTCTTTTATTGTTGAGAATAGTTTTTGCTATTCTAGGTTTTTTATTATTCCAGATGAATTTGCAAATTGTCCCTTTTAACTCAGTGAAGAATTGAGTTGGAATTTTGATGGGGATTGCATTGAATCTGTAGATTGCTTTCGGCAGGATAGCCATTTTGACTATATTAATCCTGCTGATCCATGAGCATGGGAGATCTTTCCATCTTCTGAGAACTTCTTCAATTTCTTCTTTCAGAGACTGGAAGTTCTTATCATACAGATCTTTCACTTCCTTAGTTAGAGTCACACCAAGGTATTTTATATTATTTGTGAATCTTGTGAAGTGTGTAGTTTCCCTAATTTCTTTCTCAACCCATTTATCCTTTGTGTAGAAAAAGGCCATTGATTTGTTTGAGTTAATTTTATATCCACCTACTGCACTGAAGCTGTTTATCAGGTTTAGGAGTTTTCTGGTGGAATTTTTAAGGTCACTTATGAATACTATCATTTCATCTGCATATAGTGATATTTTGACTTCTTCCATTCCAATTTGTATCCCCTTGGTCTCTTTTTGTTGTCGAATTGCTCTGGCTAGGACTTCAAGTACTATCTTGAATAGGTATGGAGAAAGTGGGCAGCCTTGTCTAGTCCCTGATTTTAGTGGATTGCTTCGAGTTTCTCTCCATTTAGTTTGATGTTGGCTACTGGTTTGCTGTATATTGCTTTTATTATGTTTAGTTATGGGCCTTGAATTCCTGATCTTTTCAAGACTTTTATCATGAAGGGGTGTTGGATTTTGTAAAATGCATCTAATGAGATGATCCTGTGGTTTTTGTCTTTGAGTTTGTTTATATAGTGGATTACATTGATGAATTTCCGTATATTAAACCATCCCTGCATCCCTGGGATGAAGCCTACTTGGTCATGATGGATGATTGTTTTGATGTGTTCTTGGATTTGGTTTGCAAGGATTTTATTGAGTACTTTTGCATTGATATTCATAAGGGAAATTGGTCTGAAGTTCTCTTTGTTGGATCTTTTTGTGGTTTAGGGATCAAAGTAATTGTGGCTTCATAGAATGAATTGGGTAGAGTACCTTCTGTTTCTATTTTGTGGAATAGTTTGAGGAGAGTTGGAATTAGGTCTTCTTTGAAGGTCTGATAGAACTCTGCACTAAACCCATCTGGTCCTGGGCTTTTTTTGGCTGGGAGACTATTAATGACTACTTCTATTTCTTTAGGGGATATAGAACTGTTTAGATCATTAACCTGATCCTGATTTAACTTTGGTACCTGGTATCTGTCTAGGAAGTTGTCCATTTCATCCAGGTTTTCCAGTTTTGTTGTGCCCTTTGTAGTAGGATCTGATGATCTTTTGGATTTCTTCAGGATCTGTTGTTACGTCTCCCTTTTCATTTCTGATTTTGTTAATAAGGATACTGTCCCTGTGCCCTCTAGTGAGCCTAGCTAAGGGTTTATCTATCTGGTTGATTTTCTCAAAGAATCAGCTCCTGGTTTGGTTGATTCTTTGAATAGTTCTTTTTGTTTCCACTTAGTTGATTTCAGCCCTGAGTTTGATTATTTCCTGCCATCTATTCCTCTTGGGTGAATTTGCTTCCTTTAGTTTTAGAGCTTCTAGGTATGCTGTTAGGATGCTAGTGTATGCTCTCTCTAGTTTCTTTTTGGAGGCACTCAGGGCTATGAGTTTTCCTCTTAGGACTGCCTTCATTGTGCCCCAGAAGTTTGGGTATGTTGTGGCTTCATTTTCATTAAACTCTAAAAAGTCTTTAATTTCTTTCTTTATTTCATCCTTGACCAAGGGATCAATGAGTAGAGCATTGTTCAGTTTCCACGTGAATGTTGGCTTTCTATTATTTATGTTGTTATTGAAGATCAGTCTTAGTCTGTGATGATCAGATAGGATGCATGGGATAATTTCAATATTTTTGTATCTGTTGAGGCTTGTTTTGTGACCGATTATATGGTCAATTTTGGAGGATGTACCATGTGGTGCAGAGAAGAAGGTATATTCTTTTGTTTTAGGATAAAATGTTCTGTAGGTATCTATTAAATCCATTTGTTTCATAACTTCTGTTAGTGTCCATGTGTCTCTGTTTAGTTTCTGTTTCCAGGATCTGTCCATTGGTGAGAGTGGGGTGTTGAAGTCTCCCACTATTATTGTGTGAGGTGCAATGTGTGCTTTGAGCTTTACTAAAGTGTCTTTAATGAATGTGGCTGCCCTTGTATTTGGAGCATAGATATTCAGAATTGAGAGTTCCTCTTGGTAGATTTTACCTTTGATGAGTATGAAGTGTCCCTCTTTGTCTTTTTTGATGACTTTGGGTTGGAAGTCAATTTTATTAGATATTAGAATGGCTACTCCAGCTTGTTTCTTCAGACCATTTGCTTGGAAAATTTTTTTCTAGACTTTCACTCTGAGATAGTGTCTGTCTTTTTCCCTGAGGTGGGTTTCCTGTAAGCAGCTGAATGTTGGGTCCTATTTGTGTTGCCAGTCTATTAGTCTATGTCTTTTTTATTGGAGAATTGAGTCCATTGATGTTAAGAGAAATTAAAGAAAAGTAATTGTTGCTTCCTGTTATTTTTGTTGTTAAAGTTTGGATTCTGTTCTTGCAGCTATCTTCTTTTAGTTTTGTTGAAGGATTACTTTCTTGCTTTTTCTAGGGTGTAGTTTCTGTCCTTGTGTTGGTGTTTTCCCTTTATTATCCTTTGAAGGGCTGATTCGTGGAAAGATATTGTGTGAGTTTGGTTTTTTCATGGAATACTTTGGTTTCTCCATCTATGGTAATGGAAAGTTTTGCTGTGTATAGTAGCCTGGGCTGGCATTTGTGTTCTCTTAGGGTCTGCATAACATCTGTCTAGGATCTTCTGGCTTTCATATTCTCTGGTGAGAAGTCTGGAGTAATTCTAATAGGCCTGCCTTTATATGTTACTTGACCTTTTTCCCTTACTGCTTTTAATATTCTATCTTTATTTAGTACATTTGTTGTTCTGATTATTATGTGTCGGGAGGAATTTCTTTTCTGGTCCAGTCTATTTGGAGTTCTGTAGGCTTTTTGTATGTTCATGGGTATCTCTTTCTTTAGGTTTGGGAAGTTTTCTTCTATAATTTTGTTGAAGATATTTGCTGGCCCTTTAAGTTGAAAATCTTCATTCTCATCTAGTCCTATTATCCATAGGTTTGGTCTTCTCATTGTCTCCTAGATTTCCTGGATGTTTTGTGTTAGCATATTTTTGCAGTTTGCATTTTCTGTGATTGTTGTGCCCATGTTCTCTATGGAATCTTCTGCACCTGAGAGTCTCTCTTCCATCTCTTGTATTCTGTTGTTGATATTTGCATCTATAGTTCCTGATTTCTTTCCTAGGGTTTCTATCTCCAGAGTTGTCTCACTTTGGGCTTTCTTTATTGTTTCTACTTCCCTTTTTAGGTCTTGGATGGTTTTGTTCAATTCCATCACCTGTTTGGTTGTGCTTTCCTCTAATTTCTAAGGACTTCCACCTCTTTAGCAGTGTTCTCCTATATTTCTTTAAGTGAGTTATTAATGCCCTTCTTAAAGTCCTCTATCAGCATCATGAGATATGATTTTAAATCTGAGTCTTGCTTTTTGGGTGTGTAGGGGCATCCAGGACTGGCTGAGGTGGGAGTGCTGGGTTCTAATGATAGTGACTGGTCTTGGTTTCTTTAATAAGATTCTTACATTTGCCTTTTACCATCTGGTAATCTCTGCCATTTGTTGTTATAGTTGTCTCTGGTTGGAGCTTGTTCCTCCTGTGATTCTGTTAGCCTTTGTCAGCAGTCCTGGGAGTTGAGCTGTCTCCTGACTCTCAGTGGTCAGAGTTCTCTCTGTAGGCAAGCTCTCCTCTTGCAGAGAAGGTGCACAGAGGTCTGGAGTTCAGACTTACCTCGTGGCTGAAGATGAATGCCCGAAACAGGGCTTGTCCAAGAAGATGTGTTGCCAGTACAGTCTGTGAGCTGACCTGCACAGACTGGTCTCCAAGGGACCCGAGACACAAGATGGCTCCCTCATCTGCTCCAGCAATCAGAGCCCTACCAGGCAGACACCTCTCCTCTGGCGGGGAAGGTGCCCATATGTCTGGAGCCCGAAATGGGGGTCTGTCCCAAAAGCTGTGTTACTTCTGCAGTCTGTACTCTCACCTGAGCAGACTGGTCTCTGAGGGACCAGGGGCACAAGATGGCTCCCTCACCTGCTCTGGCAGTCAGAGTCCTCCAGGGGGGGGGGGATGACCCCTCTTCTCTGGTGGGGGAGGTGCCTGCATATCTGGAGCCCTAAACGGGTTCTGTCCCAGAAGCTATGTAACTTCTGCCTGTCCCAAAAGCTGTGCCACTTCTGTAGTCCCCACTCTTACCTCCACAGACAGGACTCTGAGGGACCCGGGGCTGAAGTCATAGTTTTACAAACCTTAGGAATAGAAAATCTTTTGGGCTATAATGTAAAAGTAATGCAGAGAAGCATATGCATTAATGGATGTTTACAGTTAATATATTTTGCTGAAAATACATTTACATACTGGGGTGGAATTTATGGGCTGAATGCTCATGTGTGGTAAGGGTCTGTAATGAAGCAGAAACCTTTTTTGTTTTTGTTTTTGTGTTTTTGTTTTGTTTTGTTTTGTTTTTTGAAACAGGGTTTCTCTGTATAGTCCTGGCTGTTTTGGAACTCACTTTGTAGACCAGGCTGACCTTGAACTCAGAAATCTACCTGCCTCTGCCTCCCAAGTACTGGGATTAAAGGCATACACCACCACTGCCCGGTAGGCACATATTGCTGTGTTTCTTAACACTGTTACGGAATCCCTGGAACTTTGGAGGTTTCAGTGAATGAAGATACCATAGCTCTAAAAGCCATTCAGAGTTCATAATGGCTTCTTGGATTGATATTATCTTCTTAAGAATGAAGACAGAAGCCGATGGTTAAGAACGCTTGCCTCTCTTGCACAGGGTCTGGATGCAGTTTCTATCACCTACAGGGATGCTTACAAGGATCTGCAACTCTGCGCCAGGAGATCCAGCGTCCTCTTCTGGCCTCTCTAGTTACTTGAGACACCCTGTGCTAAGAGGGCTTTAGGATTTGGGAGTTATAAGATCAAATATCTCACAGACTATATCCTTGTAAGCTCTACCTGGCATCTTACATTCTTAGATTTTGTGACTTGCTCACACTTCTTTTTATCTGTAAAGGAAAGACATCTCTTGAGAATTTAATAGGATAATTTCTGAGAAGTTCTGTCATATGGTGATGTTCGGTGCACTTTAAAATTCGTGCTGACTGTGACCTGACATTTTTCCTCTGTCCTCTCTTTCTTACCTTTTCACATCAGCATCCTTTACCTACGCCTCTTTCGTAACTAGCAATGCAGACCTGAGTCGCAGAATTCTCCACAGCAGTGGGCGGGCTAGGCTCCAGTAGGTGGAGGGTGGGTGTAGGGGGGTTGCTAACTAGAAACACAGTAGCTCTTGCTGATGCGTTCCTGTTATTTAAAAAATAAGATAATAGATTTGGCAACATTTATCGTGCACGCTAAGATTAACGCTTGATTGTACTCGACAAATACATATATTGAGTATGAAAACTGTTTTCCAAATACCTGTTTGCTTAAAGCAAGTTTGGAGATTGTTGTTCTATCATCTAGCACTGATATACGAGGGATCTGCACATCCCACTCATTGTAAGGTAGACTAAGTAGATACCCTTGTTTTAATGAGGGGGTTGTATTAGAAAAAGTGCCAAGGAATGTCAGTCAAGCATCTATTTAGGCTTTATATTAAGGGTGGAAGAAAAAAGAGGGTAAAGGACCAGGAATTTCACATGTATGAAATGTGAGCAAAAAGTGGTGGCGACGGCAGTGATAGTGGTGATTGGTGGTGTTGGTGGTGGGGTGGGGATAAACAAGCTGGAGATGCCAAGAA
Source organism: Mus caroli (assembly GCF_978045245.1). Taxonomy (NCBI): domain Eukaryota; kingdom Metazoa; phylum Chordata; class Mammalia; order Rodentia; family Muridae; genus Mus; species Mus caroli. The sequence continues at coordinate 61,961,820 of NW_028227264.1, forward strand.
GGTAGCAGGGAAGCAGTTAACTCTAACAAACTTTAATGATATGTATGTGTGAAAAGGCTGAATTGAAATCCACTGCTTTGTGTGATATCTTACAAATTAATGAAGTTGTTAAGAGAAATGAAAGCAATCGGCATATAGGTTAGGTACTAGACCGAGGGAGGGTATCTATCTGGCACTGTCACAGAAGCAAGCAAAAAGTAAGCCCACAGCTCTAAAATTTTGAGAAAAATAAGGTTTTTACATCAGCTTCAGATTAATGCCTTGTTCTTCTAAACTTGTGTACCTCTGGGTTGTAATAATTTAAGCTAGTGGTTAATGTAAAATTAACTTATACAAATAAAGAGCTATATTCCATTTTTAGAATGTTTTACAGTAGCAGAAAAATTAGATGATTTTTAAATGTCAATTTATAGTTTGCTAAGAAGGAATAGTTTCTTAAATAGTAGGTTGCTGCAAATTACACAGTGTTGGAGACAGACACCAGTTATTATTATACTAGACACTGTGTTTACTATGTGTGAACCGTTCTGCTCAGTGGTTTACATGAGCTAAGTAATATGTTAACCTTATAAAAATGTACATTTATTATCCTTATTTGAAAGAAGAAGAAATTCTTGTTTGGAGAAATAATGAGATTTTTCTAAATGGTATACACTCTAGTAAATGTCAGAGTCGTGGGATGAATCAAGAGCTCTTAGGCTCCATAGCCCACGTTCATACTCCACACAGATGCATATAAAGATAGCACTATTTAGCCCCCATTTGAACAGCTGTCATGGAAAGCCTCTTGTTCTTTGTAGGCTTGAGAGCTACCAAGGTTTATCTGCTGGTTCCTTTCTCTAAAGAAGCAGACAAATGTCTTCATTTGCTACCTGGGATAATGCACTCAGGCCCTGCTTACACCAACATATTTCCATACCAAAGCCAGTGTGTACATTTGGTGCTGATTGAAAAATAAAGGCACACTATGTTTGGCCCAGCCCATTAATTTTAAAGTGCCTAGAGTCCGTGGAAGTCCCATGTAGCTAGAGCACTCTCTGCTATTCTAAGAAGACACTAAAGTCTTATTCCTTGTTATAAAAAACAAATCTGTTTTTCCCTTTTACCAAGCTCTGTCACTATAAAAGGCATTCCAATTGATTGCCTGGTGCTTTTTCTGATTTTGCATTGAGCCCTGCATCAGAGTGCCATTATGATCAAATCTGGAGTATTTATAGGAACGAAACATAGTCCTTGCCCGCAGAAATCCTCTTGTAAACAGGCATTAAATATGAAAGCAAATTCCTAGGATACCAATAATTAACTTTAAATAATTGAATTAGTATGAACATTTAAATTTTTTATAGAACCGATTTTCTCATTTCCTTTCTGCTCATTTCATACTTTACAAAACAAGTGTTACTTAAAGAATATTCACTATTTTTAGACTGTTCCCTTGGCCGTTCCATCTTTTGTCTGCTTGGTAATTTCTCAGTTTTGCACTGTGAATTTAAGTAAACAGTGGCAGGGGGAAGTCGCCTACTTCCTGGTTCTGTTTTGTGACAATGTTTATCCCAAAGCTATTGTCCTTTCTTCGATGCCCAGTGATATTTTTTTGACCCAAATGATGTTCTACATTTCTTTAAAGCCTCATTTTACTTATCTTAAAAGAATGTGAGGCTCACAGAAGGCTTCCAAGAGACTTTAGCTAGTTCTGTGGTTTTATAAGGGAATAAGAAATATTATTTTTCCTTTGCCCCTTTATGTGTTCTTGGCTGGAACTTCTTTTGAAGGAAGAGTACTATGAGGCTCAATAACATGCCATCACTTTCTATGTACGTGGGAAACAACTAAGAAGGCTAGCTACAGCCACGGACCCTTCAGGGTTGGTTGATTCTAGGACCCCGAAGGATAACAGTACCCCAACCCCCCAGTTCTTCACAGAGTATAATATATCCATATAACCTCCACAAATCTCCCATGTACTTAAATCATGTTTACATATAATGATGCTATGTGACTGCTATGCAAATAGTTGTTAAATTGTTTTTTTAAGGGAATAATAAAGTTTATGTTTAGTATTGACAAAATCATTGACCCCCCACCCACAATTTTTGACTCAGTGTCAGTTGAATGTGTGATGAAGAAGCTCGGGATGGGGGGAGGCAGGCATGAACCTTGAGAGTGGATTTCAGGGATGCTTTGACTCTAGGTTGTGTGGTTTCTGCTAAACCACCAACCAAAGAGTATACATGGAGGGCTGCCTGGCTCTAGATACATATGTAGCAGAGGATGATTTTATCTGACATCAATGGGAGGGGAGCCCCTTGGTTCTGTGCAGGTTTGATGCCCCAGCATAGGGGGATCCTAGGCAGCCAGGTGGGAGTATGTGAATGGGTGGAGGAGTACCCTCATGGAGGCAAAGGGGAGGGGGTAAGAAGGGGGTTGGGATGGGGGGCTGTGGAGGGGTAACCAGGAAGGGGGATATCATTTGAAATGTAAACAAATAAAATGATTAATAAAAAAACCCAAACAAAACAAACAGAATAGGAGATGGCTTGGTTAAGGGGATAGGACAAGGCTGGGGGTACAGCTTAGTGGTAGCTTTGGCCCCTAGTATGTATGAAGCTCTGGGGCTGATCCTTATCATAGGATAGGGGGACAAAGAGATGAGCAGAAGATGGACTGGAAAATAATAATGAAGCTTGTGATACAGGGTTAAGCTAGTGTCACCTCTATTGATCCTCTTTAGTGACTTGGTACTGCATTCCTCTTTGAGACACTATTACTTGTGGGGATATAAGTCACTTAAACAAAAGAGGAACCTTTCAGAGTTTGAATCTTCACTTTCTCCAGAGAATTAGCTCAGTATGCCTTTACGCTAATGAGACATGGTTGGGACAATTCTTAGTCAGTTTTAGGGTGGTGCAACTATGTCCTACCAAAACCAGAATTTCAGATAATGACATGCAACGTCTGAATTTTTCATTCCCATTAAAAAGGTCTCACCTTTCCCTATCTCTATGCCTTATGATCACATGTTTTTTCTATAAGAAATGCATTTACTTCCTACCATCGATTTAAGCTTATGGGCTATTGACATTTATTTGGCAAAGCCATCAAATGCTTGCTATACATAATGTTAGAAGATTGATGATGAAATTTCGACATTTAATTATGTTCCTGGGTTCTACAACAAGGGCTCTGGCTCCGGGGTTCCCACAGGTCAGGCTTGGCATCTGCCTCCAAGAACCAGTTGAAGAAATTGGCAGTGGTGAGGGCAGAAATGGATTTTTATTCTGTGTGATTGTATAAGGGACGAGAAAGTTAGAGAGATCTAATGATGTCTTCAGGGAAATGACAATAGGAGTTCTGAGGTTTTGCTTTAAATTCAGTATATATTTATGAAATTGTCAAAGAATAAAATAAAATTTAAAACATCTCCGATTGGGCATGGTTTGTAAGTGCCTACAACTTAACAATAAATCATGGCACAGGTGAAGAACACAGTTTGACATTTTATGGAAAGAGTTTGGAGAAAAAGGTTTTAGTTCACGCAAGCAGGCAGTGTCTGTCGTCCGGGCTATGGTCTGGTTAATCATCACTATCTCAGGATGGTTGGGTAGGATATGTTAGAGAGGAGGAAGACACTGTCTGGGGACAGGTTTAGCTTTGATTCTTGTCATAAGATGTTCACCAATCAGACCAGCTCTTGGAATTCAAGGTTTTTTGCAGGAGAGAATGACTGAGAGCAAAAGACAAGTCAGAAAGGGAAGGCTAGGATTTGGATATGAAATGTGACCTTTTTAGGCTCATGTGCTGAGAGGTGATTGGATCATGAAGGAGTTAAAGCATCCATGGGTCAGCCCATTGGAAAACTCTTATGTAAAAAGAAGTATTTTAAGGGGTGCCTCCTTGAGGATTGTTGGTTGCTGGGAGGTGGGGTGGGTAGGGCAGCATGCCCTTGAGAATGTCTTAGCATGAGTTCCCTGCCTCCTCACCACATCAAGGCAAGCAGCTTTGTTTCGTTGCCTGCCCCTTACCATGGTATCTTCTGCTTAAGAACAATGGAGCCCAGCAATGTCTAAAACTCTGATCCCAAAGAAGCTTTTTCTCTTTACTTACCTCATACATTTGACAACAGTCATGCAAGTTTGCTAGCTAAGGCCATCGGTGCTAGTTCCTCCAGGTGGCGATCACCGGAAGATTCTAAGGGATGCTCTTTTGTGCTGTAAATTGGACAGCATACAATGTGGTAGTTGGTGACTCATTGGTTCTAATATGCTTTGAAATATTGGAAATACCCTAGTTACTTCAACTTACTTGGAAAGACAGGTTTCAGCTTTAGGCCAGTGATCCTTCAATGATTGACAGTCTATATGTAGATCCAAAGCATAAGGTAGCAAAAGAGATAGGTGTGAAAGAAAAAGGCAGACACGCCAAGCTTTACTCTGCCTTTAGTTACCCATCAGACATTTCTAGGGCTAAGGGGAGAGTAACCCCTTTCAACCAAAGCAGCCTCTAAGACTAATGAGAGTTTTCTTTTAAAGCCTTTAAACACGATTCTTTCTTGGAAATTCAAGACCATTTTGAGCTCTACATTTTATTTCCTGTACATTATATATATCACATTATTGATTAAATGATACCTTTGTGCCAGGAACATGTCATATTACTGACTGGCCTATGTAATCTCCCTGTGATGTCATAGCACAAAGTTATTTTTAAATTTTCCTATTATCCTAACACATTTTTAGGATTTATAGATATTCATGGCATTTATAAATTAGTAATTTGAATTTTAAAACTCTTAGTCTAAAGTATTAAGATTCCAGATGAAATAGAAGAAAATTAGGTAAACACCAATATGGAGGTGTTTTGTTACAGGCCTTGTAGTAAGGGCTTAAGATATATCTGCTCTGACAGCCAGGTAATGATAGAATGGTCTTAACACTCTAGAACATCTTCAGTTGAATTAGGCCACCAGGGACTCTACATGTTGATTGCAGTGTAGTCTCGATTGGTTATGAGACTTTGAACTTCTTCTCTCACATGGGCTTTTGTAGCTGGACCATGCTCTGAGTACAAATATTACTCTGATTACTTTATAGCCACTGCTCGCTTTGGGTAACAAGTGATTATACATTCAGCTCGATCAAATACATCTTTTATTAGACTTTGTTCAAATAAGTTTCTCCCAACGAGGGCTGATTGACTATTATTAAAACATTCAAATTCTTTTTTTTTTAAATTTGTTTTAGAACTCGATGGTAAGTAAGGTTAAAAAAAAATCAAATTGTGTTCAAGTATTAAACTACCTGGAGTAAGTGTTTTTGCTTCTAAGATGGTGATTTTGGACAAAATAATACTAATTTGACTTCATAAATACTGCTGCTTTCATTGAAAAGTCAACTATTTTTAAAGACACCTTTTCATTCTCCATGAAATCAATTCATTGCTAAATGTAACCCAAAACTATAGCTTTGGGAAAGCACCATTGCAGTGGCAGTAAAATGTCTGTTTTTTTAAAAAAGTTCAAAATAACTTTTTCACTGTCCTGGAAATTAACCAAAAACTGACCTCAAGGAAAACATGGAACTTACATGGAATCATGTAAGACTGATTTTTGTGAATTTTAGCTTGCCTTTTTTCCACCCCTTTCTCCCCAAGTCCATAGCAACCTTATAAACCAACCGTCCTGCAACCGTAGTAGCTGTCTGGGTTCTTGACAGAAACAGAACCAACAGGTATTATAAAAAGTCAGGGGAACGCCAGGGCCAAGAAGTGGGAATGGGTGGGTAGGGGAGCAGGGCAGGGGGTGGGTATAGGGAACTTTCGGGAGAGCATTTGAAATGTAAATAAAAATATCTTAAAAAAAAAAAAGTCAAGTTTTGCAAGACTGACTTACGAGTTAGGGGCTCACAAGTCCAGCACTGGTTATCTGGACATTGGCAAGGCTGAGAACCTGGTTGGCAAGGCTGAGCCTGGTAGCTGCCCAGTCCGTGAAGCCGGATGCTTCAGTAGCCCCGATCTGGCACGGATGGTCTGGAAGTCTGGTGGTTCATGTTTGAAGACTGAAGAATCTAGGTTCCGATGGCAGGGATAGCGGCAACAGCAATGAAGAGGCTGATGCACTTTCTAGCAAGTGGGCAAGCAGTGCTGCTCTTTCCTTGGACCTCTTTGTGTCTGGGCTGTTGCTGGAAAGGGTCACCCACTCTGGGGGCATGTCTTCCCCTCGCAGTTAATCCTTACTACGAGTCGAGTCACCCACCGAGTCACCCATCGGCCCACCTGGCTTGCCTTAGATGACTCTAGACTCACTGAAGTTTACTGGAGAGCACCTATCACACTGTGACAGAAGCACCCGAGCATCCCTAAGAGAGAATGGCTTTATAATTGTCCCCCAAGCCCCAAGATTACTGCATAAAGTAATAATTATAAAATTATACCTGCCTGCTCATGGAAATGTAGCTGTTAGCACCACACGGGCCGCATAGAATGGAAGAACTGCAGAATTAAGACTACTGTATAACCATATTCTTAGGTTTGACCACAAATGCTCAAATAACAGGAAAAAAAAAAAAACAAAAACAACCCAAACCAGATTCCACCACGACTAAGAAGCTACTTTAATCACATGATACCTCGAGGGAGTGACATGACAGCTCACAAAATGGAAGAAAATAATGGACTTTATCCTGATTACATATAGAATTTAAAAAATTATAATAAGATGGAGTTGTCTTTTTCCCAAAGAATATATACAAATGGCCCCAAAGCCCATAGAAAGGTGTTGAATATCATTAGTGATTAGGGGAATGAATGCAGGAGGGGCTGCTTTGCACCCCTTCCCGTTGCTACTCCCAGGTCTGTCTGCCACTAGGAAGCTGAGAATATCTCAGAGAAGATTGCTGGTGGGAAGTAAAGCAGGCTTAGCCATGATCTGGGTCTGATACCTGCAAATGCAGAGAGAGAGAGAGAGAGAGAGAGAGAGAGAGAGAGAGAGAGAGAGAGAGAGAGAGAGACAGAGACAGAGACAGAGAGAGAGACAGACAGAGAGAGACAGAGACAGAGAGAGAGGGGCAGAGACACAGAGAGGCATACAGAGAAAGAGATTGCTGTGGGATCATGGGAGGAGGGCTCCTTACTGTGCAGGATCTTCCTCAGGGGCATATGCACCTTATATTTTTTCTTGTTCTGGAACATAGAAATCAATCCTGACCTTCTGGGTCTTATCAGAAAGGTATTGCTTTTTCGCAACTTCCTTGTCAGAGCACTGTCCATGTTTTATGTTAGTGGACGCCCAGAAGTAAAGGGTAAGGAGGGCGTTGCACTTCCTGCTGTCCCCTGAAGGTCACCAGATGTTCTGGCTCTGTAAATCTAGAGCGGATGTTAATCACTGAGATGTGGTTTTCTTTGCTATTTGGAATTCAGATGCAGAAGGCAACTGTAAGGAGCGCCACCAGACACTAAGGAGGCAGATGACTGTCACCAAGGAACTAGAGATGCTGCATCCTCATACCTGAGACATGGCATTGCTTAGCTACTTTATAAAACCAAACAAGTCTCTTAGCAGTTCTGTTCCCAGGAGTGAACCCACGAGTAGACTACAGGGAATGGGGGATGGGGCAGGGGGAGTGGTGGCATGTTGGGGATTTAGCTCAGTAGTAGAGTGATTGCCTAGTAAGTGAAAGGCCCTGGGTTCTGTCCTCAACTCTGAAAAAAAAAAAAAAGACAAAATAACAGGATTAGAGCACGGGAACCACATAAAATCGTGCACGTGAATAGTCATAGCAACAGTACTTATAATATCCAGTGTCATTCAGCAGATAAATGAGCAAATCTAATATAGCATGTTCATAAAACAGACCATTATTTGGCAGTAAAAATGAATAAGAGCCAAAGCCACCGAACTTGCGAGCATGAGTTCAATCTTGATACTCATAGCGTGGAAGGAGAGAATTGACTCATGCAAGTTGACATTTGACCTTCACATGGGCCCTCTGGCCTCCACACACATCCCCGGCATGTCAACATGCCACAGAAATAAAGTTTGAAAAGTATTCTTACATACCATGACACATTTGTGTTTTGAAACATGCTTGAAGGAAGAAGCCAGTCACAAAAGATCAACTGTAGCATGATTCTATTTTTATAGCACACTCAAGCGGGCAAATCTCTACAGATATGGGGTAATAACTGGGTATTCATTGTAGGGTTTTATACTACATGCTAATATCTTTGAATCTCCATAGCTAGGCTGTGGTTTCTTGAACATAGGAACATTTTTTGTGGCCAGCGTTAACAGTGTCTGACATACAGTTGTTGAATCAGTATATAATTATAAAACTTTAGTTTAATCAGCGTTGGACCAAGTTGGTTAAGAGATACAGCAGAATTAATTTCTAATAGAAAGTAGGAGTTAAAATTTTCATTATGAAAGTCTTATTTCCTCTTTAATTTTTTTATGTGATAATAATGTGAAAACTTTTTATTTGTGCAGTAAAGGGTGCCAGTAATAGCATTAAGATAAAATGTGCTATTTAATTTTATGTTTTCTATTGGTGATAAGGGGAAACCATGAACTATTATTCAGACTTAGGGTAAAGACTGGAATGTGATGAAAACTATAGTATCTCTTTGGTGGATGAATGAATGTGAACTTGAAAATCAGAATCAAAGACTGTTTCCCCAGGAAAAGCATTCTCTTTGTTTAACTGAAAGTACCCTCTGAGGAGCAGGATGGAGTGACTTTGGTTCATTTGACTTGTGGTATATTTACATTCAGAACAAGAGGGAGTTGACTATGTATCAATTATTCACGATCAACCATTAAACAATGCATAATTGTTCCCTCAGGAATTCTTCATGGCGTAGGACAGTAGTCAGCTGTGAAATTGAAATATATTGGAAAAGTAATTTTTATTTCATATAAACTTTATTCAAAAGGAGTCCCTGCTGAATTATAAATAAAGATATCTGCAAATCAAAAAAAATTCCGCAGATCAGAAGGAACATTCTGAATGAAGTAGCGGCTCTCCAGACTTTGGCCTCACTTACTGGTCTCTTCTTCAGCTTTGCACTCAAATCAATTCCTTCAGGCACTCAGAAGAATAAGTACTAAGCCCCCAAGGTATTAGTATATTTTATGCTTCATAAGGGTGCTTGTATATTTTATGCTTCATAAGGGTGCTACGCAAGGACTCCAGAGCACTTGCAGCTGGACTGAGGCGGTGAGGCACAATGAGTTATGCAGAGGAGGTAACAAATGACATACCACACGTAGAGAATGCCCGAGTGAACATTTCTTGCTAGACGATAAATTCTAAAATGCTGAGCAGTTCTTCACCGCTGCCACTGCGCGCCTGATTTAGCTGAGCCTGACCCTCTGATTAAATCATTTAGGGGGGTTGAAAAAAAAAACCAAAAACAGTTAAATGGCTTTCTGCTTTCTCCTTAACGGGAAGGGTGGTGAGTTTAAATTTGCGATGAAAAAAATGCAAAAGATAATGATACAAACAGGAAAGGTACAAAAGTGTTTAAGACTGGGGCATTTCTATAGTGTTACATTATTGAACAGATTTTACACAGCTATGTGATATCACAGCTTTGAGGAACTTTTATTGGGGAATGATAAATAAATAGCATTGTCCATAAATGAGAGTTTTCCTGTTTGAACTCTCCTCCCACTTTTACTGTTTCCGTTTGCCCTCACCTCTCCCCAGTTCACTTTATTAACTCAAAGGTATCACCTGGGAATTGAATTAAATGCTTTTAAAAACATTTAAACATAGTATCTTATTTTTTTGAGGATTTTATACACGCATATAATGTATTTCAATGACATCCAGCCCACATTGTCCCTTCCGACTTCAGGGCACCCCCCCCATGTCCCCTTCCCAGCTTTAGGCCCTCCCCATGCCTTAGAACAAGCCACTGCGTGCAGTCAGTGTTTCCCAAGATCGTGAGATCCTCTGCTCCGGCAAGATTGACCTATCAGGGATCAAACCCCTAAAGAAAACTGGTTGTTCTCTATCTTTGTTGGGTCTTTTTGTGGTTTAGGTAGCAGAGTAATTGTTGCTTCATAGAATGTATTGGGTAGAGTACCTTCTGCTTCTATTATGTGGAATAGTTTGTGAAGAACTGGGATTAGATCTTCTTTGAAGGTCTGATAGAACTCTGCACTAAACCCATCTGGTCCTGGGGTTTTTTTTTTTTTTTTTTTTTTTTTTTTTGGTTGGCAGACTATTAATGACTGCTTCTATTTCTTTAGGGGAAATAGGACTGTTTAGATCATTAACTTCATCCTGATTTAACTTTGGTACCTGGTATCTGTCTAGAAATTTGTCCATTTCATCCAGGTTTTCCAGTTTTGTTGAGTATAGCCTTTTGTAGAAGGATCTGATAGTGTTTTGGATTTCTTTCAGGATCTGTTGTTATGTCTCCCTTTTCATTTCTGAGTTTGTTAATTAGGATGCTGTCCCTGTGCCCTCTAGTGAGTCTGGCTAAGGGTTTATCTATCTTGTTGATTTTCTCAAAGAACCAGCTCCTCGTTTGGTTGATTCTTTGAATAGTTCTTCTTGTTTCCACTTGGTTGATTTTGCCCGAGTTTGATTATTTCCTGCCATCTACTCCTCTTGGGTGAATTTGCTTCCTTTTGTTCTAGTGCTTTTAGATGTGTTGTCAAGCTGCTAGTGTGTGCCCTCTCTAGTTTCTTTTTGGAGGCACTCAGAGCTATGAGTTTTCCTCTTAGAAATGCTTTCATTGTGTCCCATATGTTTGGGTATATTGTGGCTTCATTTTCATTAAACTCTAAAAAGTCTTTAATTTCTTTCTTTATTCCTTCCTTGACCAAGGTATCATTAAGAAGAGTGTTGTTCAGTTTCCACGTGAATGTTGGCTTTCTATTATTTATTTTGTTATTGAAGATCAGCCTTAATCCATGGTGATCTGATAGGATGCATGGGACAATTTCAATATTTTTGTATCTGTTGAGGCTTGTTTTGTGACCAATTATGTGGTCAGTTTTGGAGAAGGTACCATAAGGTGCTGAGAAGAAGGTATATCCTTTTGTTTTAGGATAAAATGTTCTGTAGATATCTGTTAAGTTCATTTGTTTCATCACTTCTGTTAGTTTCACTATGTCCCTGTTTAGTTTCTGTTTCCATGATCTGTCCATTGATGAAAGTGGTGTGTTGAAGTCTCCCACTATTATTGTGTGAGGTGCAATGTGTGCTTTGAGCTTTACTAAAGTGTCTTTAATGAATGTGGCTGCCCTTGTATTTGGAGCATAGATATTCAGAATTTAGAGTTCCTCTTGGAAGATTTTACCTTTGATGAGTATGAAGTGCCCCTCCTTGTCTTTTTTGATGACTTTGGGTTGGAAGTCAATTTTATTTGATATTAGAATGGCTACTCCAGCTTGTTTCTTCAGACCATTTGCTTGGAAAATTGTTTTCCAGCCTTTCACTCTGAGGTAGTGTCTGTCTTTTTCCCTGAGATGGGTTTCCTGTAAGCAGCAGAATGTTGGGTCCTGTTTGTGTAGTCAGTCTGTTAGTCTATGTCTTTTTATTGGATAGTTGAGTCCATTGATATTAAGAGATATTAAGGAAAAGTAATTGTTGCTTCCTATTATTTTTGTTGTTAACATTGGCATTCTGTTCTTGTGGCTGTCTTCTTTTAGGTTACTTGAAGGATTACTTTCTTGTTTTTTCTAGGACGTGGTTTCCCTGCATCCCTGGGATGAAACCTACTCGGTCAGGATGGATGATTGTTTTGATGTGTTCTTGGATTCGGTTAGCGAGAATTTTATAGAGTATTTTTGCATCGATAATCATCAGGATAATTTGCAAAACACATGAAACTCAAGAAGAACAAAGACCAAAGTGTGGACACTTTGCCCCTTCTTAGAATTGGGAACAAAACACCCATGGAAGGAGTTACAGAGACACAGTTTGGAGTTGAGACAAAAGGATGGACAATCTAGAGACTGCCATATCCAGGGATCCATCCCATAATCAGCTTCCAAACGCTGACACCATTGCATACACTAGCAAGATTTTGCTGAAAGGACCCAGATATAGCTGTCTCTTGTGAGACTATGCCAGGGCCTAGCAAACACAGAAGTGGATGCTCATAGTCAGCTATTGGATGGATCACAGGGCCCCCAATGGAGGAGCTAGAGAAAGTACCCAAGGAGCTAAAGGTATCTGCAACCCTATAGGTGGAACAACAATATGAACTACCCAGTACTCCCCAGAGCTTGTGTCTCTAGCTGCATATGTATCAGAAGATGGCCTAGGCGGCCATCAGTGGAAAGAGAGGCCCATTGGTCATGCAAACTTTATCTGCCTCAGTACAGGAAAACGCCAGGGCCAAGAAGTGGGAGTGGGTGGGTGGGGGAGTAGGTGGGGGAGTGTGTGTGGGTCTTTTCGGATAGCATTGGAAATGTAAATACAATAAATACCTAAAAAAAAAAAAAAAGAAAGAATTTTCATTCTACTTTCTTACATTTACTATGTTCTATTGGATAATTAAACAATCTGCCTGCTGTTGCTTCAGGAACTAAAAAAAAAAAAAAAAAAAAAAAAGAAAAAGCAAAGAAAAGAAAACTGGTTGTCCCTCCCCTAGAAGTCATCACCTGTCAGTGACTTCTCAGCTGCTGGTGGGCACACGTGACAGTCCTCTCTTTGTCTGGGAACATCATGTGGCTCTGTGTGCAGATCTCTGGCAGACAGCCACATCTGCTTTGAGTTTACTAGGTCATCGATCACATGATGGCTTGATGACAGTTTCTCCTTATTCATCCCTGACTTCTGATTTGTACAACGTTTCTGCCCACTCTTCTGAAATGTTCCCTGAGCCTTAGGAGTAAAGAGGGGGAACTGTGATATAAGTATCCTGTTTAACTTAGCTTTATTGTATTTTACTGTTTTAAGATAGGATCTCATTATACAGCTCAGAGCGAACTTGAGCTTGTTCGTGGCTCTCGTGTTTCAGCATACCAAGTGCTGGCATTACAGCCACATGCCATCATCTGTCCTGAAAATCTTGGTTTTCTCTTTGGTCTGATTAGAGCTAGCTAGCTGTGTAGACTTGAGCAACATAATCATTTAGAGTTCATAGATATAGGAAGTTAGACTTAATGATTATATGGCTCTTTCTAAGCATTAGTAATTATCATTATCTATCTCAACTAAAAGACTGGTCTTAGCCTTTCAAAGGCTTGCCATTGCGTAGACTCTAGGGCCCATGACTAACTCAACATATTTGGTACAATATAGGCTGCTGAAGAATGTCATTTATTTTGTGTGAGTCCCAGATGTCAGCTTTTCTAATTACTTCTTCTGAATCTAATAGCTCAGGGCTTAACACCTCTTTGCATTTTCCAGAAATAGACTTAATACATCGGTGAGCAATGTCCACCAGGCTGAAAGTTTTTTAGAGGAAAGTCTTTCACCTTGAACACTCCATGATTAAGACACGTTAGCACTCACCACCCACCCTGCTATGGGTACTCTTCCTCCCGTGTTTGAGCAAGTGGCGTCTTGGAATCATGTCTTATAGATTATTGTAACAACTCCTACCTGGTAAGTCTTTTTAAGCCTTTGACACCTAGTTTTAAAATACCTTATTTTTGCCTGTGTGACCATGTAGGCACATAGGTGGCAGAGGGCAATGACAGATGTTTCTGCCTCTGCCTTGTATGAGGAAGGGTCTCTCTTGCTATTTGCCTCTATGTTGTGTCCCCAGGCTAGGTAGCCTGTGAACTTCTGGGGATTTCTCCTTCCATCTGTCTCCCATCTCACTGTAAGAACGCTGGTCTTTTTTTATTTTTTAAATCTTTTTAAAAAAAGATTTATTTTATTTATTATATGTAAGTACACTGTAGCTGTCTTCATACACCAGAAGAGGGAATCAGATCTTGTTACAGATGGTTGTGAGCCACCATGTAATTGCTGGGAGTTGAACTCAGGAACTCCGGAAGAGCAGTCAATGCTCTTAACAGCTGAGTCATCTCTCCAGCCCAGGAACGCTGGTCTTACAAACACATGCCACCATGTCTGCCTTTTACACGGGAATCCTGGGATCTGAATTTAGGTTGTCGAGACTTACATGGTAAATGCTTTTAATGATGAACTACACTCTCTTGCCTGATACCTGATTTTGTAAGCAAGCAAGAATGCTTTTCAATCAGTTTGAAAATAATTTCAGAGATTACAAAAATACTTTTAACTTTATTATTTGACACATCCCTGCATGTATATAATATATGTTGATCATAAGCACCCACATTCCCCTCTCTTGTGTTCCTAATACTTCTTTTCAAAGTCCTGTCAAGAAGCCCTTCCATGTCTATTTCTGTCTCTTTAAAAGATATGACCCACTGAATTTAATTAGAATTATCATATGTTCATGAGTCTGGGGCTAAAAGACAATGAGTGGAAATGAATTCTGATAAATGGTTGAGTTAGGTCACTGTTTATCAAGCAGTGGTGGTTTGGCTTGGGGTATAGAGGTTTACTGAACCCTTCTCAGAAAAGCCTGTAATTACACAAAGGAGCAGCAAAGGGGTTGACCAGAAAAATGGCCTCAATAAGATAAGATTCATTACAGGTCAGAAACTTCAACAAGTAATTAAGATGTCCCAGTGCTGTAAAAGTTATGAGGATTAAATTAATATTCTCTTCTATTAAAATGGTTTGAATTTCACAACTACAAATTAATCAAGTATTGATTTTGCCTATGACTTTTAACTGAATGGACATTTAAAAAATTGCAAACTCTTGTTCTTGAAATAAAGTGGGTCATTTAGGATTGTGTGTGTGTGTGTGTGTGTGTGTGTGTGTGTCTGTCCTCGGCTTCCACCTGGTTTGAGATCGCATCTCTCCTGTTTACTGCTAGATTTGCCAGGTTCTGTGGCTGTTTCCACCTCCCATCTCCCCATAGAGGTGTGCTAGGATTACAGACACGTGAGCTATGGTGTCCTGCCTTTAACAAGGGTTCTGCAGATCTGAATTCAGGTTCCAGGCTTATGCAGCATGCGTTTTACCCAGTGAGGTATCCTCTAACCTGGTGGACCACAGGATGTCTGAATGGTTGGGGTGACCTTAGTGACATAGAATGCTTCAGTATTATACAACTAAAGGTACTTTTGTTTAGTGTTTAACCTTCCTAGAGAGGTTCTAGAAGAAATCTGAAGTCTTGACAAGATGTAGGGAGAAAAAAAAAAGTCTCAATGAATAATGATTGGAGGATGGGTTAGTACTCCATAAGCAATATTCCTGTTTGCTCGCTCTTCATGAAATATGAGCCCTTATTTGCTAGTTTGAGGCCGAGCACATCATTGTCTTTGGCTATGTAAACATCCAACCTGTTGGTTTCCCTCATTGTGAATCATAAGCAGCGTAGCTGGGCCTGAGAGGAATGTAGCTTTGGTCCTGCTTGGGTAATGACAAACATTCGTGCAACTTAGTGTGTCCCTTCGAGTCTTTCACCTCTCTGAGGCACTCTAAGGCAGTCTTTGTCAGTCCACGCTGACTTGTTCTGCGAGTCACTCCCGGACAATCTGCTGGATGTTTCCATATCTAGCCGGGTCGTGATTGCGCCAAGTTGTCAGGACAAGTGACAGAGAGGCAGTCTTGTTTGGGCTCAGAGCTGCCTAATTTTAAAATGAAGTAATTAGAGGGGAGTGGAACAGGGAAGAAAGATTGTCAGGCATCAATTCACAAGAACCTTGCTACCTCTTTGCTTCCCCCCCCCCCCCGCCCCCGATCTGCAGTTGGCAGGCAGATAAAGCTGGCGGCTCTCCCTTCCCTGGGAAGACCCAGCTACAGAATTTATGTAATATTGAAAGTCGAATCTCTTAGTATGCACAACTTAAAGAAAAGAGGTGACCAGTTGAATTCCTTATGATCATGCGTTTAGGTTGGCTTATGTTTCTGATCCTGAGAGGTGCTTTTGAAAGTATGAATCCTCACCTATTCTTTGTGTTTTACACTCTGGGCATAGTGGCCACACACGGCTGAGACTTGGGGATTTTTCCACCACTCCGAAGGAGGTGATATGGCTTCATTATGGATTAGTGTCACACACGAAAGCTCAGACAGTAGAGGATTTGAGAGCAAAATCAGTCCTCAGGCACCCTTTTGTATTGACTTTAATGGAAGTCGCAGGAATAATTCCATTGCTAATATTCCTTCAGTAACTGTAGCTTTCCAGAGTTCACTTAATATGGAGTACATTTTTATGTTTGTGGGTTTTTTTTTTTGGAAGCTTAAAATGACCCTTATATTAAAAAAACTTTAAACTCCCTCCAAAGTTGTTCTGAGAACTAGAATGTTAGACTCAATCTTTGCAACTTTGCAATTAGTATATTAACTTAAATACTACTGTTGGCATCATGGTGCTCTGTAAGTCATCTGGTTAATGGGTTTCCTTTTCCAGGGTTTTACCAGAGCATAGCAATTAGAACACAGAATAGACACCAGCGGACTTTTCTTGGAGCTTGCATTTGGTTCTAGGGAAACGTTCTCTCACTCTGGTTTTGTTAGTGGTGGAGCACGCCTTTAATCCCAGCACTCGGGAGGCAAAGGCAGGCAGATTTCTGAGTTCAAGGCCAGCCTGGTCTACAGAGTGAGTTCCAGGACAGCCAGGGCTACACAGAGAAACCCTGTCTCAAAACAAAACAAAACAAAACAAACCTATCCAAACCAAAATAACCTCCCAAACAAAACAAACAACAACAACAACAACAACACACACACACACACACACACACACACACACACACACACACACAAACAACCCATGTCCTTTATAGTTAGGGGAATTAAAGATTCTTCATTTCAAAGGAGCAACACATCAAAAGCGTGAATAGATGCGTTTGTCTAAATAGATTCTGGAGGATAATTTTTAATTTTTGCGGAGGTAGGAATGATGATGAAAAAAATTAAAATCAGTCCAGGTTCTGTATTTTCAGCTTTCCCTGACAAACATGGGCGGTGTAAATTACCCAGCTGTTCGCCCTCTGGATGGATTCTGTGGTATCCGAGCGATTTATAGGTCTAGAGTGCAGCTGCCGAAAGTCATTCATTCTCGGTTCTGTATTAAATCTGTCATATACAAATACATTAGCATCCAGTAGAGACCCCAGGGGCTTAGGGTGGTTATTTATTTATTTTTAACCTTCTGAATCCCTGTCTTGCAAATATTTGTAAGATCTAGCAAATCATCATCGTCCCCCATCACTACGCTGAGAGGTACTTTTAGGAGGTGTGCATTTAGTACGTGCAGGTAGAAGTGTGTAAAGTTCACTCATTTATGGATACAGAACAGGGCAATCCATGAGTTCCTGTTGGGCTCAGTTTGATCATGCTGATTTGGTGAATTGAAACTCCCAACTCCGGTCCTTGTCTGGGGTGATGTCTGCCAATTGAAAATATTCCCCTTTAGGAAACTTAATTTTTCTTATGGGGGGACGGTAAGCTCGCATTTGGAAAGGGGGGGCTTTCATGTCTACTGAGATTTTTGTCTGTTTTTACTTGAGGAGCCACATAAATAAATAGAAACCATTTTGATCAATAATTTAAAATACTGAGCCTAGGGAGACCAGTGTGAGTCTGGCTGGCTTTTGAGTTTTCTGAAGCCCCTTGATGGTATGCATAAAACACTAATGCGAACTTGAAAATGTACACATTGCTTGAAAATGCAGGCATTGTTTTCTAATATTTTTGTCTGGAATTTTTAATTGGGAATATTTTTTTCATACAATATATTCTGAGTGTGGTTTCCCCTCCCCAGTCTCCTCCCAGATCCTCTCTGCCTCCCACCCATCCGATTCCACACTCTACCTTTCTGTCTCTCATTAGAAAACAAGCAGTCATCTAAAAAATAATAAAACAAGCTAAAGAAAAGCAAACGGTATTTTCTCTTTTTTATATTTTAAGTGAAGCATGGCACGTACTCCTACCTGTTAATTCTTTCCATATCTAATTTGGATTATTTCTCTTGATAGTAAATCTTGATGTCACTTGTTGGAGGCCCTCTGCAAGAACAAGTGCTCTTAACTTCTGAGCTGCCCCTCTAGCCCAGTATACTGCTTTAAATTTCTTTGTTATTATATCTTCATGGGCTTATTTTAGAGATTGCCAAGGAATATATCAATATGAAATATGGAGCCATAAAAATCACAAACTCTTAAAATAGTGACCTTTAAGCCATTGAGAAGCAGGAAGAAAGAGAAACCACTTAAGGAAGGTGGGGTGCAGTTGATGCAAGAATAAACCAGGAGTTAGCATGTCCATAGGGCACAACAGCATTTAAGGGGCATTGCTTTCCTCGTGGAGTTGAAGTGTCACCATTTTCAAAGAGAGTAGAGAAAAGGCACAGAACCCCAGGTGTGCTTACGGTAGCCAGCAGCGGAACTCACCCTTCTGATTTTCTCTAAGCACAACACAGAGCTATGTCTGCATCACTCAGAAGCTCACCTTGCCAGTGTGTACACTGACTTGTTTGAGTTCTGCAGTGTCACTATAAAGTAACACACATAGCACGAAGAATGCTCCTGTAGTAAACATTCTAATTTCTTAAGTCTACTACAGCTCCCAGATTACTTAAGTTTATCTTACAAAATACTACTTAGTAGGAAAACTCAGGTCCTCATTATCCCCAGCCTTAGGCTTTGTCTACACTTTCACACAAGCCTTAGCTATTTGGTTCTAGATTTCGTCACTGTCATGCATCTGTCTACTAACCCTTTGAAGAATATTATTTTCCCCTCTTTTTCAGCATTATTTTGTTTTATGTATAGGAGTGCTAGTCTGTGTATATGTATTTGTGCTTGGTGGAGTCCAAGGAGGCCAGAAGAAGGCATCAAATCCCCTGGAGCTGGAGTTACAGGAGGTCATGAGGCACCATGTAGATGCTGGGAACTGAACCCAGTTCTTCTGCAAAAGCAGCTGGTGATTGTAACCCCTAATCCATTTCTCCAGCCCCGCTTCCTCCATACTGTAATTATAAGGTTGTTAGGTTTTCTACTAAGACTATAAATCACTTTCCAAGGCTTTCATTTTGTATGCCTTTTCTCACTTGGTGATGTTATATTTTACTTATTACATAGATGGATATAAATTGGAAAAAGGGTTCTTGTTGAGTGTCATACAGATATCATATATTACATAACACATGTATGTAATATATTCAAATATATATAACATATGTAAGTATATATAATATACATATATATACATATAAATATACAACAGAGACAACAAAGATGGTAATAGGAAAAATGTAGTTTCTTTCTAATATATATGTATATATTATATATATGTATAACACACACACACATATATATATATATCTCAGAAATAATAAGGATGGTATTAGGGAAAATGTATAGTTCATACACACTATTCACTGTTTTCTCTACTACTCAACCTGACCTAGCCTTTTAAGCTCAGCTTAAACCATTAGGGAAACATTATTTTCGACTGCCTTTCCTACACAGTGCATTCTATCTTTAACTTGGTGTAAATTAAGTATTTTTATGACTGCATGCATTATTCACCGAGGTGGGAGACACCGAAACCCCGGAGAAGCAGTGTCTTGCATCTTTATTTTATGCACAGATTATACTTCAGTCTGAAGTCCTTCAATAGTTTTTTTAAAGTTTTGTTACTTTTATTTGTGTGCATGTATGTGCACTTGCACATGAGTGCTGGTGCCCTCAGAGGGAGCCAGAACACAGCGGCTTTGATCTCTGACTCCATACTCCCCCACAGTGGGAGTTACAGGTGTTTTCGAGCCACCTGATGTGGGAGCTGGGAATTGAACTCCAGTTCCCTGAAAGAGCATAAAGTGCTCCTAACTGTGGTGCTCTCTCTCCATCCCCAGCTATGAAACGTTTATTCAGCCCATCGCCTTACCAAATGCCTCCTTTTCACCTGCCTTAACAGCTAAAAATGTTAGGTCATTTGATTTATTTTAAACGAATCATTAATACAAAACCATAAAACATGTCGTTTACTTTCCTTTTTTGATAAAGTCCCAGGACAGAGGAATTTTGTCTCATAAATACCACAGGATGCTGATCTGGCTGTAGGGTCACCCAGGGGGGTGAGAGTTTCCTCACTAAAATAGATTCTTAATCCCTGTGTTCAGTTAGATGACACAAGATTGGATGCTCTAGTGACTTTTCTCAGAGTTAATTATCTAGGAGTTTAACATTGGTTTGAAAAGTCTCCAAGTGATGTTAGGCATTTAATTTATTTCCCACCAGGAAGGAGAAACAGAACACACTATAAAATATTCAATCGAAGCTTTAATTAACATCATTTAAGATCAGACGAGGGAGGGAGCAGCAACCCAAGGTGGAAAAACTGCAAACGCTTCTACACTATGGCTGTCGAAAATTCCCAATGATACTTTTGTTTCCATAGAACTCAGAACAGGATCACAGTAAACCTTAAAGAGTTGAAAACATACATTGGAAGCATGATGCATACCTGCTGTCCCGGCTGAGGGATTCTAAGGCCATGGGAGGAGACTTGCTTGGGCGATGCAGTAAGACTTTGTCTCAAAATAAAATTTAAAAGGAGATGTGGCAGTGGTGGAGGAGACAGTCCTCAGCGTAGAATGCACTGCATGGAGGGTGTGCATCAGCCTCTGGATAAATGTGCTCCTTGAAACTAAACCCAAAACACCTTGGCTAATACTTTGTACTTACACAAACATTTGCTTATATATGAGACAAATATTTAACTGGTCCCTAAATATAAATGCACATTTTTAAATTCTGACAGTCATTTTATAACTATAAAATATCAGACAACAGTTACCTCAATTGGTTCCCGGATCACTGTGTAATGCTTGCACAGCTGGGCTCTTTAAGACCAGCGTGTGAGTGATAGTTGTAAAGCTGTAATTCTGAGCCTGTTGTTTTAAGAACAAACAGGCTCTCTGGGAGCTAAAGACTAGCTTTATGGCTTTTTATTTAAATCAAAAAATAATCTAGCGAATCAAAGGTCCAAGGGCTCCTGGAGGGGAACTCGGAAAGCACAAATTTCAGTTTAAGGGAGAGAAGGGCGGCACTGATGTCCTCATAATCACATCAATCCTCCTGCATCGTACCTGGGAAGTGCCCTTGCTTCTAATTATGCTCTTCCATGAGTACCTTATCGCATATAATGTGGGGAATATTACAGCTAGATGGCTTGTGCCTTGTGACTTCTGTTTGCTTTATATTTATAACCTGATGTTCTACTCAAGTGTTTAGTAAGGACGTTCCAACACATTGATTTTATCCCCCAACTACAGTAAACATCTTAAGCTGGAGACTCATGTTTTTTTTGTGGTAGTTTCTTTTCTTTTCTTTTCTTTTCCTTTCTTTTCTTTTCTTTTCTTTTCTTTTCTTTTCTTTTCTTTTCTTTTTTTCTTTTCTTCCTTCCTTCCTTTCCTCTCCTCTCCTTTCCTTCCTCCCTTCCTTCCTTCCTTCCCTTTTTCCTTCCTTCCCTCCTTCCTTCCTTCCCTCCCTCCTTCCTTCCTTTGTCTTCTCTTCTCTCCCCCCTTCCTCCTCTCCCTCTCTTTCCTCTTCCTCCTTCTCTTCCTTCTTTGTGTCTTGTTCATTTGTCTTTGCTTTGTTTTAGAAACTTTCTGGGTAAGGAAAGCCAGTCATTTTATAACTATAAAACCACATCAGATGACAATCACCATGATGACATCATTGAATTCGCTCTCACAGAGCCTTTCATAGGCAGGCTTGTATGAGTGATAATTGCATAGCTCTACTTAACGAGCTCCTGACCTAAGAGCAATTACAAACACATAGCATTATAAAGACTGGATAAATAAATAAAGAGTTTGTATACGACTTGGAAGATATATCTGAAAACTTGTCTAAAAAAAAAAAAAAAAAAAAACACCCGAAGCATTCAAGCCTGATGTCTAGGAACTGTTTGGATTTCATTTAGGCCATCACAATGTTTAACAGAACTGATTTAAGCTGCACAGGTCATGAAATCCTTTCTCTGAGCAGTGGTCCAGGCCCACTGTGTAGCTGCCCAATAGATGGGTTACAGAGACAAACAGGAGAAGCCCATTTTTTTTTCTTTTGATAATCTGGATTTCATTGTTCTCTCTTTCTTTCTTTCTTTCTTTCTTTCTTTCTTTCTTTCTTTCTTTCTTTCTTTCTTTCTTTCTTTCTTCTTTCTTTCTTTCTTTCTTTCTTTCTTTCTTTCTTTCTTTCTTTCTTCCTTCCTTCCTTCCTTCCTTCCTTCCTTCCTTCCTTCCTTCCTTTTCCATTTCTTTTCTGGTACACCTCAGGCTCTCATGTGCTTGACCACTGAGCTGCATCTTCAGCCTCTTCTTTATTCATCCCAGGGTGTTTATTTCTAAATGTATCATTAGTGATAGACAAACTTTTTTTTTATAAATTAATCTTTATTATCATTTTTATGTACATGTGTGCGCTTGTGCCTGTGTACCTATGTCACAGTATTCATGAGGAAGCCTGATGTCAACCTGTGGGAGTTGGATCTCTTCTACCATGTGGGCATGGGAACTGAACTTTGGTCATCAGGGTTGGGGGCAGGTACCTTTTCCCACTGACCTGTCTTACCAGCCCATAGTATCCAAACTTTCTTAAAGTCCTGTCTCAGTTAGGGTTTCATTGTTGTGAAGAGACACCATAACCAAGGTTAACTCTTATAAAGGACATTTAATTAGGGCTGGCTTACAGGTTCAGAAGTTTAGTCCATTATCATCATGGCTGGGGAAGCATGGCAGCTGCTAGGCAGGCATGGAACTAGAAGAGCTGAGAGTTCTACCTCTTGTTCCAAAGGCAGGAAGGAGAAGACTGACTTCCAGACAGCTAGGACAAGGGTCTTAAAGCCATGCCCACAGTGACATACCTCCAAGGCCACATCTCCTAATAGTGCCACTCTCTGAGCCAAGCATATTCAAATCTCCAAAAGTACTAATACTGGTTGTTCACAAATGAATACTCAGAAACTATTTAAATTTTTTAAAAAATAAAATGTGATTAAAAGATAAAAATAGCTGGGCAGTGGTGACACATGCATTTAATCCCAGCACTTGGGAGGCAGAGGCAGAGGCAGAGGCAGAGGCAGGCAGGTTTCTGAGTTCAAGGCCAGCCTGGCAGCCTGGTCTACAGAGTGAGTTTCAGGACAGCCAGGGGTACACAGAGAAACCCTGTCTCAAAAAACCAAAACACCAAAAAAAAAAAAAAAAAGCCAACAGTGATATCTACTTTTATGATTTCCACTTTTATAAAAACCAAAGTTCTACCTGTTTTCCTACATCATAAAAATGAATGGCTCTTTTTTGGGTGTAGGGGCTGTTTTGAGACAAGTTCTATCTATCTAGCCTCAGCTGGCCTAGAACCTAACACATCTCTGCTTCAGCCTCCCAAGCCCCGTGACAGGACTGTGCAACCACATCTGCTGAAAACTAATCATATCTTTAGTATGCAAGCACCTGAGTATCTGTTGTGTTACTATGTAATTCTAGAACTTGTAGGTCGTGTGTTGTTTTGGGATTGGAGGAGCTCAAGCACACTTTTTTTTTTTTTTTTTTTTTGGTATTTAACTACTTCAATATTCTTTATTTTGAATATGTACCAAGTATATTAAATTTTATATCAGTTTTTATTAGGTATTTATTTCATTTACATTTCCAATGCTATCCCAAAAGTCCCCCACACCCTCCCCCACCCACCCACTCCCACTTCTTAGCCCTGGAATTACCCTGTACTGAGGCATATAAAGTTTGCAAGACCAATGGGCCTCTCTTTCCACTGATGGCCAACTAGGCCATCTTATGATACCTATGCAGCTAGAGACACAAGCTCTGGGGGAAACTGGTTAGTTCATATTGTTGTTCCACCTATAGGGTTGCAGATCCCCTCAGCTCCTTGGGTACTTTCTCTAGCTCCTCCATTGGGGGGCCCTGTGATCCATCCAAAAGCTGACTGTGAACATCCACTTCTGTCAAGCACACTCTTAAAATTTCTCTCCAAACATGCTTTAAATGGTCACAGATTGTGCACTCTCTACTTCCATACCACACGTCAGTTTCTACACAACCTAAACACTCCACAAAGAGACACCCAAGGCGTTAGTCTTCCAAGGAATCACTTGGATCTCTCTCCTTGTTTATAGAGATGGAAGACAATGTTTATAATGTGTTCAGTTAACTTTCCTTAAAACCCAGAACCTGAGCCTGAAATCTCAATTTTAACCTCTGGTTTTAATGTTACACCACCTCCAAAATAATGAACAAGCACAGTCAAAATGAAGAGATGTGGATGCAGCCCTGGCTCAGCTACCATGCACAAAGGATCCACTCTGGAAGCTTGGAATGCTTTAAGAATGGTGAATGCTCCAGGAGCCTAACATAACTGTCCCCCAAGAGGACTCCACCCAGCAGCTGACTGAAAGGGAAGCAGAGACCTGCCAAACTCTGGGCAGAGCTTGGGGAATCTTGTGGAAGAGTTGGGGGGAAGGATTAAGGAACCCAAAAGGGATAGGGATTCCATGAGAAGACCAACAGAGTCAACTAACATGGACCTTTGGTGGCTCCAGGACACTGAAACACTAACCAAAGAGCATACATAGGCTGGACATAGGCCTCCTGCACATATGTAGCAGATGTGCAGCTTGGTCTTCATGTGGTTTCCCCTAACAACTGGAACAAGGGCTGTCCCTAGTCTGACCTCAGTGGGAGAGGATGTGCCTAGCGCTGCAGAGACTTGATGTATTAGGATGTGGAGATACCCAGGGAGAACCTCCATCCTCTCAGAGGAGAAGTAGAGGGAGGATGGAGGATGGAGGATGGAGGATGGAGGATGGAGGAAGAGACTGTGTGTGAGGAGAAACTGAGCAAAGGGAGGAGCAGCTATTGGGGTGTAAAGTGAATAAATAAATTAATTAATGGGAAAAAAGAACGTTACTACTCCCATTGCTCTGATAAAATACTATAAGGAAAAAAGCTTAAGAAAGAAAAGATTCATCTTGTCCAGGCTACAATCTATCATGTCGCAGAAGTCACAGCAGGAGGAGCTTGAGGGTCAGACTGCATCTATTATCAAGAAGCAGAGAGAAACGAATGTCCCTCTTCTGTTTATATAACCTGTAATCCAAGTTTAGGGAATGGTGACACCCATAGTTGGAGAGTCTTCCTAGCACAGTTCACCCAGTCAAGGCAATTCCTAACAGCCATGCTCAGAGGCTACCTCAGTGTCTCGTAGGTGTACCCAAGGCTTGTCTCCTAGGTGATTTCAGATCTCACCAAGTTGACAACTGAGAGTAACCATCATAATGACCCTGGTCATATGGAGGATTTTGGAAAGCTTACAGTATACTCTGACTGTCACTTAGCCTGTAAAGTATATACTGCCGCCTTCCATTAACTTTACGACTTACTTTTAAAAAGCATCACTTTATGTTCAAACGACTATTTTTTTTGCTCTCATGACCCTTTATATCTGTATCTAATTAGTAAACATTCTCATTTTCCAAGTTATAGGTGACCAGGGGCCATTGCCCTCTGATTTTTATCTATTTCGTGCTTTCCCTCCAGGAGAAATGCGATCATCAGTATCACAATTTTCTACAAATAATTATAGTACAGTGTTGAGGTAAACCATTATACAGATATGCTTTCTCATCTGTTCTGCTTACAAAAATAATTATAACATGGTATATGATATGAACCTGTTACTTTAGATTAAAGCAATCTATCCAGTAATCCTATATTAGATGCCGGAATCCCTAAAGATGTAATAAGCAACATGTCTATGTAAGCATATTTTATATCTTCTAGTGCTGTGCTAAATAACAAATCAACCCAATGATGGTGTCATCTTTAAATAAGAGACTTCATCTGGGATGAGCAGGACCAGAGTCTAGGTGTGTGTTCAGGCAAAGCAGGCAGCTTCCATCCTGAGAGGCACTGACTTGCAGCAGGAGGGGACCCACATGGCAGGGGCTACCCAAAGCAGTCACAGAACAAAACAGTAATATTTGGGGACAGTATGGAAGGGATTTTTAAGTACACAGATATGCTTTTGTATAAGCAGAGGGTGTTGTTATATGAGACCCTTAAAAGAGAAATTTGGCAGAAAACTAACATTTTGTACAAATAATTTCAGAGACCACTTGAATCACAGAAAAGATGATATGGTTTGACAGGTGCCCAGAAAAAAAATCTCCTCATCCCAAAGTATATTTCACATCTAGCACCTAGAATGTCATTCTTTGATGGATACAATCCATTAAGCAAGTAGTACCTCACTCATAATGTGGTTCTGATCTGAACACTGCAGATATGGTCAACACTGAATCACAATGTATTATGGGATTGCTCTTGCTGAATCCATTTAAAACACCAAATGCTTGACAGAACAGGGTCAGTGGTCTAATGTATGTGGTCAGCCTATCTATAACTCACCCTGGGCCTTGGGTTGTGAGAGAACTAGGTCATTTTTAAGACTTTTCTTGGAGCCAACCCTGACCATCCTGCTTATTTATATATAGAGATACAGTTTACATCAGCAATCAAAGGCTTTGTAATAGTGAGATTACAAAATAGCCACAGGTAATCTTCAAAAATTTCCAAACCCCCCTGCAAGGCTAAACTTTAAAACCAAGATGGACAGAAGTGTCAAAAAAAAAAAATACAGCCTGCAATTGATCTAAGATCAAGGAGTTAAAAGATCTTAGAATTAGCCGAAGAGCTCGAAAAAAGTGTATGAATGGTTCTTAAAAAACGGCATTTGGGAAACTGTATGTCTGAAATACCAACACTGGAGGTGCCAAGAGGGAGGCATTTTCAATGACTAACAAGGCATCTCCATGTGAAGAACGATGATGTAATGTGTAGTCAAAGGGAAGAGGAAGAGAAGACAAAGCTCTCCTGTCTCGTCAGTTCTCACACAGATCTACATCCTGGAACAGCACCAACTTCATCACCACGAAGCAGGTAATAACAGCAGGAGTGTACCTTGCAGGAGTTACCTGATCACCATTGCTCAGAGAGTCTTTCCCTTTAAATACCTGCTGCTATTCCAAATATTTTCATCACATCTATGTAGTATGAACATCCCCAAAGCATGGCAGTCAGTAAGGTCAGCCAGGGGTACAGAACAACCATTTTAAAAGGTATAAGAAAAATCAGAGAACAACTAGATTTAGTTTGTTGGCATGCATATCTTATAATGCGCTCATATCAGGGGACACGTTTAGTAGTCAATTCTCTCTCACCTCCACGTGGGGCCCAGGGGTTGAACTCAAGTGACCAGGCTCTGCAGCAAGCATCTTCCCTCACTGAGTCATTTTGCCAGCCTATGTGGTTTTTTCCCCCTCTTACACACAGAGTTTTGCTCTTTGTATGAATTATGCATGGTTTCAAGAATCAGCTAATAGAAAACACTAACACAGCACTTGACTGTGTGTCACGCATTACTGTAAGAGCCTTAACGTATATTACTCAACTTAACTATGTTAAGTACATTTTAATAATGTATAGTGTAGCAGTGCACAGCAATTTTAAATATAGATAACTGTTGAAAACTTGAATGATCTTACGCTTTTTTGGGAAGTGAAATGAGAAAGAGTGGCGAGAAAGGACAACGCTCCTTATTACAAACCGCAATTTCCCACATGTAGTAGGGACAAACACTGTGAGAGTATTTAAAAACTTATTATATAAATGTCAAGAAGACATTACTCAACCTACATATACAGTAAACTATAAAAGTTACTGTATTTTCAAGATAAAAAAAATAGTGATTTTTTTCTTTTTAAAAAGTTAAAAGAAGTTATTATTTGTTCAGGATGTGTGTGCATGGGCACATATACCACAGCATATGTGTGTGTGTGTGTTTGTGTGTGTGTGTGTGTGTGCACATGTGCATGAATAGGTCAGAGCACAGTGATGTGGAATTGGTTCTCTGTCTTTCTGCAAATTGAAGTCCTGTCCGAAGGCAAACACAGCAAGAGCCCTTACCAGCTAAGCCATCTTGCTGGCTCTTTATTAACTTTGCCTGTTTTCTGAAATCATGAAGCCAAACACCCACTCAGAAGATCAGCTGGTGCTGCAGCTGTGGAGGAGGAAATGCTGATTTTGAGGGAAAAGAAAGGCTTGTGTCTCGTGGCCATGAGATTCTCCCAGAGATCAAGGTCCCAGGTAGACCGTCAATTACAAAGCTATTTACAGAGACCATCCAGAAAGAGTGGTCCCCAACCTGAATGTCACTACCCCTCTGGGGGTCAACCAACCCTTCCACAAGGGTCACATATCAGATATCCTGCATATCAGATATTTATGTTATATTTCATTACAGTAACAAAGTTACAGTTATAAAGTAGCAATGAAAACAATCTTATGGCTGAGGGTCACCACAGCAGGAGGAAATGCATTAAAGGTCTCAGCATTAAGTAAATTGAGAACCACTAGTCTAGCATTCAAACTGCTGATGGAATCTGTGGACACCAGAGAAATCTCGGGCTTCCAGAATGGAGAAACCAAAAAGTACTTAGAACAAAAGGACAGTTCATCATGTTTTTGAAAAGTACTCATTTAAAAATTATCAGCCAGGCGTGGTGGCGCACGCCTTTAATCCCAGCACTCGGGAGGCAGAGGCAGGTGGATTTCTGAGTTCGAGGCCAGCCTGGTCTACAAAGTGAGTTCCAGGACAGCCAGGGCTATACAGAGAAACCCTGTCTCAAAAAAAAAAATTATCTACTTTTAAGTATGTGTATGTGTATGTGTATGTGTATGTATATGTGTATGTGTATGTGTATGTGTGTGAGTTGGTGTATGTGAGTGCAGTTGTATGCAAAGACCAGAAGAGGGTGTCAGCTCCACTGGAGTGGCAGCTATAGGTGGTTGTGAACCACCAGATAGATGCGGTGCTAGAACACAGTTCAGCTTCTTTTCCAGAGTAGTACCTGCTCTTGGCTGCTGAGCCATCTCTCTATCCTTCCTGTCATGGTTTTATAAAAGGCCACCTGTGAATCTTTTGGGGGGCAGGGGCCTGAGGGGAATACTCCTTAACCAGAGATATAAAGAGCATCAAATCAAGTGAGACTATAAAGCCTAAAATGACTTAAAACTTTTCAGGGGAAAAAATATCGTTTCCCAAACATAAACAGACCATGCTAAAATGCAAATTAAGGTGCTGAGGAAATGAAAAATAGCAAGGCTAATTAGAAAAGGCAGGAGCCACGTGGGGAAATCATTGTTCACTCTGAAATGGTAGTTCCTGGCTTTTGAGGAGCAATTACTTATAGAATGAGGGGATGCGATGGTGGAGGAAGGGCTGGATGAGAACGGAAGAATGATACGTGTACAAAAATACAGTTATGCAGCACATTGCTTTGTACGTTAACTTCAGAAATTATTGAAGAGTAAGCCTATTTAATAAGAACTATGCCTGTTCATATAATTAGCATGCTACACACATACAGAAACTATCCCGATGAGAACGGGAGAAAGCTAGAAGCTATTCCACTGCTCTTAGGGACAATTGAGGCCATATAGCATAGCAAGATCACACTGCAAATGACCCAAAGTAGCCACGCCATCCCTGTCTTTGTGTCGGATGGATGCTCCTTGCTTCAGCCATCAACTTCATTCTCAGAAGCCAGAGCATCACTCCAAGCCTAGCAGAATTACGATCTGGGGTCTCTATATGACTGCACCACGAACATCACTTAAAATAACTTCTTTGGATGTCTCAACACTGGAGAAACAGAAGTCAGACGTGGCTATGAGATCACTAACATTGTGAGTTTTCCCCTTTGGTATGAAAGGCTAAGGAGCTACTGAAGTCAGTGCAGATGTCTGCCTACACGCTCACCACCCATAAATACCCACTCACAAAACTAAAAGAAAGATGTCTTGCCCTGCAAGAGAGAAACGCTAAGACTGCAGTTCACTTCCTAGCTTCCCCGTTTCATCTTGGCGAGGGTGTTGTTCAGAAGCACCTCTCCCTGCTCAGGGAGAGACTGTGCAGGCAGAAAAGCAATAGGACTGGATGTGGACGTCTGTAAAACCCCCACCAGATTCACGTGCTCTGAGGATTTCCACACACCTCCACCGCTGGCAGCCAGCAGAGCCTGGGGTAACGAGCTTTCCAAGGCGAAGAGAAGAACTAGCAAATCAGAGCAGAAAAGGAAAGTGACTCCAGGGAACGAGGGCTTCAGCTCCAATAAATGAGCCAATGCTGATGAGATGGAATTTACATTTAAGTCACAAAGTTGCTGGGCCTGGATTGTAAGTGTTGGACAATAAAGCCATTTGAAAACATCAATTCTTTGCTTCTGCTCCCGTGTGTGTGTGTGTGTGTGTGTGTGTGTGTGTGTGTGTGTGTATCTGTCAGAGTAATTATAAAAAGGCCAACATTTGAACTAGGACTGAGTAGAAGACACTGTTCTTGATTATTATTATTTTTTTAATACAGGAAATACCAAAGCTAATTGTCTTTCCAGATTATTATGGGCCTGACATGGGTTGGAGACCACACATCTTGTCCCATCTAATACACTTGCTTCAGACAAATTGACTTTAAAAGTTAATTTATTATTTAATGTATGTGAGCAGGGGCAGGGGGCCTGCCTGCCACCGTGCCTGTGTAGAGGTCAGAGAACAGCTTTGTAGATTCAGTTCTCTCTTCCCACCTCGCTATGGGCTCCAGGGCTCAAACACAGGTTGCCATGCTTACATAAGTCTTACCCACCAAGCCAGACATCTTGCCAGCGCTCCCTTCCTTTCTTCATGCAGGCATAATTTACTGTAAACTTACCTGTTCTTACAGTATCTCAAAGATAGTTGTTTTCCTTTCGTTTTAATTTGCTTTAGGATTTTCAAAATCACTGCGGTTTTATTTCCACTATCTCATTCTAGATATAAGATCCTTGTGATGTATATGGCTTCATACCACCTAATCATTTCGCCTCTCTCTATGGCACCAGCTCCCTTTTCAAATAGTATTTGCAATAACTATTGTTGCAGGGTTTTGGTGTGAAAGTTTACTTTGTATTTTTTTCTGTTGTCTGGGTTTTTGTTGTTCCACTGGAGAAACCATTGTTTAGTTGAAAGGGGCAAATGTTTTCTTCTAGGAGTTTTGTAGGTTTAGCTCTTAAAAGCTGTAAAAGCCTTTCATGTGTGTGTGTGTGTGTGTGTGTGTGTGTGTGTGTGTGTCTTATGTTGTATCATGATGGGTTCTTTTATTTTGGTTTGGTTTTTCTGTAGTGAGTTTTTGTTAGTCCGTGGTGTTCAAGTGTCAGGTACTGTCAGCCACACCTCCAGTTCTTGTACTAAATTTTGGTTTTGGCATCCCCCAACATTTTTCTCATTTGTAAGCTTGTTTTGGCTATCCTCGATCCCATACATCTCCATACAGAATTTAGGCTCATCCTGTCCAACTCTGCACAAAAGAACAAGTCAAAAGGCTCTGCTGAATTTTGATAGGGATGGCGTTGAATCTGGAGTTTTGCTTGGGCTACATTGCTATTATAAACATGTTAGCTTTCAAAACATATAGACTCTTCTCCCATCGACTTCCATCTTAGTGATTTTCTTTAATGGTGTTTTATGGTTTTATGGTGTTTTATGGTCAATCAAAGAGATCATTTCACTGCTCTACTGTTAACTCTTACCATTTCTTTATTATAGTTGAAATTATACCATGTGGGGCCTGGGAACCAAACCCAGGTCCCCTGTAAGAGCAGTGAATGCTCTCAATTTTGGATTTAAAATTGCATATACATATACACATACATACCTATGTAAACACACATATAGATATATGTATCTATGTGATAATATGTGGTATGTATATATACATATGTGAAATATATTTATGTGTATAATTGATTTTCAATATTATCTTACCAACCTTTCTTATTATCCTCATTGTGCATGTGATTTTTCTTTAATGTACAAAATCATGTCATCAGCATGATTTTGACATGTCAAAATCATGCCATAGAGCATGTTTTACCCTCTCTTGTCTAGTCCAGTTCTCTTTTGTGTCTTTATCTCAAACCTTCTGAACACTCCTTCTAGCATAAAATGGTAATGGTGAAAAAGGCCCATTTTTGTCTTAGGAAGAAAGCCTAAGTCTTTAGTAAATTAGGCATGGTCTCAGGTGCATATTTGATCAGGTTGAAGTAATATTTTTTAACTGAAATTGACTGTCTCTGAGTATGCATTCACTGATTACATGTCCAACAGTGAAAAAGATGGGGAGATAAGGTCAACCCCCCCCCACACACACACACGGGGTAGCAGGAACTGCAGAGCCTTTGGGTCATATGGCCATCACCCAATTATCTTAAGATAAGGAGCTGCCCATCTCTTGTCTTGTGTGCTGTGCTCTTAAAAGAGGTGACATGGGAGAGTGCTTCTTCTCTCCTGGGAAGAACTTTGCCTTTCTACTTGATGCAAAACAGTCTTGTCCTCTGAACTTATCTCAATTTTTACATTAAATTTATTTACAAAAGCAAATGTTTTACCTGCATACCATTTGTGTGCTGCTGCCTGCAGCAGTCAGAAGAGGGTGTTGGAGCCTTTGGCACTGCAGTTAAAGAAGGCTGTGAGCCACCATGTGGGTCCTGGGAACCAAACCCAGGTCCCCTGCAGGAGCTGCAAATGCTCTCAACTGCTGTGCGGACTCTCCAGTCTTTGGCTTATCTGTGCTTCACACCCATGTGCTTTGTAACTTTGATGGATGCTCAGGGTTTCATGGGAACTGAAGTTATTCTAAGTCACTGATGGGGCTGCAATTTATACCAGCCTTAGATACCATTACTGTAAACTTATAAAATGTATTTAGTAATCTTTAACATCAAAGGTAGCCATATGCTTCACCGAACTACAGAAACTTCTGTGATACATTTAGTCATAAAGTCCTCCTAATGGCAGTAAAGGCACTGAGGAGTTCTTGCTAGCTCTGGTGTGCCGTGTGGAGTGAAATTTTGAATGGCTTATTTCTGCGTTAGAGGCAAACATCAACCTTCTGGGGTTGTTCACACTCTGGCAGCTTGCATCTGTTGTGTTTATGACAGAAACAAGAGAGGAGGGGGAAAAAGCAGCGTGTTTAGTCATCTGCTGGTTCCATTTGGTGCTAAGTTCCTACTTCTCTCCAGAGTGTGAGAATGCTAATTTATTTAATGTATCAGGGGAGGATTGAGGCCATTCCTAGACACCTGAGTATTTAAACTGGCAAAACCAAACAGCGAGTGCTCTGCATGCGGGCAATCCAGGCTCTGTGTACAGTTCTTTCATTTTGAAGACTGAGTTTCCCCAAAGTCATCTAGGCTAGCCTCAAAATTCACAATTCCTTCTTTCCCCCATAATAACTAGGATTACAGTGTACACCACTGTATACCTTTCTGTATATAGTCTTGAACATGCAAAATCTCTATCAGTTATGGGCCTAGACTTAAACATTGATCATCCTCTGAGGCATAGGTGTACCCAGCTATCTATCTGGGTTGTCTTGTGAATTCATCAGCTTCCATGAGGCTTTGGGTGAGCATCAAAGATGGCTGAAATGAAAACTCCAGCAAAGCCTTGAGATGCCCTGGTGTACTTTCTCAAGTCTCTAGAGAAATATCAAACAGAGTGGGAAGCATGTTTCACCCATTTCTATGCACTTATCTGCCTTCGATCATTAAGTGTCCTCTGGCATTTTTATCATCCTAAGAGAGGACATGATTCTGTATATCATAAAGTTACTCCAGATTGTAACTTCATAGTCTCATTGGAGTTTATGGAGTAGATCAACAGTACTTCGAATCCATGCCTTCGACAAATGGTTTTGCCATGTACCCTCGTGAAGCTTCCCTTCTATTGAGAAATGCACCCAAAGTAATAAGTGTAGCATAGATTAATAAGAATAGGAAGGGAGAACATAAAGCAAGGAGAGGGGATGTAGAAAGCTGAGTGAAGTCTCTGGGACCCACATGGTGGGGAGAGAGAGTCAGTACCTGCAGGTGTCCTCAGCCTCCACATGGGTGCCTGGCATGTGCACATATCCACGTATAGATTGAACAAATGATTGATTGATTGAATGAATGAATCCATGAACAAATGAGTATAATAGATAGTGGGAGAATAAGTCCAGTCATTGATCTAGAACAGCATGCCAACATTGGAACAGCCTAAGTTAGGGAGATGACTGGATTCTTGGAAAAATAACTAAGCAAGCCTATGTATGGGGCAAGTATCAGTGAGTGTGGAGAACATGCTAGGACCTTTTCTATCACTGTGAGAAAACACAATGACCAAGGCAACTTATAGAAGGGAGGGTTTATTTGGGGGGTCCATGGTTCCAGAGAGATAAGAGTCTGTCACCCTTGTGGCAGGGAAGCATGGCCATAGGCAGGAGTTCTGACTGAAGCAGCTGAGAGCTCAAATCACAGGTAGGGTCTACAGAGGGAGCAAAATGCCCGAGAGTATGGAGGGACATCCATCTCTTTCAAACCACCACATGGAATTGTGAGGGAAGAGTGCAAAATGATATAGGTGGATCTGAAGGAAGAAGTAATAGATTAAGCTCTGAATAAATGAGGATAACAGATAGGTTTTTTTTTTCTTTTCCTCCTGACAGATTGACTATGACATATAAGAAAGAGACATTTAAAGAGGAAAACATTTTTTTTTTTTTTTGGCTTGAACAACTGGAATGGTTGCCATTCACTGTGGGAATAGCGGGTAGGGCGGGAGGAGTTCCGCATTCACATCTCGTGCTTGAGAGAGTTAGCGAGCCAACAGGCTTCTCTCGGTTATCTCAGGCATCGCTCACCTACATATGTAGAAATACTCTCTTCTCTGGGAGGCATAAGCATCCTATACTTTATATTTCCCACACTCATTCTTATCTAGTTCACCAATGTTAGCCTCCTCTTCTTATTCCAGCATATAAATAACAATTTCTGGCATAAATAAGACATCAGAGCTAGGTTCTCATTTTCTCATAATGGTCCAACTGCTCTGTGTAGATGTCTTAGCTAGGGTTTCCATTGCTGTAAGGAGACACCATGACCAAGGCAACTCTTATAAAGGACATCATTTAATTAGGGCTAGCTTACAGGTTCAGAGGTTCAGTTGACCCCCACAGTAACATACTTCCTCTCATAAGGCCACACCTCCCGATAGTGCCACTCCCAGGGCCAAGCATATTCAAACCATCACAGTAGACAACGAAACCCTATCGTGGCAAGGTTGTTGATCTAAGTTGTTAACACAGGGACACCAAATTAGCTTCTGGCCAACATACCCATTGTGGAGCATCTTCACCTACCTTTGGTTCAAGGTCTTGCTTCCTGCTGGAAGACCGTTCAGGAAAGCAGACTATTTTCTAGCACTGCCTAAGACTCACAGCAGCAAAGCTGGAATGATGCTGTTCTATTCCAGTGCCAAGAGCTGTCCTCGTTAGTTTCTTTAAAAGAGGCCTTAGCCAGAACATTTTCAAGGATAGTTTATAAACAAATCTCATTAGCCTCATTTGAAACACAATTAAAACAATTTCTTTCTATGCTTAGCAGATCTTACCTTTTTTTTAAAATAGTTGTAACACAAGTATAATTTTTTAATAGTTGTATCACAAGTATAATTTTCCAAGATTAGAAGTTTTGTTTTGTGGGATAATTAAGTTATCATCTTCTCCCAGTAACTTTCGGAGTCTTCTGACTTCTTTACTGGTGGCCACAGATATTGTTAATTCATTAGGAGCTGTAGCTACTCTTATGCAAAGCCCAGTCCATGGGGGCACTGGAGTATTTGAGCCCCAGTGAAACAATCTGGTAAGAGGCATAATTGTGTCAACATCTAAGTACAACATAAAACAATGGCTTGATAATATGTATTAAGTCGTGCTGTGGAAGAGGAGTCTATGTCTGATAGTATGTGATATAAAAGAATTGAAAAGAGTTCAGAGGATAAATAGGAATTGCCCAGACGGTACAAGGGAAGATGGGAGCCCAGCTCATGAAAATGTCTCAGCCACCTCATGTGACTGACTGACTGACTATGAAGCTGGAACAGAGGGTGCCTGACTGTGAGAACAGGAAGAAGGAAGGCCAGGGAGAGGTCTTCATAATCAGTCTACACCGTGAGCTTTATCGTGCGAGAGCTTTATTTAGGAAACCTTATAACAGTCCCTGTTAAGTTCTATAGCTGTTAAGTTCTATACTGGTGTATGGAGAACAGATTTGAATTTTAAAAAGCTGCCTCTGATGGAATTACAGATAAATTATCAATATGATAAAAAACACACTTGTGTTCTTAGCAACCTTTTGCTTCGTGCCTCCTTTTCTCCCGTGTTCACACACAGCCATTTTTATAGGAACTAAAATACTCTTTGCTCTCCCGAATGTGTGTTCTGCTAGGGACAAGGAAACAGGTACACAGTGGAGCATAACATGATGAGAAGAAACCAGGCCGATTCTCTGGGCTGCAGATGAATTAGTTGACAGTCAGGATCGCTTGGGCTGAAGAGGTTCAACAAAACATGGAAAATTAAACAGTCGGTGATATCTATTTAAGGCGTGTTTGTCTTGATCCCCACATTTAGCTATGCATTTGGAGCTTGAAAATGTGGGCCATACCCGTCCATTTAAATCCTGTTTCCACGGCTGCCTAGAAGGACAGTAAGAAACATTTAGGGAGGCAATATGGCCTGAAATTTGGTCATAAAGCTAGATCAAGTAAAAAAACGCAGGAAAGGTGTTTTGCATTCAATCATTTAACCTCATTAGTACCCTGGAAAGTTGGAATTATTATCCTCATTTTGTAGCAGAGTTAGGTTAATTATTCTACTTGTAATCGCCTGTGACTGGAGGGGTTTTGCATCGGAATTCCGGACCTTGCAGTTACCATCAGCTCCTGCTCTTTCCATTGTAATGAGTCTGATTTCCTGCCTCGGAAATGTGCCACGTGTCTTTTTTTCTTCTTAGCTTATCATAGATTCATTGGGCCCAGGGACCTGTTATGTGTTATCTATTTTTTCCAATCTTTCCCAAGGTCAAGTATGTGTACGCTATAACTGTAAAGCACAGAGGAGACTGCCTTAGTGAGGCAAATATCAGGCTGAATATTTCAGAGTAGAGACCAAGGGATTTTATTTAGCTTGGCCAGTTTAGATTTGAATATTTCCAAGTGTGAGGAGTTTCTAGTGTGCCTGGGCCTTGTCGTTCCCTGTTACTAACATCTGTCCTATTCATGCCCCCTGCTTAGAATAAACATAATAATTTGTAGTCTTTAAGTTAAAGTTAATGCCTTAGAACAGACGGTTTAAGCTTGTTGAATTAAACTAAAAAGTCAAAGTTCTTCTGGAAAAACATCCCTTAGACAATCGTTACTAAGAGGTTACACTTAGAACATTTCTTTGTCATGAGAAACAGGATGCCCCAGTCAAGTTCATACCATCTATTTCCTCTCTTTGTCCCACACAACCCTGCCATAATTCTTTGTGCCCTTTAAATCATTATATGGACCGCACTTCAGTCTCAAGCCATAGTTTTGACCCCAGTGAAATGGGAGTGTGTGGATTTCATGGGAGTTTTCTCTCAGGCGGGCTTTAATTCAGGAGTTGGGATACCAGATAAACACAGACACACAACACATCCTATGAATCAGATCTCTAGGTTCTGCCACATCTCATATGAAATCCACGGACCACAGAGGGTGAGTTTTAGAAAAAAGTTTATCATTGATTCACAGGTAAGAGCCTTTGGGACAGAAAGAAGGCAGAGTGCAGGTATTGCCTGAGTGATTTGTGGTCCCATCAATTGCATAGTCTTGGAGCTTTGGTAATTAGAAGGATGATAGACATGGGATGAGGCATGGGGAGGCTGTCCATCTAGTTAGCCCACCCTCAAGGTCCAGGTACTTGCCTAACGGTCAGACATATCCTCAGGTACAGCTTCCAGCCAGGGCTGCTCATGTAGGTGAAGAGCTAACAAGGAACCAGAAACCAGTACACCCTCCTGACACTCCTGGATCCAGACAAGGACAGGACTGCCAACGGGACCAGGTGACATTTCTGACAGTGCTGCTTTCAGGTTCCTGTCCTAAAACAGCCTGGCTAGTTCCATTTCCTATTATCCTTAGGTTTTCTTATCAGTATTCTCTAGATCAATTAAGCAGTGTGTTTGTAACCTGAGTCATTCTAGGTATGACAGTCTTAACAGTCACTTTCCTTTGTCCATCCTCTGTCCAGTCATCACAGAAGGACAGGACATAAAGAAAATCGTTTTGTCTCTTGGCAGATGCTAAAGCTACTGAAAAGAGATAGAAATGATGTTGGGTAAAAAGTATAGGGAGGTGATATCCAGCCTTGAATCCTATCCACATCTGGCTCATGAATGAGAAAGCAATTGATTGTCTGGGTAAAGGAAGCTCCCTGGCAGCTCAACAGGGTCTGAGAAACAATTGGCTGTCTATCCTTTGTATTGGAAAATTATCCCTTTCCTTTTTTTTTTTTTTTTTTGATAAATAAGCATAAGGGGCACTTCTAACATCTCCCTGTAGGATTCCTTGAGAAGCAATCTCTGGAAATAATGTTTATTAACTGTAATGTAACCATAAGGGCTGATTCACTAGTCTGGGAACTGAGGCAGGAGAATATGGAGTCTGAGAACAGGCTGTGAGGTCCCATGTCAGGATGCAAGCAAGCAAACCAGTGCTGATGTTCGCATAGGTTGCTAATATTCACCCTGGTGTCTCTCAGCTACCCAAGGCATGCATTAAGTGTCACTAATACATACTTTGGAGATTCATGTACTACTATTACCCAATGGCTTCCCATTTGCCTATTTGAAAACCATCACTCCTTCTATTCTCTCCTTGGCTGTTTTTGACCTCTTGATATAAAACACAACAGACTGGCAGCGAAAGGCTCTCCCCACTCTCTCTGCTGCTTAATAATGTCTTGATTATAAGCTCCTGGAATCTGTTTTCCTCAATATTTTCTTTGCCATCTGTTCTTGTTCCATATCTTGTCCCCTTTAGGTCAGTCATGGTCAAGTATTCCCATCTCCTGATTTATGTTGGAGAAAACCACCTAAATCAGCATGCCTCTACATGTAGAACATGAAGCTGCCCAGTGACCACCAGTAAAGCAGTCAGCATGTGGCGTCTTGGCGGAGGGAGGACTGGGGAAAGA
This sequence comes from Mus caroli, assembly GCF_978045245.1. NCBI lineage: Eukaryota > Metazoa > Chordata > Mammalia > Rodentia > Muridae > Mus > Mus caroli. Next base: position 62,000,995 of record NW_028227264.1, read on the forward strand.
AGCCAACCCCACACAGAATCCAAGTAGCAACAAGTACACAGGCTTTCTTGCTATGTGGTTTCCTAATCTCAAGAAAACAAACAGCGCTCTTTCTTAGCTCCTTGCTCCCCGCTCCCACCCCCTTTACCAGAGTGGCTTTATCAGCTTCCAAAGCTTCACTTGAATGCCAGGAAGAGAAATGTGAGAATTTGCATGTAGTTCTGCTTTGCCCAGCAGAGTCTCTGCTGAGGGATTCTACATGGGCAGGGAAGCAGCTTAGCAGGGAGTTTTCTCTAAGCCTCTGAAATTTGGCTTTGTCTGAGGGCATACAGAATTATCCGCTGTAAAGACACTTTAGTTTTGGCCTTTCTGATGGCCAACCCAAAGAAGCTTTCCTTTTTGTGTTTATTTAAACAGCCATGTTTATTTTTTTTATTTATTTTTTATTTTTTATATAATTCCTCTAACCAGGCAGAAAGTAGACTGCATATCCAGTTTTCTTATCATCCCCTTAACATGGAAATGCAATCAGCAGGGTGGGTCACAGGGATTTACTGCAGTGCTATTTGCTAAGTTACAGTTACTGGTTGGCTCTATTCAGTTGTTTGCTTCCTTCAACTATAAGTAAACTTACAATTTTTATTACACTTATTTATTTATTGGGAGGATGTGTGTGTGTGTGGGAGGGGGGGTCAGAGGGCAATTTGTGGGAATCTATTCTTTCCTTCTACCTTGTGGGCCCTGGGAATCAAATTCAGGTCATTAGGTTTGGTGGCAAGGGCCTTTACCCACTGACCCACCTGTCTTGTCAGTCCTTATAAAACTTACAATTACTGAATGACAGCATCCATTCCAGAAAAGCACACAGCTCAAAAAGTATATAGTTGAGTGAAAATTTCCAGCAGACACCTTGTAGCTGGTGCCTAGAAAAGGAAACAGAGTAGCCAGAGCGAGATTTTTTTTCTCTGATGAGACTCTGATCTCTCCTTAAGAATAACCACCATTCTGATTTCTGCTCTAAATTCATGTCACTGGAGTAAAATCTTGATAGAGATAGACTCAAACAACACTCAAAAAACTCCCTCCTCCCTTGTGGGGTTTTCTATTCTCTTGCACGTAGCACATTCTGTGGTTCCCATTACTTTGTTTCCAGTTTAGAACTGTTGAGAACCAGCTGCTGTGAACATCTTCCTGTCTTTTGATGAACATGTGAGTGCATTTCCATATGTGTGCATCATCTCCTAGAGGTAGGATAGCCTAGTGGGACATGTATCTATCCAGCTTCGGGTGGTTCTATAAAGGCAGTGTTCCAAAGTGGTTGTACCAATCAGTGGCTACAGTAACATTTAGTAACATTTAGGTGTAATTTAAGCTTAACTTTCTGTGTCATTTTCATATACAAATTTGTATAAATTCTCTAGATTAGATGAAATTTTCTACAATGTTGCTATTTTGAGTAATAATAATAATAACAATATACCTGAATTCTCTATCCCCTTTTGAAGTGTATCCTCCTCTGATTTGTTTTTTTTTTTTTTAAGATTGATTTGCTTTTATTTGATGTAGATGAGTGGTTTGCCTGTGTATACATAGGATTTGGTGCCTGCAGATGCCACAAGAAGCTATTGGTTCCCTCCTAGTGGGGTTACAGGGTTGGTGAGCTATTATGTGGTGCTGGAAATTGAACTGGGGTCTTCTAAAAGAGTAGCCAGTGCTCTTACCCATTTAGCCATTTCTCCAGCCCCATCTCTGATGTAATTGTAATTTACTGGTTTTTGTTTCTTTAACAAAGATGTATTAAACTCATATGCCATGTGCTACTATGTAGTAAGATTCAAAATAATAAATTATATGACTTTCATTCAAGAGAGTTATAATGAACTAAAGAAGACACCAATGTTAACAGATATTTTGATTTATTTCACTCAAATCTGTAAAGCTACTTTCTTAATCTAGTATTTGTAGACTTAGTAAAGAAGTCCATTAAGAAGTGGCCAAGCTCATTCATAATTTCTAGTTATTTTTATGATGTATTCTCCAGCTGTGACTCTCTTTTTTAAACGACAGACAGGCATTTTTTTTTATCTTATACAATATAGAAGTCATTTTGACTTTCTAAGTTGCTTCTTATGATAAGTATGTACAGTTTAATTCTTGTTCTGTACTCTCTATTATTGCTTATTCTTTAATTTTTAAAAGTTAAAATGTTTTGAAGTTCAGTATTTTCTGATACCCATTGTCTTAGTCAGGGTTTCTATTCCTGCACAAACATCATGACCAAGAAGCAAGTTGGGGAGGAAAGGATTTATTCAGCTTATACCTCCACATTGCTGTTGATCACCAAAGGATGTCAGGACTGGAACTCAAGCAGGCCAGGAAGCAGGAGCTGATGCAGAGGCCATGGAGGGATGTTCTTTACTGGCTTGCTTTCCCTGGCTTGCTCAGGCTGCTCTCTTATAGAATCCAAGACTACCAGCCCAGAGATGGTCCCACCTACAGTGGGTCCTCCCTCTTTGATCACTAATTGAGAAAATGCCTTACAGCTGGATCTCATGGAGGCACTTCCCCAACTGAAGCTCCTTTCTCTGTGATAACTCCAGCCTGTGTCAAGTTGACACAAAACTAGCCGGTACACCCATTTTGGCAATTGAGATACCATCAGTGTTTGTCCTTTGGAATTACTTTAGTAATTCCATTGACATCCCCAGGGAACTCTATTTGATCCCAGGTTCCCTTCAGTAGCGCAGCATTCACGCTGGCTGAAGGTACTACTGCCTTCACAGGTAGCGAGGACCCCCAAAGAAGAGCCGGAGACTCACGAGTCCCTATTTCTGAACTTACATCCTCATTCCGGAGTGCATTTTCACTTACAGTTTCACTCTGACATTACTTTTGATAACATCACAAAATGCACTTCACCTTTTTTTCCTTACAAACACATTCTTTTCGCGGTGTTCCCATCCCAGTGAATGCATTTCCATGTTTACAATCACTGATGCCATTTTCTAGACTCCTCTGCTAAATGCCTTCTATTCCCCAAGCCCTGGCGCTTTCCTCTCGTCAGTGTTGCGTGGCTCCTTCCTGCTTTAATCCTGGTGATCCTGTCCAGTGTTAGGCACCCACCGTTTCTCTGTGCAACTGAGTTTTTGCCTGGCCTCCCTGGCTGCAATGTGATTGCTTGAGTCCATGCAAATGGCTATTGTCAAAGTCCTCTTCCAGACACTTGTAGCTTTCAGGGTTCTTTGGTCTCGCCAGCTCCATTCCTTACCTTCCTGCTCTGGTTTTCTCTATACTGTCACCCTCAGTAGCTTGCATGCTTCTCCCCTCTCTGCGCCTCAGGATGTGACCCGCGGTGTTTTCTTTTGCTTACTGTTTTGTTCTGCACTGTTCACAGAACAGCTTCCTCTCACTGTTTTAAGATTCACTTTGTTATGAACTTCTTCCTATATTCGCGGCAGCTCAGATGAACCCGGAGGCGAGGGCGCTAGGCAAGGATCACAGAAGAAAAAGACAAATAACATGATGACCTCTTTTCTGTGTGCATTCGAAAAGGAGTCTAGGTTTTAGAAGATTATTTTATGGTGGTTGCTAGGGGTAGGGCACAGAGAAAATGAGAATCAGTTAAGGGATTCAAAATATCGTTTGAAGATTTATAAGTTCTGAATATCTAATTATAGTAGTACGGTAATGCTAGCTGATAACAATGTTTTACATATTTAAAATTAAGTAGAAGAATAGACCTTAAGTATTCCTACAACATATACATGTATGGCTATTAGGTATGCTAAGAGTGATTCTAATGAATTTAATTGCAGAAATCGTTATTTGATATGTGTGTGTATGCGTCATCTTGTAGACATTGAATATATGCCAATTTATCAATTATGCCTCCAAAATTTCTCTCAAATATTTACTTTAATCCCCTTAAAGCTGAGGATTTTCCTCTGTGCTGCAATTTTATTTTAATTCCTATATAATTTAAAATTTTTATTTATTTTATGTACATAGTGCTTGTCTACATGTGTGTATATCTATCATCTGTGTTCAGTTGTCACAGAGGCCAAAAGAAGGTATCTAATCCCCCTGGAACAGAAATTACAGGTTGTGAGCCACCATGGTGGCTCTGGGAACTGAACCCAGGTCCTCTGCAAGAGCAACAGTATTCCTAGGAGCTGAGCAACTTCTCCAGCCCTCAGTTTCTGTAAGATTCTTTTGTTTGTCTATGCTTTGGTCTGAGAACTTTCCTTCACATTTCCAGTACTTAATCACCGTAGTGTTTGATGTGCAACATAGGCCCAGCAATTGTTGGATGAATGGGTGGATTAGCTAATAGCTTAGAGCCTCCTCTTTTTATATTATGTGCACTTTGAAATCTTTACATATACTTCATGTTTCTTGTCAGGGTTGCAATTCACATGTTGCCTTCTCTACCCATTTGAGTATATTGATGCGGGAGTTCTTGTCATACTTTTAAAATCCCATCTGGGAGTCTCTTCATCAGCTGGAAACATTTGATGTCTTAGCTCAGAAACCTTGTGTGTGTGTTTTTCTTCTGGCACATTAAAAAAAAATGAAGTAAGTGTCAGCCCTTGAGGATCTGAACTCTGTGTTCCTCTCTATCTAGGGATATTACCAATTGACCTTGATATTGAATAGATATTTTGACCTGGTTTGCAATTAGGATAAGTAGACAACCTATGAACCCAATAGTATTATTGGTTAAAGTAATTACAAGCACTCATAGTAACCTTTAATTTAGAAGAATGAGCACCCTTTATTTCAAAGAACAGTTGGCACATTATGTATAGAATGTGTAATATCATTTGTGAGCAATGATCTTCTCTTCTCAAATGTTGAATAAGCTCTCTGCCTTGCCTCCTTTCTACACACCATCACAATGTATACCTATGCTTACTGGTCCTGTCCTTGCTTGCAGGTTTCAGAGGCTTGATATTTAAGGGTACTGGTCCTCATTAAGGATTCTGTCCTTGCCTTAGGTAGAGATGACAAAGCATCATGTTCAAAATCCAGAACACGTTTGTACTTTTAAAAAAATCCCAGAGTCCTTACAGCATCAAAGGGCTCATTCTAAGATATTCCTAGCCACCACCAAAGCAAAGGAAATGATATTTTTAAACTTTAACCTTCTTTGTGATAACTTAGGTACACTATTTTCCACCGAAATCCTGACAATGTCATTCTAAATAAAGAATCATGCATAGGCTGTAGAGGAACTTACCTAGTATGTGTTCTGATTACAGTCTCTCACAGAGAGTCTTCTGTCACCCTTCCTGAACATTAGTGCTTTTTCGTGAGCATTTCTCAAAAGGGGCTGTGCATCCCTTATAGTCATTATGTTCTTTGTATGATTTACATCTTTATGTGTTCTGCAATGTGATTTATACTGGTAAGCGCTGTTGTAAACCAGGGATATGAAAATCGCCAAGAACCTCACAGGAGAAAAACTGCATAGTATTTTTGATAAAATGTAAGGGTTGATCCGTGATTTTTTTCTAAGATTATTTACTGTTTTCCATATTCATCCCAGTCCTTACATCCAAGTGGCTTCTAAGATGAGCCTGGTGTGCTCAGTGTTGCACTGCTGCAGGCTGTCTTCCATCTCTGCTGTTCTTGTACTGTCTTGTAAGAGGTTGAGAGAGTACCATTATCTCCCTTTCCACCAATGGAAAAGCAGATACCAAAAGAATGGGTGACTTACCTATCTTGTAGCCCTGATTTCAAAGCCCAAACTAGGACCCAGAGAAGATATGGGGCGGGGGTGGGTGGTGGGGTGGGGGTGGAATCCTAGAGGGCCAAGGAAATCACACATTGTCTTGGTTTATTCAGGAGCATGGGCATTGGGTTGACAGCTGCTTTAACTGTCCTTCCTACACTTTGGGAAGAATTCAATCTCCAAAGGCTGCATGGAGCAGTAGAGAGCTTTTGCTTTTAGAAGGGAAGGAACTAAAAAATATAATAGCACTAGCCACTTACTAATGCTAGCAGCATTGTCCCAGGCAAGGAGAGTGTTGTGGAAACACCCCGCCCTGCACCTCCCCCCACACACATTGAACAAGTCATTGTTTGTAACTCTGTTCTTTCACCAATCTATTCCTTTGCACTAACTATCTACTTAGTTAACATAGGGCTAGTAATGACAACTTCACCCAAAATGTGATGCTCATGGAGAGGCCAAATAGAAGTACTTTATAAGTTGCGTGACATATAAATCCAGGCTCTATTCTTGTGTAACAAAGAAAATCCTTCCGGGACAGGAAAGAATGTAACATTGTTGGGATGAGGGCTCTCTAACAGGCTATAAAAGACAAAATGTATCCATTTTGGTCTGCCCCCTCCCTAAAGATGCTTAGGGTCTTGAAAACCTCAGCCTTCTCCTTTTGAAAATAATTACATTTATCAAAATTCCACAAATTATTGGAAGATACACACGTGACATGCATGAACTAGTATAAATATTCATGACACTTAGTAGTGTTTTCTAAGAAAAATTGTGGGAGTAATAAATAATGTGTTTTAAAAAAAAGCATACGAGTATAGATAGTTCCTTTCTCTTAGATTTCTTCATTATCTTAACATTTGTCCCAACAAAGAGATCACATTGATACATCATTATTAACTACTACTAATGACCTGTATTTAGACTCACAAGGCTTGTATAAATACTTTTATTCTATTCTAGAATCTAGTCTAGAGAATGGCATTACATATAATTGTCATGTGTTCCCATTCTGCTCTATACTATGACAATTTCTCAGTATTTTTCCTTATTTTACAAACTTGCAGCTGGGCAGTGGTGGTGCACACCTTTAATCCCAGCACTTGGCAGGTAGAGGGAGGCAGATTTCTGAGTTCAAGGTCAGCCTGGTCTACAGAGTGAGTTCCAGGACAGCCAGGGCTACACAGAGAAACCCTGTCTGGAAAAACCCAAAAACAAAAACAGAAAACAAACTTGCACGGTCTCTTGAAGAGTGCCCATGTAGCATGTGGGATGTTTCCCAGGGTACTCCTCAGTGTTTTGCTTCTCATTGTTAGGTAGGACTTATGGCTTCCTAGAGAGTATCCCAGAAGTGACACTTTTTTGTGTCATAATGTATCCATGTGACATCACTGATGATGTCAGCCTTAATCACTTGGTTAAGATAGTGCTTGACAATTTTTTTTCCATTACATCCTAAGCAGTTTTAGCTGGCCATCATTTATATACGAGGTTCCCCTACTCTGTCTGTGATACTTTGCAATGAGTATTACTTCAAATGACCATTATCCACAGACACATCCTTGTAGACTGTTCACACTAAAGCACTTTCCTATTCTAGTTGTTATTATATTTTACTTTTCATTTCATTCATATTTTCATCACAAAGTGACTTGTTTCGTTTGCCTAGTTTACTGCTTGCCTATAAGTTTCCTGCCCCCAAACATGAACTTCAGGAAATCAAGGGTCTGGTGGGATTGTTCACATCTGTACTCCTGGACTCTAACCCAAGGGCTAGCAGATGCTAAGTGCTTAGCAACTATTTGTTGGATAAATAGCAAAGAAAAATATAGGATTGGTTTATTAGCATTTATGAAATGGAAAAAGGTAGTTGAATGGAGAAAAGTTTTATTTGGTGTTTTTAATTCACTTGGTTTGTTTTCATGGAAAGCTAGATGTAAATATTAATATCCCTGGGAAATAGGTTAACAGAATATTGGAAATTCAAGCTGCCTGATAGTGCTCTTTGTAATGTGTCAGAGTTTTCTGTGACTTGTATGGGTTTGGTGATTAGCTTGAATTATCATCTTGCCACAATCTAGATCCCTCTGGGAAGAGAGCCTTGATGAGGGTAAGTCTAGGCCAGACTTCGGGCAAGTCTTTGGGGGATTGACTTGATTATGTTAATTATGGTGTAGAGGCCCACCCATTGTGAGTGCCACCATTCCCTAGAGAAATGATTTCTACCTCCCAGAGAGTGGGGGAAGTGAGCTGGCATGCATGCATGAGTTCAGCACGGTCTGCTGTGGACCATGGTGTCATGTGAGCATCTGCTTCATGTCTCTGTTGCCTTGACTTCCTTGTGATGATAGACAGACACCTGAAATTTTGAGCCCAATGCACCACGGTTCCCCTTCAACTTTTTTGCTATTCTCAGCAATAGGAATCAAAACTAAGATAGTACATATATGGCTGACCAGGGACACCTCTCCACCGTCGTGGCCTTTACCTATGAACTATCTCCTGTTTCCTACTATAGAACTTCAGAAGAAGGACTGTAGAGATTCCCGGTGCCCTTGCTTGGCTCCATCTGACTGTTTACTGCCTACTGTCTTTAGATTCATTGCATCTCACTTGCCCCAAGGGAGCATCCGGGTAATATGTCTTTCTTCTATGACAAGTATTGAGATTTTTTTTTTAAATATTTTCAGGACTTAAAATCTCCAAGCCAGAGGGATGAAATTGCAGGGGCCCGGGCCACCTTGAAGGAGAACTCCCCACTCCTGCATTCAATTTGTTCAGCATGCTTGGAACATTCCGATGTTGCTTCGCTCAAAGCCAGTAAGGACACCGTCTGTGAAGAGATCCAGAACGCTCTTGATGTCATTTCAAATGCTTCCCAAGGCATCCAGAATGTGCCAGCGCCCCCTGAACCTCAGGCAGCAACACTGGGAAGTGCTCTTGATGAGTTGGAGGTAAGCAGAGAGCGCCAACGATGTGACTAAATGTCTCAGTACAAGTAAGCGGACACGGACTTTCAGTTCCTACGATGGAGTTTGGAAAACTTCTATTTTTATCATTAATCAGTCTCAGTGACCTTCCCGGCTCTTCCAATGAATTGATTACCAATGAGATTTCCTATTGGCATGCTTAGCACATCTCTGCATAAGAAGCCTTTACATTGGAATTGCTTGGGATTCTAGTGAAGGCAGATACAAGCTTCTGAAGTGTAGGGTCTATTTGCTATACAGTATTTATTATCTGCACTGTTATATGTGTTTCAGGACACATCTGGTCAGTGCCTTTATTAAGGGCTTATATTTTCACAAGAGCACGTAGGCTAAAAGCATGCTAAGCATTATAAATGACCAACTGTCATAGCATATCATAAAGGGGTGAGGTATCCTCAAAGAGCCAAGGCATTTAAGTCAGGATCAGATGGGGACCTAGAACATAGGCTCAAGGCTACTCACCCTCTGTTTGTGACAGCATAGAAGCCAGGAACCTGGTGGAGTCATCAAGGGGGAAAGTTCACAGCTCTGGTAAAGAGCCAATGGGATCCGGCTAGAACAGGCTGTGCCAGCTCTTCCTCTGAACAACTGGGACTCTTTGCAAGGCCCTTTTTTTTCTTTTTTTTAAACACACTGAGGCTTATGTCTTAAAGGAGAGATGTTAGCACCGAAGGAGCACAGACTAAATGCAAATAAGGTGAGAAGCTGGGAACCAGGCGGGAGGCTATGGTCAGAACACAAAGTCACCAATTACCTTATGTGCATCACCCTACTCTGTCTCATGCCAGCATCAGCAAGGCTCAGCTGTGTAGGTAGGAGTCAGTTAGGTAATGGTAGAATGGATGTATGGGGCATGATCAAAGGGGAGGAGCCACAGCAGATGTTGCATGCTGAGTCCTCTAGCAACACAGAGTAGAGTTTATGGTCTCCGATGCTATTAGGAATTAATGTCCAGGAGGTCTGGAAGACAAACCTACAAAGCTTGGGCCACCCAACAGTTGGTACTTAGAGAACATTGGTTTTCATAGTGTGCCTTACTAGGTTGAAATATATAGGCCTTTGCATCTCCCAGTTATTTAATAAAGGACATCTTTGAACTCTGGGGTGAGGAGAATTTATCTGTGCATCAAATTGTCCACCATTTGATAGTGAGTCTTACTTGGAAGTGGGAGGTAGCTATTATATATCTTGAATACCATAGATAGTTCATTTTAAATTTTTAATCAAATAACCAGGTAGAAGAGGTTTTTATTAACTATAGGAAGGCTGTAGGCAAAGCTGGTCAGAAGAAGATCAGAAATTCAATTCTGAACAAGTTGAGGTATTTATCAGGTCTTCAAGTATGATGTTAAAGAGAACTGGTTACCCTAGCCCTTCAAGGAGCTCTGTAGTGAGAGACAACATACATAGTGTGGTGTTTTATTCCTGGGTTTATATTCCAGCTGTGGCATTTGCTACATTTGTAACCTTGGGAACAATACTTATGGACCTATATGTTGTCCTATTTATAGGAGGCCAATAACAACATCACAGCCTCATCATGTTAAATGAATTAATAATACAGGTTTGAATGTTTAGAGCAATGCATAGTAAATATTCAGTCTTAACATCATTATAGAGACTATTTGGAAGCAGATGTTTCCATAATGAAAAAAATACCTATAATTAAAGTTACTAAAGTTTTACCGATAACCAAGAAAAAAAGAAAGAAAAAAACCCACCTAACTCCACAACTTATATAATATCCACGCTGTTTTTACCAAGGTCATAGGAAATTCATTAGATAATTAATACTTTCAAGTTTAAAATAGCTTGCTTTCCCTTTAATTAAATATCTTTAAACAGGCTCTTCATTTCTAATCCAGTATTGTCAGGTGCCAGATTATTATATGAAATCCATGTGAGATTGCATAAAATATCCAGTCACGTGCAGTTTAGGGACTCATTGTCCGATAAGGTTAAAAAACAAAACAAAACAACAAAAAACCAAAAATCCAAAACCAACAACCAAAAAACCGAATGGAAGCTAATAATCCCCACCCCCCAGTGTTCCTTCCCTGTGATGAGGGCACGATAGCCTTGTGTATTATATGCATATCTTGATATCTTTAAAAGATGCCATTTTAAAGACCAGCCACAGATATGAGAAGAAAGCGGCTAGATAGCAGTGAAGTGTTAGACCCTAAATCAATAAAGTATAAAACCGAGGACCAAAGTAAAGGGGAAACCTGATCATGGTTTGAAGAGCTTTGAGGAGCTGATTAATCATCTTCTACCAGGTGACCACATTTCGACCTCCAGTAAGCACATGATTGTTCATTCACGGGGGAGAGAATCATGGGAAATCCCAGTCTTGTGGATCTTGTTGTCTTCCCTTCCAAACACCATCCTTTCCAAATTCTATCTGCATTCTTCCTACACCTTATCACTCTGGTCACCTACTGTCCTCGAGGCTACTGCTAGACTCCTGAAAGCAGTCTGTAAGTCACACACCTGCTCCCAAAGGCATTTTTCTCTTAGCAACCAAAATCTGTGGCCTGAAGAATCACTGCTGTGAGTCAGCTTTGTGATCTTTTTGATGCCTGCTTTGGTCTGCCTTCTCCTGCAGCTTTCACCCCCTTGGAGGTCTGAACACTTCAGCTAATGGACTTTGGTGCTGATTAGGGAAAGTTGGAAGCCTTCAGCCTCTACTGGAGTGTTTTAAGGTTTCACGTGTTTCCTTCACTGGCGCCCTCACACCAGTACTTGGGTTTTTAATGACCTAGACCACGTGTGATTATTTCTGCTTAGGAGGGTTGCTTTCTTAGCAGCCTTCAAAAATAAAGGATAATGGGGGAAAAAAAGAACTGTTGAACAAGGTCTTGGTTTCTCTTGCAACACAGTAGCTTAACTTGTCTGCTTTGATGTGCAGCTTTGTAGAGGTTAGCTCTGAAGATGGCAAGCTTCACCACTGTGGGAAGTCAGGGCATTTGCAGACAAACGGTAACATGGTATTAATATGCACGTCCTAGGCTAGCTGAGCGGCTAGCTGAGCACGGGCGTTGGCTTAGTCTGCTACAGCAGTGGTCATAGAAAACCACTTATCCAGTGGACTTGAATGTCTGGTAGTTAGAAAGTGTCTTTTAGAGAGAGAGCCACAGTTAAATGTTTTTTTGTTTTTTAAACCATTCGTTATAGACACTGAAAGGGAAATTTGCCCTCTTCATGTCTGTTTTCCTTCCTGATAGTTACATCCAAAAGAAAGCAGTTGTAGTCTACTTCCTTGTTAAAATAAAAATGGAGGGGAGGCTACTAATACATACAAAATTTAAATAAAATACCTTCTACGAAAATGATTAAGACTCTATAACATTACTTGGTAGATATCATTATATATATTCATCTTTTTTTATTTTCTCCAAATAAACCCAACTTTAAAAAATAAGATAAACTATAAAATATTTCTGGTTGACTAAAATATTTTCAAGATTTGCTATTATGTATTTATGTGTTAAGTATGTATTTTATTTAGCTTTGTGTGTGCATGTGTGTGTGTGTGTGTGTGTGTGTATGAAGGGGCATACATGTATGAATGCATGAATAGAGGCCAGAAGAGAGTATCAGGTGTCTTTCTCTATCATTCTTCGCCTATTCCTTTGCAGTAGGAGCTCTTCCCAAACCTGGAACTTTTTATGTATGTATGTATGTATGTATGTATGTATTTTTGGTTTTTCGAGACAGGGTTTCTCTGTGTAGCCCTGGCTGTCCTGGAATTCACTCTGTAGACCGGGCTGGCCTCGAACTCAGAAATCCTTTGTCTCCCAAGTGCTGGGATTAAATGTGTGTGCCACCACTGCCCGGAAAACCTGGAACTCTTATTTTCATGGCTAGACTTGAAATCAGTAACCCTCACTGATTTTCTTGTTTCTGCTCCCCTTGGGGTTGGGGTTCCTGGTGTGTGTTAGATGCCTGGCTTGTTAAGTAGGTGCTAGGATTTGAACTTTGGTCCTCAGGCTCTCTCTAGCTCCTCTGGCTAAGCATCTTGCATGAATTATTCACTTGGTTATTACATTGTCATCATTGAAAAATCTAATTTTTCCTTTACTGAAAAAAAAATTGTGACCTAAGTTGTATCTATTGTAAATCAGGAAGCCAGTGGATAGGCGCACGCAGGGTATGTGTGTCTAGTCTCTGATTCCAGAAGAATTTGTAACTGTATGCATCTTGAGTTTTCCTAGCTAGAACTTAACACAATTAAAATTTGGTATCACCTATGGTAAGTTTGTAGGAATCTTAGTTTGTAGGAATCATCAGAGAAGTTATAAATGTAACCAAGCCTTTCTGGTGGCTTAAACGCTGCCCATGGATCATTAAGTAAAAATAGTCTGTATTTGGGAAGTGCTTCTTGTAATGAGGTGGAACTTTCCAGAGGACTGGGCAGGTGGAACTGTGAAGCACATTTTTCCAAAGCGTCAAACAGATTTGTTTCCAGAGATGTCCCCACAAAAGACCTCATTTATCCTCAAAGTTTTCCAAGTCGATCCTCCACTGGAACACCTTTGGTCTCTCAGTTTAGTTTAGGAGACTAGTGTGATAGGCAAGGCATAGCAGAGGTCGGAGAGGAGAGAGCATAGAGAAGGGCCCTTTCAAGAACGGAAGACCTCTTAAGACCCATTTACTTCTGAACAAGCAGGCAGAAGACCTAGAATATGTCCCCAGGACCCTAACACTGTCTTAACAACTTCTGAATATTAGCTGTAGTCAAAGACAGGGTTCCAGAACAAAGTGCCTGGGAGAAGTACATCCAAGTTACAAATAATTGCCAAAGCTGCCCCAACTAGATAAAACAGAATTTACTGAACATTTAACCTTTTAACAATAATTTTGTGAGTTAAATGGTTGTACTTTATATTATTTACAGGGAGCTATATTGGTAGAGGATCTGAAGTAACCTTTGCTCTATTTTGCCCCTGCAAATATTCTACTGTGAAATAAATGGGTGTAGTAAATACTCTGCCGGGAGCCAGGCTCATTAAATGTTTATAGTGTGAAAATGTATCAGCACACTTCCTCAACAGCTACTGAGCCAGACCTTCTGCTAAGTCTTTTATTCTGGGCTATGACTGTTTGTGGGTATGAAACTTGAGATTTATCGGTGAAAAAAAATAGTAATTGAATTAGAACACTGTACACTGTAAATTGATTTATTGGAAAGGCGAGTGTGAATTATGAGTGTTGCTTCTGCATTTGTGACTGAGAGTCAAGAAGTGTTACATTGTGGGTGAACAGAATTTTGAGAGTGTCATTAAGTAGGAAACTTTGCCAGTGAAAACTGCCTCAAAAACCTGAAGTCCTAATGAACAAATGGCCCTCAATGCTTATGAGTTGGCACATTGTCAGTGGATATTATTAATATTTTCTAGCTCTACATAGTGATATGTCCCTGTAACCTTAGCACTCCAGAGGCTGAGGCAGCAGGATCTCTAAGTTCGGAGCCACCCTGAACTGTGTGTTGAGACTCTACTTGCTGGGGAGGGAATCTTTATTGTTAGTAAAATTGGCACGACACTACTAAATTTATTCTCATCCTCTGTATAGTCATTGTTGGGTAAATATGTAACTATGGAACTGGAACAATGTGTCTGCTGTATGAACCACTATGAAGAACCAGTGTGGCTCTCTTGCAGACGACCTGAGTTTGGTTCCCAGCATCTGTGTAGACTGCTTCACAATAAATAACCTTTATCTCAGGGGATCTGACCCCATGGCTTCCTTATGCACCTGCTCTTAAATACTATTATATCCCCCGACCCAACACACAAAATTTTAAAAAATAAACTTTTTAAAAAACAAAACAAAACACTTGACATCCATTAATACACACACACCCTCGTGTAGAGGGTAAAAACCAAACATTGTGATCACAATAGGAATTACTGTCATATGTCTTTTAAGCTGATGATTTCAAAGGATACGCATGTAGTTATTTTATTTTTGGAGATATTCTATTTTTCCTATATATATTACTTTATATATAGTTTTTACCCTCTAATTCAACCCTTGTTCCCTGGACCAGTTTTCCTTCCCAATTTTGTGTGCTGTTTTTAAAGTCACAGTGTTCGTATATGCATCCTCCATGTCCTTGGGTGTACATAGAGGTGTACCAGAGCATAGTATATCTACGATATCATATCCCTGTATAAAACTGGCACTCTATCCCCCATCAGCCATCAACTGATTGATGATAGTTCCTCAGCTAGATGTGGGACGTCATGAGCTCCTCCCTGTCCTTGCTGTGGTTCTGGCTGGCTTGATCCTGTATAGGTCTTGTGTAAGCAGTCACAGCTGCAATGGCTCCGTTATGTCTAGCAAATATTGCAAACATCCACTACGTTTGGCCCTTTAAAATCTTTATGCTTCCTCTTGGGGAAAGGGACACTATGATATAGGTGTCCCATTTAGAGTTGAGGAAAGTTCCCTATTCTCTGCACACTGACCGGTTGTGACCAGTGATGATATTATCATTTATTGCAAAGAGAAATGTCTTTGATGAGTGTAGAAAGACACATTAATCTATGGGCATGGGCAGAATAATAAAATGTAGAGAATAGGTTTATTACTATGTCCATTTTGCAGAATAATTGTATTAGGTTCTTCACTAGGGTGTATGACCTAGCTAGTCATATATTTTTTTTTTGTTTTGTTTGATTGTTTGAGTTTCAGTTAATGGAATCATGTGGACCAGTCCTTAAATATAACCAGTAGTGGTTGGTTATGTCCATAACATTTGTGCCACCATTGCAAGAGTGAGCCTATCTTACTAGGTTTGCCACTACTGCAGTTTGCAGGGATTATGGTTCATAAGACTATTGGTTACTTTTCTTCTGTGCATGAAACTTCTAGCACCATGAAAGCTAGCCAGCAGGAACAAAGTATCCAGCTTGATTTCACTACATTCTGGAACTCAAGTATATGGTAATATACTTGAGCAATAAGGTCTTACCATCAAGTCTTGAACAATAACCAGGAGCAATAGAAGAAGCCTGTAATTTTATGGGTGGGGGGAGTATTCGATGGTACCCCATTGCTCACAAAAGAGGTAGAGAAGAGGTATTACACCTCTGGCACTGGGCATTTATTTATTTATAGCCTATGGTGACTGGGGGAGGCATTGCCCCTCCATAGTAGGATACCTCTATTTAAACTTCCTTTATATATGTACTATATATATTTTGGCATCTACAGAGCTAAGTTTTGGTATGCCCTTCTGGAACATCTTCAGTGTTAGTTGTTTATCCTGATATTCTTTCTTCTACCCTGCCCATCCATCCCTTGCCTCCCTAAAGCTTTCATGTCCCATTACATGATTTTGTTTAGTTAGATCTCCAGGTGCATAGAGCAGTTATACACAGCTGCTGCTAACTGAACAATGAAGTCAGTACATTCAAACATGCTACCCCCTCACCCCCTGTGATGTTACAGTGAACAACATTTTTCTCTTTATTTTTTTTTCTTTCTTCAACTTGAACAGAATATACTTAATAAGGGACTTAGCTTTGAACAGCACCATGAATTTATATCGAGGAAACAAAGTAAACTGAAGGGACACGTTGGTCAGAATTTTTCTATAATAAGATGGCACAAAAAGAAAAAAAATGTGTATCTTTATTCCTTTCTCCAAGGAGCTGGCCATCTTTAATCTAGGTTCTCTGTGATTTTCAGGATGTGCCGCCTTTTATTATACTTAGTAATTTTGGAGTGAACACAGTTCTCTTTGCCCTATGTTTTCATTTCAATGAAAAGCCAGACCTCTGTCAATTCATAAGCACTTAAGAATGCAGAGGTAAGTAGCTGCCACTCATTCACCCTGAGTTACTTCATCTAATTACTATCTTTAAACGTGTTTTTGTTTCCAGAAATAGAGTGAATTAAAAGTAGCTAGAATGATGGGTAAAATAGTTTAAAAATACACAGTCCATCTGTTAAGAGAAGTTTTTCTTAAGGGCAGATATAAAAATGTCAAATCCCTACTAACTCAGCCACAGGATTCTGCTGAATATGCAGAAATTTCTTTATCTTGAAAGCCAGGTTTGAACTTTGAGAGACAAGCTGAGGGTGAAAGACAAAGACTCCGTTCTGCTAGTTGGAAGATGACATAGGAGGCCTTTGCAAGAAGCTGGTAACCTTTAAGGTTTGATCATCTCCTTGGATGAATGAAGAAAACACCAGCCCCTTAGCTTGCTTAGTCTTGACTCTGGGTGTAGCTCAGAGGAACACACACAGTCCCGAAACCTCCAAAGAACAGAATGCACCTGAAAAATTTCTAACCAGGATCCTATCCTTATGTGGACTTTGGGTCAGAAATTATATTATCTGTGTAGCCTCTTAAACCTCAGCAGAAAATCTAATTTAAAATTGTCCTATCTCAGTAATACCTTAGGGACCTGGTAGAAGCAAGCTCAGATTCATCCTGAACTGAGAATTCATGCCCAGTCTTCAAAAAATTCTAATACATCCCCAAAGAAGATAAGTTCTCATAACACACAAATAAAGTAAACCATTGTGAATGATTCTGACAGAAGGCATAAACTGCAGAAAAGCTCTTTCTGTTACAAACACAGAGATCATAAGATACCAAACAAATTAGTTGTTAAACACACATGATTCTTCCATTTATTTAACTATAAATATGTTGAAGGAGTAAAAGAATTAAAAAACTGAGCAGATAATATTGTCTAAAATGAAAAATATAATTATGATTATCAGTTGATTAGGTAATCAGGTAGGGGATTGGTAATCTCTGAAAGGTATTTGAAAATGCTACTTAGAATTTTCCACAGACACAGAATTAAACAATATTTTGAAAAATAAGTTAATAAGCAAGATAGTACAGCAGGTTAAAAATAACCTAATATGATGTCCATAAGAGAGAAAATGTAAGCCGGGCAGTGGTGGCGCACACCTTTAATCCTCCCAGCACTCGGGAGACAGAGGTAGGCGGATTTCTGAGTTTGAGGCCAGCCTGGTCTACAGAGTGAGTTCCAGGACAACCAGGGCTTTACAGACAAACCCGGGGGAGAGAGAGAGAGAGAGAGAGAGAGAGAGAGAGAGAGAGAGAGAGAGAGAAACAAACAGAGACAGACAGACAGACAGAGAGAGAAGAGAGAATAACAATTTTCCAGAACTATGGAAGTATGGAAGACAACAGTTTCAATAGCTGATAAACACTATAAGTACCAAGTAGGACATTAATAGAGAAATGTCCATTTCCACAGAGTGTAGTAAAACTGAAGGAGGAACTTTCTTTTTATTCCTGGATATGGTGGCCTAGGCCTGTGATCTTGGGACTTTGGAATCTAAGGCAGGAGAAAGGTACACTTGAGCCAAGCCCAGCCTAACACAGTGAAGCCCTGTTGCAAACAACAAACACAAAGGTGTTATTTAGTAACAGAACAACTAAATAAAGCTGACATAGCTCTGCCAATAGTTGTAAAAAAATAAATTGCTAGTTTAATTCATTAAGGGGTTTGCATCAGTTGGGTTTTGTCATTGGCCTGATACTTCACAGAAACAACGTGAGAAAATATGTATTTTGGCTTAGGGTTCAGATATTTCGAACTGGAAGTATTCCGAGTAAATCTGTGCAGATAAGAATGAAATTTAGATGAAATGGAAAAATTCCCAGGAAAACAGGAGTTACCCAAACTGGCTCAGCCATAGATAGCTCGGTGTTAAAGTATTCAATAGAGTCAGCTTTTACTTAAAGTGAATGGTATGCTGGGCACCTTTGTGATATGCTACCCTTCTGAGGATATGTAAATGTACTTCCATAGCAATGGGATGAGAAAGGCTAAGGAAAAAGCTCTCGAGCCCACTACATGAAGCGAAGTAGGAGAAACCAATACTAAATAACACCATGTTGGTTAGATAAGGGAGGGATCTTTGCATGCCTAACCAATGCTGGAAATAAAATACAAAGTCCTAAAGAGAGTTGGGTGGGTTATCCATGACTTTTGAAAAGACTCAGGACAGTCAATTCACACCGGCGATCCCAGCTCATCATTAGAATATCTACTGTCTTGATTTAGCACACTAGCCAACTAAAAGAGAAAAAATTATTCTACCGATCACGGAAATGTCTGAAAACCTCAGTAAAATTAAAATGCCTAGAACGCAAGGGCAAAAGTGAATTTTCCTAAATTGATAAAGGATTTAATAAAATCCCCTAGTGAAGTTCATTTAAGTAAATTTAAGTCATTGTAAGTATTCTTGTAGAAATGAGCCTCTAAGATGTCGTAATGACTGCAGGATGTATATGTGTATATGTTTATGTATGTGTATACTCATATATGACTATATTTAAGATTGTATTTAGCATGGATAATAACAGATCATAACACTTTACCAAAGGGGCAAGAAATTGAGTCCACAACAATTTTATCCTTACATTCAGAATAGCATGTACAGTAAACACATACTTTGTTTGTTTGTTTGTTTTTTCGAGACAGGGTTTCTCTGTGTAGCCCTGGCTGTCCTGGAACTCACTCTGTAGACCAGGCTGGCCTCAAACTTAGAGATCTGCCTGCCTCTACCTCCCAACTGCTGGGATTAAAGGTATGTGCCATCACTGCCTAGTGACACACACACATACTTTTTTTTTTTTTTTTTAATGGAACTAGTGTTTGGTAAACTGTAGAAGGAATGGAAAGGATCATGCAAAACCTAGGACAGGAAGGAGAGGGGAAGGTATAAAGCTACTGGGCACATTCCTTTCCTGAAGCCGGTTGATATTGTATGCTGCACGATTATCGTGTTTGTCCATACATTCTCTTTACAAATGATGTACTCAATGATGACATTTAATGAAGCACAGCAGAGCAGGGTAAGTCTGAGCAGAGGCAGCCATAGTGTGTCCATCTGAGCTACTGTGCTGGGTGCTCTCGGACTCTGCATTTGTAGTGCTCAGTCTTTATCTGTCCATTTCACTCTGACCCCGGAGAAGCCAGCGACTCACCTGCCAAGTCAGATAACTTGTGAGAGGTCAAATGAGCAAGAATTAGGAGAGGTATAATAACCTGGATTGGTTTCTCCTGACACCCCATACCAATTGCTTCTTTCAAATGATAGTCTGTGTGACAAATGATGGACCATTATATTGTATACTTATCCATCTGTCTGCCTGCCTGCCTGCCTGTCTGTCTATTTTATATATAAAAATACTACATAGTATTTTTCTCTTGTAGGTGGTGAGTTATATGAATGGAGGATGGATATTTTACTCATATTTATATTGTTCACAGCCTAACACAGTACTGAGCAACAAATAATTACTTATAGTTGAAAAGATAACGAATTGCCAGTATTTAAGAACCTGGTGAGATTTTAATACATGTAATAAGTGCTTACCTAATGAGGATGGACAGGGTCTCCTTTATCTTGATGATTAAACATGGAAGCGATTAAGTAGCCTGTAAGTAAAATACATGCATGCTCATTAGCAGACCGTGCGTGCTCCTGGCCTTTTGGGAATCTTAGACACATGTTATATGTGATATTGTGCAATATGAATCTGCCATCAAGCTTAGAAGAAGCTCTTAATTGGCTAGTGATAAAAATGATAAGTGTATTTTTCCTCCCAGACTTAAGAAAAACAAAACAGTAGATTTTAAAAGGAGATTCTTAAAAAAGGAGAGGGCAGAAAATAAAAATAAATCCCCCAAACAAATTCCTTTTTTTAAAAACAATTTATTTATTTTTATTTTATGTGCCTTGGTGTTTGGATTGTATGTATGTCTGTGTGAAGATGTCAGATATGGGAGTTACAGACAGTTGTGAGCTGCCATGTGAGTGCTGGGAATTGAATCCAGGTCCTCTGGAAGAGCAGTCAGTGATCTTAACCACTGTTCTGAGAGCTCCAAACAAATTCGTATAAAGTATTTGTATATGAGTGTTGCAGCAGTCAGTTCTTCACCGATACTGATTAGATATCTGTCCTGTTTCCACTTTGTTCTGTGCCGTATTGAAATTAGAATCTGTGTCTTATCCTAGGCATTGAATCTGTGCTCCAGAGCTAAGAATAAGCAGTCACTGTCTAAATCACAGGCTAATGGACTATGGAGGGAGTGTTTCTCTGTTTAGAAGTCTTTTTATATGGAGTTGCCTGCTTTCAATTGACATCATGTAAAGGCATACAGAACACACAGCTGGTGAACAGACCTGGGAGCTTAGCATGAGTTCTGTGCATGTAATCCCCAGTTGCGGAGGTCTTTGGCATGGACATAGGAGCCATGCAAATTAGAGTCATGCAAAAAAGGCAGGCCTGATCAGAGAGCTATGTCTCAAATAAGAGGCCTTGGCTGCGCATTTTGTCAACATAGTTTATTTTGAATCACCTAGTGATTGGAATCACTAGCTACACCTGCTTTTTGTTTTTGTTCAAAGGAAAACAATGCTCTATATTTTTATGAGAGGAAGTAGCTCTGGAATCTGGAATTAGACACCTGAAGGATTCCGGCTCCTCTCTTTCCACAGTCCCTGAAAGACTGGGACACTACCTCCTTTGATGGTTACTTTTCAAAGAGATGGCTCTAGGGTCCTTGAGAAAAACATTCTAGGGCTGAAAGGCAGGTAAGAAGCTTAGGTAGCTCTAAAGAAGATTAGCCCATATTTCCAAGAACAGGGAAAGGATTACAGTGGCAAGGTTTTCCCAAGTCAAGGATGGAAAGAGAATGGCGGTGTCTTTAGGGACTGGGGTTTTCCTTTTTGTCCTAGAGAAAAATCTCTCTCTCTCTCTCTCTCTCTCTCTCTCTCTCTCTGTGTGTGTGTGTGTGTGTGTGTGTGTCTGTGTGTATGTGTGTGTGTGTGTGTGTCTACTCTTTTCCTTTTCTCCTATTAAGAAACAAATAAACTGTTCTTTGTGTATCATCCCAGAGATGCTCTTTCCTAAGCACTCATGGGCACAATTGATGTAAGATGGATTCTGCTTGCTGAATCTCATCCTAAGGCTCTTTGATAGCAAGAAGCAAGCAGCCATGCGTTTATGGAAAAGAACCAAGCAAAGCCGTACAAGATGGGAAGATTTGGATAGACTATTTAATGACTTTTCACAGTTATATAAAAGGGATTATATAAACTCTAATGCCTTTAAAATAAGCATTTATAACTTGGATAGGCAAAAAATAAGGACTAAGATTATTCAATAATAAGTGAATACTTAGCTAGTAGAAACTCTTCATTTAGGAGCTTGCCATTAAGCATGAATAGCAGAACAGGGTGGGGTAGAATTCTTGGAGACAGTCACACAGGTTTCATGGGTCATACATCAGTCTACATTAGCTTTCCTATTCACAGTGATTAAAACATTTCAGCATATGTGTCTCCTCCTGACTTTGAGGTCAGAGATTAACTTTATAATTTTTTTCTAACAAAAGTCTGTTTCCTTCATAAAGAAATCAGATTTCTAAGTTCATATTTTCCTCTATTGGAGAGAGGACCGAATTTTCCCTTTCCAGCAGTAATGAAATTATATTTTGCAGATTACTCCCACTAACACTATATGACAGTTAGCCATAGCAGGAGGGTGGTTGCTAACCAGGCTTGGAAACCAAATTTTGGAATCGTACCGAATGGCAGACTAACAAATTTGAGCTTTATTAATAAAGACTATTTGATTAGGGCCAGGACAAAAATCAAAGAGATGTTGTGGAAAATTTAAACATGGTCATGCTGTGAAGATGGTTTTGCGAGGACGGAGAAAGGAAAAAGGAGTCCAGAAATTTTGGTAGTACTCCAAATATGGGATAAAAGAGACCACACCCAACACAGCTGAAAATGGACAGGTAGCTATAAGTAAAGGATGGATACCTGTGAGCACTCCAGTGGCCAAGAGGGAAGAGGTGGGCAATGGAAGCTTCGACAAGAGGAGGATGTTCCTGGAAGAATGGTGACATCACACCACCGAGAGGACAATGAGGCCAGGAAAAGGTAGATGGTAGAAATAAAGGAAGGGAGACAGCCCCAAAGAAAAGCTGTTTCCTATCTGGTCATTCAAATAGCTTATTCTGGAGGCAAATCATGATTGACCATGGCCCAGAACAGAGACCTGGGTTACTCCACATTCTAACATGGTAACAGTTTCATGAAGCTTTTATAGCCACAGAGCAAAGAAAACCATACATCAAGTTCAAGCTCATGAGTAGAAATGTTTGCTAGGTAGGTTGCAGAAAAGTAGGCGATTATTCAGTTGTAGGCCTTAGATGCTCTCTGATTTCATTCTTAGCCCACTAGTTGGTAAAAACTAGGGACCTGTGTGTATATTCTGAACAGTTAATTTGTCTATGGTCCCAGAGATGCTAGGTCACACACAGAGGAGGGCAGTAAATGGTTATTAATGATTAAGATCCTCAAGATTGTTTTGTTCTGGACTTACAACACTCTAGTCTCTCTATATCACTGACTTTATCATCAGTTAATCATCCCTTGTAGTCACAATTCCTTTCCAGAAAGTCTTTCATGCCTCCTTTTTCTATCTGTAGATAGCTTAGATTCTCATGAAGCCTTTGGAAGGTTACATTTGCCATGTAAGTGACTGATACCCTGGCTGTAGCTGTCCTGTCCTGGCAGTAATGAAGGTATCATAAAGGGATACTGTGCCCTTCCTGTGAAACAGTGGTCCCCAAGAAACTTGAAATTTCTTCCAGAGACCCAAGCTGGAAAAGGCTGAAACCTGATGCCAGCCAAACGGGGCATGAGGGCTTGTCTCCTGGGAAGAGATTGCACATAGCTCTATTTGTCAGACCATTGTATGAGGGAGACTGGAGCAGAGTTGATGGTGTATGGAACCATACCATAACCAGGACTGCCCAGCTATATATACCTCTAATCTATGTCAACCTAAACCCCATGTCAGTGCCCAGAAAATGGACTTGGGGGGGGGGGTCCCTTGACTTCCTCATCCCAATGTGGCCACATTGAATAAGTCGTCTATGCTCTATAGCATTGTTTCTTTAGTTGGCCTATGGAGGGTCAGTGGTGAGCCACCTTTTTAGGACTAGGGCCAGTCTCTGACCCTAACCTTTGTGACATGAATAGTTAATTATATTTACTCTTGTTCCTGCTGTCTAGAAAGCTTTTCTTAAAAAAATGTAACATGGTCTGTCTTTTGGAAACAGCACCTTGTTTGGAATGGATTGATGACCATTGGAGAAATGTTCAGATTGTAAGATGAAACCAAGGAAAGTCAAACAGCCCATGAGCCACTAATCCATTTCTTACATTAAACAAATCCCAGACATGGGAGTACATGGCACTAATCCCAGCACCAAGAGGCAGAGGCAAGTGGATCTCTGTGAGTTTGAGGGTAGCCTGGTCTACATAGTGAGTTCTAAGATGGCTAGGACAATGTAGAATCTCTCTATCTCACCCCCACCCCCCAAAATTCAGTTATAAGTTTTGGTAGCATTCGATCACGCAAGTTCCAGTTTGGCTTTGGAAGAATCCATTGTTCACTCCCTTCAAAGTATGAAGAGTGGCGACTTAGAGATTCTCGAGGACAAAGTGTTTGATAAAATCTAGTTAGCAGTGTGGGTCCTAGGATAGCTCTAGGCTTTGTTTCTCTGGATGCCGAATGAAGTTTATAATCATGTATCACATAGTGGCTAAACCACTCCTGGAATTTAGTGCCCAGAGATTTAGTTAGAGGCAGATGTCCATGGCTGAGCTTTAGAAATTGGGTTGCCTAAATCCAGCGACCAAGCCATCCTGTTTAAATGTTACTTGTATATTTTAGTATCTATAGTAAAGTCAACAGCATTGGTAGGCAATTATATTTTTAACACCAATTAAGTTTTGTGCTATAATATGAGTGGAACTTTCAAGTTTGCTTTCTGAGTCCAGGGGAAAGAGTGAAAAGTCTAGCCTCTATCAATTCAAAAATAAAACCATGTGATAAAGTATTATTAACTATAAAGGAAATATCACCAATAGCTTATCAGACAGAATCAGCATTCAAGGAAATATTCTTTTCTCTCTCTTGTGTGTGTGTGTAGTGTGTGTACATGTGTACACATGTATCGGTATACATTTCTCATGTTTTTCTAAAAAAATCGAGGGCTTTATTGGTGGGTAACTGTGAACGTTCAGGGTCCAGTTACAAGAAGGTGTCTTGGGTGTGGTTTGTCTGATGTCACTGCCTTGAAATTCTGAATGCATCTACATTTTTGAAAAAGCTGTGTGTGTGTATATGTGTGTATGTGCATGTGTGTGTATGCCCACATGTGTGTATGTGCAGATACACTTATGCATGCATGCATAGGGACACATACATATGGCATCATGCCATAGAACATATATGGAGATCAGAAGACATATATTGAGAGTTGGGTCTTCCCTTCCATCTTGTTGAGACAGCATTTCCCTCCTCCTCCTCCTCTTCCTCTTCCCCTTCCCTCTTCCTCTACTTCTTCCCCTCCCCCTCCCCCTTCTTCTCCTCTTCTTTCTCTTATTCTTCATTTTCCTCCTCCTCCTCACCCTTTCTCTTTCCTCCTTCCTCATTCTGCCTTCCCTCTTCTCTTCCTCCTGTTGTGCTATCCACTCCAGGTTAACTGGATAGCGACCTTCTAGGCCTTTTCTTCTATTTGTGCCTCCCTTGTCACAATAGGCATGCTGGGATTACAGATGAGTGCCACTACACCTGTTTTTTAATGTGGACTCTGGGGATTGAACTGAGGTTGTGGCTCCACACCAGGTCATCCCCCTGTCCCCCAAAATGCATTTGCAACAGTAACATCACATTTCTATTTTGCAGGGAGCTCCAGGAACCAGGCAGGTGCTCCTGGAAAATTCTTTGTCCATTTTCAGGTTGAATTTTACTGTCCTTGGTGCCCATCACAGGACACAGGCTCCACTTTCATCACATCAGATGCAGGATGGAATTTCAATTAGAGTGAAGCCTATTAGCTGAGGTTGATTACTGGCATCTAAGTGGATTGGACTGTGAACAAGCTATATGTTCACAGGATTTCAGTGTTGCTAGCCAGGAATGACTGCCTGAATCTAAATGATTGATTTAGCAGCCAGAATTAAAAAGAGCAAAGACCAAAGCCTCAGAGCAAAGGGAAAAAGGGAAGCAAGGAGTAGACTTGAGATTCCTGCCAACTCTGCCTGACTCTTCTCCAAGCCTACTATAAGCCAATCTACTGACATATGTTATGTCCTGCAGACGGAGAGGCAGATTGTGTAAATGTATAGGGTACAGATGCAAGGACCTGCGGTGCATCTGTTGGAGGTTATATTTGGTGAGCAGCCTGCCAGTGCCTATGGGGTTTGAAGCAAGGCAGTTACACCATGGGAGGTAGATTAACCTCATTTGTATCACATGGAAACCTTGTGGTCTGTAGAAGGCAGAGACTTTTTTTTTTTAAGTTTTCCAAATATTACTTTACAAATTACATGCATGCATATCTGTCTGTGTGGGGGTACGCACACGTAAGTGCCCGTGCCCATGGAGACCAGAAGTAGGAGTCGGAGCCCTTTTTGCTGAATTACAGGCGGCTTTGAACTGCCTATGGATGCTGGGAGTTTAACATAGGTCTTCGGCAAGAGGAGTAATTTTTACTTCTTGTAAACTGCCAAGCCATCTCTGCAGCCTCATAGGTCCTTCTTGAATGCACGGAACAAGTCTTTCACAGTGCTGCCATAGACGTGGGAATGTTGTCATTCTTATAAGCACGCCAGCAGCCAGGGATAGTCTCACAGCTCCATGCATTGTTCCAAGCAGTGAGAAGTACTCTTAATTTGTTAGGGACCCTCAACTCTGGCAGAACTAGGTCCTTGGCTTTGATGCAGAAATGAAGTATAATTGGAGTTTATTAAAATTAGAAAGAGGCTCAGGGTAAAAATGAAATGCTCATGAAAGCATGGGTGTGGGGTTCTCAAAGAGAAAGTTGCTGTTTAATGAAATACATTTTTCTTCTCTCTCTCTCTCTCTCTCTCTCTCGTGTATGTGTGTGTGTGTGTGTGTGTGTGTGTGTGCATGCTTGTGTGTGAGTGTACACACATGCATATGTATATATCTGGAGGTCAGAAGTTGACATCATCTTACTTGAACATTATCCAATTTGCTTTAATTGGAATTCTATCCTCTATCTAGGGTTGTACAAGTTGTAGGAGGACTTGTCCTTTACTCCAAACAGTATTTCTGGTGAGAGCCCAGAGTTTAACCAGATGTTGTGAATTGTATTAGAACTCTCAGTTCTTCACAGCTGAGGGTCCTCCATTCGACTGCCAGGTGAGGGGTTCCTTTACTTTCCTGGGTTCCTATATCTTTCCTAGCCTGTTGCAAACAGAGTAGGAACTATCATAATCGGGGAGACCGAGTAACAAAAGCCACCGCAGTGAGGTGTGCGATCCAGAGTCAGGAGCTTTGGTCTAGGTTAGTTGACACATCCTGAACAAATAAGATGTGGCATGTCACTTGAAAGTTAGTGGTTGGTGGACAATTTCTAATAATGAGAATTTGAATGTTCCCGATTCAAGCATAAGACTAAAATTGTTCACAATAAGGTGTAAAGCGTACAGTGTTTATTTCACAGCTATTGAGCAGATGAATACAAAGGATGTATTGACCTCCTTTTGGATGTCAGGAAGATTTATGACAGAAAAGCAAGAGGCTGAGTATTAATTGTCTGCCTGGTCCATGGCCCATTGGCATCTCAGAGGCCTTGAACTGTAAAGAGTCACCTAAGCAGGT
The DNA here is from genome assembly GCF_978045245.1 of Mus caroli. Classification (NCBI taxonomy): domain Eukaryota; kingdom Metazoa; phylum Chordata; class Mammalia; order Rodentia; family Muridae; genus Mus; species Mus caroli. The sequence continues at coordinate 62,028,428 of NW_028227264.1, forward strand.
GAAAGATTAAGAAAATTTTGACTTGATGTGAACTCCTATTTACTGGTCTCAGTGTGTGTGAATTGGAGATGGGGTCATCTTACCTAAAGTAAGCAAGCTTCAATTTGGCAAGCAGATTATTTAGAAATTCTCTGGGTTAGAGGGAGAATTGTGTTTCATGCTGATGGAGAGGCATATCAGCAGAGAACTCCAACTTTGGAAGCATTTTGTGTTTTCTTGGGGGAAGACACAGTGCCTTGCCTTCTTTTAAAAGCCTCTTTGGGGCAGCTAGATGATCCACTGCTCCCAGAAACAGTTATTCTTCACTTCTGATGCCTATATTTCAGAATGTATTTTGGCATTTTTCCATGTCTGATCTTCAAACAGAGAATAGCAGGTGTCTTATTTCACTTTCTGTTGCTATAACAAAATACCTGAGGCTGGGTGATTGTCTTTATTTAAAGGAGGTTTCCTTTGGTTTCATGGTCAAGAGCAAAGTACTAGCATCTCCTTAGACTTTGGAGATGGCTTCATTGTAGAAAGGCAAGGGTGGGAAGAGAATGTGAGGGAGAAGATGGAAGGGGGAAAGAAAGAGGCCAGGAGAGGGGAAGGAAAGGGAGGTTTATGAGCAGGAGGGGAGCTATGGGAAGAGGGGGAGGGAGAGGGCAGGAGTTCCCATGGCTGGAGGAAAGCACTTGAGAAGAGCCTTCTCCACATAGTCCTTCTGACTCACTAATTTACCCTTGTTAAGAAAGCATAAATCCCCACTAAAGGCCCAACAGTAGGCAGAGTCACCACTCAACCCCATCCCACAGGGATTAAACTGCAAAGAGTTTTGTGGGGACAAATCACATCCAAACCTTGGCAGTAGGAAAACCCAAACCTAAGTGAATTTGAAAACTGTTTGACTCCAGAATACAATTCAGCCCATCCTTTCCAGGAAGATGGTTCTCCCTCAGCTATCCTGACAAGTATAGCTGTTTGCTCAGTGTTGGCTTTCATCTCCAGATTTCTCTTTTCCTTGTCTAAAGGGAAAAGGGAGAAAGGGTTCATTCATGTCTTAGTCAGGGTTTCTATTCCTGCACAAACATCATGACCAAGAAGCAGTTGGGGAGGAAAGGGTTTATTCAGCTTACACTTCCACATTGTTGTTCATCAACTAAAGGAAGTCAGGACTGGAACTCAAGCAGGTCAGGAAGCAGGAGCTGATGCAGAGGCCATGGAGGGATGCTCTTTACTGGCTTGCTTCCCCTGGCTTGCTCAGCCAGCTCTCTCATAGAACCCAAGACTACCAGCCCAGAGATGGTCCCACCCACAAGGGGCCTTTCCCCCTTGATCACTAATTGAGAAAATGCCTTACAGCTGGATCTCATGGAGGCATTTCCTCAACTGAAGCTCCTTTCTCTGTGATAACCCCAGCCTGTGTCAAGTTGACACATAAAACCAGCCAGTACAGTCCATTATCCTAATTTTGCCTGGCAGACATAATGGTAAATCTGTTTTTTTTTCTAAATTTTATTTTTATTTTTTTTTATAATACCCTGATTGGAAAAGTCTGGCTTTGGAAAATTTCCTTGATGGCATTATATGTGGCTAAATTTAAAACATGCCATCTATACTCAAATAATACCACACTGTATCAAATCAGTTATCTACTTGAGAAATAATTCATTGTGTAGATGATGTACTAATTTCACTTTTAGTTTTTTTCTACATCCTAATTGTCACAGTTGTAAAAGTCGGGTAAAATCTTAGGAAGATGTCTATTGGGTGCTGCCTGAGGAGCCAGTGGCTTTTAAAAATCTTTTGTAGTGATGGAGCTGGGTTGTAGCTGAAGGAATCCTTGGGTCTTTACCTCTGTTGATCATCCACAGGTCCCTCCCTCAAATGCCCTGCTGTATTGGTAAGCACAGCTGTACCAGGCTTCCGTGCTCCCAACTGCATATGACATCAAAGCTTTAAGCAATTTTCTCTACTTTTAAAAGTCCCTTTTAAAAATTGTGTCTGAGTGTGTCTGTATGTATTTGAGCATGTGTATCTATGATTGTGTGTGTGCATGTGTGTTTGAATGTGTGTGAGTATGTGTGTGTGTGTGATTGAGTGTGTCTATGTGTTTGTGTGTGCATGTTTGAGTGTATGTGCAAGTGTGTGTGTATGTTTGGGTATGTGTGTTTGAGTGTGTGTATGTTTGGGTGTGTTTGTGTCTGTGTGTTTGTGTGTATGTGCTTGAATATGTGTATATGTTCTAGTGTGTATGTTTGAGTGTGTCTGAATGTGTTTGAGTGTGTTTGTGTGTTTTTGTATGCGTGTTTGAGTGTATGTGTGTGAATGTGGGGATGTGTGTGTGTGTTCAAGTGTGTTTTTGTGTGTGTGTGTGAGTGTGCATATATGTTTGAGTGTGTGTATGTTTGAGTATGTGTGTGCTATATTGCATCTGTGGAGGTAAAAGAATAACCTATGGGAGTAAGTTCTCTCTTTGCACCATGTAGAGATTGAACTCTGGTCATTGGACTTTGGTGGCAAGTCACTGCACTCTTGTCCTGATTCCCTTTAAAATCTCTTCTGTCTCTACTTTCCCTGTCCTCAATACCCTCTTCACTCTCCTCCCACTCCCTTTCCTGTTCCCTTCTCTTTATTTCTCTTCTCTTCTTTTCCCCCATATCCTTTCCTTACCAATTAAAACAGATATCTGTATCAGATTGATAAAGCCTCAATGGAAAATGAAAAGTTTTGTCTTTTTGAGGTTTATTTATTTATTTTTGGTAAGATTTCCAAAGCACTATAAATATAAATAAGCAATATAAAGAATAATCTCAGCTTAATAACTTTCCTGGTCAACTTTTGTATGTGCCATTATGTGCCAAGTGAAGCAAGAAGATAAGAAAATCAGTCACTTCCCAATCCAATGATTTATCCAGAGCTGGCCTTAATGTCAAAGGCAAGGGATCCAGGAACTGACATCTCTAGTCACATATTTATACCCTGTTAGGTTGTAAAAAGGAGCAATGTAAAAGTAACTTTTATATGCCACATGCAATTGTCATGATAGAGGCTTATTGCTATATAAGTTTACCCTTTCTAGCTATTTCTGAACTCGGGCTGGCTGGCTTGTTTAATTCAGATGTTTTGGCCCAAACTCCTCTCCAAGTTGACTGAGTCAACCTAACTTCTCTTGGCTTCTAGCTGAACTGCTCTGCTTGACCTCAAACTAACTCTGGCAATCTGTTCTAATCTTCTGCATCCTTCTGATTATCTGACTCATTCTGTCTTTACCTGCAACCTGTCTCTGTAAAACTGTCCTGGTAAATCTGCCACCACCTCCTCCGTCTGCCTATCTATCTCTGTCTATCTGTCTATCTCTATCTCTGTCTATCTGTCTATCTCTGTCTATCTCTGTCTATTTTTGCTCCTCTCTTAAGTTGCCTGTCTTTCTTGTATGTTCTCATGAGAGTTGGGTATATCCTATTTCTGACTCATTTCTGACAAACCTTTCTCCAATTTGCCACTTTGTTTGCCCCTCAGTTAGGCATCACTTTCAAACATGGCTGCTTCCTTCTACAAACAAGACTTACCTTCAATGTTAGGGGTTTATGGTATATGCTAAGGGTGTGTGTGTATTCCAGCCAGATCATATTTTTGGATGTGATCTCTTGCCAGAGCAACCACGTTGCTGGATTAAAATTCCCCTACAGATCAGAATAGAATGAATATTGCTTTTGATAATCATCTCCACTCTTTCTTTCAAAATTTTCCTCTCTGGATACCCGTTTCTGCTTCCACACTGATGTGTACTGTCTCTAGACTGTAACTGAGTGGACCTTTCTGTCTCTATTTGCATCTGAACTCATGTCCTCACAGCTCTTCAGCAAGCACTCTTATTCCTGAGCCATCTTGGCAGCCTCTGAGAAAGAGTCCCTTCGCCTATAGCACACAAACCTCTGTAGGTCTAGATAGGCCCTGGTAGTTGTTTTGTGCTATAGGAAAGGTTTCCTAAGTAACATAAGGCAGACAGAAGCACTGAGCTCCTCCTTGTGGGTCTCAGATGTCACCAGAGCCCAATGTCATCAAGTTTTAACTGCTAGAACTTGCCTGAGATGAGACAGCAAAAGGACCCCATGCCCCAAAAATGAACATGAAAACTTAGTCACTAGATTAGTCACTAAAAATTAATCATCATTAAACAAAACCTAAAAACAACATCTTATCTGTACCAGCCCCCGACTATTCTAGCCATATCAAACCATGGTCAATATAGAAAATCTCATCATTATGGGAAGAACTTTTAGATAGTGCTCTAGAGTACCTATCTATTATCTATCTATCTATCTATCTATCTACATATCTACATGTATATATACATATATATTTATGTGAGTCAATACAGCCTCATCCAAAGTGTGTTGTTTTACAACATAGCTTCATGTGGAATCCAAAAATCATGATTCTTTGTGGCACTTTTAGGCTAATGCTTGCGATTTTATTCTTAGCCCTGTTAGCTAGAAATATTCGAGTTAATTTATATTTAATAGTACATTTCTCTCCAGGAAAAGAACAGGTTTTAAAACTCTTATCAGGCCAAGGACATTTTTAGTTGGTTAGCTGGATACAATTTCAAATTATTCAGAAGCTCCAGTCTTTAAACAGTAGTGCTCTAGAGGAAACGGGGAAATAGCGGGGACCACATCAAGAGCATCAGAGGGATGCTTTTTCGTTTTGGTTTGCTGTTTGCATGGGGCCTGGGACTTGTGAGCCTCTTGCTTCAGCCTCTAGAGTGTTGAGATTACAGGCATGAGCCAGCCACCACACCCAGCTCTGACAGACGATTTCTTGAGAAATTGTCTCCACCTGGCAGGCGTGTTCCCTCTCATCATTCCTCATGAGACTGTGGGGCAGACATGGCCTTTAGAATTCTACAGTTATGAAGTACAGCTGTGCCATAGTGACTACATTTCCTTTATCTCTTCTGCTGTGCATGTTCTACCCGTGAGTCCAGGGCTTGTAATTAACCTGCTATTTTTCTCAAGAGACATAATTACTGAGAAGAGTGCAAGATAGAGTCAAGCAAAAATAAAGTGCCAATGGCCTTATTTTTTTCCTCCCTTCCCCCCCACCCATTTCTCTTCTCTCTATCTTCATTGATGAGGTGTTTTCTGGGGAACTCTGCAGGCATAGCTCCTGGGAACAACAGGAATGATTCAAATGTTTGCTCACATTGTACAGGGTTGTATTTGATTAGGTGTTCTGCCTTTAGAACACATAGCCAGAGACAATGTGGTTGATTCTAATGGTGATATTAAAATAGAGCACATATTATATTTTTACGGCACATAAAATCTGTGATAAAAACATTTGGATGTAAAAAAAAAAAAAAAAACCCTTTTCTCCGAGATCATTATAAACAGAATAAGTTAATCACCATTTGAAAACAGACCACTGTGGAGAGAGACTCAATCTATAAAATGTGCTTCCAAGTAGATGATCCACACTGAAACCCTAATATATTTCTTTATTGATCTGTATTGCTCCAGTCTGCAACATCGTGGTGATAATGTGCAGTCCAACGACCCAGTCAACAGCTCAGAGTGCTATGTTCTAAGCCTGTGTAGAGGTGCTTTAAAAAGAGGAGAGTCCTTCAAGGCCCAGTTTGTTTCAGCCATCCCCAGACAAAAGCAGGAAGACTTCCAGACATGCATGGTGTATTACACAGACCAGGCTGCTGAACTCTGGTAGAAGTACCCAGGAAAGTTACTTATATCTTGTGAAATTAACTATATGACCGAGGTGTCAATCAGTATTTTGATGTAACTGCCCTCACATCTCCTTGTTTAGTTTAAATGTTCTACGTTCATCCTACAGAGGAGGGGGACAAAATCAAAGGAATTTATGTGTGTAAATTTTTTGAATGTCTACCGATTATCTCTCAAATATTTGCTATTTCTCTATAATATGAATTTTCACATTTTAACATATGGCCAAACAAGTAGTCAAACGTGTGCGTGTATGGTGTATTACATGACCAAGCTTGCTCTACAGAACGAGGGCTGGTCATCTTGCTGATTTATAGGCGTTTAGTCACAGTTTTGCTCTCACATTTTTTTTTTTTTTTTGGTATCCGGACTGTCCATTCTTTAGATTAAGTGGAAATGCACTCAAGGAAGGGCTATTCCGTGCATAGGAGAACCTGTGAGTTTTCTCAGAGCCATTTTCTGTTGGTAATCAGAAGGAGAACTTTTATTCCATTTTTATCACTCACTCCGAAGATTGATAATGTAGTTACCAGGGGAGCATTACTTATGCTACGTGCTTATTATTTCTGCATCTCCCAACTTGAAGCATCGCGTATGTGTGTGTTTTTGTGAAGAATGTTGGTACTTGATTACAATCATAGCCGCATCTCTTTTGATAGGCAATTTCACTTTGGAGGATAGGTGTGAGAGTTTTAGTGTTTTGAATGTAAATCCGATCAATCCCATCACACCGTGTGTGGCTTGCGGATGATGAATAAGGTTTATTACATCCTGTTCATTAAAATAGAGAAAACTTTCCCAGCTGCATTGATGCTGTATTCCATTTGTTTTAGATGTGCTCCCCCCGCCCTCTTTGGAAGATAGGGATAAAAGCCATGATCAGAATCTGAAAAATAGTAATTAATAAATGCATATGGAATTAGTAACTGAATACATGCTACATATAGGGTGGTATTTTAGGACATTCTGTTTCTGGGTATGGAGCCTCCTTCACGATAGTGTAGAGCTGAATTCATCAGGTACAGATGCCAATGAATTTAAAGGCAAGAGTAGCATTAGCAAACAGGGCACAGAGGTAGGCCTATCCCTGAGGATAGGAGTCCAGTGGTAACATCTTTGCCTGCTGTGTGTAAGGTCCAATAAATCCCAGCAGCAAAAGCTAAAAGAGAAAGCCAAGTGCCATGGTTTATGCCTGGAATATTAGCATGGAGCCGGCTGAGGCACAAAAATCTCAAGTTCAAGGCCAGCTTGGGCTATTTGGTAAGTTTGACACTAGATCAGGCTACAGAGTGAGTCTGAGGACAGCATGAACAATAGAATGAGACCTTGACTCAAAACGGAGCAGCAAAGCATACATACAATGTCAGCAGAAGTCATATTAATTGAAAACCTATGTGACAATTGTAGATCTTATTTGTCTTATTTATAAGAGTTGAAACAAAGGCCTCCACTATTTGAACTCCCTTCCCAGTATAAAGGGGAGGGAATGGTTCATTTTAATTATTAGATCTAAAGTGATGCATATACAGAGCACAGCCTAGATGCCTTGAGGTCAGATGTGTCTTTTCCTTTTCGTTTTTATGTGTGTGTGTGTGTGTGTGTGTGTGTGTGTGTGTGTGAACATACGTGCGTGTGTGTGTGTGTGTGTGTGAACATACGTGCATGTGTGTGTGTGTGTGTGAACATACGTGCGTGTGTGTGTGTGTGTGTGTGTATGAGTTTAGGCCAGAGGTCAGTATTAGGTGATTAGGTAGGTGTCCTCCTTAATTGCTTGCCTTGTTTTCTGAGACATGATCTCTCATTGAACCTGCATCGGACTGACTCAATGGCCAGCGAACCTCACTGGGCACAATCCTCCCATTTGTTAGCACTAAGATAAGAGGAGCTTGTTTCCTTGTTATCTAACCCTCCATGGGTGAGTTTTAGAGACAACTCAGGTCTGACAGTTCATGCTGCAGCAAGTGTTTCATCGGCTGACCCATCTCTGCCTTCCTTTAAGAGGAAAAATTCGACTTTATAATACAGTCGACAAGCAGCACCCCCATGTACACTTCCTTGCTCCAACACATGCATGGCCTCCCCCATGATTGGTGTTTCCAGCAAGGGTGGCACAGTTGCAGAACCTGAGCCACTTAGTCAGTTTCTGTCCTCCCCACAGTTTGCAGGTAGGCACGTGGGTTAGGACAGTTGTACGTGAAATCAACCGCTGTCACACTGCCATTCTAAGTATTTTTGCTGTGTCAGACCCTTTTTTTTTATCTACCTCTTTGTTCCTTCCCACCTTCTATCCCAAGAACCACTGACTTTTTTGCTGTGACCGTAGTTCCCTTCCTTCTTTGGGCCATAGGTTGGAATCACCATGATGTAGGTAACATTTCCAGGCTGCCATCTTGAGCTATAGAATGCATTTATCTTCCCTGCATGTCTTTTCGTGACTTGGCATCTAGTCTCCTTTTAGTACTGAATAATATTCCCTAGTCTTAATGCACTAAAGTTTATTTGTTATCTAGTTGGTGGCAGTTTAGTTACATCTAAGCTTTGGTGACTATTAACACTTCTATAAACATCTGTGTAATGATTTTTTTCTTTGTATCTACATATATTTTAAATTCTTGTCACATGCAAACTGTAAGACTGATGGATTTTATTAGGAGTATGGTTCTGGTTAATTTTTAAATTTAAAAATATGAACAAGCATCCTGGAAAGGTTGCTCAGAAGTTAAGACTGCTGATCGTGCAGAGGAGACATATTTGTTTCCCAGCTCCAACGCCACTTGGGCCACGACTGCCTGTGACTCCATCTCCAGGAATATCTGACAATCCCAGGGACTTCTGTGTTTACACACACACACACACACACACACACACACACACACACACACACACACAATCATACATGCATGTACAGAATTTTTGAAAAAGAATCTTAAAATACATTAACAAGCAAGAAACAATATTTTGTAAATACAGAGGTGACCCTTTAACACCCGTTTGGACCTTCAGAATTAGAACCCACCCACACAGTCTCTGCAAACTTCCATACTATTCTGTATCTCAGTGATTTTGAATTTTCTATATCCCACATACAATTAATATCACATGTATCAAGTATGCATGTATGTGTGTGTGTGTGTGCATATGTGTACATGTTTCTGTGTATGGCTTAGCTCAATTAGTTTAATGTCCTCCAGCCTCATTTCTATGGTCACCAATGTCAGAGTACCCATTTTATGGCTATATGGTATTCTGGTGGATGTCTGTATACCACTATCTACACACACACAGTATGAGCCAGTTTCTCCATTCATTCATTCATTGGTAAACACAAAGAGAGCTGCCCTATCTTGGCGCTTGCAGATCGGGACCACAGATAGTTCAGTGACTGTGCTGACTAGTTTCACGTCAACCTGACATAAGCTAGAGTCATCTGAAAGGATGGGACCCCAGCTGAGGAAAATAGCTCCATGAGATCTGGTTATAGGGTATTTTTTAAATTAGTGATTGATGGGGGAAAGCCTGTTGTGGGTGGTGCCATCCCTGGGCTGATAGACTATAAGAAAGGAGGCTGAGCAAGCTATGAGGAGCCAGCTAGCAAGCATTTATCTTGTGTTCTCCTTTATTTTTTTGTCCAAGTAAATGGAGCAGTAGAATAAAAAAGCTGAGGGAGTAGAACCTGGAAGGGAGGATTCCCGAGTGCCATAAGACAGTGAAGCTATGCCATAGCACATCCCAGTTCTGGCTTACATTACATTCTATAGTGTGCAAGTTTCAGGGCTCTGTGCTTTACCATGATTCCCTGTCTTTCTGAAATGAGTTACTCTTTTAAGTGTGACTCTCTAGACGTGACTCTTTGCTTTACCCTAGCCTTATAATTAAACAGTGTGTGTGAGAGAGTGCACTTGTACATACATATGTGTATGTGTGTATATATGTGTGTGTGTATATGTGTGTACTTGAGTGTACATGTGTCAATGTGTATATGGGCGCACACGTACAGTGCAGGTGCCCATAGAGTCCAGCAGAGGGCGCCAGATCTCCTGGAGCTCCAGTCCCAGGTAGTGTGAGCTGCCCACTGTGGGTGCTGCCATTGGATGCTGATCCTTTCCAAGAGTCATTCATGCTGTTTTTTTTTTTAATTGGTTATTTTATTTATTTACATTTCAAATGTTATCCCCCTTTCCAGTTTTCACTCCACAAGCCCCCTACCCTGCTCCCTTCCCCTGCATCTATGAGAGTGCTCCCCCAATAGCCCACTCACTTCTGCCTCAGCAGCCTAGCTTTCCCCTATCCTGGGTCATCAAGCCTCCACTGGACCAAGGAGCTCCCCTCTCAGTAATACCAGATAAGGCAGTCCTCTGCTACATATCTACCTGGAGCCATGGGTACCGGCTGTGTACTCTTTGGCTGGTAGTTTAGTCCCTGGGAGCTTTGGGGGTGTCCTGGTTGGTTGATATTGTTTTTCTTTCTGTGAGGTTGCAAACCCCTTCAGCTCCTACAGTTCTTGCCCTAATTTCCCCATTGGGGTCCCCATGCTCAGTCCAATGTTTGGCTGTGTACATCTGCATCTGTATTGGTCAGGATCTGGCAGAGACTCTCAGGAGACAGCTGTATCAGGCTCCTGTCAACCAGTACTTCTTGGCATTTGTAATAGTGTCTGGGTCCGTTCATGCTGTTAGTGATGAGCTATCTTTTTAGCCCCCGGGAGTTCTACTTTTTAGATGAATAATTAAAAGCCAGAATTTTCTCTGATATGTTAGTGGTAAAGTTAATTAGCTCCTGGGACTTACAGGGAGGTATAATGAAAGTGACATTGACTTGTGAATTATTAGACAAGAGTTATGTGTCTGAACTTCAAAGCTTATTTGCTCTTTGACCTTGGGTAAGAGCCCCTCAGCCTCACAGAGCCCCTGGAATGTATGGTCCATCACTCTGGATGCCTGCATCCTCTGTGTTCAGACGAGATAGTGTGTGTGAAAAATGGCCAGGCAGCTTGGAGATGCTGCTATTGCGCTTAACCATGCATGCCAGTCACCATGTTAGGTGTTTGCATAACTGTTCTGATAGTTTTAGGGTATAAGCAGCAGGAATACTGTGGCTTTATAGTTGTTAGGGAGGCATAGGGAGACAAGGTACTCTGGTGGGCAGGAAGGGCAAGATTTGAATCCAGGACTGTCTGACAGTAGAACCCAAGCTCCTAAATACAAAACGTTCATCATTCAGATGGATAATAATTGCCATGCAGCTTCGTGTGTGAACTGTAGATAATAGCATCATCGGTCTGGATTCTAAGCAGGAAGCTTAAACAAAATGGACTGCCACAGAGTCCTAACCATCCAAATGTTTTCTTCTCCCAGAGCTTAATTGTCCTGAACCCACTCACAGTGACAGAGGAAGACGTAAGACCATCACTAGAGAAACGCCTAGAAGCCATCATCAGTGGGGCCGCACTGTTGGCCGACTCGTCCTGCACCAGGGACCTCCACCGGGAGCGGATCATCGCCGAGTGCAATGCCATCCGCCAGGCGCTCCAGGACCTGCTGTCGGAGTACATGAGTAACGTAGGCGATCGGTTTCTTCTCCTACTTGCATCTTCCTGGGATGCTTTTGAATATTGGCTTGGAATGTTTCTACGTATGAGATGCAGTCACCTGAAGGGCAGGTGGTTTTATGGAAATTGAGAGTGGGTTCTGTGGAGGTTTTTTTCAAGATGAAGCATGATTTTAGGACTTTGGAGGGTTGAAATCAGAACCCGAGAAGTATTGAAACACAGCTGGTCGGTCGGCTGTAGAAGTATCAACATCTCAGTCGGTAGTCAGGGATCGAGGAACAAAACAAGTATTGCGCACTAATTTAGGGAATCGAAGGAAGGTAGAGGGGTATGTTGGTTGGAGTAGATGGTATAGGATGCTTCAATGATGTTGGGACCTGGAACTGTGTCTGAGGGGTTACAAAGTCCAGGCAGCGTGGAGAGTGTTCGTTCTTGCCCAAAATGTGACACAGTGCCGTATGCCTGCCGTTGGGAGACCCACTCAGAAAGTTTGGAAATGCGGACTTTGTAAGTAATTGTTTCAAGGTCCATTTTCTTTGATTCTGTGTCATACATATATCCATTGATGGAGCATCTGTCACCTTGGTTCTGAGCTCAGGGCCAATGCCAAGGCAGACAAGAAGACCCCAGGATAGCTTAAGCTTTACTCTCATCCCCGTGTATTAATGGAGTTGCTCCTTTGGCTTTAATTCCTTATAGCAAACTGTCAACTGAAGTAATTGCATGGGGGAAACTCAAAAAATGACATATGTTTAAAAATAACTTCAATCCAGTACATGTTTATCATTTTCTATATAATTTGTAGTTGATGTTCTCTTGTTTTCTACTGTTCCTAAATTATAAATGAAACTGTCACAGCTATGTCTGTCTAGGAAAAGGTACTGTATATTTAGAGTTTAGAACTATATTTCAAGTATCCCCTGGGATTATGGGATGTATCCCTTACGGATAAAAAGATGAAAACTTCTTAAATCACTGAACTGCATAGTTATTTTAAGAATGTTTTATCTACCCACTTAGAAGTTGAACAATTTGATTGATACAGATATGTTTGGGCAGTAATTAATCACAGAGCCTATGATTTTTTTTTTTTTTGGCTAAGAAATGGAAAGATTGCTTTAGATAGAAGTGAAAGACCCTTGAACACATTTGATATATCTCTGTATTTTTAATATTTGATGATTTTACTACGGACCAAAAAGCTCTTTCCTGTCAAGAAATCAAGGCAGAGAAGTAGATTTTGTTAATAAGAAGCACATGTTAGTAATACCATGTCCTGCTTGACTATCTGAAGGTAGAATGTTACCATTTTTAGCATATGAGATTTTCTTATTAAAGAGTGCTCAGGGCAGTTCATCAACCCAAGACACCTCGAAACTGAAAAGCACGAAGAATATTCTTCTTGTCTTTATAGAGAAAGTGTAGCCAAGTTATACATATACTTATCTTATATATAAAATATGAAATCATAGATGAGTGCACTTTATCTAAAATAGAAGGCTGCACTTGTAGATAGTTTACAACTTCCACATTAATCTACATAGATTAGTAGAGATGGATTCATGATTTGTGGGGTCTAGTACAATATGAAACCGAAGCTGTTATTATTTAAAACAAGCAAAGGATCTTTTTTTTTTTTCATAGTCATTCTTGTCATTATTTTCTACTTAATACTATGTTTCCCGGAAGGGCAGCCTACTTGTGCAGTGAGGATACAGATCCTCAAAGGCTTCTGTGGTCTAGGCTCATGACCATGAACTACCCTCATGGTTGCTAAGGTGACATTCAGAAGGATTGCAGTGTCTGGTTGGTAGAGAGCTCGTGTTCGACAATCCATCTCAGGACCTTTCTCGGCAGTGTGACAGTGTGTTATCCCAGACGTGGGTTTCCTTGTCCTGCTTGGTTACACCGACTTCAAGGTAAAATCACTAAGAACTCAAAGCCTAGTAGCAGAGTGTTAAATCCAAGTGGATCCCATTCTAAAATCTTATTTTTGTTGTATGTATGTGAATGTCTTGGCTATATGGATAGATTTACCACATGCGTGCAGTTCTCACAGAGACCAAAAGAGGGAATCAGGTCCCCTGGGACTGGAGCTGCAGCAGATTCCCAACTGCCATGTGGGTGCTGGGCACTGAAATCCGTTTCTCTGTAGGGACATCAATACTCCTGATGACTGAGCCATCTGTCCAGTTTCCTTACTCTGGTCTCACCGTCAGGAACATTTTGTTTCTTGCATTGAGTTGAGGTCAAACCTTGCTCAGTTTGTGCAACATCTTCAGGAGGGCTCTGGAACTTTGGAGAATCTTCATCATCCTGGGTGGGCCTGGTTTGCTTCTGAAGATCCATCAGTGCCTTTTGTAATTGAGCTGTGCTGATGAAGACCCCGCTTTGGGACACACATAGGAAAGGCCCTCTGCTTTTACAGACTCACAGTGAGACAGGGAGGGCCCAGTCAGGTTGCCCAGCCTTATGGTTTAGACACAAAGGCAGTCACAAATTCTTTTTTTTTTAAATATTTTTTTATTACGTATTTTCCTCAATTACATTTCCAATGCTATCCCAAAAGTCCCCCATACCCTCCCCTCTCCACTTCCTTACCCACCCATTCCCATTTTTTGGCCCTGGCGTTCCCCTGTGCTGGGGCATATAAAGTTTGCGTGTCCAATGGGCCTCTCTTTCCAGTGATGGCCAACTAGGCCATCTTTTGATACACATGCAGCTAGAATCAAGAGCTCCGGGGTACTGGTTAGTTCATAATGTTGTTGCACCTACAGGGTTGCAGATCTCTTTAGCTCCTTGGATACTTTCTCTAGCTCCTCCATTGGGGGCCCTGTGATCCATCCAATAGCTGACTCTGAGCATCCACTTATGTGTTTGCTAGGCCCTGGCCTAGTCTCACAAGAGACAGCTATTCTTAAGGTTTGATGAATGCTCATAAAATCTGCTGATCTCTTGTGCGAATGTGACAGCAGGGCTCAGGCTCACATTTAGTATCTGCTGAGTCCAGAGCAGGTCATCAGTGGAACATGACTGTTTCAGATTCAGTCCATCGGAGCATATGACTACCCTGAGTTGAAATAATCTTCTATAAAAAACCAGGAAGTTTGTATTATATTTGTCATTGAATATCTATACATATCTTGTTATATTAGGAAGACATTTGTGCTCTCTCTCTCTCTCTCTCTCTCTATATATATATATATATATATATGTGTGTGTGTGTGTGTGTGTGTGTGTGTGAGAGAGAGAGAGAGAGAGAGAGAGACAGAGACAGAGACAGAGACAGAGGCAGAGACAGAGGCAGAGGCAGAGGCAGAAAATAGACAGACTGTAGCTGATTTCTATTGTAGCTATAGTAAATCGCCATACACTTAGGTGTCTCATTGTTGAGACAGGGTCTCATTATGTAACGTTGACTGACTTGAAATTTGCTATGTAAACCAGGCTGGCCTGAGACTCACAGTTCTGCCTGCTTCTGCCTTCCAAGAGCTGCGATTAAAGGTGTGCGCCATTGAGACTGGCAGACTTGATGTCTTAATTATTCGGATTCCTTAGTGCTTTACAGGTGAAAAGCCTGGAAAAGGTCTCCCTGGGTTGAAGTCAGCATGTTGGAGGGCTGCTTTGTCTCCTGGAGTCCTGAGTAGCATTCAGTTCCCACCTGTTTCCATCTTCTGGATGGTATGTTTGTTCCTTTACTCCTGGTCCTTGTTGTACACCTTCATGGTTAGTGATGCTACCTGCTTCCAACTCTGCACACACTTGGAAAGAAAACTGCCTTTTAGAGTTCATATGATCAGGTAGGGTCCACCTAGATTGTCAGGTTAGTCATCCATCTTAAGACCCTCAACCTCAACGCCATCTCTAATGATAACTTAGAGCTGGTCCTTGTGGGTTCTTTCTCCCACCCTTCCCCATCCCTTCCCTTCTACTTGTTCAACTTCCTAACACTAGATCAGAGAGAAAAGGGATAGAATGGAAAGGGAAGAGATCTCTGAATAAATTCAGGGGTGGAAAGTGGGCAATGTTATTATTAAATTACTTCCTGTTGATTAGGGGTGTTAGGTTCTTTGGGGCAAGTTTGATTTTTGCCATCAGGATATCAGCTTTCTTCTTGTTTCTTTTTCATGCACGACTACTTAACAAACTGCAACCAACAACAACGAATAACTCACCAACAACCCAGCAATCACCCACCAGTAACCTATGAACAACACAGCAATAACCCACCGGCCTGTCGGGGCCCTAGCATATATATATATATATATATATATATATATATATATATATATATACATATATATACATATACATACCCCATGAAAAGTCCTCAGAATCCCTAACATCATACGATCACAGAAACTATCTGAACCTGGCAGGTCATAGTCAGCTGCTGTGCATGATATGAAGCAGCCCCATACCCCAAACCTGGGATTAAAATGAAAACAGAGTCTTATGATATTTCTGTGATTTTTTTTTGAAAAAGAAACTAAAATTCAAAAATGGTCACCACAGATATGTAGATTATTAGAATTAGAGAATTAGAAAGTCAACATTTCTGCAGAATTATCTCCATCTGTTGATATCAGTTTTCCCTAGTCACCTGAGCAATTCTTTTCTTTGAGGACCACCATAGGAAACAGACCTTAAACTCCAAGGTCTATGTAGGCAGATCACATCTTTGCTTTGTTTAATGATTTATCCCAGGCTGCAGAAACAATGCCTGGCACCTGGAAAAAGCTGAACTGCATTTTAAATGCAAGAATAAATTAAATGAGTGCATATTGTATATGCCATGTAATGAAGAAAGAACCTCTCAAATGAAATGATTTTCAGGTACCTACTTAAGTTTATATGACTGAATGCCTGAGAGGAAAAGTCTCCTTTTGGAAATATGGGCGTCTTCCAAAAATCTACGTGAGGATCCAGGAACATTTATTTTTTTCCATCACAATCCTACTATTTGGATTTGCATCTGGCCATATTCTAACACAGGATTTTTATCCATTTGAGGATACACTCCAGAGAGCATAGAGAATCAGAGAAAACACAACTTCTGTCTCTTAAAACTTAAGAATAGATATTTCCAAGATATGACTGCTGGATTTCTTATACTTCCATGATTGGCTAGGTATGGTCCATCATTTTGGTAAAGATCACACTTAAGGAATTTTTCAGACTTGAGCAAAACTGTCCTCTAAGGAGAGAAAAGACTCAAGGGAATCAGTTTTCTTCATATGGTGGCCTTCTTATAACTAATGGAAACAGGTTCTGAAGGAGTAGCTATCATATCTTTGAGTTTTAAGATATCATCAGGCATAGGATTTTGGAGGGCATATGTTCAAATCATTTTGGTGTGGAAGGTTGGATGTTGGATGTTGGATGTATCACTTGAGGTGAAGTCAGTACCCTGCAGATTCTTAAATAGGGAAATTTTAGAGCAGGTGACAGTTAGGAAGTCAGACCTGAGGTCCATAACATCTCAGCGTCTCCCTGTTTTCTTCTGCTGTCTAATGCCAAGGCACACATTTGATTCCCATTCATTGCTTAGCAGATAAATAATCAAATGGACTGGCTTTTGATACTTGGTAATCAATTTCATGTGTATGAATCGAATGCATTTACTTAGGAAGCTCCGATGGTCAGCAAAGCCTACAAAGAGAGCCTCTGAGATTCTGTGAGATATAGGACCAACATCTCTTTCTTAAAAGTCCGTTTGGAAATTACTGCCTTAGCTCATTTATGCTAATAAAATAGTTAGGAGTACCCATGAAAAATGACTGTTATTACAAAACACATGTTAGGATTAAACATTTTCTAAATGTGGAGTTGGGGAAATGGCTCAGTTGCTGAAGTGCTAGTCACACATGCAAGTAGACCTGAGTGGGATCCCTTGGGACCCATGTCACCAAGCCAGGAGTTGTAGCATTGTGTGTGCAGTCTCAGCGCTGCAGAGGTGGCAGCAGGCCACTGTTAGGCAGCATTGAGCTGGATGGGCACGTTTCCTGTTCAGTGAGAGACCCTGCCTCAAAATAAACAGTGTAGGTGGCCCCTGAGGAATGATACTTGAGATTCACATTTCCACACACCTAATAGACAGCACCCGCACCACATGAGCATGCAAACATATAAAAAAAGAAAGCAAGCATAAATTCTGAACATGATGAGCATTTATGAGACTGACTCCCCCCCTTTCTTCCCTCTGTGGACTGCATGTTAGAATCGTTACCAGCTCAGGTTTATTGCACTTGTCTCTTTGTATTCTTACCTAAAATTTCCCATCATGCCCTGGGGGAATAAGTGGTATGCTTTTTAGGTCCACACAGGATTAGATTTGTTAAAAATCAGAGCTGGCAAACTTAGATCAGAGCATATGGCCAGAATCCAGGAAACTATGAAGGAACTGTCCAAAGGACATGGCTGCCTCAGATGTGGAAACTGAAATGTAGGCATGGGGTATTGAGAGAAATTCTACATAATTTGAATACTGGGGATCTGTTTAAGTGAGGAAGTTTGTTTTGTGGTCCCTGTTTTTGTTTGTTTGTTTGTTTTTGTTTTTGTTTTTCCCCCAATACAAGGACTAGGCTTCTCTAGGTACTTAAGAGTTTGCGTGGACTGGTATGGGGCCTAGTATCATTCTTCCCAGAGCACTCTTGTTATTTGGATGACTTGACTGAGTCCTTCTGGATGAGCCATGTTTGGGGTCATCTGTATCTGTTAGGGAATGTTGAGTTTGTGCAATATGTACTGGGTAGAGTCTTTTCCTGAGAGAACAGGTGATTCCCATAACTCTCTTCATTTCTGTCTAACTTCTAACCCCGTTTAAAATCCAGAATTAAGAGGGGGCAATTGTACTGAAGCTAAGTACATAACTACTGAATTAGGCTAGCATTAAAAAAATGTAGACATTATTGCAAACAATACCAAACAAACCAGGAAATATCCAGATGGAGGCAAGCACAGGAGGGAAGACATAGCAACTGCTCTTGACTTCTTTTATATGAGTTTATAGGATAATCACATCATTTCTTCCTTCTCTTTCCTGCCGTGTATACTCCATTTCGTTTTTTTCAAATTCTTGTTCTATTTATAAAAATTGTTAATACATTTATACACACACACAGAGAGAAAGACAGAGACAGAGACAGAGAGAGAGAGAGAGAGAGAGAGAGAGAGAGAGAGAGAGAGAGAGCAGACCTAAATATACTTTGCTCAGTCTGTATAATGTTTCTTGAATGTTTATTTTCAGGGCTGGACATTTGTCATTGGCTAACCCATTGATATATGGTCTCAGCATTTCTTAGTTGCTTAAGTTGCTTATAGTTTTCTGTGTAGAGTTGAGGCCTTGTGGCTCCTCCTCTGTCCAGTTGGGCATGTCTATTGATATTGCCCTTGTTCAGCTCATGTTTAGGAAGTTGTGTGGGTGAGACTTTACATGTGTAGCATTTGACATTGAACATGGCCATGTCTGTAATACTGAAATAACTGAGAAGCAGGGGAGGATGCCTTAAGTGATGAGACATGGGCTCCTTCTAAAGCGCTACACTGGGAAAGTTCTAGAAGGTCACATATTCTCAGCCTGCTTGTATGAAGGCCCAGAACCTTTTCTCTGTTTCCTGCAACCAGAGTTTTGTGCCAGTCATTCTCTTTGTGTGTGGTTTCAAGTGGCTACTTCCTCCCACCGGAACACCTATGCTTACTAGTTTATTTATTTATTTTGTAATAACAATAGACTTTACTTAAAGTTGTTTTTTTCTGACATGGAAAAAGAACTACATTGGATGGTAGAAATGACGGAAGCAAATGAGGACCGAAGCATCTTTGCACCGACAGTTCTTTGACAAAATTTAAGGGGAGTGTAGTTGCCAGCCAGCATCTGACAGGAACACTGATGGGAACACGGGTGTAGACTGAAATTAAGGCTAGCATGAATAAGACTTGCTGGGAAATCCCCTCAGGAGATTCTGTGATGCAGATGAGAATGGTGGCAAAGACAAGCACACGGACGCTCAGTCGCCATAGGATTCTGGAGCTGGGACTCCTGTGGGACTTCCCAGACTAAGACAGGACAGTGAAGTCCGATTCTCTTTAGCCATCAGCCACTGGCTGTGGGTCATTCCTGGGGGTGTGTGGCCTTGAAAGAGCTTCTTGCAACTGAGGATAGACCCTAGTGAGGTACAGAGATGCCTGTCATCAGCTGCTGGAAAAATGTAGCTGTAAAAAGAAACCTGGAAAAAGATGTCCAGGGAAACACCCATGGCCCACAACTTCAGCTAACTTCAGCTAACAGCCAAAGTGAAACTCCCTCTTTTCCTCTAGTTTAAACAAGGAGACAGTACCCTGTCTTAGAAACTAGAAATTTGGTCTCAGAGAGTATTTAATTTATCATTGGAGCTTCTGGGATAAACATACTTTGTCATCCAAATTGAGATACTTCTGAGAGAGGAAATATTCACTAAAGTAATTAACAGGCTTAATTGCACAGGAGGTCCAAGTCAGGGTGATCCAAAGCAGACTCTATTATATGGACACCTGGAAATTATGTGGCTCTCTATGCATTGTGAATATAGTGGTACATATGGGGAGCTTTGAGAGACATTTAACACTTTTTTTTTCCTGACAGATTCTGCATTGGCCATGAAAGAGAGCTAAAATGTATTTCAGTTTAAAGTTTTATGGGTGGTGTTGCAACTTCTGATCACACGAATCCTGTACAGACAGTGTCCTAGGGAACTAGTGATTTCAGGAATTGAAAAATCGGGGTTTTGGCTGTCCGAGGGATCAACCAAAGCAATAAGCAAAATGAGCATTCTGAGGGGAAACTGCAGCTGGGATGTATTGGACATACAAACAAACAAACAAAAAACAAACAGAAGCTGTAGCGATGGGAAGGAAATTGCTGAGTTCTGCATCACCCGGAGGAGAGCGACCCATTCCAGGGCAAGAGGGCCATGGGCTTCACAGAGGGGAACCTGCTTCTGCTGGTTTCAAAGGGTGGCGAGGACCCTGGCGTACAGCTGATGTCAAGGCTTTACCCGTATCAGCCTGTGTAAACGTATGAGGGCAGAAATCACAGTGCTTGCTGTAGACACAATTGTAAATGCACAACTTAGGTGAGAAAGAAAAAGTCAGATCTGAGGTCAAGCACCGGCTACTAAATGGCAAACATCGTCCGCCCCCCCCCCCCACCGCCCTGATATTTGACTAAACATAATTGCTTGCTTTTAAAAGAAGCCAAGGTTCAATTTAGGCCCATCTCTCTTCAGTAGTGACTCATATTTAGCTTCTACTCAGTCTTACAATGTTCCTTTCCACAATATAAAACTGCTAGGCTATAAGGACCCACGATATACAGTGAATCCATAGCTAAGGGAGATCGCAAAAGGCCAGTGCGAGATGCTGGGACTATGTATACGTGCGCTGTCTTGCATATTTAACCTAGCTAACCCTTCTCTTACTCCAGCCTCAGCCAGACCTCCACTGCTGCTGTGCAGAAACCTGGCGTGTGAAATCCCAAATGACCCCAGTTCTCAGAACCATAGCAGCCAATAAAAGAGTTGTTGCCCTCAGACACTAGGTTTTAAGATAGCTTTGCACACAGCAGATGATCACCAGACCACTACAGAGCCTGGTGTGTAATGACTTGACTTTGTGAAGTACATAGAAATTGAAGACCATCTTAAATCAAGTGTAAGGCACAACCTAGAAGGTATGGAGGAGACCTTTTAATCACCGAGCTTAGAAAGTACAGAGCTGAAAGTACAGTAAGCAGAAGAGTATAGAAAAAGGTTATTTTAAAATTTTTTTCTTGCTTAATTTATTTTTTATTTACACTGCATCCCAATCACAGCCCCTTCCATCCTCTCTTTCTAGTCCCACCCTTACAAGCCCCACCCCCATCAGCCCCTCCCCTTCACCTCAGAGAATAGGAAGCCTCACTTGGGGACCAAGCCAGCCTGGGACATCTAGTCCCAGCAGGACTAAATGCTCCTATCCCATTGAGGCCCAACCAGGAAGCCCTGGTAGGGGAAGGGGATCCAATGGCAGGAAATGGGGTTAGAGACAGCCCCTGCTCCAATTGTTAGGGGCAACCCACATGAAGACCAAGCTGCATATCTCCTACATATGTGTAGGAAGCCTAGGTCTAGCCCTTGCATGCTCTTTGTTTGGTGGCCCAGTCTCTGTGAGCCCCCATGGGCAAGCCCGAGGTTAGTTCAGCCTGTAGGTCTTCTTCTGGTGTCCTTGACCCCTCCAGTTCATTCAGTTCTATCCCCTACACTTCCACAACCCTTCCCCAAGCTCCACCTGACATTTGGCTCTGCATCTGTTTCCATCTGCCTGAAAAAGTTTATTTTTTAATACATTTTCATTACCACTAATTGGTATGTCCTTGGTAAAATGCAAGCCATGATTGTAACTGAGGTCTGCAGTGTGAGTCTTATCTAATTATAAGGAGTCAGAGTTTAATATCAAGTGTGGGAAAGAAGAGCCTAGATGAGTTCCACTCCTGTACAGATACATCGTAACAATCGTGGGTGTGTGCATTGCTCTCTGAAAACAGCAATGGCTGTCACTGCATTTGAAAAGCACTGTTTCGGGTGACCCACCATTGTTAGTTTCCAAATATGTGCGACTGTCAGTTACTCTCTTCAGAGGTACTAAGTCAGAAGCCGTAAACACCGAGTGACTATACTTCTCGCTACAGGGTGCTCATAGGGAAGGGCTCATTTTGCTCTTCTTGTGTAGAAGTCTCCCTTGCTTCTCAGCAATGAGAAGTTGAATCTTAGTATTGTCGGAGGTTCAGGGGAAAAGGAATATACAAAGAAAACCCAAAACTTGCAAAAAAAAAAAAAAAAGGTAAGTTTGGCAATTGCTCTGCATTTTGAGAGAGAAGAACAATTAATTCTTTTGTTTGGTGTAAAATAGATGTGATAATCATTAATTTTGATTATTTTTCTGTGTTTTCTGAAAACAGAAACTTGCCCCAATTTAGTTGTTCCTCTAGAAACACTGACTGCTTGTTCTATTTACTTTCTGATTTGACATAAAACCCAGAACTCATAAACATTCGTAAACTAAATTTACTGGAGGGCTAATTTTATTTTCAATTCTACCCTTCAACTCCACTGGCAAGCCCCTTATCTCCTATCCATTTTATACAATTCCAGTGTGCCAGAAATGCCTCTCAAAACCTGATATTAAACAAAAGCTATATTTAAAAAGTTTTTAAAATAGTTTTGGCTCAAAGAAAGTTGCAAAAAAAAATAGTGCAGAGAATTTCCCACATTGGACACATTTTGCTACTTGATTCAGATTTCAAATCTAAGAACATATAAATGAAATTATATAAATGACAAGAACCAAGGTAAAATAAATAGCCTCTTACTGCAAATATTAGGGAGAAAGCATTTAGTTTTTCACCAAAGATACTGGCCTCTCATTTTCTTTCTCCTTCTTCTGTAGTGCCTGTATCTGGCTCTGTATGAAGGTCATACAAGTTTCATCACATGGTCTGCAGGGTTCAGCTTTGCTGTAAGAGACTGAGGACTGGTAGCTGTTATTCTTAAAACATGTGGTAGTATTCGCCAGTGGACGTATTTGTTTCTGGGATTTTCTTTCCTGAGAGTTTTTGATGGCTAAGTTTGTCTCCATACCAGGTGTAGATGCATTAAAAGTTTCTGTTTCCACATAATTAATTTGGGGGAGGCTGAAGGCTTCGAGGACTTCCCAGATTCAGAATTAATAAAATCATAATCATTTTTTCTAATCCCAAATATCAACAGCACGAGAGGAAAGATGGAAAAATCACTCATACATAGAAATTGAATAGCTTACTTTATGTATTATGTATATAAACATGTAGACATATCAATAAGTTTACATACACACAAACTAGAAACAGAAGAACAAATTAAAATCAAAGAATCATGAGGAAAATAATATCAAATTAGTGGAAATAAAATGGAAAAAATTAAACAATGAGAAGTCTTTTAAAGGTATGCATTGATAAGTTGTTATCAATATGGGATGGGGACTTCAAATGCATAAAGTGGAAAAATAGATAAAACGGTGGTAAGTACTTCTTGCTTCTTCAAAGGATAGTTTGTTTTTAAAGTCCCCCCCCACCACCACCACTAGAGAGTGGTGGGCTACATCAGTGTTCCCAGACACACAAAAGACAAGATGGTGTCTCAAGAAGCCCACATAAGAAGCAAAACTTGAATTTGTATCTTTTTTTTTCTTCCTCAGGGTGAAGGTAGGTTCCAGGTCTGTCATCCTCATCACAGGAGCACGGTGATGGGGTGGGACCACAGGACAAAATGTTTCTTAATAGTCCTTGAAAGTCTGATGTAGCTGGCTTGGCTATACAGGGATGCTAGCATCCTTTTAGCTGTTTTCTGGACTTTTGACATAGGGAATAATTCTGAGTATCAATTCTTGAGTTGTATCCATTAAGGCAAGAGGAGTCCAGGCCTTTCTGAATTTATGAATTTGTGAATGTCCCCAAGACTCCTGTTACTTCCTTTCTGACTAGGAAATTTTCTGGACTACCATTGATTTTTCTCCTCCTCCTCTTCCTTTTTTTCCCTCCTCTTCTTTATCTCTTTCCCTCTTCTTCCTTCTCTTCCTCTCCTTCCCCTCCTCCTTCTATAATTCTATTGATGAGAAGGTTACATAGTTTCCCTTCATCTGCGAATGCTTCAACTTCTTCCCAATCGTTATTAAGGATTCCTAGTAAGCTCCCCAGGATGCAACCCTGACTGTGTAACCCTAGAAGAGTTGGAAAGTATGTGGCAAACAAGCTTGGGTCTTTGCCTACTTCCTCAGCCACTAAAACAGAAATCATTAAAAATGAAAGGAAGGTTATTGATCAAAAATATACTAAGGAGGCTGGCCCCAATCCACAAGAACACTCTTGGGAACCTAAGAATCTGAAATAGGCAGAGTACTGGATTGTGACACAGCTGTCACTTGGGAGCAATAGCATTTACTGAGCCCTCAGAAGCCTGGCAGGTGCAATACCAGACCCATTTCTGGGGTCTCTGTGATTTCCAAAAGGGCCCATCCCTTGGTCATTTCTACTTACTCTATCTTGCTTCTGTATTCAGACTAACTGGGGACTAGGGATATTCATATCACCGGTTCCCTGGTCTGCTCGGCTCCATTTTCCTGTCCTTCCCCTTTCGGGCTGACACTTTCTTATGTAGGACACTTAGCTATCCTTCATTTGTTTTTGCCTGCTTCACATGATTTGTCTTTGGTATCTTTTGCTATAAAAGAAGTCCAGAGCGTCTTCTCTCCGAGGTTGAAGGGACACATTCTATCAAACTGGCAGGCAGGGTAGGAAGCTCTCAGTGCCTTTCTGGGACATCGTCGAAGTGGATGAATGCCTTTGATCCAGGATCAGAGTGGGCCAAGGATGGAGGGGAGACAACTGCAAAAGCCTGCACGCTGGATTCTGCCACGGGAGATCAGGACAATGTGATTTCTGTGGATGTCCATTTGAGGGAAAAAAAGTCATGAGTGGTTTATTCTAGAAACCTCCAAACATCTACGAGCTTTTCCTTTTTGCACGGTGCAGTGATTTAGCATTTGTAGTGCCAGTAACTCAAAGGCAGAGAGAACTCTTATTGGATTTGTAATCCAATGAGAAATACAACCCTCACACATGTGGCTGGCAGAATGACTCCCGCGGTGGTGGAGCTGTGAGGCGCTATCCATCTCTCCTCTGAAATATGAATTCTGCGTTAGTGGAATTCACCATACTTTAGGAGTTGGTAATAACACCTTAGGTGCGACTATTTTCTTTAAAAAATCCCACTAATAATATATTTTGAGATGTGGAGCAATAGACTATAGGTTATTTACATATTTTTATGGAGCTAGTTGAAATTACATGTATCAATTTTATCCTTCTAAATTTATCTGATATTCATAAGTTAACATAGTGAATAAGTTTAAGATAAATGCTGGTATGTATATATTTTTTACATACTTATACATTCAATGTTATCTTAAAAAAATAAAGCTTCTCTATCAAGAATTATAGGGGTAGCTGTTATTTGACAAAAATGATATTTGTAACAAATTTTACCTTTCTTCAAGAACCTTTAACAAGTGTGATTTATTGCATAGGCCTTGAATACCTCCATAGAGCATGCTTCTTCTTTCTCTGACAGACAACAATAAAATCTAAGATTTAAATATTATCTAAACAGTTTCTAAGCAGGAATATGTTGAAAGGGAGAAAGCATACCATATTTTGAAGGCATAAGAAATTTCATCTTTTGTAGTGATTTGATTAGTTCAATAAGAAAAAAAAGATATTTCAGTAGCAAACAGAAGATTAAGGCTACTTTATCCTGCATTTTAAGAGCAGAAGTAAGATAAAATCCAGATATACTCTGAGCTCATATAGCCCTAGTGTTCTGAACTTGGTATAGCAAGGGCAGGAGATCATGGCTGTCTCCTGTGGACTGCACTTTTAAATCCTGACTAATGGTGACTTTCTCTACATTCAGGGAAAATTTCCTTCCCCCTTCCTTCCTTTTCTTTCTTTTGTGATAGTTTCCCAATTTGAATATGAGAATATTAAAATACTTGGCCAGGGTGTTGTGATGATGGTACACAGAGTACAGCACATGAGAGTGTTGTGTACGAGTCAGATCAGAATAGACACATTGTCTTCTCAGTGATTGCTTATTGGTGGCAATAGTCTGCACACTCTTTCCTTCTTCTCCTTTTAGAAACGTGCAACTACCCCAGTCTTCCTATTTTACAACATCATGTTAGAGCCTCTCTTGCATAACTGACTTAAGTCCTATCGATCAGCCTATCCTGGTTCTTCCTCTCGCTCTACCACTTTCTGCTCAACATTTATTTTTTTCTTCCATTTCTACGAGATCACCTTTTTGTGGCTCAACTGTGACGTCACCAGGGATTTGTCTTTATATGCCTGGTTTATTTTACGTAACATAATCACCTTTGGATTTGTCCATGTCATGAATAACAGGGTTTCATTTCGCTTTCATTTTTATAGCTAAAAATAATACTCTATTTTGGTATATGCACCACATTTTCTTTATCCTCTTGTTAGTTGGGAAACACCTCTGTAGGTTCTGTACCTTAGGCACTGTGATCAGTGCGACTTCAGATGACGTGGGAATAGACAGGTCTTTGATGGCCTTGTTTGTTTATTGTTGATAGATACCATTTATCTCATGGTGGTTCTTTTAAAAATGTTTATACGAGTTCCAATAATGTTTCCCATAATGGCAAGACTAATTTATATTCTTGCCAGCAATGTACAAGAACAATTTATATTCTTCACATTACACCAATACCTGACTTTAATCTTAGTTGATGTTCTTGCAGTAGTGAGGGGATGTGTCACCGGATTTTGATTTGCATTTCACTGACTGATTTTCATGTAGAATATTTTTTCATATACCTTTTGGCTGACTCTCTATCCCTGTTGGGTAAAAATGTTGACTTTCCCATGTTCTTATACATACTAGACATCAACGTCCTATCAGATATGTAGTTTGAAAGTATTTTCTCCCAGTATAGGTGTGTAGGTTTGCAATACAAAAGCCTTTATATGCCTTTGCTTTGTGTCTTGTGCTGTGGGAGTCTCATCCAAAACAGTGCTCACAGATTCCAGTGCCCTGGAGGCCTCTCTGCTACGTATTTCTAGTTATCTCATGGGTTCAGGTCTTTTTTTTTTTTTTTTTTTTTTTTTTGGTGGCATGGTATTCTTTATTTTGAAAATTTATATGTAAGACTACAGAATTATCATAAAGTGGCTAAGTTTTCTCCTTCACTGTAAAAAAGGTTCAAATTTTTTATGCCAGTTAATTCATCACAAACTATTATTATTACCATTAATAAATGAAACTTGAATTAAAAAAATAGGATGCATCTTAATTAGCAGAATTTGTATTAAATGGGCTTTTAGCTATAGTATCTTAAGCATAAACCTTACATAACTGAGCACTGAAACAAAGAAGTCGGGCTGGTGAGATGGCTCAGTGGTTAGGAGCACTGACTGCTATTTTCTATCCGGGATCTCTCTGAGGCTGGTCCAAGCAGGAGATCATGCGGGTCACAGAAGCAACAGAGCTTATTGGACAGGGTCCCTTCGGGCCTTCAGCCAGGAGGCAGAGCTGATCCTCAGACCTCTGTGCACCTTTCCCAACAGAGGAGAGCTTGCTAACCCCTGGGACTCAGGAGAGAGCTGGTCTCCCAGGAGTGCTGAGAGAGGTTAACACACTCACATGAGGAACAAGCTCTACCCAGAGACAGTTAGAACATCTAACACCAGAGATTTCCAGATGGCGAAAGGCAAACGTAAGAATCTTACTAACAGGAACCAATACCACTTGGCATCATCAGAACCCAGTACTCCACCACAGCAAGTCCCTTCACCCTTCACAATAGTTACAAATAATATAAAATACCTTTGTGTGACTCTAGCTAAGGATGTGAAAGATCTGCATGACAAGAACTTCAAGTCTCTGACGAAAGAAAGAAGATCTTAGAAGATGGAAATACCTCCAGCATTCATGGATTGACAGGATCAACATTGTAAAAATAGCTATCTTACCAAAAGCAATCTACAGATTCACGCAATCCCCATCAAAATTCCAACTCAATTCTTCACAGAGTTAGAAAGGGCAATTTGCAAATTCATCTGGAATAACAAAAAACCTAGGATAGCAAAAACTATTCTCAAAAATAAAAGAACCTCTGGTGGAATCACCATTTCTGACCTAAAGCTGTACCACAGAGCAATTGTGATTTAAAAAAAAAAAAAAAAAAAAAAAAAAAAAAAAAAAAAAAACCTGCATGGCACTGGTACAGTGACAGTCGGGTAGATCAATGGAATGGAATTGAAGGCCCAGAAATGTACCCCCACACCAATGGTCACTTGATCTTTGACAAAGGAGCTAAAACCATCCAGTAGAAAAAAAGACAACAAACAAATGGTGCTGGCTCAACTGGAGGTTAGCATGTAGAAGAATTCGAATTGATCCATTCCTATCTCCTTGTACAAAGCTCAAGTCTAAGTGGATCAAGGAACTCCACAAAAAAACCAAAAAAAAAACAGAGACACTGAAACTTATAGAGGGGATAATGGAGAAAAGCCTTGAAGATATGGGCACAGGGGAAACTTCCTGAACAGAATAACAATGACTTGTGCTTTAAGATTGATAATCGACAAATGGAACCTCATAAAATTGGAAAACTTCTGTAAGGCAAAGGACAATGTTAAGAAGACAAAAGGGCCACCAACAGATTGGGAAAAGATCTTTACCAATCCTCAATCCAATAGGGGACTAATATCAAATATATACAAAGAATTCAAGAAATTGGATTCCAGAAAACCAAATAACCCTATTAAAAAGTGGGGTACAGAGCAAATCAAAGAATTCTCAACTGAAGAATACCAAATGGTTGAGAAGCACCTGAAAAAATGTTCAACATCCTTAATCATCAAGGAAATGCAAATCAAAACAACCGTGAGATTCCACCTCACACCAGTCAGAATGGCCAAGATCTAAAACTCAGGTGACAGCAGATGCTGGCGAGGATGTGGAGAAAGAGGAACACTCCTCCATTGCTGGTGGAACTGCAAGCTGGTACAACCACTCTGGAAATCAGTCTGGCAGCTCCTCAGAAAATTGGACACAGTACTACTGGAAGATCCAGCAATACTACTCCTGGGCATATACCCAGATGATATTCCAACTTTTAATAAGAACACATGCTCCACTATGTTCATAGCAGCCCCATTTACAATAGCCAGAAGCTGGACACAACCCAGACATCCCTCAACAGAATAATGGATACAGAAAACGTGGTCCACTTACACAATGGAGTACTACTCAGCTATTAAAAACAATAAATTTATGAAATTCTCAGGCAAATGGATGGATCTGGAGGATATTACCCTGAGTGAGGTAATCCAATCACAAAAGAACACACATGATATGTACTCACTGATAAGTGGATATTAGCCCAGAAACTTAGATTACCCAAGATACAATTTGCAAAACTCATGAAACTGAAGAAGGAGGAAGACCGAAGTGTGGACACTTCATTCCCTCTTAGAAGCGGGAACAAAACACCCATGGAAGGAGTCACAAAGTTCAGAGCTGAGATTGAAGGAAGGACCATCCACAGACTGCCCCACCCAGGGATCCATCCCATATTACAACCACCAAACCCAGACACCATTGCATATACCAACAAGATTTTGCTGACAGGACCATAAGATAGCTGTCTCCTGTCAGGCTACGCCAATGAAGGAGCTAGAGAAAGCACCCAAGGTGCCGAAGGGGTCTGCAACCCTATAGGTGGAACAACAATTTGAACCAACCAGTACCCCCTGAGCTTGTGTCTCTAGCTGCATATGTAGCAGAGGATGGATGGCCTACTGGGAAGAGAGAGGTCCCTTGGTCTTGAGAAGATTCTGTGTCCCAGTACAGGGGAACACCAGGGCCAGGAAGTGGGAGTGGGTGGGTTGGGGAGCAGGGGGAGGGGAGGAAGTATATGTTACTTTTTTCTATTTATTTTAAGGAAGATATTGTACTATGAAATTATTTCAAAAGCCTTTTATCACATCTACCATAATATTTTCAAATAAAAATTATTTGTATAAAAAAAAAAAAAAAGCCCTGCCTCTTCCCAAGGTCAACTGAACTTAAGTTCAATTCCTAGCAACCACATGGTAGCTCTCAACCATCTATAATGTGATCTGACGCTTTCTTCTGGTGTGTCTGAAGACAACTACAGTGTAATCATATACATAAATAAACAAATAAATATTTAAAAAGAAAAAAAAAGAAACAAAGAAGTCAGTGAGAAAATTCTCACGTAACTATGGCATATGTCAGAAAAACAGATATGCAGAAAAAAATGTAAGGCTACTCAGTGGTAGTGTCATGTATGAGTCAGCAAACCTTCAGACTGCAATTAGCCTGCAAAGAGAACAAACCAACAGTTCTTCTGAATCAGGTAAGGAACTTGTCCATGGTTCACATTTTTATTTTCTTAGTTTTTCAAGCAAGTAATCAACTGTGACAAACCAGTAGGAATCCTGCCTGTAAACCAGCTTTGATAAGAAGCCAAACTCTTTGACTGGTGCTATCACATGAAGGTGCAGATGAGAGATGGAACAGAATGGAGGAACATGGAAACCCATTCTTACATCTGTGAAATCTGTGAAATTATTCCTCTCAAGCATGGTCTTCCCAGCAGCTACCATGCTCTCAACCATTTCTATGTGATCTTTGTTTAGATCCTTGCAACTTCCAATATGCTTCTTTGGCACCACGAGATAATGATAAAGTGCAGCTGGTTTGATATCTTTGAAACAAACCAGGTCTTCATTCTCTCAAGAATGTCTCATGCTCTTCTGTAGTAAACTTTCTTCTCCACATCATTCTGTGTGCCGCATCTGAATGCTTTCAAGGTTCAGAGATTCGGTCCATTATCACCAAGGCCAGAACATGGCAGCATCCAAGGAGCCATGGTGCAGGAGGAGCTGAGAGTTCTATATGTTCATCTGAACGCTGCTGGCAAAATACTCATGGGTTCAGGTCTTAACTTCAATCAGCTTTGAGTTCTTTTTCGTAACTAACAATAGTCAGAGTCTAGATTCATTTTTCTGGATAAGGATATTCATTTATTGAAGATACCAAGTTTCCCAGTATATATTTTTAGCATTTTTGACCAAAAATAAAAATCCTTGGGTGTCTATGTGTGGGCTTGCCTTTTAGGCTACAATGGAGAGGAGAATTTCATGTGATTATTCCTTTATAGTCTTACAGATAAAAGTTAAAGAAGAAAGCAAAAATGAGTTTTGAGGATTTAAAAAAGAAACCAAACTTTTCTGTATTCCTGGCAATTGAGTGGTTTCTGGGGAAAATACTCAAAGACAGGCCATTTTGCCTCATTGCTTTGTTTAAACAGTAGAAATATTAGAAAAGCAATCCTTTGAAATCTGATCTTGAAAAGGTTAAAAAAATGTCATTTTGAGTTTTAGGAATCTCTAGAGGAATAATATTTGTATTTTGAAAACAAGGAGCTAGCTGTTTATATATATACACATATATACATATATATATTTGTGTATGTATGTAATGTATATGTATATATTTTATACATAATTCAGGAAAATACATAGTCAGAAAAGCATTCCATCAGCTACTGAAGAAATATGTAGAACACAGAGGACTTATTACTAGACATTTGTGTATACAAATTTTAAATGTCAATCATGTAGAGTAGAAACACAGAGTCCCAAGTAAGTATTTCCCTATTCTTCTCTTCATACTAAATTTCAAAGTAAACATAACAAATATGCTACCTCTGATCTGTTGAGGCTCTTCAACGTCTCTGTGATTCTAATTTTGCAATAGCGGAATCTACTGATAGTGTTACTGCACCATCTGCCTTTGGCTTGGCACTAATAAAACTCACGTTTGACATCATGCGGCATTGTTTGAAAACGATATTGGTATGGCTACTGAGAATGTGTAATGGCCTCAGTTCTGGCTCAGGACATTATGTTGGTGTGATAGTTGGATTCCTTCTCCCTTGGAAAAACTCTGATCTTCATGAAACTTGGTCATATTAAAGGGATGGTGTATATTTTGTTCCTCAATTAAACTATGTACTCTTTAGTCAGCTAACTAGTATGAAGTTATATTCTGGTTAAGGTGCCCCTTTCTGTATTCATCAACCCATTCATTTTTGTTCATTTAGAAGTTTTGTTTTTATTTGTTATATATGTGTGTGTACATGCCTCCTGTGTGAAGGTACTTGTGGCATCCAGAGTAGGGTGTCAGATCCACAGGGGCTGGAGTGACGGATGGGTGTGAGCTGCTAGACACAGCCTGAGGGCATCTCTTTAGCCTTGCTATTTGCTCACTCTTTTGCATGCAGTCAACATCTTCAGTACATTCAAGTTAGTATATTTCAGACAGGTTAGATACAGATGGTCAAGAAACATTTAAACTTACTAGTCAAAATTCTGTAGAATTTCCAAGTGTGCATTCAACTTGTTGAAAAGAAAGATGATCTGTTCTTCAGTTTACTTACTAAAATAAGTTTTGTCTTAAGATTATGTGGCATCAAACACTAGAAATCTATTAGCTGTATGCAGTATTGGCCTTAAATGAATTGATCTTTTGTAACTTTTTAAAATTCAGTAGTTTTTGAGAGGTATTTTAGATAATTTCATTCTGTGAGGACATTTTGCATAAATGTGCATTGAAATCCTCTCATATGAAAAAAATTTGAATGTCAGTTATATTAGTCAAATTTCCAAATAAAAGTGCCTTATTATTTGGTATTTACTACTACCCAAACTCAGAATGAAAATTATCAAAATTTCAGGGCATTATGATAGCATATCATAAAGATGGTGTTTGATATGGGCAGGCTGCATTTTCTTTGAGTATCAGCAATGCATTTCGTGCATGCAGTTCCTTCGCTTTGTATACAAACTCCAGCGTTTGCTCAGTGGTGTTGGGCAGGCTACTTGCCTGTGCAAAGCAGTTAAATGTATGCTTCTGTGGTCTCTACTTTTGAAGTTTCTTATTATCTTTTGCTTAAGTATTTTTTTTTCATTGTGGTTGAGAGAGGTAAGAGTATGCAGTTTTCAAGCTATGATTAATCCCATTACCTTGCAATGCAATTGTTGGTTCATCAAAAATACACTAATGTGGGAGATGATTACGCATCGTGATCGCCCCCTGGTAAACGGGGCACGACGCCTGGGTGTGGTCATTTCCTTTGAGAAGCCCACAGTCCCAGGATCAGCTTCTCTTCCCTTTCACAGTACTTGAGTATTAACAGCAGCCATAGTGGAAAACTCAATTAGGATTTTGAATTAGGCATTAGGATAATTTACCCTTAAAAGAATAGATTCAAGCTTGATGCTGAAGATTGGAAGAACAAGAATGTGAACCATGGGAAATTTAGCTTAAAGCTAGAAACTATTAATCACAAAACTAGTTTTCACAGCTGGGAATCCTACCATAGGCCCATTCTATTCCTTACCAGTCTGCTTGCTAAGGACTCTTTATTTTGGCTAATTATTGGAACACTTTGCTCTCTCTGAAGAAGGTTCCTGCCCATTGTCACATTAACTGATATATCAAAGGAGGCTGCAGGAGGTCAGATGTTGAAACATTTGTCAACAGATGTGTCTTGTCTTATATTCCCATCTCTTTACCCTTTCTGGATATTGAAGATTCTCTTCTGAAGAATTAAAATGAGGACAAGCCTGTTTTTCTGGCAAGCTAGCTGAGTTTGACATCTGGGGAATGAAGGTGAGTTCATCAGATCTTGAAAAGGGACACCCATGTTTGCGTGAAGTCCTGAATGGTCACATTGCTCCCGTGGATGTGATGCTGGAGACAGATGAACAATGTTTGCCCCGCAGCCCTGGCTTATGCACACCAGAAAGGTGCTTAGTGAGCATAGGCAGGACCTTAGGGAGGCAGAGGCTATTCAGGAAATTCACTCCCTCTTTCTAAAGCTGCTTCTGCATGGAAGGAGACTGTTGCTTCATTACTTCTGGGAAGAGTTCATGGGATGCCGATGTGTGCATGCGTGCCCCAAAGCCTCTGTACTTCAATGGGACTTCTCAGATTTGCTAATGAGACTCTGTGTTGTCCCCAGGAAAACTACCCTGCCACCAAGTTATGTGACCTCCTTCTAGTCTTTTGTCCGTTCATATCAGGGATTTTATATTGAATTATAGTTCTATTTATGTGGTACTTAAGATTTTTGCATATTCCGATGAAAATTTCATCCTGGGCATCACAGTCATATTCAATAATAGAACAAAACTGAATATCCTTAAATTTACCCAAGTGTTAACTGGGGAACTAGAAGTCAGTGCCTTTTCTGATTGGGCTGGGGGCTGGGGGAGTATGCTACAGTATCTAGTCCATGTTAATAATGGGGAGTATGCTACAGTATCTAGTCCACTTTAAAATATTTTTATTTAAAACATTTATTTATTGTTTGTGGGGAAGAGCATGTGTACATCATAGGATACGTATGGAAGTCAAAGGACATCTTGTAAGAAATAAATTCTCTCTTTCTACCAGATGCATCCTGGGAAGTGAACTCAAGCCCTTAGGCTTGGTGCCTAGAGCCTTTACCCAGTGAGCCATCTCCCTGGCCCTCTAGTTTTGTTGAATCAATACTTTTTAAGGAGGCTGGGTTAGTGGTACCCTCCTTGTTTTGCTCCCTTCTCACAGATTTAGTTTAAAAAAAAATCAGGTATCTGCTTATCATCTCCTTCCACAGTGGCAAGAGCCAGTTCAGAATATTTAAACTCACACATAGAAGATAAGCACGGAACGCACACTATGTTGTCCTTTGGCAAAGCCAAACTTAGAATCTACCATCTTGTGTATGAGCTCTGAGCCGCCATCGCCACCACTTCTAAGGATGGCTTCTAGTTTCTTTGAGCTGAAAACCATCTTCAGGGGTAATACAATCATTTTGTGGGTATGTGGGTTTTGGGGATCTTCTACATTTCCCTGGCCACTTGGAAGTAATACGTGGAATTCTAAAGAATTCTGTGTCCTTATTACACATTATATTTTAACTGCTAAATAATCACCTTTAAAACAAGAAAACACAAACACCAGTAAAACACCCCATGGTTCCCATCTCATGGCAGATTCATTTATTATAAATATCCTTAAACCCTGAGAAAAAGCTTTGCTAACAATGCTTCTTCCTCGGCACTCTTCTTAAGCAGCAGTTAGATGTAGTAGACCTTTACAAGTTTGGCATAGTGCTATACTAAACAACTTGGCTTTGAGAGACTTTTTGTTCTAGTCTATTCTATTCTTTTTTTTTTTTTTTCTGAGATGGGCTCTTGCTAGATAGCCTTTGATGTTTGCATCCTCTTGCCTTAGAGCAATAGAACGATGGGCAGGCACTACCACACCCAGTGTTTATTTTAATTCATGTGCTAGCAGCACCAGCCTCTTGTAGCTATGAAGAGGAAAAGTAGACACAAATGGACAGCCCTCTTTTACCATGCTAGATAAGAATGTCCTCTCTTAAAACCCCACTGTTCCTTACCCCATCCTGTTCCCTCAGGCCATTCAGTTATCAGCAGATGAAAAGCTAGACTTGATTTTTTTAAAAAAAGATTTATTTGTTTATTTATGAAGGCATATGAGCACTCTATTTGTGCATATGCCTGCATGACAGAGAGCACGAGACAGAAGAGGGCATCTGATCCCATTAAAGACAGTTGCTGGGAATTGAACTCAGGACCTCCAGAAGAGCAGCTAGTGCTCTTAGCTGCTGAACCATCTTTCCAGCTCTAGAATTGATTCCTTACTGTCTTTCTTTCACCCTCACTTTGATCATTAAATGTGATGACTATGCCAAGAACGTGAGTCCTGAGGGCTACGTTTTCTTGTCACCCACCCGCAGCCATAACCCCATCTCGGCCACTATTACTCTTAGATTCTAGACCATGGCCTCACAGACATACTCTAGCACATCTGACAGTGAGTGGCTTCCATTTCAAACTTGCTTTCTGCTGGGGACAGACTTGAATCTTCCTGAACAACCACTACTTTGCCTCATTAAAACAAATCAAAACAAACCCTGCTCTCCTCCTCTGCAAAACAAAACAAATTTCTCCAAACCCCACAATTCTTTTCTTATTCTTTAATCCCTTTTTGCAGTCTAGTCTTTCATTCCCCTCCCAGTCTGCCTCCCTGTCCCACTTCCAGCTGCTTTCCATCCCATACTGCCTCTACCAGTGCCTACAGAGGCTGGAAGAAGAAGAAGAGGAAGAGGAAGAGGAAGACGAAGACGAAGACGAAGACGAAGACGAAGAAGAAGAAGAAGAAGAAGAAGAAGAAGGAGAAGAAGAAGAAGAAGAAAGAAGGAGAAGAAGAAAGAAGGAGAAGAAGAAGAAGAAGAAAGAAGGAGAAGAAGAAGAAGAAAGAAGGAGAAGAAGAAGAAAGAAGGAGAAGAAGAGGAAGAGGAAGAAGAGGAAGAAGAGGAAGAAGAGGAAGAAAAGAAGAAAGAAGAAAAGAAGGAAGAAAAGGTGGAAGAAGAAGGAGAAGGAGAAGAAGAAAAGAAGAAGAAGAAGAAGAAGAAGAAGAAGAAGAAGAAGAAGAAGAAGAAGAAGAAGAAGAAGAAGAAGAAGAAGAAGAAAGAAGAAGAAGAAAAGAAGGAGGAGGAAGAGGAGGAGGAGGAGGAGGAGGAGGCGGCAGCGTCGGTTGTAGATGACCTGGAACTGGACTTAGGATGGATGTGAGCTGCCTTGTGAGTGTTGGGAACCCAACTTAGGTCTACTGGAAGTGCCTTAAGTGTTCTTAAATGCTAAGCCATCTCTCTAATCCCTCAATAAATTCCTTACTTTAACAAGTAATCTCAATGACTGAATAATTTATCTTCATGAGATACATAAATTAAAAAAAGAGAGAGAGAGAGAAGCCCCAGGGGTCAAAATGTTGCTACCCTGATGTCTTTAAGGTACTGGATTCCGGGAACTAAGGACTGAGTTGGTTGCTGTGCCTTTCTCTTTATACCACAGATCACCTCTCATCTGTTACTTTCAGTTGAAAAAAGTTCATTTTTTTTTTCCTGAAGATTCATTTTCTCAAATTAGATTTTCCACATACTAATAGAAAAATAAATTCAATGATAAAACTTTTAAGGTTATCTGAGAGAAATGGAAATAAATGAACTGCATAGGAACAGCAAAAGTAGACTTTTCTGATATCACATAGAGTCAAGAGACAATTTCAAATGTTCCATCAATTACTCTGAGCAGCAGACTTTTGTGTCTTAGTATTTTTTTGTGTGCTAATGTTTGAGTTACACTCTTAAAGCTACGCTGAAAGGAAGGGGCCAGAATCCCTTTTCAATCGGGCATCATAAGCAGGCTTGTTGTTGTCACTGCTCACTATCTGGAGCAGAGTTTCCCTGAATACCTCAGTCTGCGTCAAACTTGTAGTTCTCCTTAGCCTGCTGAGTGCTAGGATTTTTGAATGGTGTGCATGAGAGACAGTCACTATTCTCATTAGATGTTAAATATTAAAATGAGACTCCCCAGTGAATTCATAAAAGAGCAGAAATATGAACTATTATCTCATGAGACGTATCTTTTCTGTCTGAGTGCAGTGAGGATATTGAAATGTAGATGGCAGAATTCTGTTAGGGGATGGAGAAAGCCTTCAGAATGGGTTTCTTGTTGTATAATATGACATTCACATCTGTGTATCACCTGAGGGAAAGATGAGGGATGGATTTATTTAACATATAAAATACTTAATTATTTAAATGAATGCATCTCTAAAATGGTGGAATTCAGGGAAGCTAATATTAATGAAACATCTATTTGAGAAGTTTTAGAGCATCTTCCCAGTGCCAAGTATCTGCCCAAGATACTTTCAGATATTTGCCATTTCCTGGTCCACTCACCTCACTAGTTCTTGCTTTAACTCTGAGGTCCATGAAGACGTGGTGGTAATTCTTCATATGATTCTGGTGCTTGACAAGACACTAGATCAGAGAGAAACACAACTACCACAACCCCTGCCCCCACAACTCAGGAAGCCCCCAAGTCAATAAATTACAAGGAAGAGTTGGTGATGTCATCCCATTTTGGTGTGTCCAAGTTCAGTGGTGAGTAAAACTTGAAGGTTTGTATGAGCCAGCAAAGAGTGGAAGGCAGGAGGGAGAAGGGGAGAGAAAGGATGAGGAAGAGGAGGAAAGAAGAGAGAAGCAAGAGACAGGAGAGAAGGAGAAAAGAAAATCACAAACGTACAGGGAAATGTACTGCTGGATTTGAAAGTCCTCATACACTGAAGGCTTGGCACAGCGAGAGCATAAATAGTTTTTCTCATTTGTCTCTGTCTACCAAGAGCATTAGCTTCCCGTGGTTCCATCCAGCAGGCCCTTTGGAGAGCTGCTTCTGTGTTTTGGCTCTGGAGGCAAGGGCACATCTTGTGTTTTAGTTGCTGGGTTAATTTACTTGGTTGACAATCGTGTATAGAGTAGGTAGTACCTGTTACTGTCCTGAGATCTTCAGACCTTCTGTAATCCTCAGCCACTCTGTCATGAAGGGTGTGTAGATCAGTTCCACTTCTTCCAATGAGGAAATCAAGGCACAAAGAACCTCGTACCAAGTCACCCTCTGCAGCTCAGGCTCCACACTGTGGTGCCCATCAATGCTCCCTCTGAGCAAACACACTTCAATTATATTAAGGGGATTCAAACTACAAGGTAGTTAAAAATTGCAAATCAAATGCTCACAAGTTGCAATTATTTTTAGTTTATCAAGAAAGAAATTTAGATGCTTGTAAGAGATAGATATGTCATGCATAAATTATAGCACGCACTTCTTACCCCATTTTTTGGATATCAGTTATTGTCATTAAATATGGTGAAATAGCCCAGATTTACCTGAGCTTATGAACCTTCCTGAAATACATAACCCATGGAAACATCTCTTTTAAATTCCACTAATTCTGTTCTACAGAATGAAGTTATTTGCCCCATAATTTGTAAGCCCTACATAGATACCAGCTGGGGCTATCTTGGGACAATTTTATTTATTTTCTGCCGGAGGACGGTGAGAGGATTGTATGTGTAGCTATGGTATGAATAAATAGTGTGATATATATGTTTTATGTGAATATCTATCTATATTCCCTAGGGAAAGAGAATACAAGTGTAACTACCTTTGCATCTTCTGCTGTTGTCATGCGCGCGCGCACACACACACACATGCACACACTTAATATTCTTTGTTAGTTTAGCAAATTAACACTTGTTTTCTATGTATCTGTAGGTTATCCACTTATGGAGCAGTTCATTATAACTTTGCCGGTCGTAGAGAGCTATGTATGTAATCCATAGCAGAATATTAAATTTTAGTTTATTTGATCCATGTTGCTCCATTCATTGCTTTTGGATCATTTCAACATTTCTGTGAAAGTTCCAGTGGATTACCTGTTTAGTGTGTGTTGTGAGGTACACTTTATAGACAGGCTTATAGATATGGTCCAGTCCCCATGGCCAAAACATATTTGGAAATACCTTACAAGTATAATATACTGGGCCAAGAAAGGCATTTTCCCCCAGAAAATTTTTCTTAAGCATCATTATCAAATTTCAAGGCAGAATAAATGCATATTACAGCAGTGACCAAGAACCACAAACAAATATTAGAAATATTTATTTACCAAACATCAGGATTTTTTCATTTCGTGGTGACATTTTTTTCCTCTGTTACTAGTAATTTAAGACTGGTGTGAGGTGGAATCTTAAATCGTAATATTCATTTTGCTGGTGGCTGTGAATGCTGACACTTTAAAAATGTGTTTTATGTATGTCGGTGCCTGTTATTATTGTGGCTCTCAAACAAACTTCTTCATTCTTTTTGTTCAGAATCACTTTGGCTATCCACAGTCTTTTATGGATTCCACATAAATTTTAAGATTATATTTTCTATCTCCATGAAGAATAGCCTTAAGGTTTTGATTAGGATTATATTGAGTCTGTAGATTGCTTTTGATAGGATGACTATAACCATTCCTTGATCACGAAAGGTCTTCCCATCTCTTAGTATTTCCCTTAATTTCTTTCTTTGGCATTTAGAGTTTTCATTGTCTTATTTCCATAGACTTTTTTTTTTTTAATGTGGCTATTATGAGTGGGATTGTTTCCATTTTCTTTTTCAGTATATTTTATCACTGGTGTATGTCAAGGTTTTTGTGCTAATTTTTTTTTCTATCACTTTGTTAAAAGTGCTTATCACAATTCTCAGATACATGTAATGGAGACTTTGCAGTCTCTTATGTATAGAATCATACATGGAGCCTTTGTGGTCTCTTATGTATAGAATCATACATGGAACTTTTGTGGTCTTTCATGTATGAAATCATATATGGAGCCTTTGTTGGTCTCTTATGTGTAGAATCATATATGGAGACTTTGCTGTCTCTTATGTATAGAATCATATATGGAGACTTTGCGGTCTCTTATGTATAGAATCATATATGGAGACTTTGCGGTCTCTTACGTATACAATCCTATCTGGAATCAGGGGTTCTTTGATTTCTTGCTTTCATACTGGTGCCCTTTATATTTCTGTCCCTTGTCTTATTGTCCCTGTAGTAAAGACTTCACAGAATTGGAGCAGAGAGAGTGGACACTTGATTTTTTTTTTTTAATTTTACTGGGATCAAAGCACTGTGATCCCCCACACCCTGTTTAGAATTGTATTGGCTATAAATTTGTCATATAGACCTTATTATGTTAAGATATGTGCTTCCATCCCAATTCTTTCCATGTTTTCATTAAGAAAGCAT
This sequence comes from Mus caroli, assembly GCF_978045245.1. Taxonomy (NCBI): domain Eukaryota; kingdom Metazoa; phylum Chordata; class Mammalia; order Rodentia; family Muridae; genus Mus; species Mus caroli. The sequence continues at coordinate 62,069,083 of NW_028227264.1, forward strand.
GTTTGGCCTTTGTCCCAGTTGTTTTTTCCATGTACTGAGATGATCACATGATCTTTTCATTAATGGATGCAGAGAAAAACTAAAATAACACCTCCCACCCCGCAAACCTTAAATTCAGACATCAATACAGGCACATCTAAGTTATAATTTTTCATGTTATAATTTTTTTTCTCAAGAAACATTTGGACATTTTCTTTGCAGCCTTATTATTTGTTGCTGTGGAATTCAGTTTTCTCTGCCATAGCCACAAATTGCAAACCGATATTTCAGTGGGCTTAAGGGATGGATGTGTCTATAAAGTATCCAAGTTGCAAATTGAAAAAGCATTACCAAGAGGCAAGCATGACTTTTTCTAGTATCATATTACAGTAATCTCAAATCTTTTCCCCAACATGGCAAAGCTTACTTAACTGATTTTCAAAGCCGTCCCGGAGAGGTATGGCCAGTACCTGGGAAAACAGGAGCTACTGGCCAGAGAAGCTGGTCATGGCTGCCCCTATCACAGGAATGTAGATGGAACAGTGGGTCTAGAAGATCTTTGCATGCTTGTGGGGAGTAACATGGGATTGTGCACATGGCGGGGACCCTTCTGTGGATCCTAGAATTTACTTTCAGGACTGTAGTTCTTAAAAATTCTTAAAGAAAACAAACAAATAAACAAACACCTTCATTACCACAGGAACCAAAGGCATTTTCTGTGGAATCTTGAAGACTAAAACATCATCTCCTAAGCCTCGCTAGAATTCTATTTATGACTTAAGTTCCTTTAGACTGATGCCATGTGGTTGTGTTCTGAGCAACTGTAATAAAGTGGAAATTTCTTTCCTAGGATTAAGTGAGAGTCAAAATAAGTCCTGAACTTTGGACTTCTTATGCTTTTCCTCAAGTTAGAGGAAAGTTGGTCCATCTGTGATTTGAATGTAGTTGAGATGCAATGGTATAGTTTGAGTTAAATAGGTATAGAGGCTGAAGTCAAAAAGTGTATTTCCTTGTCAAGGCGCTCTCCTCTTTTTTTTTAATTAGGTATTTTCTTCAATTATATTTCAAATGCTATCCCAAAAGTTCCCCATACCCTCCCCTTCCCACTCCCCTTCTCACCCACTCCCACTTCTTGGCCCTGGTGTTTCCCTGTACTGAGACATATAAAGTCTGAAAGACCAAGGGGTCTCTCTTCCCAATGATGGCCGACTAGTCCATCTTCTGCTACATATGCAGCTAGAGACACGAGCTCTGGGGGTACTGGTTAGTTCATATTGTTGTTCCTCCTCTAGGGATGCAGACCCCTTCAGCTCCTTGGGTACTTTCTCTAGCTCCTCCATTGGGGCCCCGTGTTCCATCCAATAGCTGACTGTGAGCATCCACTTCTGTGTTTGCCAGGCACCGGCATAGTCTCACAAGAGACAGCTATATCAGGGTCCTGTCAGCAAAATCTTGCCGGTGTATGCAATGGTGTCAGTGTTTGGAGGCTGATTATGGGATGGATCCCCGGGTGTGGCAGTCTCTAGATGGTCCATCCTTTCATCTCAGCTCCAAACTTTGTCTGTGTAACTCCTTCCATGGGTGTTTCACCTGAACATGCCCAATCTCGTCTGATCTCTTTCATCTACCTTAACACCACCATCAGAATGTTGGATTATTCCAGTGGTTCAGCAAGCCTTGTGATATATGATTTTGAAGTGGAAGTTTCTGGTTGTGTCCTGTGACACAGACTCATATGATGTTTTGCTGAGGCAAGACCCATGGGAGGACACGTGGTGTCTGGAGAGAGTATAAATAGGACTCAACTGACAGTGAAGGGGTGCTTGCATAGCTGGACTTGTGATTCTTCACTGGTTTCGCATCTTCACTGACCTTTACTTCATCAAGAGAGGCAGGGAAGAGAACTCCTGGCATTCTGCCTGGTCCTGGTCACTCCCACTGACTAGTGCTGACTCAGTGGAGGCCTGGCAGCTTCTGCTGGATCTGGTAGCCATTGCTGATTCATGATAAGTGACTCTTCTAAACTAGACTACTGGTATCTTGACAAATAGTAATTAAAACCCCCCCTCAACCCACAAGATGACTTCTAAACAGGTCAAACCTCCCCAGGTCCTATTTACCATCTTTTCTCCCCTACCTTTGCATGGTGGGCCACCAGGGGGGAGGCTCAAAGAGTTTAAAAACCCTTATTAAAAGTCAGTTTAAAAAAACCTAAGTCTACATGCTTTATAGGAAACATTTATGAAAATATAGGGCTTCCTTTGTAAAAGAATTTATGATGTCAAAATAAGGTGCATACAGTCTCTTTAACCCAGCAGTTCCACTGTTGGTTACAGGGAACAAACAGATATACATAGATGACCTTTCTCATATAATTGTGTGATGATACACATAGCATTTTTTTCCTGAGTGGGAGACCAAGAAACTATTAAAGAGGATATCAATAGAGAGGATCTTGGGAGAGACAAATACAGTTCAATCTCACTAACTCAGACCATGTTCTATTATCTCAAACGTGGATAACCCACCCCCAGAACAAAAGACTGGGCAGTTTCTTTTTCTCCTATGAAGCCACCTTCTTTTTCTGTATGTAGCTAAGGATATACACACATTCTGAACTTTCATAAGGGTTACTGTTCTCCTGGTATGGAAAACATGATTTTTTTTTTTTTTTGATAAATCAAGCCTAGGGAAAATTGTATCAAGCTGGTTCCATAAGCAAAAGACTGAATTACCAGTCTTCTTTTTTTTTTCCTTAAATTTATCATTTTGGTGTATTTTGTAACTGAAAAGACACAACTATACAGTTGCTTATTAAATTGCCAGTTGGCATGGACCCAGGTTGCATATGCCATTAAAAATGATTCTAAAAAGACTAGATGCATCTAAAAATGGCTAAAATGCTTTCTGGTTAATTTGTTTTTATAAAATTTTTATCTGTGCTTCTAGTCGTGACCTTATATATCTTATAAAAATAGAGAAAGAAATCAAGACTAAAGTAGCCACATCCATGTTTTTAGTGAATGTTCCCATAGAAAAATAGCTGCTTGGCCCCGACTTTCAGACGCCACATTGACACCGGTAATTTGGGGACATTATCAGTCAAAAAAACATCCCTTCCCACGATTGGTCTGCTCCAACCAACCAGCATTTCTCCTCAGTTCTGTATTCTAAGAGGCTGAGCTCTGCTCTGAGGGGGGCAATTTGGACTTGGTTGTCTGGTGCACAATGCAGGCATTACCGCACACGACCTCTCTTCCTGGGGATAATGGCACAGCTGGGCTGCCAATTGGGCTGAGGAGAACGATGTCAGGTTTGTTTTGCTGCCAGCAATGCCGAGAGGCCAAAGCACGTTTGCCTTCGCTGGAGGAGACGGGATCCTGATGGATATTTTGCTGTTACGAAACTTTTGCTTGGTCCAAATCCTGGAGTGTTTTTGTAAGCACTGATGCAATCTGGTGTGATGTTTCTAAAGGCTGTGCAGTTTAGACATTTGGGATTTTTCTGTGTGTGCTGCTACAGGGAGTTGGGTGGTTAGACTTTGACTAAATGATGGTGCTGACTATGAAACAAACAGTATGGGGTTCCTTTGTAGCTCTGGTACAGCCTTTGAGATGGTGAGGGAGTAGTCTCCCCACTGAGGCAATTCTGCATCAACCTTCTTGAGAACATGCAAGGGCTCTTTTACCATCCCCTGGGGCCTCAAATTAGGTGCATCTTTTCACACTGAGACCAGTCCAGACATTCCAGTGCTGTATATGTGTTGGGTCCTTGGGCCAGCTCCAGTATGCTGCCTGCTTGGTGGCTCAGTATCTTGAGATACTGAGTATATGAGATCTTGGGGGTTCGGGTTAGTTGAGACTACTGGTCTTTCTAGAGGGTCACCCTCCTCCTCAACTTCTTCGAGCCTTTCCCTGATTCATCCACAGGGGTCCCTGACTTCACCCCAATGGTTGGGTGTAAGTATCTGTGGCTGTCTTGGTCAGCTGCTTATTGGACCTCTCAGAGGGCAGCTATGCTAGGCTCCTGTCTGTAAGCACACCATAGCATCAGTGATAGTGTCAGGCCTTGGAGCTTCCCCTTGAGATGGATCCCAGTTTGGACTGGTCACTGGGCCTCCTTACCCTTTTAAATTAAAAAAAAAAAAAAAACCAAAAAATCCTTTTTTTTAATTGTTTTAGCTTTTGAGTCTTCTTTCATAGAGATCATTCTAAGTGTGTATGTGTGCGCGTGTGCATTGCTCATTCTCTTTTTATCTTTTGCTTGCTTGTTATACAATCAACACTGCAGATATTGAATAGGCCCTAAGATCAAGTGTAGCAGGAGTCCTTGGAAATGGAAGGTACCATCAGTGCACACTGCTGCCATAGCCTTCTGAAGAGTCCTGGGAAAGGTGTGTAGAGCCCCATCTGCTCCAGCTTTCTTTTAAGATGTAAGGTATTTGTTGTTCCATGGAAGGCCTCGTTATACTATTTAAATGATCTATTTTTATTATTCAGCACCATCAATGTTTGAAAATGAAACCCAATCTGCTGCTGTGGCCTGTTATTTCAGCACACATGAGGAGCCAGGGAGGATCAGGTCCAGTCTTGACTACATGATGAACTTGAGGCTAGCCTGGGTTACACGATAAAATTAAGTCTTGAGTGGGCGACAGAAAAGACCATGTCTAGAAACAAAGTTTTAGAGGTAAATATTTGCTTTTCATACTTTGTATCTGGCCCTTTAGAACACTTATTTTTCTATTTGTAGGGCATTCTTTTTTCTCTGATATAAAACAGATTTGGGTTAATGGGCTTTTAAAATTTCGCTACACACACACACAGAGTCACACACACTCACACAGTCACACACACACAAACTCATACACACTCATACACACACATGCACACACACATGCACACTCACACACACACTCACAGACATACACATTCACACATACACTCACACACACACTCAAAGACATACACACACATTCACACATACACTCACACACACTCATACACACACATGCACACATACATGCACACTCACACATACACACACACACACATCCTGGGGATCATGTTTGCTCAGCAAGTACCTTACCAGATTCTCCATCTCCCCAGTCCTTCTTGCTTTCTTTCATAGCAACATTTATTTAAAATTATGATCATTGTAGATGCACATTTGTAATACATACAGATAACTTATGAACCAGTCTATATAATTACAAACACAAGAGATTATTAGCATAGATTTCCCCGTGCTAGTGCTGAACTGATGGCACAGCCCTCTCTGCTATCCCCAAACAAATAACTGTAAATACTGCCAACTTGTAAATTTCCAGATGGTTTGAAATTTTCATGTACTATTAACATCGGAAAGCAAATTTAATATGATTGATATTTTCTAATTGTACCATATTATAGAGAAGTGACAAGCTTGCCAATTTAAAAACCATTTCTGGTCATTGCTATTTCGAAGTCCAGTTAGAATCAACGGGTGTGTGCAGGTGCTGCGTACTAGGCCAGCTGTGCGTACTAGGCCAGCTGTGCGTGTGTGGTTTTCCACTGTGAACACAAATAGCAGCCGGTCAATTCCCATGCATCAAGTCCTTCATCTGTTTGATTCTATGTTCCTGTATTTCTTTAAGGGATTTATTAATTTCCTCTTTAAAGGCCTTGATCATCTCCATAAGATTGGTTTTAAGGTCATTTTCTTATGCTTCACCTGCATTCGGATGTCCATGGCATGCTATCGTAGGATGTAGCTGGGCTCTGGTCGTGCCATATTGCACAGGCTCTTGTTGCTGGTGTTCTTACACTGGCCTTCAACCCTCTGGGTTTTGCAGTTATTACAGGTTTAGATGCTTATTTCTGCGTTTATCTCTGTTAGATGGATGGTGTTTAGAAGCTTTCCTCACCTTGGTTTCTGTTTCCTCTGTCTTCTGGCCTGTGTGGCCTGGTGTTCTGATGACTAACGAGTCTTCAGGTCCGGTAGGATGTCTCCCTGTTTTTTTTTCTGGCCTGTGTAGCCTCTGGGGTTGGGGTACTAATCTTGCCTCTGGGGTCCCTAGTACCAGTGTGCCTGGAGACCTAGACTCCAGGAAAGCAGGCAGAGTTGTGTAGCCGGGTGTCCCTGGTGCCAGTGGGCCTCCAGGAATGTAGGCAGAGCTGTGGGCTGGAAAGTGGAGCACAGGGAACAGAATGCAGGCCTGCCCCCCACCCCATGCTTCTCTTTACTAGTATAGTTTTCCTAATACAGCTTCACTTTGGGGCTTTAAAATAACTGCCTAAACTAAAAAATAATAGTTTTCTCAACCTTTGAACAACTGAACTTTCTATTGGGAAAAAATTTGAGCCTTCACCTTTTCTGACCTCTGATGTTCTGTATCGAAATGTTATTTAGGTTTAATAAGCACAGGGCTCACCACCTCATCCCCTTCTCTACATACCTGCTGTTAAATATCAATCTGAAGTTGTCTGTTTCATTCCAATTTTCAATGGAAACTTGAGATAACAAAATCATAATCTAAAATATAAGACACAACATAATTATATATCCCTTATATTCTAGCTCTCTTTTTTTCCCTTTTTTTAATTTTTAATATTTTTATTACATATTTTCCTCAATTACATTTCCAATGCTATCCCAAAAGTCCCCCATAGCGCCCCCCACTTCCCTACCCACCCATTCCCATTCTTTTGGCCCTGGCATTCCCCTATATTGGGGCATATAAAGTTTGCAAGTCCAATGGGCCTCTCTTTCCAGTGATGGCCGACTAGGCCATCTTTCGATACATATGCAGCTAGAGACAAGAGCTCCGGGGTTCTGGTTAGTACATCATGTTGTTCCAACAATAGGGTTGCAGATCCCTTTAGCTCCTTGGGTACTTTCTCTAGCTTCTCCATTGGGAGCCCTGTGATACATCCAATAGCTGACTGTGAACATCCACTCCTGTGTTTGCTAGGCCCCGGCATAGTCTCACAAGAGACAGCTATATTTGGGTCCTTTTAGCAAAATCTTGCTAGTGTATGCAATGGTGTCAGCGTTTAGAAGCTGATTATGGGATGGATCCCTGGATACGGCAGTCTCTAAATGGTCCATCCTTTCATCATAGCTACGAACTTTGTCTCTGTAACTCCTTCCCTTGGTGTTTTGTTCCCAATTCTAAGGGGCACAGTGTCCACACTTTGGTCTTCATTCTTCTTGAGTTTCATGCGTTTAGCAAATTGTATCTTATATCTTGGGTATCCTAAGTTTTGGGCTAATATCCACTTATCAGTGAATACATATTGTGTGAGTTCTTTTGTGATTGTGTTACTTCACTCAAGATGATGCCCTCCAGGTCCATCCATTTGGCTAGGAATTTCATAAATTCATTCTTTTTAATAGCTGAGTAGTACTTAGACTTGATCTTAGTACAAGGAGATAGGAATGGATCGATTCGCATTCTTCTACATGTTAACAACCAGTTGTGCCAGCACCATTTGTTGAAAATGCTGTCTTTCTTCCACTGGATGTTTTTAGCTCCCTTGTCGAAGATCAAGTGACCGTAGGTGTGTGGGTTCATTTCTGGGTCTTCAATTCTATTCCATTGGTCTATTTGTCTGTCACTATACCAGTACCATGCAGTTTTTATCACAATTGCTCTGTAGTAAAGCTTTAGGTCTGGCATGGTGATTCCATCAGAGGTTTTTTTTATCCTTGAGAAGAGTTTTTGCTATCCTAGGTTTTTTGTTATTCCAGATGAATTTGCAGATTGCACTTTCTAATTCGTTGAAGAATTGATTTGGAATTTTGATGGGGATTGCATTGAATCTGTAGATTGCTTTTGGCAAGATAGCCATTTTTACAATGTTGATCCTGCCAATCCATGAGCATGGGAGATCTTTCCATCTTCTGAGATCTTCTATAATTTCTTTCTTCAGAGACTTGAAGTTTTTATTATACAGATCTTTCACTTCCTTAGTTAGAGTCACGCCAAGATATTTTATATTATTTGTGACTATTGAGAAGGGTGTTGTTTCCCTAATTTCTTTCTCAGCCTGTTTATTCTTTGTGTAGAGAAAGGCCATTGATTTGTTTGAGTTAATTTTATATCCAGCTACTTCACCGAAGCTGTTTATCAGGCTTAGGAGTTCTCTGGTGGAATTTTTAGGGTCACTTATATATATTATCATATCATCTGCAAAAAGTGATATTTTGACTTCATCTTTTCCAATTTGTATCCCTTTGATCTCCTTTTGTTGTCGAATTGCTCTGGCTAGGACTTCAAGTACAATGTTGAATAGGTATGGAGAAAGTGGACAGCCTTGTCTAGTCCCTGATTTTAGAGGGATTGCTTCAAGCTTCTCACCATTTACTTTGATGTTGGCTACTGGTTTGCTGTAGATTGCTTTTATCATGTTTAGGTATGGGCCTTGAATTCCTGATCTTTCCAAGACTTTTGGAATGGGTGTTGGATCTTGTCAAATGCTTTTTCCGCATCTAATGAGATGACCATGTGGTTTTTGTCTTTGAGTTTGTTTATATACTGGATTACGTTGATGGATTTCCATATATAGAACCATCCCTGCATCCCTGGGATGAAACCTACTTGGTCAGGATGGATGATTGTTTTGATGTGTTCTTGGATTCGGTTAGCAAGAACTTTATTGAGGATTTTTGCATCAATATTCATAAGGGATATTGGTCTGAAGTTTTCTATCTTTGTTGGGTCTTTTTGTGGTTTAGGTATCAGAGTAATTGTGGCTTCATAGAATGAGTTGGGTAGAGTACCTTCTGTTTCTATTTTGTGGAATAGTTTGTGAAGAACTGGGATTAGATCTTCTTTGAAGGTCTGAGAGAACTCTGCACTAAACCCATCTGGTCCTGGGCTTTTTTTTAGTTGGGAGACTATTAATGACTGCTTCTATTTCTTTGGGGGATATAGGGCTGTTTAGATCATTAACCTGATCTTGATTCAACTTTGGTACCTGGTATCTGTCTAGGAACTTCTCCATTTCATCCAGGTTCTCCAGTTTTGTTGAGTATAGCCTTTGGTAGAAGGATCTGATGGTGTTTTGGATGTCTTCAGGATCTGTTGTTATGTCTCCTTTTTCATTTCTGATTTTGTTAATTAGGATGCTTTCCCTGTGCCCTCTAGTGAGTCTGGCTAAGGGTTTATCTATCTTGTTGATTTTCTCAAAGAACCAGCTCCTTGATTGGTTGATTCTTTGAATAGTTCTTCTTATTTCCACTTGGTTGATTTCGCCCCTGAGTTTGATTATTTCCTGCCGTCTACTCCTCTTGGGTGAATTTGCTTCCTTTTGTTCTAGTGTTTTTAGGTATGTTGTCAAGCTGCTAATGTGTGCTCTCTCTAGTTTCCTTTTGGAGGCACTCAGAGCTATGAGTTTTCCTCTTAGAAATGCTTTCATTGCGTCCCATAAGTTTGGGTATGTTGTGGCTTCATTTTCATTGAACTCTAAAAAGTCCTTAATTTCTTTCTTTATTCCTTCCTTGACCAAGGTATCATTGAGAAGAGTGTTGTTCAGTTTCCACCTGTAGGTTGGCTTTCTATTATTTATTTTGTTATTGAAGATCAGCCTTAGTCCATGGTGATCTGATAGGATGCATGGGACAATTTCAATATTTTTGTATCTGTTGAGGCCTGTTTTGTGACCAATTATGTGGTCAATTTTGGAGAAGGTACCATGAGGTGCTGAGAAGAAGGTATATCCTTTTGTTTTAGGATAGAATGTTCTGTAGATATCTGCCAGATCCATTTGATTCATAATTTCTGTTAGTTTCACTGTGTCCCTGTTTAGTTTCTGTTTCCATGATCTGTCCATTGGTGAAAGTGGTGTGTTGAAGTCTCCCACTATTACTGTATGAGGTGCAATGTGTGCTTTGAGATTTACTAAAGTTTCTTTAATGAATGAGGCTGCCTTTGTATTTGGAGCATAGATATTCAGGATTGATAGTTCCTCTTGGAGGATTTTACCTTTGATGAGTATGAAGTGTCCCTCCCTGTCTTTTTTTAATGACTTTGGGTTGGAAGTCAATCTTATCAGATATTAGAATGGCTACTCCAGCTTGTTTCTTCAGACCATTTGCTTGGAAAATTGTTTTCCAGCCTTTCATTCTGAGGTAGTGTCTATCTTTTTCTCTGAGATGAGTTTCCTGTAAGCAGCAAAATGTTGGGTCTTGTTTGTGTAGCCAGTTTGTTAGTCTATGTCTTTTTATCGGGGAGTTGAGTCCATTGATATTAAGAGATATTAAGGAAAAGTAATTGTTGTTTCCTGTTATTTTTGTTGTTAAAGTTGGCATTCTGTTCTTGTGGCTGTCTTCTTTTAGGTTTGTTGAGGGATTACCTTCTTGTTGTTTCTAGGGCGTGGTTCCTGTCCTTGTATTGGTTTTTTTCTGTTATTATCCTTTGAAGGGCTGGATTAGTGGAGAGATAATGTGTGAATTTGCTTTTGTCGTGGAATACTTTGGTTTCTCCATCTATGTTAATTGAGATTTTGGCTGGGTATAGTAGCCTGGGCTGAAATTTGTGTTCTTTTAGTGTCTGTATAACATCTGTCCAGGATCTTCTGGCTTTCATAGTCTCTGGTGAAAAGTCTGGTGTAATTCTGATAGGCTTGCCTTTTTATGTTACTTGGCCTTTTTCTCTTACTGCTTTTAGTATTCTATCTTTATTTAGAGCATTTGTTGTTCTGATTATTATGTGTCTGGAGGTATTTCTTTTCTGGTCCAGTCTATTTGGAGTTCTGTAGGCTTCTTGTATGTTCATGGGCATCTCTTTCTTTAGATTTGGGAAGTTTTCTTCTATAATTTTGTTGAAGATGTTTGCTGGTCCTTTGAGTTGAAAATCTTCATTCTCATCCACTCCTATTATCCGTAGGTTTGGTCTTCTCATTGTGTCCTGTATTTCTTGGATGTTTTGAGTTAGGATCTTTTTCCATTTTACATTTTCCTTGATTGTTGTGCCGATGTTCTCTATGGAATCTTCTGCACCTGAGATTCTCTCTTCCATCTCTTGTATTCTGTTGCTGATGCTGGTATCTATGGTTCCAGATTTCTTTCCTATGGTTTCTATCTCCAGTGTTGCCTCATTTTGGGTTTTCTTTATTGTGTCTACTTCCCTTTTTAGGTCTAGTATGGTTTTGTTCATTTCCATCATCTGTTTGGATGTGTTTTCCTGTTTTTCATTAAGGACTTCTACCTGTTTGATTATGTTATCCTGTTTTTCTTTAAGGATTTGTAACTCTTTAGCAGTGTTCTCCTGCAATTCTTTAAGGGATTTTTGTGCTTCCTCTTTATTGTCTTCTACCTGTTTACCAGTGTTCCTTTGTATTTCTTTAAGTGTGTTATTAAAGTCCTTCTTGAAGTCCTCTACCATCATCATGAGATATGCTTTTAGATCTGTGTCTAGCTTTTCCGGTGTGTTGGGGTGCCCTGGACTGGGCGAAGTGGGAGTGCTGGGTTCTGATGGTGGTGAGAGGTCTTGGTTTCTGTTAGTAAGATTATTATGTTTACCTTTCGCCATCTGGTAATCTCTGGGGTTAGTTGTTGTCGTTGTCACTGTTTAAAGATTGGAGCAGAAGCTGTGTTCCACTCACCAGCAGTCTCAAAATCCTGTGGCGGGGGTCGTGGGTAGCTCGCGCTACCCCGGTGCTGGTCTGGCCGGAAGAGGCCTGTTGTCCTACTCAGGCTGGTTTTCTGCTTCCCTAACTAATGCAGTCTCAGGTCCCGCGCACGCAATTGGATTGGAGCAGAAGCTGTGTTCCACTCACCAGAAGTCTTAAGATCCTGTGGCGGGTGTTGTGGGTAGCTGGCGAGTGTCAGCCGACCCTGCGCCCTAGCTACCCCGGTGCTTTTCTGACTGGAAGAGGCTTGTGGCCCTACTCAGGCCGGATTTCTGCCTCCCCAACCAAAGCAGTCTCAGGTCCCGCGTGATTGGACTGGAGCAGAAGCTGTGTTCCACTCACCAGCAGTCTCAAATTCCTGTGGTGGTGGTCGTGGGTAGCTGGAGGGTGTCAGCTGACCCTGCGCTCTAGCTACCCCGGTGCTGGTCCGGCCAGAAGAGCTATTCTAGCTCTCTTACTGTACCTAAAATCTATTTGTGCTATTTCCTGCTTATATTGACTAGATATGTCATCCAAATAGACAAAGGTATTCTCAAATCAGTGCATATCTTGACCCCTAGGAAAAAAAATCACTTGAAAGTAGTATCCCTCCTGTTCTTACAGATGGATATCTTAGGAAATGTAACATTTATATAAGCTATAAGATCTCCCCGAAAGGGAAGCACAGGCTAACACACATCAAACAGAGTAACACAAGGGGATATTATCTTCTGGATTCCACCCTCCCAGGGTCGGGTTCTGTGCTTCTCCAGGCATACATCAGCTAGCAAGTTGTAGCTGTCACCCGAAGAAGAGCTGTTTAGGAGAAGGGAGGTTTGAAGAGCAGGGCAGCATCATACAAAAATAGTATTTTGTAAATGTGTATGTGTCATGGTACGGTGTCTGCGGAGCATGTGTAACCATGGGCCCTCTACAAGGTATAGAAACCCCAACGCTAAAGAGGATTGAGGAATATTGTGAAAAAGTGTTTTTACGTTAGATATGCAGTCAGCCAAGCTTGAATTCGTTCTTGAGAAGAAAGCCATATGAACCATTGCTACACACTATTGAGCATATGGCTTACAGGTGTGAAGTCGTTTTTCTGTTGGGTTTTGGAGAAGATTGTTTCTGACACTCACCGGTCATGTTTGCTGCTAGTCCACTCCTGGCTTGTGTGTGTGTGCTCCTGGATCCTCATTCATTCTGAGACTCCTTAGGAACCATACATGGTTTTCACTCCTACTTTAGGTGTCATAAATGTAAATACACATGCATTTCCACACACATGTAAGTTCAATGCTTCCCCGCAGATGTGCATCTGAAGGTGACTAAGCAAACAAGCATGAGTTCTGAAAGAATTTCCCATTATAACACACAACATTCTATTTAATAAGTATAAACCAAGTATAACATACTCGGAGTGATAAATGATTTTGCAAATAAGTTTGAACCTTAGGATATTTTATTCTGGATTTTGATATCTGTTTCTATAAATACCTAACATTATATAGTTGACTTTATTATCCACAATTTAGTGTTCTGAATTGGATTAATCGTATAAACCATCATCCCAACAGATCTTTAAGCCCTAGATTGGTGAAGCAGAGGTGGCAGGTGGGGAGTACTGTTCTCATTTTTGAAAATGCTTCAATTGAGAGCATCCATTTCTCTGCATTCACTCTTGCCAGGTCTGTACATTAGGGGACCACTGCTGCCTCCTGCTATTTAATGACTATGGCAAAGGAACATTATGCAGAGATAGAAGGGGGATGTGTAACTTTATAATGCTTGTGTGAGTGTGAGACAGAATTTGAGGATAGTTAGGGTAAGGTAGTTTTATGCTATGATTTATCATAAAATGTTTTTCCTAATGTCTTCAAATAAGAATTTCTCAACCTTATTTTCTGCCTCTAATAAGTAAGTGAGAAACTTATGACTAATGGGATGAAGTATCACAGCCCTATATGCAAACGATTTGTGAAATCTCTGATGTTAACAAAATCGAAGCACAGTAAAGGACCCAGACCATCTGTGGAACTACGTTAGAACCAACCTAGGAGCTTGTTGATAGTGGCGTTGCTTTTCAATATAGAGAAGGCAACAGAATCCTTCCCTTGTGGTTTGTTAAATAAGGTATATGAGCATTTATCACAATAGTTAGCTATTTATCATCTATCTTCTATTTATCATCTATCTATCTATCTATCTATCTATCTATCTATCTATCATCTATCATCATCATCATCTATCATCTAATTATGCTTGTCTTAGCTGAGTCTCTGTCCAGGATAACCTCAAACTCATGAGCCATCTCTCCCATCAGCCCTTGAGTGCTAGGACTGTAGGTGTGAGCCATCATACCCTGATTATATGTTTATTTTTCATTGGCCTTAGTAACTGCCTGTACTTTTTATGGGATACAGTATGAAATTTCAACCCACGTAGACAGTGCATGACGATGAGAGCTGAGTAATGGGTACACAGGTCCACCCCAGACATTTATGTAATTATTTACTTGGTGTCCTTTGGAAAAATTCTCAATTCTTTTCTAGCTCTATTAAAATATTCAGTTAATTCTAGTGGAGTCTTTGAAAGTGATTTTTAATCACCAACCACGAATCAAGTGCTTTTTATATGATGATATTCCAGTAGATTTACTAACATTAACTTATCGCTGTTGGATTATTATATTGCTTATTAGATATTAGCAGCATGTAATGCCTTCAAACGAAACCAAATGGTTCAGTGGAAATTGGCCAATAAATAACCTTTTGAAAGGTTTGTTTTGTCTTTTTTTAAAAAAATTATGTGTTATCGTATATTTCTGTGTGGAGTTTAAGCTGAGCATATGAATGTAGGTGTGGAGAAGCTAAGAAGTCACATTCCCCTGGAGCTCAGAGGCAGTAGTGAGTCCCCTTACCCGGGTGCTGAAAGTCGAGCTCTGTTCTCCTGCAAGAGTAACACACATTACATTCCCCTGGAGCTCAGAGGCAGTAGTGAGTCCCCTTACCCGGGTGCTGAAAGTCGAGCTCTGTTCTCCTGCAAGAGTAACACACATTTTAAACTGCTAAGACACCTCTGCAGCCTCCAGTAGATAACTTTTTGTGTAGCTTTTAATGAAACCATCAGCGGTTATTGTATATATCCGAAATAAATGGTGAGTTTTTGTAAGCACTGGCTGGTCCCTTAAGGAGCCACTGAGCACAGCCCCTTAAGCTTACAGTAGCCTCCGAGGAGACTCAGATTGCTGGCAGCTCCTCATGTTCAGCGTATTTCAAAGGCTGGCGCCAGATATTTACAAAGCCCAGAGCAGAGTTGCCAGGGAACTGCTAACAGACTTTCTGTCTACGTTTAGACACCATTTTGATAACGCTCAGACAGACGGCGTCTGCTAGGTACCACTTCCACACACGGTAGGGCTGCAGCTACTGTAGACCTACTGGCCTGGGTCTTCCTTCTGAAGATGGATTCCGTCGCCTCTTTTCATCAGACTCTTGATCTTTAGCCACAGCGGAAGTGGAGTAAGGGAAGCGCAGGAGCAGGGCTGCTGCTCCACTGCCAGGGTATCACTTTCAGACTGTTCTTGGCTGATTCTGGTTACTCGGCTCCTCTCTGTGCTTCACTCAAGCATGGATTAATAATTCATCCCGTTCTCTGCCCTTACAGAAAGTGAGAGATGTCACTGCAGTAATTCGCTATTCACTCTGTCTCTTAGGGCAATCTGGCTTCTGTGCTTCCTCCCTTCTGTTGGGAAGACTTCTCTGTTCTCATCTTTGGAAGGTTTCCTGTCTGCCATTATGCATTCAGCAATTTGTTTTTTCCCCCTCCAGGATCTTTGGTATAGAGGAAACATATGCTACCCTATAATTGAAGGAGCTTTCTTAGGAGTACTTTTCTTTGATTTTGTTTGATATAAGGAGACTTGCTGAAATTATGATCAAATGGTGACAGGAAGTAATAAATTAAAACTGCTCTCTCGCACTCTCTTGCTCGCTTGCTCTCTCTCTTTCTCTGTCTCAATACTTGTATGTTTTTCCAGTGCTTCCCAGTGTTGTTGGTAATTAAAGCATTGTTACCACCCATTCTCTGCTTTCTGTGCTCTACTGTTTATCTTCTTCTCGTTCTGGTAATTTTTTTTTCCTAAGGAGTAATTAAATTTCTAAAAATTCAAATTACATAGAAATTCAATTAAACGCACAGCACAACCACGGTTTATTTCTCAGAAACACGGATAAACAAAGAGCTATGGTAGCTCAGCTCTTGTTCTTTTACACACTCTAACCTTAGAGCAAACGCAGAAGCCATTTTATTGTAAGAGAGTGTTTAATGGTGCTCTAGAAAAATAGGCAGCTAAAACTTCAAAAGGGATTTAACTGAAGACTCCACGATCAGAAAGCAAAAGTTAAAATGTTCTTTTCTCCGAAGTATGGATAGTAGTATCGTGTGGCTCTGGGATCTTAAACTCCAGTTTGTGTTTGTGACTTTTGGTTTCTGATAGCTCACCAGCATATCTTACTCTATAAATTCATCTAAAATGTCAATTTCCTCATTCTTTTATTTTTCAACCCAAGTCTAACTCTCTATTTTTCCTCAATCATTTGCATTTTCAAGGGTCAGCACTTTCTCACCTGGCTGCCTCTATTTCTTTACTCTGCATCGTCAACTCTGTAAGGGTTCACGTTCGACCAGTCCAATCATTTGCTTTCTGTGTTCCTCTCCGTGCTGGTCCATCTACAAATCAGCTTTCTATGTCAGAACATTTGACATTCTGTGCGCTCTCTCTCTATTTCTCTCAAGATACAGATACATAGAAATATAGCTATATAGATATACAGATATATAGGAGACAGTGTGTATAGTTTTTGTGTGTCCTTGATAAACTTTCTCAAGATTCCTTAATCACCTAAATTCTCAACTCAAATGCCCCTCCTTACTTGGAATTGATAATCTTACCTAAAACACCAGAATAAAGAATTAACACTATGATGAATGTGCACAGCTCCCTGGCTCCTTCTGCATACGTGTATACTCACATATAATATCCATGATTGACTTTCTCCCTTTAGTCTCTCTGGAAACAGTGTATCCTCATTTCTTTAGCATTGCGGAACCTCCTAGTGGATGGTACTTTTCTCCCTCAATGTTGACCTCGTAGAACCAATTGAGTCGTGGATTCCTAGTCTTTGATTTTGTAGCTGTCTTAACATGCCCCCAAATGCACAGGGAGTGTATTAACTGATCTCATTCATGCAACAAAGCAGCTAACATAAGAGATGTAAGGGTGAAGAGTATTTTGGCTCACAAGTTTTTGGCTCACAGTTTGGGGGTAGAGCCCATGAGAGTGGAGGGTCATGGTGGTGGGTGTGTGAGGCAGCTGGTCCCAGGGCATCCACAGGCAGGAAGCAGAGATGGGTGAATGCTGGTGCTCAGCCCACTCTCTCCTTTTATTCAGTTTAGACTATGTAGGCCAAGTCTTTGCACCTCTGCTATTAACTCGGTCTAGGAACTCAGGAACATGCACAAGTTGTTCATTCTCTAGATGACTATAGATTCTATCATGTCGACAATCTGTATTAACCATCACAGTCTTCCTGTTTTTAATCTCAGTTCTAATCTTATAATGTCACCGAGTGATTTGTAATATGTCCCAACCAAACTTTAATCCCTGGGGTCAGATTAACTCAAACACTAAATCCGGTTGACCCATTAAATCTGCTGTTTCAAATTTTATTGCTTTATTCTTTTTGTTCATGTTGCCACCGTCTTAAAACAAAGTCTCATTACACGATTGCAAACTGAGTCCTCTTACCCAGTCTTTTCCAACCAGCATTTTTCCTTTCAGATTTTAGAGCATTCTTTTCAAACCTGAACTACAAGTAAGATACTGGCTCCCTAACAGGCTCTGCATCTTCCCCATGACCTTGAAGATAAAGTTAAATTCCTTATCATGAAACACGGTCTTGTGTGAACTGGACCTACCTCTTCAGCCACGTGTTTCCTAATTCTTTCTCAGTTACTCTTCCACAGTTTTCTCCTCTGTGCACTCCTGTGGTCATGTGCTGCCTTATGGGAACCCTAGAGCCTTGAAACCATCGGGCCATGCAATGAACTCTACATAGCTGGAAGCCAGCATAATCCTTTTGTCTTAGAGTGTAAATTGCTATGAGTCCTTCCCTCTAGTGACAGTGACATGGCCAGCATAGCCATCTCTATTGTGTCAGAAAAGGCCTTTGAGATTATTCCATGCAAAAGAAAGCACACAGAGAGATGGTACAGGAGAACAGAGCTTTCAGAGTTCTGATTAGAGATGTTCTCAGTAGTGGAAGTGCAACTAGAAAATAAAAACAAAAGTTGTTTCTTTAATTTGTAGATAATCTGATGTTCAAGCATTTCTGCTCACCCTATCCTATCCTTGTCCCATGCTTTATTTAATTCTTTGTCTTTGGGAATTACTTACTTTCCCAGATGGGCCACCATGTCAAGAGTGAGTAAGATTCAGTTAGAAGAAAGGGATGGTATCCGGTGTTTATCATCACAACTGATTCCATTGATTGCAGTGCTCTCTTGGAGGTTAAACCCCCAGGCCCTCATCTTCTTCTGTTGGGTAGGGGCTCCAAACCAGCCCACACTTTAAGCTCACACGACAGGGCTGCATTCCATGTTACTTCCCATGTCTGTATTAAACACACTCATGCTAACCCAGATTAGTTCATAAAAGCTTCCAACAGAAGCCACACATGTATTGAACAGACAAGTTCTGAGGGCTTTAGCATTGAATTCACATCTTTGACCTTGTTACTCTTGTCTGAGTTTTTGGATATTCTGGAATGTTTAATCTTAAACATTTGGAATTGTGTTCGGAAATTCCTAATTCCTTTCTCTTGGATTGGTCCTTCTGTGAGTTTGTCGACCATCTCTCCATAGACAGACCTTGTCCATATAGTGTCATCCACAGCAACCTTTGAATCATTAGAAGTGGAGGCTATGTCTTCTAAGTTCCCTCATAGTGAAGCCTTTTTACTGTCAACCTTAAAAGTGGGTTAGTCATACAGAGCCTCATCAACTAAGATAAAGAGCTTGGATGCCCTCCAATGGATGGGGAACGGCTACTCAGGGTGTAAGGCTCTTGTTCTGAGAGAGCACATTAATGCATCTGCGAAGGCTTGCTTCGAGGTTCAATAATCTAGGACACCTGATTGCTTTCCCTACAGATTCAGGTCTCTGTAAAACTGGTTCTGTGCATCTTCATCTCTGCTTCCCTAGGGCCAGAGATGGTTCATGTGATAGTAAAGGGCTGAGTTGTAAGCCCTTTAACGAGGAGACATGGAAGTATGTTTTTGCCATTCAGTCTTTCACCACTTCTAAACAGAAGCATGGTCTTTCTGCCCCACAGAAATCCACTGATTTCTTTACTTTTGAGGATTGCCAGAGAGAATAAAGTGTGGGTGAAGGTCATGGCTGCTCCATTGCTAAGAGGGGATATGAGAGATTACATGGCAGACCCAAGTCATAATCAGCTTAGAAAATGAAGGATTTAAAAACGAGTTTTGGAAATAACAAAGCTTGTATTTAAAAGGTAGCTTTTAAATGCCAGAAAGTCCAAGAGATCCAGGCATAGTAAGAAGTTCTGATTAGCAGAGATGCTAGCATCCAAAGCCTTGAAGACCAGAAGTTCTAGGCTCACATGGTTTGCTTGTTGAAATACAAACATCTGAGGCCCAAATGACCTTCTGAATTTCAGGCCTCTGGGATTTCAGGTCGATATCTGGAATTATAGGCAGCATCCCCTAGTAGTTATGGTTATGCAGCACCAGACAAAGCTCTCTGATGCCATCAGCCAAGAGCTGATGCTGAAGGATGCTACCTGATCCTCATCACCATTTAATAGTTGTGTATATGTTTATGTGCGCATGCATGCATATGTGCATTTAAAGCTGATACCTTGCTCATATATTATATGAGTTCAAATCTCAGACCACAATGAGGTGAAGAATCAAGAAATGATCTAACTTCATGGATCATAAAATTTGTTGTCTACACAAGGAGTCTCTGCTCATTGTAAACTCCTAATTCTGAAAGTTCTTATCTCCATAACACTGAGGGTTCAACTCTCCTTTTTGTGTCTATTTTGAACTTCTTTCATCACTATGGAGAAAAGTCCTTGGTAATTTGATATTTAATTGTAGGTTGTATTTTATTTAAGCCACAGCTTTTGACACTCGGTCTCTGTCTCTGTCTCTGTCTCTGTCTCTGTCTCTCTCTCTCTCTCTCTCTCTCTCTCATGTTGTACTGGTTAGTTTTTGTCAATTTAATGCCTAGTCTGAGGGATTGGCCCTGACAAACTGACTTGTAGCCATGCCTATGCTACATTGTTTTGATGGATGATTGATGGGGCAAGTGGTCCTGGAGTGTAGAAGAAAGCAGGCTGGATAAACCATGAGTAACAAATCAATAAACAGCACTTCTCCATGGCTTTTGCTTCAGTTCCAGCCTCCAGGTTCCCACTTTGAGTTCCTGCCCTGACTTCCCACCATGATGGACTACACGTGTAAGACAAATGAACCCAGTTCTCCCTGAAGTTGGTTCTAGCAGAGCAGCACAGATGAAAGCCAGGATGCAGGGATAATAAATTATAGTATCAGAGTTTCTAAACTCTAAATTGTCTAAAGACAATTAACCAAATACCTTATCAATCCATCTCTAGAGTTGAGAGCTTTGAAACCTAAATCAGGGTAAGTCAAATTGAAACAGAGTGTCAACAATTGAAACTGAAAGATTAATGTTCTAAGGCATTTGGAATGGCAAACATGTCTCATTTAATTTTCTTATTGAATGAAAATGGTTTCATTGGAAAAAGTTACTTTTTTAAAATTATAAACTACTGATGTGGCAAAGTATGTACGGGAAGTGCTGTGTGGAAAATCTCCACAAACATACAAAATGGTAGAGTCTCTTCTCTCACAGAGCTGGTTGAGTATTCAAAGAAGACAGAGTGCTTTTTATCAAAGGGTTTTAAGTGAGGGCACAGTTAATTTTCACAATGCTTTCCCATCCTCCTATTTACAGTCTTTTAATTCTTTTTGTTAATGAATTAATTAACACCCAGGTTGCAGCTTCCCCTCCCTCCTCTTCTCCCAGTCCCTCCCTCTCCCCTCCCCTCTCCCCATCCCCCAACAGTCAGAGGCAGCCCTGCTCCTATTGCTTAGAGCTCTCACATGAAGAGCAAGCCTTGCATCTTTACAGTCTTTTATAACCAATGTGATCAGAATTGTCAGGTGCTTTTTAAATGAAAATAGACATTTTAAGTTTATGTGTTTATTTCTTTTTCATGATCATCCAATTTTAATGTGTATTAGTGTTCCAACTTTCTGTGTTTAGAAAAGGAAGGGAAGAACCTTTGACTACATGTAGCAAAAGAACAGTTGTATTTTTTACTTAAAAAAAGAAAAGTAATTGCTGGAAGCATTTGCAATCTTGAACGCCTTGCCTGCTCACGTGTGTGCACACTGGCAAATGTACTTTTGTTTTATTTGTTTTGGGGAGGGGGAGTGCAAAGAGAGGAGAGAGAAAGAGAGAGGAGAAAAGCAACAAGAGCAAGAACATGAAACTGGGTGGGCTGGGGAGGGGAAGATGTGGGAGGAGCTGGGGGAGAGGAAACAGGATCAAAATATATTGCACGAAAAAAATTTAAATGAGAAAGTAGCTATTGAAAAGAAGAGAGGGTGCAGTAGCGATGCTGGAGGGATAGTCCAGCAGTTGAGTGCTTGCTCTTTTTGCAGAGGGCCAGAGTTTGATTCTTAGCACCCTTAAAGGGGGCTCATAACCACCTATAACTTCAGCTCTGTATCTCTGATGTTCCTTTCTGGCCTCAGTGCACATCAGCAAACACATGTGCATATAGACACACACATACACACATAGACACACACACAAACACATGTGCATATAGACACACACACACATACATACACACACATACACA
Organism: Mus caroli; assembly: GCF_978045245.1. Taxonomy (NCBI): domain Eukaryota; kingdom Metazoa; phylum Chordata; class Mammalia; order Rodentia; family Muridae; genus Mus; species Mus caroli. The sequence goes on from NW_028227264.1 coordinate 62,090,638, forward strand.
CACATATACACACACACACACATACACATACATACACACACACCTTAAAACATTTTAAAAACCTTACATGCTTAAGTGGGATTCTGTTCAAGAATCCCATTTTCCCCCAAACGTATATTTATCTGTGAAAAATCACTTTCTGCTCAGAGCATGCATTTATTTGTATGGTGGACATCTTTTGACTTAAGCATTACATACAGAATATTGATTTTTTTTTTCTGACTTAACAGCCAACCTTTTGCCAAGTTAGTACTAAAGAAAAATTTAAAGAAGTTAAGCCTTTGGTTGTTGAAAAATGCCAAGGGGGTTAAGCCTCGAAAGAAAAAGGAGGGGAATGTTTTTGTGGGGCTAACATGTAGCTTTGACAGTGCGGCATGCATGGCCCGGTGGTGGATCAGTTTGAAATGGTTATTAGTTTTATTAACCTGGAGAAATCTTTTCGGGTGAGTCTAAAGAATGGGAAAGAGTCAAAGCATGCTGAATTATCGTTCTCCAGTTGGAAGACGCAGCCGTGAAATGAATTGCCTTGGAAGGTAAGAACAGAACAGCTTTCTGTAGAGGATTGACTTGGGAAAAGGAATATATTTCCCCGTGAATCACCCTTTTTTTCTTCATCTGACGTAAATGTTAAGCATATATCAGTGTGTTTTCTCCATCTTGAGAGTACTATACAGATTTTTTAAAACCAATTCCTTCTCTGCCAGTTATTTAAGGCTAATCCATATGGTGAGGCATCTATGCAAAACTCAAAGCCTGCTATATGTATCACAGACGAAAATAGACCTCACCAAGATCATTGCGTAGTGTGTTGGGAGAAGCTCTCTGGTTGATTTCCCTTAACTTCCTCAGGTCAGCCCCATGGTTCTTATTTTCCTGCATACAGGACCCACAGGAGAATTAGGATGGAACCAGAACTGGTTGTGAAAGACCAACCAGAACATGTTTCAGTAATCAGAGTGAGATGTGAGGTTGACTCAAACTCACTCTGGGGAAGTGATTGAAAAGCTGAAGAGGTTTTGTTATCATGTGCTCTATGTGTGTGTTAAATTATAGACTAATTTTCCAAATGTCAAATATAAATATAATTATAAGTATAAATATAAAAGCGGTTACATAGGCTGGGGAAGTTGAAGACCCAGGAAGGCCGATAGCTTGGTCCCAGCCTGAGTCTGAAGGCCTGAGAGACAGGGCAACCAAGGGAATAGTTTCATTTCCAACAATCTGCCCATACAAGCCCAGAGATCAGGTGTTTTAGTTTGATGCTGAGGTAGGAAACAAAAGAAAACATGAACACAAACAGCAAGCTCAGTTCATCAGGCAGGAAATATCCCTTCAAAGCCATTAGGCAGAAATATCTCTTCTAATTTGTTGAAAACTTAGCCTCATTGTCCTCCTGAGGCCTTCAGCTGAATGAGCCCCACTCATGTTAGGGAGGGTGTTCTGCATTAGTCAACATACAGATCCAGATGGTTATGTTATCCAGTGGCACCCTCGTGGAGATTCCTAGAATCGTGTTTGGTGGGACATCTTGGAACACTGTCACTAGTCAAACTGATGCATAAAGCAAACATCACAAGGTTAAATCTTGATTTCAGAAAATTTGAGGAATAAGTGGGGGTTAATAACGAGGAGTCAAGCGACTTCCGTTTAGAGTTTGTGCTTTATGTAATTTGTGAGGAGGACATAGAAAAAAGCATGTAGTGTGGGTAGTGAGTATGACTGGCCCACACTAAGCTCTTTTGATATAACTATGTATGTAACTACAGGTTATACAAGTGTATATTTGGATGTAAACACACACACACTTCTGACCATAGTCTTAATTGTGAGCAGAACGAAAAGAAATAATTCTTCAATGCAAATCCTTCACTGTAATGGGGGATAGTTGCAAGTCAGAGGGCATACCTTGTGCTTATTTTCAAACACATAAGATAAATGGAGTGGGAATTAAGTAGGTTCTTAGAAGAGACTGGAAAAGACTTGAGCTGATCTTGATAGAAGCTGTGCCTGGTCAGGACGATCAGGACTCCCCATGGTAATATGTATATGTGCATTCTAACTGTTGTCACTCAGATACTGGGGCACAACGTGTAGTCTGGGTTACTAGGGCTGCAGAGGATCAGACATCCTTGACAGGCTGGGTAATCTTTCCCTAGAAGCAATAGATGTTCTGCTCTGGTTCCAGAACTGGAAATGAAGATGTAGGTCTTCATTAGGACATGGCCTTAACTCACGGGAGGGAAGTGCTCATTGTTTTGTACACGAATGACTGTGGGTACAGGCTGCTCTCTCCTGAGTTCTGTACAAGCTTCAGAACCTCTTGTGTTATTTATGTTCAGAGCATTTTTTTTATTAGCAGTAAGCATGCCGCATAAACCTACACATCATTCAGAGAGGATACCTAGCACATATTTATAACAAATTAAAGCATAAACACAGATATCTAAAACACTCCACAAGAGAGGGAGGGAAAACTGTGATTCATTAACTCATGAGAAAGTAAAGAAATAAAGGGATTAATTGTATGGCATAAAAGACATGCTATAATATTATCAAGTGAACTGGAAAAGTCCAGGGGAGAATTTTACTAGACATCTTAGCTCTGAGTGAAACAAAAACAGAGCTCAAACCCAGGACCCTCAGAATGATGCCCAACAGCATCTCTGTTCACTTGGTTTTCAAGACCTGGTTCTGCAGAATTACCTGTTTGGCTGAAGCATTCAGCACATACCAGCATGTCTCTTTGTTAACCCTTTGGTGTGTGGAGGTGGATCTGTCTCAGAGTAGATGGGTCTGGCAGGAAGTCTGGCCCAGGATTAGTTAGTCACCACATTCTTTCAGGGTAGAATGTGGTTAGCATAAGTTCATGTCATTGCTAAGCTACGTTGGAAGAACTACTGGCATGAGTTTTCTTGATGTGAAACTTGAATTGTAATCATAACTGTTCTATTTATTACAGGTGGCTTTAGTCTATTTGTCTACTTTTCATTCTGTAGTCATGTCTGCAATTCTTCAGTGTTGACTCTGTCAAGAAAATACTCTTTAAAAGTGCATAATAAGATTAGAAAGTGTATGGTTTTTTTTTTTTTTTGCTAATTATCTTCCCCCTCCCCGAAAGTTTTGTTTTTATTGATTGTCAGAGGCACTGCCTAATGTAATGAGTCTATAAGAAAAGTTGAATTGTATTTGTAATTAGTTCTCAACATAAAGGACAACCCAAGGAGAGTTAAAATTACCCATGAGTGCTCTGGGGAGGTGGTTTGGAGTTTAATAGGATAAACTGCTCTGGCAGGGGTCCTGAGTTCAGTTCCCAGCACCTGCTTTGGGAGTTCACAATCACCTGTAACTCCTCCTCTGAGGGATCTGATGACCCCTTGTGGTCTCTGTAGGCACCTGCACTCATGTGCACATATTCATGAACAGATACATACTTAAAGAAAATAAATCTTTACAAAGTTACCCTTCAAAAGTGATATTGAGGGATACTGAGAATGTAGCTGAGTTAATAAGCTGCCTTGCATGCATGCCACTCTGGGCTCAATCCTCAACTCTGCGTGTACAAGGCAGGGTGGTAGTGCCTATAATTTAGTGCTTGGGAAGTACAGGCAGGAGAATCGGGAATTCGAGGACATCCTTAGCTACATAGAAAGTTTGAGGGCAGCCCAGGATACATAAGATTCTGTTCAAAAACAACAGGAGCAAGAAAGTATATATTGGCAACAAATTTTCTCTAGTCATGCCTCAGGACCATGTGTAAAGTCATTGTTACCTCTAGCAAGGGTGTTTGTTCATAGGCTGAGGTACAGTCAGGAGCTCTGATGTCACACCCTATCCAGTCAGCCAAATTGATGGCAGAATTGTTGGCATTTTTGCTTTTAATTTTCTTCTCAACTTGTAGAATCTATGTTTTCTTGTATGTGTTTACTATCCAACTTAGCTCTGGACACTTCTCTTCTGTTCTATTTGGCTTACAGCTCTTTAATTTTTTGTTTGTTTGTTCTTAGAGTAGTGTGTTTGAATGTATGTGTATGTATGTATATGTATGATATATGTGTATGTGTGTGTTGTGGGAAATATTAAAAATGTGAATCGGCCCATTCCCGTGCCAGCGCCTACCAGCACTGGTGTGCTCCTGCTGAGCAACTCTCCTCAGCTAGACCCCACTGTGCCCAACTGCCGTGTTCCCAGCTCTCATGTGCTTGTCCCTGGAGCCACTAGTTCTTCCTCAGCCATAAACCCATGTAGTCCACGATCTCACATTCTAGTAACTAAATGGAACTGCCAACCTTGCGGTTGCATATCACAATACCCAGTAACCTGGTAAAATCAAGACTCTTAAAGCTTATAATTAACCAATCAGATTTATGTGTCAATAAATTATCAATTTAGAAGATGCCAACACAATGATTTCAGAACCAATTGATAATGATAAAATCTTTATCCCTATATCCTAGCCTTTATGATATCATAACAACCTGTGGCTGGTAAACACCATGCAGGTTCATGTCCACTGCCATCTCCTTTCTCTCCTCTGAGATGCTCCCTGTCTCTGCAACTCTTACCTCTAACTTTCTTTTCCCTGTATAATCACAGGCTTCCTCTGCACTAATGTAATTAGACAGGAAAAATCCTGCGGGCTCTGTGTGTGTGTGTGTGTGTGTGTGTGTGTGTGTGTGTGTGTGTGTACATGTGTGCATGGCCATGTGCATGGGAAGAGGATAGGACAACCCTGGTTGTTCCTCAGATGCCATCCACCTATTTTTAGGTCGCTGGCCTGGAAATCGCCAGGTCGGCTAGGCCAGGTTGCTGGGGTGCTCTAGTGGTCTACCTGTCTCTGTCTACCCAGCAATGAGATTATAAGTACACCCCACCAAGCATAGGTTTGTTATTTTATTTTATTATTTTATTTTTTGTGTGCTCCATCTTGGGTCCTAATCCTTGCATGACAAACATGTTACTAACTTAGAGCCATCTCCCTTGCCCCTAGACTCTTTCATTAGATTGGTTCCTGACATACCCTGGAGAAAGGTTATAGGATCAACCCATAAGCACTTAGAACCTGTGGATATATAATTGAAGTACAACATCAATTTAGTCCCTGTTATGTTTCTAGGCTTTAGCAGGCAGTGCAAATACATGGAACGTAATTAATTGCTCAGGAGTCATTATAAGAATCCCAAGAAACCCACAAGGTATTGGGCAGCAGTGTTTCCAGGTCATATAAACTCACTGGATTATAAGAAGCGTATTTTAGACTGATGAGAGTTCCATTTAAGTCACCATAATCTTAAATTCTAGTCATTGAGAAAGCGCTGACCTCCTGGACTTGCTTAATGTCACGGGATTTCCAGCTGTTACTAAAGTTTCCCTATATATTACATATACCCAGTGAAAAACCATATTAGGTATTCTTCAAATTAAATCTGTACTATTCATTTCTTCAGACAGGCAGAGGTGACAGCCAGCCTTCCCTTCTCCAACTGGTAACTTGGCTTGCTTCCTAAGAGGCACAAGTTACTACACAGCTTTGCCTGCTGGTAACAGATCCACCTTGCTTAACTGGATACATAGCTTCCCAAGCCTGATTTCTGAGAGGCATTCAGGGCTTGCAGATAAGCAATAGTTTCTGCCCCTTTAGCACCAATGCCCAAGGTGTTGATGATAATCTTTGTTTTGTACAATACTATGTGTCACAGGAATAGCATTTTCAGAAGTCTGTTGGAAAGCCTGGTTTTAGAGAACCAGGTAAAGAAAACAGTTGGTATTTAGTGTGGTTCACTGTTGCAAGTTCTAATCATGGTGTGAGTGAAGGGAGGGGTTGGGACTGATACATTTATTGTAGTTTAATAAACTGGTGAAAACAGACAATGTACTAAGCTATTATCCTGGTTGTCTTTAGTGTAAACTCAGAATACTGCATATATGATCTACTTGGAGACCATAACTTTTGTTTTGACATAGACAGCATTTGATAGTGAGCTAGCGCTTATAATAGATTATGTTCTATTTATAGGCTGTCTTAGTGGGTAAAATATAACCTAGAAATGGATCATTTGGTTATTTGAGTTATGCAAATTTTTGATGGTTAGAATAATGTTTATCTAGAATATTCCACATTCATTTTATAACACACACACACACAATCAGCTAAATTCATTTTAAAGGCTGAATGGCCACATTAATAAGTAGTTTCTGCACTAAGATAAAGTGGCTGTTGTGTGTTGTTATTCTAAAGGAGAGAGAAAGATAGGGGTGGATGAATGAAGCAAAAATAACAGCTAAAAGCTTGAGAAGTACTTAGCTTTTATAACTTGCAACATTGTGTCAACTTTGAGATTATGACTAGTAAGTACAGTTTGCTATTTAAAACAGACTACCGGAAATTGGCATGCTATATAATTTCTGTTTGTTAGTCTACTGAATGATTTTCAACCTATGGCATAATCAGTGTCCCTTTATGTAAAAGACAGATCTCTGGAGTCCATCCTTGCAGTCTCTGATGTGGTGCATCTTACTCTGGAGCCCTGGAAATCCTATGTTTTCATTCATTTATTCATGTATTCACCTTATATCCTCTATCATAGCCCCCTTCCTCCTCTCCTCCCAGTCCAACCCTCACAACCCCCTCCCCCCATTACTTCCCACCCCTGACCCTGGCACATTCAATTGCATCAGAACTAAGCACATCCTCTCCACTGAGACCAGACAAGGCAGCCCAGCTAGGGGGAAGGGATCAGGTGGTGCTGGCCTGACACTGACACTTTGAACACTCATGCTTGAGGTCACACACACAGTTCCAAAGCTGTGGTTCAAAGGAAGGAGACACACACATCATGATTATATTCACAAGCATTAACGTGTTAGGCCAGCAGAGCTGACGCTGGATTCCAGGTCCTCTCTTCTAGCCTCCAGAGCTGTTTGTGCCTGGTAAGGGAACATATTTATAACACACATTTTGCTTTTTCACCCCCTTTCCTGCCTTCAAATAGTTTTTTTGAAGTCTCTGTGACATTTTTCTTCTTTGGAGGCTGACATCCACCAGGAGGACGTGCTTTTGTCTTCTGTAGCTTTGCACTTTGCAGTTTTGCAGACTTGTTACTCTGAGTCAGACTTCAAGCTAGTCGTCAAGTTTCCACTGTGAGCTTTGTCATGGAGCTGGTTGGAAGAAAAGGCACTCAGGTGTCTGACAGGATTTGATTGTTAATAATTTTTTCAGATAGGTTTTTATGATGTTTAAAAAAATAAAATTAAATAATGGCATCAATAAACCAGAGATGGTCTAGTAATTGTATGGTCAGTTGACCAGGTGTCCACTGTGTGGAAAGATGACTGATTTAGTCTGAATTAAGGGGGAGGAGTCACTTGAATGATATGTTTTCTAAGACTATAAAAATTTGTTAAAGCTTAAACTCAGAGACCTGCAGCTCTCCTTATTAAGGGTCTTGTGCAAGGAGGGAGCACTCTTGTCTAGTTGTAATTCAAGCCTCTTTGCTTAGTTCATCAGAATGCATGCTGCTCGTCCTCTGTCTTGCAAGGCGACTTCTTCATTACCCATGGGCTCTGCATCCTCTGATACTCTAAGAGCTGAGCCTCCCCAAATTGTATTTAATGGTAGGGATTTTTAGGTTGAAATTAGCCTGGAATACACCAATGCCAATCACTGCTGATATTGCCACATCCCTATTTCTTTCTCTCCTTTAGAATAACAACACACAACAGCCACTTTATCTCAGCAGAGAGGATTTACTTGTTATTAATGTGGCCTTTTAAAAAAAGCTGCACACTTCTGATGCGTTAGGCTAGAACATGCCTGGCTGTATACCCGCTCAGTGACCTCAGCACACCGATACCTCTGTAATTCACATAGCCTTTCTTCTTATTGAAAAGTCTTATCCTTTCAGCCAAGAAAGAATTACAATCTGAAGTATGAAGGGCTCTCTTCTGCCCTCTATTTTGGTCCACAAAGACATATCTGAGAAATTACAGGGGTTTTTTTTCTACTAAACTATGAAAGGACAGAGTAGGGACAGTCAAAATTCACAATCGTATTCTTCCCACTTTGATGTGCAGCAGTCATTACTCATATGCAGGATATATCTATCCTTGTCGAAGACTAAAATATCAAAATGCAAATGGATTTTGTAAGATAATAGACATCCCCCACTGTGCACACCGTAGTCAGTTTTATGAATTAATTGCTGATGAGGATTTTATTCTCTGGACTATTCTCAGCATGCATTTGGTGTACTTAACCACCCTCACTTTGCTAACCTCACCCTTCCTAGGCCCTTCTTCTACACAATGTTTTAAATCTTATGAGAATCTTAAGTCAGGTCTTGTATAAGAAAGAGCAAAAACAAAGGTAAAGCATTAAAAAGTAAAAAGTTTCTTTTTACAAATAAGATATACCTGTACAAGGTTGATGTACTACCCCTGGCACGTTGCTCACTGTGTTTTGCTTCTCATAAGCTGATAATTGCCAAGTATCCTTTTCTGTCTCAGACTCTTGTGTGTTCTCTTGATAGTCTGGAGCACACCATCACACTCTAACCTCCCTTCTTCATCACTGCATAGGAATTTAACTGAAACACACATACACACACACCTCTGAGCATGCATGGAGAGAGAGAGAGAGAGAGAGAGAGAGAGAGAGAGAGAGAGAGAGAGAGAGAGAGAGAGAGAGAGAGAGAGAGAGAAAGAAGAAGAAGAAGAAGAAGAAGAAGAAGAAGAAGAAGAAGAAGAAGAAGAAGAAGAAGAAGAAGAAGAAGAGGAGGAGGAGGAGGAGGAGGAGGAGGAGGAGGAGGAGGAGGAAGAGGAGGAGGGAGGGAGGGAGGGAGGGAGGGAGAGAGAAATTGATTCTGACACTTGAAAAATGAAGATGACCTATAAAGTTTCATTTCAACTTCTCTTAAAATCTTATATGATACAGACCCATATCCTGGTTTGACAGAAGTCTCTGCTAGACCATGAAACTTTGAGTTGTGATGCCTCTTAATATCAGTTCATGTTACTCCTTCCTATTCTGAAGACTTTAAAGCTGTGGACATTAGTATTCGCCTTTATATGTGTTTCTTCCCAAACCCAGCACCTACCTGACTCCACGTCCACTAGGGACTGTGACTGTTTAGGTCTTAGATTGTGCAGTGGCCTGCTCCACTGGCACAGGTAGCGGTTGTTAACGCCTGTCCAGTGCATTCTCTGACCCGAATATTGCACCTTTTACCAGCACAGTCTTTTTTTTTACAGACAGTACCCTAGCAGAATGCATGTAATAGTGATAGTTTCCAGCAGCACAACCTGCTGAGGAGATGCCTCATCTCATCCTTCTACTGGGATCTCCATCACTCCTTCCATTTCGACTACCTTGGGTTCCATCAAATTGTCCCTATGGTCAGTTCATTTTATGTTTATCCATGAATGCATGTCCAGAGGCGCTGTTCTTCCTGCACACTTTACAAAGCTGGAAATCATCAGTACCTACACTAAGTAAGAAACAGAGAGGACCCAGCGTTTCACTTGCTGTGGGTAAAAGTTAATCTGCAGTGTGAAGAATTGTGTGCTCTGTGGCAAAAGAGGAGGTCTGATGGATTTCAAGCAGTTTCAGAAATTGTAAGAGGGGAAGGTGTAAGGTGTTATTTGATGAGATGCTCTCATGGGACTTTTGCAACCTTTTCTGGTGATTATCACTGATAGGTTAAAACTGAAACAAGAGCAGCTTGAAGAGATTCGGACAGACCCCAAATCCCAGTTCCTGTTTCAATCATAGGTTCAGTGATGGGCAGCAATATGTATGTCTCACTTGTATCTCCAACTACAATGTTACAAAGCTCCCCTGGAATTAGTTCTTCCTCCATATAACCAAGTAACAACTGTGTTCAGGAAAAAAATTGCAATGTGCATTTAAAACAAAGATAACTTTTCCTTGTAGAGTAAAGAAAGCATATCAGCTTGTATATTCCTTTCAGATTCATCAAGAGAATGAACAATAGAGATCTGATGAGCAAGAAAAATCTTTCTGGTTGATCTTCTCTTCTGTAATTCTGGTTTGCACACTGGGTGATTCCTTGCAATCCTAGCTCTCAGATTTCTGGAGAGAGCATGGCTGCCTTTGTTACTCCATTCACAGAATCAGAAATTTCTTGGGGGGGGTGCTGTGGAGCACATTTTACACAGCACTGGTGCTTTTGCAGAAGGTCTAGAAGTTCAGTTCTCAGTACCACTGTCAGAGGTCTCACACCCATCCATAACTCCAGCTCCAGGGCATCCAAGCCCTCTTCTGGTCTTTGCAGGTAATTGTACTCACACAGACATACTTCAGCACAGACACAAGTATATACACATGATGAAAGATAAATCTTTAAAAAGAAAAAAATAATTCAGTGTATTTACCATGTAACTTCTTCCAAAGTTTAGAGTCCTTTAGGGTCTGGAAGTTATGGTACAGAAAAGCACTCACATTGTGTCAGCTTAAGGTGAAACTGGGTTTTGCAGAGTCTCTGTGTATGTGATAGAATCAACATATATGCCTCGCCTCACGTACATGGGATTATAGGTCTAACACTGTGGAGTGTGGATAGGACTGCTGCTTTCTAGTGTTGTGACATAGGGTGACAAAATTATGTGATAAGCCTAACTTAACCTACTTGCAAGCTTCAGGATGGAAATATAATTTGCAATAGATTATGCAAGTTTAAAAGTTTCATAGTCATTGCCTGATGTGTAAATGCTAAACGGAGTGAAAAACCCATCATATCTCGTTTATCAATGTGGGCTTAATTTTGTGCAAAAACCTAGATCTTTTCTATATAAATCAGAACTAATTCAGTTTCCTCCTTGAGTCCTTTTTCATAGTTTTTAGGTCTGATTTAGATTTACTTTGGGACAAATCTCTTCTAAGACACGCAAAAATGTAGAAATGCCCTTATTTTTATAAAAAAAAAATGCAACCTTAGTGGGGGGAGGGGGAGTAGCTTTCATCTATGATTACCAAGAAACACTCTGATATGTTCTTTAAAAATAAATAGGGTGTATTACATACCGTTAAGCGCAAACTTACTCCCCTGGAGATGGGAATAAATTTGCCAATGTCTAAAAATACCAGCATGATTGATAGGCTACTGGCACATGACACTTGACCATCTGTTGTTGTATTCTCATTCACCACTTGTTTTTTTCTCACTAAAATTTTACTCAAATTGTACTGCAGAATAACTGGGAGACCTAGAAGTGGGGGAAAAGTCAACAGAATTGATGTATGCATTATTCTCTAATTATCGATATAAGCTTTCAGATAGGCAGTCTTAGATAATCTAATGAACCTCACTACTCAATCTGAGGCTTGAACAAAGGTTTCATGTTTACCTTCTTGCTTCCAATTTGTCTTTTCTGTGAATTTGTCTCTTGCTCTCTTTCCCCATACCCATAATGTGCGTGTGCTCTTGCGAGCACATGGGCACGCATGTGTGTGTGTGTGTGTGTGTGTGTGTGTGTGTGAGTGTGTATGCAGTCACGGCTGTGTGTCAAAATTTGATGTCAGGTAGCTTCCTCAACCTCCTCTCTACTCTGATTTTGGACATTGCTCACTGAACCTGGAGGTCACTGACTGGTTGGACCAACTGGACACGAGCTCCAAGGACTCTCCTTCTCCTGCCTCTCCTTCGCCTGTTCCCGGATTTCCTGTGAGAGTTGGGGATTGAACACAGGCTCTTATTCCTTGGCAGCAAGCAAGCTCCTTATCAGTTGAGCTACCTCCCCAACCTTAAGTGTTTGGCTTCATTAATGAAGTTTCCTTTGTTTGCTTTCATAAGTCTCTGGTGGTAGTGTACCAGATGATGTAGGGAAAATGCATAGATCAAACAGTGTTTAAAACCAAGGGACTCTTTATAACATAAGCTTTAGAACATCTAGGAATTCTTAAGAGAGCACGGGAATGCCAATGGTGACAGGCTGGCATAGAGGTTTTATAGACAAATACACATCCTTCAAGAGAACTGGAACAGGTAGGAGAAACAAAGCCCACAGGATTAAATTTACACAGTGACAGAGCTCTGAGATGACAAAGACACCAAACGTATCCAATAGAGAAGAGACCGGCTCTTCAGGACATGGACTGAAGCTTGATTGTGGCCTGTCTTTCTGCATAAGAACTAGTTAAAAATATATCAAAGGTGTTTGGGGAGAGGTGCTTGAAACAGTAATCCCAATAGAGGAAAACACAAGAGAAATACTCAAAGGTACAGGCATAGCCAGGGATTTGGGCACAGCCAAGGATTTTGTTAAAACAACTCCCTCCACTCTGGAAACAACAGCCAGCACTGGCAAGTGAGGTTGTGTGTTATTTAAAAGCTTCTGCAAAGCTCTTGGTCACAATATGAAGACACACACTACATACTGGGAGAAAATCCTTGCTATCTATTTATCTAAAGGTTAATATCCAGACTCTATACTCATCTCCAACATTGAACACTAAAACAAAAACACAATAAATCAATGGACAAAAGAAAAAAAATACCCTGGATACCTTTCAAGCAAAAAGATTATGTAGAGTGTCTCTAGTTGTGATGAAAATGTAGATCACAACTACACCGAGATTTCAACTCACTTCTCTAAGAGGTAGCGATCACAAAGAAAGCAATAAAACAAAAAAGGGAGGCAAGAGTGTTGGGTTGAGGAGTTGACTTACTATTGGCAGAAAATGCAAATTTGTCTCACCACTATCAGCACAGTGTGATAGTAAAAAAAGAAAGAAAAGAAAAGAAACAAAATGACCATGTGATTCGATTCAACCATACAGCTCCTAGGTGTATGCCCAAAGGAATCAAAGCCAGCCTGTAATAGTGACATCTACTCATCCATGTTCACCAGGGCTCTGTTTACAGTTGCTGTGCCATGGAGTCTGCCCAGGTGCATATCAATGGATGAATGCAAAAGAAAATGTGTCATGCACACACAATAGGGAATTATCCATCTATTTAGAATAAAAGACAAAGAATAAAAATTTGTCATCTGTAGCAAAATGGAAGCAGACATTATTATGTCAAGTGACATAAGAGAGAACTGGAAAAGGCAAATACAGCGTTTGGAGTCTGCTAAAGAAGGCACATGAGAAGGGTGGGCTTGGGAGAGTGGGGACTTGGGAAAGGGTGGGGAGTATAATAATAACATGAGCAAATACTATATACACTGTGTTCATGCTTGACAAGTCACTGAAGTCACTGTTAAGGCCACTATATTGTACAGTTAATATCTAGTCACAAGAAAGGGACTCAAAATCACACACACACACACACACACACACACACACAAACCCAGTAAATTAAAAAAAAACAAACAAGAAGCAGATGATGCAATGTCAACACATACCTTTCCAAGCAAAATTTAAAAAATGACGTTTACTTGATTATATCATCTATTAAATGTTCAATAGCATTGTGTGTCATAATTAAAAATATATTATTGATGCCAAATAGCTCCATCATCAATAGATTCACTGGTTGGAGAAGATGTGGTAGGTGCCTTGGCTTCACATTTGGCTTCACTCTTGTTCTGGTTTCATAGTTCCAAATAGTCTAAGACTGTTTTCCTTTTCTCTGAACTTTGGAAGTCTAGGTAAGCATTTTTCACATGCTATGTCTGCATTTTCGTCCTAGTAGAAAAGCACAAGAAAGTGGTGATTTAATTTTAAAAGTATCACAACAGATGAAGTGGTTTATTGCACAACCTCAAAACTTGGAAGATGAGGCAGAAGGATTCCCATGAGTTCAAGGTTACCATGATCTATAGGTTAAAATACTGCAACAAAGAGACAAATAGAACACAATATTTTAAGTTGGGCACAATGGAAACCCTTTAATTTTAGCACTTGGAAGGTAGAGGGGGGTGGGGGTGAGGCTAGAAGTCCAAGGTCAGACTGAGACTTAAAATGATTTTGAGGCCAGTGTGGGCTACATGAAACCTATTTTTAAATAGCAACTGAAAGTATTATTACATGTTCCTAGAAAATTAGTTAAGTGAAGGCTTCAAGTTTTTTCTCTGTTTGCTCTTCTTGTCACCCCCATTCCTTAGATAAAATATTATGCAGATGCAGAAAAGAGTTTGAACGAATGACTCATAATCTAAACTATGTTGTTCTTTGCCAATTACTTTATTCCACTTAATATTTTGTCATACATGCAGAATGACTAAGCGTTGCTAGGGTGAGGGGAGGCTATAAAGAATTATACAGGATTATTATCACAAAACTTAATGTCAGTAAAGTCATTGAGAAGAGAGCAAGGCAGGGGTGCCATTGCCTTCATTCCCATCCTAGATGGAGCTGGGACTTCAGGGAGTGGGTTTTGGGAGGAGTGAAGGCTGATGGGAAACTCTAAAATCTCCAGATAATCCCAGCGTGGAGTTTGAGGATGTACCGCTTTCCCCAACAGTCTTATCCATTTGAATAAATCTCTCCTAAAAATTTTTATCAATAGACAAAGATATAGGTAACTATTTTTTGCATTCTTCATTTCCTGGGTTTCTTTTCCCCCCCACCTGCAAAGAGCTCTTTGCAAGACAGATGTCTTAGACATGCCCACTCGTGCCTGCAAGGCAACAACTATTTTTGAAGCTATTATCATATAAAGAAAACTTGTTTGATCCCACCTACTTCACAGGAATTTTCTCTTGTTGACCTTTGCTTGCTACAGTATGCCAAGTGATTGCTTTCGAATGGGTCAAGAAAAGCAGCCATTCACCTGTTCTGATGGCTATAAATATCTCTGCAGCCATGCGAATGTGTATCCATAATGTTCAGTACCCTTCCAAACCATTAATAAATATATTGAACACCTGTGCTAGCAACGATCCCCCGAGGCTGCTCGTCATTAACCTAACTGTACAGCTTCACAGAGTTTCATTTAACCTTGACTTTTATCACAAACCTTTTCTTTTTCAAATTGAGGCCTTGCAAATTAGTGATAAAACTTGACAGCTTATCCTGTGGTTTTCTTGAATTCGTAATCGAAAATTTCACGTTAAAAAAAATTCTGAATGAGATACCACAAGGTGTGTTTTTTTTTTTTTTTTTAATAAAAGTTTGGGCAAGAAAAGATCCACACCTTTTTCTCTGTTGTTTTCTTAACTTCTTAGTCTCCTCACTCTTTCGTTCGGTCTTTGCCTTTGCTGATGTTTGCAGATTTGAGGTTTGCAGAAGCAATTCTGTCAAGTCTTTAGACAAAGTCCTGTCTGTGAGTCCTAACTCCTCAGCCCCGTTTCACTGTTAGCCATTGCCTCCATCAGTTTAGAATCCAGGAAGGGACAAGGAGATGGGATTCAGGTTCGCTGGCCCGGATGTTCGCCCAAGAAGCCATTCCAGGTGAAGAATGTGCTTTCAGCTTCCACTTTAAATCAAACTTATGGCCTATACTTTTCCCTAATGGTGGAGCTTGAAGAATCTGAAGATCACATGGCTTACTCTCATCTATATTTTTAGTTAAGGAATCATAAGTTCAAGGAGCAAGTTGAGCGTGGCGAAGGTCAAGTTGTTCCTACCCAGGGAATTATATTTTACTCTATTGCTTAGGGCACCACAACCCGGCTTAGGTTTTTTAATCACCATCGTTTTCATTATTTATAATTAAAGTTCTTAATTTGGATTTGAATAGAGTCTCATTTAAGTGTTTTTAACTTCCCCCCTTTCTATCCTTCGAGTCTTTTCTTTCAATCCACAGTGGTCTTGAACACAGTAAGTTCTCGGTGAATATGGAATGGAAGTACAAATGTAGAAGAACACGATACAATATATTCAAATATGCATATACACACTTATGTTGATATAGATGTAGATAGATGTGTATAAATAGGCATGATCAGTCACATATAATCCGAGTACATAGAAACAGTGGCAAATTACAATATTTCTGGTTTATCTGCTGTGGATATTTATCAGTCACATAAACAAGATGAATAAAGCATGAAATACACACACACACACACACATTTTCAAGTTTCATAATATTTTAATGAAATTGGACACTGTGGTCATGCCTTTAAAACCAGCAATTTAGGCAGAGGCAGAGAGAGAGAGACAGGAAGTGGAAGGAGGATGCAGGGGAAGTACGAGGAGGCAAGAGGAAGGAGGTAGAGAGATGACTCCTCCATGCACACACCACCTACCCGCACGCATGCATGCACGCACATGCCTCCAGGCATGCGCATGCGCATATAGACAGTGACGTCAGATGCTCAGATTTATCTAAACTCGCCCTTGTAAATACAGTTGAGTTTATCATATTACTTGTTTGTTTCCTTCATATAAGCTTCATCCTTTCTTCTCAGAATCCCAATTCCAGTCCAATTTCTTTCTAGCTCTTCGAGCTATTTTGCAGAGTGGGGGTAACGACTCTGTAGGAGAAGAGGTCTTTTACAGAACACAGGAAAAAAAAATGGAAGGGAACGGAGGTTGATGCCCACGTGGGTCCCCTGTTTCTTGCTTTCCAAGAGAGGACCTGTCCAAGCCGTGTCTCCTTTACCCACCTGAGATATTTATATTAATTTTGGTGGTGACATTTCAAAAGCTCTGAAAGACTGCTGATATTAAAAGGTTGCCACTCAGCTTGAACGATCAATGTTCTATCACGGGAAAAAGTCACTCCTTGGAAGGATTTTTAACAATTTCAAGGTATATTTTTGTATTTCACATTCATTTGTATTGGGGAAACATATTATCGCCTGACACATGTTCAAATACTGCAATATAGGATATTTATGGTAAATTACTCCACACAACAACAAATGCAGCTCCTGTGAACCCCAGAGTCACATCCAGGGAAGAGTTGACTCTAGCAAGATCTGACTCAGTTCTTCAACAGGCTGAGGAGAAGGGAAGAAAAGCAGCTATTTAATTTTCCACACAAACTCCAGTGACGCAAATAATCATGGATGCAACCCAAAACTGATTTAAATGAGTGGTTAGGTTTGTTGTTGTTGTTGTTGTTGTTGTTATTGTTTTGATTATTGTTTGTTGTTGCTGCTGCTGTTGTCATGTTGGTCAACTTGACACAAATTAGAGTCCTCTGGGAAAAGGGAACCTCACTTGAGAAAATGCCTCTATCAGATTGTCCAGTAAGCAAGTCTCATGTAGGTCCTGGGTTATATAAAAACGCTAATTTGTCTAACCACAAGAAAAAAAAATCAGGGATTTCCATGGCATCTGCTTCTGTTCTACTTCAGTCCTATCTCCAGGTTCCTGTCTGGGCTTTATTAGATGATGGTCTGTCACCTGTAAGTCAGATAAACCCTTTCTTCTGCTAAGTTGCTTTTATTGAGGGTTCTATCACCTGACAGAAGCAAGCTAGAACAATTTTAAACCTTAACTGTGAGGGGTTGTTTATTTATTTCTTAGTCACGTTGTAAGTGCAATTGGTTTTAGATGCAGAAGCTGACTCACAGTTGAACCCCAATTGTCTTGGTATCTATGGAAGACAATGCTTTAAATCAAATCATGAAACTGTCTCTAAGGCATCATAGGGATGATCTTGGGTATCATTGGAAAACAGATGCTGATACTTTGATTTGGTGCTGGATTGGGGAGGACAGATGAGCAGCTCAGAAAGAGAGTCTGATGGTCCAAGGCACTGGAAAATGAATGTCTGGGACTGGGTATAGATATGGTTTTTTGTTTTGTTTTTTTAACTACAAGGGGTAACTTGACTGTGAATAAAACATGGTAAGTTTTAATTAAAACATAATAACTTAATATCAATCTAATATTTAACTCATCAAGAAAATATCTTTCAAGATATTGAGAAATTAAAATGTCACCATAGGTAGCTATCTCTTCTGAACTTTACTCTGTCAGACCTTTTAATTCAGCAACTAAGACTATATTCTTTATATTGGAAAAATGTATTGAACATATGTATGTCTCTGTTTAATGAGCTTTACATTTGACTCATATATGGACAGATGAGTGTTCTCTCTCTCCCCCCACCCCATGTGTGTGTGTGTGTGTGTGTGTGTGTGTGTGCACGAGTGCATGTGCATGTGTGATTCATTTTACCACAGCTGTTAATAGGTAACTTGCAAACCAAGAATGGATTATTAATAAGATAATGGGAAGAGCAGGCATGATGCTAAGAAGAAAAGTAAATAAAGATAAGGTTGTGATGCTGTAAGGATCACAAGTGATGCTGTGTGGCTACACACACAGGCCCTGCTTTGGTCTAAGCCAGATGAGGTCTCAGCACCGAGAGAGGAAGCACACACAACACCCCCTGCACCCCCCCCCCCCCATGCCAAACCTAGAAGCTATCTGCAATTGATAATTACTTGCAGATTTTCTCCAACCAAATCTCACTGGATATACAAGCCACTCTTGTGGTCAAGCCTCTTGCCCAGCAGTCAATGGCTAACACAAAATGAACTTAATTATATTTTGGAGATTTTTTTTTTTTTTGGTTCCAGAATGCTTTTGCTTTGTTGTTGTTGGTTTTGTTTTGTTTTTCACTTTGCAGATATTTTATGTATATAGTATAGTTTCTGGTTTTTTGTGTGTGTCTTTTGGTATTTTGCTTGTGTGTCTGTGTGTGTCTCTGTGCCTATATATGCTTCTTAAGCCTTTTCTTTGGTTATTTTTCTTCTCCTTTTTCTTCTGGGGTCTTATTTCTTTTTTGTAGTTTGTTTTATCTTATTATTTTTTAGATGTCTGCTTGTTTTCTAACAAAAGAGAGAAAAAAGTGTGTGAATTATGAATTTGGATGGAAGTCAAGGTGGGGTGGATCTGAAAGGAGTCAGGGGAAGGGAAAACCTGATCAGAATATATTGTATGAAAAATATATTTTCAATAAAAGGAAAAGAATGACTGTAGATAACTGCATCCTTAGCTTATTTGCTTGTGCATATATTTTCAAAATAATATATACTGCTTATTGTAAAGGATGCATAAGGTTAGCCAAGTAAAATTAGGAAGAGAAAAATCTTTATTTTCAAAAGGCGTGAAAAATGAGAGAGATGGGCCACTCCACCAGGAAGTGGAAGTTTTCTCTGACTGTAGAGTTGCTGACTGTGACCCAGTGTTGGATTCCTAAACCACGATAGCAAGAATATAGGACGTCTCTCTGTTCCTCCTTGGGAGTAGAACAGAACCATTTGTCGGCAGGAGTTTTAACTTTCTAGATATAGTTATGCAATGCAGTTCTTACACACTGTCTTAAAAATGATTTTCTGTGAAAGGGATACATACTTTTAAAAATGGAAGTTTCTATTAAATAGAAACAGCTCCCCCAACCCCACATGAACAAGTCCAGACAGAGTCCAGTGTATAGGTATAATGTCATGTAGCAGGAATTGAAAATATTAATATTTATCCAAGAAAAAAACTATTATAGAATTAGAAATGTTCAAAAGGCACATTCTTATCTGCTCTCAAATTTTAAACAATCGCATTGCCAATGAAACAAAGTGCTCTCCATTAGATTTTAATTTTTTTCATGTGGCGTATGCCTGTGTTCATGTGGGTGGGTGTACCCGTTTATCTCTGGGTGCCTGTGTGTGAGAGGAGACCAGACATAGATGCCTTATTTCTTCTTCATTTATTTTCCATCTTACACTTGAAAAGAAGGTTCTTTCACGGGATCCGTACCTCAATGGCTTGGTTGAGTGGCTTGCCCCTGAGGTTCATGGATCTTCTGTGTTTTGTTTCTCCTTCAGCACTGGAATTATAGACACAAGATGGAGATTTGAACTCAGGTCTTTAATAGCTGCGTGACTGGCACATTTCCAACTGAGTCATCATCTAGACCCCCTTGCCTCTCTAAGAGCAAGCTAGCCTCCTTCATCTTTCCTTTCTGGGTCTGTTTATTTTCGTCACAGAAAGGAAAAACAAATGTGAACTTACTAAGTAAATGCCGAGAAATGTCATTTTATAGTGATTTTGTACATATACACGTATATTCTCCACTGACTTAGAATTCACACTTCAGCCTCTATTAAGTCGAGGGTACGGATCAATTCCATCAATGGGAAAGATAAAAAATCAAAATGGAAAGTGAAATGAGGGAGCCAAATCTATAAAAGTTACAAAAATAGTTTTAGGTTGGGTATGACATCAGATAATCACTATGTATCTCTACTGTAATGAGATGAAGGAAAACGAAGGTGTATTATCATAATTACTAGTTATAAATAAATCAGTTGTTCATTATTTCCATTGAGAGAACAAACTGACAACAGCATCCATTTGATGTGTGAATGGTTCAGTTAATAGCTTTTCATGCCTCATTACTGGCACACAATTTTTGGGGGGAGAGGGAAGGTAAAAATACTGAAGTGATTGAAATACTGTGCCTGAATGACTTGTATATAATTCATTGCTAACCAGAACTCTTACTTCTAAGTGATTTTTCTTCTGGAATGAAATGGCTTAAATGCTTTGGTAAGAAACTGGCCATTTGGGAATTTTATAATCAGTGACAGGTGAATAGTGTGGATACCTTCTTTTTATTAGAAAATGATAACAGTATTCCTGAGTAGACTGTGTGTTTTTTGGGGTACCATGTGTCTGTAGTGAGGTGTAGGGATGACCAACAAAAGATTTCTATTTTTCTACCATTCCTTCCAGTAATTATGAGGACCCCTTTGTATAGTAACTGTATTGTAATACACTTCCACAAGCAGCTTTTTAACTGTGCAGTGATTTGAGAAAAATAATCTCATAATAAATACTGAAAACATTTGAAAAGTAATCCCCACCCATCTTACTGGATCTTTATTGAATGTCACATACACAGCTATGCAAAACCTGGCCTTTGATTATTCTCAAGGGATCACAGAAGTTCTAACACAGAAGGGCTAGCAGGGTAAAAGCTGCTTTTATAGCAAGCATCAAAGGGTCTTTGTCAAAGAGAACTTTTGTGTCAGGTCAGAATTTTCTCAAACCTGGTATATTCTATTTACTTAAAGGCTCACTTTGCTATCCAGGTTTGGCTGCATAATCTGGTTTTGGGTTCAATCTGGACTTCCTTGTCCTCTTCTTGGTAAGCTAATAAAAGATCATTATAATATTGGAATTTTCACCCTGGGAGGTGTGCAGCTGTCTCTCCCCAGTTTTGCTATCCTTGGTGTTTTAGGAACACGTGTGTATGTTGTATGTTAAACTTCAACAGGAGAGGAAGGCATGACAGAAACATGAGTCAGAGGAGGAGTGGATAATGCAGAACTGTAGGCTATTTTCCTTCTTCTGTTTAAGGACTCTGCTATTGTTATTTGCTTACTTTTCTACCAGGGTCACCTATAGCCTGTCATGGAGAAATTTAAAGTCTACACCTTGTGCTGTTCAGCTGATTAATGATCATCTGGGCTGATTCCTCTTTCCTACAGGTCATTACCCGTGTCCAGCACTTTTCCATGTTCTTCTTCTCTTTCTCTGATTTCCATTGTGACTTTTGTTGCATTAAAGGTGGGGATTTTGGAGGATGAAATTCATAGCAGGCTTGATATACTGTGAGGAATGCAACAGAAATAAATATTTCCCATCTCCTTATGATTACTAGTTTAAAGCACTTTTATCATGTAGTTGTTTTAACTTAAAAAAATGAAAAAAAAAAACCTCAAGTATTTGGGATGGACATAGAATGCTAACATGTATGATAGATTTTTTCAGGCCAGGATTTCATATTTCAACTGATTGGATGATGAATATTACAGAACATGTATAAATATGCTGAAGATAAAAAAGAATAGATATTTAGTGTTCTCAACTGAAAAGCATAAGGTGATAACCATATATGTTAATTAAGTGGACTGATTCTTTATATCATGTATACATAAATCAAAATCACATTATACCTCATAAATATAATTACTTTTCAATTACAAATAAAGAAAACATTTAATTTTTTTTCAAAAAAAATACACAAGTCACTGGAAAGTATGAGAGGTCATGAAGGGTACAGTCATGAAGGGGAATGGTGGAGACCATTTAGACTGGAAATTCTTTTAGTGTCCCAGTCTGCCAGCTTCCAAGCTCTGGCTGGCAGGTGGAGAGCATTTTTCTTTGAAGACAGGTTCTTCCCCTGGAGCCTAGGCAGGTCTTAAACTCAGTGTCTGCCTGCATTAGTCCCTCAAATGCTGGAATAGCAGGTGGGCACCACACCCAGCTTTGTGGAGATGAGCTAGCATCTTTCAGTCTTTTTAGAGACTGTTTGCCTAATTATTGGTCATTCCCATCCCATCCTGCTCTACTTAGCTCCATCCAGAAGTAGAAATATCACTACTTCATATTCATCCCAACAGCTCACCATCCCCAATGAAATGAAAACCATTTTCCTGATAAACTAGAGTTTCCCAGAGTTCTGCTGTCTCTCAACTGGCATTTAGAAGATCAATTGTGATACATCAGAGACCAAAAGCTGTCACAATGAGGTTTATAGTCACTAAGAAATTAGAGACCTTGCTTCTATGCCACTTAAAAACTATTGACAGGGGCTGGATAGAGGGCTCAGTGGTTAAGAATGCCAGCTGCTTTTCCAGAGGATGTGAGTTTGTTTCCCAGCACTCATGTTGGGTGCCTGACCACCAGGTGTAACCACCATCCAGCTCTGGGGCATCTAATAACCCCTTCTGGCCTCTATGGACATGACCACACATGATAGATCCTCAGACACTCAAGTAAAAATAGTTAAAATGACACCAAAGTGATCATGTCATTGATGCTGCAGGTGGTTACTAGAATGAGTAATAAGCCAGTGAATTAACTTGGGGACTCATTTCCTGCCACAGAGCATGAACCACAATGGGAATAACTGTCTAGATTAGAGAAAGAACTTACATGCAATTTGTCTTTGAAAAATAATCATCTGAATATAATGATACATGCACTGGGGACGCTCAATGGCAGCCTATATACAACTTGAAGAGTGTTCTAGATTAGGCACTATCCCCTAGGCGTTCATAAAGATAGCTTTACTCACAAAGAGTTCCCTTCATGTCGGTACTGATGCTCTGGAATCCTAAAATTAAAATCTTTTCCTATGAAGAAATATCAGAAGGCCACACCTTGAACTGAATGTTGATTTCACTAATACTGTTTCAGCTTGGCTTAGTTAAGAATGATGCTTTCTTTAGGACTTAGCAAAAATCTCCCTTAAGCATCAGATAAACACTGAGATCATTTGGGAATAATGTTATTCTTATAAAAGCAGTGTTTGCTAAGGAGAAACACTTAAAGTTAATGATAGAGAACACTTAAAGTTAATGATACGAGTCTACTTGTTGCTTTATGTGAACTCATTTTCTCTGTCTCTGTCTTTCTGTCTCTCTCTCTCCCTGTCTCTCCTTATAATGAAATAACATACAGAAGGCTCTACATATAATACAATTTTCACTCATTTTTGTATGTTTTATGCCATAACCAGTTGGTAGTGAAAACTTACACATACAGTTTTGACACCATACTCTAACAAGAGTCCTAAACTAAGAACAGGATATTTGACATAGTCTGGAATTTTAAATATAAATATTAAAATATAATATATGTTATATTTATATGAGTATAAAAATCAATGGACATTTTAAATATAAAACAAAGGAAATAATCCTTCTGACACTTCTCTATTATTTAGTAATTTAATTACTCATTTCATTTAGTTGATAGAATTGCACATAACCGCTCAGCAGTCATGGCATGTTTGAAGCTTCAAATTAGAAGGCACTAAAGAGTTATGTTGGGGCCAGGGTCCTGGGCAGAGAAAGCATGGTCCCTCTGTTTCAGAATTTAATTCTCAAAGACATATACTTCTAGACCCTAAGTTGGAGGACCAGGGTGGCACCTGCCTGTCATATATGACTTATGTGGTTGCCACCATCCGGGAACTTGAATAGCATTTCCTCTATGGTTCTTTTCCAGCCTCTTCCCAGCAGAACTCAGCATTCTCTACCTTCTTTCTGTAGCATCGTAGACAAGCTTCAAGTTTACAAACACTGAAGTAAGTCCTGCTTTCTTACTGACTTTCAGGCATTGCATCCCTCTGTTATCCTGGCCCTTGGCATGTTATATAGTAAAGGTCACATAAACAAGTAAATACTCGATTAATTTAAAATAAAAGAAAGCAACAAAGAATTGTGACAAAGTTTAGCTGTGTCAAGGAAATGGCTCAGACATGCCTGCCACACAAGCATGAGGACTGAAATCTGAACACCTACCACTCACTTAAAAGCCAACAGTGCTGGCTTTTATGAATGCACACACAAGTGGAGCATGTGTGTGATTGGGAAAGTTGGGTCCTCAGTGCTTGATGTCACGTCAGTCCAGTTTGTGACTGCCAGGTTCAGGGACTACAAGGTTCAGTGAGAGACCATCTCTCAAAAATAAGGAGCGAGCATTTGAGGGAGACCCAGATGTTGGTACACGCACACACACACACACACACACACACACACACAAACATACGTTTACACACATACACACACAACATACACACACACTCATATATATAAATATACATCAACATACACATACACACACGGACACACACACATACACTCACATACACATATATCTGCACATATAAACACACATATACACATATACACACTCACATGCTCATATATACACACACATACACAGACACATACATACACATACACACACATACACTCACATACACATACATCTGCACATATAAACACACATATACACATATACACACTCACATGCTCATATATACACACACATACACAGACACATACATACACAGAGACACACACACATACACTCACTTATACACGCATACACACAGACACACATAACACTCACACATGCATACACACACATAAACACACACATATACATATACATATACAGAGACACACAAACACAAAGGATGAATGGTGCGGATGGAGGGGAGAGAGAGGGAGAGAGAGAGAGACAGAGAAAGAGAGAACATACACACAGAGCTGCACACATATGCATCCATGTACATATACACAGATCAACACAAATGCACCAGATATTTGTGAATGAGAATTTGTAGCTCACACCACTGAAAATAATTACAATACTCCAAGTGATAAGAAAAACTCAATGAATACATTTTTAATTTTTTAAAAAAAGTATGTGAGTAACCTATTCATGTGTGGTCAACAACAGGAGGCTGAGGCATGGTGTTGGGGACTTGGAAGTCTGTTACCAGTTTCAAGCCAGCCTGGACTACTAGCAACAACCTTCCTCCACCCCCCAAAAAGTTATAAAATAGAACTAAAGTAGCTGCTTAGGCATATTCTTTTCTTCCTTGCTTGAATGATATCTGTTTGAACAGGCCTTTAGAAGAAAGGGTTAATAGATCATTGTTCCTATATAACAAAGAAACAGCCCTATGCATTGTCAAACATCAGCATGTTTATAAAATTGTTTTATTTTGGTGAAGATAACTCCAAGTAAATTTGAGTTGCAGTCCTGACTTGTCTCTGTCTCTGAAATGAGTCTGATCTTGACGTTTAGTTATGTTTTCTGTTAGCTTCTTTATTAAGTAGAGTGCAACTACCAAAGGACTTGGTTTACAGAAGAAAAATTCTGGTTAGTGTTCACCAGTACTTACCCAAAGAATGAAATATCTGAAAAAAAAAAAAAACAAAAGAAAATGAATCAGTTTCACATGAAGCAAAAGAGCAACTTCTTTTTACCAGATGAATGTTTTCTAATGGTTTGCTTCTAAGAAGTCATTTTATTCAGTCCACACAATCATATTGAACTAGCATGCTTCCCTGAGTTAGCCTTCAGAATGGATTATTATTACTTTGTTGAGAGTTATTCCCACAGAGAATTAATATGCTTCATTTGTCCTCACTGAAGAAAGAATACACTTGGTAGAATTGGAGCATACACAGAGTAGAATTGAAAACAAACATGGCAAATGTTTGAGCCCTAATTAAATGTAGAGACTTTTAAATTCAGTAGTGCTGCTCATGAGGTGGACACCAGGTGGTCGGTTAGTAGGGATTGTTCTATCAATATAGCCTTCACTTGTTTTTGAATCCTTGGCTCCTTTTACCAGCCTCATATTCTTTAATTATTTTTTGCTTCATCTTTTTTTTTTTTTTTTTTTTGGTTTCTTAAGATGAAGACAGCTGGGCAGTGGTGGCGCACACCTTTAATCCTAGCACTTGGGAGGCAGAGGGAGGCTGATTGCTGAGTTCCAGGACAGCTAGGGCTACACAGAAAAACCCTGTCTCGAAAAAACAAAAAGAAAAACAAACAAACAAAAAAGACTAAGACAACATTACTTAATTCCTTAGAGTTCTTGTTATCCTATTATCCATAATAATCAGAATAGTTAACAAGTGGATTAATAAAGATGAAATGCTCAAAGCGTGAGCATTCTGTAGTGTTTCTTTAAGCTGACCACATTGTGATCTGTTACTTTTTCCATGTTTGGTTTCAAGTCCTTCTTTCAAGAAGCAAGTATACATTCCTTTTGGTGGGAATTATCGAGTACGATCAACTGTCCCAAGTCTGGCCCCAAAGTAAGGGGTTGACAACAAAACCACATTTTCATAATTGCAATATTGATATTTTTAGTTATAGAAAGCATGTCTTTAGCTTAACTGAAAACCATTCAGCTGAAAAGTTAAAGGGTTTAAAAGAAGTGGCTCCAAACTAAATTTCTGTTGTATTCTCATAGAGTATTGGGGCGACTCTTCACTGAACTCTCTGACACTATAAGCCAAAATAAATCCTGCCTCCCTTTAAATTGCTTTCTTGGGTATTTTGATCAAGCTATTGAAAGACAGATAACATTGTCTAATACGTGGAAATGAAATACATCAAAAATCAAATTCAAAGATGAAATTAATGTAGAAGAGAGTTGGGTTTTTTTCCCCTACAGAGAGCCTGTACATGGAGATGTTTAAAAGCACAAATACCTGTGTTCCTTTCTCCTCAGCATCTTCACTGGCTGCTGTCGATGGCATTTGGTGGCAGCAGTTGCTTTAAACATTCCAAGGCTTATTTGCAGCCATAGCCTGTGCATCATCTGTTTCAGACTCTACTCCCCAGCTCACCTCTCATCTTGCTTTCCTGTTGTCTTCCTTGTCTTTCACACCTTCAACCTGATGCCAGGAACATGTTTGCAGTCCACAAGCAGAATCATTCCAGGTATTTTGGATGAAACTTCAGAGTGAGCAGATGTAATGAGGGTCTCCATTTGCTGGAGTATGAATCGCTTTAGATGTATAGCCCTGTTCTGCCAGTCACAGCCATGGATTAGGGCCCATAGGTGTGGGTCATCATGTTTTACTATGTAGACCTGTTGATGATGATGTTGTATGTTCAGATAGTGTTTTAGAGTAGAATACTAATATCAGTTCCTAGAGATATTGCAGTGTGTGTGTGTGTTTTGCTGTTGTTGCAAATTTAAGGAGAAATGGAGGCAGCTCTAGTTTAATACAAAGCTGCTGGAAACACCAGCACCATCAAGGCATTACTTAAGAATCATTATGGATAACTGATTGAGAAAGACTTGAAGATGGGAGCTTTAAAAGAAGTTGAAAAATACCTTTACCTTCTTCATATTTACTTTTTTCTTGAAATCATATATTAAATGTGCATAATATGGTCGGAGTCTGCAGGTTCACGGATGATCCTCTTTATGCAGCATATTCCAAGATCCCTTCTCACTTGTCAGTATTAATACAAAGAAAGGATATTTCTGTGAGCTGTGGGTGTAGGTTCACACCTGTAATCCCAGCACTTGGAAGGCTGAGGCAGAAGGATTGCCATGGGTTTGAGGCAGGCCTGGAATACATAGCAAGTTCCCCGACAGCCTGAATTACAGAGAGTGAGACTTGGTCTCAACAAATAAAAGACAAAACAAATAGACTATTGTCAGTTCAAATGATTCATGGGAAATCCTCTGCAACCCAATTGACCCGTTTGCCATCTGAAATCGTATGACACTAAGTTATATTGATATTTGTTATATTGATATTTGTCATTTGTACTTGGTTACTTTATTAGCTATTCATCCACAAAATTTTAGTAGCCTCCATTTTATTGTCAGCTAAAAGTAATATGGATAATCATTTACATTTGGGCTGTAATTTTAAAATAGAGCTTAGATGTTTGGAAATGAAGATACATAACGATACTTTGTATATTCATCTTTAGAAGGGCTTCTTGGTAACTTTTCTTCCTTTCCGTCCTTTTGTGTGTGTATGTTATGTGTTGTGTTTGTATGTGGGGATGTGTGTACATGTGTGTATGCATGCACATGTGTGCCAGGTGTATCTGTGTGTTATGTTTGTGTGTACAGATGTATATGTGTGTACTCATCTGTGTGTGTGTGTGTGTGTGCATGCACATTGTGTGTGTGTGTGTGTTTGAGAGATTTGTGAGTAGTGTGGAGTCAGAGAACAACTTAAACAGGCAGGTCCTACTTTGCATCACTTGGGTTCTAGGGATAACACTTAGGTGTCAGGCTTAGAGGAAGGTGCCTTTGCCTGCTGAGTCTTCTTATTGGTCCAGGTCTTTATTTTATTTTATTTTATTTTTAAGGAAATAATGCATAAAACCTCAAGGAGATAGTGACATTTGTTTCCATCAAGACATTAATTTGGGATTTCAAGGATATCTTTATAGAATGTTATTTTCTAAATTGGAATGATGAAAACTTTTATTTTTGGTCGCATTTAACACCCTCTGTAACCTAAACACAGTCAAGCCTGGTTGTATTGTGTAAAATCTTCTCTCTTGTTTGAAAATGCGTTTGGGGTGTGTGGAGCACATCCTTGGAGTCTGACAACCCGGATACGGATCCTCTACTACTGAACTCACAACTTTTGAACTCTCCTGAGTTTACTCTGTTAAACCCTCTTTTCTAAGATGGCTTCCAGACGAGGTGAGAACACAATACCTGCCGTATCATGCATGCTACCAGTCCATGATGCCAGGCAACCGAGGAATGAAATTTTCCAGCTAAGAAGAAAAATTCCCCAGTTCCTTTTATCATATGAATAAAAGGCATCAATGCCTTCCCAGACAAGTCTCCTCTGCAGAACTGACCCGACCTGGGGGAGGAACAAGGTCCAAGGACAGTCATTTTCTTACTGGGACTCTGTCTCAGTGGAGACCTGGCCGACACTCAGGGACCTGGATATGGATCTCTAGAAATGCATCCTTACCTCTCTACCTCTATCTTTTTAACTATTATGTCGCTACCCAGAAATGGAACTAAGAAGTAAAGTAGCTCTCGGGTTCAAATTTGCCTGTTATGAGGGTTACAGGAGCCACATCTTCAGTTTGTGGGAAATGCCCAGGGTGACTTCTGTGTTGTTACCGTTTGCTTTATATTCCCCTACCCAAGACGAAAGTGCAGCCAGGCTTGGGAAACTTAGCTTGCACTGGGCTAATACTTTCAGATTAGAATAAAAGGTGATATAATGATATAGGAAAAAGGAAGAATCATTGGAGCAATGTTTTTTTTTTTTTTTTTGTAGACTCTGTGCCCTGGCATATGATACCCAAGCACTGTATTAACAGCACATTTGTTACGCATTGTCTCAGAGGTCATGATTCAGTAAATCTGGCCACTTTGAAGCCTCTCAATAATTTCAAGGATATGGTGGTTGGCAAAAGTTTGAACAAACAAATGTAAATTTCTCCACTTTATGTATTCTGGCTGCATATAACTTTTCAGATTAATCCAGATTAAAATCAATAAGAAGAACTGACTGCCAGGGATCCTTTGTGTAGACTGCTTTAGAACCTGAACACAAATCTTCCTTATGTATTATCAGAGCCTAAGAGGAGGGCACAGGGGCATTCCCTGTGACATGGTATGGGGGTTGAATCCTACATCCAAAGATGCATGGAGATCAATGTCCTTATGGATAAATTACATTAGTATATGGTAGTTCCGATCAGAAAACAAAAAGGGTTTATTGCAAGGATCCTTTATTTACAGGGTCTCCTGTGCATTTAAAATATAATCTGGTTTATACATGTACAAAAATGTCATTCAGCTTTGTAGGAAGACAGATATATGGAAAGAAATCTATAAATTCTAGGGAGTAGGAAGGATTCAAGAATTCAGTAAGTCCTGGATAGCTGGTGCACTCAATATCCTTATAATGGCAACCAACTTTTAAAATGTGAATTTAACTCTAATTTTTTAAAAAAAAATTAAATATAGCTGCTTTTTAACCATACAATAAAATCTTATGCAGGCCACAGAACACCATTAAAAAATAAACTATCAGCCTCCCGGTGCTCATTTGCCACTAAATTCTCCAAACGTTCCTCCTCCCCTGACACTGTATTTTCAATACAATGCTGATCGCTAGCCTACCTCACCTTCATGATGATGTCACAGCCTTTAAAACATCAATCCTGAATCGTCTGAGCTTGGCATCTCAACTTAGGTATAACTGTGTTGAGCTCATATGGTAATGGATGCAGTTGGAAACTTCTACTGTTAACTTCAGATAATCTGAATTCATACTACAAAGCCAACCCATCAGGAATGTAAGCCTGTTCATGAGCTCTGACATGTTAGACTGCTACTCAATATGAGCAACTCTTCAGGGTAGCCCTGGAGGTGGGTACTGGAGACAGCTCAGTTGGGTAAAGAGAGGCTATACATACCTGGGCACATGAGTATCATCCCCATGTAAAAATGATGGGTGTCTGGTAGGGGTGCAGAGTGGTAGATCCCTGCAGCTTGCTGGCTAACCAGTCTATCACACTAGGATTCTCTTAGGTTCCAATAACTTTGTCTCCAAACCAAGAAGGACCACAGCTGAAAAGCGGCCTCTAAGGTTGAGCTCTGACTTATACATGTTTTCATGCATGCACACACATGAGCACACACACATACACACACAAACATACAAACATACACACACATGCATACACAAATACACATACTCAAACATACACATACAAAGTTACTAGACTGACTCTTGAGAATTGCCTGATACCTGGCCAGGCTCCCGGCATCTCCCCATGATCATGTGCTCTCTACCCAAGCATCTGATTTTCTTTCTACCAGCTTTCTTCCAGCTCCTACCAGCTCTCTGTTTTCATTTGTTCAGTTTCTTTACTTATTTTTAGCATTTAGTTTGAGAGTGGGTATCTGTATCCCAATTGGGAATAGTCGCAACTAAGTATATTTTCTACTCTCCCAAACAGTTTATTTTAGAAAATATCTTTGCAAAATAAATTTTGCAATTTCTAAGCAGTTTCCAAAAGCAGGCAGATCTGAGTTCAGACTGAGTTATGTTTTCTTGAGTGTTAAATTTGGCTTATATCGCTTTCCAAAATATAATTTATATTAAAAGTCTTGCTGGTTTTATGAGATTTCTAGAGCCATCCTGGAGGAGGCAATGATGAAGAGATGATAAACCCCTGAATATTCACAGCCTGTTATAGTTTTTGGTATCTGTGTCTGTTTGAATAACTGATATTTTATTTTCTTACAAATGAAAAAAAGTGGTTTATTATGATAGTTCTTTCAAGAAAGAATTCATAGTTTAAAAGAATCTTGCCAAAACACAAAAAGGAAAAAAATGTCTTTCTTCTTAACTCTGAATCAAGCATGTATCAGTTGACTGCATGGTGAAATGATCTCAGTGTGGACCGTTTTGAGTTTCTCTTTTTGTGCCTCTTGTTTTCCCTCTGCACCCTACAGTCTGCCTGTCTCACATCTTGAGAGTGAGGAGTTCACAAATGTCCTGTGTATTAAATGTGTGGCTTTAGTCCTGATCTCTATCATCACCACAAGCTAACATAGAGCCTTGTCTGCAGAGACTCAGATACTGTACAGACTTCTACATTGAGTCTGAGCTTACTAAATGACATGCCTAATAACTTCTGTCTGTCATCTCTGGGAGTACTCAGGCTCTGGCCAGAGAAATGGGGGAACTTTTAGTGTAATGGAAAACAACCTTTAGGCATTGAGAGCAGTTCAAACCATCACCGGCCATCAGCTCTGTGTCCTTGGATGAGTCTCGACTTATGAGACATGAATGTATCTTCACAGGATTGCTTAGGACGGCAAGATGAGACAATTCATGGGATCTGTGAAGCTTAAAACACTGCCTGGCTTTAGCCACTGTTGTAACTGTGATGTGTAAACTCCAGTTTTCAACTGCAACAGGCAGACAAACAGCTATTTTTCTTGTTTTAGATAGTTGAGAGGTAGCCATGAAGGAGAACATAGGGGTTTGGCAGATGGTTGGATGGAGAAATGGGAGAATGGTAAATACTGAAAAAAAAAAGAAGTTATAAATAATAATAAAAAAAAGATACAAGATAAGGCAGACTTTAACGTCAGCTACCTCTCCTTATTTAAAGACCCCCTGGACTTAATGCCAAATATGAACGATCTCAAAGTTCGTAACTTGTCAGCTTCTTATCGTAGCTGAGGGCACAGAATAATCCCAGTGATAATCCCAAGGTGATTGGCCCCACTGATAGTCCCCTGTCAACGAAATGAAAAAACTCAAGGAACATCGGATAGGGAGGAAACTCAGGGTTGTTTTTAAGAGTGTGGTTTCTGGTAGGTCACCCATGCTCCAGTTGAGGGCCTCACCCAGGTGTCCATGACTAGCACAAGTTGGACTAAGAAGTTTGGATCTGTAAAAAGGATATGAGGTTGGGAGAGGCCTGGAGATACAGGTGGGGATGGGTCTAGGAAAGTTAGAGGATAAGTTAAAGGGTGAATATGATTAGAATATATTGTATGAACATAGGAGAATTCTCAAAGAATTTGTAAAAATAATATATTAAAAAAGGTTTTAGTGCTTTGATCAGGAAATCATGGGTATTATGTACATTTGTAAGGCTCCTTTGAAACTTTAAGGTTTTTTTTTTTAAAGTCATTTGTCAACTTGAAAAGTGTCTGGGAAAAGTTTGAAGGTAGCTCAGTCTTACAAATTAATGTTTTGTTTTTTTTTTTAATCGTTGGGAGAATGATTTCTAATGAAAAAGTTGCCAATGACATTTTGGTTTCTATAATAAAATTCTCCATCTGATTCCAGACTCACAAAGAATAAATTTGTAATCCTGTTTAAGTGTTGTTCCGAGCTAAATCTCAATGTAAGGGATCAAGAACAATCGGAAAATACATTGCAAAGAAACGAGAAACTGCAAAACAATTACGACTAAAATTAGACTTACATAGCAAAAATACTGAATAGCAAATAATTTATGCAAAATATCTTACAAACTCTGGAATGCTAAATATTTGATACAAGTACAATGACATTTGTCATCACATTAAAATTAATGTTTGCTTCTTTCAATATTTTGCTTCCTTTTTCTTTCAACAGAAATTTGCCTTACAATGTTTAGCTTCTTCCTTTCTGGTGGTACTCTTAAAGTTGGCTGTGATCAACTTGTGTAAAACTAGATACATATGGAAAGTATTTCTTAGGAGGTAAAAAAATTCAGTTTGACCATGCTTTACACTAACTTTTTTTGCTACTTTGATTGTTTGACCTGTTAGATTGATGTTTTCTTTCTCTGCATTTGATGTCGTGAATACAAAGTTAAACCATGAAGAAAAAAATGTTTCTCCTCACATAACGATTCACAGTTGCAGTTTTATATCCAAATGATCATTAAAAACAAACAAAACAAAACAAGACAAAACAAAACTGAAAAGGGAATGTGGGATTACCATGAACAAACTTGATATTTCCAATAATAACCTGTCAGGTAGATGACAGAAACAAGTGGTCATTTTAGCTGCAGAAAGAACAGGTTTTCTTTATCTGATTTGAATTCTGTTGAAGACACAATCACATAACCAATACGTGAGTTAGATTGACGGCCAACATCTCTTGGTTATTGTTTTGGATAATTTGTAGCTAAATCCCCAAATCAACAACAACATCCACAATGGAACGGTCTGTTCTGTCTGTTCTGTAGTGGCTTTTCTCTGCTCCAGCACATCTATCCTGAAAGAACCGGATGTATAAAGTTCTTTCTTAGATGTGGCACACAATAAGGAAAAAACCCTCTATTTTTCTTACAAGATGTTCTCCAAATATAGTTTCAACTCCCAGATGAAAACTTGCCTTAAGAACCACACAGAGTTTGAACTGACTCGTGGTTATTTTTAGATAAACCACTTTGGGTTAATTAAGAGAAAAAACTGCTACTGTACAATTACGCCATATCCTCCCACCTTGGCCTGACAACGGGAGATGTATCAGGGGTTTTTCTTTGTCACTTTAGCTGCACCTCTGAAGCGTATAGAAGTCTGTTGCTGTGGTTACGACCTTTGTTTCCAGTGATGCTTGGTCCGTGCTTTCCCCTACCTTTAACAATGGTTACTCAAAAGAATGAAATAATGAGTCATTCATTCGGAAATATTTTGTTAAAATATCCCTCTTTATCATTACATTTCACCACTTAGAAACTAGGCTGTACTTCAAGGCAACAGTTAAAGTCTTAGAAGAACTCTTAAAAAAAAATCTGATTTTTTTTTTTCATTTATAAGAAAGACCTGTCTATGTAATTGAAGAACCTCTCACACATCTGAACAATTAAAACCTTCTTTTGGTTAATGTATTATCTCTGGAACAAGTAGATAAAATCCTATGCAGTAAGCACGGTAATGATTAAAAATCGTGCATTGTCCGCACAGCACAGATTTCAGAGTCAAGGTTTCTGGGCACAAATGCAGTAACAAAACGGCCCCTACAAAAACCAAGTAACTCTCAAGAACACAAGAAGTAATGTTTGTTAATTTAAAATTTTTAGAAACTGAAAGGTGTAAAGTTTGTAACATAAAAGCATCATTAAATTACTGTTCTGTACATACCAGTTGTTCCTAGAATTGAAACTTTATAATATGAAAAATACATTAGCGCTGTACAATTTTTTTTTTTACAGGTAGGTAGGATGAGTTTTGGAAAAAAAAATGATTATTTTTTTTTCAGGGTCATTCTCTGTCAAAGTCAAAAAAATACTGCACAACTTAGCTAGTTACAAAGTATAGACTTGAAACAATTCATGTCTTCTTTTATTTCATGAACCAATCTGAGAATTTTGTTTATTTGAACAGGGGAGTTTTGTTTTTGTTTTGTACTCAAGAGTCGCAATGAACAGGTCCTCTCCTCTTTCTGCGGTTGAGGTTATAGTTGAGTAGCAAGCCTGGGCAACTGCTCAGCTCGGTCAGGCCAGCTGTGGTTTATGGTCACTGATGCGGCCAGCTGACGTGATTGTGCTCAAGTCCAGCTCAGTCTCTAGGTGGCTTTCCATCGTGTCTTCCTGTGCATTCGTTTCAAAGGACTTATGGGAGAGGAGTTCGTGATGGACCCCACAGTAACTTATTGTGGGCTGGTCATATGCCAGAAAGGTTGACACATTCATTGATAAAGGTATCTGGGGGGGGAAAAAGAGATGACATGAGAAAAGTCAGTTATCAAAAGACAGACAAGTACCCAGGGCAAGACTCAGAGACTAACGAAGTGTGGATCTGCCTATCCTTTGTGTGTCTGTGGCTCTGCTGTCCCCACAGCCCCTGGTCCTTTCCATCACTGAATTCAGAAATGATTTCAATACAGAAGTTGGAAGCTTGGGCGGGGTGGGGGGAGCTGCTTCATTATTAAGGAGAACCTTCAGTTTAAGTGGTTCTAAAAATAATAAAAGATTTTCTTCATTATAGAGTCAAGAAGATGGCTTTCTTTTACTTGTTTTTGCATTAAGAAAAGTATTATCTGGTTACTTATGGAACTGGCGTTCAGTGAAAACGTGATTCTGTCACTTTGTCATGAATCAGCATCGACTCCCTCTTCCTCAACCACCTGTCCCCTTGTCCTGCAGGTCTCTGAGGCATTGGGTCCTGATTTCTTCCAGGGTCCCATGTAACACAGGTACACCTACTTGCTTTGAGGAACATTTCAGAAGAGAACTGTCAAGCCATTCTGACTATGCTTACCCATAATCCCTTAATAATGATTTCAGTAAGACCATTCCTTGAAACATCAAGCGCTGTCGTTTGCTCTATGTATCTAGAAGATGGAGCATAGAGAACGGCCACAGAAGAGATCTATGACTTCTGTAAAGCTCTACCAAGCTGCAAGGGAGGAGTTACTTTGAAGGCCTAGTGGTATGGTTGAAGGGGTTCCTTTACTAATCAAAGATAGCAGAGGTCTGAAGAGTAAGGCGGCAGATGCAACGACAACAGTTACGGACACAAAGGAGCACAGGTTAGAGGCCACAGGAGTCTTAGGTGCAGCCAGATGCTAACGTCTAGAGAGTGTTTCTGCTTATTTTCTTAAGATAGAAAGTCAAGGAAGCATCCAGGAACCGTCAGCTCTGACCTTCATGTGTGTTATGGTTTGTGCCGTGTCTAGAGCTCCTCCATTCAGGTCCAGGAACTGACACTCCAGTTTCACTGTGATGTATTAAGATGGTGGGAACAACCCCACTCATGTTTAGATCTGGGATTTCTGGGAGATTAATAGTTAGATGCTTATTCGAATAGACTTCCAAAGATTGAGTCCTGTGGCTTTAAAGGAAGAGGCAGGAGAAGCAGCAGAGGGAGCCTTAAAGGGGCACACACACTCTCCCACTCTGACTCTGTCAGCAAGAAGGCTATTACCTCATGAGGGCTTGAGGCTTTTTACCCGGGACCCTGAGCCCAAATAAACTGCCTTTATTTGTAACTCAAACAGTTCTCATTTTTGTGATACTGTCTCAGAAAATAGGCCAGTACAACTGCTGAATTTCATTGAATGAAACCTTGTACCATTCTTGTTTGGCAAATGGATAAAATGTTTGTGCGTATCAGACTAAATGCCTCTCTGGTCTCAGCTGAAATTAGAGCAGGAAGCCTAGGGAGACAGAATGGCATGTCACTTCTTTACTTTCTGCCCTGTCCTTTCTAGGAGCAGAGCCCCCTCCATCTCTTCTTTTTATACCCTGACCTCTTACCTACAGTTGCTTCTCCCTTTGTCAAAAAGGGTTCTTTCTCTATTTTTTCTTTCAGTCCAAACAGCCTTTTCTAAGATTATTTGTGATGAGTATTTCAGTGTATTAAATATGTAGGTCTTAGTTCCTGGAGTTGGAAACACTATCCAGTTCACCCAATGAAGTTCCTATGTAGTCTTCCCTAGTTCTGTGGAGTTCTCAAATTTCATACATGGACGTATATGGCACATAAACCTAATACAAACAAACAGTCACAACCATTGGAAGGTCACAGAGAAAATACATAAAATATTCGTGTTTAAAATCAAACTTCTTTTTGTTACAGATGAGTTAGCTCTGAGAACTAAAACGCTATCGTGTAAAAATGATTGTGCAGCAGGAATATGTGTAAGCTATAGGGGAGAAAAACCTAGAATCTTTATTGGGTGCATAGTTTCATATCAGCTTCTGGAAAATCAGTACTCAATGATGTCTATGGGTCACATATTTGCAGGGCTGCAGTTGTTACTAACTACCATAGAAATGCATACCTCCTGCATTTATTTGGGGATCCTTCCTGGTTTCCCTGGAATTAACTCTATGGTGAAGAATTTTGGCAAATAATATGACACGATATACTTATTATTTGTGTGTTTTTATGTGCACACACATTTTCCGGTTGCAGTTAGTGTCTAGGGAAAACTGGTCTCTATAAGGCAAAGTTCTATTTTGAAACATAGCACTTAGGTGGCTAATGATCACGTGTTTAAAAAATCCCACACTTCCCACATTATTGAGTACTTCTCATTTTGATAAACCATGTACATGGATATATTGTTTCAGCATCAGGGCATGGTTGCATTTAATATTCCCCAAATTGGGTTAGTTCTTAAAAGTGGTATTGATGCTTTTTCCTCTACAATCTTTTGTTACTCTTCCATCTTATTGATGGAGTCAGGGTCTCTCAATCAAACCCAGAGCTTTCTGATGCAGCAAACTTTTGCGAGCTGGTTTGCTCTGGGGATCCTCTGCCTTCTCCCTTCAGAGGCTGGAGAAACAGGTGGGCTATCATGCCCACCCAAATTTTATGTGGATTTTGTGGATCTAAATTCTGGTCCTTAGGCTTGTGTGACAGGTACTTAACCTATTGAACCATGCCCCCAGATATTTACTTTAAATGTAATTGCTATCCTGTAGATATTAAACATAGAATAGCATTTAGGGGCTAGAAGGGTTGCTCAGTGGGCTGATAAGGTGAGTTTAATTCCTTGGACTCACATGGTAGAGGGAAAGAACTGACTTCTATAGATTGTCCCTTGGCCTTAATAAATCTCTTGTTACAAGGCTTAATAAATATATTAAATACAGGGCTTAATAAATATATTAAAAACTTAAGTATGAATATAAAAGTTTTATTTAAAGTCAAAAGATCTAGTTCACTGTATTTATGGAAAAAACATTAAGACTATACTTTTAGCAAATGCTACTTTGGATTAACAGTTCTGTAGAAATCATGTCTAATTGTAATCATTACATATTTTTTCTAATGTCAATTATATAAGATAAAATGAATTCTAAATACAGTAAAAAATACAAACAAGTAGAGGTATATTCGTTATATCCATTTTCTGGGAAGGAATATTTTATCCTAACCACTTATAATGTGGAAAAAAAAAAGCAGACTTTCTGATAGTCTCATTGTCTGGAGAGAAGAATCCGAGTGTTAGGAAATCTGGACATTTCCCTCTGTTCAAAGGCTTTTGATATCAGGCGGAATGCTGGATGCAAAGGTTCGGGAAGCTACAGGGGACCCTGCAGTCTGTTCTGACTTTGGATCCTGTTGTCGGGACAGATCCTTGTACTACAGTGAGGCTGATGGTTGAGTAGTGATGGAGAAACTACCAGCTGGCACTAAACAAACAGATACTGTGAGGGTCTGAAACCATTGCTATCAACCCCATCTGCTACCAAGTACAGCAGAGGCAGCAGCTGCTGCTCTGTTGTGGGATTGTCAAGTGAATGGACCTTTTCCTTATCTTGTTTCAAATTAACCTGTGTATGACTCTTCTCTCTCCCCATCCCCTCTTCTACCCCCTTCCCCCCGTCTCCCCTCCCTCCACTCTCTGTTCTCTTACTCCTGGGTCTTCTAATATGTTCTTCCCTTGTGCTTAAGCTACTCAAGCCCTGATAAGAAAATAAACAGATTTCTCTTGGTACCCATCATAGCAGAAAGGGTTCTAGGAATGGCAATGGGTTATTTAAATTTAGTAAACTTGTTATATCCTTACAACTACAGCTAGACTTTCCTCAAAATGGTCTCTAAGGTGACATTCCTCCGATTCTGCATTTGAGACTCCAGTTTCTTTTAATATAGTCCTAGCTGATGAAACTCTGACTTATAATTAATGAAGGTTTCCTTTAATCCCTTGGGTCACTGTTTTCTAAGTGAGGTAATTATTATTTAGGTCTAATTTGTGGGAGATTCAGGCATATGAAAATTTAATCTCAAAAGACACTGAATTACGAAATCATTATATGCTATTATAAAAGAAGTGTTGACCAGTCAGTTAGGTGGTTTCCCTTAGGGAAAAAAAATCAGTTCTGATAAAACAGTATTATTTTG
Source organism: Mus caroli (assembly GCF_978045245.1). Classification (NCBI taxonomy): domain Eukaryota; kingdom Metazoa; phylum Chordata; class Mammalia; order Rodentia; family Muridae; genus Mus; species Mus caroli. The sequence goes on from NW_028227264.1 coordinate 62,130,153, forward strand.
ACATCAGTGATACTTGCCTTAGAAGCTGTTTTCTATAACATCAATAATATATATTATTTACATAAAAGATTTACAGTTAAAGTTACCAGTTATTAGTGGTATTTCTCCCAACTCATATGTACTATTCAGTTCTGTGTTTGTAAGTCCTATGTTAAAGTCTCTGGGTTATGACTGGGAAATCATTTTAACCTTATAGTCCCTGTGTGAAATCTGCTTGTATAGATATGCTTATATGGACATGCATATGTATTTCCCAACTTTTAATTAAAAGGCATTTCTATACATATCCTCTATGATGACAAGTGTTGCTTTAGGCCCCAAATGTATAAATAAAAGAGAGTGACAATTCACCTCACAAGAAAGTAATGAAAAGCCCCCCTTTCCCTATGCAGAGTGAAAAATTAGATGCTGTCATACTAAGGGTTATTTGTAAGTGGGGGTTTTAGCAAATACAAGGATTCTACTCTAATTATGTTGGAGCAGAATGCCCACATTGTTAGCATAGTTCACAGGGGGAAACTCTCCCAGTTTTACAAAGTGCTCTCTGACAGGGATGGTCCCCATTCCTGGTCCTTGAAGCTTTGGTACTTAAGAGCTTTGGCTACTATTGTTTGTCTATGTCCAGTGAATATGCTCCACTGGTGTTCCCAGAGATGCTTCACAAAGGAACACTTTGAGATGGAGCCTTTATCATTCTCTGTTCTCGTTGTCTTCATTTTACATTAGAATTCAGAGGCAAATAACATTCATTTTGTTTATTCGTCTAAAACCTGAACTTACAGATTTCTAAAAATTAATTTTATCTCTTATTATCTTATGAAATAAGAGACAGGCATTTTGACTCCCTCACCCTACCCCACTTCCTCTTTCTCCCCTCCATCCCCATCACCTCTCCATCTCCCTCAAAGTCTTTATTCCAGGCTGGTCTTGAACTCCTACCCTGATCTTTCTCTTCAGTCTCCCAAGTGCCCCAGACTCTGGGCACACACTACTACATCTGGCTGACACTTTGTATCCTCCAATGAAACTTCCATCTTTGAAGGCAGCCATCTCTGCTCTTTAGCAGTCCCAGTTTCATAGCAGGAGTCCTAAGTTAGTACAGTGTTGCCAATCTGTCTCAACTCTCTCTTCTAGTTCCAAATGTCTTTCTATTTTTTAGACACCATTCACCCACTTCTCTCACCTTTGCTTTCACTGTTCTCACTCAGATCATAATCTTGTTCACTGTAGTGATCAATATGTCCAGTCTTTATAGAGATGCATAAAAATGTAGGAATTTAAGAATCATCCCTACAGTTAACTAAATATGAACAATATATAAGTAGCAAGTGCTTTCTCTTTCTTCCAGCCTTTTCTTTTGAGGTGATCCTATCTGAAACATTTTTCTTTCTCTGGGGTTAGATGTGGAATTTGAAATATATGCTATTCTGGGAAATCAGCGTCCTTAGTACATTATTTTTTAGAGAAATATCAACACGCGCACATATATCATGACCTTGCTTGTAAAGTTCTTAAAGAGGACTTGTAACTTATAATGCACCCATGCTGCTGATGTCACTGTTCACTTGGACACCTCCGCTTTCATTACACAAGTTGATTTTCTGGACTAATCCTGCATCTTGCTACGGTGTGTGCAACTTTATATTTAGGAATTTGTCAGGGACAGTTGTTCACCCCTTTAAAGCATGAGCTCTGTGGACAGGTTAGTAGTTTTGTTTAAAGGTAAAATAGAAGAGAATCTCTGTGGTGTTATTTGAATAGTATTAAGACTTGATTTCCCAACAGCTCACTTCTCACCTTGAAAATCATGTCACTAATTGTTATTTTCATTTCTAAGTGATGACACAGATGATAAAAACTCAGGGTCATGTGAAGACAAACCCTGTAAGCCTGTATCACACTGCAGCTTGCGTCTCCAGCTGAGAGTCAACGTCTGCTGGATATTTTCTTACTTAATGCTGTTTGGTTTGTAGCACTTTTTTTTTTGTTTTCTGCTTGGCTTCTTAGGTCAGCTACGGGCATTTGGTCTGATTCTTCACTGACACCCGGCAGTCTACTTAACCATTATCACCACCACAATTCACTGAGCATTGATTAAGTGCCACGTACCCTGTTGTTTAGTTCTGGTCTTGTGTTATCTAAGTCCGACAAAGCCTTTAGCAGTTCACAATGAATATGGTGATCCCCATTTTACAGCTGAGGAAACTGAGACCTAGTTTAAATAGTCTGAGATTATCCTCCTGGAGAGGTGCAGGAGTAGTGACCTGAGTACCCGACTGCTTAACTACTTCTTCACTAATGCTTATCATGTTCTAACTCAACCTCCTACGCTAGAGAGCGGAGCACAACATGTCCATTTCTATTATTTCGACACCATTTCCAAACAGGCTTCTTATTTGCAGTGGTTCAAGCATTGGGATTTTCTAGGCTACCCCAAAGTTTTGTAGTTCGGCACCCAAGGTCCTCAGGAGAAAAACATGATTTATCATGTAGGTAGGCTGAGATGCCTTCAACAGAACTGGTTTCTGACTCTTGTGATAGTAATGTTTGCTACATTGAAGTATAAGGAACAGTTTTCACATTAAAGGCACTACAGGACTTGGATGGAAATCATAAAAATACTCCAGTGTTCATGTATGTTGAGATCGCTCAGGAGAACCAGGGATGACTTTAAAGTTAAAACTCTGTGTTGACTTGGGGATCAGGAGAGGTTGTTTTTCAAACAGACTCTACATTCTGTCCATCTTTAGTAAATACAAAGACGTCTGCTACTAATTACATTTCAGAACACTGGTGCTTTTTGTGTGTTTGAATGTGTGTGCACGCACATGTGCACAACTGCTTATGCATATAGAGTCCTGAGGTCACCTATGTATTTTTTTTTTTTTTACGGCATCTCTTACTGGCCTAGAAATCACCAAATGCTCTAGATTGATTGGTTAGGGAGACCTAAGGACCTACCGGTCTTTGCATCCCCAGCTGTAGGGTTTCAAGAGGTCTACTATGCCCATCTTTTAAAATGTGCATTAGATAGGTTGCTCTCTAGTCTCTATGCTTGCAGGACAAGCACTTTACCAATTGAACTATCTCTTCAGGCCTGATTCCGTTCACTTTTCCCTTAACAAGATATATATATATATATACATATATATATATGTATATATATGTATATATATATTAGATATTTCAATCAAGATGTGGTTTGTGTTGTTTCATATTGAATGGCACTGTTTTGTTTTCCATAAGTAAAACCTTTCTAGGTCGGTGTTGCAGGACGCCAAGACGGGAAATTGAGAGAAGATATGAATAAGGCAGTTTCTGTTTTCTAGTAAAAACTTTTCTAGTATAGGGCAGGGGCAAGACAGAGGCCATGGAATAAAGAAAAGTAGTGGCCAGGGTGAGCCAGACAAGTATGATACATGTGTTTTTAAGATGTAGAATTATATACATTGTGTTCCGACTGGGTGATTCTACTAACATCATTCATCCGTTAAAGATGGCAAATGAGATGGACGCCTATTTCTGTTTGAGACTTCTGTTGTTATTTTTCAGATTTAGTGGCAAGTCAATATTGCTGAGAAGTGATTGGATAGTTACTTTTATAGACTCTTCAATGGAGATCATATATTTTACCCAGAAAGTGTTTTCTTTATTCTGGAACACTGGGACATTCTAATGGTTAATTAGAATGCACAGAACAGACTGTTGACTCGTTAATTTTAATCACCTTGGTTCCACTGGTAAACTATTTTTAAAAACATTTTCAAGAGGTGCTTAATTAGGAGCACGAATTATGTTATCTATCTCTAAGCCTTAAGTAGGTCTAATTTTAAAAACCCTGGAAGTATTTGGAAATTCTTAGTGTTATAATCTGGCCCTTAGTACTCCATTTTGATGTATCTATATCTATATCTATATCTATATCTATATCTATATCTATATCTATATCTATATCTATATCTATATCTATATCTATATCTATATCTATATCTATATCTATATCTATATCGATATCGATATCTATATCTATATCTATCTCTCTCTCTCTCTCTCTCTCTCTCTCTCTCTATCTCTATCTCTATCTCTATCTATATCTATACTTCTACATTACTGTCTAAAGTTTCTATTGTTATTTTGAGATTGTGAGAAGAGAGTGATAAAGTTTTTCCAGTGACTGCAATATGAGAATAGTGTGTAGGGAAACTCTGTTTGCAGGAGCACAATGGTTCAGTTGGCTTTGTGTGAAAGGCTGTGTTATGGTAAGCTAAAACGGAGTGAAGTCGTGAGATAGAAAAAATAAGATTTCGATTTGAAAGGTAATAGTTCCCCTTGCAGCAAAATACATTTAGAGTACAAAAAAAAAAATTCCTAGATTTAGTAGCTACATGAGTATCTACAAATTTGTATCTTAGTCCTGTTCTCATTGTGCCTCAGTAATGTGAAGAGACTTATAAAATGAGAGGCTCTTTGTCTTTGATACACACACACACACACACACACACACACACACACGCATATATATATATATTCACTTAAATATATCTGAAATATTTTAGTGACGTGGCTACCTGTGAAGATAACTTTGTTCCTTAAGAATACTGTATTTCTTGGTTTGTTTTCAGTTTGCAGCAGGGGATGAATAGTAATTATCTATATGTTATTTTTATAAATCATGCTAGCATCTACAAAACAACACAGAAACATTCATCTGTTCTTCAGGTTGTGGTTGCTGGAGGCAGAGAGATGTGCCACAGTTTGGTCCTCATGGATTCTGCATAGGCCTGTGCCATCTTGACATGAGTAGTCACGGAAGAGACAGAGCTCCACTTAGGCAGTGTGCCTCCTCTCTGCTGCTCACCCCACTCCTTACTTTTGTCCCCAGTAATCCTTCTCTAAATTCTTAAGGTAATTTTTTAGATCTACTTCATGGTAGGATTATTATTAGTAGTAGTATTAGTCATTAACTGTTTTGAACATGCTCATATACAGCCCAGGGTGACCTCAAAAATTACAATGTAGTTCAAGAATGCCCTTGAACTCCTAATTCTGCTGACTTAGTTTCTGATTGGTGCTAGAATCTGTCTCCCACCAATCCTAGTTATATGCTGTGCTGGGGATTGAACTCAGGGCTTCCTGCCTCGTAGGCAATTTATTATTATTACTTTTAACCAACTAAGCTACATACACAACTCAATAGGAATGTTTTTAAATTTCTGTCTTCATCCATCTTTATTCTTACAAGTTTTATTTCATATTAGACCACAGCTTTCTTGAGTTCATGGATTATTAACTATTTCTCTATTGCTTTTGTACTTAGTTTTATCTGGCTAAGACTTAGCTGACAAGATGCTAACTGGAAGTGGGTTACTGTAGTAGGGACTGGCAGGGCTAAGGAAGGGATTCTTTTTTTGAAGTTTGTCAAATATCATGTGGAAAGCCCACCACAGGCTCCCACACACTGTCCTGGTGTGGGGCTGTCTGCTTTGCTATTCTGGGCTTTCTCCCTTTCAGGCTTGTTTTCATCCTGCTTGGGAATGCACCTTGTTGCATCTGTCTGCACTTAACATGCCAGCATCTTTTAAACACCCTGTTTTGTATCAGTTATGATTCTCACAACCTCAAATGGCTACGGCAGAGGCAGCTGCACAAACAGAATCTCTGACACAAAGGCAGTCAGCCAAAGAGTAAACCAAGGAGAGACACACCAACCACTGAGCTATTACTATTACTTTTTTGAAACAGACTAGAACATTGATGGAAGAGAATTATATTTTTACTTCATTTTAATATTTTATATTATTTAGGGTTTATCTATACCTATATATACCATACTTATAAATGGTCCTATGAACGTAGTGAAAAAAAAATAACTGGAGAATAAGAAGGTATTTAGTGCCTACTGCAAAAAAATGAGCAGATTCTAGGATAACTGAGCTTTGTGGGAGCTGTATGACTGGGGGAATGTATGAACATCTAATTATGAAGAGATCCAAGATAGTATTATAACTTCAGGTTAGAGGTAGTGCTTAAAAATGAATTATCAGAAATCTATTCTATTGTTGAGGCACATAATGCCGACTCCATAAAGCTTGGGTTCTTTTTAAAAGTTTTAATCATTTTTAAACCTTTCACTCGTAATCTTTATTGTGAAACTGGCTTTATCTTAAACTTACTTTAATATTTATCTTTTTTTTTTTTTTTTTTGAGTCAGGGTTTCTCTGTATAGCCCTGGATGTCCTGAAACTCACTTTGTAGACCAGGCTGGCCTTGAACTCAGAAATCCGCCTGCCTCTGCCTCCTGAGTGCTGGGATTAAAGGCGTGCGTTACCACCCCTGGCTTAATATTTATCTTATTATGAAAATTGCAAATTAAATGTTTAACGCCTAAAACCTTGAAGTGAATGTTACATGAAATATTAATTCTGTGATGGTTTTCCTCTTATAAATTTCAGGATGTTATTCCTGTTTTGTCCTTCAAAATTCTCTCTCCATTTGCATTTCTCTCGTGCTTTCTAGAACTCCTCGTGATCTCCAGGAGTTTGACGTGTCTGCCAAATTAGCCCTCCCAGTAATGGGCCCTATCCCGGACCTTGCTGCATTAACCTCTGTTTTATTTTTGTAATGCCAGTTCATGGTGCTGCTTCCCTGTTACTGATGCAGAGCAAAATGCCCCAAAACAGTGTTCATTTACATGCAAATCTCTCTGCACAGCCCGATGCCTACCAAATTGGCATCATTGCCAGGTGAAGTGATGAGACCCAAATTGAGACTACGGCTCAAAGGCTCTGCTAATCTTGGAGCTGCGTTTCCAAAGCTGTTTCTTCATACCTATGTGCAATGAGGTGCAGTGGCTAATTGGTTTGAAAACATTGTTCTTTGACTTTTTTTTCCCTCCATTCTGGGGCAGGGCAGGGAGTTATAATAGTGCTTTCATGATGGAGAAGTTGATGCTTGAGACAAATTTCTGTATGCCTGAAAGACCACCAATTGTTTCAGAAACTGCAAAACAAGAAGCAGATAACTGTGACGTTGCTCCAGAAGAGACTGAAACAGACTTCTATGTGTGTGCGTGATTGGCAGGGCAGTGTGGTCTCAGAGACAGTCTCTGTATGAGATCCTATGGTTGGTGACATTTATGTGGTTGGTGGTCATTTATATTTCAGTAGCTTTGTAGATGTTTTCCTCTCTTCATTTAGTTTACTATGGTCTCAACATTTTTTATCAAATAGATTATGTGATTCTTTTAAAAGCTGTATTTATGATAATTATGATGAAGATGATGATGATGATTGTGGTGGTGATGATGATGTGGATGTATTATATATGATGTGTGTAGGAAGAGTTGGATCAGAGAACAATTTTCCGAAGTCCCTTCTTATCCTTCCTTTATGTAGGTTCTGGGTATTGAACTTGGGTCACTCACCTTGCCCTGCAGGTGCTTTACTCACTGAGCTATCTCCCCAGCTCTGACTCTGCATTGCCATATGTCCACATACAATACTTGTCCTGTGTGCCAGGACTGTGACATCCCAGACTCCACAGGAGCCCATATTCCTTGGATCCTAGTGGCTGTCTGTTTCCCTGTGGAACAGTCTGTTGATTATACATCATTCTAATGTGAGATCCTTCAAACATGATGATATAGCACTGTAGCCCCAGCTACAGATGCAGCAGCAGGATTGGACAGTGGGATTGCTTGAGCCCAAGAGATTGCCCTGGATTCAGCTAAGAAAAGCCTAGCAACATCTGATTTTTTTTAAAAAAAAAATCATTCCCTTCTACAATACAAAAACTAAATTACTTCCTAAACCTTGTATAGGTTCTCCAGTGATGTGATTACATACTGACGAATGCTGAGTTTTTTTAAATCAAACTTATAAAATTAATCCAGAGTTTAAATGAAGTTATCTGCAGCTAATCGAGACAATATTGTAGATATGTATCAATCTGCATGAAAATGCTGAACTTGAGGTCAAATAACACTTCCAATGTCCATTATGAAAAATCACTCAGAAAAATCTGATTCTGCTGTGAATGTCTTAGAATTTATGTTTATATACACATTGGTATGAAATAATGCTTTTCTATACATTTATCCATGCATCCCTTCACACACACACACACACACACATGCACACAATCTATTATTGGCTGCTCTAGGGATCTTGAAGAAAGAGAACAAATTCAAGTATCTCACCTGCAAGAAAAATATTTTTTCCTAGGAGGGCGGGAGGATGTGTTGATTATGAAGTGTGAGATCTGCCATTTCTCTGAGGTATTGTACCTGTGCCTCTTGTTTGAACTGGTCATTTGGGCATCATTTATACATTGTTATCATTTCATAGGAATTAACCTCATCTACCTCCCTAGATTGTAAATTCAACAGGGAATACAGACTTCCCAGGACTTTGTTCAAGCTTCTGTGTTGATAAAACTTTGGAATTCTTGTCAGTAGAGTGACAGGCAGGGAAATAGATTGTCTGTAATGCATAGTAGCACAATACGTAAACTAATATGTATTTAATTCATTACCCTTTTCGCCACAAACATAAGCTTTTTTAAAAGGATAATACCTAACAAAATAACCTTTGTTATTATGCAGCTATTGTTGACATTTAAGCAGAACTCAATGTCTAGATTTCATTAGTGTTTTGTTTTGCCTTCATTTGACTGTTGGGTAGGAGGAGGGTACCTAGCTTTGCTCAGTGTTACACTGATGCCGCCTCACCTCATTTCTGCCTCCCCTTTCATACTCAAACCTGCTGAACACAAGCTGCCTCATCCTGTGGAGGGGACATTTTCTTTCCCATCATGTCATAGCATGTGGTAGGACTTTCATTTCTTAGAGATAATGAGCAAGCTAAATGGTAATATTTTCTACAGTGCTGTTTGATCAGCCCATGTATAATCAGAGAATGCCCTTTCAACTCTGCTTTGATAAAAGCTAATTTAAAAATTAGATGTGTGACAGAAAAAAAAAAAAAGGGAGATGTTACTTCTCAATGGTCTATTTTGTTTCGCGAAGCAATGTAATTATTTGGTTTCTACTTGAGGTTCAAAGTAGGCATCAAAAATACATTTAAAACTAAAGATAGGTTGCTGCAGAAGTAGCTCAATGGCTACAAGCACTTGTTGCTCTTCCAGAGGATTGGAGTCTAATTCCAAGCCCCTGTATCAGTTGTCTTACAGCCGATGGTGACTCTGGAAGATTTGACATCCTCTTCTGGGCTCTTTGGGCACATGTATGGGTGGTGTGTGTATATGTGTATGTGTGTGTATACCTGTATGCATATAGATGTATAGACATTAATAAAATTAAAAAATAAAAATCTCAGCCACATTTGAGTATGGAAGCTTGAGACTATTTGCCGATTTCAATATCACTAGGGCACCCCATATAGAGAAGGTCTTCACTCCTTTGAGCATAACTTAGCATTTCACAATTTATATGAACAGCATGAAAAAATGCAGAATAATGAGAGAATTATGGCGGTGAAAAATTTTTGAATGGTTTCTTTGCTGTTAGATTCTCCCAGCTTATCCCTTTAACTAACAACCTGAATGGTACAAGATCACCAATGAAGAAATCATAAACCTTAATTTCTAAAATAAATTTTAGTTAGATCGTATATGGAATGCACACTTTTCTGTGTAGAAAGCTCAGTCTTTTATAGACATTACCAACTCATAATATTTTATCCTACTTTGTTATTTAAATATATATGAAAATGTGAAAGTATCTGATATCAGAGTATCAAGATCAGACTAAGGAGGTTGAAGATGTCTCACATAAAGGAAGAGAGTCATAAACATAAACAGTCTTTAATCTGACTTTCAATATCTGAGTCTCCACCCAGGTTTCAATTTTAAGAAATATTAATGGAGCCCTGATAACACTGTAAGATACAGATAAGTATGATGATAATGGTTAGGGACTTTCCTGGGGACATCTTTGTCAGTTTTCTCCTCTTCTTCATCTTTGTCCATCAATATTTGTGGATTTCCATTTCAGACACAAACTGTGCCAAATATTTGGCGATAACCCCAGAAGCAATGGTATGAGGCACACTGATGGCCTAATGTCTCTGTCACTATTCAAAACATACGGGTAGTATTATTACCCTGTTTGGGGTTTTGAAGTGTCTAAGAGTAGAAAAAGCTGTCTGAACACTAAACAAGCATAAATGCATTCTCTTTGTTCTTGGATGTGAAGTGACAAACTGCCTCTAGCTCCTGTCTTGACTTCCCTGCTCTGATGGACTGGCATCTATAATTATAAGCCAAATACCAGCCGGGCGTGGTGGCGTACGCCTTTCATCCCAGCACTCGGGAGGCAGAGGCAGGTGGATTTCTGAGTTCGAGGCCAGCCTGGTCTACAAAGTGAGCTCCAGGACAGCCAGGGCTATACAGAGAAACCCTGTCTCATAAAACCAAAAAAAAAAAAAAAAAAAAAAAAAAAAAAAAGCCAAATACCTCCCCTTGCTCCTAAACTACCTTTAATCATGATATTTTACCACAGCATCAGGAAAGAAATAGGACCGGCAGAAGTCTTAGACTAGTTGTAAGTGCAGGCAGAGATCAATTTTAGTACTTGCTATTTTGTGATTGCTTAGATGGAAACATTTGAGCCCTGGCATCACGCTTACCCTAAGAGATGATACAAGAAGAAGGTAACTCTTCCTTGAGCTGGAATTGTTGACCTTGGAAACTTGTTAAATTCTAAACTGAATTGGAGTTTGTAGTGGGGTCCTTTCCAAATGCCTCATGAGTACAACTGACACAGTTTGGATGGGTTAACTGCATCTTGTTGTTGAGACAAGGCCTTGCCTGAGCTTGTCCAGTGCTTGCTGTGTAGTCAAGGTTTCCCTGGACAACATCTTGGCATCTTCCTTGTTCAGCCTTGTAAGTGCTGGGATTTATATTTTAAGGATTTCCTCATTTTGCTTTTTATTATTAAGGGACATAAACCTGAGACTACAGTAAGGGCAAATTTTCAGTCACCCGATAAATACGCTAGGTTCTTGAGATCGAGTTGCTCTTGTTATGTCACAAATGAACAATTCTTATCTCCTTCTGAAGGGCAGTTTGAAGATACAAATTAATGGATGGAAATATTGCTCAGTGGTAGAGCACTTGCCTAGCATGTATAACTCCACAAACTCAATTCCCAGTACATATGTCTGTACGTGTAGGTATATGAAGAAAACACATTACTCAAAAGGGCATCACATATATAATTCATATGTTAAAAATTGCAAGGATGCTGTTACATTGTGTACAGCAGGTAACACACTGGCATAGCAACTTCTAGTTTCATGAAAGAGGCATGATAAGTAAGACCATACTCTGGGTGGCACTTAAGGATGCATATCTAAGGGCATAGCCCCTGAAGAACAGTGGAAGTTTGCTGAACCTATTGCCTAACTGTTGTATTGATTGCTTCATTCACACATGTGTTCAATGAAGGGGCAGAGACAAACAGTTTCTTTTATATGTTATGGTGTAGAAACTGCATCTTAAGCCCATCTTTGATTATTCAAATTACATGGTTTTGAAGAAAGCAAGACTCCATCTATAGTAAATTAGACTCGTGGGATCTAGGGGGATTCAGATTTTATGATGTTTAATAATGCGGAAGTCTTTAAGTACAATGCAGGCTTTTTAGTAGTCCCCTGATCACACTTGCCCTCCCTGACCCTTGGGCAAGCATCTGCTTTATTGTCAGAGCACACAGGTGGCTTATGATTGAGCACACAACTGCAGCAGAAACGCCTGCTTGGTTCAGCATCAGTCGATGTAGTCAGTGGCTCCTGCTTATCAGTCTCTCTGCTCATAACTTTATGGCCTATCCTCTGGATCCACCCAGCTCCAAGCAGACCCCACCAGTCCCAGGTCCGATGTATAATCTTTGACACTGGCAGTCTAGAATTGTCTGCCCCACACTAATTTAGAGCGAATCCTTTATCTGTTGCTTCAACTCCATAGCTTTAGGAGGTAAAGATCTTCCTGGAAACCATACATCCTCAGCCTCATTCTTGCAGGGGCTTTGCCTCTGGGCCACGGGAGTTATTTGTAGGACTACCATCACCCTAAGAAGCCTGTGGAGTCATTGGGAATTTGGTATGCAAGAAAGCATGTCTCAAACTCATAGCACAGTGAATGCATTCCTAAAGACTGGGGCCTTGATCTCAGCCTTTACAAAAATCTGCTTGGGGGCTTGGGGTTTTAAACTTCTGCCAGGAGTGATATTGATTAAGTGTTTTCTGCCTCGCCCATTTGCTCTCCTTCTGTTCAGTGCTGCAGTGAAATCACGGCACGTGCCCTGGGAATCACTAAGGCAATGAATCCAGCACTCATGACTTCAATACATTATTGAGAAGAAAGCACAGATGGACTGCAAGGGAGAAGTCATTCAAGCTAGCTCATGTATTTGATAATTAATAAATATAACAGAGGAATGGAACAGCAAATGCTGGAGTAGCCACACTAAATTTTAACTGAAGTATAGCATGAAAATCATCCTATTTTTAATGTTTAAAGATTCCCTGACCAACACTAAAAGGCCATCTTTGTGTATTTGAGACACTTGACAGAAATTCAGTGACACCATTCTGGTGAATGGTTTGCGTGTAATCCACTTTGGATCCAGTTTAGACTGCAGGCACTCCTGTTTCCTGACTATGAGTTAAGGTTTAGGAGCTGGGCTGTGACTTAGAAATTGCAAGATAACTAAGCATGACTCTTGGTTTTGAGGAACACCCTCAGTTCTTCTAGGCTGGCGTCAGAATGGCTTAAGAGAGGTGGTACCTCAGCTGAGCCCTGGAAGATTACAGCATATGCCTTTGGAGGAGGGATGACAGGTGTGTGCATAGGCTGTGGGAACAGAGAAACCAGGAGAAGAGGACGGATGAGTTGAATCATTAGCAGTGGGCTTTGAAGCACAGCATGGCTCTTCATTACTTACAGAAGAGTGAGTTTGGGCAGGCTAACCCCTGAGAGCCACAATGTTGGTGTTTGCTCAATGGATGCAGCAATCTCCACCTTCCAAATTTGTTGTTAATTCGAGGTTGATAAATGTACGCTTCCTAGGATAGTAAATCGTCAGTAAATGAAAGAGATGATTGTAATATCACTACTGATCGAAACACCCCCCTCCCCGTGCTTTCTCTTCCTGTCATTCCCACACTGCTGTTTGAGTACATAACCAAAATAAGCCCAGAGAATTAAGTAGTCTTTAAAGGCTCTGCCAACAGTCATTTCTCCGATAATTACTACCACTGCCACATTAATCTGTATTTGAGATGCCATCTGATTGAAGTGCTCACAAATTTATAACTTTGTCTGTTAGACTGAAGGAAGGAGAGAGAAACCTTTGTGCATTATCAGAATTGTTGGCTTATTGGTGGAAAGGATGTTGGTCCAGCATCAGGCATTCGAGTGGCTATGAAGCACCAAGAATGTTAACTCTGGAATACGATACCGACTTCCTGCTTGGCTACACCATTCTGTGCTCACCCAAGGGATGAGAACGATGATGTCAACTGAGTGAATACCCATACATTTATAATAGGAATGCTACATAATAAAATCCTAACGTTCTTCTCCTAGAGAAGAACAATCCCTGTATGCTGGCAGGTTGGTTTTGATGCCAAGACTCAATAAAACAGCCCAAGCGGGAATTCTTTATACACTTCAGATTTTGGTTAGTATCGGTGAACCACATGTCTTCCTGACTTCCATAGGTTTGTTCCATACATTGTCAGCTTTGTTTTAAAATGATGAACAGTCAAATCATTATAGAAAGTAGAAATTACCCTGTGGAGGCTTCTTTTTCCACCCCTATATAGATGCTGTAATACAAACAACCAAACATTACAATTTCAGGTCCAAACCCCAAACAAGTTGTCTGTAACCTGGAACACAACGTGCTGCTTTCTGTAAACCACGTATCACTTTATTTCCTGAGAGAAAGGGGGCATTCTAAAAGCAGTGCGGGGCCTGAGGCTGGCCCTCATCCAGGTTACCTCATGTTCCCTCTGCTACAGCTCCCTGCTTCTCATCAGGAGGCACATTCAATGCTATCTACAGTGTGAAGGCTTAAGGAAAAAAAATTGAACAGTTATGTAATCATCCTTGCCTTAGCTGGAGGAACTTTGTGTTTGTGCTCTCTCTGGCACGTCTTAAGCATTATTGTGTGTTAGTGACTATTCTTCCAATTATATCTCAAGGTCCTGAGAACAACTAGTTATCTTTCCTATGTATTACCTGGTCCTCTGGAGACATCTGTGGATTCCCCCCCCCCTTCCTTAGACATTTACATAAAGTTTTACCTAGTTTGATGACTCCTAGATCTTGGATTTGTAGTTTATGTTCCTTCAACACCCAGGGCAGTATTGGCAGCAAGCTGAGCCATAGCCCCAGATATGTGTGTTTATGATGCTACTGAACATTCTTCCAAAGAGCAGAGTTTCTTACGCACAGCTTGTGCCCATAAATCACCCTTATAATCCCTACCCCAGTATAGTCAGACGAACATCCAGGAAATAAAATTGGAAGTGTAAATCTTGCCTCCAAAATGTATAAGTATAGATTTTACTTTGCTCTCCTAGGTGTTAATGAGTTATCGGTGCTTTAACTTCATGACGAAGGTTCTAGATGAAATAGATTGAGTATCTTAGAAATTGTATCTAGATTTCAAGAAGCTCTTAATGGAAGACAAATGCTTGTATGGTGGTCCTACATTAAATGAGTTGCTGGTGTATTGCCCTGGCCCCCACTCTCCCTCACATGTGACTTGCTAGCATCACCCTGAGCTTAAGGATTGCATTGATAACACATTAATTGTCTGGATTCTTCTTGACTGTCTAACTGAGGAGAGACCTTCCTCTTACCCATCTATCTTCTCAGTCACCTCTCTTGCCAGTCCTTTCTTCCCTTGTCTCAAAGAGCAACTGTGCCCAGCCCTGTCTCATAGCCATGGACACTACATGTACACTGGTCAGTAAGGGGCACCATAATCATGCAGCCCTTCAAATACACAGGAGACTTCTGGGGACTTAGGCTTACTCTCTGGAGAAGGAGTTCTCCACATCATATTTGCTTTCTTGGGTCAATCAAAAGTCCGAGAGCCATGCTCTCATCTGAGGGAAATTCACCAGTGGTTTTCAGAGGTAAAGATAGTAAACTGATCAAAGCCATGTTCCTCAGTTCCTCAGAGGCTATTTAATAACTCTAGATGGTTTGAATGTGATTAAGCCAAATGGAAGCCAGCCAATGGGGGGTTTTAAGCTGGAGAGTGACATTAACCTGTGTTAACAAACTAGCAATCTAGAGAAAAGAAGATGCTAAGCCTGAGTATCTGTGTTCAATGATATTAGGCTACCACTGGAGAGTCCAGGAGAGAAAAAAATATAATGTCAGTGTGATAGTAGCCATGGAAGTAGGAGTGGGATGGACAGGTTTCAGAAGACTTGAGGTAGGGGAATAAGATGGGTGGAGACCAAAGGATTAAAGATGGAGGTGACCAGTTCAAGTTCCATATCCCCTGTTGTTAGGAGCCTTAGCTAGGCTCACCCTCATAGATTCCTAGGAATTTCCATTGTCCTAGGTTTCTATGTCATTCCAGAGATGCCACCACCATAATTCCAGTTTTCTCTCCCTCTGTCCTCTCCACACTTGATCCTTTTTGTTCTTCTTTCTACTTCTTCTCCAACCCAGTTCCATCCCTCCACCCGCCCCCCCCCAACCCTGTCTATTCTTGTGGAAGAGTGAAGGAAGGATTGAAGGACCCAGAGAGGTCAAGGATAACATAAGAAAACCTACAGACTCAACTAACTGGAGACCATAGGGGCTCACAGAGACTGAGCTACCCACCAGAGAGCGCTCACGGGATGTAACTAGGCCATCTACACATGTGTAAACAGATGTACAGATTGGTCTTCATGTGGGACCCCTAGCTGCAAGAACAGAGGCTGCCTCTGACTCTGTTGCCTGCCTTTCGACCCCTTACCCCTAATTGGGCTACTCTGTCTAGCCTCAATAGGAGATATACCTAGTCCTATCACAGCTTGATAGACCAAGGGGGTGGATATCCATGGCAGGCCTCCCCTTCTTTGAGGAAGAAATGGGGGGATAGAGGGAGAGGATGTGAGAGGGAAGGCCTTGGAGGAGAAGGAGGAGGGGAAGCTGCAATCTGGATGTAAAGTAAATAATTAAATTAATTTTTAAAATATAGAGTAGAGGTGAATGAACAGAGCACCTCAAGGATAATTAATGCTCAGGACTCAGAATGCAGAAATGCTCTCATGTTTGGGCATCCTCTGAAACAGAATGCATTTCAAGGTCAACAGGCTCGAATTTGCTTTTGCTAAGAGTTTGGTATATATATAAAAAAATGAAGGTAAAGATACAGTCAGTAGAGATATTCAGGAAGCAGATTGTCTTGCTCTGAAGGTCAGGAGAAAGGCCTTTGTCAGAGCGATCAGACTGCTGAGATGGCGTGCCCACAAACTCCCTTTATTCCCATAGAGTGTGTGTTTTTATAAGGCAAGCCAACCGCTCCTTTAAGAACATTTTCATAGTTTATGCTGTCATTTTATTGCTTTCCCCTCTTATCCACATTTCCATGGCTATGTCTGGTTTCCCAGGATTTCACTCTTAAACTTCAATTCGTAAATTTTTTTCCCTTTTGTCTGAGTGAAGCAAGAGTTCAAAGCATGGTATCCGTATCCAGAATTTTGCAACATCCTTATAGTTTTTCATGGAAGTCGTTGCTATGTTCTCAAACATATCTGGTTTACTTTATAAAAAGAAGGGCCTTGTATCCTTACGGGTTTCTGGAACTGGTTCCTGCAGGTAGAGTTACCCATTTGCCTTCCTATTCATCGTCCCTGTAAAATGTGGTTTATGATACTCCTCCTCGTTTATCATGCTCCTTTGCTATAACTAGCTAAGTGACCTTGAGCAAGCCACCGTCCTTACTGTCCCCTCAATACGAATAGCACAATCTTCTAGAGTCAATGTGGCCTTAAGACCTATGAAGAATAAGTTTGAACAAATTTAGGGATCAGGATGAGGGAAGGCTGTTTAAAAGTTTTAGCTCTTTGGAGGAACCAGATCTTATTAAATTATTCAGGATGTAATAAAGGGGACTTTATAAGATCTTTCCCTCATCTTTCTACATACACTAAAAGACCTCAATTGCAGCTAAAATGGAGAGATGGAGGTTAGGAACATTCCCAGAAGCGATAAGCGCTGCTGGCTCCGTTCTACTGGAAAAATTCTATCAATTTTTTTTTAAAGAAAAGAAGAGGGGCTTATATAAAATATGAAGGAAAAGGAAATTGCATGTGCAGATGTGAGACACCATCTGTGTTTCTGGATCTCTTCCATACTCCACACCTTCAGTGAAAGAAATTGTTGATTGAAAGCTCAGATTTTGCTGGCTAACGTGGTAAAAGCTTCCTGTGTGTTGCTTCTCAGGGATTTTAAAAATAGATGGCTCTGAATGAGGGCGTTAATTTTTAGCCCCATTGTTCTGGCCTCTGCCACTCGGGAAGCGTGTCATCAGTGACCCCACACTTCCATTCCCACCCAAAGTGATTAACAACACGGAGAACTTACAAGGTGCCCGCCAAACACTGGGCCCTCTGCATCAGCTCAGACGTTGGACTGTAAATAGCATTTGCCTCTGACTGCAGCTTGAGTCTGTGGAATTTCTTGGCCTAGAGCAGAGTCCTGTGTTGTGCCTTTGAAGAACTCAGCCATTGGTGTAATTGTAACTAGGCAGTGTCATGAAGTTAGAGACACATGGCTCCATTTTGTATTTCTTGTTTCTTTCTGATCTTAATGCTGTCAGTGCCCAGGCTGTGCCAAGGCCCAGGCCCAGGCCTGCTGTGGTCTCTGTTGCCCAGCCCCTCACCATAACTTAAGTAGAACTATCTCCCATCTCAGCATAGCTCTTTACCCTGATCTTATCTTTAGTGATGGAGTAAGATATTTGCTTTAAATTTGAACCTACTTTCTCTACTTTGATGTAAAATAGGTTGCAGTGTGTTTCCTAATCTTAAGTGTCCTGAGCATTATATCTTTACATGTATCTATTGGGCACTTCTAAATGGTGCTTATTTATAGAAGAATTCCAGGGAGAAACAACTGTGGGCCTTGCTCTATTTGACTGTGAATGGATCTGACTCTCTCTCTCTCTCTCTCTCTCTCTCTCTCTCTCTCTCTCTCCTATCCCTCCTCCCCTCTCTCTCTCCCAGCTCAAGTAGCCACTTCAGGAGCTGAATGTACTCCTAAGCACCTAATGAAGGAGGTTGTGAGCCGCATATTTTTAGAATTAATGTGTCCAATACTGACAGTGTTCTTAAGTAGCTTGATTCTTAAATGTGTGGCTTAAATTGATTCTTAAATGAATTTCTTGGGTCTGGGGAAGACGGCTCAGCACTTAAGAGTGTGTCCTGCTCTTGCAGAGGGCTCAAGTTTGTTTTTTAGTAACCATGCGGGACAGCTCACAACTGTAATTCTACTTTCAGAGATTTTGATACTCTCTTCTGGCCTCTGCAGACCACTGAATTCACATGAACTCACTTCACACACACACACACACACACACACACACACACACACACACACACACAAACATACACATTTAAAAGCTATCTTAAAGTTTGTAATAAACACAAATTTTAAATGAAAGAAATCTCGCTGAAGAGCTACTGACAATTGATAGCTGATAGGAGAGGGACTCTTTGTGGGTGTGTCCCTGATAGGCCAGCTGTACCCCAGTGGAAGGCCACACATACATGTGTATATGGGCTGCACAAATTGAACTAGATATATCCGTAAAACAAAACAAAAAAGATAACAAAAATTATGTGCAGGGGGCAGTTATGGGGTGAGTTGGGGGAAGGGGGTGAATATGACCTAAATACAGTTTATGAAATTCATAAAGAGCTAAAAATGAAGAGGAAGGAGGAAGGAAGAAGATAGACTAGAAATTGGGGTCTAGAAACAAACAGGGTCCTTATATGTACTATATACACAGATAGTGACGATCTACTATCTGAGTGGTCTCAGAAGAAACCAAACTCTATCCCTAACTTAATCTAGATTTATAACTTGGTCTGGGACATGTAGCCTCAAGAATTGTTAAGTAGTAAGCTTCTGTCATCTAAGATATGTGTGTTGCATCATGATGGCATCCCTAGTAATCCAGCTGAAGGAGAGATATAATGGCACTCTTGTTCTCTCTCTCTAAAAGCCTCATTAGTAGTAAGAATGTATTTGGTGCTGTTGTATACATATCTCCAGGGGGAACAGGGAAACGTGTGAGCATTTTTCTGAGTACATCTCGGGCAGGCATAGTTTTGTTCTAGTGTGTGACTTCAACCCCTGGAATGAGTCTTCCTACCTCTTCACTACTATTCTCAGCTGATCCAACTAAGCCAATCTTGGGATTCCTCGGTATTCTTCCATTGTATGCCAAACAGAACTCGAGGGGAGGGTCTATTTCAAGTTTGACCAAATGGTGGTGTTATGGGTTGAGCATGTCCTATGTTTTCCTTTCCCCTGTCCAAGCATGCTTTAGTTGCATTAGCTAGCATCTTTAAAAGGGCAAGAGAAACACACACACACACACACACACACACACATGAGAGTGAGAGAGAGAGAGACAGAGAGAGATATACAGTCAGAGAGAGAGACAGAGAGAGAGATATACAGAAGAAAGAGAGATAGACAGAGTCAGAGAGAGAGAAAGAGAGATACAGAAGAAAGAGAGATAGACAGAGTCAGAGAGAGTGAGAGTGAGTGAGTGAGTGAGAGAGAGGAGAGGAGAGAGAGAGGAGAGAGAGGACCCTTTTGC
The DNA here is from genome assembly GCF_978045245.1 of Mus caroli. Classification (NCBI taxonomy): domain Eukaryota; kingdom Metazoa; phylum Chordata; class Mammalia; order Rodentia; family Muridae; genus Mus; species Mus caroli. The sequence goes on from NW_028227264.1 coordinate 62,150,020, forward strand.
TGGTATCACATCCCTGAGTATTAGTCCTCACTAAGTGTACTGTCTACATCACAGAGATCAGACCTGTGAAGAGACAAGAGCAGGAAGAGGGAAGATGTTGCCATAGACAGCTTAAACCTTCTTCTGCCACCATTAAGATCTGTTCTTGGAAAGAACAGGAATATTGTGGTATTTTTTTCATGGTAAGAGTTAAGAATGACTGCTTGGCACTGCTTTGACAATTTAAACATCCAGAAGCAGCCGAGCCAAATAAGCATCTGTATTTGAACTAAGAAACTGTATCATCATTTCCATTTTTGACCTTGGCCAAAAGTTCCTTGGATGATGCAGGGTAACTCATGTAAAGACATACTCAAGTCCTGAGAGTACACTGAAGCTGTTTGAGACTCAGGCTTCGGACCAAGACAACTGCTCCTGTCATCGTATTGAAAATTTTGTCATGAGCTTATTTTCTCTGGGAAACTTTCATCCCACTCTATGAATTTCAGACAGGTTATTTTCTCTTGTGCTTTTCCCCCACACTCACATTGGTTTTAAAAGAATTCATCAAATAACTTTCTTTGCATTGTATTAGCTTTGATATGATTCTTGCTGATCTTTCATTGGGTTTAACCATAGCTTCTGGGACATTTGTTCATATTTTCATAAGAGGGATGTCAGCCAGTTGTCACCATGTGATGATGGGGATGAGTGTAGCAGGGGACTGAATTATGAAAAATGAAGATAGTATGTGTTGCTATTTATACTGAGAGACAAGGAGAATACTTGTTCAAATATTGAAAGACATATAATGAGTAAAAGACATTAGTGTTTCTCTAGATTTCAAAGTTAGAATGGCAAATGGAAAGTACACGGGAGTTGGTTTAGTCTCAGTATAATTTAAAGAACCAATTTGAGCTATTAATATGTAATAGTCTTTTCATTTTCTAGTAGGTCACAGCAGGCTGGTTTCTCTGTTGCAGTACCCAGAACAACAAAGACAAATTAGTTCTTTTTCTCAGAGCTGTGGGAAGAACCAGGACCTGGTGAACTAAACTACAGAGCGGAGGCCTTCGTTGATTCTCCCCTCGTTCCCTGGGGCACTTGCTGGCTGTGTGTGTGCGTGCGTGCGTGCGTGCGTGCGTGCTTGCTTGCTTGCTTGCTTGCTTGCTTGCTTGCTTGCTTGCTTGCTTGCTTGCTCTGAGCTCTGAGGATTGGACTTGGCCCAGGATGAATGTATCTCCTGGGAGTCAGGAAAGCCAGCAACACTTGTACTGATTGTTCAGGGTTAAGATAGCAAACTGGAGATTCGAGGCATCTAAAGCACAATCAGCTCTCTCCACTGGATGCTTGCCGTGTCCTCAGGCTGCACAGGAAGCTCCAGGCCTGGGCTGAATGATTCAGCAAAGCAGAGGGAAAAACCTCAGCAGGCTTCTGGTAGGAAACAAACCAGAGAAGCTGGCAGCAGGGAACAGGGAAAAGAGAAATTCAAACGCAGTCTGAACTCTCTCCAAGACTCTCGACAACCTCTTTGTGGGCACATGGGTAGGGTAAGAAGCCAAACATTTCTGACACACAGAGAGAAAAGGGGAAGGGGAAGGAAAGGGAGAGAGGAGAGGAGGGGAGGGGAGGGAAGGGGAGGGGAGGGGAGGGGAGAGGAAAAAGAGATTACTTTTTTCCCATTAGAAGATAAAGGAGATAAAGACGTACCAAGAGTTCAATTAAGATTCAGGGATTGTCACAGATTATAAATACAGGAAAACAAACACCAGAGGACACCCTAAAAATGCAGCTTAGCCCCAGTCCCACAGACTCCCTGGGCTCTCAAGTACTATTCTGACAGGAGACTCCTACTCTGGTTGGAAGATCCAGTGCTGCTTCTGTGCCATCTCCATTGTGTAGAAAGAACAATTAGGCAGACAGAAGGTAAAGCAGAGAGAATACAGCAGGGGAAGCAGATATGAAAGACAGACAGTAGGAAAGGGCTCGGAGATACCTGTGACGCCTTCACATGATCAAGGGAAGAGGAAAATGGTCTCAGATGATCATCCTAAATTTAGAATCCACACAAAACAACCAATCGGGTAGTTCTTGAATTGAATGAAGCTGTGGTTAATGAAGTGTGGTGAGGTTAAGCACAGCATAGTATTTGATTAGCAGACTGGAAAATATTAAGATTAAAGCATGGGGTGGGGAATGAGGTATTGTATAAAAGGCATTAGGTTAGATAAAAGGTTTAAGAAGATGTGAAAATAAATCTCCCCAACAAGAGTCTAGAACACATGGTTTGAAGAGTTCAATAGAGGAAATTTCCAAAATTTCCCCCAAAGATGTCCATATAAATAGATTGCATACACTTAACAAACTATAGCAGGATAAATGCAGTGTAAACATTCTAAAGTGTGTCCCACCAAAGCCATTGAGGTTAGAAGATAAGGAGCTCTTCGTGATGGTCAGAGCGAAGGGGGCTCATTCACTTCAATGAGCAGGAATCAGAAAAAGAATGAACTTTTCTTGGGATGGAAGATGATGAATTAAGTATTGAGTGTTCAAAGAGACTTAACTGCCAGCTCTGCTAAAATGTGTCCAGGGATTCTCTATCCTTCTAGAACGTAGAAAGAGAGGCTTATGAGAAGGCTTAGGAGGTAAATGCTTGCCATGTAAGCATGAAGGCCAGACTTCAAATCCCTTGAACTCATGTAAAAGTTGGGCATGGACATCTGTGGTCTCAGTGCTCCAGTGACAAGATGCAAAGTGGGAATAGGAAGTTCTCTGGAAGTTTATGGGACAGGTAGGCTTACATGTAGTAGCAAACAGCAAGGAAATTATCTGGGATCATGTGTCCACTTGTGCCCACCCATATGAATACACACACCCATACACACCACATACATCACACATAGCTCACATATATATAGTCACACATCACATATTCTCCACAATACACAAACCACATGTAACAGACACACACTTATGTCAGACATAAAGAGAAGTGAAAAATATTATTTTTATAATAATTTTAAAAGTGAAAGATCATTTTAAAAAATACCTGAAATATGTTTTTAATGCAGGACTCATGAAGATGAACTTTTCAGTCATGGGGCTGTGTGTAGCCCAGTAGTTGAGAAATCGAACAGCTTACACAAATTTGTAAGTTTAATTCCCAATACTACAAGAAAATTTTTTCATATTTAGCATTGTGGGCACTGGGTCTTCTGGGGTGTGTCATAAGGTGTTTATTTCTTCATTTAATATAATTGCATGTATATAATGTAAGTACGTGTGTATGTGTGTGTACATGTGTTTGCATGAATACTAAGGGTTTCAGTTCACCAAAACACATCATCAGGACAATACAAAGACATTCACAGAGTGAGAGAAGACATTCTATACACATATACCTGACACATGACTCATATACAGATAATATAATGAAATCCTACAAATTAAGGTCCAGAAAAAAATTTAGTGGAAAAAAGAGGAAAACATTTCTCATAAGAAAATATCCAAATTGTCCATACACACACATATATATACATATACATACATACACACACACACACACACACACACACACACACACACACAATGAGACCCACAACCTCATTCGTTGCCATACTAACAAGAACTTAGTTAAGTGTGATAATATGACAATTTAGACGGGCTAAAATGAGGATAGTAGGATATGAATAAAACATGTACAAAGTTCTTAAAGAACTAATAAAGTATATTGAAAATCCTATGCATTAGGTAAGGTTTACAGCACATGTAATTCTTGTTATCTGTCCGAGTGATACGCTGGGAATTTTCCTTTGAACACGTGCTGGCAGCATCTTTCACGCACATGCTCCAGTAGCTGTGTCTGTAGGTGTACAGACTAGAGAAATGTGCTTATATGCTAGCCAAAGGACATGCTAGAATGTTTGCCACAGCCTGATTTTCAGTAGTGCAAAAGCCACATTCCTACCAATGGAACAATAGACTAGTAAGACAGAGTATTCACAACACAGAATATTGAATATTTAATTTTTAGAAATGAATGCACATCAAGTACATGTAATGATGTGAGTGACCTTTACAGATGTACTGTCGAGTGAAAGAGGTCAGACACAACTGACCATGCATGGAATGATCGTATATGTGTACAGTTGCAAAGCAGAGCTAGGTACATTTAAAATCAGGATCCTGGTTTTTTCAAAATGGTGAGGCTGGGCTTCCCTACCCACCTGCTCCTTAGTTTTACATATGGCTTTCATAGCTGTTCAGTTGATAGATCCCCACCATTTTGACATGCACCATTACACACACACACACACACACACACACACACACACATGTTTGTGTGTGTGTGTGTGTGTGTGTGTATACCATATAGTTAAAAACCAAGTGAAGTATAAAGAGCTAAATTTTTAGTTAACAGACTAATTTGTATAAATTTTCAAGCAAAGGAATTGAACAATTACCATAGAGAGAATGTGTTTGGATTGAGGTGAGAGGAAATACACTAGGTGGGTTCAGAATCTTTAATTTTGAATTTCTCTGATTTCTTTAAAAGTTGTATACTTTGAAAATGTGTGTCCATGCATTTCTGCCTTTACCATATGGGTCTGAGAGCTTAACTGATTTTGCCTGCTGCCAAGTTAGTTCACTTTTATTCCTGTTTAAGCTTTCTTCCTTTCCTACCTGTAGACTCCTCACCAGATAAATCTGATGGACTCCTTTTGGTCTCTAGTTATGTTTATATACCCTGTGCTAAGAAATGATTTTCTTCCCACCCCTGTCCTGCCCTGTTTCCTCCCTCCATCCAGGTGGGGAAGAAAATGGGAATGGGTATCAGTGTGGGGAGAAAGAACAGAGATTTCTGTGTGTGGGGGGGCATCTCTGGTATGAGCTGGAAACCTGGGAGAGGGGAGATTCCCAAGAGTCTATGGGGATAACCTTAGATGAGATTCCAAGCAGTGAGAATATAGATGTTGATGTGACCACATTCTGTATCCAGGTAGACCTTCTAGTGAAGGGAGGGGGGACACAAAACAATCTACAAAACCTTCCACCCCAAAATTGTCCTACCTATAAGATATGCAGGGATAAAGATGGAACAGAGACTGAGGCAATACCCAACGAATAACTAGCCCAACTTGAGACCCATCCCATGGGAGAGAGCCAACCCCTGACACTATTAATGATAGTTTGCCAATCTTGCAGACAGGAGCCTAGCATCCTCTGACAGGCTCCATCCAGCAGCTGATGCAAACAGATGAAGAGACCTACAGTCAAACATTAGCTGGAGCTCAGGGCATCTTGTGGAAGAGTGGAGGGAAGGATTGAGGGACACAATGGGGTCAAGGATACCACAAGAAGATCAACAGAGTCAACTAACTTGGACCCTTGGAGGAAGGGGCTCACAGGGATTGAACCACCAACCAGAGTGTGCATGGGCTAGATCTAGGCCCCCTACACATATGTATCAGATGTGCAGCATGGTCCATGTGAGTCCCTTTAACAAGCAGAGCAGGGATTGAATCTGACTTTCTTGCCTCCCTTTTGGATCCCTTTCTCCTAGCTGGACTGCCTTGTCTGGCCTCAGTGGGAGAGGATGCACTTAGTCCTGCCTGAGACTTGATATGCCACAGTGGGTTGGTACCCATGAGGTGGGGGTGGGGTTTCCCTTCTAAGAGTGGAAGGGGAGAAGGGATGGGAAGAGAGATGTGTGAGGCTGGAACTGGAAGGAGAGGAGGGAGGAAGGCTTAGATCCAGGTGTAAAGTGAATAAATACATAAAGGGGAAAATCATATTTATAAGACCCTCACTTGACCCCTGATTTCATTCCTTGTGTTCCACTTTTGATTATTTTCTTCCCTCTGATGATTCCTGAGACACAAGGATGGTCACAATTCTGTCCTTGGGTTCTCAGTTTTCTCCCATATTGTGCAACTCTTTCTCTGCCTGCAACTGCACCCAAATCTGTATTCACCATTTATCTGTTGACTTTAAATCTATCTCTAAATGGGAATTCTTACTGAAGGTTTAGATCACATCTTCAGCTGTGTCCCAGACAGATAAACCTGTCAAATTCTTGCCTGATTCCCTAACTTAGCATATGCTAAATTCTTTATTTTTAATTTTTAATATTTTTTAGATATTTTCTTCATTTGCATTTCAAATGCTATCCCCTTTCCTAGTTTCCTCTCTGAAAATCCCCTATACCCTCCCCACAACCCCTGCACCCAAACTCACCCACTCCTGCTTCCTGGCCCTGGCATTTCCCTATACTGGGGCATATAATCTTCGCAAGACCAAGGGCTTCTCTTCCCATCGATGGCCGACTAGGCCATCCTCTGCTACATATGCAGCTAGAGACACGAACTCTGGGGTACTGGTTAGTTCATATTGTTGTTCCTCCTATTTGATTGCAGACCCCTTCAGCTCCTTGGGTACTTTCTCTTAGCTCCTTCATTGGGGACCTTGTGTTCCATCCAATAGATGACTGTGAGCATCCACTTTTTTATTTGCCAGGCTCTGGCAGAGCCCCACAGGAGACAGCTATATCAGGGTCTTGTTCTCACACCAGTCAGAATGGCTAAGATCAAAAATTCAGGTGACAGCAGCTGCTGGCAAGGATGTGGAGAAAGAGGAACACTCCTCAATTGCTGGTGGGATTGCAAGCTGGTACAACCACTCTGGAAATCAGTTTGGTGGTTCCTCAGAAAATTGAACAGAGATCCAGCAATACCACTCCTGGGAATGTACCTAAAAGATGATCCAACTTGTAATAAGGGACATGCTCTACTATTTTCATAGCAGCCTTATTTATAATAGCCAGAAGCTGGAAAGAACCCAGATGCCCCTCAACAGAGGAATGGATACAGAAAATGTGGTACATTTACACAATGGAGTACTACTCAGCTATTAAAAACAATGAATTTATGAAATTCTTAGACAAATGTATGGATCTGGAGGATATCATCCTGAGTGAGGCAACCCAATCACAAAAGAACACACATGATATCCACTCACTGATAAGTGGATATTAGCCCAGAAACTTAGAATACCTAAGATACAATTTGCAAAACACATGAGACTCAAGAAGAAGGAAGACCAAAGTGTGAACACTTCATTCCTTCTTAGAATAGGGAACAAAATACCCATGGAAGGAGTTACAGAGACAAAGTTTGGAGCTGAGACTGAAGGAAGGACCATCCAGAGACTGCCCCACCCAGGGATCCATCCCATAAACAACCACCAAACCCAGACACTATTGCATATGTCAACAACATATGCTAAATTCTTTTCCTCACCACAAATTTGATCCACTCTTATAATGTGAACTACCTACTCCATTGTCTCCCAGTCTACATCCGATTACTAGGTCTATCCAATCTCTCTTTTACCATATACCATATCTTGTCTTCTCTGTATAATTGACTTTACTTCAGTTTCATTGTCCTTCATTATTTCTTAAATAATTTCCAAAATTATCTATCCTCCAATAGTCTAGCCAGCCAATCCATTTGGCATATGAGTACCAGTCCTAATTCCTCTTATCAATTTGCCATTCCCTTGCCGGGTGACTTAGCAAGCCCCTACTCTCCTGAGACTTGGCTGATGGGTTTCTTTGTATGAGGCTAGGTAGGAATAGCTTTCACCTAACCCTTTCAGCAGAACCCACAGTCCCTCCCCTGTGTTCTCACTGCATGGTGCATGTACGTTCAGGCAAGCCTTTCACATGTTTTAGTATATGCATTTGTAAGGCCGGAAGTGTGCCTTATTTTCTTATGTCCAGCACGTAAGCATGCCCAGCTTGAACACATTAATTAGTGACCAACTCATGCACAGGAGAGTTGGGCACTTGGTCTGAATCTGTTTTCCAGTTTCCCATTTTGAATTGCCTGAGAGTTTGCTAGAAGTAATCACTTTTGGATCACATGTTTGATCCAGCTGAGGCCAGTGGATTCCCTTTATTACTTAAGTTTGAGGAACGCTGGATTCAGTTATTACCTTTGTTTAATTTCATACCTTTTAAGCAGTAAGCACATGCATGCTTAATATACATGAGTGACATGAGACCTATTAAAGTTTGTTGACTAGTTGCTGGTACTAAAGTGATCAATGGAAACATCATTACAAAGAGTTATATAAGGAATGAAATGAACAGGGAATAATGATTTTGTAAGAGGGCAATTGTTTTTTTGCTCACTCTGTGTGCCATGGTCTATTTTTCCTTGAATATTAAATAATAAATACTGAGTAAAAACAATTACTGAGGTGTTCACTCTTTGCAATGTTTCTAGGATATGCAGATACATAAAATATACATAATCATTTTTTTTTCATTTCTGTTGTATATAGTTTTCTTAAAAGGATTGTCATGACTGTGTCTTAGTTGGCTTTTACTCAGTATTTATGAATGCTTAATATTTATCTTGAAATAAATGAACCCTCAGATTTCTCTCTCTCTCTCTCTCTCTCTCTCTCTCTCTCTCTCTCTCTCTCTCACACACACACACACACACACACACACACACACACACACACACACAGCATCTTCATTCAGACATGACTAACACTCAACGGCATACAATCACCCACATAAACAGAAATCTCATTTTTCAAAACTAAGGAACAAAATTGTTTTGAAGCCCACAAGAGGGAAAGTTCTAGTGTCCATCTCATGATCTGAGGGATTACAAGTAAATCTGGGAGATGCTGATGAATTTGAATAAAAGATATTTTGTATCTTAGTTAAGAGGATTTCTTGATAGGCAAAGACTGGAACTATTGTTCTAGTTTTTGGCATAGGTTTGAGAGAATGCTCATTTAGTATATTATGTGTATATCCCTACATAAATATAAGAACATATGTAATATATTTATATATGATAATATACATGTATATAGATATATAATACCACTGAGCTTTGTGAAGGAAGATTCATATAGATTTAGTGGGATGAATTTGATCTCCAAAAATAAGACTTCCTATAAATTCTATTATAAGATTTTGGAAATTTACTCTCATACTTTAAGCATAAATACATAAAAATAGTCTCTGTAACTTTAATAGTACAGTAGAAACTTCTTCTATTTCATATTTCCGTTTTATGCTTGCTATGTGCTCTTTGTGTTATGAATCGCCAGCCAAAGCTTCTGCTCTGTTTGGATCTATTCCTGTACCAGCTTTAACTTCTCCTGATATCACCTTGCCTTTGGGTGCCATGATTTTGAGTGTTGAGTTTCTGGCTTATAGCATTTGTGTTTGGGCAACTTTTAATTGCAACTTAATGACTAAGGACCCATTCAAATCATTCCAACAGAAGCCTTAAAAGCCATGAGGCTACAAATTAAAATTTGGGATGAAAATTCCCAGGAGATGACATATTTTTCTCATAAAGTCATTTTCTAGAAAACGGACAGAATGAGAAGTTCAGATTTACCTGCATGATAGGGACCTTTTGCGTGACATGGTAAGCCTCTGTGCCATGACATGGCTTATCTGAGCCTATTGTTCCATGTCCACCTGTGGGTTTGGGTACAACTTACATCCCAAGGCATAGTACTTCCTATCTGCCTCGGGCCTTTACCTGTACACACTTTAGGTCAAGCTTCAGTGTATGTCACTTGAATAAGGATTTTTTTTTTCTGTCTACAAAAATCTGCCCTTGGAGCTCCCAGTTGACTTTATTTCCACTTACTTGAAATTACAGATGGGTGCTTAAATGCTATAATATTTATTTACATTTCCTCTACTTGGCAGCAAAGTGGAGGAGATTTATAATGTTTACTATTTTAATTCTCACACAAAAGTTTTTCAAAGTGAGGAGGAGAACAAAACGCTTTGAGGTGGAGAGGAAACGAGGTTACGTCTGAGTAATATTTGACGCAAGGAAAACACAGTCTGTTTAGTAACTAAGGGGTTCAGAAGACCTGTAAGGCTTATGACTCTAGATTAGATATTGACCTCTACAGTACATGTAGTATTTCATATTTAGCTAAACTTATATATGTATGTGTGTATGTATACATGTATACATATTTGAGAGATGCATGGCTAATTTAGAGAACATGATTTTTATAAGAGTGATGGAACTCCAGTGAAAGAAGACATCACTGGAGTAGAGAAAGTAGAAATCAACTTGCTCATCACTCCTGGGAAGACTGAGAGAACACTCCATTTTCTACAAACTCCTAAGAGTCTTGTTGATCATCAGGACTCTGAAATCAGAATAATTACCAATGGCATTTTGATGGTGTTCTTTTGTGACTGGCAGTCTCCTTTCAGGAGTAATTTCTTTTGACACTGAACTTTTTCTATTCCTATTTTTCACTTGGGTACTACATTATATAAAATATAAGGCCCAGCTTTTATTGGTTAAAGATAAGTTGCTCATGGTATCATTTCTATAGTATTCCACCATTCCAAAATTAGCATGTGTGCTCCCTAACGGGCCATGTGTAGATATGCTTTCTTATAACTGTGGTTCAGCTTTCTTGTAGATTCTTGATGTCTGCATTCATCTCATGCATGAAGAAATTCTTTGGAGGATCTGCTCAGGGAGGTGTCTGACCCATAACTAGAAATACCCAACATCATGTCTCTCATGTTGGAGTGTAGACAAATGGCTATTTTCAATAGAAAAGAGACTGGGAAAACAGGCCTTCCATGAACCCAGAAAATAAAGAGAAACTTTGTTGAATAGCTAGCTAGCCTGTCAATTGTTATTTTCCTTTAATCTGTCATAAGGCTGGAGTAATCCACACCCTTACATAAATCATTGAGACAATAGTATATGGCTATATTGATTATATAACCTTATTGATTATAAGACCATCTAATCTTAAAGGTCCTTTTTGTTTTGATTACAACATTAAGAAGGCAGAAATTTCTAGCTCCAAGTGTTAGAAGATGCCAAGGCTGAAGAATGGGTATGTAGTTAACCTGGGGTTAGACACATGGCTTCTGGGACTCCTCTTGTCTCCATGCTTCTCAGGCCTAAGAAGAGGCCTGCAGCCTTTCTGCACGGAGCCATGGGGGCACAGTTACCACTGTGCTTATTGGGTTACATGCCTACTTACACATGCTGTAAGCATGCTGGCTAGAGCCATAGGTGCTGGCAGAATACAGAAGCTAAGGAAGTTGTATAGCTCATTTACAACTCAAGTAGGGTTTTAGTAGCTCACAGTCTTTATTGAAAGTCTTTCCTGCCTCATCTATTTTTCTTTTCTTTAGAGAAAGGAGCATGTTTTTTTGTTGGTGGTGTTTTTTGCTTTTTTGTTTGTTTGTTTTGCTTTGTTATTTATTTTTTGTAGCTGAAAGTTGCGTGTGTGTGTGTATATGTGTGTGTGTGTGTGTGTGTGTGTGTATGTTTTCCAGGCAAGCAATCTTGCCCTTTGTCTTGCAGAAAGTCTCACCCATATGAGATAAATGATATAATTATTGTTCCATTTATGACTCAGGAGCACTGTGTTCCCTGATTAAGACATAGTCATACATAACTGGTCCTAACTTACTTCCTGATTACCCATGTGCTGCTAAAAATCATTTCCAGAGGGATGTTCACATCTGCCTCTTCTCTTAAGGTCTCAACACCACCACCATCTATCCAAGTTTACTTTAGGGATCTAAGAGTTTCTTGGGCTTCTTTAGAGAGCATAGGTTAGCCTTTAGTCGCAAGGGAAGTAAAGTGCTTCTTCCTTAAGAGGCTATACTAGAACAGCCTTTACAGGTGTGGACATGGGTTTTGCTGTAGCTGCATGGATGGAGAGTCCTGAATCTTCCACCAACCACATTGCCAGGTGGTTGAGGACAGCTGCATACTCAAGCCCTACTTCACCCTTCTGTGGTGGATGCTCATAGACCTCCAACAATCCCAGCTGGGCTTATCCTTTGCAGGGAGGACAGCTGAACTGTTCAAGATGGTGGTGGCTGGTCTCAGAGGACAGTCACTCCAGACACCATGTAATTCACTAAATCAAACCTTTTAAGAAATACATTTCCTTTGCCTTGTGGGGATAACCTTACTGACATGGACAGAAATTAAAACACAAACTGCTGACTAAAGGAAGTGAGTCAAAACTACTTTGTTCTAATTAGGGATACTATAAAGAATTAGTACCAATAAAGCGTATGCGTATAATTGTACACAAAAATGCTGACTAATACTTGAAGCTATGCAAATGATATAAAAGGAAATGCAAATGTAAATGTTCTTCAAGACTTTAAAAACAATTAGTTCTGAATCTTATAAATTCTTAAAAATTCCCTAGACTCTGGCAATTTCAGTTATGTTTTACTAGTAATAAATACACTCTGTGTGTTTTCTTATGGAGTTTAAAGGGAAGAATTGCCATAGAAAATTCTAACTAATGTGTTAATATGTGATGTGGCTTCCAACACAAGACAGATCCAGCGCCACAGGCTTTAGAGGAGCTATTGTATTGAAATACACGAAGTTCTAGAGTTGCAGATGTTGGAACACAAAAGCATAAAGGAGCATAATTATCTTACCCACAGAGGGAAGTGTTAAAAGGCAAAAACAATGACCAGAAGGCAAAAAACAAGACTTTTAAATGTGAAGTCTTAAACTCACGCATAGCTGATGCTCTCAGAGCAGACACAGAGGGAGCCTACCCCAGCGTTCATCCAGCTGCCTCTGTCATTTTGGCATATATATGTATGCAGAGTAGAAAGATTATATTCAATACATTATCAGATTAGCTCCCTTTAGAAGAGCCCAGGATTTTAGATGAAAGTGTGATCCTTCTAGAATTTTCCATTTAAAAAAATACCTGGTGGGATTAAAAAACCTTACAGATTGTTCATGCCTAAGCCACCTCTTGATGGAATTCCCAGTGACATGAACTGTGTAAGATTTGACACTGTTATACTCAGCAGAGTCATGTCAGTTGTACTTGTGACTTTATGCAAATCAGATGCCAGAATATTCTTTAAAAACTACTGGCCATTGGTAGACCTCTGTGGTATGCATTAGTGAAATCTCAGCACATGTACGTTAGTCCCCTCGTGGGTGCCATTTTATCTATCCCTGGCAAGGAAGCCTCCTTACCCCTAATTCTCACAGCCTCTCTGTCACTTTCCTGTTCTTGTCAGCTGTAGGAATTGCAAGATGGTTTCTTTTGTAGGGCCCAGAATACGTATCGCCTTTTCTCTAATAGCTCTGACTTTTTGAGATTCTACCTTTGCAAGCCAAAGCATTTATCATATTCCACATGATTTTATCAGACTCTGTTTTGTCCAAGCCCAGGCTATTGTGAACTTAAATCACTTAATGCAACAAAAGGAAAGAAACATTTTTTAGAGAGATCGAACATACAATTTCATATCCGTCCTTATGAAGCACATTTTACTTCACAGTGCTGCAAGTCTGTCTTCAGTATCTAACTGAACTGGTATCTAACTTTCTAACCACCCTCCATGTAAGTCTGTGTTAGTGTAAGTCTTTCTGATAATGAACACTTACTGGACATGTTGCAATGTTTTTGGTTACATAAATAGCCACTCTTAATATTTCCAGGCAGAAGTTAACTTTGGGAAATAAGGTGCTTATGGGACACTGGAAAGTCTAGAAGACTGTGATCAGGAAAAGCACATTAACTCTCAGATGATGAAGTTTTAGCTTCTCAGATGATGAGAAGCTAAAAATCTGCAGCTGATCTTGTTTACCTTGGCACAATGTTGGTTATTTTCAGAATGCCTGAAGCCTATATGAGTGTTAGACACCTACCTATGGGCTTTTGTTGGAAAAATTGGAGTTTTTCTATCTTCTCTACTTTCTCTAATCTCTTGTCAATGCTTCCCATTGCAGAAAAACAAGCCTGGATCTTGCCAATGAGAATTTTGGGATTCAGCTTCTAAGTAACTTACAGGAAAGTATTGTAGATGGGTGGGGTACAGGAAAGTATGTAGATGGGGTGATGTTGAACTGATTAAGTTACTTCAGAATGGAGAAATTCTATTACATCCATCTGAACACCACCCCTCCCTCTTTATGTTTAGTATTAATGTCCTGGATTTGTAACGTCTTTTGCAAACAGAGAGACAGACCAAAAAGAGAACAGTGAGAAGCCAGCACTCATTCCCCCAAAGTCCCACTGTATATTTCCAATGTTAAAGCATGAGTTATTCTGTTGCTGGTATTTAGTGTCACCAATTTCAACCCTTTGGAGATTTTTTTGCTTTGAAAAATAGTAGCACCAATGTATACAGAAAGAAAGATATCGCCAAATCTTCAATAAGTTTTTTCTTTCTTTCAAGAGCAGATTTGCTATCGGTTACAAAAAATAAATAACAGCTTTGGCTCGCATTTACTGCTTGAGTGACTTTAAATATATCCCTTAATATCTCTAGACTTTAACTTTCTTATCTACAAAATGAGATGAGTAGCATCCACTTATCTTGGACATGTCACGTGATCGGATGAGCTGATATTTGTCAGGGTCGGCCATTAGTACAGCATCCCTTTCCTTTGTATTTGTTCTCTGGTGTTGGCCCTAAGGGTTGGCTATGGTTTGAAAGTTGAAAATTGTGTAGTTTGATGCTTCATTTGATTATGTTTGTTCAGCACAGTATGCAAGCTTCCTCATATTTCCTAACTTCTAGCACCAATTCCCTACAATCTTGCATGAATCTAGACATTCTTGAATGACGAATAGCGACTCTTCCTTTGTAATCTTAATTATGTTTCCTCTAATATGCATATCTGTCAATGAAGAATTTGCTTTGTTATCTTTTTTTTTTTCTAGACAGGGTTTCTCTGTGTAGCCTTGGCTGTCCTGGAACTCACTCTGTAGACCAGGCTGGCCTCGAACTCAGAAATCTGCCTGCCTCTGCCTCCCGAGTGCTGGGATTAAAGGAGTGCGCCACCACACCCGGCTAAGAATTTGCTTTGTATCCTTTCTAATTAGAGGCTGAGCAAACATGTACCCAAATACAGTTACATACTGTAATATGCACATAACTCTTAAGATATTATTTCTCCCACACGAGCATGGTTAGGGTGACCAAATGTGAAGGTCAGCAGGTGACAAGAATTGACTTTATGCAAAGCCCTGTCTCTTTCATTGAAACATTGATATGATTTTAAAACCAGGTTGTTATTCTGGTCAGGCCTTTGTAATCTTATGTGGTTTTTTTTGTTGTTGTTGTTGTTGTTTGTTTTTTTGAGTGAAGCTAAGGAGCTATGGAAGCAGAGGCTCTCTGCATAAAACAATGGTGTAGAAAAGAAAGAAATATCAGATGCTGAAATAGATTGGGACAAAGTAAGAAAAACAAACGCACATGGAAAATGGTAGGAAGAGGAAAAGAACTTTGGTATCACATTTAAACATGAGCTTGTTGATGAGCCACCAGGGCTATCTAGGAAGTGTTGGTGCAGTGATTTGTAGCTGATTTCATTGGCTTGCTTAGCAGAGCAAAGGAAGGGTGGCTACCTATCATTCAGGAGGGCTAAAGATAAAAGGCCTCCATTCAGTTCTGCTTCTTTGAGTCTCCGAGATTAATAAGCCATGTACCCTAGAGGAGACAAGGTGATAACTCTCCCAAAGCCTTCTTATTTTTCAATCTCCAGCTTCTCCTTAAACTATCAGCTTCTTAGCTGGGTTTTAATAGAATCCATAGGGTTTTTTGTTTGTTTGTTTGTTTTAGGTCAATTCAAATAGATTTTCACTGATTCAATAAGATTCTGATGAGCCTGGGAGGTTATTTCAATAGTCACTTCACGGTGCCCCTTCCTTCATTAAAGGGGCTGTGGTAAGCTAATTTATGGAGTTCTCTCAAAAATAATTAATATAGATTATAACTACATTCTAAATAAGTATACCTACCCATATTCCTCCCCAGGTAAGTGTAGCTCTCATCCCTTGTCTGAGAGGCTTGTTTTAAGCTAATGAGTTACTACAAAGACAGACTGTACCTTAGCTAAAATATCCAGTGTACTGTTTGCAATTCACCAACAGCTCTCAATTCTTTAAAATTTCCTAAAGCATTCTAATGTTTCTTTACTGAAGCTACTGCCATTTTTTAAAGCTTTTTTTCTTCACTGTTTGACATGTCATTTCACTTAGATCATCCATCAAGATTCTATATTCTTGTAAAGTGGTGATCTTCTTCATTAATCTTGTACCAGTTACAATGTAAGCAACTCGAGGGCAGCGTGCCTTGCTTCCCATCATTTTGAAAAGTCCATGTTCTATTACCTTGCCAGTAGTGTACTTAACTTAGATTGAATGGAGACCACAATCATTATGACTAAAGGATTAGGTTCTTAAGACTTAGTGGGCTCATTTGCATATACTGATGATGTCTATCAATCCTCAACGAGAAGGTTCCTTTTCTGAGCTGGCAGCATTAACTGAATTAAAAGACCAAAGGAGGAAGAACAAACATTTCAATCATGATATAAATAATCCCTCACTTTGTACCATGATTTATGACTTCCAAAATTCTTTAATACAGCCCAGAAAATAGGCAGGAATTTGTAGAGCTACTTAGTTTCACACTCATGGAAACTATGAATTAATTGTTCTTAGCTTAGATTTCAGGGATCTTGGTTTTTCGATATTCTAACAAAGAATACATTGCCATAGTCCACAGACAACAGCAGCTGACCCTTGCTAAAGGGGAGTATAACATTTGTACTACTTGGAATAATATTGTGAGCACTCTTTGTGTCTGACTCAGCATGCTTCCTAAATTTGTAAAAGGATTTGCTGCCCAGAACACAGGGAACAAGTTGGAGGCGGGAAAAGGTACTCTGAAGAGTTTGGTTCTAAGAACACATGAACTAATCATTTGATTGTACAATGAAGCCACTTTCCCAGGTATAACCGACACAATAAATGTTGAAGGGAGGGTCGACCAGATGGATTAGTGGGTAAAGCTGCTTGCCACATAAGCCTTGTAACCCCAGTCAGATTCCTGGAGCCCACATGATGGAAAGAGAGAAGCATCTCTGACCGTCACACATGCCTCCCCATCATGGACACACATGATATTAAAAGAAAAAGAATGTGGTCTCTGTACAATCCCAGAACTGCCATGTCAGGTTATGTGATGTTTCATTAGACAGTGTGACTAGGAAGGTGATCACAGAATAATTTCCTAGGATCTTAGAAAGCTGTGGTTATAGGAATGAGGTATGTGACTGTACTGGATACAGCAGACAAGCAACACAGTCTGGCAAGGAAAAAAGTCACTGGGAGATTATGTAAAGGCCCTAGATAGACTGTAGTTTCCTAGGTTGTTGGACAATATGAGGGTCTTTGAGCAATCAGTTATCTTTACCATGAATTGTCTATCATTTGCCAGTTAGAGAGTGATTATTTTGATTGTAAGAACTGGTGGTAGGTAAGGTTGAACCCTTATACATTGTTTACTGTCTTCAATGATAAAGAGATAGTAACAACATGAAAGGATCATTATCCAGTGACTCCTGAAGAGTGGGAGAGACAACTAAGAAGAAACTTGGTGTAGTGCTTATGGTAGATCTGGTCAGGACATGGACAAGGGACCCAGCAACCACAACACTTTACTGAGAACCCATTTTGAAGCAAACCACTTCTGATATTCTAATATTCTCTGTCTTGAAGAGGAAGGAGCTCCTGTATTTTGTGACAAGACAGATATATATAGAGAGAGGGTGATGTGCAATGTACCATAAGTTAGACACAGGGAAAAGGAGAACACTCTACCATCTCACTTACACATAGAATCATAGAAAGGTAAATACCAGGGAACAGTCAAACGATATTGCGTAGAAGTGTTTATGAGGGAAATAGGGAGATGCTATTCAAAGGGACTTGCATTTATAAGATAGAAAAATTATGGAGACTTAATTTATGGCATTGTGGTTATGATTTTTATAATATATATATTTACATGCATATATATGTATGTATATATATAGTGCAATATAGAAACAGTTCTTAAATTGCCTTACTATAGTTTCAGAAAAGTTTGTATACAGTTAAGTACATATAAGAAATTATATTAGTTTGATTGTAGAAGCCATTTTACAGCTTATATGCATATCAGAACATCATGCTGTACACCTTGAATATTTGAATTTCTATTTGCCACTATAAATGAATAAAGTGGTTCTTTGCTTTGGGGAGACAGCATTTAGATCAGCTAACTTTTCTAACTAGTTATCGGAGTGGAAAAGCATCCAATCCAAGAGGAGGCAGAGCTGAAAATGCAGGGCTTAGTGACTGTGACTAATTAGGGAACTTAATTAAGTTGTCAAGGGAGAATAAAGACAATCTCTCAGTCAGTTCCCACTCTCCTGTACCCAGGAAAATGAACAAACCTGTCGTCTCTTGGGTCATCACATGCTTCTTATTCCTAGTTGACACTGATATAACCTCAAGTGCACCTTCCTAAGATGATAAAGGTTCTACGGTGGGTGACAAGCTTTTCCTCTTGCTTCTTTCTTCTCCACCTGTTCACATCACACTTACCTGTCAGATGCAATGTTTGGATTTTGTACTTCAATCATAATAGCATCATACTATAGCATAACAATTACAGTAATTATTATTTTTTTGCTGTTGTTGTTAATGCTCATTCTTGTTTTACAATAGGAGAGATGTCAGCACTGACATTTATTGGGATAGTCGCAATGTAATCTGGAGTGCAGTAAGCGCTTGTAATTGGAATAAAACAACAGTTGTCACTTATTCTATATTACAGTGATCTCACAGATAATCTCACATTCAACCCCACCAGTGCCTGGTGATGTAACCTATAGTCAATACAGAATAACTGAAGGCTGGAAAGAGCTTGAGCAAGTTCAGGATGCCATTCAGCTGAAGGGGAGTGGATATGGATTATGTTCCCACTTGCTTTGTCTCATTTTACCAAGGGTTGTAAGTACTAGCTACTTAGCCAGGATTTAGCTAACTAGTAGGTTACTTATCCAGGGATTGGTGTTGTTGTTTGTGCATCTGTGCATGCTTAGCTTTAATAGTACTTTTGCTTTGGGAAAAGTGAAGTTTCATAAACATAAAGACAAGACAATTTTGCAACACGTTAATATTAATTGCTCAGTGGGAAGATGTGGTTACCCACTTGGTCTCCATAGTTTCAAGGCACATTTGGCAACCGAGAGCAAGGAAGAGCTCTTTGTTTGAAACATTGCCTGTCAGAACTGCCCTAGGTCAAATTGTCAAAGCATCCTTTAACATGAAATGAATAAACACACTTGGGTTTGTTTCATTGCTCTGTGTAAGATGGCCTGGTGACAGGCAGTTTGTACAGAAGAAGTTTGGATCTTCGGAATTCAAGCATCCTTTAACATGAAATGAATAAACACACTTGGGTTTGTTTCATTGCTCTGTGTAAGATGGCCTGGTGACAGGCAGTTTGTACAGAAGTTTGGATCTTCGGAATTCCTAGACCTCATAGGTACAAATACTCTGGTGTCCAACTGTATGAACCTTGTAAAGGTGACCTATATTGTACTTTATTTACTTGCTAGTGTGGTTAGGTAGGGTTCTTGCCTGAAAACTATTATATACTGTGCTGTGGATGGAAGAGTCTTGACTCTGTGTATATTTCTGCTGTCTTCATTGTTCTAGGTAATATGATTGTTTCATGGAGTTCGTGAACATCATTTGATGCCATTTAACCCTTAGCTACAAAGACACTTAGGAGATAGTGTTCATAGATTCATATCAGGGGTGAATACCGGCTACAGGGGCATTAAAGCTTACACAATAATCTTCATTCAAAACCAGAATAAAAAAATTGAAATCATAAAGTTAGGAACAAAGATGTGTAGTAGGCACATTCCAGTAATGTGGAAGTAACTGCATATTTTAGAAATTTGTCCTCCTACGCAGATTGAATACCAAGTATATTCCTCTTAACTAGGTCCCAGAGGATCTTGAAGGCACTTCATTGGAAGATCTTTTTTAACCATATTTTGTGACCATCATTAAAGTTTAGCTACTCAACTCTCCTATGATACCAGCTCTACTCATTGGAGAGAGCATACATTATGTGCCACAGAAAGGATTTTCATTCCACAGAGGGCAGAGAAGCAGACTGTTGTTTTCTTTCAGTACTGAACAAGTATCCTTCCATGATCTCAATAATATGATGCGTGCTTATGTGTGTATGTGCAGTAGAACACAAAAGGCGAGGATGGTAGTATGCTAATGAGAAAACACATATAAATAGACTTTGAAAATATAGATTTTCAAAAACCAGAATCCCCTATCTACCTATAACGGCCAATACTCATGCTGAATCATACAATGTCAGTTTGTTGTGAAGGTCATGGAAGTTGTCTAGGCTATTTAATCCATCCCCAATAGCTGTAAGGATTTTAAGAACCTGTATGCTCTGCCTTTCTTCTTCTATTCTTTGTCACTCTGTGATCTCAAATTCCCATGCCTCATTTCCTAAAAAACAAAACAAAACAAAACAACCAAACAAACAAAAAACCAACACACACACACACACACGGATTCTTACAAAGAACAAAGCCCGTGACAATACCCTACCTATTTTTTTCTGAAGCATTGTTTGCCTTGAAAATATTGAGTCAATTATATTTTATGTTTAATTTTCACTGCCTGAGAAATTTCCTAGGACAGGCCAGTCTGCTTCCTGTATGGTGTGCTTCCAGTCTGCCTTTGCTATCTTAGTCAAAAGAGTGTCTTCTTTTTTTGTTTTCTTAATGGTTCACTTATAGTGGGGACTATGAATGGTTCTATCACGTATCTCTGTCCTTTCATGCTTTTTGTGTCTGTAGTTCAACTTCTCCCCTTAAAATCTCCTCTTACGAGCTTCCTACTCTATTAGATTTATTCCAATAAATACTACCTGTGGGACACCATGGATGGTTCTAATGCCTGTCCTAATGATGACTCACATGGAAGATAAAAACTGCTGCTGGATCTTTTGCAGACATTTGATGGCTCAAGAAGCTATGCAAGTGCTACAGACAGGTATTGAATGGTATTGAATCTGAAAGCCAGACTCAGGACTTTCTGTCTGTAAGAGATGACCTGTCTTTATTTTCACTGCTACTATTTGTTGATATTTTAAAAAAGGAAACAGTACTCTTCTGAAACATCATTTTTCTTGGTCAGGTCTTTTAGATGAGTTCTAACTAAGGGAGTCTGCACAGATGCTGAATTTAATGTTGTCGGGATGGACACATGCCACATTCCCTATACTTCCTATAAGAACATAATCCTCTGGGAAACCCTGTTTTCCCAAGCAGTTGGGAACCTTCAAGCTATTTAAATATAGTTATGATGAATAATTCAGGTTACTTGTTGGAAATACAAGAACTCTCCTCAAAGTTATTGAGAGTCTCAAGTGGTACTTCAGTTGAATGTGAAATGGCTAAGTGGCCCCTGATAGCATTCCTTACCCATATGCGCACTGTGACATTGTTGCTCTATCTTCAAGCCTTTGAGAATGCATTATGTTACCATAATAAGAAGGAATGAATCATAGAAGTATTGCCCTTGTCTATTAGGGAATCTCTAAAGTATTAGTTAAAATCAATGTAAAAAGCCACAGTTGTTAAACTCATTAGTATATTGGTTGGGGGGGGGCAGTTATACTGTGATGGTGTAGAAGGTTAGCCATTGAAGAACAGCTCAGTTTGGTTTGGTTGACCTGTGGTGTGAAATGGATGTCCCCATCTGTCTCTAAGTTTTGCATAGTAAAGCTTACAGATAGAGGAACTTCTGCTTTTCTTAAATTTCAACACATTTTTAAAAATTGTTTGTTTATTTATTTATTTATTTATTTTTTTGAAACAGGATTTCTCTGTATAGCCCCTGCTGTCCTGGAACTCACTTTGTAGACCAGTCTGGCCTCAGAAATCCACCTGCCTCTGCCTCCCAAGTGCTGGGATTAAAGGCGTGTGCCACCACTCCCGGCTCAACACATTTTCAAATATTTACATTTTTGGCACAGGCTTTCTATTCTAGACTGGACTTGAACTAGCCTGGGAATATTCTGATCTTCCTGCCTCCATGTAGAAGGCTGGGATTGTGGGTCTGTAACCTCTATGATGCATTTATACCCTTCTGGGGATCAAATATAGGTCTGTCTGCGTGAGTGCTAGACACACAGTGCAAACTGAGGTGCATCTCCAGTCCATTTGAAAACCTTCATCCTATAGATTCCTTTCTGGTGTCCTAGAACATATTTTATATCTTAATTCAGATGAATTTACATTATGACATATATACTTATTCATTGATGCAATTTTGTGGTAACCACCAGGTATGTATGAATTGATATTGTCCTATTTGCTGAGCCACCACTACTTCCTTATATGAAATGTATAGAGTTACACAGGGATCATTAGTATTCGTCAGTTTACTCTCAACCGCTGAAGATATTGAGCATCTGGAATGTAGAGAGGAACAAAATTAAGGGGCCTGGCCAGTGACTAAGGCGTATTCATGGCTTGCTGTCTCCAAGGAAGGATTAAGTTCTCATTGACCATCTCAGAGATCGTCAGGGTTACATAACCCTTCCTAGCACAAAACATCCTGTCTTTTTAACTAAGTGGCCTTCAGATTTTGTTTTGGCTTCAATGGATCAATATCACTGGGAGAATGAGTCAGCTTCCTCATGTGGTTCATTCCACAGTTTGTTCACAGTTTCTCTCCATATGCACACCCCCCTGCTTGTTTTCCATTTGTTTTGCTCCTAGGAGATTAGTATTTGGTTCTTTTGAGATATCCATTGGCAGCATCACTAGGGGATTTACAACAAAGAAGGGAACCCTCAAAGACAGAAGCATCCTTCCGATTAAAACAAATGAACCATACTGCTTGTAAAATGGGTAAGAGAGAATATTCTTAGTTATAGCTTGGGTTCAAGGTCCTTCCCAGTGACATGAATCTATGCAGTGAATAATGGCCAGTCTGCTAACTCTACCCTCAAATTCTCGGCCCTTTGCCTTTGAACACATTATAATGATGTTCTTCAAGCTTACTAGACAATAATTACTGGTGACACTTCTTTAAAAGTTTCAAATTCCTTGTATCTTATCCCAAATCATTAGAATTTGATTTTTTTCCTCAAGATTATATTTTTCATTATCGCCCTATCTAAATAACGCCACCCCATGGTATCTGGGTGCTCTCTCATTTGCTACCCATGTTACTACTTGCACTGTGTGAAGCTGGGCAACTTTAATATTTTAAAAGGTTGATTGCCCTCAAAGAGGGCATCAAGGTTAAGTAAATGTATCATTCCCACTAGATCCCTCCTGCAGGATAGCATAGCTTTAGCATGCTGTGTTTGTCCTGCCCTGCTCTTGAGTATGAGTGTGTGTGCATATGCTTTCCATTGCATTGTGTGTGTGTGTGTGTGTGTGTGTGTGTGTGTGTGTGTGTGTAGGTCAGAGGCCGACACTCTCTTCTATTATTTGTTTTGAAGCTGGATTTTCAGGCTAGGCTTTATAATCAGCAAACCTCAGAGATCCCTTTGCCTTTGACTTATCACTGCCCAGCTTTTACACATCTGATGTTGGACATCTGAATTGAGGTCCTCCTGCTTTCTCCAGTACCATATCTACTTGTCCACTGGCATGCTCTCTGCCATTACGGTCATGGTCTCTAACTCCCTCCAGCAAGTCTCAAACAAACTCTTTCTCTAGAGGCTGCCTTCATCCTGCGTCTTATCACAGCATTAGAAAAGTAAGTAAAACACAGCACCTACAGTTAGCGCATGGCTCTTACACCCAGAAGACTTGCATCGCCCTGGGAAGAACACAGTTTTCCTTCCCTAAGTTTTTACACCATCCTGGCTTTATCTGGATCCTCAGTAAGAGCTACACGAGAGGCCAAAGCAGCTGGGCATTGATGATTCCCATCCACTGGTAAAGTTTCTAAGACGTTTGCCCTGGCCAGCAGCACTATCCTGTGAGATCTTGAAAAGTCTGTATGTTCAAGTTAAGCATGAGACTTATTTCACAACAATATGAACAGGGATTGATGAATAATGTTTAACAGTGTATACTGTTCTAAAAGCCAAATTGCTAATGTACAGAAAACAAAAACAAAAACTTGTTCTTAAAGTAGAAGACCAGGAGAAGAGACAATTAACTTTAATTTGATATAACTTTGAGGTATGTGTGGAAGAGTAGCTTTTAGTTACAGGTGATAGCAAGTCTATGTGTACAGGGGAGACTTATCAGCCTCCTTCAGCTAGGCTACATCTCCCAAAGTTTCTGCCACCTCAGAAAATAATACCATGATCTGGGAAATCTATACCCAGTAGATGAGCCCATTGAGAACTGTTCACGTTCACACTGTAACGACATCATCTGATGCAGACTGTAGTTTATGCTGATGTTTACTAAATGCATCATTTACTCACTGCTGCAGTTCCTCTGTCTCTTCCTTCTTCCAGGTCCCTTCGTGGGGGAAGCCCTTAGCATAACTTGGACCCGTGGAGTGAACTTGCTAGTGGGAGGACTGACGGGGTTTACGATGATGGTCTTTGCTGTGCTCCTGTGCCCTTTGCTACGATGTTTATGCTGCAAGGGTCTGGAGCAGGATATGTAGACTTGAGTCATCTCTGCCATGGAACTTTGTGGATCCTTGGCCAGGAAGGGTCAGCCAGTGGAGTCTAGGGAACACGGCACTAAATTCTGGCTGCCTCACAGTTTTTAGACAGAGAACTCTGAGTGACTATGTAGAGTTAGGCTGTGTTAGTCCAACTTGGAAGTGGGAATGTAAGCTTGGCAAATGAACTCTCCTCAAGAATTCTAAAGGTTGGTTATGTGGCTGAAGTATCTCTGGGCACGATGTGAGAAACTTAGATTTCTTATGAGCTGTGTGTGGATAAGGGACACGAAATAGGAAGGGAATACTTGTTAACTATGTGAACTTTTTATTAATCTAAAAGTTTGTCTCATAACATTCCTTTCCAAGTAAAATTACTGCTCGTATCCCATGGGAGAGTAGACTACAGAGGAGACTGAAGCAGGCCCAGACTCCTATCCAAGTCACCGTCAGCAGCTGCAAAGCAGCCCCTTTGGCCCCCCTGTACCTTCCATACCTCATTCTTGCCATACTTCATCCCTCCCATTCCTCCCATACCTCATCCCTGCCACTAAGAGTTACCATGGGAACCAGGTTGCATACCCAAGTGATAGACACCTTCAGCCAGGTGTTGCCAGGCTATAGTTTGCAGCTTGACTTATCCGTATTATGGAGAAAATAAAGAATCTGACTTAAATTTAGAAAGAACAAACTTGTTTCTCTTTTTATGTAGACCCTACTCATAGAACTTCGTTTCATTTTTAAAGAAATTGGAAAGGAATTACATGGCATTCCTTGGCCTTTGAGCCTTTAAAACCTAACAGAGAACAGATGTATTGAAATATCTTTTTGTGGCCATTGTCTCTTCTTGTCCTTAAACTGTCACAGAGAAGGCACGTAGTGAGCGTCTGAATCTAAGAATAGATGTACCCACCTACATATTGTTTCCGTAGGCTGGGACCAAGTCTATAGGCCATCTAGCACAACCCCTGCCTTTTATGAGCTGGAAATTAGAGGAATAAGCCCACAGCAGTGCACTCTCATTCCTGTGAGAACAGTATCCTCACTGAGGTTCCGGCTTCCTGCCATTGCACAAATCATTGGCTTTTTTTTGTTGTTGTTTTTTGTTTGTTTTTGTTTTTTTTTTTTAATTCAGTAATTTGTTTCTATAAATATTTTACCTTCCCATGTTGTAAGGTTCTTGGAAACAGAGATTGTCTTGCATCTCTTGGTAGCTGTTCAGTAAATAAATGTCTTTACTTAGGAGGCTGATTTGTGGGACAGGCTTCCCCACCTCCACAAATAATGCGATTTGTGCTGTCCCTTTGGGTAAGTCAAGAACGGCTGTGGGCACCAAAGTGCGCATGCAAAGCTCTGCATATAAATTTTAAGCTGCTCAAATATCAGGAGAGATGAGACCACTGAGAAAAGGCTCATCTTTCGGCACAACCTACCTTAGCTTTAATAAGCTGGGGAATCTAAACCGATACTATGAAGCAGCGGGTTGCATGTGCTTTCGGCTTGAGAGGCAGTCAATAAATTCTTTCTGCTGTTACTCACAAGAGTCGTTTACATTCCGTTCAGGACACGAGTCTGAGGAATCATATCACGGTGAGGCTACCAAAGAGCCCGAAGAAATGGCAGAACAACGTGTTCTCCACTCAAGCTGTGGAGGGAAGGTGGTCTTATGCTTCCCTGCAGGAAGTGACAGACAAAATCTAATTGTCTGCATTGTTTGCTGTTTAAGCTCCCTGCCTGTTCTGCCAAAGCAACTTCTGGCCCGCTGCTTTCCCTTCTCCCAGAAGCTTCAGTCATTTAGAGAAATCCACTACTCACATCTCACATTTCATTGGCATAGCTAAGGATTTATTTTTATTGCTACAAATGTAGTTGCAGGAATAAAATCAACCTAATATTAAAACAAACAAACAAACAAACAAAAACGGAGGAGGGGCGGCACAGAGGAGGCTTGGGATCTGTAAAAGCTCTTGACATCTGACAAATCTCTTACTGTGCTGGCTCAATATGCAAATTAAGGGCGCTGCTTCTCACTTATCTGCATTGCAGATTCTTCCAGGCATGCTCAGCATGCATTGTGCATGCAGTACATGCAACCGAGCTCCACAGCCTAGCCAAGGAAACCCAGGAACAGAAGCCAAGGAGGAAATGTATATTGATCTCACACCCTTAAAGTTATGTGCAGCCTGAGCTGCCTCTAGCGCACTGTTGATAGCAGAGTCTAGCTGATAAATGGATATTGCAGCAAGTGATGAATTTATGGGTAAGTTATGAGTGGTGCATCTCTTAACTCTGTGCACATTAAAGAATCTTTAAATCTAAAATAGCCTCTGCTAAGAATAACTCTTAGCTTATCACACAGCAACATAAAAGCTATAAGGTATACAATGTTTGTGTAAGTGTGCATGTATCTGCATTTACGATTTGATGTTTTTAATGAAGTACTAACGAGCTCAGGAACTTGCACATGCCTAGCAAAGCTATCACTGTACTGGGCCCCCACTCCAGTGCTCCACATGTGTACTGCTATGAACTGTTTGCAGCTGTGTCCCTGAGATTTGCTCTACATACTGACTTTAAGTCCAAAGTTTTCTATGCGGTATCATTTGATTTGGTCAGTCACCATTCCTGCCTGGAAACTCTATCACTGAGAATTAATGTCCTTCTTTAAATATTAATTTTCAATTATGTGTGTGTGTGTATGTGTGTGTGTGTGTGTATGCATGCTTGAGAACAGACACACAGAGAATCTAGGAGAAGACATTGGATGCCCTGGTACTGGAGTTACAGTTAGTTATGATCTGCCTGAAATGGATGCTGGGAACTCAACCCAGGCCCTCTGCAAGAGTAGTGTGTGCTCTTAACCACTCAGCGTCCACTTCAGGTCCCAGTCATCTGACTGATCGTTGTGTAAGTTTTATCATTTACTTTCTCTTATAAGTCACCGCTAAAGCAAAGCAGCCCAGAGACTCTTCAAACAATCTGCTCTAAGTCTTTGTGGGGTGAATTATGACTAAACCAAGTGAATTGCAGAGTAAGAAAGAAAGGCATGCCAGTGCATATGTTTTGAATGTGGAAAACTATGCTAATAATTTGTGAGGCTCATAGATTCAATTTGTGTTGTGTAGCATACACACAACTATTTGTTGGGTAAGGTTATTTTAGATTTAACATGTTTTCTCAGTCACTGGAGTTGAGACCTCATCTTAGTTTTCTGAGCTTCTTATTACCTCATTAGGTTCAATACACGATCTGTGAGCATAAATAGCCTCTGCTGCTTTTGTCTGTCTCTGCTTTGTGTTCTGTTGGTACCATTTTCCTTCTCCAACATCACTCTACCTAGTATTACTATTCTGATATCACCACCTGGGCTAGTTACTATCTCAGACAGTAGACCACAAATGATGAACACCATTTTACACTTTTAAATTAAGAGTGGTACACAATGTCTCATTATGAATGTATTTTTAAAACAAGATGTTTCACCTTTATTAAAAGAAAGTTAGAATCCATACCCTAGTTACACAATGGGCATTAGCCGTCTGAGAAAGCAGAAAGCAGAGAAATGCTTGAGAACAACACATGGGCTCTTTGTTACCATTGAGTTTATAAGGTGTTACCATTCTTGGTATTGCCAGTTATTGCCATTTGGCCTTTCTCCTGTCTGCCACAGCTGGATCATTTTGGCATATGACCTGCCTGTTGGATTTGGTCCTCTAGGCTCCCTTTCAGAGCTTCATGCTGCCTCATGAGCTATCTTGCAGTTCTTATCATATGAATGGTTTTCAAGGGAATAAATGGTGATCTGCGAATGTGGTGATCATTTGTATTTAGGGTGCTTTCTCTCTTGGTTAGTAAATTGCTATTTATTGGGGAGCTGTGCAATCACTTCTTGAGATTCTCAATTTGCAAAGTTATTGATCCTGTCTTTTCAGTGAACAAAAAAAAAAAAATCTTTATGTTGATCAGACTTTAGTTTTCCCCAGAACATTACTAATTACTAAAGCCATGCAAAACCACACAAACTGGCTTTTAGATGGGTCATTTGATTGCTAATGTATATGAATGTTATTCCATGAATGCTGTCTACATAGATGATACTATTATTTTGTTGTTTGTTCCACCACGAAAATAGCAGGGGATAGATATGGGTGGAAAAGAAAAGACAGTGAGGAGAAGTTACTTATTTTTAAACCAGTTACTTTATTTTAGTTTTTGTCCCAAATTGAGTTAGCCTGACTCATTCAAGAGACTTATTAGATAGAGAAGTAGATGCCTATGTTATACCAGCTAGCTGTTAATTTTATTCTATGAGAGACTGGATACCCTATTTTTCTTGACAGTCTGGTCTTTCCAGTCAGTATCACTTCCCCTCAGTAACATCCTACCTGATGATCCAAGATTGTCTTCTTGTAATTAGGATGATTAGGACCATTTTTCTAAAGTATGGCATTGAAGTCATTATGAGAAGATTGGTTCAAACCTTTATTTTTCACAATTCCAGGGATCTAATTAACACATATTGGCAATCCCCTTACTATGGGGTCATAGTCATAATCCTCTAAACATTTATTTTGAAGAGAATACATTATAATGGAGAGAAGAATTAAGGAGAAAGTCACCTCTGAATGCAATGGAATAAAACATGAATCAAGCAGACTAGCTTTTAGCCTAATGAGCTTAGGGTCAGAGAGCTCACGGGCATTTATCCCACGAACATTTGTGAGATGTTGGCGGAAACTTGGCGAAGGCTGTGTCCCTTCTGCTGTCTTAGATAAAATGAAAAGGGAGAGACACAGGAACCAAATTTCAAGTCAAGTGGCCAAAAGAGAAGTGCATCTTTTGGCGTCTTTCTGGAGTCAAGTCGGCTCAAGGATACCATGGTTAAACTCTGTTTTCACTCAGACACAGGAATGCCTTTCAGGTTTTCACTTCTACCACTTCTCTTACCATGTGCATCTTTTGATTCCCACTGATTCATATTTGTTCTCTTTACAGCTAACACCTCAACCCCAAACTAATAAGCATCATCAAGATTTCCTTCTAAGGATACAGAAGGTCCCTGCAGGGGAGAGGAACAGATATTTTCTTACTTCATTGACATGGCTCTTTCAGCATGAACTTTTTCGATTAGTATCTCACACATCTAGAGCACATGCTCCTCTAGAAACCCTGTGAAATATTTTAAGGAAGTCTCAGGAATGGTAGATGGAAATCTGAACCTGGAGACTCCGAACACTGGGACAGAATGAGGGAGACACAGTATGTGAGCTGCCAGTGATCTTTGTCCACAGGCCATCTCCCATCTTTGCATATGTAAGCAGAAGCAACAGTCACTCCAAGGTGTGATTTCTGGTTTCTAGTCCATGATTCAATGAGATGCTCAAATGAGTTGATCCTTTTCAGCCTTATCTTAACCAGGAATAATTTCTTTCATAAACACACACCATCTTTTTCTTCCTCTCAAGTTGTTAATATAAAAGGAAGATAGTTCCCAAATTGCCTTCCCTTATCTCCTATCTCCTCACCCATGGAGGCCCATTAAAAGCTCCTGCATGATGACTATCTCATATATAATTAGTGAGGGCTGGGTGTTATGCTGAATATTTTAAACATATTTATTCCTCATACTGACCCTCACAGTTTGGAACAACTTATCTTACCCACTATATCTGAGGAAGCTGAACTACTTGCTGGAGGAACCTGGTTTTGAATGCTGGGACTCCAAGTCTGGCACTCTGACACTATTCCTTTCTGATACTAACATGTGAGCATTGGCAGGCTTGGCTTAATTCAGTCCCAGACCCAGGGCCACCTCGTTGAACCATGTTTGGATCCCCTATTGCCATGTCTCCTTTTTGTTTTTATCAACCCAGTTCTATGCTGCTATCTCGTGCCATTAGTTTCATACTTCCATTGCTTGTTAGTTTGTTTTTGGTTTGCATTATTCTTGCTTTTGCTTTCCCTTATTTTCACTTTGTAAACATCTCCTTGCTACACACTTGACCCACCGGACTGTGCTCTGAGGGTAGAGTTTCCTGGCCAAATCTGAGTCCTTGCTTCTGTCTGTTCCGAGTCAGGAGGTGAGAGTGAAGGATGATGGGAGAAAAGCATCAGTGTGCATGTCCTTATCCCTTTCCATCTCAGAAGTTAAGTGTTAGCACAAAGCTTCCAAATATTCCTGCTGAAACCACTGGCAAGTCTGGAGCCTTATTATCGTGGTGGAGGTAATAGACTGTAAGTCATCAACATAGTGAAAGATACTGGATTGAAAAACGGGCATGTTCTCTGCTGTGCAGAATTTCCTGTGTGCCCAGGAAGAGACTATAACAACAGGCACAGTCTATTAGCCTGGAATTACCTAAAGGCAGGGTAGTTTAGATGTCCTCTGTGCCGGGAATCCCTGGTTCACTTATTCTGGCTGAAGTAACTAAATGATCAAAAGCTATTTTCTTGGTCCTTTTCTCATATCTACCCTTGTGGGTTGAAACTGCAAACTCACATTATTAGATTTGTGGGAGCAGCAGTGTGGTCAGGTGAGGCCTGTGTAAGGCACGTGGGAAATTAAGGCAGGGAGAAGCACACACTACAGGCGGAGAAGATGAGACAGAGTTCTGCACCAAGGCTCCTTAGGCTGATTTATAGATCTGTATTCCTAAGTGAATGGGAGCTTCAGTTCTGCGGAAAGCAGAGGCCACTACGCATATCCCGATATTAGCCACCTGGAGGATTCAGCATAGTTAGGGTCTTAGTCAGGGTTTCTATTGCTATAATGAAACCTTATGGCCAAAAAGCTAGTTGGAGAGGCTTACATTTTGACACTGTAGTCTTCCTTTGAAGGAAGCCAGGACAAGAACTCGAATGGGAGAGGAACCTGGAGGCAGGAGCTGTTGCAGAGAGCATGGAGGGGTGCTGCTTACTGACTTGCTCAGCCTGCTTTCTATAGAACCTAGAACAACCAGTGCATGGATGGGTCTGCCCACAATGGGCTGAGCCCTCCCCTATCAATCAGTAATTGAGAAAATGCCCTACTGGCCTGCCTATAAGTCTGATGCATTACTGAGGCATTTTCTCAATAGAGGCTTTCTATTCTCCAGCCACTCTAGCTTGTGTCAAGTTGACATAAAATTAGCCAGCACAAAAAGTGTTCTAAATTTTGTCTCTTTTCTTCTCTGTTTCATTTTAGGCAATGATACATCCCCATTGCAGAAATTGAGTGAATATAACATTTCAGCATGTTGTTAGAGGAAAGAAAAAAAATCCAGCCTACTCAGAAATTTCTGTCCATTATCTCACAGTAAATCTTTACCCAGCCTGAGATTTGAGACAAGCAGATTAGAGTTGGGTTTTAGGAGCCAGGAAGGCATCCTTGGGGTTTTAACCATCACCATAGTGTATGTCACGGAGACTGTCCAGCTTCTCCTACAGAAAGGAAGGCATTTGGTGACCTGTAGGGCTCCTGAAAATTCTAGTCTCCTCCAGATCTTTAAAGGCTGATTACAAACAGTCTAGGACCAAGGAAGGTTTAATAATGTTTAAGCCCTACTGTCACAAATGATCATCTAATACATGTTATACAGGGCTTTCAAAAAGACAAATGCTGCCCAGTTGTACAACCCAGGGCTAAATGGACTAAGAAGCATGACCATATTGAGAGAAGTCAATAAATATGACTGTAGGCAGTAGACATCTTACCAAGCTTTGGTGGCTCAATTGCAGTATGGATGTGGCCCCAGGAAGCCAGTGAATACCCTCCAGGTCCATGTTAGTTGGAACCTCTGCTCATATCCCACATAAGCTAGCAAATCCCATCTGCCTTCATTACCCCAACCCATCCCACACAGAGAAAACTTCCCTGACAGAAAACTTCAGGCTCACATGTCATTGCTCCTTGTCTCTGAGTTTCTAGCAACTCACCCATGAGTGCCCATCCAGGGGCTTAGTTTTTGACCATGTATGGACACAATTCCAACTCCTAGGATTCCACAAAACTCAAGCAAGTTATCACTCCTGGACTAAGCTCTACGAAACCCCCTTACTTTAGCCTGGATATGTAATGTCACTGACTTCTTCCTGTGAAATCAGTGAACCCTCTGGAGAGCTGCCTCCTAATAAACCTGCCTTATCTACTTTTAATCTGGTCTAATCTGGCCTGTATCTGTCTCACTGAGGGAGAGAAAAATGCACATCAGTCTAAGTATCCCAAATTGCTGAACAGAAAGTCAGTAGATCAGGCAATTAGATAATTTTAGCAACTCCTCAGAGAGACAGAGATGTGGGGAACTGTTGGATAGACTCATCTTTGTACCGTGTGGCTACAAAAGGCAGCTGCAGTCTGTCCCCTCTTATATCCTCTTCATTCTATCCCACCCATATGAACAAGAGAAGGACTGGTGGTCCATACATGAAACACAGACATAAAAACCACTACTGCATGGTGCCAAGGGCAATGGCAAATAAGGAAGCAGATACATCTCCAGAAAGGGACTACAATATGTTCTGCATATTTCAATATTTGCTACTTTAAGGACTTCTGACCATTTATGGATGGCTGTTTTTACTAAGTTATCAGATCCTTGCTTTTTGAAGTCTAGGAATTTTGCTAAGAGCCATGCTAGCTAGCGGACAGAGAGACTTACAATTTATTGATCATCTAGCTGCTTTGCTTATTGGTTCATATTTAATCTTTATAGCTTTCTAGTTAAGTCCACTTGTGTTTGTTGGCACAGTAAGGAAGTAAAGGCTCTGAGAAATACAGAAACTTTTCTGAGGGTATGAAACTAGACAGAGGCAGGTAGAGAGGCATGGAGAACTACCCAGATTAGATTCAAATCTTTTTTTTTTTCTCTTAAGACCATGAACTTCCCATGGTACTCTGCTGAGTCATGCTTTCTGCTGAGACAAATAGCAGTGTTACTTCATCATCTTTGCTCCTTTATCCTTGCACCATCCCTGTGAGCTCTTAAAAAGCATCAGCACAAGCCATTAAAAACAGAAATTGTCATGGCTTACATAGTCATTTCACAAAGTTAATGTTATATAAGCACTTCAACCATGAGGAAGACGAAACCTGACTCTGCGCCAGAGAGACAGCTCTCATTTCTCATAATGAGTGCACATGGAGATGAATTGAGTGGGGGATTTGGGAAACTTTCCAAACAGTATCAAACTTGATGCTTCAAACATGGCATTTTAGGCTTAGAGAGTCCATTCTGGCGTCTTTATCATTAATTTTTTTCATATAATATATTCTGATCATGGTTTCCTGCCTCCCAACTCCTTCCAGATCCATCCTATCTCCCCACTCACCCAACTCCATGCCCTTTCTTTCTTTCTCTCAAAAAAAAAAAAACAGGTAAACAAATGAACAAGCAAACAAAAACTAACAATAATCAAAAAAGAAAAACTACAAGAAACATGTACACACAGAGAACTCCCGAATCCATAATAACCCACAAACTTAGACAGGCAGTCTTGGCGCACACCTTTAATCTCAGCACTTGGGAGGCAGAGGCAGGAAGATTTCTGTGTTCAAGGCTAGCCTGGTCTACAGAGTAAGTTCCAGGACAGCCAGGGCAATACCGAGAAACCCTGTCTCGAGAACCAAACCAAAACAAACACACACACACACATGCACACTCACAAACTTATGAACCACCATATATAAGGAAAATTCCAGCAAGACAATAAAAATGGCCCAAACAAAGCAATATAAGGCAAAACATCTACAAAAACACCATTGAGTTTGTTTTGTATTGGCCATCTGTTGCTTGTGGGTGTTAGCTTTTAAGCATTCAATAACTGCTACAGTCTGTATAATCACAGAGGTCAGGTATAGAGGAAGGGACTAGCAGGTAGAGTGAGATCTCCCTAGGAAGGAGGAATATAATATTTAGTCACAGAGAGAGGAAGAGATTGAATTGGGATAATTAAGGAGGGATGGAAGGGGAGGAAAAAAAGGAATCAGGGAGGAGATATGGGGAAAGACAATTAACTCTATTTGTTTCCTTAGAAGCAGGCTTTTTATTAAATTTTGGCATCAGTTCCCATATCAAAAATCTAGGTTATTTTAAATCGTTATACTCAATATTAGTCAAATGTTTCTAAAAGCCATTCCCTCTCGTTAGGTTGTAACAACCATATGTGCCCCAGAAGTACAGTAACCAAAGGCTTAAGTCTTCTCATCCTAGAATTACCACTCCCTCAGCTTACAGAATCACAAGGTTCACCCATCAAAGAAAAGTAATATTTTGGCTTTTATGGTTAAACTCCTCCGGGGTGGGGGTAATAAGTTTAGAATTCAGACTCAGAATCGAGATATTTTTTCTGAGTTTTCAAGTGAAAAACGCATCCAATTTCCAAGTTGTCTGCAAAAATAGAATGTTGGGTCAGAGGTCAACTGAGGGTAGTGGTGTCCCCAGTACCAGAGCTAGGCTGCACAACAGACTTGGCATGTACAAACCCCAGTCATAATGACTAGAAGCCAACAGAACAATATACAGATACAAACAATGACCACAAAGACTTAGAGATATGGAGGAAGACTCTGATATGTACAAAAAAACAAAGAGTGGAGATTGCGGCAAGAATTGTTAACTATTCTTATAACCCACTGTCAATGGTCTGGAGACTGAACCAAGGAGGCTGCCATGTGTTTCAGGGAATAGGTTGTATATAGAATCATCAAGTCGGGCATGGAAATCCTTATAAACCTAGTCACATTCTCTGTAAGAAAAGGAGACGAGGGAGCTAAATGTTCTTCAGTTGAAAAGGAAACCCTGCTTTTTCAGGATAACTTTTTCTTAGTAGGTTGCCCACCAGGTCTTAGTGGCATGCTTTGGGTACTAGAGCTGGCCACCACTGTTTCTGTGGTTCTCCATTCATTTAGCTACTGAACATAGGGAATAAGAGCCTCATCTTCAGATATTCCTCACCCTCTAATTTACTGTCTCCTCTCCTGCTCAAATGATTCTGCCATCTGAGCAGCTGGGCTATTCCACCAGTCATTGACCAGTCTGAGAGGAGACCTAGACACATGTCTTTATTTTATTTAGCTACTGTATTAAAAAAAGAAGTAAAGAAAAGAAAAAGAAAGAAGGAAGGAAAGAAAGAAGGAAGGAAGAAGGAAAGGAAGAAAGAAGCAAAAGCACTTAAAGTATTACAAATCTGAGCCAGGAATGCTCTGGTCTAGTCTATTCCCATTTGTGCTTCTTTCTTTTCTTTATGCAATTAAATCTTCTGCCCATGCCTTCTAGATCTTTCTTGAGCCTATTGATATTTCCCTCTTTTTCCCATCTCCTAGCTTCTAACAGTAATAAAAATACTCACATCCTACACACACACACACACACACACATGAGCACACATACATGCACACATACACACACATTTATTTTTAAAACAAAAATAAATCACCACTATTTTGTTTAAGACAGCACCCTGTCTGCTTTTTTAAAACTACAGGATCTTACTTTGTAGCCCTGGCTAGGCTAGAACTCTGTAGAGCAGGCTGGCCTAGAGCTCTACACTAATTTACTTGTTTCTGCCTCTTGAGTGATGAGATTAAAAGTGTGGGCCATCATGTACAACCTAAAACAGTCCTCTTAATGACAGGGCATATCCTCACTTACCTAGAACTGCATCAAATTAATCAGAATACCTGCTATCTCAATATGGGTGTCTATGTCTAGAACCTTCAGGAAGACCATTCTATAACTTGATCACAAAGTGCTCAGGCAATGCCAATCCCTCAGGGACATCGCCTTTGTTAGGTGGAGGACAAGTGGAGCTCCCTGCCTAGTCATCAGTTTTTAAAGTAGTGTAATGAACTCAGCAAACATTCTGACCACGTTTGTTATAACAGCGGCACTATTAAGTCCCACACTGTGCCAAAAATGTGAATGTTAAATGAAGGGAAACAATCTCTAATGGGGCCCTTTAGTGTTCTGAGTTCACGAGTCTTCACTGTGAACGTGACATTTTCTTGATCCACATCCATTCCTAAGGATTCCAGTTTAGACATTTTAATGTGTGGAAGTCCAGATAAATAGCATGGCATCATAGGATGAAAACACCATCATTAGTAGCTGGGTAAACGCTGTGCCAGTTCCCTGGTTGATAATGGAAGCCACTGCCCAAATGTCAAACATTTTGGATGCAAGGTGTCCCCACCCACCATCAAAGATGTGATGATTTGGGAGCCCTACGACATGAGAACTGTCTCTTGATGGTCTTTGCTTTCCCTCAACCTCTCCTCCCTTTGATTTTATGGATACTTTTGAAAAATATTACATGCGACTTCCCCAGACAGGTTAAAGAAGTCATGTGTCTGTAATTAAAAGAAATACACAACAGTGATATTCTTAGGATATGACAGTGATGAATGATGTCAACTTAGACCCTAAGAACAGGAGTCAACTGAGATAATAAGAAAAATGCGTCTTGGAACATCAGTGAACAGGGGAATTGTTGCTTTTCTACAAGTGTAAGTTAGGTCAACTCGACAAGTGTTCACTAAACAGCTGTGGCACACACAAAGAGAAGGAATGAGAAAATCCAGGCGGAGTCCTCTAGGGGATTGCAGTTCTTCTGGAGAGATCAAACAGTGTCTGCTAAAGGTAAAATAGTAATAAATATTTTGTGTGTTCAGTTTCAGAAATAACGCATAAGGAGCTAGAGATTTGGCTCAATAGCTAAGAGTATTTACTGCTTTTGTGGAGAATCTGGGTTCAGTTCCTAGGAGCAGATCACTTTTTGAACCACTTGTAACTCCAGGTGCAGGGCATCTAATGCCCTCTGACCTTCCATAGTATGTGCATGCTCATGTTACACTCTCTCTCTGTCTCTCTGTCTCTCTGTCTCTCTGTCTCTCTCTGTCTCTCTCTCTCTCTCTTTCACACACACACACACATACATACATACATACACACACATACACACACACACACACACAAATTTTTTTAAAGAAAACATATACATAAGACAAATAGATGCTTTGTTAATAGAGAAAAAAAGTTATACCATACTGAGAAAAAGGCCAAATATTATTTAGGACATAGAAGTTGGCAGTACATGATTAAACCCGAATAAGTGAGAACTAGGGACCTTAGCAAAAAAAAAAAAAAAAAAGTATTTCTTTCCTGAGCATATTCTGTCACAGTAAACGGACAGTAGGAATGAGAACCAAATCGATGAGAAGAGATATGCTGAGACACTCTAAGCTAATGCTTGGGTGTGAATTCCTAATGAGGTTATGGAGACTTAAGACTCCCAAGAGCCACAAGGTGTCTTCCTATGCTGTTATAAATAGAGCAAACTACTTAGTATGTGTCAAAAACTATCCAAATTCTCAATGGCATTTATTGTGTGCTTATTTCACACACGAGAAAGGGTGCTAGAACATTAGTTGGCATCGGTTCTTGTATTCTTCCAGTTTCTTGTTACCACCCCCACCCTCTTTATTCATGAAATACTTTCCTGACACAGTTTGGAAAACAAGAACAGGGATGTGATGACTCATAAATACTATGGAAATTAAATGCCAGCTGTATCATCATCTTCAGACTCACACTTTGGGTTAAGATCTCCCAGTTTGCATTCATTCAGCATCTCTTTCTAAGACAAAACAAAACAACCTCCCAAATAGTTGCATTCTATGTCTTGATACCTTATGGGAAAATGGGGCCTCTATTATTGCCCTCTAGAAACCTAGAATCTAACAAAAAGAAGAAGGTAACCTGAGTATCTTAACACAGGAGGTGGCATCAGAGGCAGGTAATGGAGACGATAAACCTTATGCATCTGTGAGAGGGAAGTAAGAGAACCCTCTGGAGAAACTCAATATCCAAATGAGGATGTAGCTGCCCTTGAAGTCCATATGAAGGAACAGAAGAGATGAGCAGAAGAGAAGCAAAGAGGAGTAGGAGGCCTGGGCCTATGTGTGATGAGAAATTTAAACTTTTAAACAAAACATCAAAAAACTAGGAAATGAAAACAGGAAAGTTAATCTAGAGCCAAATTTCTAAAGTTTGTCTCAGTAACAGATTAAGAGCAAGCCTGGAAGCTCATTGACTAGGTAAAGATGTCTGGGCTGGTAAAGAATGGAAGCTTGAACCAAGTCTGCGGCACATCATTAGACTGGTGCGATATTAGCAGAAAGGATGAATGAAATTACCAGCTGGATTTCAAATATGAATGGAAATGCTAAGTGAATCCCAAGGTTCTGGTTAGGACTAGCAATTGTATGTTGTCATCGTTAGGAAACAAAGGTGCTTAAGTTTTCCATACACAGAGATTTAGGGTGCAGCACAGGAAAGAGATTTGGAGACATGGGTATAAAAGAAAGCATGAAGAAAGACTGAGAATGGATTGAATCACTACAGTAAGACATGAAGGGTGAGAAAGGGCAATGGCAAGGCCATTTCTCTGCAGAGGCTGGAAGAGAACATTGAACCCTGGAGATGGAGCTACAGGTGGTTGTGAGCTGTGGTTACTGGGAACTTAACTCCAGTCCTCGGCCAGAGCAGCAAATGCTCTCAATGGCTGAACTGTCTCTCCAGTGATTTCTGAAATTGTGCCTGTTTAGATTTTGTAGGTTCATATTTGCATGGATTTTCTCTTCTGATTTTTAAAAAAAAAGATCCCCTTACTGATGGTCATTTCCAACATGCTGACACCAGTTGGTTTTCTCCCTAGTAATCACATATCCAGCAAAGTTTTTAAGAACTCAAAAATTAAGTGTTAAATGTTTTCCACTTATTAATTAACAGCTTGGTTAATTAATCACCACTTGGTGAATGAATACATATGTTTTAGATCTTATATACCTAGGTTAATCCTTACCAAACAGTTGTTAAAATTCTGGACTCTGTTAGAAGTCCCTAAAGGGGAAGGGCTTTCTATGCAAAGTTCTATGTGTTGTACAGTATAGTGAAATGTTTGAATCTATAAAACCTTCATTGAGTAAGTAACCTGTTTTGACATTTATGTTAACTGGAAATATAATTTCATAAGGCATAGTACTCTGGGTTTCTAACAGTTGTTGTACCCGATACAACCTGTAATTTTTCTCTACTTACAATTTGCAAAGTTGTAATTTTGGTTCTAATGTTAAGTGTGCTAAAATAGTGCAGCATATGGTTCTGTGATCATCTCAGAGTGAGCCATTTGCTCATGTGTTATTACAGAACACATGACAGGTTGAAGCTTTGTAAAGGCAAAGGGGCACTTATCCACTCATATAACATCCTATTACATTTCCAGGATGTTCTATACTTTGGATTCCAATTCTTCATTCTATCTAAAAATTAATACCTAGTGCACTTTGTGGTGATTAGACTCATCAGCTCCACATCTAGGGAGAAAGTCCCCAGGGAATACTTGTGAAGGATTGTATAGATTAAGTCTAGCCTCTGAGGATGTCTATGAGAATTGTCTTCATCAAATGAATGAATGTGGAAAACCCAACTCCACTGTGGGTGGAAACATTCCTTGAGCAGTGGATTCTGGACTGTGTAAACAGAGAGGGCAAGCTGAACACAAGCATGCACACAGTAATTCTGTGCTAGCTAGACAGCAGATGATGTGATGTGGTTGACCAGTTGTCTCCAGCTTCCACAGGTGCGATTTCCCTGCCATGGCTGACTATAAATGGGATTGTGAGCCAAATAAACTCCTTCTCCTTTAAGTTGATTTTGTCACAGTATTTTGCCATAGCAACAGGACAACAACAATATATAGTATCTTAAAATACCATTTTATATTCGCTATAAGTTAACTGGGATTTTCTAGGTAAATTGTCCCTATCCACTAAATCTGTATGTATCACTGTGGCATTAAACAGTAGATGGACGCATACATTGATATTTTACACATTTATCTATAAGAACATTAAACATTAGAACACATAGATAAGTATCTAAAATCATAATGAAATTCTGGTTATGTCAATTATTTGGCTTATGATTTTCAGCAATTGCTGTTCCAAATATTTAATAGCTTAGGAAGCAAGAGCAGACGGGTTTAAGTATTTGCTTTGTTATCAATGCTTGTACAATAGAGCTGATGTAAAAAAAATGCCATTGATACAAATTATAGGCTTTCCAAATTATTGGGTTTCTATTAATTTTTATAGTCCATTTAAATAGTGATGATATAATATGTATTAACCTGATTTTCATAAACAAGTTGAACTTTTTAGAGGTTACACACTGTCCTTGGATCCTTTCCAATTGTTGGACACATGTTTTTGTCTTTTTTGGCAACACATGTTTATCTCTAACACTGTACCTTATATTCCTAGGAAATGATATGTAATTGCTTGTTTTTATAAACTAAAGTATTATAGCGTGTTGATGAGATTACATTTGAAACACTGAAGGCAGTAACTTTATAATTTAGTTTGACTTCCAGAAGATTTTTTTTCAGATTGCTAATCAGCATCAAAATACATGCATATAATATATTTTAAATGTAAGCATGTTTAACCTAATCTTGGATAAGCTTTATAAATTTGATAGTTTTCTATGAAAGCTGTGCTGGGTAGTTTTATGGCAACGTGACACAAGCTAGAGTCATCTTTAAGGAGGGAGTTTAGTCTCTATTGAGGAAATGTCTTCATAAGACCAGGATGTAGGCAGGCATTTTCTTAATTAGTTATTGATGGGGGAGGGCCCAGCCATTGTGGATGGGACCACCTCTGGGCTGGTGGTCCTGGATCCTATAAGAAAGCAGACTGAGCAAGCCATGATGAGCAAGCCAGTAAGCAGCATCCCTCTGTGTCAGCTCCTGCCTCCAGGTCTTTGCCTTGCTCAGAGTTCTCACTTCCACTGCTTTTGATGATGAACAGTGATGTGAAAGTGTAAGGCAAATAAACCCTTTCCTCCCCAAGTTGTTTTTTGGTCATTGTGTTTCATCAAAGCATTAGAACCCCTAAGTTAAATGCTTATTCTGAAATGTTTCATATGAACAATGTCACTAATAATAAGTTGTCATGATGAATTTGCTATTTTCCATAGTCATACCATAGCAGCATAGCACATACAATTTCTTGTATGGCTTCCATGAAATCGCTTCTCTCTCCTCCTATTTATGCATTCAGATTCTTTTGAGGAAAGACCGTTGCTCTGTCTACTGCTTAAGTGTTGGAATTTGGGGGAAGCTGTCACTTGATATTTTCAACCTGACATTCCCCACCCCGGATCCCCACAGCACAAACTGCTGCTTAATTGTAATTTACCAGTGTGCAGCGAGTTGTCCTGATATGAACTGACGATAACAACCACCCCTGTAGTTGTTCAAGTCAGCAAACTAGGAGTTATTTCTGATTCCTTCCCCCTTATACCACCCACACCTATTTAGTCATAAAATAGTTCTGTCAATACTCCACTCTAAAAATGGATTCTTGCTCTCCACTTAGTTTTCAACCCAATGTGGGGGTCGCCTTGGTTTCCATTCTTCCTAGTCCATCTTCCCACATCCAGTCATGCTTCATTCAAATCTCCTCTGCATATGGCTCTGAGATGCAGACCCAATTAGTGCCTCCCCCCATATACACCAGCCACATGTAGTTTTTCTTACATAGAAAATAAAGATGTCTTCAAAGCCAAGACTTCACTCCCCCCAACTAAAATACATTTAATTGAGACTATTGTGTATATGTGCGTGTGTGTGTTTAATAATTTCATGTTTACCTTGCATAGTTGTTACTTTGTAATGAGGAGCTAGAGAAAACAGTGTGCTTACCATATTGTTCTAGAGCAACCCTTTTCGCTAATATTAACAGCTACACTATTTATGGATAAATATCACTTACAAATAATTGATTGTTGTCAGTTGAAGTCTTTTCTAAAGAGTCATTGTTATTTTTAAAAATAACGTGTATTGTTCACACAAGAGTGTGAGCACCCAGAGAGGATATAAGTGACATTACGTACCCTGAAAATGGAGTTATAGATAATTATGCAGCATCTGATGTGAAATTTATGAATCGAACCTGGATCTTTGCAAGATAATAAACACTCTTAAGGGCCAAGCCAGATCTCTATATAGTTTTTATTTGCTAGAGACCAGGTTTTGTTATATAGCCTAGGTACTAAATAGAGCTATAACCACCTTAGATTGAAAGCTGAAATACTCAAAATGCTAGAGAAAACTTAGGAACGCCCTTCAAGTTATGGGCATGGAAAAGAAGTTTCTGAACAGGACCTGATGATACTGAAATCAGTTCGTGGGATCTGGTAAGACTGCTCAATGGGTAGAGATGTCATTGCACAACCTTGACTGACTAAGTTCAATCCCAGGGACCCATGGCATGATTCCATGAACCTACATTACATGCAATGTGGTGGTGGCTTTTCTTCTGGCAGGAAGTTGATATCTAGAATATATAAAAACTGTTATGATTAAAAACTACCAATCAATAGATAGGCTAGTGAAATAACAGTCCTCAACATAAGAAACAGAAACTGATAAAGTAGCTTAAAAAGTACCTGCTAGCTTTAGTCACTGGGGAAAATTTGAAGTGAAACCATTTTGAGAGTCTGTCTTATCCCTGTCAAAATAGCTAAGATGAAGAAAATGGATGGCAGCAAACAGTAGTAAGGGTATGGGTGCTTTGTACTCTACTTACTGGTGTGGGAGTGTAAATTGGTATAGCCATATGGAAATCACCATACAGATTTCTCAATAAACTAAATATGAAGCTATGGTATGACGCAGCTATCCCCTTCCTGGGTATATTTCCAAAGGACTCTGTATGCTACCATAGGGATAGGGATAATTGAAAATCTATTTTTACTGCTTCATCATTCACAATAGCAGGCACACGGCTGTCTGTCAACAGCCTAGATGGCTATAGACAGACAGACGGACAATGAAAAATGTAGCCTATAAACACAATGGGGTTTTACTCAGCTGCAAAGACAAAAAAAATGAATTATTGGCAGAAAAACTATGGACGGATCTGGAAAGCATTAAGGTGTGACGGTTAATATTATCTACTCAACAGAATCTAGAATTAGGAGACAAACCTTCGGGTTTGCCTAAGAAGAATCATCTGGATCCAGTTAACTGAGATGGATCCACCTTGGGTGTGTGCAGCACCAACCCATGGGCTGTGCTGCATGAAATGGAGAAAGCAGACTGAACACATGCGTTCATCTCCCTCTGCCTTCTTATTGTGGATGCCACATGACCAGCAGCCTCACACTTCTGCTACCACGATTTCATGGGCATGATGGACCATCATGCTATGGAACTACATAGGAGACCGTGAGAGGGGAAGAAGAGGTGCCCAGGAAGTGAGGGGTGACTAGGGCAAGAGTGCCAGTGAGAGCAGAACAGAGCTAGTGCAGTGCTGGTGGAAGGATATACGGAAGAACAATGGAGACGAGAATGGGAGTAAGAGCAAAAGTACAAAAAGCAAGTCTTGCTTGAAGATTTTTAATTCTATGCTAATTGGAATAGATTTCAAAAGGTTTGTGCTTCATAAAGGTGAGAAAACTCACAGTGATGGAAACTGTCTGTAAATGCGGCTAAGTCCTACAGTTTTGACGCCTTTGAGCCCTGGAATACACCTTCACATAAAATACTTTGAACCCCTCAGAGTAAAAGCCCTATGCAAATAGGTCTCAGTTTCAAAAGTAGCTGAAATGTCAGGAGGGCTCTAGGCATGCATCTGTACAAAGAAATGTTCTATAAAATTCAAAGCAGGCTCTCTTTTTCTTTCTTCTTCTTCTTCTTCTTTTTTTTTTTATCAAAACCCTCAATGAAAATGAGAGTTTATGGACCTCTGGGAGAGACAACTGTAGCTTTTGTTGCTTTGTTTACAGATGGAAACGCTGTAGAATAATCCAGGTTAGAAAATGGAGGCGCTTTTGCTCCAAGGAATTTCAAAGCCAGACACTCTGAATCATTTAGAATTCTGCTGTAGGCTAAAAGTTGAATGGAAAATGCCATTCTTTATGCCAAAGTCTTAGTTGTTGTAATAAACAGTTGAAAAGCTTATATGATAGTGTGCTTTGTTTTGTGTGCTCTGTTGGGTGAACTAATTGAACTGAGAATCCCCCACCCCCT
The DNA here is from genome assembly GCF_978045245.1 of Mus caroli. NCBI lineage: Eukaryota > Metazoa > Chordata > Mammalia > Rodentia > Muridae > Mus > Mus caroli. The sequence continues at coordinate 62,194,633 of NW_028227264.1, forward strand.
AAAAAAGAACCAGGTCCCTTTTGCTGTTTTTTTTTTTTTCATCCAAGGCTTTTCATTCATGGCTTCTGTTATGTACTATATGATATAATGAAGTTAGAGGTCTTAAGCATGATGATATATAAAAATTTAGATAATAATCTACTCCTTGCCTTTTCATCTTAATATATTAAAGTATAAGTATTTATAAATATCAATAACCACTCTTTGATGCTTAATAGCTCACAGTCTACAAGGCATAAATAAAGGGAAACTTCTACACATTTTTCATAATATGCCCTCATTAACTACAGCAAAGGACCTGAGAATTAGTTACATTCCTCCTTCCCTTCTTTGAAATTTCATGAACAAGTCTATCACATATGACTCTATTAAATGTTGACAAGAGCTTTGAAGAAAGTAGGAAATTTTCTCCTTGGTATTTAAGAATAGTTTCTAGGAGACAAGTGTCTTGATGCTGGTCATTCATATCATTCATAAAATAATAAATAAAAACAATAAAAAAGCAATGTCGCCCAGGGTGTAACACCAGCAGTTCTAGGGGTCCAGTAAATGGGATTTAAATCTTGGCTGGTGGCCACTTCCTGCGAGGTCATGGTCAAACAGTGCAGACTTAGTAGGCAACAGTTTCTTTCTTTCTTTCTTTCTTTCTTTCTTTCTTTCTTTCTTTCTTTCTTTCTTTCTTTCTTTCTTTCTTTCTTTCTCTCTTTCTCTCTTTCTCTCTTTCTCTCTTTCTCTCTTTCTCTCTTTCTCTCTTTCTCTCTTTCTCTCTTTCTCTCTTTCTCTCTTTCTCTCTTTCTCTCTTTCTCTCTTTCTCTCTTTCTCTCTTTCTCTCTTTCTCTCTTTCTCTCTTTCTCTCTTTCTCTCTTTCTCTCTTTCTCTCTTTCTCTCTTTCTCTCTTTCTCTCTTCTCTCTCTCTCTCTCTCTCTCTCTCTCTCTCTCTCTCTTCTCTCTTTCTCTCTCTCTCTCTTTCTCTCTCTCTCTCTCTCTCTCTTTCTTTCTTTCTTTCTTTCTTTCTTTCTTTCTTTCTTTCTTTCTTTCTTTCTTTCTTTTGTTGTATAAAGTGGAGACAAACTTCGAGGGGAAAATGGCTGGCATGAGAAATACACAGCTTTGTCTGATGTTTGTGGAGCACTTATCATGCATTCCTCTCAAGAAACATAACCCACAGGTTTCATTACAACTTGGAATCAGAATTTCCTGGTTATTAAGCATTTGCCACCGCCAGTTAACAATGGCATGGAAATGCCATTGTGACACAGAGATGAGAGTAAACAAGCATAAAAGTGATCTTGTCCCATGATTCTGTGATCTTGTAACATTGTAGTAGAATTGTCAGGATAGTGGTTCTGCCTTAGCTCGCTCCCTTCCCCTCCCTCCCTCCCCCTCCCTCCCTCCCTCCCCCTCCCTCCCTCCCTCCCCTTCTCCTTCCTTCCCTTCCAAATGTTACAGGAACTCTTTAATTTTTACCTTTAAAGCTCAACTGTATTCCATCCAGGGATTTCCCTTTTTTTAATGTAATTACTTGTGACAGGTAGATCAAGGATCCCAAAACATCTGACTTACTTCCTTAGCTTGCTCCCATTTTTTTTTTTTCTTTGAAGGCCTGAATTGTTTTCTAAATAGCTTTCTAAGTATTCAGGGAAGATAAACTTTCATAAGTACAAGCCACTTGTTTTAGTATCTCTGACTTATTTCTTGTGCTGGCAAATCGTGCCTCATTGTGTCCTCCGCTTTAAACAACCCCATCTTGTCATGGGAGTGTCTGCATAATTTCTCAGGCTTTTTGCTCCCCGGATGTCACTGTTACTTTCCAGAATTTCGTTTAAAGATTGACTAGTAGATCTCAACTGGTAGCCAAGCTGAGAAATGTTTTTGAAAAAAGAAGCTGTACAAGTTATGAGGGACATTTATTTCCATATTTTTTTCAAGCTTCCTTGTCAATCAATATCGTTGCCTTGGAGACCAAGTTAAATCTCTCTGCCTGTAACAGTGCACTTAAGCGACACAACAACGGAGCGACAAGAACAAACATAACAGAAGAAATGAGATTAAGTAGGTTAGCTTGGGGATGTAGCTCTGTTGGCTGGGTGCTTGACAAGCATCTGTGAAGCTAATAAAGGTGGATGCCGGGCATCGTGTAAAATCAGGCACAGCGCTCCACTCCAGTACTCCGTAGGTGAGACAGCAGACCAGAAACTCAAGGTCATCATGCCACCCTCATTTAAAAAAATTAGAAAACTGTATAGTGAGAGGGAAACTCTGGTGAGAAAGCGTTTTTTTTTATATGAAGTTTTCTGATACAAGGTAGATGGAGAGCTGTTAAGTCCTACCTGTAGGAGCGCTCAGCACTTGAACCTTGGACAGCGCCCTCTGAACTTCAGCTTTCTCTTCTGTGAAACGCAGTTGGGGACCTGACTCCTGTGAACTGTACAAACATGAAGGGCCCTCACTTTTGCGACAGACATTTGTTTCAGCCTGTCTTCAGGAGCAAAGGGCAAAAATGATCAGTGTGGATTTTAAGGCTTGAAAGAAAACCAGGGTATCTTTTCACATTGACCCTAATGGATGTGTTCTAGTTCCTGTACAAACAGAAGGACCTATGGATGATTCTGTGAAAATATTCCCGAAGAGAGCAAACTCTTATTAACAGAAGTATCTGCCTTTGGTATTTCCTAAATGAGTCATTAAAATAACCCTGGAACTGACGGATTTCGCATTAATGTCACTTGAATATCAGATAGGACCTTTTCAGTAACTTCCACAGGAGGAATCAGAAGACGCGGATGATTCATGCATCTAGCTTCCTCCCTCCTCCCCCTTCATCGCTTCCTTTCCCTTCTGAGACTCCTTTCTCTAAGACTCCGCTCTCTCTTCTATGTCTTTCTTTCTCTCCCCGACCCGCTGTTTTCTTACCACCTGTCCTTCATCCCATTTCTTCTCACCATATTCAAATGACACTTCTGTCAGCAGATTTCTAGAAGCGACCTGAGGTTTATAAAAGAAGAGGAAGGCGGCATCTGTGCTCTTGGGGAGTTTCCTATTCTGCCCAGTCCTTTGAAACCGTGTGTGATTTAGAGATGATGCTTAGTCATCATTTATTTCCTTACAACCCAGGATTAACTCTATCCTGTGCTGAGCAACAGAGAAGGCAAGAGCCTCTCCCAAAGAGTTTCTATTTTACAGGGCTCCTAAACTAACCTCCTCTCTGAGTTAAGGAGATAGATGAAACAAACAAACAAACAGAACCAAAAAAAACAAGCTTTATAGATTTTATATCACTAGACTCTTTCGTTAAAACATGAGTGAATTCCCATTTTTCACTGATCTCTCCTTATGTATCTGACAACTCTTTGAATACCTATGAATTCAGCAGAGCAGTTTTTAAATGAAAATTAATGGTAGGGTTTAATGTACAGTTTCATTACTGCTGATCAATGTGAAAGAAACTTTATGGCATTGGTTTCCTTACAAGTAGGAAACTCATTTCCTTGAGAACTGCATATTCAGAAGGCTGCTCTTCTTGAGATGTGATTTGGCTGATATGGTAGAGAAGGTCACCTCCTCTCTGCATGTCCCCCCTTTTAGTTAGAGGGTGGGTGATCTTCCACCAAAGTTCCTTGTATGACACAACACTATCTCTTGCTCTCCTGGCTAGTGTTGTTCTTTCAACATTCAAATTTTACTTTAAATGTTTGTAAATGAAATTCATTGGATTTGCTGGTAGTATGTATACTTAGGAAATTTGTAAATACTAATTAATTTATCTTCATAAAATTCTTGGATCTGGATTGCCAGATAGTCATTTGTATTTGGGTGAAAATAAGGACTATCTGTTAACAGGCATTACAACTGGCCTGGGTTCAAAATGTAGGTAAGGACAATAGCTTGTGGGTGTTCTAGAATCCAGGACCTCATAGGATTGAAATTTTTGTTGTATGTTTAAAAATGATCCTTTTGGTGAGGGTTAAAGACCAAAATTAGAAACTAAACAATTCTTAGACATATGACAAAGAAGCAGATATAGAAGATTTTCATCTTTCTGATAAAACATGCATATAGTATTGCATGGGAGGACTGCATGTCTTGTAATGTCAGTCTTCTTTCCTAAGAATAGCCCTTCTCAAAGAATATTTATTGAAAAATACATATAAAGAAGCTAAAGGTTTACTATGACATTGGACATTGCTTTATGAAACATTTTTTGGGGGTTTAGGAAGAGGGTTTTCATTGTTGTTGGTTTTTTTTATTGTTTTCTTTTTTTTTTAAGCCAGTAATCATAAAATCCACTTATAAATTAATCAAACACCTTTCCAAATGTAGTCACAGAATGAATTCTGCTCTAGAAGATGTTACGATAAACTGTCAGACATTCCGCCTCATGGTGGAACCCGCGTCTATCCCCACGACCCTCCCATGCAAATGGACGGGCGACAAAGTAGCACCTTGTGGTGCTACTTTGCATTGCAGTTCTATGAAACCCTCTTGTTTATTAATGTCGGCTATGAATAACTTCTAAGTAAAATTATTTAAAGCAGCATTGATGGCATCCAAGTGAATGCAAGGTAGGCTCTGGAGATCCTTCCACATATATAATTACCCTCTGAGCAACAGGCAAGATCAGTCTTTTGCAAGGTAATTTCTTTGCTTGTTGTAATCCATTTGATCTAACGGCTTATTTTGTTATTTTTTTAAATTAGGAAAACCATTTTTAGCATATATCTCATGACTTTGAAGGATATATTAATGTAATCTTGGGATAGGTTTAATCCATTTGAACATATAGCTTATTTTGTTACTTTTTTAAATTAGGAAAACCATTTTATAACAATATACCTCATGACTTTGAAGAATATATTAATGTAACCTTGGGATAGGTTGAACAATAGCTCCCAAAGATGTTGTTAGCTTGGTCAAATTGGCCCAGCCTAATTGCCTGGGAAGAGAGTCTCAATGATGGATTGTCTATATTGGGTTGAGTTGTGGGCATGCCTATGAGGGGTTGTCTGAATTAAGCTAACTGATTTAGGGAGAGCAAGGTCAACATGATGTCACTCCCCAAGAGGAGAGTCCTGAACTGAGTGGAGAAAGGATGCAGAGCTCAAGCAAGCAAGCAAGCACAGACACATCCTTTTATCTCTGCTCCTGATTGTGGATATGATGTGGCTAGCTACAAGTTTCCTTCCTTCACCTCCCCACAGTGATGAACTATAACCCGTAGCTGTAAGCTGAATTAAACTCCCTTTGTCCCAGATTGCTGTTTTGTCAGAGTATTTATCACAGCAGCAGAAGTGAAGAGCTGTTTGTACCCTAATAACTAGAATTTATAACTGATACTTTGCATGGCACAAGAGACTTTATATCATGCTAAGGATCCCGAGGTAGCCAGATTCTATTATTATGAAATCTAGACTTTCTTTGTGTGTTGGAGGCATATGCTTGCCTTGCATATGCATGTGAATATGTGCATATGTATATATGTGTGGGTGCATGTATATGTGTGTATGGGTGTATGCATGGAGGCCAGAAGTTGACATTGGATATATTTCCATTTTGGTTCTATTAGATTTTGAGATAGAAAATCTCCTGATCTTGGAGCTAGACTAGTTAGCTAGCAAGTTCCCTGGAGCCTCCTGTCTCTGCCTTGCCCCCCACTGCTGGGACTATAGACACACATCAATGTGCTGGATATTTGCATGGATGTTGAGGTTCTCAACACATGTCTTCCTGCCTGTGCTGCAGGCTCTCTATCCACTGAGCCATTTCTCCAGTCCTAGCCCCTCCGATTTCTATAGTGAAGATGTATCCAGACTTTATGTATTTATTCTTCTCCCGGGAATTCTGTAACAGCCATGTTGGCACACTCTTACTCTATAGGCCCTTTGTTTTCACTTCACGTCATGAACCACTCTCATCTCTTTTACCAAAACCCTTTTTTCTAATTTGAGTATCAAGGAAACCATTGAATACTTCCTCCCTGACAGGTACGTGGTCATCAAAAACAATCTGTTCAGTTCGTCTTTCCAAAATACTCTATTTTAAGCCCCAGGTTAGTGGACATTTTATTCTCACACTCAAATAAATTCTGAGTTTTGCATTTTGTCAAGGAAAAGGCTGTACTGACACCGTTGCTGCTTCTCAGGGCATCCAGTGTAATGGGTAAAGCATAGAGAGACTGGGGCCAGAGAGATAGCTCAGAAGCTAAAGGCACCTGCTGCCAAGCCTGAGGATCTGAGTTCAATCCTGGGGACTTTCATGGTAGACAGTGAGAACTGACCACTGTGCCTTTTTCTACGACCTTTTGTGTGCATGCACATACACACAGAGAAATGATTGATTGAAAAGTATTTTTTCAATATGGTCTACGGAATGAATTCCAGGACACCCAGGGCTACACAGAGAAACCTCATCCCCTCCCCCCCCCCAAAAAAAAAACCCAAAAAACAAAACAAAAAAATCAAATAGATAAGTAAATAAATAAATAAATAATAAAAATTTTAAAACATTATAAAATTGACTAAATATTTGGTAAATTCACTGAATCCACTTGGGTGGTTTTGATTTAGGGGGAAATATTACTTAGCCCTGTGGAAACAAAGACACTGTATCTACATTCTAATAGTTGGGATGTGGCAATATGCTTTTCACCCAGTCATTCATAAGGGAACTATAATAACATAGGAGAGACTTAGTGTTAGGAATGGTTTCGAATAAAAAAAAACCTGTGTGTTCCGAATACATTCAAACACGTGAGCATTTGCCTCCCCCGGAGCCCATAGTCCCTTTTGTTTTACTTGCTAGGATGTCTTATGGATTAGCTTATACTGAGGTGTCATTAAGCTATTAGTCTCTAATGTCCGAAGGACCTGTCTATTCACTGCTCTTGGCAGCATGTTCTACTGTCCAATAATTTGGGACTGACTTGCAGGAGCAGGCGACCTTGACAGAATCTAAAGAACTGTGCTTGTTGATGTAAAACAGCGCTACCGGTATTAGCATAATTATGTTATTAAATGCATCAAAGGTAAAGTATTTAAAGCAAATTAAACAAGGGATGTTCATATTTCATAAACTGCATTTAATCTCATGCTTGGTTGTTTTTATGATAGAACTATAGTGAGAGAGAAAACACGGCCTGAGTGGAAGAGTAGCCGTTTCTCTCCTATACTGATGCTTACAGTTTAGACTTAAAGAAAGTTAAGGGCACCTGAAGTCAAAGAGGATGAACTGGGGGAAGATGGCTCTGAGGGAGACAAACGATTAGCTGGGATTATTTTAGGACTATCTGAAGTGGGTAGGGACATTTTGCAGGCGAGGGCACAGAGAATCTTGAGTTTGAGGCCCAGCAACAACACAAGGTAATTCACTGTATGGCCTGGAACAGATTACTTAGCTACTTTGCACTCCTTATTTATAAACTCGAGAGAATTAAATATCTTATTCAGTTACCGTGAAGATCAGCTTGGAGAAGAGATAGAATATTTCTTAAGTGTGGAGCAATTCGTATTTATAAGTTAGTGTTGAGGGCATGGCGTAGAACCTTTACCATTTTACTCTATTTGAACATGCTTCTATTCATTTACTCAGGAAATATTTAGTGTCTGCAGGCAGTATGTATTATGCATGTGCAGAGAATGAAGCAGATCTAAGTCCTCTTTTGAGGATACTTAGGATCAAATGCTGGCCACTAATGGATAGGCAAACACTGAAATGACAGCTCTTTCTAGGCAGTCTAAATTTACCCCACTTGCCAGGTGAGCTAGCATTTCACATTCTGTTTGCAAAGCGCCCTGATGGACATCTCTTATATATTGAACCTGCCTTGATCATAAGAATATATAATATTCATGCATATCAGTGTGCCCATTCTATGCTCTCTTTTAAGTGCTTTGCATAAATGTGGTCTTTCCTTTGTACAGTGAGACCCAGAGGATGCACATACCATTCTCATTTTGCATATGGAGGAAAAGAGGCACAGACAAGTTAAGATGAGAACTGCATAAAGTTAAAATAGCTAATAGATGGTAGGCTCAGAACTTCTCCCCAGGCAAATGGGCACTGCAGTCTAGGCAACGAGGTCTGTCTATCTCTTCTCTCAAAGTTGACCTGGTCTTTATCCAAATGTTAGTTTTTCCCAAAATATTTATCACAACTGAATTAGTATTGGTTATCTGCTTTTACCAAATGTCATACTGTAAAGTAAGAATGCAAAATGAAAATTAGATTGTATAGCTTTGTATAGGAAGTTAAATGAATATGTTGCCAAGATTATGGAGCTGCCTGAAGGATCTGGGTAAATTATAAAGTATCAGCAATATGGCCACTTGAACAAGACAACACCAGTTGACAAGCCAATATATATGGTGGAAATTTCACACGACCTCACTGATAGATGAAGATCTGTGGGCAGTTAATGGCTGTTAATGGTGGGAGAAAGAATCCATTTGCATGAGAGATGAGCTCCATCCAGTGGTCAGTTGTGTGTGTGTGTGTGTGTGTTTGTGTGTGTGAGTGTAAATATAATTATGGAAGAGTGGTCATAATTTTGAAATGAGCCAGAAAGAGATGAAGTAGGGGAAAGGACAGGGTAGAAATAATGTAAATATAGCATATATGTATGTGTGAAATTCTCAAGAAATAATTTAAAAATAAAATGGCTTTAACTAAAAATAGTGCATCAGAGACCAGGGAGATGAGAGACTCCCAGGACTCAAAGGGAGGGATCTTAGATGAAATTCCTGACAGTAGGGAGAAGGAACTTATAGAGCCCACCTCCAGCAGGAAGACAGGGCATCAAGTGAGGGATGGGGTTGCCATCCCACAGTCACATCTCTGACCCATAATGTTTCTGTCTGAAAGAATTACAGGGATAGAAATGGATAGGAGACTGAGGAAAAGAAGGTCTAGTGACAGGACCAAAGTGGGATCCAACTCAAGGAGAGATCCCAAGGCCTGACACTATACAAGAAGGGATCTATCATGACTTCTCTCTGAAAGACCCAACAAGCAGCTGAAAGAGTCAGATGCAGATATTGGGGTCCATGTGGCTCTGTTACATAGTCATAGTTTGAAATTTGGAAACAGAAGCACTTTCAAGTGTTTCTTTCTTACAACCTACTTAGGATATTAGTCATAACAGCAGGCCAGATCTGATACTATAAAAAATTATCTGTGTATATTTAACATATGTATTTAAACATAAAATAGGTAAATATTTTTCTGATTCATTATGTATGGACAGGGCTTTTAATGGCTTACTTATTGGGAAGATATCTTTTGTCCTTTCTTACTGTTGTTTAAGTATAATAAACTCCTATCAGCACACAAAGCCAACTGCAGTAATCTTTAGCATCTTTCTAGTATATCTCTCTACTCTTTGTTTTCATAGATTCCTGATTTTATTCTTGACTTTTATTTTTTAATACAAGTTTTATTTATTTATTTATTTTTATTTTATTTTTAATTTATTTTTTACATTCCATATTCCATTTCCTGTCCCCCATCCACCCTCTGATTGCTCCACATCCCACACCTCCTCCCCACCCCACCCAGTCTCCACGTGGATGCCCTAGGGCAATCTCTGTGATGGATGGTCATGGATCCCAGAGTGAAACTCAGAATATAGACCATAGATTCCAGAGTGATGCTCAGAAGAGGATCAAGAGCTCACAGGATACATTTTTTTCCCAGTGTGATCAGCTCAGTTCTTGGTTCCAGAGCAGCATTGCATGGTGGGAAAGAATTCTGGGTTCTAGCCAAATCCCATCATCTCTAGTTACCTTTGGTAACTGACTGATTATGGTTCTCTTCCAGTCTATGTTGTTTTAAGTTTGCCATGTAATTATGGTCACCAGGTGTAATGGTAGCTAGTGTCCATTTTGTACAGCATTATTTCTCCAGTAACGTAACACCACTTACACTGTACAGTGCTTGCTATAAAGCTGAGCTTTTGTGAAATTCTAGAATTGGCTCATTAATCTTCACACTGGCACCTGCATATTCACAAATGTCCAGGTTTTTCATATATCAATGAGGCATTTAGTAGACATGTGTTGTGCAAACTGACTAGAAATACCTTGTGTCTACCCAGATAATTTGATGGCAAACTATAAGAAATATAAAATTCATACACAGTGGCATCTCCGAGCTTATTGAGTGGCTATTTTTATTTTCCATGTTCTCTCAAACTCCACTGCCAACATCAAAGAGGCAAAGAACAGAGGAGAAGATATGCTGTCTTCAAGGAAGTAAGCCAACTTACAACTTGGCTGGTCCAAAAACAACCAGGTCCAAGGTTTAAGTTTACATTAAATCAAGGTCATGGGGGAAACAGCACCCAGGGTCTCTGACCTCCGTCAGCGGTGTGTGTATTTAACTGAATGTATTTCAGGCTCTTAGAGCAAGTAGAGCTTGGCTCCAGAGTGGACCATAAGAAAAACAAATAGATGATCTCCATGGCGATCCTACCCCCACACGATAGAATGCCAGAGAGGCATATTCTGTCAACTGTTTCTTTCCATTGTCTCCCGTCTAGTCTCTAATGCCCAGATAGCCTATTAGATGAGCCAGTGTATGAAGTTGGAGCTACACCACCATAAGAGAGATGTCTGGAATCTCTGCAGCCTCCTTAAAGTAACCCAAAGTAGGTGCTTTTAATGTTAAGCTGTGGTTCTCAACCTTGCTAATGCTGTGACCCTTTAATACAGTTCCTAATGCTGTGACCCCCAACTCTAAAGTGATTTCTTTGCCACTTCATAACTGTAATTTTGCTACTGTTATGAATTGTAATACATGCATCTGATTTGTAGGGTATCTGATATGTGACCCCGCTTGGGGTCATGACCCACAGGTTGAGAATAAGGAAAGAGAACATCTGGGAGGAGAGTGTTTGAGTCAGTGTGTTGAAATAGAGGCCCCCAATCTTCCCAGCACATATCCAGCCATCACTTGCAGAGCCAGGCAGTCTATGCAGAAAACAATAAGCTCCTGCTTTTGAGAGACCTTGTCTGAAAAAGGAAGGCAGAGAGCAATAGAGAAAAACACGTGAAATTGACCTCTGGTGTTCACGTATGTGCAGAGGTGAGCACACCCTCACCATACACATGCCCAGTACATATCCAGAAAAAGGAACAAAAAGATGTACAGTGATTGAAAGGGAGCCAGTAAAGAATCTACGCATAAAGCTAACCTTTTACATGTGGAAATGGAAAGGGGGAGGCTCCCCCAAAACATCTCATACGAAATGCCAGCCCTATGAAAAGACTTCAAGAGGAGAGGCAGAGTCCAGAGATGACAGCCACAACAAAAGCAGAAACAGCAGGCAGCGTTCAGAGGAGAAATGAAAGTAGAAATAAACAAAAGGCAAAAAATGAAATACGGACTGGAAGTTACACAGATATCCTAAGTCAGCCAAAACCCATCAGAAGTCTAGGGGCTTGGCTTGAGTAAAATCAGGCAAGTGAAATAAACATGAACAACGTATGTTATAATAATGTGTGTATGGAAGACCGAGAGAGGTGAGCTGACATGCTCGTAGTTGGTATATTTGAGAAAGGAGAGCTGAAAAAAAAAAACAAGAAAAATACTAATAAAGGACAATTTGAGTTGAATTTTTAAACTGAAGGGTATATAATATTCTAGGGAAGTTTGTATAAAAGTAGAAACACAAAGAGTTACTTCATTTCACTATTATTTCGTGAACACAGAGGGACCAAATAAAGGCTAGACTTGATCATGTGACTATTTAAGGGAAAAGGGCAGCTGTATTATAAGGGGAAGGAAAGGTTGCCTTCCATTTTCATTTTCTATACAATGTCAGAAGCCACAGAAGCTATTTGTATGCAGTTCTGAAGGAAGAGATATTGGAATTTATCTTTATGTTATGTTGAAGATAATAGCAACTGAGAGACATTCAGAAACAAAGATATAAATGGTGTTAAAAACTGGAGATGTACACACAAGCACAGACTACACACAGACATACATGTGGACACTCAGACATGAACACACATACACACATAAACATATATACACAATATGCACATACATGTGCACAAACATTTATACATGCATGCATACATGAGCACACCAACAAATACATGCAGACTGAGTCAATATTGGTAGCTTTATACTGGAAAACTGGTAATTATGTAGTTTGTGAACATTAAAATGCATTTAATTATAGGTAAAATAAACTATAGATATTGCCGAATAGATTGTAATTATAAAGTATCCTTATGCATATATTAATGATATTTATTGGGAACAACAGAAGGCAATATTGAACAAGTTGAGTTTCTTTTATCTAATAAGTGGGGCTTCTTAGACACACTACAAAAGAGAAGAAACTGTTAAAAAATCATGTGTTTATTTTAAAGAATATCATTGTGAGCCTGACTCTCCGGCCCCTCTAGAAGCCATATAGACAAGCAGAGCTTGAGTGGAAAACGCTATTCAGGATGTCATCCTGAAGCGACTGATAAATGAGGCTTGGGTTATTTAGAGTTGCGTCAAATTTCTGTCCTGAATTTCATGGTTTGTTTTTTTTTTTCTCACTAAAAATCACATATCATCTCAATCACCATAGCCAATGGTTTCCCAAATTACAGCAGTTTTTACCATCTCTGCATCAGAAACGATGACTTATTGTTCATGACTTTATGCCTTGGACATGAGATCAAAAAATAAAAGCAATGATAAGTAAATTTTCCTTAATCACTTTAATCTGAAAACTAATTTTCTTTAGAAGAGAACATTTTAAGAGAGCATATTCGATAAGCAGATAACATCTGGGGTTACCGGATCAAGGTGTTTTAAATTTACACATCCCACAACTCCACAGGTGATGCAATTAAGATTCATGAGATAGCTTATTAAAGCTGTAAATAGAAGCGAGGTTTCCCTTCAACAAAGCAGCATGACATACATTATAATGCTTCTGGAAACCTGTTCCCACTCCTCCATCAGGTTTCCGAGGCATGTGCCTAGTGGATCCTAAATGTACGAGTGCTACTAATGTGTCTGTGAGCGCCGACACATGTCTGGTGCCAAGTGGTAGGCAAATGGACTCCTCATCTAGGGTCGGGAGTATTACGTGGTGGGGATCAAGTTCTACTAAACTTAGAGATGGAGTGACTGTCTAGAGTCTTTACATTAAATGCGGAAAGACTACATGTATACCCTCACTTTCCCTCTCCTCTTGGACTCTTGGTTTTAGAGTCAAAGCTGCTGAGCTACGACAAAGCAGTTCCCCTTACGGACGCCAAATGAAGCAGTTCCTTTTGCTCACCGCCAGCTTTCCTTCCGTATCCAAAGTGCATGCTGGGATAGAGAGCCATTTCTCCCCCACCGTTGTAAGCTTGAAACCTGTACCCTGTGTGCATCTGCACAGAATGCCGCTAGAAGTCCTGCAGACTTAGAGCATGCCTGGAAAGTACACCTTCAGCCTGTCACACAGGTTTGCAGGGGTCATTTTCATGCCCTGGAAAACTTAGTTTCTGTGCTGTGTCAAGAGCTGTAACACTGAGCCACGTTATTTAGCCACAATCATGCTGCTATCCCACAAGCGAACCTACTCCTCAAAGTTAATGCATGATTTTAATACTTTCCAGTCTTTTGTAGTGAAAAAATAAAGTATATTTCCCTCACAGTCTTGAACTAGTGTGATAGCCTGTGAGCATGTGGGCGTATAGGGGGACATGGTGGCTTACGCCGGCAGTAGGGGAGGCAGAGGCAGGAGAATTATCATGAATGTGAGGCCTACTTGGGCCTCATAATTAGTTTCAGGGCAATCTGGACCACGATGTGACACTCTTTCTTCACAAACAAATATGAAACAGAAAGAAAACAAAATAAAAGCAAATGTGTGTTGTGGCACAAGGCAGTAGTATAGTTTCATGTGACGTTTGTATAGCCAGGAAACAGACTCTAAAGCAGCACTGGGTGCCTGAGCTTATTGGTAATGACAGAGATCATTTAAATATTTGTAAAATAATTAGCATTAACAAGATCTAGTTAAAGGAACACATTTATGAAAAAGGACCTAGTTGCTGATACCTCAGACATCCATGTTGGGCAGAGAAATGTATTGAGCTTGGGCAGTGCCAAAGCTACACAGATGGTACATTCTGACATCGTGGCTCTGACTTTGGTCTTTCTGGAAATCCTTTCTGAACTTAACTTCCCTTATCAACAAAGTGCTGGATACCATGATTCCTAGCTTGTTGAGGTCTGGTGTGAAGTAGTACACAGTGTGAGTATCCAAGAATATCTCTCAGTGAGCATCGTGATACAGAAGAGTCTTGACCTGGCAAGTAAAAGCATAGGGTGTCACTTTCATTCTGACAGTCTGAGGCCAAGAATGACCACCAAGTGCCATTTATTTTCTCTGCACGGGACTATGCGACATATTTTACCAACTTAGAGAATAAGGTTCTTACAGACTTTAGCCGTTCTGAATGAGGTTCCACAAACACTCGGCAGCTCTCATACAATCAACAATCTTGATCATTTTATAGACACAGCTGTACAAAACTAATAGGACTATGGATGCATCTTCAAACCCTAAGTGCTTATTTTGTCTAAGGATGAAGACAATCAAGAAAAAGAGATACACAATGGGGCTAGGGTTCTTAGGGCCTGCTGTGTGGAAACTGGTAAAACGTCTGTCTTCTTGATGTTCTTGGGAGAAGCGCAATGCATGTTATGCTGTAAGCCCTTCTAGCAAGTAGAATCTCTCTTTTTTAAGACGACAAACAGAGGTAATGCGTTTGAAATGAAGCTCTGGGGGAGATAAAAAGCTTCCAGTTAGTGAAGGTTTTCATGGCTTTAAAATGACAAAAGTGGACAATTTACAATTCTCTCCTAACTGTCACCTGTAATGATAAACACCAGGCCAAAGACATTTCAAAGGAGAAGTCAGCATGAAGGGAAGTGGGGAGAGGACATTTACAAGGAGACTGGACCTCAGGAAGGGAGAACAGGGCCAAGTGATGCAGTGGAATTCCAGGTTCAGAGGTTCAGTCCATTATCATCTAAACATGGCAACATCCATGCAGGCATGGTGTAGGAGGAGCTGAGAGTTCTACATCTTCCTCTGTAGGCTGCTAGCAGAATATTGCTTCCAGGAAGCTAGGATGAGGGTCTTATAGCCCACACTCACAGTGACACACCTACTCCAACAGGGCCAGACCTTCTTATAGTGCCACTCACTGGGCCAAACATATACAAGCCATCACACATAGTATGTGCGTGACACATAGTGTAACAGTATATAGATTTCACCAAGGATCCCAGCTGGCACTACTTGTGGCATTTACTAGTTTTAATCCCAACAAATAATAATTGTGCATTATAATTTCTGGGTACCACTTGCTATGTTGATGTACACAGCATGTAACAGCACTTAACAGCAAAATGATAACAATTAACACACTCATCACCTCAGGCATTTAATAACATGTGTTTTTATTGAGAGTATTCAAACCATTTCTTGCATTTGTTATAATACAAACCATTTGTTAGTATTGTGTTAGTATTGTGTTTGAATGATATTTATGATTAGGCTTCTTTCTGTTTTCTCCTGTATAAAATTCAGAAAATAATTATGTACATATTAGAATTTGTTGAAATGACAAAAGAAATAATTTTTGTAAAAGCAAACAATTAGGGCTCCTGTTAGTGTTCCTGGTGGGATTCAGGGCACAGTGGGAAAGAGCCTAGGCTCTGGAGTCAGAGAACCTGAGCCTGATTTCCTGCCCTCCCTTGCTATGTGCCTATTACCAGTCCAAGCACTGCATCAGGTGATGATAATACTACCTACCAGGGATGCTCTGGGGAGTAGATGAGTCCAGATATGAAATATCCTTAGACAATAATTTTGCTGGACATAGTGGCTCATGCCTGTAATCCCAAAATGCTGGACATGGAGGCAGGAAGGTCAAGAGTTCAAGGTCAGCTCAGCTATGTAGTATGTTCAAGGTACAAAACAAAACAAAATAAAAAAGAAAGAAAGAAAGAAAACTATAAGAAAAATCACTTGGAATACACAGGCCTGGTATGTGTTTATCATTACCACCTTCATCTCAATCACCCATAAGATTCAGGATTTTTTTTTTTTTTTTGAGTTTGATTTAAAGTCTTGCTCCATCTGCCTCTGCCTTGCAACTGTTGGGATTGCAGAAATATACTACCATGACTGTCTATATTAAATGTTTTTTTAATAATAGATTCAGAACCAATAAATAGTGTTAGTCACAAAGAATATAGTAAGTATGTATTTAACATCTACAAATATGCAAGAGCCTGCTAAAATGTAGGCAGACAAAGATGGGTGAGCTCAGATCCATTCTGTGGTGTTCTTAGTCTTTGGGGTATGGAAAAGGGTGTTGTCTGGCATAACAAAAACCTGTCTCAACTGACTTCTCCATTGTATGCTGACAATATAGCACAAATAAATTCCATGTGGCCTGGTGTGTAACTAGAAATCTTCTCAAGGTATTGTGGTCGCAATGGTTAGCATGAACATTTCTGTTTTCCTGTTGAGAGAAGGAAATTATGACTGGGCCCCCCCCCCATCTCCTTGCATAAAATACAAATCTTGATTCCTACCAGTAGCTACCCAGGACCATAAAACCAGCAGTCCAGGTTTACATTCCAGTAATACTATTTTTGAAAACATTGTTGGGTCCTCTGTTGTTCTGTTAAAGCATAATGGCTTATAGTATAAGGAGATATATTTGCTTGTGTGTGATTATGAAGCATGTTAGTTATTATGAGTTTAAAAATAGATAATTGTCATCTTTTACCCTAGTTGGTATGTGTGTGCCTGTTTATTTGCAACTTTACAGCACTTATTAGCATGTAGTGGACAGGGTACCCAAAGCGAGGATCACAATCTTAAGAGGTTGAAGATCCCTGCCTCCAAGAGGAGATGTGTGATGACAGAAGACTGTGAGATTGAGAATAGTCAAAGACCCCTGCCTCAGAGAGGAGAATGTATGGGATCAGAAGACTGTGGGATTGAAAATGATATTTTGAAGCACCTAGGTAAGGTAGCTGTAGAAGCTGTATTGGGTTGTCAATGTCCTTGTTTAGCCAGAAACTTCAGAACTAGGGGATTTAAGAGATGAAGAGGCATGGTGGGGAAGGAAGAGGAAGAAAGTTCAAACCATAACCTAGGGTCTGAACATGGAGAGATATGG
Source organism: Mus caroli (assembly GCF_978045245.1). Classification (NCBI taxonomy): domain Eukaryota; kingdom Metazoa; phylum Chordata; class Mammalia; order Rodentia; family Muridae; genus Mus; species Mus caroli. The sequence continues at coordinate 62,211,831 of NW_028227264.1, forward strand.
TCTGCTCAAAGGAAATGAGAGGTTTGTTAACAGGAGAATGAAGTAAACACTATACCAACATACTGAACACCACCACAATCTATACTTAAAGGAAACTTAAGTGATCCACAATCAAGGATCACAAAAGAAAAAACTTAGATCTCATTAAAAACTTAGTCTGATGGAAAGCTGCCTTCTATGGGTATAGATATATGATCTTAGATGCTATTGTGTGTGTTAAACAAAATAATAGTAGTAGTTTTACCCCTGGGGATACTTATTTCCACAGCTGTGGGTTCTTGGCTAGATTTGCCACCACACTAACCTTGTGTTTCCTCTGTGGAGTGGGCCTTAAATCAAACCAGCAAGTAGTTAGTTACCACCCAAGTATTTGTGGCACTGTTGCACCTATGAGTAAACCTTGCCAGTCCAGTCCTTACTGGTTCACAGAGTTCACCCTGGGTAAGACTATTGATGTTTCTTTCCCAGAATCCTACATAGTGCCTTTCTATACTATGATAGCTAGCCAGTAGGGAGGAAGCATCCTGGTCACTTCCAGGTTGATATCGCCATGTTCTATAGCCAAAATACATGGCATTTTTAGCAATAGGGTCTTATTCTCAAGCTTTGGTGAGCAACCAAGAATGATGTCAAGAGCCTGCATTGTTTGGGGGAATATTGTCACTTATGACCAACCAACCACTCAAGGAGTGCTCCACACCTGGCACTGGGCTTTTTTTTTTTTTTTTACAGTGGACAGCTTTTAATGCAGAATCAAGCGTTTATTAATGTCCAGAGAGTAAGTGTCTATGGAGTGCTCAGGTATAACTATGACATCTCTATCACATTCTCTTCTTCCAAGGCTCAGGAAACATCACGGAAGATGGGGTGGAGATATTGTAAGAGGCAGAAGTTGCAGAGAACCAGAGTGGAATGGTGTGTTCTAGATATGCTGGGACCACTGGTCATGAAGTCAAAGCACTTCACGATCATCACCTGCATGAGACCTGCACAAAATCAAGTCAGCTAACCTTCTAGCATGGACAGGGGAGGTCTTAGAGTCAGAGACAGTTTATTTTAAAGGCATTATCTACTTGGTCATCCTTGTTTTAGTGGATGGCTCCAGAGCCATGTGTATATAGGCTCCACAAATTGTACTCATGGGTACAATTTAAAAAAAAATGGTCATGGAGTCAAGGGGAGATGAGGATGAGGGTGAGGGAAGGCGGTGGATCTAAGACAAGTGAGGATGAATATGATCAAAATGTTGTGTATGCATGTATGCAGTCCTTAAAGACTTAATAAAAACATTGTATTAGAAAACACAGGCAAACCAGAAAGATTAGGATATGTCACCAGTTAGCGCCAAGTAATTCCAGTAGATGGAGTCAATGAATAAAAAGCAAATGAAAGTAAATGAATAAACTGAAAAAAATGTCTATGGGAATCAAAGTACATACTAAAACAACAGATAAATTTCTATCTTTTTTTTCTTTTTTTTACATCTTACTTTCTCATTTTCTCTATGGAATCCCCCACATGAAAACATGCCTGAACAGAGAGGAAACAAGCAGGAACATGCTTGCTGCCCCAGTAGATGCCCCCTAAACCAACCTGCTTGTCAGAGCCTGAAATACAAACAAGCCTGTCTTGCACTAGCTTGCCACTAATGAAGCTGTCAGATAACCGACCACAGAGGTCTTCCAGGGTGATCCAGGGGAGAAGAAATGCCCAGCTGACTAATAGAATCACACGGAAATATTTTCCCGCACTTCAAAAAAAAATCAGCCAAACTCAAATTGAAAATTCCCATCTGCTCTTTCATAATGAAATACAATAAAACTGCAATAATATGTAGTCCCCCAAGGGACTAGATCATTTTCTGTGGATAAGAAAAGGAATTCTGTGACTCAGGGCACAGGATTCAAGTTAGAGGGAACCCAGCTGAAAATATGCAGACAAGTCTTTAGCCAGTTTAAATTCAGAGCGCAAACATCAAGGATCTCAGTGATTATTGAATAAAGGAGAAATGATACACATAATGAATGTAAAGTCATAGCTCAAGAGATCAGACCAATAGGAGGAGAGAGAGAAGACCCATTGCTGAGTTCTCCCCTCTGCTTTGGAGCATTGCAGTGGCGCTTGCTTTACATGCACATCTTCCTGTACCTAAAATACTTAGGAGTTTTAAACATTCATCCAAAAACCGCATCATTGTACCATAGTGCCTGCTTGTCCCAGTGAGGCTAGGTGGGAGGGTCACTTGAATCTAAGAGTTCCAGTCCAGCTTGGGCAACATAGACTTTACCTCAAAAGAATTCAGGGAAAAAGACACTTCCATCCGAGCTTCATAACTGTGCTAACCCCCACTTAAATTTCTTGTACTTTAACTAATAGAAACACAGCGAGGTTTACTACAGTAAATATATTTAATATAACAGGGCTGTGGGATGTATAACAGACCATTTTCATGATGTTGTTCTTCAGTGCCAATATACCTTATTGCCTGTGCTTTCTTCCCATTCTTCTGTGTATGTTTGAATGGAAATATCCCAAATTGTGTATACTCTGGGGAAAACTGAGCCTGAATCTTTAATAATATTTGAATTACTTATAAATTTTGAATTGAGTATTTGTTAAGATAATTCAAATTCCTAGGTTTTACTAATCCAATTCAGAGTAGAGCCCTCCTACCAGACTTATTTGTAACAACTGATGGATGTTAAGGTGGCAAGGGATGGCAGTGGAATTGCCATATACATTTTAAAAGGATCAACTGCTGTGATCTGGCCTTTGGTTCAGATTTTCTGGTTTCTCACTGGCTATAAGATTAGGATTTGGGATTGCGATTTTAACCCATTAAAGTGTCAGTGGAAAGAATGAAAGTCCTGCATGTTAAAGAAATGTCTTAGTTTATGCAGAAGCCACCGATAGGTTAGACAAGGAGAAGACATAAGCACGAAATGGCAGTTAGTCACCAAAATCCCAACTTCCAAATGGTAGGATGGAAATTCCTTGGACAAATAACATGACCAGTCCAGATCTAGGTCCAGGTCCAGGAACCCACACTGAGGGGATTGTGGGTACTTTTCTGTTTTAGGAGCCACATAGTCCAGAAAAACAGCAAACAAGTACTCACAACAAGAAATCAGTAAGCAAGTGAGTTTGCAGATGCTATTCCTGAAGAAGTAAAGACTGTGTACTAAGGGTGATATACAGAGGGCCTTAGCGTTAAACAACAACAACAACAAACCCAAGCAATCAAACAACAACAAACAAACAACCCTTGCTTTTAGAAAGAGAACCCAGTTTTTGCTTTTAATTTTAGAAAGTATATTATGAAGCCAATAAGGAAAAAAAATGAGATATTAAGAGACAAAATACAACTCTTACACGTATCTGACTGTGCATTGCTTTATAGCTATCATCTGCTTAGGAGCCAAAGCAGTAAATACCACTCAGTGATGTCACAAAGCAGGGAGCACAGCTTGCAAATCTAAAAGTAGCTTCTGCCTTTCCACATGACCTTGAGGCCTCTCTTCCCCCAGCCTTTGTTTCTTTGTGTTCAATGGCTGTTCCTGTTGTAAGATGTCTGTAGAGTTGTTCTTAAAGTCCCTGCTAACATGTAGTTCAACCTGTAGTGGATACTGATAGAGTAAGGGGAAGTACTAAATAACTTAGAAATAAGTGAGGAGCAAAATAGAATATCGCCACTTCCTTTCCCTGGTGCATTTAGAGACTCTGTGCTGTCGGAAACTACCCAGGGATGGTTTCCCCACTCCGGCATATATCCACCCTTCATCTTTTCTCCCTCTATTCATTCCTTCTTTTAGCGATAACACTTGTTACCCACCAGATTCCTAGAGTTCTTCTCCCACATAAACATCTGTGGTCTTTGGAGAGAAAGACGCAATAAACTGGAAAAAAAAAAAAAAAGAGCTCATTCTAAGTTGAAAAAGAGACTCTGAAGGAAAGGAGCTAGCGTATGAGAAGAGCATCCGGGTCAGAGGGGTGACTTAAATGCAAGGCATGTTTAGGTCAAGTATCTCTCATGCATGAATTGAATTGTGCCACTTCTGAATCAACCAGAAGATTGATAGAGATGTGGAAACTACCAGGTTAAAGGACTCTCGGGTCATGTGTCTTTAGTTTCTGTTGAAAAGCTCCATCTCTGGCTTGGGGAGGTGTCTCTAAATTAAATGGAATGTAAACCAGTAACTGGTCAACACCTCATTTTTTACCATCCATAGTCCAGAGAAGGAATTGCTGTGTCTCTTTGCTGCAGAAGCATAAAAAATGAACGACACGGGGCATAGGTCTATAAAATTACCTGAAAGGTTTTAGCTAAGAAATAGTAGTGGCCTCTGAATTTTCTCTATTCCTTTGGGTTGGCGCTGCCTAATAACATGGTTTTAAGATTCATGTTTTGCTAAGATTCTTTCTCATGTTTGAGTAAAAGTACTGACGGCTTTGTAAGACTTAAAAGCATGCTTTGTAGTTTGCAGAAAGAATCAGAAATCTAAGCTACGAAGCTGCCCCCAAACAACAATATTTTAGGATAATCAATATACTCTAAGAATGCATAGGAGGTATTAGTGAGCAATCTGGATTGAGGTCAATGCCAATAATGCCTGTTTCTGCTAAAAAAAAAAAATTCCTACAAATAATTTCTTTTTCAAAAGTACCTTGATCAGTATTTCTGGAGGGAGAAGCATATGGGAATAAAAAGCTACAGAGATCATCAGAAACCATGGGGGTGGGGCTTCAGACACCATGGGGGTAGGGCTCCAAGTACCTCTGTTCTAACTGGGAAGTAGGTTGCATTGGAATCACCCTGGAAAATGTACTGGGCAAAGCTTCCAACTTGATCTCCCTTACCCCTTCTTGTCCCCATAATTAATATATAATTCTCTATCCTGATGGTTATTTACAGTCTTGCCCTTGCCCTTGGCTTTGCTTAAAGCATTTGGATATTGGAGATTGGCTAAGTATCTTTCATTCTTGAATTGAATCGTGCCACTTTGACTCAGGAGCTTGATAAGGTGTACAGGAAGAAACTGTAAACAGTGAGAGAGATGGACATGGAGGATAAGTAAGTGTTCATATTAAAAGCAGAAGTCTTCTGCTTTAATAGAAGTAAAAACTCAAGATCTCCTTTTGATTCAGCAACACATGTAGCTGTGCATTGGCTAAGCATGGAGCTCAGACACAGTTATAGAAATTAATTTTCCTTCCCTTGTTATTTTGTTTGTTTGTTTGTTTTTCTTTTTGCATCAAAAGGCAGATAAGTGAATTCAGTTACTTCAGTCAGGTAAAGAGATAGGATTTGACTTGACATATGTAGAAATATTACTTTTGCTTAATTGTTGTGTCTGTTGCTTTAGAATATTCAAATGCAGAAATTCCAAAACTAAGATTTCTCAAACAGGCAGCACCGCTTGCTGGAATGATAAATTGTAAATGTAGGTTCAAGCCAACTGTGCTTTGATAATCTATGACTGTATTAAACACTTACCTACTGTTTTGTTGCTAATTTTTCAAGCTAACTTGCCAGAATCTCAGCTATTTTTTAAAGCAGTCATTCTCAACCTGTGGGTTGTGACCTTTTGGGGGGTTGAATAACCCTTTTACTGGAGATGCCTAAGACCATCAGAAGCACAGATATTTACATTATAATTTACAACAGTAGTAAATCTACAGTTATGAATTACAAAAATAATTTTGTGGTTGGGGCATCATCACAAAATGCAGAACGATATTAAAAGTTCACAGCATTAGGAAGGTTTAGAACCTCTGCCTTAAAGGGATGTGATCTCAGAGTTTGAGCTCTATATAAGGGAAGGAAGTGCTTAGTATTTGCCAATAGATATCAGATATGTTTATTAAAATTCATTAAAGTTAATATGGCTTATAGGTAAATGATATGATACTGTAGGACTTTGAAGAGCCTTTAAGATGTGAATATATTTAAAGGACCCTTAGGATTGGGAATATGACACACAACATTTTCCCCAATCCTGGCTCTCGATCCTTCCCATGCTGATTGTGTTGAGAAGGATCGAATGAGACAATGGACATGCCCGTTGCTTTGGGAAATACTGGTGTGTGAGACTTGCTTGAGGACTTTGTAGGCCATGAGACTCTGCTGAGATTACTCAACATTGAGGTTAAAGGGAAAAACACCCAAGGCAGGAGGGGCATAGACAGAAGACACAGGAGAGCACAAACAGTAATTCTATTTCCCAGTTTTAATTGTAGGTAAGTCTTAGGTACAGGCACTATGGCTGAATCATCAGGGCAGTCTGATTATGCAAGCACCGACTGCGGAATGAAGTCACCATGGCAGGAAGTGCAGAGGATCTGAACTGAGAGTGGCATTGTAATTACGCTTGAGTGTTGCGGCTAGAAGACTGCATGTGTTAGTGGCCTTTGACAGAACCCTGGCATCCCAAGCAGTATCATAATTACCATGAGAACTCTTGCACTCAGCAGCTACAAGTCTTAGGAAAAGCATATTTAAAGCCTGAAGCTGGGTTATGTTTAAAGGCGAATGATATGGTCCTAATCATTTTCTAGTGATCTTTCTTACTCTTGTGCATGGTTTATGAACACCATGTATATAAATAAGCATGTCTTGAGCACATGCATGAAGGACAGAGTAGGATGTCAGGCATTCTGTTGCATTATCCCCTTATTACCTTAAGAGGACAGTCTCTCACTGAATGTATAGCTAGGATGGTGACACCAAACCTCCAGTGTCTGACCCTCTCACAGGATTAGAGTTACAGACCATGAGCATCCATGTCTGACATTTTATGGGTCTACTGACGTCTGAATTCAAGGACCCATGTGTGTACACCTCAAACACTTATTTGGCTTATTTTTTTTAATTGTCTTTGTTCATTTGAAGACATCTGTAACCAAATACACATCACATGGAAACTCAGCATGTTGTTTTACCTAGAACAGAGGAAATACACCCACTGACTGTGGGATTTAAAATAACAAAAACAAAAAACAAAACCTTGATAAATTACCATGTTAGCCTGGCTTTTGCAATCAAGTTGTAAAAGGAAGTAGGTGTCCTAGAATAAATGGCCCACTCCTAATCTGACCATTAAAACTATTAAACACAGCTCTGAAATAATTTATCTTTGCCCATTTTGTCAAAGGTATAATGTCAGAGTGTCATTTTAGAGTAGTGCTCCTCTTTCTCCCTCCTATTTTCTGTTTTTTTTTTTTAAGCTGTAAATACTTTGCAAAATGGAAGTAGCTCTTATTTCTGTTGTGAACTTAGATCCAACTGAGCTTTGAAACAGCTCTCACTGTTACAAAAGAGTGTCTATCAATATAGGATGTAAACAATAGCCGTAGATGACCTGTGCTGTTCACTTAGTACGTGTTTGAACTTACCTGTTTGCTTGGACGGACATACACACACACACACACACACACACACACACGACAGGGGGTTATTATAGGTAAGAATTACTATTTTGCCAAAGTCACCACTCTCTTCTTAAACACATTATAAGGAAAACCAAAAGCAGGAAATGAAAGACGGCTGCATGTAAAGCTGTCAGTATGTAGAGATGGGTAATCAACCTTTCCTTTTTAAAGCTCCTGAGAGTAGTTGAAGCAGAGTATGGTCAGGCTGAGGTAGTGACCTCAGAAGACAGATCTTCAGACTCTAAGACAAGCATCCACTTATCTATCTTTTGCTTCCTTAATTTTCATTTTCTAGACATGGTAAAGTATCTCCATGGAAAAAGAAATGCAGTGCTTGTGCACTATGTGCAAGGCCAGGACTTAATCCACCACTCATCCAAAAATGCCCAAAAGAACCCACACAGAGAAATGCTTACAGCAAATGCCTGACTAGCTCCTTAGACTTTCTATGGGATTGGCAAGGAGGAACAGAAACCACAAGGAGAAGCACAGCTCTGATCTTCATGGGCTTCAAATAATGTGTGTGTGTATCTTTTTGTGTTCTGCTGATGTTCCTGGTAGTATATATAAACTACAGTTTTGTAATCAATATTCAACTAGGATCCACCATAGGAGTCTTCTGGTGACTTCTTTAGACAACTGGCTTTGAATGTTAAATACCAAAATACATTTGTTTGTCATGCTAGGTGATCAATATGCGGTCAAAGGTGCTGTCTTATGTTGTTTTGTTTGTTTGTTTGATCTGTCTGTCTGTCTATTCATCCATCCACATCCATCTATCAATCTATCCTTACTTCCATCAATGTATGTATGTATGTATGTATGTATGTATGTATGTATGTATTGCAAGAAAAAATCATTTTAAGCTAATGGAAAGTCTGAATTCCTCTAGATAGCTCATGTGCCTGTAGTCCCTTACTTCCTCAACCCTTTACCCAGTCCATCTTAAATTGTTCTTCATCCTCTTTTATTTTCACAAAAACTTTCCAAGAGTATTTAGCATTCTAGAAAGGAACTCATCCCAAACACCACAATTTCATTATTAAGTCATTGATTAGTTTATACTCTTTGTTTGGGCTTTCCTTTCTCCTCTCCCTGTTTCTAATGTAATTTACTCTTTTTTAATTCAGAGGAAGAGTTTGAAATCTGCTAAGTCAGCCCTTCATTGCTCCCCAGCCTGTTGTGCATGAGTAATTGACTTTGGCTAGACATACCGAAATTAAATCCTCAGATTGCCTTAGCTTTATCAGAATTGCACTGGCAGTCTCCTCTGCTCCTCATAATGCATTCCCCTTTGAATTTTATTATAATTGTCAGATGGGGGTGAGGGAAGACTGGTTCTCATGCTAATTGACTTTACAGCAAGATTGATTCCATTGAATCTACACATCTAATTCAGTCTAATTCAATAGAAAGAGTCCCATCACTGGGAGGTAGCAGTTATGATTCCTATTTCTGGGATGGGTTATATAAACTTTACTCTCTCTTAATAGAAAAAGGGGCTAGAGGAGGCAACGCTTTCCATCACTCTGTATCTAGTCTATCTACTTCTGTGACTACTGAGCTGACCCTAATCTCAACTAAGAGGACGACTCTGTGTAAGTAGGCCATTTATCCCATAGAACTAACCGCATGGTGGTCAGCATCATCTCAATGAGCAGCTCAGCTTCATTTGGCTGCAGTTAACCTCCCAGACACTGCTTTCTATCCACTTTCCTCATTAACTGTCCTGTCCTGTCCTGTCCTGTCTATTCAGCCAGTTACTGTGGTGTGAATCCTACACTATCCTACGTCTGTCCACATCAATGATTTACTTAGGGGTTTTATTTGATCTGTTGATGATTCTCCCCCCGCCCCCCCTGCCTCCCCCAACCCCGCTTGCAGCATATTGATCTAAGATTCTGGTAAATGCTCCTCTTAAGATCTTACCAGTCCTAAAGCAGTTCTCAGAAAACCAGCTGGAGTCATGTCTATCATATGACAGAGTCTTTTGGAATTGTAAGAACTGCGGAAAAAATCGTGCAGTGATCATTTTTATGTATTGTAAAACTTGAGTAATTTTAATTGTGATAAAGAACCGTTCCTCTGATTGAACTGTTAGTAAGATAAATGCAGGCCTTGTATCAAAGCTGACAGAGCAGTGACTGGTGAAGTCTAGTTGATGATCTAAAGCCCCCGTGACCAACAATGGGACTGTCACTGCCTTTTAATTACCAGTTCTGAAGACATTTCAGGATGCTTGAAGAAGATTTTAGGAGACTAAACTCAGTATTAGTGTAAAAATCGGCAGAAAACTTCTGGTCCAGGGATCTTGTCAGTGATATAGAATTCTACAAGGTTAAAATGATAAAATAGAGGAAAATTGCCAATATCTTTTGCTTTGACCACAATGGAGTATGCACGATTCATTTCTACTTTCTAAATTAAGGCCCATTTCATCCTAAACTAACCTAGATCAAGCTTTTATGTCTTCAGAAATACCACTGATAGGTTGGCATTTAATGAGATTTATTTTATGTTCTAAAAGGGATGCTGTGTGAGAACCTTCCCAGATGAATGAGAAAGACTTATTAAATCCAGATGAAGGGGATTTATGCCTAATCATATTTTGATCTAGTCTGGCCAACATAATTTTACTTTCCTGTGACGTTCATGCAGAGTCTTGATACTAACTTATTTGTCGTATGATCGTTTATCCAGAAGCTGCAATTTTATATTAAGTCCCCTGGCTTTTCTTTGGGGGATACTTGCCAGGAGACTGCCAGATTGCAGTGTGTACTCGGAATGCTATCAACTTCATTAGTCAGTTGTCATTTTAACTCATTCACAGGCCATTAACTGCGGAACTTGAAGAAACAAGCTAATACTGCTGCTTTTGGTGTTTTAAATTTGGATGAGTGAAATATTTTTTATGTAAAGCATCTTGGAAATAGTAGGGTAAAAGAAGAGTAGAAAAATTATTAATACTCAAATTTTTAGGACTTTTAAGTAAGCTTCAAAGATTTGATTTTATTAAATTTGTTGCACATTTGAATTTACTGAGTCTAAAATATTAAAAAAAAAAAACTCTAAAAGATATTCATCCCATCTGTGGATTCACATTTGTGGATTCACCCCACAGATTATAAATATTTAGAAAGAATGCATGCATGCTGAACATTTGCAGATATTTTCTTGTTACTCCCTAACTAACACAGTGTAACACTACTTATAATCTATTTTGTATTATAATAAGAAATATTACTAAGTCTATGGGGGATAAGAAAGAGCACCTCATTTTATGTAAGAGACTGGACCAACTGTATATTTTGATGGTGTTTATGGAGCCAAACCTTAAGAGAACCCAGGGAAAACTCTAACCATCTGACTTCCATGGAAAAATTTCTAAGTGATATTGAGTTTTCCATAGTAGGCAAGACTTGCTTTGTGGAAAATGGGTTTGACTTTAGAATTCATTATGTGCTAAAATAGAATGTTTGTTTTGTACCTGTTGACTTCAGAGCTCTATATCTGCTCATTGGAGCACACTTTTTACTTTTGTTGTTTAAATCTAAATTTATACTTTGGTCTTCTTTCTTGAGTTTCAGGTGGTTTGTGAATTGTATCTTGGGTATTCTGAGCTTCTGGGCTAATATACAGTTATCAGTGAGTGCATAATTTAACAATTACTTTCAATGCTTCAACTATTAGTTATAAAACAAACATAGTGCTATCACTATTGTTGACTTTTAAAAACTAGTTTTATCTAATTTTCTCCATTTAAGTTTGTATTATTTTATGTGATTGAGTTTGAAATTCTTATATTTTCCATCTTAATAATTCTCTCTCTCTCTCTCTCTCTCTCTCTCTCTCTGTGTGTGTGTGTGTGTGTGTGTGTGTGTGTGTGTGTGTGTGTGTGTGTGTGTATACAGTCCCTCAAAAGACTAGAGAAGGGCACTGGATTTTCTAAAGCAGGAGTTATAGGTGGTTGTGAGCCATCTGGTTTGGTTGCTGAGAACCAAGCTCCAGTCCTCTGTAAGAGAAGTATATGACCTCACTGCTAAGCCATCTGTTCAGCCCCCAGCTTAATCATTTGTATTTTGTTCTGTAGAAACATCCTTATTCCAATGTAACAGTATTGTTGTTCTGTCTTGCTATCTATTGTTCAGTATCTTTCCCATCCTTTAATTTTTTTTAACTTTCCTGGTGGTTATTATATTTTGGTTGTGTACCTTGGAAAGAGTATACATGTCTCATTTTAAAACTTTGATTTTAGACGACACATTCACACCTTGCAAATTTCTATTATTATGTTTTTATATATACATTTTACAGAATTATACTCAACATGCCTATGAATGCCTTCAAATATACTGCTCTGTCTTTTGTGTGATTCTTTTTCTCACAACTAGTATTAACACAACAAATACTTGTTGAGCATAGAATAGGGAAAAACTTATTTTCTGCTTATATTAAGATAATTTCAATACAAGATTATGTGAGAAATGGGTAATACATTCCTGGTAACATGGTAGAATATGCAAAGTCTGTGCTAATATGCCACACAAGGGATCTGGTTTGCACGCTCTTATTATTGTCAGTAGTGGGAAACATACAAAGGGGAAGAGCATCATCCATTTCATTTTGGAAACAATTACAACTGTTACACAAGAATGAATTGGGATGGGAGTGGTCCAAAGAAGCAAAAGGACAAAACCAAGGATAGGATGGGTCAGAGTCTAATTAGAAATCAGTACAGTAATCCCCGTGATGGATGGTGAAGGAGCAGTCGTTAGCTTGTAAGGGAACAGATAGATTTTCATTGCATTCTGGAGGGAGAATCAATAGGTCCTAATGACCAATTACAGGTGTGAGGATGCAATGGATCACTGCAGGTACCTGGTTTGGGTGACTGAATAGATGGTGGAACCAGCAGGAAGACAATAGCACACTTTGGGGAACCTCCCATTCTAAATGGTTAATTCTCTTACAGACAGTTATTATGGGTGAGTTGTAAGATTATTTAATGATGTGTTACGGATGCTGAAACAGCTTTGGAAAGAGTGCAATAAAGAATTGGGGGATGATTGCCTCACAAAGAGTGAATACCCCACATCCTAGACTCAATGAAAATCATGTACAGAAAGAATATTGAACTACATATAAATAAATACTAAGAAGTGCATTTATTTAAATAGAAGAATTTCAAGGCTTTATCACAGCTTGTGAGTAGGTAAGTTTTTTGGCATGAAATGTTCTCAATAAGTTTCAGACATTTTGGCTTATTAATTGCTGAATGAGGTAGAACATAGGGTCCTGGACTTAAATCTAGTCACAGTCATTTAATAAAGGTTAGAGATGTGTCACAAACAAGGAATGGTGCATAGTTTGTTGGATAGTAATGTGTGCCTTCCATTTGATTGTATTTCAGGTTTACAAGATTGTGGCCTAAGAATAGGCAGACTGATTTGGTCATAGCATGAAGCATTCATGAGTAGGTAGTAACATATGACAAAACACTGCTCTTCCAAGTATTCTTCTTAAGCAAGGTGAGGAATAAGCTCTTTGATGGGCAGATCTTCTCTATTCTTAGTCTTGGCACAGCATCTAAGTTTAGGGAAGCTGTGCATTTCTCCATCAGTATTATATTACAGTTAGGTAGCTACATTCACTGCTAACAGGCAGCTGTGTGCCTGGCTTATTCTTTATTAATCTTTTGCAATCAATCCCTTGATTTACTGATACAAGCTACTAATACTAAAAATCCAGGATCATGACCTTTCAGGATGCCGGTCACTGCTACATTTATAGTTATCAGTGCTAATGGAATTGTTTGGAATTACTGCATCTAACAAAACCATTTTAGAGTAAAAGTTTCAAATACTATTTTAAGAAAGGATTTTTAAGTTTGTCTTAGAAAAAAAAGTATTTTGATTTTTTTTCTCGAGAAGCAGAAAGTATACCTAGCCTCTAATGAGCTCAGCTAAGTGTACCAATGATTGATACATGATAACCTATTTAATTGTTTTTGAGATGAGTATCATAAATGGCAGGTTTGTCCTTTTACCTTTGTGACATAGCTACTGAATAGGTGATTCCTTTGGTTACAGGGTCATTTAATTTTTAAAAGAAAAATATGTTGGATAACATCCATATTTGCACTATAATGTCTAAGTAAATAGGTTACTGAAGCTACACTATCAGTCTCTTCAAAGCTATCAAAATCAACAGAGATTCATGACCAACATCTACTGCCTCTGCATCTGGTTTTGGAACATTTCTTCTCATTTTCTTGGATTCTTTGCTGTTCAAAGACCAAATCTCCACAGAATAACTGATAGAGAAGAAAATGAATCTTTCAGGTTGGGTATTCCCAGCTGGGCTTCCATCTGGCAGCCAGTGCCAAATGTCAACCTGAACATGAGGCTACTTTTGGATCTGTTTTTGCCCTAGTGCCCTTGTATATATTCTCTATCTATCTGTCTCTGTCATTCTCTCTCTCTCTCTCTCTCTCTCTCTCTCTCTCTCTCTCTCTCTCTCTCTCTCTCTCTCCCTCCCTCCCTCCCTCCCTCCCTCCCTCTCTCTCTCCATCACACACACACACACACACACACCTCACATTGTGTTAAATGATGAGACTAATAAAATTAAGAGATTTTTAGCTGTTGTATAACAGTAACAGTATATTATAATAATATAGTAAAAGCTCATGTAAGTAAATATAGAAGGCAACCAGGAACAAAGGGACTTATGATGCATGGAACCCAATTTTTAAATTCAAATGTTTAAGTTATTTTGGAATGAAGAAGAGGAGGAGGAGGAGGAAAAGGAAGAGGAAGACAAGAGGAAGAGGAGGCGGAATAGAAAGAAGCAGCTTCAGAGGGAAAAAGTCAAATAAATTCTATAAAGCAGGCAACAAATACAAACAAGCTGTTTGTAACAAAAGAAAATATACCTTATATGGTTTTTCATGTATCAGTTAGAATTACCTTAATTTAAAAGAATAAAACTTAAATCAGCAGTAAGATTGTATCTTATAGCTATGAAATGTTAACACTTGAAACACGACAAAACTATGTAGCTAGAAAGTCCTGGAATGGAAACTCACTCCATACTGGGTGTAATCTAAATTGATCTTGGTTCTTTGGAGAGCAATTTGGGAACATCTTACAAAGCTGATGCAGGGCATAGTCTAATTGTCTAAGGTACCTTTGGAGACATAATTCAGTGTTTGCTACAAATCTCACAACCTCAATGTCCTAGTTACTGTAACGACAGTCAGTCTGGGGTTAGCAAGAGGGCTCAGCTGGTAAAGGTGCCTGCCTCCATGCTTGATGACCCAAGTTCTGTCCCTGGTACCCCTACAATGGAAGAAAAGAGCTGACTAGAAAGCTGGCCTCTGACCTTTACATATGTGCTATGACATGTGCACAATACACACAGACACACCACTTTTTAGAAAATCAACATGGCCAGAATGTCATAAAACATGTGGGGCATGGTATAGACTAGGGTTGTGATAGTCAGTTTAGAGATGTCATCATATTTGAGCTAAGAGTGAGATCATCCATGAGATGCAGGTACTTATACAGCTCGAGTTCTAAGTCAACATAAAGGATTGACCAGGATGAGAGAGAGGAGTCAGAGCCATGTAGATTATAGTCAAAGATGGGGACTAGATAAAATCAACCAGTGATGTTATATAATTAAAGAACAAGACCAAAGATATCCCCAGGGAAGGCGAGAACAAAACCTCCTCACCTACAGCAGTGACCAATGCACAGCCTTCTCTCTCCTTTGACCAGAGCTTACAACCAGAGCTATAGAAGCATCTGATATTGTCTTAGCAGCTGCATGCATGCAAAAAAAAAAAAAAAAAAAAAAAAAAAAAAAAAAAAAAAAAAAAGAGAAAATACGCTGGGTGTGATGGGGCTCGTGAAACTTAGGGTTCTGGCAAATATGACTGATGGCAGAGGAAATATTTGTTTTCACTGAGTTTATAAAATAAATTTGTAAATGTTCAGCATTTATATAAGTACTTTTACACAACTTAAAAAAATAGGAAAACGGATAGGTGGACAGAAAAACATGACTGCTTTAAAGTAGTAGAAATGTGGGCTGTTCTCACTGTATGTTTCACCAAGTTAGAAACTGACAAAAATAAATAGAAAGAGAACACAAACAGCTGCCTACCCAACCCAGTGGTGGAGGACTTGCACCAGGAAGGAGATGCTGGTTTCTGCAGTACTACCAACAAAACACGACAAAAAAATAAGTCATGTCTTGCTGAGCAGTGTGCTGACTATTGACACAGAAAGACCCATAACTTCCTTCAAATTATACCGATCTAAAGATTAAAGGTTATAAACTTGATGTAATAAGAGTTGAATCCACGCAATGTCTGAATACTTGGCAAACTAAATTACGGAGCATGTGCAAACTCACTGCTGCAGGTGTCTTAGAATATCAATTCCTTGGGCTACAAGGTACTTTCTAAAGGCTTCTTCTCCTGGGAGGACGACTCTCAGATTTATGTCACCGGTATTTATGTCATTAGCAGGCATTTGTGTGCCTAGTGCAAGCCATTGATCCTCCTGAAGTTACATATTTTGAAGATGTTAATGATGTTGTAAAGCAGTAGTTGAAGACTTCACTTGGGTCGTGTCCTTAAGATTTCCTTAAGGATGGCAAAGTTTCACTTCATGGAATGGAGTACTGATGTTGGCAAAGCTTGGTTGCATGGGTCCCTTTCTTAATATTATAATGTGGCAATGGATATGAGTTCTGGTTCCCTGAATGAGCTTTAGATCGCTCTGTGCTAGTTTTACTATTTATATCTGGAAACGAAGATGTATAGAGGAACAAACAGACTCTGGTCTGGTCCACACCTCACTTCAAATTTCACATCATCTTGAGAAGCATCCAGTCTCCTCTTCCTATTATTGTGAATACTAACCGTGGCATTGGATATGAGTAGGTAATTTATTTCCTTCCACAATTCTCAATGTATTCATGAATTCCAGAACAATATGGTGACTAGAAATCTTATAGATAAAATGCATTCTATAGCTATATAGCTTTAAATTTCTTCAGTCTTTAAAATGGTTCAGGTATGTTCACATCTCTATTGAAATGGGAACAAGGCTATTATTCCAGGCAAGGGGGAAGAACTGATATAGGTTGAAAGCTCCCCTTAGTTTTCAGGCCTGGCCACAGTGTCATGGGTATGGAATACTTGCTGTGGTTATTGGGGAAATAGGACATGACTTGATTCACAGGACAGACTCAGTGCTAAGGCCAGGAACCTGATAGTATCTTGGTTTTACCTCCTCACAAACTTAAAATATAAATTCATGAAATTAAGATGACTTTCCCTGCACACTCCTATTGAGATAAAATTCCTGCAGCCATTGTTTTATACACAATTAAAGTAATTTTTTGAATAACATTTATGTTCACAAAAGTGCATGCATGAACCAGGATATTAAAATGTTTTTCTTATGTAATTTTTAAAAATTTCCTTCAACAAATACTGACTGAGCACTAATTATCAGGCATTGTATTCAATCCTAGAATCATTGAAATATTGATATAATTTCTTTTCTTATTCTAGTGCATAACAAAGAAATTCAATTCTGTTTCTTGGATAGGCTCAGATCAACTGCTGAATAAAATAATTTCTAAGGAAATTCATTCCCCAGCCTAGAGGCAAATCCTTGGAAAGATTGAATGGGTAGTCTTACGCGATGAAACTATGAGGAGGGAGCATTCACATCTTATGTTGGAAGGCGTTTCCAAATCTACACACATCTTTTGTATACATCCTTTGTCTAGCGAGCATAGATGATTTTAGCTGACATGTGTTTGAGGTTATCTGTATCTGATAACATAGACGACCATCTAACCACAGCATGACGTTGTGGCCCTTGGTTGATTTCCCTCATGAATAAAGGCACATGGAGGCTCTTTACCAGTCTATGACTATCGCACATAAAATAGAATCAAGGAGTAAACTGCTTGAGAACTGCTATTTTCTGTTTCATACACTCTCTTTCAATGACGCTTGTTTCGCCAGAATTCAGAGCAGGGGCTGATGCATATTAGTAACATATAAAAGCTTCACGGTGCCCTGAGATAACAGTTGAGAACCCAGGCAAGCCCCAGAAGGTCTGCGAGGCTCAGCATGAGGACAGAGAAATACACATGGTTGGCATTACTCTAATACTGTTTATCTTCTTCTCTAGCAGCTAATAAGGATCATTCAAATAGAGTATATCACAACGCCTAGGAAATCCAAGAAAGAGGGAAAATACTTCCTTTTGCCAGGAGAGGTACTGAGATTGTCAAAGGAGCTTTTGTGAACAACTTTTTTTCCAATTTTTTTTTTCTAAAATTCCTCTCAGATTTTAGTGCTTCTATGTCCCCATTGCATACAATGGCATGCTCTAGACACACATTCAACACCCATGCCATTATCTGTAATGATTCAGGACAGTCCTGGGGGAGATTTTTTTTTTTTTTTTTTTTTACTTTTTCTTTCTGTCCCCATCAGTTGAACAATTGGTTGTTTTCTTCTAGTTTCCTTCAGATATTTTGACTATGTGACCCTAGATTCTTATTCAAGTGGATACTTTATGGTATAATAAATCTGGTTTTCTGGTTCTCTGCTTTCTTGTCAGTGCCTCATATGTTGCATAGTATATGTTCAAGAAATGTGAGTGAATACATTAATGATGAAGGTCTGAATGTCATGTGTCACTCTGCTGCCATTCACTGCCATGCTAACTCTGAAATAGTTATCATGATCGCCACTGAACAGATAGGACCAAAGGGATCAACTTGATAGCCACAGCATCGTCAAAGTTGAACTACCACTTGACTGAAAAATTGTAAAATCCTTATTATATAAAACGAGATATCATTCCACACCATTCCTCTGTAAAGTACAGAGTGTTTACTCAAGGATGAGTAGGTCTTTTTAAGTAATCTTCTTAATTGATAGAAGTCTTCTTACCTAATTAATTCGTTAAGTGCTTATTAAGGACCTAATGTATACAGACATTGATTGGGCCTTGGAGACATACTAATGAACAGTACAGGCAAATCCAGATCTCGCCATTAATGACACAGATATACAAATTAAAAAGAAATCATGAGAATTGTAAGAGCCTTGAAAGGACCCAAGGGTGATGAGGCTGGGAGTGACAAAGGAAACAGACTGGGATGTGTGTCCTACGGTCCCACCTTCTCCATCTTGATTACTTTTCAGAAGGCTGACACCTATGCAGAATGTTAACAAACACACTAACCGTCTGCTCTCTGGTTGTGCTTGACCACGGGAATCAATCTACAGATGGGCTGAGAACCTGGAGCGGTTGAGACTGGGAATGTCTTACCCTGGATTTCACCCAGCCATATCCCCACTTACTGGGGATGCTTTTCTTTAAAGAAAGGTTTGTTTCTGTTGAGACAGTCTGTTTGTCCATGCTCCGAGCTTGAGGAGCTTCTCGCTCCTTATTCTCTCATCTTTTGGAAGTCTGATTACTCTTTGGCCCTGTGGTAACAGAGTACCATGTGACTTCTTTAACTTTTATGATGATGATGGCTACAACCCTTCAGCAATACTTCCCTCCAGTGGTCAATCATTTATTCCCTGTGCACCCAAAATGGATAAAGATGGTTAAGAAAGGTGCCTCTGATGAACTAATAGATAATATGAGCTTTGAAGAAGGCATACCTGAGTGAAATACTCAAGGAAGAAATGTCTAAACCAGGGAAACACTTGAGGTGAAGAAGCCCAGAGAGAGATGGGCCCTATGTGTTTATACAATAAGATTTTTGTCCAAGGGGAGTTGACTAGGAGAGGCTGTAGGAAGTGAAGAATAGACACAAGCTTATGTGAGTATCCTCCCAACTAACAGCTTTGTGGTGCTTTACAAAGGACACAAGAGAAATAGATCAGTAAAAGCAACATGTTGTGTGTTGCTGTCTTCCCTAGCCCTATTTGTAAATTCCTGGAGAAGCACAGAGAACATTGCTAAAAATAATTTACGTTGCTAAAAATTTACGTTTTCATTTTCCTCTATTTGTAGCACATTTGCTTGAGTAGTTGAAGTGGCTTAACAAGGGAATAGGCAGAAAAGATGAAAATAATTAGTAGGACAAGACCTCTATAAGTCATCTCTGCTGCTCACCCTGGTGGTTTTTTAAACGAACCATCAACTCTGTGAGAAGTAGTTTGGAAATCTAGACTGCATATCAGTTTAGTTTTTAAATCTATTTTCATTAGATGTGATGTGTGTGTGTGCGTATGTGTGTGTTTGTGTGTGTGTATGTGTGTGTTAGTGTGTGTATATGTTTGTATATGTGTGTGTGAGTGTGTATGTGTGTGGATCTCTCAACATCTCCTGTAATTACTTTTCTTTTTATCTTTATGTTTGGTTAATTTCACCTGCCCCTTCCCCACAAGTAGAAAGCAGCCCCTCAGCTTGTTGCTCCCCCGCCTTTCATTCTTTGCTTCAGTTTGTTTTCTTCGCACATTCCAAATGCTATTTTCTATCCATGGAGCCCCCTCTGCCAAGCTGGTTGCGTTCCATCCCGGGTTCTCTAAACCGGTGATTAGTGACATCACATTCTGAAAAGAACGCTGTTCTGGAGAATATGTTCATGTCTGGTAAATACTTGGCCTTGATGTAGAAAGTGGGCTTGGTGGTCCATGGCATCTGGGGTAATGCCTGGCATGTTTTACCTATGCAGTGAATGTCTGATGATGGAATGAGGGCTTAAGGACACAGTCTCCAGTGAAAAGAGTTGAGACAAAGCCACTATGGAGTAGGTAGCACTAGCGAGATAGAAAACCTATCTGAGTTTCGTCACTGTCATCTGTGAAACAAGGTACAACAATGTCTACCATAGGACTTCTGTAAGAAGCAAAGGACGTAATGCATTCAGAGATGCTGCATGGATCCTAGCATGCAGGAAACACCCAGGCGTTCACCATTAATTTCATCTTTATTATTGTATAGCTGTGCGTGATAAACGTCTTTTTTTTCCCCTCAGGAAGTCAACCTTCACAGTAAAATTTTAGCAGGGCTAGTTTACTGTCAGACTTTTCATTGTTTTACCAGAAACACTTAAAGAGTAAATATTAGCTTATTAGCAAGCAAAGGGGTGGGAAGTAAAAATCAGTAAGGTATACATTAAATCATGCTACGCTTTGCTTCTGTTTCTATCTTAGGCAGCTGTGTGTTCAGGAGTAGTGAGATAACTCTTTTACTTCCTTAGGCAATTCAGATCTATTGGAGCTATTTTCCCTGGGTGTCACCATGGTGTCCCTAAGGCTGTTTGTTTGTTTGTTTGTTTTAGATAAGACTGTGGCTGGAGTTGCTTCTCCTTCACAGCCTTTGCTGCTGGCACACACTTTGGAGTTTCAAGTACCAGGATCTCTTTTATCTGCTTCCTTCACCTCACTCTTATTTCCTGATGGATCATTCAAAGATCATTTAACCTTGTTTCTCATATCCGTTTATAGGAAAACATTGCAGCCTCTGAGGAGTTCTTGTTCCTGGATGTGTGTATCCTGGGCTGCCTGTAGGATGGACTGGTCCAGAATGAGCAGGGGCACCAGGGGAGGTGGAATATGCAAAGAGCACCTCTGTTCCCATTATACATTTTGTCCTTAGGGAACTGAAATCAAGTTTCTCTAAAGGGCATAGGTTCTGCTTCCAAATTATATCTTGAGAGGACCGAGAGAGACAGAAAACATTCATTTAGCATTCTCAGGCGTGTGCAGGGAATGTGTGCCTATCAATAAAGGAAAGCTAATTAAAACCCAGTCCAAGAGTCAATCCAGAGGGTGTTTGAAGGAAGGGAAGTGACACACTTTCTTGATGTGCCCAAGACAGTTATGGGATAAGATACGGAACACAAAGGTAAAAATTGCTCATATTTTGTGGTGTCTAGTGAAGGGTCCTGTATTTTTGATGGGGAAACTCAAGCTCAATCAATCAATCAATCAATCAATCAAACAACAACACAACCACAAGCAAACAAATAGAAAGATTCTATAGGTACAGTCGTAGTATTTTTCTAGAGTTTTCAGAGACAAGAAGTTAATCACTTCCATCTACTTATCATGATATGGAGTCGTCTGTCCCATCACTTAAGCCAGGTAAGTCAGCCAATACAGGGGTCCATTATTGTTTCCATACATTACGCTGCTATGGACATTTCTAATTTAAAATGTAATCTGCACTGTAGCACTACTCTACTATTAAGCCCCCACGCCTATTTCCCCCTTTGCGGTCTCCCCTGAAGAGCAGAAGCTCAGAATTGCTTGCTGTAGGTCATGCTCACCGACCCACGCACTCCACTACTTGAGATGCTTTCCTGTTGTTTCTGCTTTGGGCCAGAGCCTGGCTTGCAGAACAGAGCCCTTAGCATTTTCTTGCTTATTGGGACTGTCTGAAATGAATGTTAACTGCAGCTCAGAAGAGAGCTGTAGCACTCTCATCACGAACCACCCTCACATATGCAGCTCTGCCACGTACCCTGTCTCCCTCCCCACCTTCCTCTGCTTCCATCTGGAAGGGTCTGTACAAAACCCACTGGAGCCTAAACACAGCTACATTAGCCAGGGATGCCTCTGGTTCAGTCACCAGGAAGAGATCTCATTGGCATGATGTGCCAGGGTACCCCGCCAGGTCCAGACTCTTTTCTAGTACAGAGATGAGGATCTCAGAAGGTGCTTGGATTGGAATGGAGTCTGAGGCGGCCAGAGTATCTATTTATCTTACTGCAGAGTGTGCTAATCCCATAGACACTAAAGCGTCTTGAAAAATAATAAAAAAATATTTTGCTCATTAACTTTTTAAGTCATGCTGGCCTGGTGAAATCAATATAACATGTTGTAATTGATTCATGAAATGAAAAAGCCGGGCCTGACTGGTGAACTCTGCAGTTGGCTGCTCCAGGCACCAGGTCCTTGTTCTCATTAGCGCACTTCCTTTAGCACTGCCTGAGCCAAGGGCGCAGTCGGAGCTGGAAGGCTCCAGTCCTCTGCAGACAGGCTGTTTGAGATGTAGCTTGCATCGTCTCCCTGGGGTCTTATGCTTTCCCTCTGTCTCTGTTCCCATTCAGGTCAGCTGAAGGACTTCAGCCTCTTCCTCATGGTCCCTGACGACCTCAGAACAGCTTCCCAGGGCAGCAAGCCTCCATTTACACCAATCACTTGACATTTTAATCTATGTGCTCCCTCCTCCTTCTCTCACCTTTTCCTTCTTTCCTCAGCCTGTCTTATTCCATCTGTCCCATCTTCTCATCGATCTCTTTCATTCTGCTTTTTTTCCCCCTATAACCTCACAAGGTGAACCTTTATTTTCCTATTTGGTCCTTTTAAAATTCAGAGCCTAACTCTTTCATCCCCATGACAACATTTTATGTTTCTTTGCCAACCCCTGCTAAATTATGTTCGGGCATTACCCTTAAAAACGGAGGTGACTCGTATATAAACTGAGCTGGGCTCTGTGACTTTGCATCCAGCTATTTCCTCAGGGATCATGGAAGAGAAGTGTATCCCCAGTACACTGGAGGGTTTATTCTTTCTTGATGGGTTCCTGTCTATTTAAAGCAGTGTGCATGCAGCACCCTTGGCCCCTCACTTAAGAGAGAAGGAGATGTTCTCAGACTGTCAAAAGTGACCAAGAGCAATCACAGCATCTAGGAACTCATTGCCAAGACCAATAGACAACTTTACTCGTATTCACGTGGATTCCATCTTCTTTTTGTTCTTTTGACGGTAGCCACTTCAGGAGCAAGAAAGTGGTAAGAATTACAGAACACTGCAGCCGGGAGTGATCAATAGTGTTCTTACTGCCTAGGTGGCTGGAGGCTCTTGGAATTTCTCCACACGGGGCCCTGTTTATTGCAGCTCATGCCGCGCACACATGGTACAGCAGTTTTTTACTGAGCTGAATGTTTTTCATCTACCTTAAATCTTGCATAATATTGCACCAGCACTGGACATTACTGTCACTTTAGAATGTGCAACGTTGTACCAAAAATTAACCACCGATGCCATATTAAAACAGCTGCAGGGTTCAATTTAGCTACAGCCGGAAGAAAATGTTATGCTATGGAAGTTGGCCAGAATTGCGGCATAGCTATGCTATAAATGAGGAGAAGAAAGGAATTGAGGTCAAGCTGCCAAAAAAAGATAGAAATGGGAGCCAGGGAGCGTAATTCATACGGTCAGTGGCAATTCAAAAGGACTCAGATCCATGAAGTATGAGCCTGGGTGAGCAGATGCAGGGTTGTAGCAGGGGGGAATCTCATCAGATTGGAAATTAGAGATACAAATGAAGGTAGAAAGAGAACACCTACCTATAAATGTGATTCACCATAGTGATTCATCTTTGGGACTCACTATATCGATTGTGGAACGCATCGCTAGAAAAACTAGGGATGCTTGAAATCAATTTTGAGAAGTACGTTCCAATGTTAGAGGAGCGGCTGCAAAGCAAGGCTGTTAAAAATGCAAGGCTGTCTGGAACCCCCTGGAACCCAAACTGTCCTGTGAGAATGGGCCTTCATGAGATACAATGGTTGTCACTTTGAAGGTAAACTGTTGGAGGGTTCTGTTGTTACACCTTTGTAGTGAACAACAAAGTGGCAACATTTTCCTTTCCACGGAATCATGGGCTTCTGAGGTTCTCATTAACGGTGGGACCATCTGTCTCTTTGCTATTTATTTGGCTCATTCAGTCACAGGTGGGTAGGATGGCCCCGATAGGCTTTATTCTCATTCAATTCCAACGCCAGCTCTGGGAAACAGCAAGGGTCCATGACAGCTGTCGCAACGCTGGGGTTCCCTTTCCTCCATGGGAGCCAGGAAGAGGTTTCTCCGTGTGACTTGCTACTAACAGAGTGGGCAGACAGAAATCATTTCCTCACCCCGGAAGTTGGCGGCCTGCAACTGTTGTTCTGGTTGTCTTACCCACTTGTTAGGAACAGACAGGAACTATAGTGGCCATGAAATTAGCTATTGTCTTCCTTGCTAGAGGGACAGGAAGACTGTTGACCATAATAGCTCAGCAAATCCTTACCTTCACCTGTAATTTATGTCTGCCTTCCTGGTTCAGATGTGAAATGCTTACTCATGCAACAACTCACAAGGACACACATTCTGATCTCTTCAGCCTTTCCAAATGGAAACAAATTCTACTACCGAGGTGTAACTTCATGCTCTCTTTTCATGGTTTGATCAATAAATATGCTTTTAAAAATTTCAGTGTTCAATTGTAAAAGTGCTATTTAAGAAATATGTGTCTAACGGGATGCTTATTTAACACAGGATATTTGTTAGGTGTGATACTCTACCCCTCTGCACCTTACTCGTTTGCGTTACAGTTTCTCACTGAACCTGAGTCTAGGCTAGCAACCAACAAGCCTTAGGGATCTTCTGTCTCTGATCCCACATCCCCATTCCATAGCTCTGGAGTTTCAGAGTCCAGTGAAGCTATGCCTTTTTGTTGTTTTTCTTGTTGTTGTTGGGAAATGGGACCCAAACCCATAACCTTTTGCTTGCATGATAAACACTCTTACCCAGTAAGCCATCTCTCTACCTCTGTCATATTTAGTTGATGAAGTACAGGCAGTCAGTAGCTACTGAGGCAGGAGAAAATCTGTTTCCTCCAGCAAAGAGATTTCTAGTTAGTTCGAAATCAAGGACATAAAACAACACTAAATTAACACACACACACTCTCTCTCTCTCTCTCTCTCTCTCTCTCTCTCTCTCTGAAACAATAATTATAGAGGAAGAGGTCATGAATCCACGGGGGGGGGGAGTTATTAATGATGTAAATACAGTGTCTTTGTGTGAAAAAATCTCAACAGTAAGTTCCATTGGTAAGGAGAGAGACATGGAGGGAGGAGTGGGGGAGTGTTGGGTGTTCCTGGGAAGAGAGAGTTGTGGTGCCTATGCTCAAAATGTATTACTGACATTCATAAAATAGTCAAAGAATAATGAAACTCTATTAAAAAAATCTCTGGGTAAACACATGCTTGTAATTCAATCTCGTGTGAAGCTGAAGAATTTGATGGTAGTTTTAATGCTATACTGAGCTTCATAGGAAATAGCTTATATGAGACATTGTTTTCAAACAACCAGAAAAAAAAGATCTTTTATGAAATAGCATGACAAGTTTAGAAAATTTATTCATGGGAACTTCACAAATTTCACATTTGTCACTATTTTTTTTTTTTTTTTGAGGTAGCATCCATGTAGCTCTGGTTGTCCTGGCACTTGATATACATCCCAGGTTGGCTTCAAACTCAGAGAGGTTCACCTATTTGCCTCCTAAGTGCTGGATTAAAGACATTCACCTCCTTTAAACCTCACATTTTTTAATTGTGAACTGGGAGGGGTAAAGGCAGGGGAAACTGTGTCCAGGGTGTACTGTATGGAAAAAGAGTACAGCTAGAGAGATGGTTCAGTGGTTAAGAGCACTGACTGCTCTTCCAGAGGTCCTGAGTTTAATTCCCAGTACCCACATGGTAGCTCACAACCATCTGTAATGGGATGTGATGCCCTCTTCTGGTATGTCTGAAGACAGAGCAACAGTGTGCTCATGTACAAAAAATATCTTTCTTCATCTAATTTTTACAATGTATGGTGAGAACAGTCAGCATGAGGTCTACTCAATCAAAAACTGTAAGTATACAGTTCTATATACTGTATTAATTATGGATACAAAGTTTGTAGTAGCAGGTATCTAGAGCTTACCATAGGGAATGAAAACTTCTCACCCATTGAAGAGCAACCCTCAGGGTCTTATGACTACGACACCATGTCAGCCATGTTAATATAAATCTGTGTCGTGTGAACCATGGGTTTCTTACTCAGTCTTGGTTATCTAATTTTTCTGGTTTGGATTCCTGGAAGTCTTGTTATATGTGTGTCAGTTTTCTTAAACATATGTTGGCTTCAGAAATACTAAGCAAGAATATTTTATGAACTATTCAGTACAGTTTCTAACTAAAATGTAAGCAAGTAGACATGCAGGAAGTTATAGTCTGTGACTTATCTAATTTCAGAAAAAGGAGTATAGAATTTATAGATAATGACTGTCTAGAGAACATAAAAGGAACCACACATATTTAGGATTGGCTATGGGAAAGATTGATGGCTTTATCAGTTAACAATACATACTTGTTTTTTTTTTCTCTACCAATAATGAAAATTCTTGATTATTTATGTAAATCCAGACCCTCATCAGATAGAAATGCTGAATGTTTCCAACTTTGTAGTCTACATTTGGCAGTGAACAGTAAGTCCTTTTTGTCCCTGTAAGCTCTGAGGTAGGGCCATGCTTGGAGTGCTTAAACTTTGATTTCTATGCATAGGTTCTAGGCCATATAAGACCCTAAGCAAACTCCACCATTTGAAATTCTCAATGTGTCTTGCCACTTGTGATTCCTAACACAGGCAATGAAACCACCAGCTGCTCTTGCTCAAATCTCTTGGAAGCATGTGGACACAGAGGTCATACAAAATTTCAGTAGAATTTCCCAGTACTTTGCAACTACAGAAATTTCGATTTTGAACCAGCAACCAAATGACAAACACATCCATATAATTATTTTAGGAAGTAATCATTTTCAAAACAAAACAAAACAGATACAGAAACAGATTCTGCTTTGACACCGGTGATTCCTTCCAGAGCATGTCAGTCACCTTCTTGAGATTTAAGGACTAGTTTTTAATGAGTTGAGGGATAAGGAAAAGACAGATAGCAGAGAGGGAATAGATCCATGTGGCAGGGAACTAATGAAAAATTGAACTAGAAAAAGTAAATTTGAATCAAGTTGGATCAGATTGAAGAGGGCCAAAAATGACAGATGAGTATGTATGTATGTATATAATATATATATATATATACATATGTGTGTGTGTGTATACATCTGTCATTATATATATATATATATATATATATATATATACTCATATGTGTGTGTATGATACAGATGAGTGTATATGTATATATATATATATATATATATATAATTTTGTGTGTGTGTAAATGATACAGATGAGTATATATATATATATATATATACATACATATATATATATATATATATATATATATAATTTTGTGTGTCTGTTTGTGTGTGTGTAATTAAGATATGGTGGCATTACTACAATGTCATGAGGAATGTTCTGTAGAAAACTGTGATAAAGGGAATTCTAAACAATGGTGAGGAAAATCCAAAGGTCCCTAGAGCTCAGGTATATTACCTTAATTGTGAACTGGGAGGGATAAAGGCAGGGGAAACTGTGTCCAGGGTGTACTGTATGGAAGAAGAGTACAGCTAGAGAAATGGCTCAGCGGTTAAGAGCACTGACTGCTCTTCCAGAGGTCCTGAGTTTAATTCCCAGCAGCCACATGGTGGCTCACAACCATCTGTAATGGGATCTGATGCCCTCTTCTGGTGTGCATGAAGACAGAGCAACAGTGTGCTCACATACAAAAAAATATCTTTCTTCACTTCATGTCAGTAGTTTTTCTCTACTGATGTACATCCCTTTTCCATTCTGCCTTACAAGTTCCTTAGCTTGAGATCACAGCTGAGATACTGCCTTGCTAAATCCTTTTCCTTCATTTCCAAAGTTTACACGCCCTAACACGGTGTTCCTAACACGTGTTACTTACTTTGCAGCAACACACACACACATATATAATTTATTATTCATAATGTTAAATAGGTCTTTTGACTGGAAAATGTTTAACACAACAGTTAACTGGTAAGTTTCCAACAACTTTTTTACACACCAGCTAACATCTTTATTGTGTTTGAAATATATATATATATATACATATACATACACACACACATACACACACACACACACACACATATATATATGGATAGATGGGAAAGATTTAAATTAAACGTAATTCAGGCTTATTTATTTATTCATTTGCTTAATGTATGTGAGTATCCTGTTGCTGTCTTTAGACAGCATTGGATGCCCATTACAGATGGTTGTGAGCCACCATGTGGTTGTTGGGAATTGAACTCAGGATCTCTGGAAGAGCAGTCAGTGCTCTTAACTGCTGAGCCATCTCTCCAGCCCAATTCAGGCTTTTAATCACTGTAATATGTTAAACAAATATTGGTCTATCATATGTAATTTTAGAATAGATGAGTTTTATGTATTTTACTTAATAGACATTGATAAGGATTTACCGTAGAAGGCAAAATGTATTTGTCTACTTAGAGATAATGAGTCGACCACTTATGAAGGAAAACAGAGAACAGAGAAGACTCAGATTTTGAAGTCTCTGTCCATCCTACAGGCAGGGTAAACTTGGCTGCAAGATATTCCCGTAGATGAACTGACATGGAACCACCATTAATCATGAGAAAAAAAAACATATATATGCCATGGAGCCAAGTGTTTCTTACTTGATGAGCTCAGATTCACAGAATTGGGGATGAAGTCTATAACAGGTCATATTTTAATTCTTGATTCCTTCACAGAATACAGCCAGGGCTACACAGAGAAACCCTGTCTTGAAACAAAAACAAAAAACAAAAAACAAAACAAAACAAAAAAAAAACAAAAAAGAAAGAAAGAAAGAAAGAAAGAAAGAAAGAAAGAAAGAAAGAAAGAAAAAAGAATAAAGAAAGAAACTAAAGCAAGGAGTATGTATCATCTGAATTCATTATCATTTCATTCAGATTGGAAACTGATATTTTCATCTTTGTTTATCAGGGTTCTATCCTGAGTTCACTTGAATGACTGAGAACTATGTAATTATTTTGAATAATTAAAAAAAAAAGAACCACTGCTACCCCTCAAATCTTTTATATAAACATATTTATACCATCATTTTACATAGGACCAAAAAGGACCACTGCTTGACTTATGTTTTATGCTGATGTTTCTAAAAATCCCCTTCTTTCTTTCTACTGTCTTTTTATATGTTGCCTTTGTACGTGTGTGTGTGTGTGTGTGTGTGTGTGTGTGTGTTGTTCACGGATGGATGGATTACATTGAGCATCCTTTGGTATTGTTCTTTAGCCACTGGGCGCCACCCCCCCCCTTTTTTGTCTCTCAGGCCTGGGATGTGCTTGTCTCTGCCTTCCCCTGTTCCATATTACAGGGACATGTTACCACACTTGGCTTCTTTTGATGAGGGCTCATGGACTTGAGGTCCTCCTGCAACACTTCCTTGATGCACCTGTCATCCCACTCATCCCACTCACAATGAACTTGTTTTTGTTTTTTTGAGACAGGGTTTCTCTGTGTAGCCCTGGCTGTCCTGGAACTCACTCTGTAGACCAGTCTGGCCTCGAACTCAGAAATCTGCCTGCCTCTGCCTCCCCAGTGCTGGGATTAAAGACATGTTCCACCACTGCCCAGCCTAGAATGAAAAAATTTAAATTAATAAACCATAATGTAAAAAAAATAGACACTTTATAAGAGAAATTGAAAAGATGCAAAATGATAAAGAATGAAGAAAGACATAAATTTGTGTTCTTCTAAGTGCAACGGGAACCACAGTGAACCGAGTCTATGTCTTCAAACCTGAGACAGCAGTTATTATGAGGAAAGGGGTCTACATCAGAAGGCAAAGCTTAGAAACTCAACAGAGCGTATCAACGAGATGATGCAAGACTATTAAAGAGCACAAGTTAAGAAAATGTTCAGAAATCATAGGGTCAAGCAGAGGAAAGTGATTGCACTTATTTCCAAGTTTCTACAACAAATGCTGGCAGGATAAAATGGACTATAGGACACCACAGTGTTTTAAAACAGAAGCACACGTTCTGACCTTGAAGATAAAACAGATGACTGGGACCCATGAATGAGAAATACTGGAAGGAGTAAAATACCTGATGCATATGTACTGGTAGAGATGACAGAGAGCCTTGTAATAGAAATAAATCATGCTGACAGTGTGCTTTCCACTGGATATGGCCCAAAGCCTGTGCTTAGCCACTTGAGAGTGGTTTACGGCCTTCCCTGTTTGTACCTACACAGCCATGGTAACAACAGGGCATTTACTGAGACTTTT
The DNA here is from genome assembly GCF_978045245.1 of Mus caroli. Lineage (NCBI taxonomy): Eukaryota > Metazoa > Chordata > Mammalia > Rodentia > Muridae > Mus > Mus caroli. The sequence continues at coordinate 62,242,323 of NW_028227264.1, forward strand.
AGTTAAGAAGCATTCTAGTCAGTGCTTTACTGACAGTAATCTTCAAGCAGAAGGGAGAAATTCAGTCTGGTTTACTGATTGACTCTAAGAAGTCAACTGGTTTTTGCAATACACTCATGTTTGACTTCCTGTGGAATTTCAACCTAGCTGTATGCTACTTATAACAACTGTATAAGTAGCTATTATATCTCCCCTGTTCCTTTTCTTCATAGCTGTGTTCCATGTAGTGAAAAAAAAGTTTAATGAAGAGACTATTGCAATCTTAGCATACCGAACAGACAGACAGACCCTTCATTTGTTTGAGAGAATTTGACTTCTTACTTATATAATCTTTTTTTTTTTTTTTTTTTTTTTTTTTTTTTTTTGGTTTTTCGAGACAGGGTTTCTCTGTGTAGCCCTGGCTGTCCTGGCACTCACTTTTTGTAGACCAGGCTGGCCTCGAACTCAGAAATCCGCCTGCCTCTGCCTCCCGAGTGCTGGGATTAAAGGCGTGTGCCACCACGCCCGGCCACTTCTATAATCTTGAGAGGAAAATAAGAAGAGGAGGAGGAAAGAAGAAGGGGAGAAAAAGAGGGGAGGAAGAAGAAGGAGAAAAGGAGGAAGAGGGAGAGGAGGAGGAGGAAGAGGGAGAAGAGGAAGAAGAGGGGAAGGACAAAGAGGAAGAGGAGGTGAACAGGGAGGAAGAGGACGAGGAGGACCAGGAACCTGGGGCAATTGTTCCGTTGGTAAAGTGTCTGCTGGACCACCATTAAGGCTTGGGTTTAGGTGTTCACATGTCATGTAAAAGCTTAGTATGTCATTACATATCCATAATGTTATTATTGGGGGGGGATTAGAGCCAAGAGGATCCTGGGATATCTCTGGCTAGCCAGCCTAGCCAATCAGTGAGCTCTGGGTTCAGTGAGATATGTGGGCACAAAAGATAAGGGGTGGGGTGATAGTAGAAGACTCCTGAAGTCAACCTCTGGCTTCCACACACATGTGTATACACACACACACACAAACACATCACACTAACGTGAACAGAAAGAAATGCATGCTTACAGAATGAGGCCCATTTCTCTTCAGGTGGAATTTGAATATCACATGACCTCTCTTGTTATTTTGGGGGGGATTTGCTTAGAGACTAGGAAAGGAAAAAGGACTGACATTTTATATTGACATGGTGCTTGGTAAAGGTAGATATTCAGAAGCAGATCTGGTTGTACTTAGCAGATATTCAGGTCACTGTTTCTAAGCTTCCACAGTGATTGTGTGTAATGTTGTGAACAGTGTTAGGAGTTCCTGTGAAATAAATAGGTGGTAAAACTTGTTTTGTTTTTGTTTGTGTTTTGTTTGCTTTTGGTGGTTGTTTTTGGTTGGCTTGCTTAGACTTTCTGTGGGATCTAAGAAGGAACATTTTATTTCTGGCTATCAGTTTGCTCACAGCACTTAAATATTACATCATGCCACATGTCTCGGAAGGAAAGAATAACTTTTAAATATCTGCACTCCTCAGAGAAAGCATGACTCATGTTCCGCAAGTGTTAGTGTTGGAAAATGAAGAGGAAGTTCACACCGTGTAAAGGGAGTCCGAGGGTTTTACTTAGGACTGGCAGGGTGTACTCTCGCACAGTTGCCAAATGCAATAGCTGCTTGACCCATAGAAGCCTGCTGTGGTTCGTGTCATTCAAAGTCTCTCTCTCTCTCTCTCTCTCTCTCTCTCTCTCTCTCTCTCTCTCTCTGTGTGTGTGTGTGTAGGATATTTTGAGGTAGGTTGCTATTGATACTCCCGTATTCAGACCATCCACATTTCAAGGCGATTCTTCAGTACTCTTACAATACCATGATGCTGTTCATGCTGTGGAAATATGAGGTCCATATTCCTCTGGGGTAACGAGACCTATGAATGTTATAAGAATTACATTTCTTATTTTAACACAGTGTTTCCCAACCTCCCTAATGCGGTGACCCTTTAATACAGTTCCTTATGTAGTGGTGACACCAGCCATAAAATTACTTTTGTTGCTATTTCATAAGCATGATTTTGCTACTGCTATGAATCGTAATGTAAATATCTGATATATAGGATATCTGATATGGTGCCCTTTGCAAGAGTCTTTCAACGCCAAAGGGGTAGTGAACCATAGTTTTGAGAACCACTGTTCTAACGTGAGACAAACAGCTGTGTTTTGAGGTGTTTGGAAACATTAAATCATCGCAGAACCTATAGCTGGTAGCCCTCTTACTTGAAGGCAGTTAGAATGGTTCTCCAGGGTCCTGAAAACGCTAATACGTCTTAGGGGTTTTATTGGCAAGTTTCTCTAGAAACAGATGGGTTCGTTCAGCCTCAGCGGCCAGGAGACAAAGAGCTGCCCCTGAGTGGTAGCACAAGATGCAGGGTGTACATTTCCTTGTCTCCAGTATCGTCTTGTCCTTTTATATAAGAGGACAGAGACAGTTCGGCAGCTATCAAACATCTTGCCAAATACCATTCCTAAACGTCTGATGCTGTACTTTCAGTAAGGCAGCAACTTCTTCCCCTTGAAGATCCTATTAGCTAATTTCCATGAAACAGAACATTTTTAGGAGGGCATTCTGCATCTTAACCAGGAGTTCATTTGTTTAGAACATGTTATGCCTGTCATTCCTTAATGGCACTGTTTGTAAGTGTTAGATTAAATTAATAATTCTCATGTACTAAAGATATATTTTTCTCACATCACATTTATCTTTATGGATTGCTCCAGAATGCTCTTCGTGTTTTATTTTTAGTATAGTCACTAAAATGTTTTTAATATATTAAAAAAATGACCAATTCCTATTTTCCTCCCAAAGATATTCCTATTCTCTTCCAATGCGTTTGAGGTAGAAGGAGGGGTGAACTGAGGGATACAAAGGGAGAGACTCCTAAAACTAAATTACATATTCTGTGTGTTGTAGCACAGATGTAGAGACGTTAGTTGCCAAGATTCCTGCTGCTTTTCTCTTATCTAGTTCTATACACATGGTTAATTACTGATCACCTCAAACACGGGCTTCACTCTCGTGTTAGTCTGTGGGGAAGGAAAGGCCTTTTTTTTTCCTTTTCTTTTTGTTGATTGAGATTCCCACTTTGTTCTACCTTGAAACCTGTGTCTTTTCCATTAAATCTATAACAATGAAACCTCTCAACAGTTGGCCATTGTTGCAGGATTATCCCTGTCCAATTACATTAATGCAGAAGAGGCCTATGATTGGACAGGGAAACGGGAGGCGGAGCTAAGAGTTGCGGAGACCGGGAGCTGAGCGGTCAAGGGTAGGAGGAGAAGGAAGACAGCTGCGGGCATGAACCTGCGTGATGTTTACCAGCCACAACTAGTTTTCTCCTTTCTCCTCTCCCCTTTCCTCCTGCAACTGCCGTGTGAGTTTTGGGGAGACACTGTGGAATTCAGCGATGATATGGGAAGACCGTTCGGAAAGCCTAGGGCTTCGAGCATCTCCTCACAGACACATGGAATATCTAAGTCTGGGGGCAAAAATCCCTGAGAGCCAGGTCTACTGAGTCTTTTCCCGAATAAGCACAATCTTAATTCCCAATCCCCACGTTATCCCTAATTCACGAGTGTCCACAGTGCCGTCGGCTGATAAGCATTTTTATCTGTTTCCTGCTGTCTTCCAGGACAGCAGTTCTGGCCCATTTGAAAAGTGGAACTTAACAAAAGAAAAAAAACCCATTCTCTTTTTTTTCTTGATTTATTTGGTAAAGCCATCAACATTGACTGGTAATTAGAAAAACAAAAGGTCCATCTTTAGTCTAGAGCTTCATGCCTTATTTATATTTCGAGAGAAGGAAAAAGCCTTCTGACTGGATTCCAAGTTGGTATCACAGTTTTTCCTAGAAATAGCTGTGGATAAAAACTGGTGTTGATGTTCTGATAAACATCCCCAAAGAACAAATCCATGAGTGTAAGACTTCTGCCGCTATCCCTTCCTTCTTGTCAGTTGCCTTCCTCAGCAAATCCATCTCTTCTTTTTTTCCTTCTTATGGACAGAGATGTTTATAACTGTGCTCTAGGCATCGTTTGCACCATACTCTAAAAGAGACTAAAATTATTTTGATGGGGCCCTGTCAGGATTAGAATGAGCCCAAGTTGTCTTTCTGCTGTACCCACCACTTGAGGGGACTGTCATCTCAGCCTCTCCTGCCCTGTCCTCTCTTACATGCCTTTGATCATTGTATATATGCCTTATTCTGGTGTGTGTGTGTGTGTGTGTGTGTGTGTGTGTGTGTATGTATATGTGTGTGTATGTGCAAGCAGAGGACCACAATCTACCATGGTTGTAGTTCTTCCAGTGCCTTCCACCTTGTTTTCTGGAACAAGCTCTCTGACTGGCGTGGAACTCATCATGCAGGCTAGTCTGGCTGGCTGGCAAGCCCCATGGATCTGCCTGTCTTCATCTTCCCAGAACTGGGATTGTAAGCATGTGCTACCAACACAGGCCTGGAGATCAAACTCAGGTCCTCTTGTTTTCAAGGCACTTTGCTGACTGAGCTATCTCCTAGGCCACAGACATTCTCTGGCAAATGTCAAGGAATAGCTTTTGTTTCACCTAGTACATCACACTTAAAATAATTCCTGCTAATTTATAGAGCAGGGGATGGTTTTGGCAAGGAGACCCACATACTTCTCCTTGAAACAGCTGAATGTGTGAGCCTTCATACAAGACAGGGTTCCAGAGAACCTCCTCATCCATTGGTTTCGTGACTGCTGTTTTGTGAGTGATTGTTTTCTTCCAGACGCTGGCATCAAATCTGTAAACATGGCATACAAAATCCCTTTCCTCATATGAGGAGTGCATCGTTAGATAAGGCAGGTAAGAATATAAATGCTGCCTGATAGTAACTGATTTGCAGAACAATAAAGAGGGAGGTTTAAGAAGAGGAATCACAAACTGTCCCTTAAAGGGGACATTTGATGGGATAGTTAGAAAATTCTATGTGTCCTCTTTTTGAAAACTCCTGAAAAATGGAATCAAAAATGTTTTTTTAAAAAAATTCTGTTAATAATCTCCTAGTACCATGTTTCCATCTCTTCAGATATGGAACTGGGATATTATGCTACAGTTGCCTACAGAGTACAATAGGCCTGTCAATACCTTTTAGAATGTCAGAGATAGAGCAGAGGGTGAGAGGGTGTTCATGACATTTGGATTCAGTTAAATGTCTTCTATTCCTCTCTGTTCCATCCCTCTCCATTCTCTCTTCCAGGCATTTATGGATAATGAGCTTATATTTTCAAGCTACATATTTTCCAAAGAAAGTGATTTCCATTCAGCAATCATTGCTATATCCAAAGACTTTTTGAAGTTCTTAGCCACTTTCATTTTACTGTATAGTTTCAAATGAGGGAGACTGGACAATCCAGTCGGACTGAGTTGGTGTTTTTCCATATAACATCTGGTCCAACAGTTATGTCTGCAGTGAAGCTTCTAAATCAGAATGGAGCTGGGTTGGAAGTAATATGTATAAATGCCATGATTATTATTATTTTGGTGGTGGTGAAAGATCTGTGACCATTTTTATGTTAATGTGATAGATCCAGAAATGAGCTGCTGTGTTTTCAATTTTAGGCACTTTCATTATGAAAAATGGTTTCATTGTAACCACTTTACTGGAAAATAAAGCTAATTCCAGAGAGGGAGGGAAGGAGGGGGAGAGAGAGAGAGAGAGAGAGAGAGAAAGAGGAAGAGGAAGAGGAGGAGGAAACAGTAGTAGTTAGAAATGTTAAAAAACATGTTTCCAAGTAGCTGTGGAAGTAGCTATGGAGTGGACCTGGGAAGCATCATTCTGGGCTCAAAGAGACTTTTGAAAGAGGAGGATGTGTCTCTCAGTATAGAGGGGCCACGAGACTGGACAGGTGTTTGAGAAACTGAGATGAAGCATAGATGTGGCAGGATTAACGAAGACTCTTGACAGGCCAGAAAGTTTTGGTGGAGGATGATGATGATGATGACAACGATGGTGACGATGATGATGATGAAGTGGTGGCTAAGAAAGGGCACAGAAGAGTGTGTGGGCATCAGACAAGAGTTGATCAGTCTTTCTTTACAAGCGAGATGGAGAGAAACATGAAGACAGGCAAAGTTGCACGAGGAAATTGCAGAGAGCTTGAGAAACAGGAGACCGTATGAGAGGAAAGTTTAATTGCACTGAGATTGGAATTGGAGCCATTGAATGAGTACAACTGCAGAATGGTAAGCCTGGGAGTAGCTACAGGAAGTCCTTAACCACGTTAGCCACTTCATTTGGCTATTTTCTAAGTCGTCTAGAGAGGTTAAATCTCTTTGCTAAATCTGTGGAAATAACCAGAGGCAGAGTCTCTGGAGACCGAATCCTCAGTCTTCCGGGCACTTCCAGGCACTTCGGTCTCTGGACCTGCATGCCACAGAAGTAGGAGAGTGGTCATGTTGATTCCCACTCATAAAATAAACACATTTTGGGACCATCTCATATCCAATGAGCATGATAGTCAAATGGGAATGAAAACAGCTTCCAGCACTGAGAATTTTCTAAGCATCAATCAGGTGACAAAAACCCAGATACTATTGCATGTGCCAGAAAGATTTTGCTGACAGGACCCTGATATAGCTGTCTCTTGTGAGGCGATGCCAATGCCTGGCAAATACAGAAGTGGGTGCTCGCAGTCATCTATTGAATGGAACACAGGGCTCCTAATGAAGGAGCTAGAGAAAGTACCCAAGGAGCTAAATGGATCTGCAATCCTATAGGAGGAACAACAATATGAACTAACCAGTACCCCCAGAGCTGTGTCTATAGTTGCATATGTAGCAGAGGATGGCCTTATCTAGCCTCAATGGGAAGGGAGGTTCTTGGTCCAATGAAGACTCGATGACCCAGCATAGGGGAATGCTAGGGTGGTGAGGCAGGAATGGGTAGGTGGGTGGGGGAGCACCTCATAGAATCAAGGGAGAAGGGGGAGGGAATATGGGGGTAGGGGGGTTGCCCAGGAAAAACGAGGAAGGGGGATAACATCTGAAATGTAAATAAATAAAATAAACAGAGAGAGAGAGAGAGAGAGAGAGAGAGAGAGAGAGAGAGAGAGAGAGAGAGAGAGAGAGAGAGAGAGACACGTGGAAGAGCCATAGGGAGGAGATAGTTCACTTTCAGTTTCTCCTTGCCTCTAAACAGAAGTCTAACTCTTCAGTCAAGTTCCACTGTTTTTATTCATCCATGCATCTTACAAACACACTTCAAACCTTAAATCTTAACTCTATTCACCTCCACTCCTTCCTCCCATATTTGAGCACCCTTGTATGGAGGACCCTCAGAAGTATAAGTTTGAGAATCACAGGTTGGTAACAACGGGAGGGGGGGGTGGGAAAGAGCATTCTTTTGTTAAAGTTGGCTCTGGTGCTGGGATTTGAACATGTGCTATTGGCTCTAGGGATTATGTTTCAGCCTTGGCAAAGCAAAGCTTGTTTTGTCTTTTTGTTTTGTTTTTGTTTTTTGTTTTTTTGTGTTTTGTTTTGCAGAGTATTTAATCAAATGGTGGGATTCACTCACTAACTTTTTGTATTTTCTGGCTCAGGAAACATACTAATTCTGTACACCTAGCTGCATTTTTGTGGCAATGACATTGTCAATCATCTGTATGATGTACCTTTATTTTTTTTTGTCCTTTTATTTTTCTAAAGGGTAGAACTGTAGTATACAAGGCTAAGCCTTTTAGAGCCTAGGTTTAAATCTTTCTTCTATTAATAGCTCTCAGAAGCTTTTCTAAATGACCTTGGGGCACAGATAACCTTTCTTGAAAGGGAGCGGATAGAGCCAAAAAGACCTATCTTTTATTAACAAAACCAAAGCCAGAAAAACAAAAGAATCAAAGTTGCTAAATGTGCTCACTTCACACACACGTGTGCCAACGGGAAGACTAAATGTGCTCACTTCACACACACGTGTGCCAACGGGAAGACTCATGTGCTTCCTCTCTGTGTAAGTCAGTTTGCATAAATGACACTGAAATGGAAAACCCATCACAGACTGTCTAGCTCTGACTGAGCGTCGCAGAAGGTTTACCAGCAAAAGCAAAGGATCAGGTACGTGTGCATGTGCACCAGGCCTGCTGCTATCCCCTCTGACCTTATAGTGCCCCCTTTTCCCACTTCCCGGCATGCTTTGGAGATCTTGTGCTCAGTTGCTGCCTCTTGTTGGGTTTGGCTGTAAACAAGTCTCACAGCTTTCTGGAGCAGAGGGAGAGTGAAGGCAGGCCCGTTCCCTGGATCTCCCCATTTATAGGCTGGCGGCACCTGCAGTCTTCTTGTCTGTGAGATGGTGTCACCTTGTCATTGCTGTCTGTCCTAGAAATGTCCCTTCATCCTACCTGCCTCTTCCCAGCTCTTGCCCCATTCATGAGGAACCTTGCTATTTTACCAATTTTTGAATCATTCACTGGATTGACCATGCCATCCATTTCCTGCTGAATCTAGACTGGGGCATTTCTTGTTTTTATCTCTACCATGACTGGGACCCAAGACTCCTTACCCCGTTTAATAGCCTTTCTACCTGACCCAAGTCATAAAATCTGTAAACACGTTCCTCAGGGATTAGTACATTACCGCACCCTCTGCCCCAACATGACCTTATGTCCCTCCCGTTTTCATCCTATAAGGAAGATGTGCTTTTAATAAATAAATAAAAACTAAATTTCAGATATAATGTATGCAAAAGGTGGCATTTCCCTGTTTTAGGGAGAGAAGGGAGGCTCTGGTGCCTTGAGAATGGAGTCTCTATTGCCCATAAGGGAAGTGCCGAAGCATTTCCATGGGCTACTGATGGGGATCTTCTGCCTAGCCTTTCCCACTCACCAGGAGATAGTGTTGTCTACTTGAAATGTACCATGGATTTTACCTGCACGTGCTAGGTGAAGTCCTCAGTATGCCTTCTTTCCACATTTTAGTTTCTAATAATGTTATTACAGTTTCCCCCGTCCTCTTCCCTTACTGCCCATCTTTTCCTGGAACTTAGTCCTTAGGGACTCCTGACTGCTTCGCACCATTTCCTTTCAGATCTTTCAACATAGCTTCACCATTTAGGAAAGTGTGGTCCTCCAGCTGTTGTTCTCCTAAGACAGAGGAAAAGAGGACAGTGGGCACCACAGGACAGTGGGCACCCCAGAACAGTGGGCGCACTAGGACAATGGATGCCGCGCCAGGACAGTGGACGCACCAGGACAGTGGACACACCAGGACGGTGGACGCACCAGGACAGTGGGCTCTGCAGGACAGTGGGCGCCCCAGGACAGTGGGTGCCCCAGGACAGTGGGTGCCCCAGGACAGTGGGCGCCCCAGGACAGTAGGCACACCAGGACAGTGGGCACACCAGGACAGTGGGCACACCAGGACGGTGGACACACCAGGACGGTGGACGCACCAGGACAGTGGGCTCTGCAGGACAGTGGGCGCCCCAGGACAGTGGGTGCCCCAGGACAGTGGGTGCCCCAGGACAGTGGGCGCCCCAGGACAGTAGGCACACCAGGACAGTGGGCACACCAGGACAGTGGACAGACCAGGATAGTGGGTGTCACAGGAGAGTGGGCACCATAGAGCCTGTCACTGGGTTCATTTTTTTCAGGTCCTTTTTGGAGAGCGATGCACCGCAGCTGAGATTAGGTAAAGGCAGTTTAGTAAACAGTTTGGCAAAATAAAGATGCATTACGTTTTAAACACAGCTGGCATCCTGAGAGCTGCTCCGCATGGAGGAGAACAACAGGTAAAAATAACAGGATGAGTTTTACTCCCAAATGACAGCGTTATGACTGACTGTTGTTGACTTTCCGTAATGTACACTTGGAGGGATGCTGGCAACTCTTCCTAGCTGTCTCTAAATATGCCCTCTCTCGTTGCTAATGAGTAGAAGCTTTGCGGTTGTTTATTTCATGCATGACAAGTGACTTTGAGTCCCAGGTCTGCCAGGTATTCAAATCTGAGCAGCAACTGGTTTTGTGAGGTCCATGCTCCAGAAAAGAGAACCCAGTCTTTAAAACTCAGTTTATCTTATCCTGGTTAACAGAAAAACACCGTTCACTGTGGAGAATACCCTGGGCCCCTGAAACTCTCTCCCCGTGGTCCTGAGCTGTAGCAAGTTCAGAAGCGTTTTCTGGGATTGGTTTACAAAACTGTGCCTCAGAGTTGCCTGGGATTAGCCACTCGTCTGCCCGTTGCCTTTTGGAAATAAAACAAATAAGGAAGAGTGCAGCCCTCAGCATGAAGGGAAGACAAAGCTGGCCAACAGCAAGGCTCTGCTTTTTCTGTCCTGTGCATTTGTACAATGCACAGAAAAGATCAACTAGATGCTATGGTTCAGGATCTTTGTCTTTGGGGCAGTTTCTACAGAATTCTTTCAAAGCTTGGAGTTAGACTCCAGGACAGGATACAGGCTAATCTTATTAAGAGGCTCCTGATCAGACCTTAGTGGTAGAGGGAGGCAATATGGAGTTGGTTCTGGAAAGGCAGATCTATAGAGGCAGAAATGATAGTGAGTAGGGTCATAGTCATACCATCAGTTGAGAACTTTAGTAATCTAGGGTCTTCAAAATTCGGAAGAAAAGCAAGAAGGATGGTTGATTTACAGCTTATAATAGAGCCTAGCCACATGACCTCCATTTTGCTCTTATAGACTAGTTATCAGAGGTCTTGAGTTATTTATACATTTAGCCATTCACCTACCCACCTATTTATACAAACAAACATACATGTGTACATACATACATACAGACAGATAGACATACTACTGTCCATCCATCTGTCCATCCAACTATCCACCCATCCACCCACTCAATTATGTATACATACATACATACACACACATACATACATACATACATACATACGCACACATATATATTGATCAATGTATACACTTATTTATCAATCCATCCATCCATCCATGCACCCACCTGCTTACCCACTCAGTTATACATACAAACATACATCATACACTTAGCCATCCATCCATCCATCCATCCATCCATCTATCCAACTGTCCCTCCATTCATGCATGCATTAATACATCCATCTGTCCATGCTCCCACTAACACCTGAATTTCTTGAGTATCCATTGTCTGTCAAATGCTGAGAGAGGTCACGAGGAATCTTAAGATGGCTTTGAAGCTGAAGAGACATGTGCCAAAACACTGGCTCCCCCAGCTTCCTCAGCCCCCACCTTTACACAGGGTGACTTCAGTGGGATTGAGTTTCTTCTGGAGTACCTTTTAGCATTTTATCACCTACATTAAAAATGATTGTGAATTTAAAACATACATACATACATACATACATACACACACACAGTATATGTCTGCAGTGCTAATTGGACTCAGCACATACAGAATAATCAGTGATCATTACCTTGTGGGGATATGAAAACAACCCTACCAAAATAATCATGACTGTTTCCTATTCTCTGCTGATGATCTGTATGTGCAACATTTATCTTCCTACCATCTCTCAGTTATCATTCATAATAAAAGCAGATAGTTTTGAAGGATAGAACATCCAGACTGAGGTTATAAAGACTAAACACAGGCATTTAGAAGTGTTTGTTTTAGAGGTGAGGAGAAATCAAATTTCATTTTTGCTTACCATGCATGAGATGAAAATTTGGAAAGACTTTAATAATGTTATGTAATTCACATACTTCTATACCTTCAAAGCTTGTACACATCCATTATCTTGATACTTTCTCTATTTGAATCAGAACTTATTGCTTACATTTCATACGAGATGATCACAGAAAATTACATTTCAGGTAGATGATTGTGCTTAGGCCAGAATCCATACTCCTGAGAGCTAGTCTCTATTGCTAACCAACGGCCTTTAATTAATCATTTTTTGAAAGGCAGTGAATACGTAGAGAGAGAGAGAGGAGAGAGAGAGAGGTGTACCCTTGGATTCAGCTTGTAGAGCACAACACACACACACACACACACACACACAAAGCTATAGCACGGGAAGGTTTGTCTGGGTTGAGATAGTTTCGCAGAAAATTAACATTTTGGGGTCCTGCTAGCACACAGAAAATTGCTGTGGAGGATACAGTAGAACTTTTGTGGAGGACACTTCTGCTCCCTTTCATAGGAAAGAGGGCGTTTGAGGAAACAGACACTTAACTAAGCCATCAGAGTGAAGCCAGAGAGTACTGGTGAGCAGAAGTACCTCGGATTTAGTCCACGTCTGTCTAAAGGTTACTTGTAGCCACTGACCTGTCTTTATACTACGATTCAGTCTGTTCACAATGTGACATAATTTAAGCTAAAACCAATTTTACATTATTTATATTTCCTGCTTGAACATGGCCAGTGCACGTGGCTTGCTCACAGGGGTTGGCACTGACATCACGAGACATTTGAGCAATGCCTTGAGGAACCATGGGGTATACACCCCACTCTCCTGTGCCTGGAAGCCTTCCCTTCAAGCATCAGAGGAGCTCAGTTATTCTCATGTTCGCTGTGGAAAGGACTTTACAAGGCACTCATTTTGACCTAAGTATACATAAGCCAAATTTGGGATAAATGTCAAAGACAGTTTTATCTGCATAATTCATGGTTGTCTTCTTACCCAACAGCACACAATTAAATCAAAATCAATAAAAGCAGGTTCAGAAATGCATCCAAGAGCCTTATTTCTTAAGTTTAACTTTGGACAATCTATTTTTGATAAGAAAACATAACTTTATGAAGTTGAAGTTATTAAAGTCCAACTTTATTCACAGCAAGAATTTTACATTAGAAACTATTTTTTATATATACATATGTATGTATGTATATGTGTGTATATGTGTATATATATAGTATATAAGCATATATTACAATTATGCATATTATATACATATATAATCTGCACACATATATATGTGTGTATACATGTATATATACATATGATATTTATGTATACATACATACACACATATTATATATATGTTTAATATATATATAATAAAATTTCTCTTTTCTCTATTTACCCATCTCCAGAAAGGACACCGCCCTTGTTTTTAATATCTTACATCCAAGACTCCTGTGACATTTCGAAGAGCCTCTGAGCTGAGTTTTGTTATTACTGTGTCTTTATAGTTGAGGAAAGGCAGACTCCGTGGTTTGTGGACCTCTACAGGTCACGCAATCCTTCCGATTGAGAACTCTCTCTGGACCCTGTTACTGTGCTTTAAGCAATGACATTAAAGAAAGGCTGTAGATATTTCAGAGCAGGTTTTGAACATACAACTCATGGCCCAGTATCATCTCAGGACAATGTCTACATGTCACAAAACATGCCAGAGGCATAATGGAAACAGTAACTTATCATCATAAATACTTTGCAGGAAATAGATGACGTTCCCTAAGCCCCGTTTTAATTTGATTTACTGTTCTGTAAGATATCATGTCTTTCAACAAACAAATCTGTGCCGTAGCTATCTTCAGTGAGCAGTGAGTGCCATTTTGGAAGAAGAAGATGGGATGACTTATGTGTTGTTGGGAAAATGCAGAAAGCATGTAATCAGCAGCCGCTGATCATAATACGGGAGAGCTGAAAATAAATCTACCCGACTCATGCGTTTTCAGCTCTCATCTCAGATGAGTGGCAGGGAGCCATTGGGGGCAGTTTTTGTTTCTAATTACTTAGATTGTTGGCACAAGTGTGTTGGAAGAGAATTAGTAATTCCCCTTTTTTAAAATACCTACCTCCTAGTAGTAGCAAAAAAAAAAAAAAAAAAAAAAAGAAATGACGTCATGGATTCATCTGGGTTGTTCTTGGAATGGTCAGACAGATCTTAAGAGAGTGAAGTTGTCAGCTTATTGGAGAAAGGAAGTAAAGGCAAGTCCAGTTTATCTTTGAAATCAGACAGGTCATAAATGTCTAGCAGCTTGGTCTACATGTGTGTCTGTCTCCCAACAAGTGGAGCAGGGCCTGTCTCAATCTCTGTTCTCCAGCATTGGATCCCCTTTACACTATCTGGACTGTCTGGTTGGGCCTCAGTGGAAGAGAATATGCCTAGTCCTGCTGGGATCTGATATTCCAGGGAGGGGTGGTACCCAAGGGGGTTCTCACCCATTTCTAAGGAGAAAAGGAGAGGCAATGGGGGGGGGGGAGCAGAGATTTGTAAGGGTGGGGCTGGGAAGAAAGGAGAGAGGGGTGTTGTGACTGGAATGTAAACTGAATTTTTTAAAAAAAGAAAGAGAGAAAATAATAGAGGTCATAGTCTGGGGAGGTGGCTCAGTGGCTAAGAGAGCTTGCAGAGCAAGCATCAGGACCTGTGTTCAATCCCTAGCAGCCACACAAATCAAAGCACATGAATGTAACAGCTCAAACGTGAGTGGGGTCTTTCCTTCGGCTCTACCTATTATTTTTTTTAATCTGTGCATTTGGTGCAGTTTCTCAGAGAGTACCATTTTCTTCAGCTGATCGCAGGGGACCTCACTGAGAATCATGCCAATGCCTCCAAGCTTTGGAAAACCCCGGAGATGTATGTATGTGTCTGTGGAAACATCTCACAGCCTAGCTATGTTTGAAACGCCTTCTTCCTCTGCTGGTTGACCACTGAAAGCTGGCTAACAAGGATAAGATGGTGTATCAAGCAATCTGTTGAAATTTTATAGTCAATTATAAATGAGCCAATTCTCAAAATATATAACTCATTGGTTATGTGCACTGACCAAGCAGAAGAGATATTGTCTGCAATAATGTCACCATCGTAACAGTGATAAATTATGTTTTAAAAGTGGATTTGCAGAGAAATCCTGTATTCGTTTATTTTTTGGGCAATATCTGCTTAGAATTAATTCATCTATCTATTGCTAAAGCAAATTGCCACATAAGTAACACACATGCACATGCACACATACACACAAACACACACACTCACACATAGAGAGGGGAGAGGGGGGCGGGGAGACAAGTGACTGTCTTACCAGGGGAAGAGGTAATTGAACTTCTATTAGTCATTCTTTAAAGGCATTATGTGGTAGTGAACACTCATATTTAAACACAGCCTCTTATTCTCTCTTTTCCTTACATGACATCTTTTTTTCCACCTTCTTCCTGCCCAACTTGTCTTCCAAACACTGACTTCAGAAGCCCCCATGAATTTCCTTAGCTCACTCTGCAGAATCCATCCCATAAATTTTGAGACACTAGCAGCTTTTCATGTCATAGATCATCATATACCACATTATGAACATTAAGATATTGCTCAATATTTAGTGTTTTGATACGATTTTATAGGAGAACCATTTATCCTCTTCATTTTATTTTAAGCTTACACTTACATCTCTTGGCCATGCTTGTCATAAATACTATGGCAATGAACCACTCGATAAATGTTCATTAATTTGTTGCTAGGGAGTAAAAGTTGGCCATTTCATTCTCTTTATCATTATTGAGTTTTTTGTTCATGTATTTGTACATGTGAATATGATGTGTGTGTCTGCATGTAGCATGTATGCTATATGAGTACATGTGTGTACAGGTATGCACATCTTTCTATGCTGAGACAAAAGGACATCGAGTGTTGAGCCTTATTCCCCTGAGATGGAATGTCTTACTGGACCGAGGCTAGGCTGGGAGCCAGCAAGCTCCATCAGTTCTCATGTCCCTGTCTCTGCTTCCCACTACCTTGGGATCATAGGTACTTGGACTACTCCTGACTTTTTAAATTTGATGCTAGAATCCAAGTTTAGGTCATCACCGCTTGTGCAGTGGGCCCTCTTACTAACTGAGCCTCCCAACTCTTAACCCCCTGAGCAGTCTCTTTAGCCATACTGAGGCCATTCCCACTACAGAGTAAGAGACCACCTTCCCATCATTTCGGAATGATTGATGTATCAGATAGTTAACCTAAAGACAGTTGCTTCTATTTTGGCTAAACATGTACATTGAATGAATGGATATTGGACTTAAAGAGTGCACAGTCTAGTATGAACTCTTAAAAATCATAATTTTGAGACAGAGACTTTGACAATTCACATGTCATCAAGTGGCTCAGAGATCCCATAGAGAGAAGTAGGTGTCCTTGGGGGAAGAGGAGGGCCAAGCCAAACACCACGACCCAGAGAAACAACTGTATCCTAGCCAGGAAGCTCTCATTGTTCATGGCCCTCCTCCCTGTCTTAGCTACAAGAACAACTGCGTGTGTTTGGCTGGGTGAAGTGTGTTCAGTGGAAGGAACTCCCTACTTTGAGAATAAATCCTCTTGTACCAGTGCCAGATCATATCGGCTTTATACTACGTAACCCTCGAGAACCAAGCAACATGACAAAGAGAAAAAAACAAACTGCAATACCAGGAAGCAATTAAGCAGCTGCTGAGGGAGCAGAGAAGTAAAGAGACAGTGGCCATTGTCGCCAAAGCTGTGCTCAGTTACCCTGTGCAGCATATAACTTCTCCAGACCTTGTTAGCAATGGAAAACAAAAGTGTGCTTTCTAAGTGCCCCTACCCGTGGATCTCAGGAACTACTTCCCTCCTGGCTGCTATAGATAAGAGAGAAGATTCTCTTGCCCCTCCTCATGGGCTGTGGAAAGGTAGTTTCTCTAGCTGGGGTGGAAAAAGTGACATCTGCCCCTTTCAAAGCCTCAACTCTGAGGTGTGGGAGGCCTTGTCGCCTACATAGTTCCAATTACACGAATACTCCCTTCATCTTGGCGCTTCTCCCTCTGTGTGCCTGTATGGCAGCTGCTGTATACCCATCCAGTGATGGCTGATGTTATTATGTCTGCATCTGTCTTATGATTAGATATACCAGGGACAGTAGGGAGGTGTCGGTATGAGTGTGTGTGTGTGTGTGTGTGTGTGTGTGTGTGTGTGTGTGTGTGCGCATGCGAGCGAACTCAGCCTGCTGGGAAAGATTGGCTTGCCTCCTGTATTGGCTTGCTTTGAGCAGCAGAATGCCAGGTACCTAGAAGGAGAGGAGAGCAAGCAGGTTCTCCAAGGACCCCAGTTGATTCTCTGCTGTGTCCCTCCTTTCCATTAAAGATCAAGGTTCATTGTGACTTAAGGACTGGATTTGAAGACAGATTCTCAGGAATGGAAGCAGCTTCATCAGGCCAGCGAAGACAAGCCTCTCTTTGTATTCACACCCCACTCCCCTGCCTTCCTTTGTCCTGTCGATCTCTTCCTGCTATGGTGTGAAAAGTTCACTACAAAAAGGGGAATTCTGTGACCAAAAAGCATTTCAAATAATACTATCTCTTTTGGGGGAGAAATCACACTTAATGGTTACTGGAAGGAGAGAAAGGCAGGGCAGCAGTTCCGGAGCCGGAAATGCTCGTACTCTTATTCCATACCCCTGCAGCTACTACACCTGTGATCTTGAGTGTATGATGAAAAGTTTCCGTGCCTCAATTTATCCTTTTGCAAAACGAGCCAACTCCCGTTATCCAAAGGCGTAGTATGGGATATTTCTGGAGATGCTTTTCTCATAGTGCCTCAGGCATGGTGTGCCATTCAGAAAAGAAAAAAAAAAGATTTTGATTTTAAGAGACCACCAGGGGAAAGATGCCATGGGCTAAGCTAAGTACTGCACACTAGGGCAAAATGACTCATTTTGTCAATAGGCATAGTGTGTTTTCAGAGGAGGTGCCAACTCTGATTGATAGATAGATTGGGATCCAAAACCAGGCTTTATGTAGTCATACCGCAAGTCCTATTCTATTAAGCAGAACCAACACACTGACTGTGAAAAGCCTCCACAAGAAGCCCACATAGCAATTATTCCATGGTCTTGGTGCCATGGTCTCTATATGAACTCAAGTTTTGGCTTTTCGTTTGGATGAAGTGGTTGCCCCTGAGTAGGTGCATCGCATATGCTATAATAATCTTATCATCTTATTGGTCATCTTCTGATCAATGACGACTGTAACTCACTGGATGACACATACTTCCAGAACTTCTCCTGGTGCTCAGCACAACCATGGCAAGTAGTGAGATAGCAAATATTTGTTAAAGTGCAATAGGCACAAAATAAGGCCTGCAGATTCCAAAGTCCTTAGGAATACTTTGACAAGAATGGGCGTGAACACCTCTTGTTGAGGACGAGTTCCAGTGGTTTGTGTGGAAGCAACCCCTTCATATGCACATTAGTGTAAGATACATCCCTCCACGGCAGTGGGCTTCGTCTTAAATTCTGCCTTCACCACAGTTGAGAAAAGAGAAAAATATGTAAGCCATTTCTTCTCAGTAAAAATGTCCCTGTAAGACAGAGAATATGTGCCTAGAAGAAACCATAGCGGGAATTTTAGAAAACGATGTTGGATATAGAAAGAAAATGCTGATAAGGCACAACAGCAATTGAGGTGGAAAGAAAAGAAACTTCCAGCTACAATAACCAGAAAAATTGCCCAGAAAAGGAGACAGAGCTTGGTCTCGATAACATAAAATGCGCTGGGCAAAAGGGCAGGTTCTAAGTAGAAGAAGCAAATGTGTAATGGGGAGGTAGCCTGGCTTTATGCAGACAGAGCAGCTAACTGTGATTTTCTTGGAACATAATATGAACGGATTAGTCAGAAGGGACTGGATACTTGGATTGGACTCACCTTGCTCCCATGATTCTAAACCATTTAGAACTTTTGTTTAGTACTTTTCCATTTTGCATTTAAAATGTATATAGTCCTCTTGGCATATACTGATAGAGACACGAAGTATTTGAGGGAAATATGGTTCTATGTATGCATTGGACACATGGGTCTCATGAAGTAGGAGCCTTTGGGGATTTGTGAGTCTGCAGGCTTTTCACCAAGTGTAGCAGAAGGACTTCAAGATTGAGGTAGTAGAAGTGTTTGAAATGTACACAGTATTGTTTTAGTAATTTCATCATTAGAGTCTGGGCCAAATTCACATTTTCAGAATTACAGATCTTGTTATATTTGTTTCCAGCATGTTTTTTAAGGGAATGGTTGTCATGAAATTCTCTAAGTAATAATTTTTCAATATGTATAGTTTAGATTTGACTATATGTTGCAGGATATTTGATCACATTGTGAACCCTGAAATTGTGTTGTTTACTGGGAAAAAAACCTGTTTCTAGTTAGGGTGTAGATCAGCCTTAGCACATAACTTTAATCCCTCTGGCTGGAATACAGACACACCCTTAGTACACACCTTTAATCCCTAACAATGAAGCTAATGTTAATTTGTAGAAGAAAGCACCCATGTTTGAAAGTGATGTCTAATTCAGTGGCAGACAAAGTGATGAATCAGAAAGATTTGACAGAATAGGATATGCCCAACTCTCATGGAAGACAGCGGAAAGTGACTTAAGAGAGCTATGTAAAGAAGAGAGACAGCTATGTAGTACAGAGACAGATTGCAGAGAGAACAAGCTAGACACAGATGAAGGCAGAATGAACCAGAAAATGAAAAGGAGCCAGAAGATTAGAACAGATTGCTAGAGTTAGTTTGAGATCAAATAGAGTGACATAGGAAAAGCTCAGAGAAGCCAGATTGAAGCAGTCAGCTTGAAGAGGAGTTTGAGTCAGAACAGCTGAGTTGAACCAGCCAGCCAGAGATCAGAAAGAACTAGAAAGGGTGAGCTTTATTCAGCAGTCAGTCTCAGAGGCTAAAAACATTCTAGGCCTAGATTAGATTGCATGGAGGCTAGAAGCTTCCAGGACTAGTAAAAATACCTTTACAACTAGACATATTTATTGGCTGGCTTTATTGCTGTAAAGCAAACAATGCAGGTGCCTGGAACCTAACCTAGATCCTCTGAAAGAACCCCAGGCACTTTTAACTGCTTTACCATTCTCCAGCCTCATGAGCTAAATTAAAAAAAAATAAACCTATACAAGTCTGACTGTATAATGTTAGGTTTAAAATCAGGAAGATTACAAATACTTGTTTTAATCATTGATAGTTAATTTAATCGTCTTTTGACAGGACCTACTACAGGCTTTTCTCCATGTCAGCCAAGTAACTTTAGTGACAAAGTGAAAAGAGCCACGCCTTCATATTATCTAAATTGTCACTGCGCCTTCAATCTAAGAAGTAATGCAGAGCTTCCTTCAGAGACATGTTTGAAGCATACTCCATTGTATTTCAGAGAAATGGACATTTCACTGTAGTGTATTATTAGACTAGACCACTTTGTATGAGGATTTATGAGTCATCATTGGGTTTCTGAGGAGTAGTTTGCTTAAATAAAATAGTAGGGCTGACTGACAGGGATTGGTAACTGACTCTTAGTATTTCAGCATCCTGCACTTGGGTGACTGCTTTCTAAGTACTCCCAGGCAAGGGTGGTAGACCTTCATTCTTTCTGAGGCACACTTCCTATAGATACATATCAGAAAGAAAAGGAGCCAAGCTGTCTCCTACAGTTCATCTCCACAAAGAAACAACTCCTAGATAAATAACCCATTAATTAAGCCCTCTCAAGTAGAACGCTAATTGAAAACCATGGAAACAAGCATGGGCCAATATTCACAAAGTGTCAGAAAACAAGTATAGTAACCATTCTGTTTTCTTGAAAATGAGCCACTGTGTCTCGTGTCTAGGTTGGTCTGTCATCCCACTCTTGATCTAGCCGTTGGCGGGACATTCTTTCTTTCTGTCCACTTTGCTCAATATAAAATATCTTTGACCATACACTAAGCATAGCTCTCTTAAGATGTTCTCTATGGCATTATCTCACATAATGACTTATATATCACTTTCTTATATAGGTAATATATTTCACACACATTGTCAATGCCCAAATCATTATTTATGCAAGCCATGGTCTGTCATTCAGCAACTTTGGGAAGAGCCCATAGGTAAGACAAATGGTCTGTTTGGCAGCTCGATACAATGGCAGTGACTGGAATGACCCTTTAAGGGATAGGATATTTTCTTGAATTAATTGATATCTTGCCTGAACTCATCAAGAGCTGTTGTTGATGTTTTATAAAAGATCTTATCTACTTTACTACAAGTCGGTTTTCCTTAAATCAGGACTGTCCAATGAAAACATTGTTAGCCATTCATGACCTGAATTCTGGTATGTGGATTAAATTACAGCAAACATTAAAAGTATGGCATATTATTTCATAATAAACAAGGCCTTGGTATCACTCATCCATAGCCTTTTAAAGATAAGCCACTAGAGCTGCCCTTTTCTCACTTCCTCTTAATTCTGGTGAAAATCATTTCTGTTCCAGGGATATACTCCCTGGGATCCTCCAAAAACCCCATCAAGGCTCCTCTCCCGAGGCTATGCCTTTGTCCTTGCTGGCATCTGTGTAAGAGGATCCAGGGTCCTGACCTGTCTTCTACCCAAACAGACCGTGGCGATTTGGCCGAGTCTTACATTTGCCTCCCTTTCTATGGGGCAGCATTAGTTACGCTTCTGAACAAAACTCTGTTTTCAACATCACCCATGCTTAATTTGTTTCCTCTTGCTCAACAAATAATGCTAGGACACAGAGATGGACTTCTGGCTATTAGCACAAGGACATGCCAGGTCACTAGGACTGTTTTTTTGTTTGTTTGTTTGTTTGTTTGTTTTTAAAGGTGAAGATAGTTGAACAAAGAAGAAAAGAAAAAGAGTCCCAAACCATGAACTATAAAGTCCTGAACAGTTCCTAGGATTATGTCTGATTATTTTAATGTTTTTTTTTTTATTAGAAGAGAGGCAGGGGTGGGGCAAGGGGAGACAGAAGATTACTTTTGTGAAAAACGATCAGGCCATTTAGAAGTAGAACTATTCATCCTTTCTCCATTGGTCTTTATAAAGGGATTATTTTGTGATGTCATTAAATAATTTTGATAATCTTCTATTTGTAAATACAGCCTTGAGTCCAGGGATTCTGTTTCTTAGAGTTCTTTGGTGTAGAGGGACCTCATAGCACATCAATAAATACAGCTCTACAAGGGACCTCATTAGAGAGTAATCAGAGAGTAATTGGTCCTCTGTGTTATACACTGTCCTGGGGCTGTGCCTTAGAGAACTAATGATTTAGGCATTAACACTTTGTGTGAAGCATATCTCCTGATTTCTAAAAATATATTTAGTCTTAGATGGGGCTGCCTTTTCTAAAAGTTTGAGGCCTGAGACAAAAGCTAAGCTGGGCAGGATATAAGCTTTGATGGAAAAAAAAAAAACCCAAAAAACCAACAACAACAAAAAAAAACAAGAACAACAGAACAAATGTAAATGAAAAAATAAAGACAGTGCAGTGCTTTTCTTAAAGTAGACTCCGAACATAGCCAGATTCCTCTAAACAAAACATGCATTTTGTGATCACATTTCATTTGCTAGTGCAAAAAGATAAATGTGACTAAGGGATGTTTGTCTCTAGTAATTTCCCAGTTGCCCATGCTGCGGAATACACAAGATAGGACATTTATCTAGGTATATAGTTGTAGTCGTATGGACAGTAGCATAGCTTTCTGCTCTTTGAATAAGAAAGTGATTAATTTTGTGGCATATGGGTAGATAGCGAGGAGGGAAAAAAGCAAGATAAGGAGAAAACAACCCATAGGTCTACAGCTACTCTCACCAGTATCTCAGAAAGATATACTGTTGAGCCTGAAAGAGGGACGGGGTCATATGAAGGTGCCACTTTATAATTTCACTTCTATAAAATCCTGAATTGCATCTACCCCTGGCGATGAGGGAATGGCTGGAGGAATGAGGGGCTGAAGACAAGGGGAAGGTCGTTTCTTGAAGGGGGACAGAAAATACCAATGTGCTCAGTCATCCATTAAAGGGCATGAAAAGTAGGTATGCCCGTCTCTTTTTTAAAATAATAAACATGTCTGCCACAAATTGAAACACAAAGAACACTGTTACCATTTTTTATCTTCCCAGCTAGAGGAGACAAGCTCATTTTGCTATTGCTGAAAGAGCAACATAGTTACCATTGGTTTCAAGTGTTTCCTGTGATGGTTCGTTTTGACTGTTGGTTTCACTAAATCTAGAATCAGCTTGAGAAAGCAGGCTCAAGAAAGAACGGAGTAGATTAGGATGACCTGTAGACAGGTCGGTGAGGATTTTCTTAGTTGGGTTAATTGAGAAGAGAGGACCCACTTAGATAGTAGCAGTTCACCTTGTTAAGCCCTGGATTGACTGAAGAGAGTGAGCCCATTAGTCTGCATACATTAATTCACTCTTCTGTGCTCTCCACTGTTGATGCAATGTTACTAATTCAAGTGCCCACTACCTTGACTTCCCTGTAACAATAGACTGGGACCTGGAACTGAGAGCCAAATAAACCCCTTCTCTCTTAAGTTGCTTTTGCCTGGGTATTTTATCACAGTGAAGGGAAGGAAACTTCTCATTTTCTAATTCTTCTCAGATTTACCCAACGGAGTATTTACCTTCCTGAGATGTACAAAGCTGCACTCACCACTCTGTTTCATGTGAAAGCAACGTGTTGCTGTATTATTACAAAATAGCATCTTTGTCTGAGGGTTGGTCAAGGCTATGCTGGGTGTTCACTGCTAATGCCAGTGCTGAAAACTATACAGCTAGGGTCTAATAGGCTTATAATGAGTTGTCTGGGAAAAAAAATAATCAGAACAAGAAAGACCATTGAAGCATACCATGGGAAGACCCAACGTGTTTGAATCGTATAGTCAGTTTCTAATTTCAGAGTAATTTCTCTCACACATGTGTTAAAGTGTAAAGAAACATCTAATAAGACTTAACACTTCAAAGTCATTAAGTAACTAATTAACTAATGAATCCGCATAGCAGCTCAGTGAGACCCGCATTAAGCATATACCAACTCACAGATCCTGCGTTGTTTAGAAACCTTTATAGCTGCTTTGCATCTCTGTTCTTTTCTGAGTCTTTGAAATGGATTATTACTAGGTCTCCTCTGAAGGGTTCACACCAGATTTCTCTCCGAAGAAAAGGGAGCTTGCTGCTCGATCATATAAATTTTCAAATAGCTACATAACACAGGGACTTTGCCAGTGGTCTGGGCTCTGAGTCCCAAATATTCTTTGACCTCTTACATTACAATTGCCTTCTGGAAAAAAAAATCCATACCTTTTCTGAAATGTAGGAGCGTGGTAAGCAAATGTCTAGTGGAATTCTTTTACACTGTGTCTTAGTTTCTGTTGCTGCTTCTGTGACAGATATTCTAATCGAAGCCACTCAAGGGAGAACGGGTTTATTTTAGCTTAGCATTTAAGGCACAGCCTGTTGTGGTATGGAAGTCAAGGCAGTAGGAGCCTGAAGGAACTGGTTCCAGGATGTCCCTAATGAAGACGTAGAGAGGGTTGTATGCATGCTATGGCTTACATCTTCATTTACACAGTCCAGGATCCCAGACAGGGAATGGTGCTACCTACAGGGGTTGGGTTTTCCCTGCCAATTAAGACAATAAATGTAGCTTCCCCACAGGTCTGTTTCAGAGAATCCCAGATCATGGAGATAACAATCACAGATCTCTCCGGAGAGTTTTCTCTTTTCATTTTAGCTATCATATCACACTGAGTTTAAAATTTTAAAATATAAATATTAATATTGTGATATGTTTCTCCAACTGTTTACATTGGCTTCACACCAGAAACCAACTATGTTTAAAAAAAAAATAGTTTTATAGGTCTGGGGACATGATTCAATAGTGGGCAAAGATGCTTGCAGACAAACACAGAAACCTGAGTTTGATTGTGGGAACTGACATGACAGGAGAAAACAAGTTAAACTGCCACAAGAATATACTGATTTCTGCAAGTTGTCCTCTGACCTTCACATATACACAAATGCCTTGGGACACATGCACACACAAACACACATACATACTCACTCACAAATAAAGTAACTTAAAAATAATCAACTAGGTGGCAACTTCTTCTGGCCATGTGACTTGGCATTAGTAGAAAGAACAGTGACTTTGGGGATATATGACATATTGATGGTTTGAGGACAAAATTAACAGTGGAGGGGACTTGAGTTACAGGAAAAGCATCCCAACCAAGCTTTACAGGGGATTATTAGAAAGATGGCAGCTGCAGTTTCTCAGGTGATGCTGATTAAATAGGGATGCTATTGTGAGTAGAACTAACACCAGCATTAGATTGCTTCTTCAGTGCTAAGCAAAACCACCATAGCGGAAGAAATCTATTAAAGTTTGTTCGCAGGGGGCTCTCGAGTTGCTGGAAGATGCCTCTCCTATCTGCTGTCTGATGTGATGACTGATCAAGGAACATTTAGCCATCGTGGCAAACTGCTGTATTGGCAACTTCAACATTTAATGTCGGGCTATCCACCTTGCCATAAAAGTCAGCTAGCTGCTCTGTGTGCAAACACTCGGTGAGAGTGGGCAGAGGTCTTTTCAGCTCACTTGGTACCTTTGTCTCTGCTTACTTTCAGAATCGTCTTGGGTCATAAAGTGGCCTTTTACAGATGGCAGAACTAGCAATACCTCAGGCTAGTAGTCTAACAAAACCAAAAGCTGGACATGACTCCAGCTCTCACTGACACCAGGGAATAAAAGCAAGTCTTCCATGCTGTGATTTGATTGGAATATCTTTAAAATTCTACAGGTCACGCCTATGTGAATGTGACCCTGCCAGTACCGGTGGGCTGATTTCAGGAGTACTTGCATCTTAAAACTACTACTGTCTTTTTAATTTTCCCCCCCTCTTATTTTCACTTGCCAGCCCCCTCTCTGAGCCATGCTCTGACTCACTCAGCTTGAATTCTGGCTGGCACGGGCCAGTGCAGTGAAGGCTGCAGCTGTTAGCACCCCTCCTCCCAGGCTCATCCTGAGGATGTCTGCAAATGAGCCTTGCAGGCTGCCCCTGCGTTCTGCAGTTTACTTGACAAATAGATTTTGTGGCCTCTGAGTTTCCATTAACTCTTAAATCCCTGAAGCCGATGGAGGCTGTCTGTCATATGCAAATCCCATACCTTTGGAGATAAAGAGGTCCTCAGATCTATCCGAGAATTATATTTAAAACTACTTTGAGAGCAAGCTAGGATAGTCTCCTGCTGCTGCTGCTGCCTGCCTGCAAACATCTTCTCCCCTTCTGTGGTAAATTGTGCTGGTGTCTTTTAAAATGTGCCCGAGGAATGTATGTGGTGTTCACAGGGCTGGGTTTTAGCAAGTTGAATTGTGTTTGGGCAGTATGTTTGACTCATAGCGTTCCGTGTGACATTGGAGCAAATGGAGACTTTGGTCATTCAGCTGCAGGCTCTAAGGAAGCCTGTTGTAACTGTGCATTTTAATGAACTGAATCAGCTGAGGAAATGTTGTCTCTACTGTGGTGTAGCTGTCTGCCTTGTGAAGCACCTTCCTGCATACACAGAGGACTTCTTTTTTTCCTAAATGGCCTTCCCTCTGTGCTCTGGATGAGGGTTGGGCCACTTCTCTTTTTTTCCCCCTTTCCTTACAGGTGGAAAATGAACTCTAAAACCCAGGAGTAAGCTCGGCTGCATTCTTCACAGCACTTGGCACCAAGACATACAGCAGGAAGCATGTCTTTCCTGGCATGCACAGGAACACTTAGAAACCTAAGTTGCTTAGTCCCATCACCAGAGATGGTATCTGTACTTGGCAACAATTGAAATACGAATAAAAGACCAGACTGGGTTTCTTCCCCCATCTGTGGACTCACCAGTGGGCCACTGTGAGGTCAGACAACCAACTGGGAAGGAGCTAACCATTCAACATTTTTGCACAATGTGTTGCTGGATCTTCGAGGAGTGGAATGCCAAGAGATTGTTGTGGCTAACAGTGTTCTATACAAATCTAACCTCTGGGAAATGATTTGGGGGCCTGGCAGCTGGGTGTTTCCAGAATGTTTCTTGCCCCTATGACTGGCTACAGGTTAGCTAATCACCTGGAGCCTTCATTTGATCACTTGATATTTCATGCAACTGTGTTCATCGGAAAGAGGTTAAAGCAGAATTCAGAACAACATTTGCTGCAGGAATTCAGGCTACGCAGAGGCACTCTAACCTGAGTTAGTCTAAGTGTGGCTCATTACTGAGAATAAAAACCGTTTTAAAACCCAACCTTTCCTATGCTTTCTCCTCTTTAATATGGATGTTAAAGTTTGTAAGAACTGGAAAGAATGATAATGTAGCCTTTAGACCTGTCTGAAGCAAGGGGGGACTGGATTAAAAAGGGAAGAACTGATTGTACTAGAACCTTTGGGCGGATGGAACAAGATGGACAAAGGGACAATGTTATTAGAAGATTTAAGATTAGGCTTCCTTAGAATTCCAGGCAGACAGCAGGAAAAACACACTGCGGGGCTCTTGGAGATCTTTGTGGTGTTTACAAAGAAAGGGAAGGCTCCATTGATGCCCTCCCATTACAAATGTCTCCAAGACCAGTCTGCTCTGCTGATGGCAACCTTTGCCACTGTCCCCAACCTGAGCAGCACCTCACCTGGGAAACAATAGCCCAACTCTGCCCTACCTTACAAACCAGAACTAAAACATGGCTTAAACATAGACTAGAGAGCATGTGCTTTCTACTCTGAATCAAGCTGCAATTTACAAAATTATAGTTTTTCATTTAGAGCCTCAAAGATCTTAAATACAACTAGAATATTTTACTCTCTATTTCATTAAATTATTAGACTGTATCATTTTAATTATTGGTTTTACTAAGAGATTAAACATCATTACTGTTTTCCTTTTATTATGATCTGAAGGTAGGTGTTCAAGTTGTGTAGATAAGCTTACAAATAAAAGTTGGATAGAGAGATGAAAAGGAAAACACCCACCGTGGAGATGAGAGAGAAGGCTCTCGGGAGAAAGGAGTCAGGGATGGAGGGATGAAGGAGACTCAGCCATAGGTGGCTTTTGGTTCCGTGCGATTCGTATGCTTTCTGCATACTTGAATTTTTTTTCATGAGATGAAGAGAAAGATGAATATACTGCCACAAGTCTTTGAAATTTGGAGCCTCCAATTGTCGTTCTTTGGAGATGTATATGATCAGACAGTTGTGGACCTGCAGCCTAGCTCCTAGGGAGATGGCAGGGTAACCTGCTCCAAGCACGAAGAGAGGGGAGGCCTCAGAATGTGCCCAAAGCAGGAACTACACAATGACCAAGATAAATAGCCATCTAAACTCATGATCAAAGGACCTTTTCCAGGAACAAGTGCTCCAAGAGAAGCCCGGTCTCCCAAGTTCAGGAACACAAAGTACAGTAATTTAAATAAAATGCTATTCCTTGCTTTTTTAAAAACTGTTTTTCACTTTCAAATGCCCTGGAAAATATTGAAAGTCCTGAGAACTTTCATAAGCAAAAGCCACTGTCAGATCATTGCCTACATAGAAATAATTTTTACATCTGAATGTAATCGGTTATAGTCCACTTTTTCAAAAGAATAGATTTTGAAATTGCTTCGGTGATAAAATGGGAATATTATATGCAGAAGAATAGGATATAATATATGATATATAATATGTATGATTATATATAATACATTGCATATAATATATAATTAACATTAGACTGATGCAATAAAGCTGCCAACGAATTCATGTTTGTTCTGGTTTGTTTGCAACAGTAACTTTATCACAATGGCTGGAAGTGTCTGTACCAAACCACATTGGAAGAATTAAGAAGAGAAATCTGTTTGCTCAGAAGACCAACACCAGCATTTTAAGACCTCAAGCATGGGGCAGCATGTGACATAGTTCCTGTCACAGGTTTAAAGGACAGAAAAGGGGGTTGGGAGTTGTGACCAGGGAGGGGTCTAGAGTGAGTAGAGGCAGAATTGGCTGCATCCTACAAGAGCTGAGATGGTTTGGGGATCCGAGAACCAGCCTACATCAGAGATGGGGAAGGTAGAGAGGTAGCTTGGCTTCCTTTGGAGGCCGAGGACTGTCCTCACACATGGCTTCAGTAACAGTCACTTACCAAAATATGTCTGAATTTACCCCAGCTTAGAGCCTTCCTTTTGAGTTTAATAGAAATCTCATTCTAATTAAAACTCTATTGGGATTTGAGCATTAAGACGCATGAGGGTGCCTAGATATTCGGGTGCATGAAGAAAAAAAAAGTCACTGTTCCCTGTCAAGTCTGTCCTGGGCCCTCATTTACATTATGATGAAGAGGTACCTTTTGACTAGCCAATTAAGTAATACATGATACATGACTTAAAAACAAAAACAAGACAAAAATACCAACACATAATTGTGTCTAAAAACGCACCGACTTTTGTCTCCTTTGCAGCTGCCTGGTAATGGTTTTGTCATTTTATGAATACTTTTTTTTTTTTAACAAAGAAGCTAAAACTTAAAGCCATACAGTTAATCAGATGCCAGGACACGACTTCAAAGTAGTTCTTTAAGGAGCAGCAGTCCACGTTCCTTCTTCAGGGAGGGGCGTGGAGGAGAAAGAAGGCATAACATGGTAATTGTGGATGAATGAGTGACCGAGTTTCCCACAAGGAGGTGCTCTTGGATCCTCGGATGGGACATTTGCCCTGGATTTGGGAAGAGGCATGCACCCAGGCATAAGGAGCCACGAGTAGGAGGGATTTCAGTACACATGATCTTCCTAAATGGCAAAAGTCACGGGAGGCCAGGAAGGTCAAAGGGAGATAACTTCACACCTGACTCCAGGTTGCACCGAGAAAGGAGCATTTCAACCATGCTGCAGACAAAACAAAAACCTCTAAAGTGAGAGAGAGGAAGGGATGTGAAAGTGAGATCCCTGATTCCAATGACAGCCTTGGAGGGCAAGTTAGTAGTCAAGAGGGTAAGTCATAGAATACCCATCACTGGGGTTATGTTTTAAATTAAATATGTGAAGAGTCTATAAACAGTTTAAAAAAAATCCACCATGACCTTTCCCTTGTAATTTATAGCTACCTTGATGTTTTTGCATTTTACAGTAAACTAATAAAGACCCCACACATCAAAGTGTATTAAACCATAAAAACGGGCAGAGTAGAGCCCATTAAAGTATATGTAGAATTTTACATTTTTACGACTCAATCCTACCTATAAACAACAACTTAGAATGGAGTGCATGGTGCCTTTTAATGGCTGAAGGGGGTGGAGAGGATGCCAGGCTGGGAAGCATCCATGACTAGCAGGTTAACACTTCACTAGCAGATAGACACCTCATGAGCAAATCACTGGAAATCATGAACCGAAGAGAATGGAAGGAGGGTAACCTGGGTCACGATGCCTTGTTTGAATGGGTCAGGAGTTACTTTAGGGAAGTCCTATAAAGCAGAACAGGTGTAAGGTATGGATCTATAGGGTAGGGATCTATAGGGTATGGATCTATAGGGTATGGATCTTTTAGCATCATCATATACCAAATAACAGGCTTGGTGGGAGACAGAAAATCTTTATAACACATCTCCTGCCATATCACCCATTTTTAAGTCTTCTGGTTACCTCCCAAGGCACAGAAATTGCTTTGACTTCCAAGGACCATAAGGCAGACAAACTCAAACAAAATAGTCATGCTCTGTCCTTTACATCTCTGGGCACGTCGGTCAAAATCCTTCCCTAAGTTGATGGCAACCTTGAAGAGCATTGTTTATGTTATCGCCATTGGAGAGTAGCCTGTCACTTCTACCAGTCTCCAAGGCTACTGCATCTGTCCAACAGCACATGGCCTACCCTGGTTCCTCTAATGCTCGCTCTGACATTCTGATTACCTGCGTTCAAGGAGAGAGAATTGTGAGAGAGATCAATAAGACCAGCAAGGAAAACTGTAAGCGAAACAGTCCGGCGAAGCCACAAAACTCCACAGGATGCTAACATTGAGCTCCTGTGAGCTCAATACCCACTGTCCGATGGGTCTCTCCACTTCATCAATAAGCTGTAGCCACAAGGATGCTGAGTAAGGATTACATTTAAACGAAGCCTTATGATTTTTGATGGAAGATGGATACGGGAGATAATCTTCAACAGAAACTGCCTTTGCTGAATGTGTGTAGTCTTTGCTTTGATGCCAAAAAACAAAAACAAAACAAACAAAAAAACCAATACAAAAACCAAAAACCAAAAATCCCCCCCAAAACAAACAAACAAAAAAACATTTTCATACCCAAGAAGACAAAACTCTGCTATTGATGCTTCTAATTGATGGAATACAGTTGATACCTTTACTGCTTGTCCTGAGCTAGTTAATTGGGTAGGCAGAGAGTTTTTGTATTTGCAAGACTGGCAATTCAATTGTATCATCTCTCTCTCTCTCTCTCTCTCTCTCTCTCTCTCTCTCTCTCTCTCCACTGAAAATCAGAAAACACTATAGAGATATTTAGCAAGTTTTAGAGCAAAGATAGAAGGATCAGTTGGCCTTTCGTTTCCTTTATGCTGTAATATTTAATGTAAATACATTTTCTATTGGGTAATTGGTGCTTTCTTCCATCTGTGGAATGATGTATATGCTGTAAACAAGTTTTGTGTATGTAATGTCAGAATAGTGGGCTCTTTTGCAAAGGGAATTCCAATTTATGTATGAGCAACAGATGTAAAAATAAAGAATCTTTTAGGAAGGACCCCCCTCCCCCAACAATAGTAAGAAAATAGCAGAGATTTGTCAGGAAATGTTTAAT
The DNA here is from genome assembly GCF_978045245.1 of Mus caroli. Taxonomy (NCBI): domain Eukaryota; kingdom Metazoa; phylum Chordata; class Mammalia; order Rodentia; family Muridae; genus Mus; species Mus caroli. The sequence continues at coordinate 62,273,826 of NW_028227264.1, forward strand.
TCCTACTTCAGAACCTGCTGGGAAGGACAAGACAGAAGAAGGTTCTCTGGTCTCTCCTGAGATGGGCCATGTTGGTCCCAGAGTCCCTGCTTTTAGACAGTGGTCCTAATATAGGTAAACTATGACGGTCTTCTGTTGTGACCTAGAGATCCCTATCTTTTTTATGTTCCCGGGTCGCTCCTCACAAGATTTGGAGAGCTCACTCAGGAACATTTATTTCACCTGTCACCCTTGGAAGTGAAGCCAACAAAATATTTCTTTAAAACCCTGGGGTCTTCTCTCTGCTCTCTCGATGTGTTCCGGGAACCCAAATAGCAAAGAGACAGTTAACAGTTTCCACATGAGTTAACCATTTACTCAGTGAGATGGGGAGTGGGGTTGTGGTCTTTCTCTGATTAATTATTTGCTTTAACAATAAAAGGAATTAAAGAGGTAAAAGGAATAAGAGGAATCTCTTGTTCTTTATGCCTCTTTTTGACAGCCCCCTGGTTGCCAATGCCCATAGTTACTAGTGAAGGTAAACTGGTTCTGGCGCTGTGCGTTCCAAGGTTGTAAGGGATGGAAGCCTTGATGTGAGCCACGTGGTTGGTGACAGGTGCTAAGCTTGCAGAACACATATGGTCCATTCTAGTGCTGCTCAGAAGCAGGGCCATCTTGCCATGGAAGCTTATTTGTCAGTACAAAGTCAACAGAGTCAGTCATGCTCAGGAGAGGAAGGCAAGCCGAATCAACAAGGAAAGCCTCTGGCTGATAAGGTACAGATCAAAATTTTATTTAGTTTGATAAGTTTTTGCTTCAGTGTTCTCTGGTTGGTACTGCTATATTTATCATATATATGTTATATACCATATCCACATATATGTGATTATTAATAAAATCTTGTGGGTTTTTTTCCTTCCTCAAGATGGATATGAGAAAACTCAAGATGAAGGATGTTAATCTTTGTGGGAGTCAAAAGTTCTAGACTCACTGATGCAAAATGATTCTTTTCTTTGACCTGTACCAAACACAGAGCGGAAGCAAGCCCAGTAGAGCATCTCACTAAGTGCTATTTTAAACACACACACACACACACACACACACACACACACACACACACACAGGGAAGGACCACTTTATAAAAAAACAAAGCTTTTCACACTCACTTTCCCGATAGCTGTGAGCAGTCATTATTGCAAACTAATCTAATGCGTGGGTGTCTTCAAATTTTGGAAAGCCAAGAAATGTACCTGAGTTGACTTAGCAAGTGTCAGAGAGACTGGGATTGCATCTTGACTTCTAGGGCTTCTATTCTGTCACTCACTGCTGTGATATTTTTCCCACATGTGAGACACAATTAACTTTCAGTTTCTTTTTGTGGTATTTTTACAATAGTCTATCCAATAACTCCAAGTCGCCAATGACTTTGGAGGTTGAGTAGAAATCAGGTCCAGTTCATTTGACTACTGTGGCTGAGGACATTGCGACTTCTCCCTGTGTGTCTAGGGTGATGGCATTTGATTAGCTTTGAAGAGCCGTTTACCACACAGTATTTAATACCCACGCATTCTGTTTCTCTTACAAGGTTTGTTATTCAATTTTGCTGATAGTAATTTTCCTGCATATGGTTTGTCCCCAATGCCCTTTGTTTGTTTGTTTGTTTGTTTCCTTGTGTTTTGTTTTTAATACACATGGAAAAGAGGACACACGAGGACAGCAAGGTACCAGGGGTTTGCTACAGATCCAGATCCCAGTTAGAACCCCGGGCTGGGCAAAAACAAACAAACAATTTGGCTTTTGAATTTTTCATATTTCATGGCTCAACTCTCATTCGCTGTGTTTAGGACTCATTCTGTCTCCAGCTTGATGGGCTGACACTGTTATCTGATGCTAGTCCAAATCCACATTTAAAATAAGCAGTTTGTGCTCTCCTATTGGTAAACGACAAAAGGAAGAGATGCTCGGCGCACCCACAGCATCCTGACATCCATTGGCAAGGCTGCGCATGTGATGCTGCCTTCCCCTTCCCCAGAGGGAGAGCGTAATTTCATTATCCATGAATCAGTGCCTCTAAGACTGTACCACCCTTGTCAGAGAGGCTAATAGCACCACTGTTTAGCTAGCAGCAGAGGAGGAAGGAGGGGGAAAGCCCGGGGGCGAAGCACAGGTCACTGACATGGTCGACAAACTGGAGAACAGTTCTGATGCTGAAGGGGAGGCCTCCCTCCTATGGATAGCTCTCCTATAACTACTGACAAGCAAGAGTTGGTCCCGATTCCCTCAATAGCAATGCAGGGATCTGGTTCCCCAAGCCTGTTACACTCTATTTCAGAATCCTGACCAAAAAAAAAAAAAAAAAAGTAGCACTTTTAATGAAAACATTACAGACGACTTGGGCTAATATCGTTGAGAACAAATGCTTCAAGTGTTTCTTATCTATTTTTACTGCCTTAGGGCTTGCTCTGTGTCTTTGGGTATTTATTTCTCTAGCTCTCAATACCAATGTTATGGCTTTTCTTTCTGGTACCACTGAGAAATGTGAATATACATTCACATATTTGATAATGAGGATGATAATTATACCTCATAACAAAGTTAACAATCAGTATGATGCACAGAGAAACCTATGCTGCCAATAAGTTCACAAAAGACAAAAACCAAGACGCTAAAATGTGCGAACAGCTGTAGTTACTTGGACTAGCCACTAGAGGACAGTGCTACTCTATAGAAAGCATCATTGCCAGTATCTGCTTATATAGTTGACTCACCAAACCAAGTTTAAAAAGAAAAACAAACAAACATACAAACAAATGGTTAAAAATCTTTGGAAAGATGTCATGTCAACATCCTTGGAAGGTACAAAGTCACTTAAAATGATTATATGTTGCATAACATTGCTTAAAATTCTCTGGCACGGAGCACGCCTGCTTCAGCACAGTGTGTACCGGGGTTAATAAATAAACGAGAAACAAACACAAAACACAAATCACAAACGTTCAGTCCAAAAGAATGGACTCCACTTCCTCTCTGTTTTGAGAAAGCATTTAAAGGCAGAAAGACTCCTGCAGCCAGGGGTCTCCACAGAACAGTTCAACAGGTCAGAACGCTCCCTTAACTGAGGGAAACGCACCAGTTCATGTAAATTTGCAATTAAAAAAAAAGAATAGCCAAGGATTCTTCTCCAATATGCAGTGCATTTTTAAATACTTACATATAAAACGTAGAAGCATGGCATACAGTCTACAAGTGCCATGGGCAGATACAAGGACAGTCATTTCTGATCAGGAGGACACTTGCCACCTGGCTTCTCTGGGCGACACAATAGTGCAGAAACAACTCTCGCCCTAAGATGCACAAATTGGTTCTCGGGGCATTCTGACAGCTGGAGAAGAGTCCTTAACTAAGGAGAAACACGTGTTGCCAACTCCCCCCACCCCCCTGCAGTTTCATGCCCCAATCAAAAAGTGTTTTGTTATTCTAAAGCATTTGTCTGGCAAATCTCTAAGGCATTGAAAATGAACAGCCTTCAAAATGTTGGTCATTCATTCAATCTTAAATCAGTTTAACACACCAAGTGGTTCCGAGCCTTACAAATACTTTTCAATACAGCAAACAGGTTTTATACATTCCAATGGCATACTTGGAAAAAAAAATATATATATATATATTCCAAGTGTGTGTATGTGTGGAATTTGTTCCCATGATACATAAGGCAGAGGATCAAGTAAAAGAATAGAAATGGGCCTTTTCCACTTCAACAGTGCATTTAATTATTACAGTCATCTTCATAGTACAGATAAAAATGAGGCTGACCAAAGGAAAAAAATTTTAGATGGAATATGTATTTACTGACAGTCTAGAAAAAGAAAAAGTAAAAATTACAATTTCAGTGAAGAGCGTCTCAGTGGGTTTGGCCCCCCAGCCCCTGACACCGTAAGCTGTGTCTGCATTACTGACCCATTGGGGCTCTGTGGCCATTTGGCATTAATAAATGTATACTCAATGGTTAGTCATGGGTAAACATATTGTACTTGTGATACTTTCCTGAGCTAATGCCTGGTCTCATCAAAGCACCTTGATGGCAAGTCCCCTCGAAATGCTGCTCCTCTTTATGCTGAATAGAAGTATGGCTTTAATAATCTGGATCCCCTGCTATTATTATACTTCACACTGACTTGTCTAGATCTTTCCCTTTCAGCCTTTAGAAGACCTCCATCCTCTACATACATAAAAAAAAAATGCCAGTAAGAAATAGCCATTCACTTTTTCATGGCTTTTATTATTATTATTTTGCAGCAACTGTTCTGAAAGACTAGGGATGTGGTCAAAGATGGGAGGCCTGGACGGTCAGAAAGGTGAACCGTCCTTAATGCAGAAAGCAAAATCATTACGGTCTGCACCCACACCGAAACTGCTCATCTAAGAGGACAAAAGGGGGTGGCAAAAAATAAATATATTTCTCTGAAACCCCATAAATACAGAGGGCATGATACCCACGCTGCAGTCGACAGACTTTCACCAATGACATAAAAAACATGCATGCAGCGTGCAGGCTGTCAGGCCAGTTCTATACAGAATTGTACTGATGGATGAGTTACAATACAGATGAACACAGAGACACAGTGATGTCAACAACAGCAAAGCAAAGACAAGCTGTCACAGTGAGTCTCTCCCCACCCCACCATCCCCCTTTCCATGCTCCATGTACGAAGGTGTTACCAGGAGCATCCTTTTAAAGGATAATGTTGGGGAAGCATGTGCGTGTTCAGATAGCTGAATGAAGTGTCAGTCCTTAGGGGTCTGGTTTGTGTAGAACACATCATAGGACGCACAGGACAGCCTCACAAGCCCTGAACAGGACGTCACAGGGCTCAGGGTTCTATGAACTGCACTGGGGTCTTGGGAAAGAAGCAGCAAAGAGATAAATCCTGGTAAAGTCCCAGCTTGCAGAGAGCACTTTGCATTATTAGCAAACCTCATCTCTGAAAACTCCCTCCCTTCCAGCGGACTATCTGCTTCCTCCTCGGAGGAGGGATGTGTTTATTTCCTGACTTGGTTGTGTAATGAATCAACATGTTTAGGGAACACACAGGCAGAGGGAAACCGACGGTGACCCCTTTTAGTTTTATTCCACAGCCACGAGGGTGCGAGTGGGGGGGATCTGAGCTGAAAGTGCAAGGCTCAAACTTTGTGCTCTCAGGGTCTCCTTGTGTGTGGCAGCCATCTGCTTTTGGCATCTTAACCCTCTGACACCCACCCGTCCCTGCGCTTGGCTGGTTGTGATTTCTGAAGCCCTAGAAACTGCCCAGGGATCTGCTGTAACCCACCACCCTCTGTGGAGAGTTTTCCGGGATTTTCTTTGATAAGGCAGGCATTGTTTCTCACTCTCTACTGTGTGCCTGAAGCCAGTCATCTCCTCAAATGCATTCAACCCTCCAAGGTCCTGGGATCACTCCCTCCACCCCCCACTCCCAGATTTGCTAAAGCGCACACCACCTTAAGCTGGAGCTCTGAGCCTCTCAGATGAAGAAGAAGAGCCAGTGTGAGCATCATGGGGGGTGGGGAGGGGGAAACAAGTTTTTTTTTTTTTTTTAATCTGGAAACAAATGTTATGTTAATGAAATCCATAAAGAGTCTTAGACACTAGGCATGGTGTTAAACCGGAGTTCTAGCTCCGCATTGGTTGTGGTATTTAAACTTCAATGGGTTGATTATTTATGAGAGGAAAAATGACCAGTATTATGAACACACTCCGAGGGACAGGGAAGGCCCTTGCCAGCATAGTGAGAGAGAGGGGGAGGGGAGGGCACCGTGTTCTCTTGACAGACAGCGGAGTTCAATAAAGCACCCCCTTATTTCCCAGCCTTTAAGAGCGCGCTCTCTGTGTTTCTTTCTTTTATTTTTTCTTCCTTTATTATTATTATTTTTTAAATCGCAATGGTTCATACCTCACATTCCCTGGAGCCTGATTTGCTATAGGTGCAGGGTCCCGTTCCGTTCAGCAGCATTTCGCTGGTCTCCGTGTTGGTGGGTTTATAATCTACATAAAATTCCTGGGTGCCTGGAGTCATCTGCTTGAGCGATTGCCGTTTCTTCTTCCGGTGCCTTCGCATGAGGGAGCGCTGCTGCAGCTGCTTCATGCTCGCGGGGTACCGCTTCCAGGACACATACATCACCAGGAGGATGACCAGCACCGACAGGAAAAGGGCCACGCTGCCCGCGATGATCTTATGGAAGGAGATGTGCTCCGTGTCCACATCTGTCTCTGGGCTGGGCTCGGTAGCTCCCACCGTGGGGGGCAGAGGAGGCTTGCTCTCGTGCTTCGGCCTGGGGAGCTTGGGCTTAAATGTGGGCTTGGGGAGGGCCCTGGCCAGGTCAAACCTCTCTGTGGTAGTGCTCTTCCCACAGATGCTGTAGTTCTTCACCGCATCGATCACGTTAACCCCCTGCAGCTCTTTGGGACTGGCGCAGATAATTGTATTCTCTCTCAGACCTTTAAAACTTTTCAGCCAGTTTACCAGGGAACAGATATTCCTGCTGCATTCCCATATATTCCCAGCCAGACTGATGTCATTGAGAGAGATCCAAGAATCCAGAATCTCTTGTCCAATAAATGTGAGCTTGTTGGAATCCAGGTTGAGGCGTTGCAGATTGGGAACGCACTGGAAGACACTGGGTCCGCTGAAGGCTTCGATCTCATTACCAGACAGGTCGAGCCTCTGTAAGGAACTCCAGGTCCAGGACATGGTTTGTCCTATGACACTGATTTTATTCCACTGCATGTACAAGTTCTGAAGGCTCACCAGCCTTGGGAACAGGGCCAGGTTGAGCTTGGAAAATTGATTGTGCTCCAGGTGAAGCTCCTTGAGTCTGATCATGCCAGCAAAGACATTCCTGGCTAAACTTCGGATCCTGTTGTATCCCAGGTCCAGAAGTTCCAGGTTGCGACAGTCTTGGAAGATCCGCACCGGGATGGTTCTCAGTGAGTTGGAGCGGAGGTGTAAACTAAGCAGCTTCCTCAAGCCCCGGAACTGTTCAGATCCCAGAGAATGGAGCTGATTATAGGACAGATCCAAGTTCCGTAAATTGGTCACAGGTCTGAAGGTGTTGTTAAGGAAATAGGAGATTCTGTTGGAACTCAGAATCAACTCTTTGAGTCTGCGTATCCCATTGAAAGCATTCTCGTCAATATTGCTGATATGGTTGTGGTCAAGGTAGAGCCAGGTGAGCTGATTGAGCCCTTTAAATTGATTATACTTAAGTTTTTGGAGGCTGTTGTAGCGAAGGGATAAACCCAAGCAACCGGCAGATATACTTGAGGGTATCTCCTGCAGTTTCTGAGACTCACAGTATACCATTTTGCCTTCACACCTACAACCCTTAGGGCATCCTCGTTCAGCAGAAGAAAGCATTGTCAGTAAGACAGTGGGTGCTAGAACCACTGCTACAGCTGATCCTCGCAGTAGCCTAATTACATTGAAACCTGGAAATAAAAACAACTTAGAAAAGTTATCCCCCCAAAACAAATGCATTTTTTTTTAACCAAGCAAAACTAGCTGTCTATTTCCACATTCAGAAATGTAAACATTTAGATACCATTTAGCATCAAATATCATCTTTGTAATATAAGGATATTGTATATTTCTATCAGTTAAACAAGGAAATGTATCCACTGATAATTGAATTTATAGTCTTAGACCAGAGAAAGATAATCTTTAAAACAATTAAAGCAGAATTATTACATAGACTTAGAGGATTTTTTCAATTTTTTTTTTTAAGAAGGAAAGAAGAAAAATATCAAAACATACCCATCCTTTGTATTGTTCAAAGGTCGTCCTTAGGTCTTTTGCTTTGGCTTAGGGGCCGCCTGCATGACAGCCCCTGTCAGCTGCAGTGGAGTGAGTCAGGGCTCGCTGACACCCAGGAAGAAAAATTGGACCCCTTGGGAGATGGACCGATTTTGGAACATTATTCTTTACCAGCCATGCAGAACCCTCCAAGAACAAATAAATCCCAACACCGCATTCGCAGCAAAACATCCGAGTCTTCCTAGGTAATAGGATCTTCATGGATATTACGTTCTTGCATCTTTACAGTGTGTGTGTGTGTGTGTGTGTGTGTGTGTTAAAAAAAAAAAAGAAAAAAAAACTGGCTCCTACAATTTCTTCTCAAAACCCATAATGTATTCCTCTAGGCAACGTGGGGCTACCTGTGCTGCCACATCTGTATTCCATAGTCCGGCGGACCCGTGGTGGTGAGCACCCAGTTCAGCCTCGGAGCTGCGTTGGAGCCCAGAAGGCAGGAGAGCCGGGTTCCGAGCACACTCTCAGCTCACTCCCGCAGACTGTCATTCTGTAAGCCGCTCGGACTGTTGCTTCGGTTTCAGTGAATGCAGTCTTATGTAAAGCTGCCCCCAGTGGTGGGGAACACTATGGGCATGTGCAGAGCTGGCTCTCTTTTATCTTGCAAATGAGCAGGCTCTGCTGGAAAATGAATGGTTCTTTTGGGTGGCTCAATAGGAAGTGAATGGTCAACGTAATCAATAACTAGCAACATTTTCCGTGATACCCAAGTCTTGTTTTACAATTTGGCAACGCCTGTAACTGTCTGCGTCTGCTTAATCGACAAACATGTGCTTCCTAGAGTTGTGTTTTTTCCTTTTTTCTTTCTCGAGCTTGACGTTAAGTTCACAGATTGAATGTCAATTTTTCTTAACCTCAGCGTAGGCTTTGAGCAGAAATTTATAAAATGAATTATTGAGCTCTTCACAAAACCGCGTTCAGAGCGTGCCTGTTTGACCTCTCGGAGTCACCGTGATTATATTATGCAAGGTGTCTCAGAATGCTAGACTACATTGGCTTTGCAATGGACAGAATGACTGATGACACACAAATTAATAGGGCTAATGGCTTTTCTGATTTTCCCACCAAAGATATAATTGGTGTAATGTTTATGACTGCGTTATGGCTTGTTTTGGTTGCTCTGGGCTTTTTTTTTTTTTTTTTCTTTTTTTATCAGAAGAGAAATAAACCATTTTTAGTGCTAGCATTAGGACCCCAAGATCATTTTGGTTCATGGCTTATTGATGTTGCTCCTATTTATCACATTAATAATATTTATTGGGTGCTTTCTAAGTCCTTTAAACGAAGGCTTCATCCTGTTTCTTCGTTCAAGTCACCAGCCTGCAGGTCCCACTGCCATCTACATTTCGAAGGTGAAGGACCTGAGACTTAAATGGGGTCCAGGCTCCAGGATATGGCCGGGAGGAGCAAGAGCTTCCAGGCAGAACAAGTATGTCTTTCAATGCTTCACCAGGCACCAGTTCCTTTTAAGGGGCATCTCTGTGCTCAGTGAATCTGGTGACCATTGAGATAGACCAGGGTAGGGAAGATGTACAGAGCTCTAGAGACTCTAGGTCTATGCAGGCTCATCCTTGCTAAATTGAGCCCCTGCATCACCTTGTACAGCTTACTTATCTCTCTGTGCTTCCATGTTCTCACCTGAAAAATTGCACACGATAGAGAAATTACATCATAGGCATATGCTGAGGATTAAGTGACGTCTTGGTCTGTGGTTGTGGTACTGGGATTGAACACAAGACCCTGGGCTCAGCCCTGTGTCGTCTTGCTATCCCAAAGTGCTTAGCTTCCGTGGGCATCACAGACATGGAGCAAGTATTATCTCTGCTACCAGTACAGAGGTTGCTTTTTAATATTGAATGCTGCCCGTATTAACTGTTCACAAAGAACTAATTCGGCAAGCAGTTTTTATGTTATGACCAGTGGGGAGATTCTCATGCCTTTATCATCTCCACTTTCTATTTAAAATTAATGTTTTAGTTCTGTGGACTATGTGTAATATCTGATGCCTGATGTTTCTTTATCCCAAAGCAAAGCATGACACGTGGCCTTATGGGGTTCGCCAATTTCTGTAAATAATTATTATTCTTTAAAACATTTGTCTTGTTTACACTAGGTATATTGGCTGCATCTCAATGAGATATTATCCAGGGGCAAGCAGTTTGGTAAATGCTAATCATGATAATCAAAGGGGTCATAGGCATAGGCCTTGGCTATTATGTTATTGATAGTGTAGTGATTATCTTGAACTTACACACGTTGTTGTTGTATCTAAAGCTTATTAAAAATCATTTCCTTTTCTATTCCCAAGATTCTATTTTAAGGGGATGGAAGGCATCACTTTTTTCTTTTTCCTTTTTATTGAGAATTTTATATGTGCATATATCATAGTTTGATCAAATCTACCCTCCAACTCCTCCTCTAAACCTTCTGACCCTTTTTGATTCATTTTCATATGCTCATGTTCGCTCTCTCTCTCTCTCTCTCTCTCTCTCTCTCTCTCTCTCTCTACCTACTAAGTCCTCTTAATGCTGCTGTAGGTACTTGGGTTTAAGACCAGCTACAGTGGCATGGGAAAATGTAGGTTTTCCTCATGAATGCAGCCAATGAGATGGCTACATTTTTGATGGGCAAGGATATTTAAGAAACTCAGTAAAAAGGAGAGAAAATGGAGATGTCTTATTGAGATGTGTCTTCTAAGCGATCACTTTCTGTGTCTCACACAACAGTGCTTGACACATCTCAGAGGCATAATACATTTAGTCAGTATCCACAATAGCTGTACTATAAGTTTATTGTGTAATGGTAGTCTTTTTATGTTATAAGATATATTGAAATATTTTATTATGTACCTTTGGTAGTATACACTAATTATACATAGTTTAATGATGGCATTTTTATACTCATGCATGATGTATCACAAATTCTATCCGTGATTCTCTCTTTGGGACCTAGTTCCTGATTACCCTTTCTTTACCATCTTTAGGCTCTGACAAACATCTAATAGGATGCATGTGTACTAAGTGGCTGTCAAGAGTCAGCCCTGTTCCTAGGTGTGTTGAGGAGAGTGGATAAATACATCCAGGACTCTCAACACAAAGCCACATGTTATTCCTGGTTCATTTACTGTCTATCTGGTATACCATCAGGTCCCAAGAGGAGTCCATATCAGAGCAATAACAGGGAGGGAGGATTTCAGGCTCTAGAAGGAACAACATATGTAATGCTACTTTTACACACTCCTTGTTGAGTCTAGAGATTTCCTCTATTAGTGAGACTGGAAATAACAGCAAGGGAAGTACCCTTAAATGATGTGTGTGAGCGTTAGGAGAAAACGAGACGACTAGTAGGTCCTCACTCTTGCCAGGGACAGCACTGATCTTCATAGTCAAACCATAAGTTTCACAGGAATAGTAAACATGCTTTGAAACCTTCAACTCAGCACAGTCCAGAAGGATAACACTGAGTCTTCATTACCTAACATCCCAAATGGGACTTTCACAACTTGCACGTCTCAAAAAAAGAAAAAAAAAAGCCTAAAGCGAATCATATTTATAGCTTCTTTCTCATTCCTCTGCATTGAAAGCCACTGAATTTCCTGCTCACCCTTCCTCCTTCTCACTGGGAAGTCGTTATCGAGACATCTTTCTTGGCTAACAGCTGCACAGGGCTGCTCACTTGTCCGTGTGCTTCCCCCGCCCTTGTGACAGAAGTTCACGGGTATGCAATTATCTCATGTTGCTTTCCAAGGGACAGATTTGCTTGGGTTATTAGTGACAAGTAACCTTGTCTTGTATTACACACCTCATTTTTAATTTTCAAACACGTTTCTGGTATCTTGGCTCCCCACCTCGTCTTGCTTCATGGCTCTGATCTCCTGGCTCCTTCTCTGGCTCTTGAAATTGCTATTTCACTCAATGCTGACCACCTGTCTCTTCCTCAGAGGTATTCTTGCCATTCTTGAGTTAAGGTGCTCTGAGTGGTCCCTCCTTTGGCACCAGCTCATAGGTTGCCAGCCCTCTAGGTTTGTTCTTGTTGAAGGTGGCAAAGTTCTTGAAGAGGGAAGATCATCAGTGAGGAAAAAAAAATCCCAAAGTGGAAATCACATTCAAATCCATGTTCTCATCCCTAAAGGCTATGGAAATTGTTCTAAAGACGAATAGTCATTCAAAAGTAAAATACTATATTTTAGCAAATTCTACTGATTTTCTTGTATGGTTTTCATTGTCTTTTTTATAGTTGTTGACTGAAAGCCAGCTGATTGTTTCTGTCTGCCTTTCAACACAGACAAAATTATGCCCAAAATGTGTTTAGTAACTTCCTTTGCCATCGCCATCACAGAGAGGACCAACCATAAACTACCCAACAACTTAAATTTCCCCAAATGCATCTCAGATCTTATGATTTATACAATTATAAAACATGATGTCCTCTATCTAAACACTTTTTTATTGCACTTACGTTACTTTGAATATCAGAACACATTTTATTTAAATTGAGTAAATAAATCAAGGGTCTATTATATATGACACCAATTTTTAGTTCAATGTGAAGCCAGATTGCCAAATATGAAGTTGTAAAAAAATGAGATTGTAATAGGGTATTCTTCAAGATATCTGGCTCCAGAGATTTCATTGATTCAGTAAATAAATAAATAGTCTGGATATGATTATGTACTAGACACTATTGCAAATAGGTGGATATCAGTGTGCAAAATAAAGGTTTACACTGTCTGGAACTTACATTATAGGTAGGGCATTAGTCATGCTGACTTGGAATCTGAAATGCCCCATATGCTCATGTTTTGATTACCATTTTCCTAACTTGTGCTGTTGATCGGAAGGCCATGGAACCTTTAAGAATAGGTAGGCCAATATAAAGGTTACCGAATTTAGGGCCCTGAAGGCTATAGCCCAGTCTTTACCTCCGTCAATTCTTCTTGCCAGTCTGCCATGATTTGAAGAACCTCTGCCACAGAATCCTCTGCCAGAAAGCACACCATGCCTTCCCCACCTGATGGACGGAGACCCTTGGAAAAGGTGAATCCGAGTCGACATTTTTCTCTCAGAAATTGCTCTGTTGAAGGCATTTTGTCACAGTAAAGTACACATTATTACCACATTGTTACCAAATTACCATATGTAATTTGGACTATGGGTGAAAGAAAAATAGGAGGACAGTTAGGTGTGCAAGCCAAGAGACATGATTTTAAGCAGGGTGGTTAGGGACAATAGGAAAATGGCCTCAGCAAACTAAAGAATGAGATGGGCTTGAAACCAAAGACTCAACAAGGGTGAGGAATGGCTGGTGTAAAGCCCCCAGGTAGAGACAGGTCATATGTTTGATGGACTTCAAGAAGCACAACCAGCCTTCAGTAAATATGACAACCCCAGAGATTACAGCGATGAAGCCACAGAGCTCCTAGGTACCAGAATATGGAGGGATGTGTACGCTGTTGTAAGAATATTAGCTTTACTCAGGAATGAGGGAGCTTTTCCACCCTCTCAGAATGGATGTCTTAACAAGGCTGTATATTAAAGGATCCTTGGCATGGATTCAAGACTTTCCTCTGTGTCAAGTTCATATATAGAATCCCTATTGCCAGTGTGATGGTGTTTAGAGATGGAGCCTTAGAAGACCATGATGTTGGAGCACTCATGATGAGGTTGCTGGGATGATAAAGTAGGAGGAGGCGTGGCTGTGTTTGTTTCTTCTCCCTCGGCTCTAAGCAGTGTGAGGATGCAGGAGAGTGGGTCTGTATGCATGTCATGATTAGGCTTTCTTTCTAGAAAGTCAGATCTGCTACACTTTTAGTCTAGATCTGTAAGTTCTGAGACATTGGAACCCATTGTTTGTACTGCACAAGGCATTTTGTTACTGTAGCCCACATTGGCTAAAATGATCACTCCTGGCCTTGTTCTTGCAGCAGAGGCCAGGGTTGAAGCTAATAAGGAGGCTCTCACAGGTTAGGGGGAAAGGTGGTGGAACTCAGGCCAGTGTGGTAGCAGGAGAAGCGGCTGAGTTCTGTATATTTATTTTATTTTTATTGATTTTATTTATGAGTACAGTGTGGCTGTCTTCAGACACAACAGAAGGGGACATCAGATCCTACTACAGATGGTGGTGAGCCACCATGTGGTTGCTGGAAATTGAACTCAGGACTTCTGGAAGAACAGTCAATGCTCTTAACCATTGAGCCATCTCCCCAGCACCCCTCTGTGTATATTTTAGACAAACAAATAATTTTTTAATGGGTTAGAAGTACAGACATGGAATAATGAGAGAAATTAAATCTTTAACTTTATTTTTAAGGGAGATTTTCTTTCTTAAAAAAATTACTAACATGCATTTATGTCTCTGGGTGGGTATATACACATGAAGGAGGGTATTGACAAAAGCCAGAAGAGGGTGCCAAGAGCCAGGAAGCTGGATCTATGGTAGTGGTAGTTCTGACCTCCCTGACGTTGGTTCTCAGAACAAATGGTCCCCTGGAAGAACAGAAAACACTCTAAGCTGCTGAGCCAACTCTCCCAAATTCAGTCCTTAAAACTAAGGAATATAGGCTCAGCAATCTGGAGGATACTGACGCCATTGATAGCTTTCATGGATCAAGGTTTAGGAGAAAGGTCAAGAGTTCAAAACACAGGAATTAAATCTCGATTTATGACTCATACATTATTTAATTTCATGAGATTTTAGGTTTATGTATTCAATTTTATATTATGTTTTTGAGGCAGGATCTTATGATGTATGTAGCTTAGACAGTTCTTGAACCGAAATTCTCCTACCTCAGCCTCCCAATTGCTGAGACTCCAGAAGTAAACTACCAAGCACAGGACTGTCTTACTGTTCACTTTATTCTTATAGTGTGTGTGTATCAGTGTGTACTTGGATGCAGATGCCCATGGAGCCCAGAAGAGGGCACTGGGGACTGAAGTTACAAATAGTTGGGAATCTCCCTGACATGTGTGCTGGGAATTGAACTTCCATCTTCTGCAAGGGCATTACACACACACACACACACACACACACACACACACACACACACACACTTTCATTTTTGTATTTTCATTTTATCTTTTGATAGTATATTGATTACAATACTCTCCAATACTCTCCCCTTCCCTTTTCTTCCTCCAAGACCTCCACTGTATCCCTTTGGACTCTCTTTTAAATTAATTGTTATTGCATGCATATAAGTATATGTCTAGGATATGTATGCCCAAATATAATCCATTCAGCCCATATAATGCTACCTGTATGTATGTTTTCAGGAGTACCCATTTGGCAGTGCACACATCTAACTGCTGAACCATCTCTTCAGGCCACCACGGTCAACATTGAAAGCAGCTTTATGATATTAGGACTCTCAATCATCGTGTGATTTTTAAGGATAGAAGATGATAAAATGACTAGGGAAAAAAACCCTTCTAAACCTGTATTTATATTCAGATGGCCTAGAGAGGGGTGAAGGTTAGGGCTAGCTTTGGAGGAGAGTGGAACCAAATCGTTTAATCCAAACTGAAATGTAAAAATTGCATACTGACAAGATATAAAAGAAATTGGCTTAAATATTCTAGGGGTTAAGTTTGACAACTTCAAAATATTCTCAGGAATACATGAGAAAATAGCAGATTATTTATTATGTACGTCGGTTGACATTTTGCCTTTGAAATTGGTTCCAGCCAGGCATCACAGGATCTTAGTGTGCTTACCTGTAAACTGGATCCTCAAACCTGCTCCTGAAGACTGAAGAGATTTGCGTAATAGCAATTTCTGGAATTTGTGAGTAAGAATAAACTACATATTCTCACTGTAGACCAGGGAATCTATAAATATTCACTTTTCCTTTGATTTTATCTAGAATTATTGGTTATTGGTATGTACTGCAGTAAGCGTGTGTCACAGGTCACCAATATGACCAAAGGAAAATCAGAATTTACTAACATTGAAATTCCTTAGTACTCTGTGTGTGTTAACCTTTCAGTATCATGGCTGTATACTGCATACCACGTTCTTTTAACAGGTTTCATTCTAGCTTAGATGTTGCCTTCCTCAGTACAGAGTTGATCTGTATATTACAAAGTAACATTTCTAGAATGCCAGTCTAAAGTTCCTATATCAATTCACTTCCAACATTCACATCCATATCTTATCTCTATTTTCAGTCATATTCTAGTTTTCATGGTGACATTAACATGGCTTGGGAATACTCTTGATCCTACCTGCTCACTTCATTAAACTGTCTGGTCATATACAGTTACCAGTGACCACCTCTGACTTAGATAAATGCATGAGAAGTGTTTAATTTCAGACTATTAAAATGGCCTCTCCATCTCTTTTAGAAAGAGGAACTATCAAATGAGCAAAGCCTCCCAATCACAATCACCCACTACATCGTTCACCTGTGTGGCAGCAGCAGCTCATGTTCTTGGGACTTGCATTCCTGCCTGCAGAAGGATAGCATAGGTTAATCTCGAGACTAGGTCACAATCATAAGTTTATATTGCACCACTTTTACGTAGGACACTTCTGAAGACCAAACATGATCTTAATAAATATTCATTTGTTTTTTTTTTTGGTGTAAATTGTATAGATACATAAAAGTAGAAAAATCTTGTAATAAATACCAACCTCTACAATTATCAGTATTTATGGAAGTTTTTGCTTTGTTGGGATCAAGTCTCAAAGTGTGTATACTCTTAGGTCTCTGTAGCCTCTTGGTTTTGTTTATTTGATGCCGCTGAGTTGATGGAGCTCTTGTATCATTGACAAATTGTTCTCTGTCTTGCACATGATGTTCCTCCACTGTGTCGTTTAACTTTGCCAAAAGTCAGTTTAGTGGCATGCAGATTGAGCCAGACTCCTTCACTCGTTCAGAAGGACCATGCAGCTGGGATGCTTCTTTGGGGAATCTAATCATACTTTGCAATAATTTAGAGCTTGGATGATTTTTGAGTCATGTAGGGCTTAGAGAGTGGAGAGAAATGTGGACATCATGGTATTCATACTAGCCAGAAATTCAGCAGCGGCTTCCCTGACAGCTATGATAACAAGAATTAATAGTAAGGCAACTTGAGTCAATGGTGTGCTAATATTCATATTATTAGAATTTCTGTTCTTCATTTCCTACTACAGTTCTCATTTTTTTTTGCTTATAGTCAGCAAAACACTGTTATGTTGTTCTTTGCAAAATCAGTCCATGAATTTGTGCATTAATGTGGAATGTTCTTCTAACACTGTCTCAACAAAGTTTTTATCAAATAAACAGCAACAAAAATTCATTGGTAGTCTCTTATATTGAGAAAAAAAATCACTTTCTAGATTTTTATTTAGAGCAGATTCCAAGAAGAAACACCTGGGCATCATAGCCCAGATGTGTAATCTATCGTCTTCCATGTAGTTCCAAGCTTCTTAAGGTTTCTCACAGTAGAACAATGGGGTTTAAGTGGGGGTAGTTAAAAGGGCCCCTTAGCCAGATTTGTCCCTCAGGATTTGACATTCTACTCAGTAAGGACGGCACACACTGAATGTGAAGTCAAGGTTTTAAAAAGTGATATCATCATAAACATCTGACTATATTCATATCACACATATTCCTCAATAACAAGAAGTTTTAATCCAGTCTACATTGTTCCGTCATTGCCTTTGATAGTTTGAAACAGCTAGACTAAGATATTTTAGAACTTGACTTTCTAGCAAGTATTTTAGCACAGAGGATTAAATTCCCCAGCCACCAGGTGCGAAAAGATAATACAAACCTTGATTTTGAGAAAGAGGTAAATGGTTCCATGGGTTGGTTCTATTTTTGTATCTAAAGCAAGACATCTGGTTGATAATTATTTTAGGCTATATATCCAAGATGCAATGAACTTCTTTCTAGATTTGCAATGTGTTAGTAGAAAAGGGACCTGCGGGTTCTTAAATTGTACTAAAATGCATTTGAAGTATTTGGGGACTCAAGTCACATGAGCTGATGAATTGTTCTTATATTGCTGATATTTGCTACTGATGGCAATTTTATTTCCTGATTAAAAATTGATCCCAGGAGTATTTGGACATGCTTGGAAGAATTCTGCAACTAATAGCAGAGCCACCATGTGGCAAGACTGTGATTCAAAAGTTAACTTAAACTGTAAACTCTATGGGTAATTTCTTTTGTTTGCTATGTTTTTATAGAATAGACTTTAAATAGAAACTTCTCTCTCTCTCTCTCTTGGTTTTTCGAGACAGGGTTTCTCTTTGTAGCCTTGGCTGTCCTTCTTCATTGTTTACATAGTATCTTCTTCCTTGGGAGAAAATGCTGTGACTTCTTTGTGACTATAAGCCTTTTTCTTTGCGCTATTATGTTGTTGACTGCTTTGTCTCCTCCATGATTATCTACTGTGTTCTCAAGCTTTCCTTGACGTTAGTGATGCAATAGTGACTGAGGTAAATGCCTGCCATGTATTCTGGTTGATGAGATAGTATAAGAAAGCAAAACAAAACAAAACAAAATGCACAGGTCCACAGTGCAGTGTTAGCTCACTTTAGGGGCTAAGGAGAAAAACACGGTACAGCATGGATGAGGGTAGGGACAGATTTGTAAGAATTGGGCAATCCCTCTTGGGTAATTACAGTTGAGAGTGAATCATTTTATCCCTTGTGATATAACAGCCTGTGGGTTTTTTTTTTTTTTAATTAGTCCCAAATCAAATGGAGGTACCTCTTACTTTTAAAAGCACACTTATGTCTCATTTGACACCAGAACTTGTATAGGGGATGGACAAGGGGTTTTGCACTAACCAGTTCTTCATGTCTCTAGACATCAGTTGGACTTCTTAGAAATGACACAGACTTTCTGGAATTAATGCCAACTCCACTCATGGCTAAGTCCCACACACCTCACTAATATGCTATCTAGGTTAGATTCTTCTGGGTTGCCTAGATCGTTTTCTTATTCTGTTACACGTTGGAGCCATTCTATTTATGTTTAATAATTTGTTGTGACAATTTACAGAACTTGGAAAAAGTTAATTTATGCCTGTAAGTTTATAATAAAGAGTGTAGATGGACTATCAGATGAGGAACTAGAATAGGCTTTAGAAGATTCTAAGCAGTTTCTGTTCCATAGAATTTGGCAATGTATTATTCTCTTGGCATGTGGATATTTTTACTAATTTAGAATTTTCCCACATGCTTTAAGAATTTTTAAAAAGACGACAACATAGGAATAATTGATTGCTCGCTCAGCCTCCAGCTGTTTTCTCCCAGGGGACATGGTTGGGGCTGAGCCTTTGAAGCTTCTGGACACAGTTTGGTTTTTCTGGTACTTGTCCCTCACCCTGCAGAAGACAAACAGGAGTTCACTCACTGGACAAAACCGTGTTCCCAGCACTTCTATTACTTGGGAAACTGCAGGGGGTTTTTGTTTTTTTGGGTATTTTTGTTTGTTTTTGGTACTCTTTGTCAGAAATTAGAGACAGGCAAAATATCTATTATTATGTCTCAGCCACAGATGATTTATGGTAGCTTCAAGAATTAACTTCTTCCTCTCCAACGCTAACCCAAGGCCAGGCATTCTCTCTTACTAGTACAGTTGGAATTTCAAGGATGTTATTAATAAATACAACTATCAACTACAAAGAAAGCAACCAAAATGATAAAAATAGAATTCATAAAATACAGATTAAGTTCTGTTGGCGTTCTTAAATCCTCTTTTGTGGTCTGGGTACCAGGACTGTTTCCTTTGCTACCTCACTTATTCAAAGGCTGTTAAAGGGCCCTCAGTCATATAACCCCAGTTTTCCAACAGGAGCTTCGCATACAGGAAGACTCTGCCCCCTGTACCTTCTTACTTCAGCTTTATTGATTTTCGTTGGCATCCAGTACTCTCTTTCTGATGCCTAAGGTGGTCTAGTTCTTTTTTTCTGGACATTTCTCCACATATTAAACAAATGACTCCCACTGTTGCTGATAACGGCCACAGCATAAGTTTTCTCCGAGTTCTTGAAATTTAACAGGTCGGTTAAAAATTGAAAACATTGAGAGATAATATTCACAGAGAACCAAATTTTGTGCACAGCAAATAAGAAAGGCTTCTATTGAGAACGTCCATCTCCACTCCATCTTCCCCACCTAGTTATTCTTTCCGGAGGCAATCACTTTATTTTAGATCCCATTTCTGTCCCATAATATTTTAGGATTTTACTGATATTCCAATACCATGCTAATATTACCAAGGACATAGCATCATTATCTGCTTCCTGCTTCCCATGACAAAACCGCTATTAATATTGACTTGATTGACAACCCATAGCTTAGGAAAACGGTTAACAATGAAACAGAAGTAAGAGGTATGCTAGGTAAGCTTTCATTCTTGTTCAGTTTTAAGGAAATGTTAAGAATCATCCCTCCCTTTTCTTGTGTTTTAGACTTGTGTATCAGTCTGGGATAGCCTGCCACAGAGTGGTCCTCATTTGTTCTAAGTGGCACTTGTTTGACATTCCCAATCACTGAAGCAGTCCAGACCCTCCCCAACTCCTGTTACACTATGTTGTTCCGCTCTAGTCCACAACCACTTAGACCCCTAAGTGCTGGCCTGACCACTCTCCAGTGTGGGACTCTGATTCCTGTATTGCCTGTATCCCTTTGCTTGGTTTCCTACTCATGGGTTTACCAACCCATCTTTGTAAGTGATTCCTCAAAAAGGATGAGTAGGAAGTGGAGGGTTTATATCAGGGGCTTTGGTTTCTTTAGGGTCATATACCCGGCCCTCTGTTGGTTGATGTGTTCTTGCACATGCCCCTGGAGTTCGGCCTTGTAAACCCTTTTCTTTTTTCTTTCTTTCTTTTATTTTTATTTTTCGAGATAGGGTTTCTCTGTGTAGCCCTGGCTGTCCTGGAACTCACTTTGTAGACCAGGCTGGCCTTGAACTCAAAAATAAACCCTTTTCTTGCAGGACCTTGCATGCAAGGTTCTGTTGTGGCGACATGGCTGCCGAGATGCGGACACTCTTCAGATTCCCTCTCCCTCTTTTAAATGACTAACCTATTATTTTCCCTCCAGGTGCTTTTATTCTTTACTTTCCAAGGTATTTGGAAGCCAGGGTCTACTTTAGTTTGAATCTTTAGTCATTCCCTATGTAGCAAGCACTTGGTGAACCACTCAAGTCTAGAGATTTGTACTCTATGAAAATTTCTTGTATTAAAAAATTATTTTATTTTATACATATGAGTGTTTTCCCTGCATGTATGCCTGTGCATCCTGTCTTTACTTGGTGTCTAAGGAGGCCAGAAGAGGGCATCAGGTCTCCTGGAACTGGAGTTGGTGAAGGTTCACCAAGCCATCTACATAGCCTCTGGACCCCCCATCCCTTGTATGTATGCATGCATGTACGTGTGTGTGTGTGTGTGTGTAAATATATTCCCCCTATTTTCTTTGTTCTCTCTGGAATTATTACTTTCAGAAGATTTTAGGCCTCCTGGAGTGATACTTTGTTTTTTGTTTTTGTTGTTTTGTTGTTGTTGTTGTTTTACTTTTTTCATCTACTCATCTTTTTATCTTTATCACAGCTCTATGCAGTGATCCTTTATGTATTCACTAAAAACTTAGATATCAATAAACGATGTCAAATCCACATGTACTGATACCGCTGTGTGAGGATTGCTGTAATGTTACTATAATGGTACAGGTGGGACTGGTAAGTCCTGCAAGTTTAGGATAATCATCATGCATTTTCTGTAGAAAATGTTTGCTGACACCTGAATTCCCATCCCAACTTGAATAACCACATCTGTTAACATCACTAGTCCTTCCTGTGTATTTTTGGCTCGTCTTCATTGTATACTTTGTCTGTGTAACAGAAGCAATGCCTTTTCTCATGCTGACAGCATTATTTGGAATACTCTGGGCTAAAGTTTCTCTTTCTCCTGATATAATTTGTCGGTTTATTTTGGTCCCTTCCATGTTGGAGCCTTTTAAAAACCATTAAGATGATTGCGTCTTCATTAACCTGATGAGTGAGTCAGGCTCTGAAGGCTGACAGAAAGTTCCTTCTGTGCAGGCAAGGTTTAGGCTATGGATTTTATGTCAGCAAGATTAGATAGTGAACTGTCTTTTTCATGAAGAAAAACTCTTAGACTCATATGTAGACATGTTTTTTTTTTTCTACCAAAACAGATTACCAGCCTCCTTCACGGAAGCTCTGAATCTGATACTAGCATTCTCTGCACAAAGACCATGGAATGGTCCTGAGGACAGAAGCCCTGTTGGAATCCTTAACCTCACTATAGGATCCTAGTTTCCCTTTGGTTGGCTTGAAGTTAACAGTAAACCAACCGGCTCTGTTATGTTAGAAAGAGTAGGTAAATTCAGAGAGACAAATGGGAAGGTATGACTGGTATATTTATAGTATAATCTCAAAATATAAAATAGAGAAAATATTAAAATTCACAGAGGGAGCTTAGGTTTTTGTTGCTTGAGATTAATATAGAAATACAGCAGTTGACCATTGTCTGTGAATGCTTTAAAGTCAGTCTCCATAGTTTTGGTGACATCTTCCTGGTGCCCCTTGGATATGGGAACTAAAGGGTGGTGTAGGGGAACAAGGGGAGGGGAGGATAGCCCATGTCTGGCCAGAGTTCCTCCTATGCTCTGGGCAGATGGATGTGAGAGGGCTGCCAGACACTTTCCACTGGGCCTCAGGTGGGCATCTAAGCCACTGACCCCACTCGACAGGGATTGGACAAGGGGCAGCCCCTGAAACCAGGTGCCCTGGGTTGACACCCTCAGCCCTGGGGTTATGGCAGAGAGGGCTGAGGGAAAGAGGTTCCCACGCAGGCGAGAGTCCTTAGTCTGGGCATTGACTAGAGCACAGGAAGGCCTTCCATCTGGAGATTAGAAACGGCTCACTAGAGGAATGCTTGTCCCATTGTCCAAACACAGCGGGCCTTGATGAACAGAGACAGTCTATGGTTTTAAGAGCTTTATTGTAGAAAGGCAGGGGGGAAGAGAAAAGGTAGAAAGAGAGTGAGAAAGAGAGAGACTGGCCATGGCCAAGAGGAGAGAAGGAGGAAAAGGAGAGAGAGAGAAGAAAGGCTAGAGTAAGAGGTTAGAGAGAAAGAACAAGGAGAGAGAGAGTAAGAGAGTGAGAGGAGAGGATGAGGAGAGAGAGAGACAGAAGAGAAGAGGAGCAAGAGAGTGAGGTGGGACCACACAGCTCCTCTTATGGTGGGCTGTTATCTTTACTGTTGCCATGTAGGTGAATTATCACCACTCTGGGGTCCAGACCTCAGCTCAACTGGAGACCAGACTGTGTGTAGCCCAATGCCCCACACTTAGACTCAGGCCATTGGTGCACAATGAAGGGTTTCCCTTTGCTAAGTGTGCAAGTTCATCTATCACATATTTGGTGCTTTCTCATAGAGGCTACTCATCATCTTTCTCCCTCCCTATCTCCCTTGTTTTCACTATTACATGACTTTTGAGGTAGAAGAGGTACTTAAATGAGTAGTTGGCCAGGTTTGAGGTAAGAACTTTATTAGCAGATGTCCTGCATGGCAAGTGTGACAGAGTGGGCAATGAAATGGGCAAAATGGCTCTGTAGAGGGGTACCACAGCTCATGGATGGAGATGGAGGATGAAGGCTTCTGTGCATGAGGAAACGGCTGCCCTCCATTGCTCTCCATTTTTTTTTTTATATTTTTCCAGAGAAGGACTGGCCATTGAAAGTCCTCTGAGTGTGCAAGCACACTCTATAGCCTTGAGGGCAAAAGAACCTTGGGTAGATGTTTCTCATCAAAGCAGCCTACTTGGCTGCTCTCTTTCATTTCATTTCTTCTTCTGTGGGCTGTAGTTAAAATGCACAACTCCATCCTCATCAGTTCATTTACTGGTGAAGGTTGAGTAATCACCACGGTGGGTTTGTCTCATGTCCCCTTCTCAGCCTTGAGAAGGAAATGAGTAAACCATGCTAATCATTTGGGAAGAAGGTTGAAAATACCATGGAGA
Source organism: Mus caroli (assembly GCF_978045245.1). Taxonomy (NCBI): domain Eukaryota; kingdom Metazoa; phylum Chordata; class Mammalia; order Rodentia; family Muridae; genus Mus; species Mus caroli. Next base: position 62,297,654 of record NW_028227264.1, read on the forward strand.
TGTCTGAAGACAGCCACAACTGAGAGACTAGAGATACCTTTTGATCCAGTAGATGAGACAAAGGAAACGTGACAAAGCCACAGGAATGCACAAAAAGAGAAAGGTGGTGGGGCAGGAAATGGTATGGCCAAAGCAAATCACCATAAAATAAGATGACTGAAGTAAGTTCAGATATGTCCCTCTCTATATGCATCAACACAGATAATACCAAAAACAAAATGGTGAAACAGGTAAAAATACAAAAATACATCCAAGGCAAAAGTGTTAACATAGAAACCTTTAGTACATTAAGAAAATTCTGCATTTCATGAGTGTATTGCATGAGGTTATCAGCATGTGCACTGGAGGGGTCACAGTTACTTCTAAAAGGCATTGGATGTCATGGGGTGACTGTAGGTAGAGGTGAGGTGGGCTTATGTATGTATTAATGTATGTATGTATGTATGTATGTATGTATCTATCTATGCATCTATTTATCTATGTAACTATATATGTATCTATGTAACTATGTATGTATGTATGTATCTATCTATGTATCTATCTATCTATGTATCTATCTATCTATCTATCCATCCATCCATCAGTAATATTCAGTTTAATTCTAAAGATGAAAGACTGTAAGCAGGATGGGTAAGAACAACTGCAGTAGTATATGTTTGGAAGTACAGCACAAACCCCATTGCCTCAGACAATAACCTAAAGAAGAATACAAAATAGTGGGAGCAAACACAGAAAGCACTCCAAGAAGCTGTGTTTGAAAGTATCTCTTCCATGTCATAATGTAGGTATGGGTAGGAATGGAGTGTATGGAGTATCCTTGGAGGAAAGAAAACTTTTCAAACCCTTGTGCCCGTGTAAGCTATGTTTCTTTTTAATTTTATACTGCACATTAACTGCTAGTGGACTGACGGGTTTTGCATGTCAACTTGACACAAGCCAGAGTTGTCCCAGAGAAAGGAGCCTTCCTTGAGGAAGTGCCTCCATGAGATCCAGCTGTAAGGCATTTTCTCAATTAGTGATCAAGGGTGGGAGGACCCATTGTGGGTGGGACCATCTCTGAACTGGTACTCTTAGGTTCTATAAGAAAGCAAGTTGAGCAAGCCAGGGGAAGCAAGCCAGTAAGGAACATCCCTCCATGGCCTCTGTATCAGCTCCTGCTTCCTGATCTGCTTGGGTTCCAGTCCTGACTTTGTTTGGTGATGGACAGCAGTGTGGAGGTGTAAGCTGAATAAACCCTTTCCTCCCAACTTGCTTCTTGGTCATGATGTTTTGTGCAGGAATAGAAACCCTGACTAAGACAGCTATTGAAAAATTAAATATTTTAGTAATAAATTAGTAAATGTAATAATGATAACTTAATAAATGATAAATTAAAATTAGTAATAATGTATTTCCTGAAACTGATACCTTCCTTAAAAAGAGGTGTTTCTAATTTTGTGATGAAGAAAAGATAGCTAAATTAAAAAAAAATAATTTTTGAATTTTTATATTTTTATTCTTTAATCTTTTTTTACAGTTCATTCTTTACCCCCTCCTGGTCTGCCTTCTGACTATTCCACATCTCATACTTGCCCCCCCCCAATCCATCTCCAAGAGAATGTCCCCACTCCCCCAACCCCAACCTCACCAGACCTCCCCACTTCCTGGAGCCTCAAATCTCTTTGGGGTTAGGTATATCTTCTCTTGCTAAGTTAAGACCCAGCAGTCCTTTGCTGTATATGTGTTGGGGGCCTCATATCAGCTGGTATATGCTGCCTGGTTGGTTGCTCAGTGCCAGAGTAATCTCAGGGGTCCAGGTTAGTTGAGACTGCTGGTCTTCCTATAGGGTTCCTCTCTTCCTCAGCTTCTTCCAGCTTTTCCCTAATTCAACCACAGGGCTCACCAGCTTCTGTCCATCGGTTGGATGTAAATATGTGCATTTGACTTTTTTAGGTGCTTGTTGGGCCTTTCGGAGGGCAGTCATGATAGGCCCCTGTCATGATAGGTACACCATAGAATCAGTAATAGTAATAGTGTCAGGCGTTGGGGCCTCCCCTTGAGCTGGATCTCAATTTGGCCCAGTCACTAGACCTCCTTTCCCTGAGGCTATTCTCCATTTTTGACCCTGCAGTTCTTTCAAACAGGAACAATTCTGGGTCAGAGTTTTTGACTGTGGGATGGCAACCCCATTCCTCCACTTGATGCTCTGTCTTTCTACTGAAGATAACAGCATTTTATATAACATTTTATTTAAAAAAGAACTCACTGAATTGTAATATGCATATTTCTCTACTATTTTGCATCAGATTTTTTTTCAAATTATCAGTCATAATTTAGAATGTTTTTTTTTCAAATAGAAATATGTATAACTTTGGTAGTTTAAAAATTTGTATTTGTGACTAGGCCAACATTAGCAAAGAACTCTGCTATAGCTGTGATAGCGAAACTGGCAGACGACAGGTATGCATGCCTGTGCTTCTGTGTCTGTGTGAGCTAAAATCTCTTAGAAATAGAACTGAGGACAGTGGCGGGATGCTCATGTATTTTAATGCCCCACCCCCATTTTTGGAACTACTTGGGAAAGATTAGAAGCAGTGGCTTCTTTGCAGGTAGGGAGCTGTGACACTGAGCGTGGGCTTTGAGGTTTCAAATCTCACTCCATCCATAGTCAGCCCTCTCTACCTCATGGCTGTATCTCAAGATAGTAGCTCTTTGCTATTTGCTGTACTGCCAGACCAGCCTGCCTGCTCCGATGGTTCCCATCATAATAAGTCATGGACACTGACTCTCTGAAACTGTAAGTACCAAATAAATGATTTCTTCTGTAAGTTGCCTTGGTCATGGTGTCTTGTCACAGCAATAGAAAAGTAGCTAAGACAAAAAGTCAATTTAACACATGGTATAAGTTTGTGTCTGCTTCTTGCTTAGTGTATATTCATATTCAAAGCTGATGACAGGTAGCACATGGTAATGTAAGTTGTTTTCTGTTTTTGGTTTTTTTTGTTTGTTTGTTTGTATTCATTGTCTCTGCCTAGACCATACTTTCTCATAGAGGTAACAGTTTTCTTTTAAAGGCAACAACTAACATTTATTCTACACACTTCATCTCTATAGATTCAAGTTGGGATGTGGTATATGTAATTTCAAGCTTGGTGCTTTCCTTCTGAGATACTCTAGACCTCTGCCTAGAGGAATCCAAATAATTAAATGTCACTTGGTCAGGCCATTAGTGCCCACCCTTAAGCTTTGTGTGTTTTTTCACGGCTACTTCTAGAAGACTCAAGAGGTTTTATTTAATTTCAAGTGGCTTACAAGCTTTGCAAGTTAAACTTGGGAAAATACTTAGTAATAATACCAAGTAATACTGATTTGAAGGCTTAAGAGACTTACAGAATTGTTAAGGAACCCGAGATTATTTTATCCAAGACACAGTCCACCAGTCCAAACAGAATCCAAAGGAGCGGTTTCAAATGCCCAAGTTAAATATGTGATGAAGGCAGGGCCTTTGGGTCTTTGTTTTCCACCTGTTTCTTATAAGTGTTTTGGACACGAGGTCCCCAATGGAAGAGTTAGAGAAAGGACTGAAGGAGCTGAAGGGGTTTGCAACCCATTGCAAGAACAACAATATCAACCAACTAGATACCCAGAGCTCTCAGGGACTAAACCACCAACCAAAGAATACACATGGAGGGACCCATGACTCTAGCTGCATATGTTGCAGAGGATGGCCTTGTCAGGTATCAATGGGAGGAGAGGCCCTTGGTCCTGAGAAGGCTCAATGTCCCAGTGTAGGGAATGCCAGGGCAGGGAGGCATGAGTGGCTGGGTGGATGGAGGAACAACCTCATAGAAGCAGGGGGAGGGAGGATAGGCTAGGGGGGTTCGGGTCGGAGGTGGGGGGGGGCAGGAAAAAAGATAACATTTGAAATGTAAAAAAAAGAAAATATCCAATTAAAAAAAGCATTCTGTCTTCCCCAGAAAATTAAAAATTTTTTTTAAAGAAGAAAAAAGAAAATAATAGTGTAAATTATAAATCATTTCTATGCTCATAAAGAACTACTCACCCAACTAGAACTTAAAATGTGATTTATAAATAAAAAAGAGATAATTCTTCATCTCAATTCTTTAAGGCCCTTTCCATTACCATGGTAGAGTACATTTACTCAGAGCACGGCAGCCATGGTGCCACGATCCAAAGATAATCCCCATTAGTATTTTGGCAACTTGACATGTTCATCAACTTATATTTAATGTGTTGTATTCCTTACATTGGGCAAACTAGCAGTGACTTTGCAATTTTGTGGTTTTTAATGCTTGGGCTGTGTAGGGACAAGATAATTTTTCAAGACTGTTTCTTTTCTTTCCTTTTCTTTCCTTTCCTTTATTTTCTTTCTACTTTTTAATCCATGATATTCCCTCCAGTGGTCCAGGTGGACTTTGGTTAGGCACCTTATTGTATTTGTAAATTTTAAAAATAAGTAAGGATCTGAGACAAAAGGATGGACCATCTAGAGACTGCCATATCCAGGGATCCATCCCATAATCAGCCTCCAAACGATGACACCATTGCATTGCATTGCCTGGATTGGGCACTTGAAACCTCAAAGCCCACCCCCAGTGACACACTTCCTTCAACAAGGCCACAGCTACTCTCAGAAAGCCACACCTCCTATTCCCTCCCAAGCAGTGCCACTCCCTGATGACTAAGCATTCAAACCTATGAGCCTACAAGGGCCATTCTTATTCAAACCACCGCATTGTGTTTATAATTTAGTGTGGCATGCAGAGAGTGAACTTGATACAATGGTATTGAGTGTTATTGTGAACAAAAACACAGGGAACCTTGTGACTTCACAGAAATGACATTATTCAAACTCAACTTAAACGCCCAAGAAGTATCTATTAGCAGAGAAAGAATTCCCATAAAGCAGTTACAGAAGTGAATGATATCACACAACACCACCTACAATATTCTCAGTCATTTCAGAAAATCTCAGTAGAGACAGTTAAGTTATTAGCCTTGACTGGCATTCATTATGACCAGGACCTGTTAGTGAGTACTTAACAGATACTAGACATCAAAAGACCAAGTAAGAATTATTACTGTCTTCAGTCTTGCAGTTTAAGATGCCTTCAGGATACCCCATTATTCCAAACATTTGTTAAAACAGATGAAAGACAACAGAGAGAGCTCACATAAGACTCTTGCCCGTGTGAACTATAACTTGACCAAGACAAATGTAGACTCCTTGTCAGAAACAAATGTCAAGCAGCTTGTAGAACACAGAGAACCAACATGAAGTCATACTGCCCCTGCAGAGGAGGCTGAAGCTAAGGCAAAGCCTTCAAAGTCAGTGTGAGGTGTGGGAGATGGAATGAAAAGTTTTTACCTCATAATGAAGAACTCAATGTGGAGCCCTGACCCTGCTCTTCTCTTTCCCATGGGAACCTCAGGTGTCACAGGCACTTATGCAAAGCAACCTGGCAGGTGGCAAGAACTAACTTCATTTAGCTTCTTCAGGATCAGATGCAATTTGAGGCCATCAAATAGAGCTAGTCAAGGCTTTCAAGCACACGATGTGTGTAGTCCAGCCAAGAGCATGTCTTCTGCAATACTAACATAATGGCTGTGCAAAATGTATCTCTTATGTTACGACAAGTCATGTTGATGCTTTCAGATTGACCTCCAATGTTTTTTGGTTTGTCTCCATGACAGCCTGTCTACTTAATCTGTTTTGTTCCTTTGATATTTGCTTTTAACTAACTTATTTCATCAGCATAAAATAAGAATCAAAGAAACTTTCTCCTATCTATGTAGTGGTAGTGGCAAAGATATCTTAGTGTCTACTTGGGGTAAATACTTCCAACTATTAGATATTGGTGCCTTGTTCTGAATTTAGCTGATGGCTTCATGAACTGAGAAATTTAACTGTTGAGTATCATTTATAGTGGGAAATCAGGACAACTTCAAGTTCAACTGAGGCACAATACTAGTTTTTTTGCTTTACCACAGAAAGTTACTAAAAAATGACTTGAGAAGTATCTATTAACCCTTACAGTATAATCCCGACAGATATATTTTATATGTTTTAAAAGAATAGACCAAGGCAATTGATTATATTTCATTATATACATTGTATAAATGTATGGTATGATCAGATAGTAATTCTTTATTGGTTGAGTACAAATTGTTTAGCTGATTGTCTTCTATATTCTATATGAAGGTTGTTAGAATCATGAAGCCAGGGTGGTGGGTAACCAGAAATGCTACCAATACCAAGTTTAAAACAATAGTTTTTCCCTATTTGTTTTTAATTTTTTTTTAGCAAGAAAATAATGACACAAATTAGGAAACCTGGAAAATCTTGCAAAGTATGAAATAGCTCTGACAAAAGGTGAGAGACATCCAAGGCCTCAGTTGTAATGATGACTAAAGTGTTGCTGAGAGATAGTGTGTGTGTGTGTGTTGGGGGGTTTATTGAAAAATGCAACATCTCAACTTGATCTATTTGTAAATTCAATGCAACATGATCAAAAACACAGTAAGAGCTTTTGTTCAATCTTATGCTTTAATATTTTTTCATTGCCTGGTATTTTCTTAAGTAGCTTTCCAAGCATATGCATTATGGAGGATGACTTAATGTACATCTCTGGTCTGTCCCTCAGGCTCAATGTGAACCATAAATGGCACATGCCAACCAGACTTTACTTACTTATATTCTAATTATCACTCTATATGCATGCATGACTTTGAAGCAGACCTCACATATCAAAGAAACTAGGTATATGCCACTTTAATGATATAGACTGTATAAGAATTATATTGTCTGGGTCAGGAAGGCAGCTTGCTGGCTGCATAGTATTTTTTGCATAGTGTAAAGACCCGTATTAGGATTCTCAGCATCTGCATAAAAGGCAGTTGTGACAGCTCATCTGTAAACCTAGGGTTTAATGGACAGAGACAGGGTATCCCGCAGGGAGGGCTGGCTCCAGATTTAGCATGAGACCCTGCTTTATTAAGGTGAAGAATGATGGGAGAAGATACTGGATGTAAACCTCTGGCCTGCACATGTATGTGTACAAAGATGTGAACACCTATGCAGACATACACATAGTCACGCTTGTGTATGCACACACAGATGCAAAACTGCACAAGTAAGCACATACATGAAAAAACTACAAAACCACACTTCTAGGGTGTTGTCATTGTGCTTTAAAAGGTGGAGGTTCTGTTATTGTCAAATCAAATACTTGAAAATCAAATTCAACATATACACACAGACACACATGTAACATTACACATAACACATAATATATAACATATGATAAATAATATGTAATATATGTAATATGTGTAATATGAAACATATAAACACATATAATATATGACATATTATATATAATTAATATGTTATATAATTAATATATGTGACATATACACATAAACACACACACATATATATGTATATATGTATATATATGTATGTATGTACATGACCACACCCTGTACATATTTTAAATGGGCCATTTCCATTGTTTTCTCTATAGGTCTATAGATGGTTTTCATCTCATAATGAATACAACCCCTCCTCATCTTACCTCCTATTGTTATGTGAGTTTCTGCATTTTTCAGTGTTCCCTTAGCACACGGATCAGTTTCTGCCCTTGCAGCTTGAAAGCCCACTTTACAGACATAAAATGCAGTATTTACAAAATCTTGCTTCATTGGCAACATGATTTTTGATTTGATGTCACAGCTAATTGGTTTCAATTATACACAAAAGCCAAAGCTGCTGAATCTTATATTTTTTGCTTGGTCAAGGGTATTGTACTTTGGAAAAAAATCTACACAAAAATCTGAAGTGGAGTCCAAGTGACGAATACTAGGGAAATTATATATGTTTTAATTAAATTATAAGTGCCCATACTTAGAGGGTCAGAAGAAGTAATTTTCAGTTACTCTACAGTATCCTACACTAAATTTTTTTTTTTATTGTTTCCCCTTTGCTGATTTATCCCGAGGAGACGCTTAGGAGCTGACTACACACTGTATAGCACCATCTAGAATTTACAAATGTTGAACACCCACTACTTCTCCGAAAGCATTGTGTGAAAAGCATACATCTGTCTGTGAGGAACTTGCCCCATTTTCTGCTGCCTTCTAGCAGAAGGGCTCTTTGGACTTAGCTTGGGTTGGTGGTAACTTTTTAGGGAACACGTATAGCAAGTCAGAAGGACAACATACATCGCAGCAAAGTGATTTCATTCATTCGCAAAAAGATCCAGCGCGCACACATGCATTGAGGAGGGTGAGGCCAGTCCCCTCACTTTTGTTTATACTGGGTTTATGAATGAAATAACTTAAATTTCTAGTCTTGTCTGGGAAATCTTGTTTCCCTTGGCCTTGTCAGACAACCATCAGTTGGTAGGGAGGGCAAGACACTGTCTTACAGCTGCAAGTGTAAGGCCTTTCCTTTCTTCTTGCTACTTCTGATCTGTGTAGGTTGGCTTTTCCCCTTTCTACTTCCGCTGCTTTGATGTTGTCCACTTCCTTTAGAAAATTCATGTAGTAATAATTTCATTCAATTTTACTTATTGATGGTATCACGATTATTAGAGAGAGGTTTCACAATTGTTTGAATCACTCCAAAAGAATCCAGAGGGCCAAAATTAGCTGTCGTAGTTAGAATATGCCTTCTTAGTGGGCATTTCTTATTACATAATTATTAATGCAGAGACTCTTTCCTCCATGGGAATAGGGGAGAGTTTATTCTGGAGTCAAGTAGGAATGACCATGGCTCGGACACATGGCTTCAAATGACCACAAGTGCCATATCCCAACACAGGGGGTCAGTCCCTGAGGTTTCTGTAGTTGCAGACGATAATAACGTCATAAGTCAAGGAACCTTTGAGTTTCACTGGTGAAGCAGCTGGGTATACAGCCGAGTAAGGAAATGTCCGCCATGTATTTGAGTTGCTCTCTGATGACATTGCCTTTGGGTTGGTGGGAGCTGGTGGTCTGTTAATATGCGGCGGGAGGTTTCAGCCATAAGTTGTCAGATGGTACGTCAGATGTGGCAGTGAGTGGACAACAGATGGTTGTTAAGGGACTGAAGGGTGGCTGAAGATTGGCTGGCCACAGGCAGCACTATCAACCTATAGAGCTTTTATGACAGGCGCAATTCCTTTTATTCTGAGAATTTCAATTCATATAGTTTAGTTCTCTTATAAAAACACAGAATACAAATAATAATAATAAAAAAAAACGGAAAAACACACATTGATTACTTTTCCAATTTCAGAACATTCACCTGATATCATTCCAGATCTTAGTACTTCCTAAGGCCTTTCTCTGATAGACGACTGGATACGAAGATTTGGGGGTCTCACCTCTCTCACTTAAGCTTGATGGGTGGCTTCATGGGCTCAGATCACTTATCCACCTCACAGAAAAACAGAGACATTTGTTGTCACACTTGCTAACACCCTCAATGGAACAACTAAACATGATAATCAAGAGGATTTTGCAGTTGATCAAAGACTTGGGCGGTCTTGAGAGCCATATAGTCATTCTCATTCACACTGTGATGGGCTGTAAAGTGATTTATTCAAAATGGCTCCTTGTGAGTTCTTAGACACCTCCTCTTTTGAGTACTGCACTCATCCTGGTTTCGGCATCTGTCTATAGGATACACTTGCTCTTCTTGAAGGGGGACTGTGCTGCATTTTCAGTATTGAAATCACTTAATCATGATTTCTCAAGTAGCACACAACATTAGTTATTCGAATTTCAAGCTGCAGTGTTCTTGGAGCAAGCTTAATAACTTCATTATACGCAGGGGCATGCTTAGCTAATTAGAACAATGAATGCCGCAGTTTAACCCCGGTTGCCTCTATCTCTAGCTGCAAGGATACACTGGACTTTCTCATTTAAAAAAGTTTAGAAGGGAAAGTATTGTACTTCTTGGTTCTTCCTGAAAGAAAGTGCCCCTTTGAAAAGATCCAGGGTCTGATATTCACCATGTCGTAGTCCTCATCTATTGCTTTATAAACAAAAGCATCCTTGAATGTTTTCCAGCAGAGTAATGTGATTTCCAATATAGCTAATGAGAACTAAAGCCATATTGTTTGTTTGTTTTCTGGAGGGAAATTTCACCAAGTAATTAATCGAAAAAATAATCGCTGTTTATTTTTCCAGTTTATTGGAAAACAAGAAACTGATTTGCATTAACAAGGCTAGAAGAACACGTTGCATTTTGATGTTTTGCTGATTTAAGGATCCAGGTTCCCAAAGCCAATGTGTAGGTTTTCTGAGCTGTTCCATTCAGACACATGAATGATGCCTGGCTGTTTCTGTTTGAAAAGCGAATGTCTGAAGATTATATTAAGTTCAAGATTTCAGTAATGACTTTCTACTTAAAAGCTTTAAATGGTTTGTTTACATGTCGTGTGGGGGCTGGGTGTTATGCACAGGTCAGAGAGCCAATTTTCAAGACTCAATTCTCTCCTTACCCACTGAGCCGACAAAGGCTGGGACCTACCTTGCAATTTAATCACTATAGTTACTAAATTAAATTTTAACGTGAAGAAACAGGTTAGAGGAGCCAAGGGGCCTGAATTTGGTCAGATGTCTGGCATATGCAGAACACACACAAAAAATCCAGGCCTATGGATCCCATCTGTGACTTCACTTTGTCTGAGCTAGGGATCCCTTGACTGGAGACAATCAGGCAGTAAGTAAGGACTTTAGTATTTCTAATCCAGAGGCTCCCCAGGAGAGTAAGTCTTTTAACATAATTCAGTGGTGGCTTGTGTCTGTGCTGTAGTTAGTCTATTTGTGTATCAACATGTGACCTTGGTCCCCCCTCTACCTCCTGCCCCTTTCTCCCCTCCCTGATTTTTCTCTAAAATATACCCCGGAGCTCTTGTCTCTAGCTGCATATGTATCAAAAGATGGCCTAGTCGGCCATCACTGGAAAGAGAGGCCCATTGGACTTGCAAACTTTATATGCCCCAGTACAGGGGAATGCCAGGGCCAAAAAGTGGGAATGGGTGGGTAGGGGAGTGGGGGGAGGTATGGGGGACTTTTGGGATAGCATTGGAAATGTAATTGAGGAAAATACATAATAAAAAATATTAAAAAAAAATGTACACAAAAGACCATGGGAAAATTTCAATGGTGTGTTAACTGTGGGAATTAATTGTTATGCATTTTGCCAGGTCTAGCACTACATTGTCAGAGTTAAATTAATTATAAGAAAAGAAAATTTAAAAATGTTTTCTTTATGTATGTAATTTGGAGGAAAGAGATTAAAAATTTCTGTGAATCAGAAAAAAAAAAAGAAAATAAACAATTAATTGGTTTTGGAAAGATAGAAGCAGCTCCCGTACATCTACAGGGGAGTGGGATTTTTTATTTTTTTGAGAAAACATGCTGACTGATGACTCTCATGGCAAAGATGAAGTTTGACTTGCTTCACAATATGATTTTAAATGATGGATGTTGTGATCAAAATACCCCTTGAAATCCTGCCTTAGATACCCATGGGAAAGTTTGGCGTTCTTAGAGCTGGGGCTTCCATGGTGAGAGGTACTTTATTAGAAGCACCAGACGCATTCATCATGACATTATAAACAGACTCAGCCTGACTTCTGAAGAGGCACCACCACAACATTTATTCCCATCTCATCCTTCCCTTTGCGTGTTTGAAACAGTGTGCTTCACCTTAGTATGAAACATCTTCGTATGAAACAAAATGTACCCTTCCCATGGTGAGGATAACATCTCAGATTATTTAACCAAGAAATCAAAGCTCAATCGAAAGCATTGATTCCACTACGGCAAATAACCTCCCGGACCTGGGCTTCCCACAGTAACAGTTTCACCCATCAGGCATTGGCACAAATGCGCGTCTGGTTGTAAACCTGCACCTTAACTGAGGAGTGCATGCTCTAAATTTCATGTTTACAGTCCTTTACCATCTGCTTCATGAGCCCCACTTTCCATCTGGAATCATTCTTATAGAACACAGTAGTGTCCATCATCTTCCATCCTAGGAAGAAAGGAATCTAAAGCCTTCCCTTGGGCCTCATCTCCCATCTCCTCTGCTTGGAATGTTTACTCTATTGGCATCAGCCCCAGTTCTTCCTGTACCATCTTCTATTCAATCCACTCCTGGTCTGTCCCTCCACCACCACTCCCTCCCCACCTCCCCATTGCACTCTCCATCTTTCCCTGTCAAAGATCTCCTACTGCGAATTAACAGCCAGTATTGGGCTCTACTCTTACCATTATCTCTCTGGCGGTCACTGTGACCTGCTTCTTTATTTTAAGCCATATGTCCTCTTGGTGCCTAAGACATCCTCACTACTGCACTATGGCCCAGGGAACATTGCAGAAGAGAGGGTGGAAAGACTGAAGAGGCAGAGGATGATCAGGGAGTTTGCTGTGAGATTATGTCTCCTGATAATATGAATCACACATAAAGTCTCAATCAACACAACTGCTCAAATATGATCTAGACAAGTACAATAACAATAAGTTTATGGGGTTGGGGGAAGCCCATGAAGCCTCAACCCTACACAAAGAACTACAGGCAACTAAGGAATGCCAGGAAATAGAAATAGTCCTCTCTATTGAAGAGCACACCAACTGGTTACCCAGTATGAAATGGCCAGTCGTGAAACACATGTAAGGTAACATTTTACAGATGCGGTTGGAGATAGGAAAAGGAAGGGGGAGAAATGACAAGCTTAATAAAGGAAAAAGAATAAAAATAAACCTTAGAAAAAGAAAAAAGTGATTCCATAGTCTCCTTTTTGTTACTCTTCTGTTCTCCTCCTCCTCCTCCTCCTCTTTCTTTCTCCTCTTCTTCTTCCTTTTTCTTTGTGTCTCTAAGCCTCTCCCTTCATCTCCTCTTTGTACCATCTCTATTATCTTTCACACTTAATCTTCTTAGCAGGTATCACTTCATTACACATCTCTAGCACTGTATGTCATTTGAATATTCTCTAGTACATTTCTCTTCCTGCTTAGCTCCAAGTTGCAGATTTGTTCACACATTAATCCACCAAAAATCCCTACTTAAATGCTTCCAGGCTATTTTAAACCAAATATGTTCAAAATGGACATTTTGGTTTCCAAGCCTATGGTACTCAGAACTTTGGCTCCCCTAGCCTTCCTGTTTCCATAAGTGATCCCATCCTGTCCGTCTGTGGACATTTCAGATATAAATCCATTCTTCAGTTTCTCCCCTTCAGTTGCTCACAAGCATGTCTAAATCATCACAGAATAAAGAATTCTATTTTAAAGTTTATCTTCTCTCTCAAATCTTTCTTTTTCTTGCTATCCTTGATAACCTCTGAGAAACTATTTAGAAATTACAATAAATTTCAAAAAAATCTTTTAAGAACAGATAGTGTCATTTTGGATCAGTTCTAAGTTGAAAAAAAAAACCTGAGTGGGAGGTTTGAACCTGAGTGGAAGAACTATTTTTTTTTCAATACATAACATACACACAGTTTGTCCTTCACGGACGCCTCTCATCTCAGTAGTGCATTTCTTACAACCAATGGCTCTTTTTTTTTTTTTTTTTGACACATCTTTGTTCCTCAGAATTTCTAGTGTGCAGCAATTTAGTTCCTCTTATAAATTCTGTGGGTTTTGGATAAATTTATAGTGACAAAACAAACCAAAGGGTGGTAAAAATCTTCTCCAGGGCATGACAAACATCACAAGTCCATATGTATGTGGCTGGGTCACCCAAGTAGGCAATGTTGCTACAAAAGTCAGTACAATCTAGTGTCTTAACAACACAAGTTTGTCATTCTAGAGTTCTTAGGTCAGAGTCCAGCAGGAGTGACACTAGGCTAGAACTAATTAAGCAAGTCTCACCTCTGCCTCACATTGTCTTTGTGTAGATCCTGGTTTTCATTGATGGGTCCTTAGAAGATATAGAACCTCTTTTGCACATTCCTTTCTCTTAAATTGCATATGCGATATAACCCATGGGATATATGATCTGCCTTATTATGTTCCTTGTGGTCTCAGGGACACTCATAGATCCTTGAGGCTTTTCGCTAGTTCTTGTACAGGAACCATAAATTCTCCAGGGACAGAATGTCTTAAGGATCTTAGGTTGTCATTTCCCTGACCTTCCTTCCATTGGTTTGCCTCAAGGGCCTCATCTCTGATACGGTGTCTGTAAAACATTTCCCTATCCAAGGGACTTCCTAATTCGTAACCTTATCCATAACCTTATCCATAGTCTGGTCTGGTCTTGTCTTCCCCCATCCCCTTCTTCTTCTCCTTCTTCTCCATCTCCTCTCCTTTTCCTATCCCCTCCTCTTTTCGCCTCCCCTCTCCTCTTATCTCTTCTTCCATCTCCTAGCTTTCTTCTTTTCATCTTATGTTTTATTCTCCTCTCTTCTCTCCTAATTTCTGCTCCCACTGCTTTCTCCCATTTTTTTTATCTGTTTATGTACAATACTGGTATATTTTCCTTGCTCAGAAAATGGTCAGAGTGAAGCTATAGGTACAGATTCAGTTAAATTGAGCAATGAGAATTTGGAGAGGAGAGATGCTGTAGACCAGCAAAAGATTCCCACACAGTCCATGACAATAACTAGGGGAAGTGAAACCTGCTTGATCTGGCTGTTGTTTTCTATTCCCCTTGGACAGTAGTTCCTAATATATTTCTGAGGTTCAGGGGATTTTGCACACATTGATTCTTAATGTCTATGTACCTGACATTTTCAGTTGTACTGTGGTCAAGAAAATAGCTGTGTGAGGCGTTATCCAAGCAACCATGGGATTTTATTTCTATTGCTTTTCCTCTTTAATACTGGCTCTTTTGTCTCCATTAAAGTGTTAGTAGGCTTCTTAAAAATAGAACCATATTTCTACAGAGAGAGTGAAAGGGAAGGCACCTGTAGCTTTTGCTGAGTTCTTAAGATTTTCTTATCTGCATGATAATGAGCTCTTAAAGGCTAATCTCAATATGGTTGTGTGAGGAGTGATCAATTCTGTGTGTGTATATATGATCAAATTTCTGTGTGTGTATATATATATATATATATACACGTATATGGTATATATATATATACATATATATATAATATAGGATCAAGTGTGTGTGTGTGTGTGTATATATATATATATATATACACATATATATATGACCAAGTTGGTATATATGTACATATATGATCAAGTGTGTATGTATGTATATATATATATATATATATGATCAAGTTTGTTTATATATGATCTAGTATGTATATGTATATATACACATATGTATATACACATACATACATGTATACATAGATACATGCATATTTATATATGCGTGTGTATATATGTGTGTATATATACATATTTATATGTATATATGTAGGCATATATGTATGTATATTATATTTGTGTATTATGTATATTATATATGCATTTATGTGCATATTTGTACATACCGGTATGTTGTATCCCTTTTATCTTGCAAACAAGTGGGTTCTATAGAGTAGATCTGGCATACCAGCAGCTCTCTTGTGGTGAAGTTCCACAGCTGTGTATCACCTGTGTTTGAAGGTGTGTCTGAAGAGACAGCCACAGACCTTAATCAATCAAAATATCTCCTTTAAGACAGACAAACAAATTTACTTAAAAATTGATTTGATTTGAAGTTTGATAAAGAATAGGAGGAGAATTTATTTATTTATTTTTATTTTATCTTCTCCCCAAAGGAAATCTCTCATTTAATGTTGTCACTTCACGTTAGCTAAGTGATGCGCTGCAGCTCAGATGTATCCTGACTTGTCCTCAAGGGAATGGGCAGTGTCACACTGCATGAGAGAGGAAGTAGCAGATGTGGGTGGGGCAAAGAGTGGGTGGGAATTACAGCCTAGCTATAGAAAGTCCTGACTGACAGCTAGTGCCTGTTGAAGCTGATGATTAATTGAGGATCCTCATATATATCTGTATCTGTATCTGTATCTGTATCTGTACCTGTACCTGTACCTGTACCTGTACCTGTACCTGTACCTGTACCTGTACCTGTACCTGTACCTGTATCTGTATCTATCTGTATCTGTATCTATCTGTATCTGTATCTGTATCTGTATCTGTATCTGTATCTGTATCTGTATCTGTATCTGTATCTGTATCTGTATCTGTATCTTTATCTGTATCTGTATCTGTATCATCTATCTGTATCTGTATCTCTCTCTCTCTCTCTCTCTCTCTCTCTATATATATATATATATATATATATATATATATATATACATATCAGAGAGAGAGAGAAAGAAACTGGTCTCTCTAGAGTGTTTTCAATATGTTTATGGCGAACCATGAGTCAGCCATGTGGATGAACAAATCTCGAGGTCCTTAGGTCCTCAGATGAGACGTGTAGGCAGAGTGGACTAGGTCCTCGTGTCTGCAAGCCTGAGACAAGCACTACAAAACCAAAGGCAGAGTCCTAGGGGTGTGATGTGCTGAAGGTACAGGCTAGGCCTGGGGACAAGTGAGGGTGGTTGGCTACGAAAGAGATGGGGTAGTTACCTGATGACATCACTGCTCAAGAGCTCAGACCTGATGCACTCATTGTCCTTGCTGAGGTCACCATTGGCTCCATTGCAGTGAAAGGCCAAGAACATAAAGTTTGCAAGTGAGCCCGAAGACCCTAGATCATAAAGGAACTATTTTTAGATTATTCTTCAAAACTTGTCATCTTCTCTAGTTTTTAAAGCTAATTTTTTACTCGCTATAACTTTATTTTTAGTGTTTTTTTTTTTAATCCTCTTCCTTTGTGCCTACTTTTAGTTTGTGGAAAAAATTCTTAGAGGATAAGAGGTTATGCAGGTAAGACAAACAAAACCGGGAGCCCTTGGTTTTTCTCTCTAACCTTTGGGAAACCTGGCACAGTCATTTCTGTGTGATTTTGAATGGGAGCATGCTACATACGAGGAAGCGAAGGAAACTCTATTATCTAGTTGGAAGAAAAACAGATTGGATTACCAGTCACTGGTGTGACCTGTTAATTTTCTTAAGGAAACACAGCCTCTTATAGTATTAACTGTAATGCCAGAAGTATATTGCAAAAAGCATTTTGATAAAATTATTTCTTTTTTTTGAACCTTCTATTATCTTCTTTTCACCGGGGGTTTATTATATTTTTCCTCCTTCTTGTTATTTTAAAGTTTATATTGAATGCAAGAGAGGGGTAAAATACAACCTTTTCTTGGTGCAGAACCTGGTCACCCAGCTGGTGGTTTTATTCTAAAAAAAAGTTACCTGGGGAGGTGATTTACTGGCAAGAGTAAAGTCAGTATATCCTGCCATGTCCCCTGATGTTTTCCTAACAGACACATTACAACACCAGGTATGGGATTCAGAGGGGGCTGGGCTTCCAAATCTGGACTTTCACTGACTGAAAGCCTGAACGAGGATGACAACAGTCTGTAGTTTCAGTAAGAAAAGATGCATATAAAGTTTTAAATGGTATGTTGCTTAACAGTCAACAGATAAAGGATTTTACACGTAATGCTCAGTCTGTAATTAATGCAGCCTATCTTAATAGCACATAGTTTCATAAACCATCTCATTAAACTATGGAAAATAGAGAAAAATACTTTAAAAGTCCTGCTGTTTGGATGCCGGAGTATCCTAGGTTCAAAGATGGTTGTTTATTTCTGAATCTGCTCCTGTTACAGAAATACATTCGTTCTGCAAATGACTTTGGCTTCTCTGCTTTCTACTTCCACCCAGTGAGGAATGTCTTTTGACCCTCTGCGAAACAATAGTCATCTCTTTCCAGCGAGTAAATGGCTTGACTTGGGATGACGCATTACTGCTTCGGGAGTTCGGGCGCCCTTTCGTATGTCATGTGGAGTGCTGTCAACTTCTGTAATAACCTGGGAAAATGAATTCACCCTCAAACCAATCTTTCTCGATTTTTTGCTCCTCCGAGAGGGAGTGATTGCAAATAGTCTGTGGCCATTTCTGCCCTTTCTTTTCCTCATCATATGTCCTTAGGTAGCTGCCCACAACTAGCCCTTCTGATACTCCCCGGGACGTGGTATCATTGTCTCGGTGAGTCATTGAGTTTTATTATCTGAACATTTTTTGTCCCTCACCCCTTCATTTCTTATCCTTCCATATTAATTATTCAGCTATGTAACAGACTGCTCCCAAATTACTGCTGTACAATAAATGATAGCACATATATTCTAATAATTTCTCTGAGTGTAGAATTTTGGAGGGACTTAGCTGTGATGGTTCTGACCTGGGACCTCTTATAATGTGGCATTTAATGTACTCTGAGGGATTCAGCATCCAAAGGCTTGACTACTCCAGGAAGCTCTGCCTTCACAGTGGCTCACTCATGGCTATTGGAAAGCCTCAATTTCTTGTCACTTGCATGCTTTGTTAAGGTTGTTGAAACGTCCATTTGATAGGGCAGCTGACACTTCTTAAAGACCTAGCCATGGACATCGTAGACTGTCACCTCTTTGGCATTCTTCACAGTGGAAATAAGTCTGCAGATTCAGGCCTTCAGTATCCCCTTGAAGTGCATTGTGTTTCCTTAAATGAGCTTTTAATTCTCCATCCACAAATTCACCTATCCTGGGCACTCTATGATCCTCTTCTGGTGCTGAATTTGGACCATCAAGTAAGGTGATGGATCCCTGAATTTGCTCTGGGTTGTCAGTATGTAGCATTGCCTGGGCATTTAAAATCAGGTAGAAATTCTCTGCCATTGGACTCTGGGCCTGCCACACTAGAATTTCAAAACCTTTCTAGCACTAGAATTGAAATTGCAATTCACTGAGTTTAACTTGTGAAGGTTGTAAGATGCTTTATGTTAAAAAAAAATCTTGAGTCATGTATATTTCTATTGAAAATATATGAAGCTTAAGAATCAAGATTAATACTCTGACTATGAGAAAATATATTTGGATTTCCCTGGGCAGAGGCCTGCAGTATCTCAGGAGGGGAATACCAAAATTGAACTTATGTCCATCAAAGTAAATGATATTCCCATGATTCTAACCAGTTACGACAATAAACAATATATATTATACATGAAAGCTTTTAGCTTTCAGAGAAAACATAGCTCAAATATAGCTAACCAATACAAGCACCAATGTTACTATGTTATACCTGTTTCAGGCTTTAGACTCCATGTTCATAGTAGGTTGTTCAGCAGGCAGGAACCTTTACTATATATTAAATTTACTTGACAGACTTTATTAGAGATATGATGCTGACACATATTTATCCATGTGCATACAGTCCTATAGCCCCACCACTATGTACACACATAAGAAATTCAAAATTGTCCCAATGCTTTTGTATTACATCACAAATAAGCTTTTCAATGTATGGGTCTGCACACATGACTGTTTATGTGCCATGTGCATGCATTGCCTGAAGAGGCCAGAAGAGGGCATCAGATCTCCTTTGAACTAGAGTTACAGATGGTTGTTAAGCCTCCATGACAGTGGTGGGAATTGAACCAGAGTCCTTTGGAAAATCGATCTGTACTCTTTAACAGCTCTCCAGACCCACAAATACATTTTAGACTAGGAAAGTTAAATACTTCTTTAATTTAAGATGTCATTGTAAAACATATTTAGTAATAAACACAAACAAAATTTCAAAGCAGACATGGTGAGAAAGCATGCAGATTTCCAATCTAGGAATTTTATAGAACATTTGTATAAATTCTATTTTTTCTATTTTATTACAAAAGTATAAATTTTTAGAAGGAACATTGGACTTAGTTAAACTTAACATACTGATATAAGATGTACTGAAATTGTGATACAAAATACGAACTTAAAAAGAAAATTTCAGAATTGTCATATTTCTCTCCAAAGCATTTCCTTACTATATACAAATTATATATAACACAAAAATGATAAACCTCTTTTATCTTGGTGTTCTGTTCTTTTGTTCCTTAATGGACCTATACATCAAGGTTTCCTATGTTTTTTTTTCTGTTGATATGGAGCTTTTATTTTGTGGCTAGAGAATGATTCAAGCCCATTTTGCTGTTGTTGTCTTCTTCAAGATGGACTGGAGAATATCTAAAAATACATCTTCCCTTCATACCTATCCCTAAGGTCAGAATTGGACCAGATACCTGTCTACAATCTGAGATTTGTGGTCAGAATTCCCGTGTGGAATCCAGGCTCTGTTTCCTGTATAGTCTATGTCCTATTCTGTGCCAAACTAACCCAGCATAGTGGTGGAGAAGGGCTCACTCTTGTATGGGTTTTCTATTTCTGATCCTGTAATCAAGAGTAGGGATGCCTACTAAAGCAGAAGATCAACTTAGACTATTGTCATGTTTCATGTCTCAGCCTGACACTTAGGGTCCTCCACAGGCTCCACCCAAGGCTCCACCCACAGGCTCAGCCCAAGGCTCTACCCACAGGCTCAGCCCAAGGCTCCACCCACAGGCTCTACCTAAAGCTCCACCCACAGGCTCCACCTAAAGCTCCACCCAAAGGCTCCATCAACAGACTCCACCCACAGGCTCCATCCACAGACTCCACCCACAGGCTCCATCCACAGGCTCCACCCATAGACTCCACCCACAGGCTCCACCCACAGACTCCACCTACAGGCTCCACCCACAGGCTCCACCCATAGGCTCCACCCACAGACTCCACCCATAGGCTCCATCCACAGGCCCAAATGCAGGTGAGTGTTGTCAGTGTTTTCTCAGAAGAGTTTTCATCAAAGGCCTGTGCTTCTACTGTATTCTACCTACAATGAGTTGAAGCTTTCCCTACACCATGATGGCTAAGAAGGTGAGAGTAGCATTGGTGAAGGTGTACTCCTGGCCACCAAAGCTCCATGAAAGCTGCAAGGACCAGCACCACACAAGGGTACAGCAAGGCCCAAACTCAGCTGGTAATAATGCAGGATGAATCTGAGTACTTGTAAAGTATAGCTCTCAGCCTGGTGCCCAGAGGAATCTATTTCTCTACCCATAGGGACCATCCTGTTAGGCATCAATGCTTGAAATGGAGGAATATGGTGGCAGTAGTCCACTGGATGTCAAAGCTGATGTCAAGCTGCATTATATTCTGTAGCATAGTCAGAGACTTTTTCAATCTAAGAGACACTGGTTCCCACTTGTGGCCTAACAGTGATGCCATCCACAACTCGAGCCTGTTCCTCTGGCCTCTGGGATCCTTTTTCACATTGGGACAGGTTTAGAAGCTCTTGGAGGTCAGGCCTGGATGGAAAAGCCTTTCCTTTCTGTTTGGAACTGGATGTCACTTTTATGGACATGGAACTGATTTAAAAGGCAACGTCTCTTGTTGCTTTTTGAGTCCTTTGTGGACTATTGACTCATCTCATTGTCCCCATTTGAGAGAGGAGTGATGGGATTCTCTCAGCTGCTTGGCTACCATGGCCTCATAGGCTCGGACTGTGGGTATTGGGCAGGGAGCAGAGGCTCTGTATGGCTCTGACTCCACTCAGATAGTCTTTGTATTAGATCTCATACTTATTTAAGCTTAGGCTTAATTTGAGACACTGCTCTTCATGATTGGTGGAGTTAAAAGAATGACTGTACTTCCTGCTTTCTCTAACATGCTTTTTCTTGTTACTGAGTAAACTCAGGCACCAGAAGAACAAAGTATCTTGTACATACATGACAGTGCTTTAACAAAATCCATGACTTTGTGTGATTCCTCTGAAGACCCATAAGAGTAGGAGGTAAATTTGTTGGGAGAAAGAGGGATTAGTGGATGGAAAGGAAATAAGAGAAGGTAGAGCAGTTAATGTCACCAGAATGTATCACCTATGTACGGATGGTCAAAGGATGCTCTTAACTGCTAACCCATCTCTCCAACCATAAGGAAAGAGACTAAATGGGATTGTCTTCATCAAAGCTGAATGCCCGTGGAGGATTGTCTTCATTGGCAATTCAAAGGAAGACTAAGCCCACTGAGGGACGTGCTATTCCCTAGGCTAGGCTCTGAACTATGTGAAAGTGAGAGTAGCAAGCAAGGACATGCTGTTTTCTTTGCTTGCTCTTGACGTCAGATGTCATGTGACTAGGTGCTTGAACTTCTATCTGAACTTTCTTGGAACAGTGGACTAATGGTGGGCCTGTCAGCCAAATTACCCTTTCCTTCCATGTGTTGGATAATTTTATCACAGCAATAGCAATGAAACTAAGATACTTTGTAAATCATTTTACCCCATTTATCAATTTAGGGATAGGTTCTCAGTTTAGTATCACAGAGGATAAAGAAGAGAAGCAATAATTCTTACAAACTGGAATCTTCTCCTTTGTTTCATTTAGTGGTTAGCAATTCTGAAACCTGTCTCCATGTTAGATTTACCAGGAATGGTTAAGATAAATGACTGATTTCAGATGGTATTCTGTTTCTGATGGAATTGGTCAAATAGGCTGAATATTGCCTACATGTTTGGGAACGTAAGGAGCCTCCAGGCACTCTTGTTAAAACCCACTGACTAGCCTAGCCATTTTACCTCCTACTGTAGTCACTAGATCAAGTGGACGAAGTTAAAATTGTTCTAAAGCTCATTATGTCAGTTTTGCTTTTGCATGCTTTTGGATCCATTGCTTTTATTTCTCCTCATAATCAATGGTTTCATTTTCCTCAACATGCCTTTGATGCTTTCATCTTGAATCTAGTTTTTAAATTCTGCCAAATATTTTATTTATTAATTTTTTAAAAAGATGATTTTAATGGAAATTAAACCGCATTCCTTTTCACTTTCCCTTTTCTACCATTAGCCACTCCGAGATGCCCTCCCCAGAACTCTTCCCCTGTCCCCTCTACATTCAACAAACGTCCATATGGATGTAGGTCACAATAATAATCACTGAACCTACAAGTTTTAACCCCAAACTCAAGCTTTCTCCTGTGTTAAGGAGGTCATGTGGCCTATGTCTTAAAGCAGCAAGGGAGGGACAAGCAAGTATTAAAACTAATGCCTCATTTCCAGGTAGACAATTCCTCCTGAAGATCAGAGGACACCACGTTGTTTTGGTGGAAGAACGCTGGCATCCTGCACGCTCTGTACGAACCACCCCATGCCTTGTGCCATTGGCACTCTGGACCACATATTGGCAGTGATGCACTTAGCAGATGGGGCCGAGTGCAGGCAGTGAAGTGTGCAAGCGCGCTTTCTCTCTCTCTTTGAATTGATTAATGGTTTTGATGGCAGAAATTCAAGGCCAGAGCATTGGGATGGCTGTCTTTGTGTTGTACGCAGTGTCTGCAATTAAAGCTCTAGGGCCACTCCTTTTTTTTTTCTCTCTGACTCAAGCTTAATTAATTTTAAATTAAAACAAATAGTTTCCATGACCACATGAGGTACATTTGGGGGTTTGGCTCATCAGGATTAGCATGATGAAGTCTCCACCCCTTCATTATCCTCCACAAAAGACCCCCAGGAAGAAGATGGAAAATGCCATCCAAAGTGGCATGTTGCTACTCAATATTTTGATATATGCATGACATTTTCATATCCGTGTCCTATGTAGAGAACCTGTAGGTGTCCTTGTGGAGGGTGCCAGTGGCCTAATGTAGCATAGAGTCCCTGTGGGTATTTGGCGATGCTCTACAGCCCAAGGAAGCTTCTTGCCAGGGCTTCAAGAGTTATTTTAGGCTAGTTCCTAGTCTAAAATAAAGATACCTTCTGCAATGTGGTTTGCAGATGAAACTCGATAATCACATCTTGCCTGGTTATCCTTGTCTAAATCTGCTTTGTTGGTTAAGGCTGAGTTCTGAAGCAAAGAAGATCAGGAGTTCACTTTCCATGTGTGTGACTTGGCTTATTCTCCTATATTGTCACAGATTTCTCTTTTGATCTCCCTGGGGATCTTATAGGTAGGCACCTTTACTTTGCAAAAGAGAATTGATAGTCACTATCCTCACTCTTCCTAGGAGAATGAGGCCAGCATGTTACATGACAGGCAGCCCAAATATGAAATTATTTTAACATGCTTCTGGGTCCAGAGGCTCTCTGGGGGAGTGTGTGTGTGTGTGTGTGTATCTGTGTATTGGAGTGTATGTGAATATATATGTATGTATATGCATGCATATCTGTCAGTGCCTGTATATGTATGTATGTATGTATATATATATATATATATATATGTATATATATGTATATATATATAGTATATGTGTCAGTCTCTGTGTATGTGTATGTGTCAGTGTCTATGTGTTGGGGTTATGTGTTTATGTATTTATACATGTGTATATGTCAATGTATATGCAATATATATATATATATTGCATGTATATGTGTTATCCTCTCTCTCTGTCTCTCTCTCTGTCTTTCTGTGTCTCTCTCTCTCTTTGTGTTACATGAGTTATTACTTGTCAATTAGAGCCATAGGCTGAGTTTGTGCAGAGTTGGTCAGTTGGATAAGAATAAATAAGCACACAAGTTACTTTGCTTCATCATGACATGGCACACAGTCCTGTCAACTTTTGCCTACAGAAACTGTGTATAGTCTTTGCATGCTCAACATGTTGCCACATATATTCTCATTTACCTGACTTCTCTGTGCTGGAGTACCACGTAAAAGATGACATCAGAAAAGACTCTGATCCATGAGTTTGAGTAGTACTGGAACCAAGCTTCTGTAAGCTTCTTCTTGGGTTGTCCCTGCAGTGATTATGTTCTTATAGAGAGCCTAGAAGCAGATGCATCTGTAAACACGGAAGCTGGGAATTATAGTGAATGAGAAAATGTCTTCCAGGAGGTAGTGTAGAATAACCCTTGAAAGTATCTATGGGACTCGCCAGCTACCCACAACACCCGCCACAGGATCTTAAGACTTCTGGTGAGTGGAACACAGCTTCTGCTCCAATCCAATTGCACACGGGACCTGAGACTGCATTATTTAGGGAAGCAGAAAACCGGCCTGAGTAGGGCCACAAGCCTCTTCGGGTCTGACCAGCACCTGGGTAGCTAGAGCACAGGGTATGCTGACACCCGCCAGCTACCCACGACACTGCCACAGGATTTTGAGACTTCTGGTGAGTGGAACACAGCTTCTGCTCCAGTCCAATCACGTGGGACCTGAGACTGCTTTGGTGGGGGAGGCAGAAATCCGGCCTGAGTAGGGCCATAAGCCTCTTCCGGTCAGACCAGCACCTGGGTAGCTAGGGCACAGGGTCTGTTGACACTCGCCAGCTACCCACAACACCCGCCACAGGATCTTAAGACTTCTGGTGAGTGGAACACAGAGTCTGCTCCAATCTTTAAACAGTGACAACAATAACAACTAATCCCAGAGATTACCAGATGGCGAAAGGTAAACCTAAGAATCTTACTAACAGAAACCAAGACCACTCACCATCATCAGAACCCAGCACTCCAACTTCGCCCAGTCCAGGGCACCCCAACACACCGGAAAAGCTAGACCCGGTTCTAAAAGCATATCTCACGATGATGGTAGAGGACATCAAGAAGGACTTTAATAACACACTTAAAGAAATACAAAAGAACACTGGTAAACAGGTAGAAGATATTAAAGAGGAAGCACAAAAATCCCTTAAAGAATTGCAGGAGAACACTGCTAAACAGGTAGAAGACATTAAAGAGGAAGCACAAAAATCCCTTAAAGAATTGCAGGAGAACACTGCTAAACAGGTAGAAGACATTAAAGAGGAAGCACAAAAATCCATTAAAGAATTGCAGGAAAACCAGACCAAACAGGTGATGGAATTGAATAAAACCATCTAAGACCTAAAAAGGGAAGTAGAAACAATGAAGAAAACCCAAATTGAGGCAACACTGGAGATAGAAACACTAGGAAAGATATCTGGAACCATAGATACGAGCATCAGCAACAGAATACAAGAGATGGAAGAGAGAATCTCAGGTGCAGAAGACTCCATAGAGAACATCGGCACGACAATCAAAGAAAATACAAAATCCAAAAAGATCCTAACTCAAAATATCCAGGAAATCAAGGACAAAATGAGAAGACCAAACCTACGGATAATAGGAGTAGATGAGAATGAAGATTTTCAACTCAAAGGACCAGCAAATATATTCAACAAAATTATAGAAGAAAACTTCCCAAACCTAAAGAAAGAGATGCCCATGAACATACAAGAAGCTTACAGAACTCCAAATAGACTGGACCAGAAAAGAAATTCCTTCTGACACATAATAATCAGAACAACAAATGCACTAAATAAAGATAGAATACTAAAAGCAGTAAGGGAAAAAGGTCAAGTAACATATAAAGGCAAGCCTATCAGAATTACACCGGATTTTTCACCAGAGACTATGAAAGCCAGAAGGGCCTGGACAGATGTTATAAAGAAACTGAGAGAACACAATTTCCAGCCCAGGCTACTATACCCAGCCAAACTCAATTACCATAGATGGAGAAACCAAAGTAATCCACGATAAAACCAA
The DNA here is from genome assembly GCF_978045245.1 of Mus caroli. Classification (NCBI taxonomy): domain Eukaryota; kingdom Metazoa; phylum Chordata; class Mammalia; order Rodentia; family Muridae; genus Mus; species Mus caroli. Next base: position 62,324,069 of record NW_028227264.1, read on the forward strand.
ATTCACACATTATCTTTCCACGAATCCAGCACTTCAAAGGATAATAACAGAAAAAACCAATACAAGGACGGAAACCACGTCCTAGAAAAAGCAAGAAGGTAATCCCTCAACAAACCTAAAAGAAGACAACCACAAAAACAGAACACCAACTCTAACAACAAAAATAAAAGGAAGCAACAATTACTTCTCCCTAATATCTCTTAATATCAATGGACTCAACTCCCCAATAAAAAGACATAGACTAACAGGCTGGCTACAGAAACAGGACCCAACATTTTGCTGCTTACAGGAAACTCATCTCAGAGAAAAAGATAGACACTACCTCAGAATGAAAGGCTGGAAAACAATTTTCCAAGCAAATGGTAGGAAGAAATAAGCTGGAGTAGCCATTCTAATATCTGATAAGATTGACTTCCAACCCAAAGTCATCAAAAAAGACAAGGAAGGGCACTTCATTCTCATCAAAGGTAAAATCCTCCAAGAGGAACTATCAATTCTGAATATCTATGTGCCAAATACAAGGGCAGCCTCATTCATTAAAGATACTTTAGTAAAGCTCAAAGCACACATTGCACCTCACACAATAATAGTGGGAGACTTCAACACACCACTTTCACCAATGGACAGATCATGGAAACAGAAACTAAACAGGGACACGGTGAAACTAACAGAGGTTATGAAACAAATGGATCTGATAGATATCTACAGAACATTTTATCCTAAAACGAAAGGATATACCTTCTTCTCAGCACCTCACGGTACCTTCTCCAAAATTGAACACATAATTGGTCACAAAACAAGCCTCAATATATACAAAAATATCGAAATTGTCCCATGCACCCTATCAGATCACCATGGACTAAGACTGATCTTCAATAACAAAATAAATAATAGAAAGCCAACACACATGTGGAAACTAAACAACACTCTTCTCAATGATACCTTGGTCAAGGAAGGAATAAAGAAAGAAATTAAGGACTTTCTGGAGTTTAATGAAAATGAAGCCACAACATACCCAAACTTATGGGACACACTGAAAGCATTTCTAAGAGGAAAACTCATAGCTCTGAGTGCCTCCAAAGAGAAACTAGAGAGATCACACATTAGCAGCTTGACAACACACCTAAAAGCTCTAGAATGAAAGGAAGCAAATTCACCCAAGAGGAGTAGATGGCAAGAAATAATCAAACTCAGGGGTGAAATCAACCAAGTGGAAATAAGAAGAACAATTCAAAGAATCAACCAATCGAGGAGCTGGTTCTTTGAGAAAATCAACAAGATAGATAAACCCTTAGCCAGACTCACTAGAGGGCACAGGGAAAGTACTCTAATTAACAAAATCAGAAATGAAAAGGGAGACATAACAACAGACCCTAAAGAAATCCAAAACACCATCAGATCCTTCTACAAAAGGCTATACTCAACAAAACTGGAGAACCTGGATGAAATGGACAAGTTTCTAGACAGATACCAGGTACCAAAGTTAAATCAAGATCAGGTTAATGATCTAAAGAGTCCCATATCCCCTAAAGAAATAGAAGCAGTCATTAATAGTCTCCCAACCAAGAAAAGCCCAGGACCAGATGGGTTTAGTGCAGAGTTCTATCAAACCTTCAAAGAAGAACTAATCCCAGTTCTTCACAAACTATTCCACAAAATAGAATCAGAAGGTACTCTACCCAACTCATTCTATGAGGCCACAATTACTCTGATACCTAAACCACATAAAGACCCAACAAAAATAGAGAACTTCAGACCAATTTCCCTTATGAATATTGATGCAAAAATCCTCCATATAGTCCTAGCTAACCGAATTCAAGAACACATCAAAACAATCATCCATCCTGACCAAGTAGGATTCATCCCAGGGATGCAAGGATGGTTTAATATACGAAAATCCATCAATGTAATCCATTATATAAACAAACCCAAAGACAAAAACCACATGATCATCTCGTTAGATGCTGAAAAAGCATTTGACAAAAATCCAACACCCATTCATGATAAAAGTCTTGGAAAGATCAGGAATTCAAGGCCCATACCTAACCATGATAAAAGCAATATACAGCAAACCAGTAGCCAACATCAAAGTAAATGATGAGAAGCTGGAAGCAATCCCACTAAAATCAGGGACTAGACAAGGCTGCCCACTCTCTCCCTACCTATTCAACATTGTACTTGAAGTCCTAGCCAGAGCAATTAGACAACAAAAGGAGATCAAGGGGATACAAATCAGAAAAGAAGAAGTCAAAATATCGCTTTTTGCAGATGATATGATAGTATACATAAGTGACCCTAAAAATTCCACCAGAGAACTCCTAAGCCTGATAAATAGCTTCGGTGAAGTAGCTGGATATAAAATTAACTCAAGCAAGTCAATGGCCTTTCTGTACACAAAGGATAAACAAGCAGAGAAGGAAATTAGGGAAACAACACCCTTCTCAATAGTCACAAACAATATAAAATACCTTGGTGTGACTCTAACTAAGGAAGTGAAAGATCTGTATGACAAGAACTTCAAGTGCCTGAAGAAAGAAATTAAAGAAGATCTCAGGAGATGGAAAAACCTCCCATGCTCATGGATTGGCAGGATCAACATTGTAAAAATGGCTATCTTGCCAAAAGCAATCTACAGATTCAATGCAATCTCCATCAAAATTCCGACTCAATTCTTCAACGAATTGGAAAGGGCAATCTGCAAATTCATCTGGAACAGCAAAAAACCTAGGATAGCAAAAACTCTTCTCAAGAATAAAAGAATCTCTGGAGGAATCACCATGCCTGACCTAAAGCTGTACTACAGAGCAAGTGTGATAAAAACTGCATGGTACTGGTATAACGACAGACAAGTAGACCAATGGAACAGAATTGAAGACCCTGAGATCAACCCACATACCTATGGTCACTTGATCTTTGACAAGGGAGCAAAAACCATCCAGTGGAAAAAAGACAGCATTTTCAACAAATGGTGCTGGCACAACTGGCTGTTATCATGTAGAAGAATGCGAATTAATCCATTCCTATCTCCTTGTACCAAGGTCAAATCTAAGTGGATTAAGGAACTCCACATAAAACCAGAGACACTGAAACTTATAGAGGAGAAAGTAGGGAAAAGCCTCGAAGATATGGGTACAGGGGAAAAATTCCTGAATAGAACAGCAAAGGCTTGTGCTGTAAGATTGAGAATCGATAAATGGGACCTCATAAAGTTGCAAAGCTTCTGCAAGGCAAAAGACACCATCAATAAGACAAAAAGACCACCAACAGATTGGGAAAGGATCTTTACCTATCCTAAATCAGATAGGGGACTAATATCCAATATATATAAGGAACTCAAGAAGGTGGACTCCAGAAAATCAAATAACCCCGTTAAAAAATGGGGCTCAGAACTGAACAAAGAATTCTCACCTGAGGAATACCGAATGGCAGAGAAGCACCTGAAAAAATGTTCAACATCCTTAATCATCAGGGAAAAGCAAATCAAAACAACCCTGAGATTCCACCTCACACCAGTCAGAATGGCTAAGATCAAAAATTCAGGTGACAGCAGATGCTGGCGAGGATGTGGAGAAAGAGGAACACTCCTTCATTGTTGGTGGGATTGCAAGCTGGTACAACCACTCTGGAAATCAGTTTGGCAGTTCCTCAGAAAATTGGACATAATACTACCAGAGGATCCAGCAATACCTCTCCTGGGCATATATCCAGAAGATGTTCCAACCGGTAAGAAGGACACATGCTCCACTATGTTCATAGCAGCCTTAGTTATAATAGCCAGAAGCTGGAAAGAACCCAGATGCCCCTCAACAGAGGAATGGATACAGAAAATGTGGTACATTTACACAATGGAGTACTACTCAGCTATTAAAAAGAATGAATTTATGAAATTCCTAGGCAAATGGATGGATCTGGAGGACATCATTCTGAGTGAGGTAACATATTCACAAAGGAACTCACAAAATATGTATTCACTGATAAGTGGATATTAGCCCAAAACTTAGGATACCCAAGATATAAGATACAATTTGTTAAACGCATGAAACTCAAGAAGAACAAAGACCAAAGTGTGGACACTGTGCCCCTTCTTGGAATTGGGAACAAAACACCCATGGAAAGAGTTACAGAGATAAAGTTTGGAGCTGTGAAGAAAGGATGGACCATCTAAAGACTGTCATATCCAGGGATCCATCCCATAATCAGCTTCCAAACGCTGACACCATTGCATAAACTAGCAAGATTTTGCTGAAAGGACCCAGATATAGCTGTCTCTTGTGAGACAATGCCGGGGCCTAGCAAACACAGAAGTGGATGCTCACAGTCAGCTACTGGATGGATCACAGGGCCCCCAATGGAGGAGCTAGAGAAAGTACCCAAGGAGCTAAAGGGAAGTGCAACCCCATAGGTGGATCATTATTATGAACTAACCAGTATCCCAGAGCTCTTGTCTCTAGCTGCATTTGTATCAAAAGATGGCCTAGTAGGCCATCACTGGAAAGAGAGGCCCATTGGACTTGCCAACTTTATATGCCCCAGTACAGGGGAATGCCAGGGCCAAGGGGTGGGGGTGGGTGGGTGGGGGACTGGGGGGGGGAGTGTATTGGGGACTTTTTGGATAGCATTGGAAATGTAATTGAGGAAATTACCCAATTAAAAAAAAAAAAACAATTTACTTGAATAGAGCTAGAAAAGCTCAGGGCTAGTCTACACAGTAATTACTTAGGACAATAGCCAAGTCACACCCAAACACAGGAATACACAATGGCCTAGGAAATAGGTGGGTTGTAGTATGAAAGGGTTAGTAAAACAGAATTCCCCTTGTGCAGGTTTTTCCACTAGGCCCAGAGGAATAGCATAATCCAGTATTTACTAAAAAAAAAAAAAAAAAAAACCTGGTGGTGGGATTAACAATAGAGTAGCATTGTATCAGAGCTCTTGTGTTTAGCTGATCTTAATTAGGCTTGTTCCTATTCTCAGTTGTAAATAAGTCCTGGCTCCCACCATCTTTTTATCTATGCATTTTCTTTGTTTTGTCTTAAGAACCAGTGTACCTTGACAGATGTATTCGCCTAGCCTTCTTGTTTTTCTTCTGTATTAAAAACCTGGTGTTTGCTTGGACAAAATACATTCAGATTCAGCAAAAAAAAAAAAAAAAAAAAGAAAGTATCTATGGGGCTGATGTAGGATGAAGAGAAACTAGCAGAATTGAAGTCTGCTTAAGTAGCAAGACCTTTTCTAGGCAGCCTGCTGATACTTAAGAGAAGTCTCTTAGAGCCTTACCCCACTCTGCCTACTTTTTCAGAAAATATCTTATGTGTATGAATACCTGCAGAAAGGGTGCTGCACTTCTTAGAAATAGAGCTGCAGGCTTTTGTGAGCCACCATGTGGGTGCTAGGAACCAAATCTGGGCCCTCCTTAAGAGCGGAAAATGTTCTTAACAACTGAGCTACCACTGCACTCTAGAAGAGTGGCTCTCAATCTGTGCATCACAGTTCTTTTGGGGGTCACATATCAGGTACCCTGCATAGCAGATATTTACATTACAATTCAGAACAGTAGCAAAATTGCAGTTATGATGTAGGAACAAAAATAATTTTGTGGTTGGGGGTCACCACTCCATGAGGAATTATATTAAAGGGTTGCAGCCTTAGGAAGGTTGAGAACCACCGCTGTAGAATCCCTACCTCCTGTCTGTTATCCTGGAGTTAGAAGACAGAGCTTTCTTTGGGACAATAAGTCCATGTAGAGATCTTCCTAAATTCTGATTTCTCCTTTTAGGAAGACCACTCTTATTGTGCGTGCTGCTGTGCTTAAGACAAATTCTGTTTTGTCGGTGACTTAATGTAAGAATAGGATTAAAAGAACTAATATTCATCTAATAAAAGAACAGCGCTGTTCCCCATGCTGCACAATTGGTATTTCCCAAACAGCAGTACATTTGCCCCATTACTTAAGTCACTCACAAGCTCTGCCTCATACCTATTTTTCAGACCTCCTTCCAAATCCCTAGGTTATCAAAGTCCTTGAACATAGTTATCGTGTCTGATATGGTTATCTTTGTTCAAGGGAGAAGAGATTAGGCTGTGTTTGAGTAACAAACCTTGCAATATCTATAGCTTAACAAGGACAAGCTGAGATTTCGCTCAGGCAAATCCTGCTGAGTATTTAGAATCCTTCAGGCAGTGACTTGAGGAATGCACACTTTTGCAACTCTGACTTCATGGAATACGGACATGGGTTCTAGTTCTTCACAGCAGGGAACACACAGGCACACACACATATCACACAAACATACATATCACACACACACACATCCTCACATACATACACACAGGAATATAGAGATAGAGAGAAGAGAGGAGGAAGAAGAAGAAAAGGAAGAAAGGAGGATGAGAACTGGGGAGAGAAGGATGATGGTGAGACCCTATTATTTATTAGTTAACAATCAAGAACTAGCCATGGAATGTGGGCCTAGGATGAGAGGGAGGGAAGAAGACCTAGGAAACACAGAGCATCATCCCAATACAATGCCACTAGAGTCTCTCATTTCACATCCCTGAACTTTATCCCCTCAGCATGCATTGCATGCAAGCATCCTCCAGCCTGGCTCCCTGGCTCTGGTCCCTGACATCTATGATGCATCATGAGCACTACTGTCAGAGTCAGCCTTTGGAAACAAGGCTCCCCTGCCTGTGTTCATGCTGCCACAGCATTGACATTCTTGTATCCATCACTTTTTATGAGCCCTGGATTCCTCAGGATGTGTCTGTCATGTGAGACCTCGGAAGTTTTCACTCCAGGCTCCACTGCTAAGCTTATCAATGCTAAACTCCAGCGTGGACAGTAGACCTGAATTTTTCATCTCTGAACTGAAATATCTGCCCCCTTCCCCCAGGAATGTGTGCTTTGCACAGGTTTCGCTAGGCACAGTTAGTTATTTTCAGTGTCTTTTTCTGATTCTGTCTATCCTTAGTGTCCCCGGTCAATAACCCCAAAGCGATTGTTCTCTTGCTGCCCTGCCATTCCATCTATTGTTCACGTCAGTCAGCAGGCCCATGCATTACTGGTCAGTGTCACTACTTAGCTCTTCATGGCCATTTGTCTTATCTCTTCTATTAGGTCATTTTCAGGATAAAAACAGTATCTATCCCTGCACACCCCACAGACTGCAGGAAGGTGCTAAGCAGATGCTAGGGTATGGGAAGGCATGCTGCAAAGGATGAATGCATGTATGATTGACTGGACAGTCTCTACTTTGCTTTATATAACTGGTGTGTAGCGGCAAGTTTAACTGCACCACTTTGGTTCCTGGAGGGTCATGCTCCCAGCCACCTGCCCAAGAGCTCTTTGGATTCATGAATGAAAGACACACACACACACACACACACACACACACACACACACACACGTCAGTTAATTTTGACATGCCATGACTAGCTCAAAGCTTAGACACTGCTAAACCTTCCCCTGCTAGCAAATGTCCCCCTTTGGTATTCCTGAGACTCATAAACCTTCCCTTGCTACACCAGGCCCAATTGAGGAAGTGGCCAGTGGCCACGTACCCAAATTCTTACATGGCTGGTTAGCTTTCTCTCCTGCAGCTCTTACATCTCATCCTTCTCTCCTGAGTCATGGCGATTCTCCCTCTCCTTCCTTTCTCCCAGTCCCAATCCAAGCAAATCTAAAAAGTCCTGCCCCAGTCTACCTGCCCAGCCATTGGCTGTTAGCTCTTTTTCGATCCATGAAAAACCTATTGGGGAGGAGGACCTTCAGCATTTAGACATGCAGATTCCTGATTTGGGGGGCCGGATTAATTCAAAGCGTTAGACCCAATCCCCAACACTGGTAAGCTCTCATTTCTCATGGACTTACATTAATGATATCACGGTATTTACATTTTATTTCTAGTGCACATTGACAGTATGAGGCCTGTGGCATACAAATCTTAGAGTGTGAGTTGAGATTTGAAAAAAAATAGCATCTTTGCTTGTTCTATTAAAATGAGAAAATTCTATAGTGTCTTTACTGGTGATTCGTTTGTAGTCCAAGACAGTGGACGTTGGGTGCTCTCTTCTGCTTTGCATCAGTCTAGTCCTATCATGAGTAGGAAGAGTCTGCATAGTATTGAACATAAGGGTTAGAGACAGACTTCTGTGGGTTCAAACTCTAGAGGCTACCATTTTTATATGAGGAATTTGCTGACTAGGCTTCTGTAAGTTTCTATGAAATGGGCATAGAATATTCCTCCAACATAGGTGGCACTATACTTCATTCAACACATTGTTGTTTCTACTATTTTGCTTCTTGGAGTCTTCCCCTGGAGAAGTCATGGATGCAGTAATAATAGATTCACAGGATGGGACTCAGTGTTGGATTTTGGCACTGGGTTCTCCCCAGTGAATCTCAGGACAAACCATTGTTTTTGTGGCCTTACAGCCTGATGGAGCACATCACATGGTAAAGCCAGGACAAGCCTGCTTTATGAGAGGGTTGGGTATAGGGGAAGGCAGAGGAGTTGTGACAGCCTTGACCACAGTTGCTCCTTAAATTGGGTAAAACCCTAATGGCTCGGTATAGAAAGGACAGCTCTCCTTAGATTCTGACACTGATGGGGGGAAAAGGAAGGCCTTTGGCTCCTGCCCATTCTTCTTCTGTTCTGCTCCCTAGTGGAGTAGCTGAATGATGAATGGCAGGTTTAAATTTTTTTGTGAATAGTGGCAGCGTGATATGGAGCAAGAGAATCTACAAACATCTTGAATTACAGGGACACTTGTGAAACTGTGCATTCTTTTCTGTTTAGCAGCGTTTTTTGTTTTCTATGGCCGCAGTGCCTTGTTTCAATAGTGGGGGGTTGAGGCTGCTGTGAGCAGGCTCCTGAGTTTCATTGTATTCTGAAAGATTTACCAGACACATCTGGATTTTAAGGGACAAAAAAGTACTCCAGTGGATACACAGAGCCAAAATGCGGCAGATTGAATTTAACGTTAAGTTCAAAATGTGTGCTTGCAGAGAGGAGAAATAAAACAAAGGCATGGGGCATGGGGCGGTGGTTCTGTCTTCATTTAGTTTCTCTAAATTTCAGCTCCCTCTTTCCTGAACTTAGAAAACCTGGCTCCTTTCTTCAACTGTATTTCTTCATCTACTATTAAATCTATTATTTTCTGTATGGGGGAGGGGTGAGGTTATCTAAAATGCTAGTCCCATTAATCAAGACAATTTTTTAATCTTACAAACTCCAAACTTTACATATTATACATTTATACTACTGTCCTGGACTGTAAGCAAACTTTCTTCATCTCTGGGTTAAGCTTGGGTGTAAAACTAGAATACAGTTTCTTGCATTCCTTGGCAGGGTCTAAAAGTTGTATAAGACTGGAACTCCCTTGTAGTTTAAGACAAAAGTCCATAATGTTGAATAAAAAGATGTGACTGTAAACTGAGTTCTAAGACTTAGTAACCTGAGGCTGGTTGTTGTACCAGAAAAAGGGAATCTGAAATTATGTTTTTAAAAAGCAGTTCTACCTTGTTTCCCCAGAAGCATTACAAGTAGGTGTCTTGTGGGTAAATGGTACTAAATGGTACACAGTGTTGATAGGTACACATCTCTCCTCTCTTCAAATGGGTCCTTGCTCCAGAAGAAGCACTGATCACTGACTCCTCAGATGGTTCCCAAGTGTCGGCAGACTCAGGTAGATGATGCATGAGGCAAGCCTTAGCAATGGAGCTAAGTCCTAGAAGCCCTGCCTTCCTCAAGGAAACACAATCCAGGTGAAAACCAATGCTTTCTATGCAGAAGAAGTCTCCAAGAGCAGCATCCCTGCTCAGAAACCCTGCATCCTACTCTGTCTACAGAAATCTCTGGGTATGCATTACATTTTGGAGCTAAGTCCATTTAGTGGTGAGGAGATGCTCATAAAACCCCAGAAGACATTGCTCCAAGTTCTAATGTACCAGGGTCCATACAAACATCAGGAAGAGAGTTGGCGGATGTCTTATTTAAACTAGGTGGCTAATAAGGAGATAGGAGAAAAAAAGAACATTAGGTCCCGGATCTTCCGGTTTCTTGGTCTGGAGTCCATACAGAGGAGGAATAAACATTGAGAGTGCCACTGAATCACGTGTCTTGGGGCACCTCAAAGAACAATGTAAGCAAACAGAATCCTTTCTACGGATCTTAGAGGTTTAAGTAGAGATGCTGGCAAGAATAACTCTCCAGGGTTCAGATTATTACAGAATATCATAAATTACTTTCTCTCTCCTGTTTGGCGTGTGGTGGCTTCCCTTCTATCATTTCCCTTTTCTTGCTTCTTCCCATTCCCATGCCTCTGATCTCATGTTCTTATATTTCTCCTTACCAGAGCACAATCGTAGTCGTTCTTGATTTCCTTAAGGACTAAATTTATAGTCACAGGTCGACCAGAAGATGCCTGATGAGAGCCCGTCTTCTGTAGGTTTTGCATCAGGCAGTGTTTGAGGGCAGTGAGCAGCCGTGGCAGGTAGGTGGGGAAAGCTTCAGGGGCATCCCCTCCTTGTACAACTCTGGTGGTTGGCCTCTGGTGTTAGACCTCTCCATGCACTGGAGGTCCTATGTAGATGTATGGTACAGCCTAGGAAATCAAGATTCCTCAGCAATGACACCCTGCTACAGTTTCCAGGCTAGAATATCCGACAACTGTGTCTTCAATGTCTCAGGAGCTTGCTGGGATTTTTCCAGGGACTGGGGCCATAGTTTCTGTTCTCCAGCCTTCTATGACCTCCTATTCTTTGTCTACACTGACCATGCTCCCCACTCTACAGCTCCCCTTTTGTTTCTGCCACAGCCACTCTCAAACAGTTCAGCTGCCTCTTCTACAGCGGTGGAGCTTAGCCTACAGCCACTCAGCCATTACTGATCCGGTGCCCCTGCTTTCTTGCTATTCGACTTTGTGTCTCCAGCTCAGGCCCTCACTATAAAAAGTATACAAGAAAAGGCCACTTGAGGGAGAAGCCTCTTATTGTACCTAATGTACCTAATGCTTCAACACCCAGAGAGGCAGTGCAGGGAGGGGCTCTCAGACCACTTACTGAGCAAAACAACTGGCTTGTATTTTTATCAAGAAAAGGAAGACTTTCACAGACCACAGAAAACCTTGCCTGCAAATCAAGGTGCCTTGCTTGCAAACGGAGGTTTCTGTCTGTACTAATTACATCACCGTGCCTTTTGTTCCTGTTGTAATAGTTCTTTTAGGCTTCCCTGTTTGGGGTTAAAAATGGTCACAAGGTCATCTAGTATCATCAAGACTCATGAAAGTAAAAGAATCCAGTTCTAACTGTATCTTCAAGAGAAGAAACATTCATGAGCAGTGTGTGCGTGCGTGTGTGCGTGCATGTGTGTATGTGTGTGTGTGTGTGTTTTCAGGGCATCTGTAGTGGGTTCAACATGGCCAAACTCACATGGGTCAACCTGGCCAGCTGTTTGATTGACAGTTCCTTTGCTCAAGACAACCAGGGCAGCAAGGGAGAGCCAGACAGCAGCCAGTTAGGGAGTCAAATTCCTGCCCATTTGCTTATTCACAGGAAAATACACATCAGAAGGAGTGCTTACAACAAGAAGTCATGTTAACTAAGGAACATATTATCAGAAATAACATTTTTTAAGCAGAGTTTTGAAATGGTTTTACAATGTTTACCATCTGCCCAAGGCACTCAGGGAGAGAGGTGGGTTTTCTCTTCTGTCTCAATGGCAACATTTTGCATTTTTAAAAAAAAAATGTTTTCCATGAGTATATATGTATACACAAAGGTGTCCATATTGTATTTAGTAGGCAGAAACATTTTAAAGTGGTGATTATTAGTTTTGCCAGACTTTGAAAATAAAATAAAACGTAGAGACATTTGGTGCAGGCTCCTTGTCTCATTTTCATTTACTTTCCTGTAAGATCTGACCTCACCAGCATTGATGTTTTCTTATTTGGTCTCTCACCACCAATCTTGGTTTTCAGGTTTACAAATTTGATTTTTCTTTTCTCTCTAACAAAATTTCAGTGTGGACATCTTAGGAATGCAGACTGCAGCTAGTCTGTGGCTCATTTGACCACCTGTCCAGGTCTTTTTTCAAGGACAATAAGTAGAGTGGAAAGGCATTTCCTTTCCTTCCACGGGGAGGATAATAATTACTATATCCTATATGGGGTTATCCCACTCCTGTAAGAGAGTGAAGGCACAGTGTTGAATCATCTTTAAAACTTGGTCCTGCCTGACATAATCTTTTAGGATTTATCAAAATCAGCCAATAGGCACAAAATGGAATCCTCCAGGCACACAGCAGAACAACTGCTCAGTTTTAGGGCTGAAGGTAAAACTCTGAATGTCCTTTGATGCCATGAGCATTCTTCTGATCCGTACGGTTTCTCAGCAGTGATGATCTCCAGGAGCTAGTTGCTACTTCAGTCATTCCTTCTCCTAAATACTTGCATTACTTTCCGTGCTATGCCTCAGGCATTGAGATAGATGCTGTTGAGAATACCTCAATGCTTGTGGATCAAATGCCATTTTAATCTTCTGGTCTGTGATATGGGACCAGGACAGTGCCCCAAAGCTACTATTACATCGTCATCTTACTGAATGCCATCTTCTATATAGTGTAGTGATGAAAGTAGGTGTTGAGTATTTAGATAGATAGAATCAGCCAAGGCTTAGAACAAGCAATGTTGACAGGAAGGCCTGATTGACATTGGTATTTGAATATTCCTGAATGACTTGCAATGGACTGTCTTATAATTTCCCTGTTTTAGTACATATTTATTCTTTTTTCTCTCCTCTCCATTCCCTCCCCTCCGCTCTCATCCATCCTTTCCTCCTATCCCCTCCTATCCTGCCTCTTTTATCCTCTCTTCTCTCTTTCCTTCTCCCTTCTTTTTCCCTTTCCTCCTTTCTTCTTCTACTTCTTCTATTCCTCTCCTCTTTTATTTTATTAATTTCTTTTTTATTTTATTAATTTCTTAAATCAGTTATTAATAGCACGTAGGACAAAGAAACAATGATAATTTGCTAAGTGTGATAAGATTATTCCTTGAATAGCTGCTGGGTTTATTTTTCAGCTATATTTCCTTGGGAGAGTTATGTATCCATTATGATTATGACCCTATTATCTCCAGCTTTACAACTTGTTCCTTTCCCCTTGTATTATATTACTAGGAAGCATCTATCAGTCTCTTCTCTCTACCACTGTCCTTGGTGATCCAGTTTTCTTGAATATTCCTCTGTTTTGTTTCCTATCTTCATCTTCTAAACTTCTCATTCATTAGGGCTTAGCATCATGTTGTTCAGGAAGCCATGCAGGTTCCTCTTGCATCCATGTCTTCCTCTGGTATATTCTCATCATGCTCTTAATTTGTTCTTCAAGTACTGTGTAGTTACCACATTCAAATATGTGATCTTTGCTACAGTACAAGAGGAATGAAGTCAACAAGCAAAATCTACTTCAGCATCTCTAGCATGGAAGCCAGCATAAAGTATCAAATGATTATTGAGTGAATATTCGAATGAACAAAACACCAAAGTCATGTTATTATTCTTTTGTGTTTGGTTCTAAGAGATAGTCTTATCAGTCTATTACATTGGTTCTCATCCTCTTTAATGTTGCAGTCCTTTAATACAGGTCCTCATGGAGTGGCGACCCCCAACTATACAATTATTTTAATGCTACTTCATAACTGCAATTTTGCTACTGTTCTGAACCATAAAGCAAATATCTGACATGCAGGATATCTGGTATGTGACCACTGTTGGGGTCATGACCTAGAGGTTGAAAACCTTTGGTTCACTACCTTAATGTATATAACTATCTTCGTGGGGGGAAGAAATGAAACAAATTCTGTAGCTTAGTATAGACCAGGAGGAATTCCATTTAAAGATAAAACCATGAAATTTACTACAAATACTTTTAGGTTTCTAAACAGAGAAACCGAACGGAGGTTCTATTAATAAGTGCTGTGGAGAGAAGTGTTCCTTATGTATTGTTGTAGCTGCACTTCATGTTCCTGACAAAAGGTAATGTAGGGGACAGAAGATTTATTCTGGTTTATGGCTAAAGAAAGGTATCAGCTGACTATAGCAGGGAAAGTGTGGTGGCAGGGCATGAAGTGGCTGGTCACCTTGTATCCAGGAATTGGCAGGCTACATTGTATCCATGAAGTGGCTGGTCACATTGTGTCCACGAAGTGGCTGGTTACATTGTATCCATGAAGTGACTGGTTACAGTGAATCAATACTTGGAAAGTAGAGAGCAGTAAGTGCTGGCGGCCAGCTTACTTTATCTTCTGGAAGTCAGCTGAGGACTCAGGCCATCAAGAATGCTGCCCACATTCAGCATGTGTCTTCCCTCCCAAGGAAACCACACTTAGAGGTGTGTGCCTGCTAGGTGATTCTAAATCTACTCAAGTTGAAAATGAAGATTAACTATCCCCACCCTTCCCAACACCATACAGACACAGGCACACAGACACATAGACACACAGACACATAGACACATAGATCTACAAACATCACATTATATATATGCAAATATACATGCATATATAAATTATACATTATGCATATAGTATGTATATGAATGTATACACACACATATATGTGTATATATATATATATATATATATATATATATGATGTAAATGTGTATGGAACAGGGCAAGTACAGTGTACAATTTTGTTATTTGGAAGTGATTACATTGTCACCTTATTCAGTGTCATGTACTTCAAGGATTAGAGGAGATGTTGAATATTTATATAGATAAGCAGATGTATAGATAGGTAAGTAGGTATACACATTGAATCAATGAAGAGTTAAAAAAGCTCAGTTTGACAATCTGGTTGGATGGTTTGCAATGAGACATTAAGTCCTACAGGCATGTTCATATATGTGTTCAATTTATTACCCACAAGCGTGGCATCCTTGAAAAATATTACAAAGAGGTTTAGTCGCTTTCTTGATGTGAGTGTGTGTAAAGTTTGTTTGTTTGTTTGTTTGATTTGTAACCACAGAAATACTACTGAAAGGTCCTTCAGTTATAAGGACAATATTTGAACAGGATTTCCAGCTGCTGTGCTATGCAGTGCTTTGCCTTGATACTGCCTCCACCATGTTCTCCAGGACTCCCACAGGCAGCTGCTGAGCATAGCAGCCTCCTCGGTAACACACATCTGGTTCTGGACTACATGGCCCCTCATACTGTCTGACTTCAACATCATCAGAACTCTCTAGCCACCTTCTTTAGACTCTTCAGCCTGGGAATCATCCACACAAAAGTTTGATACCAGACAAGTATCTGACAGCTTTTCATGCTGCCTCGAAATTCTTGCATGTGTAATCTAGTTTGGGCACCTGGCATCTAGTTTTTATGAGCTAATCTACCCTTCCATGAAGAAGCCCCAAAGGGACAGAAAACACATATTCACAGACACCCAGAAATGGATGGTAGAAACCCAGTCAAGGCAAGGAGCATGTTCAAAGGGAGACTTGAAGGACGAGTTGGAACTTTTTCTCCAGTTAAGAATTGGCTTTTGTGCCGGGCGGTGGTGGCACACGCCTTTAATCTCAGCACTTGGGAGGCAGAGGCAGGCAGATTTCTGAGTTCGAGTGAGTTCCAGGACATCCAGGGCTACACACAGAGAAACCCTGTCTTGAAAAACCAAAAAAAAAAAAAAAAAAAAAAAAAAAAAGAATTGGCCTTTGTTTTTCTGATTGTGTGAAAGGAAATAATACAGGGGAGAGAAAGACATGGCCAAATCTAAATCCAGACCCTTTGACCAGGATTATGTCTGAATGGGAAAGGATGGTTTGAAAAGGAGAAAGATGAGTCTTAAATTATGTAAACTTGGGAGAAAACCTAGAACAGGGATTAAGATTCTGAGCTCAGAAGAGAAAGAATTCGATTAGAGTCTAACTATTGATAGTTAGCAGCTGTGAGAATTGGGAGCATTTTAACCTCTCTTGCTCTTGCCTGCTGATACATAAAGTATGGTTAATGACATCCGCTGTGGGGATTAAGTGAGATAATATGTGTGAAGAACGGAAAGCCGGAAAATGCTTCTCCAGTAAATGAAGAGTCATGGGGACTAGGACTTGTGAGTTAGGTAGGAGCTTATCTGTCAGATAGGATTCGAAGAAGGCATCACAGAAGGACTTGGTTCTAAATCTGTTCACATTTTCATAGTACAAAACCAACTTGACTGGCAGTGTTTCCAATACAGGGCACTTGAGCCTCATGGAGTGCTAGTGTACAGTGGGTTTCAGTTGTACCCAAAATTTATTGAGAAATTGTTTTTGTTTGATGCGAATAAAGACCAAATTGACAGAATCAGAGATATTCATATTAAACTTTTCATAGAGAGTGGTGGAATGATCACACAGTCAAAGTTGATTCTCATAAGCTCCGCAGGATCTGTGGTTATTTCAGCATCCTTGGTTGTAGTTGAACCCTTCTATCTGACAATGGGAAGAGTCCCAGGCAGGGAAAACACTTTATTGATGACTCCTCACTTAATGTTGCTCATCTGTCCCTTTTCTTTTAAAAACTTTCATAGAAATTTTTTTTGTTCTTAATTTGGTCCACTGTCCTGCATGTTTTTCAAGCACAAGTGTTCAAAAGAATATTCCATTACCTGTATCTTTATGGATAACTTATGCCAAGCAGAAAGATTCACAGCAGGGGAATGTCTATAATAAAGACAAGTAAGAAAGTCGAGATGGGAAGATGAAGGAGTTCGGGATCTTTGTTGGCTACAGAGATAGGTCAAGACCAGCCTAGGCTGCTTAAGAGTCTGTTTCAGAAAGCCAGAAAACCAGTAAAGAGAAAAGAAAGAAGGAAAAGAAAGAAAAGAAAGAGAGGAGGAAGAGTAAGAAGAGAAAGGGAGAAAGAAAAGGAACAAAGGAGGAGGAAGGCTCTTGGAAGCCAGGCCTGTTAGAATACCTGCAGGCCAGGTACTTGTGTGTCTGGGAGACTGAAGAGGGAATAGCAAGGTCAGTGCTTGCCTCGACCACAAATTGAGTTCAAGTTTAGCCTGTGTAAACCAGTTGAGACCCTGTTTCAAATTGAGGTGAATAAGACAGATAGGGCTACATAGTTGTGGGAGAGTGTTTGTCCAGCATGGGAGAGGCCCTAGCTGCAATTTCTTGGCACTACAACAAACACGTGAATGAATTAACCAATTAGGAATTGTTTTCTAATAGAATTTTGACACTTTCTTTTTGCTTGATGGAAAGAACCCTGGCTTACCATACTCATTTCTTGGGAAATATTGGACTTTCTGGATTTTTGTCTGATTGTTCATGAGAAGGCTGCATTTCTTTCCTATCAAGACATGGTGCTTGAAATGCATGTGCCACACAACTAGCTGCTAAAGTCTAGTTTTAAATAAGGGTTCCTATTTCTTAGTTGATATATTTTCAGTGAAATAATTTTAAATTGGTGAATTGTCCTTTTAAAGTTTACATTTCCTCCCAGAAATGTATAAAGTTTTCACAATTTGAACTTAATAATAAAAAGACTTCACATGTGTGGCGGCAAAGCCATGTTTCTTAGCTAGTGATCAAATGCTTCATAGGTGACACCAAACAGCCCCCTTCATTTCTATGCCTGGTTGCCCTTAGAAGATACCAGCAAGGACAGACTGACTGATGGCAATGTAGCAAAACATTATTCTCCTCAAGAAAAATAACCCAACAATTTGAAGGGCCAGCTCCCTCTGAGCAAATGTATCCTCACAGCTCTCAAGTTTTTCAATCCTCAAGAGACTGAATGTTCTCCATGTCCCTTTTGCTAATTAGAACAACATGAACAGAATGCCCCTCACTGATTTTGCCCATACAACTGTGCATTGTACAAATGAAACCGAGACTGGCAATCATTTTATTCCTTTGGTTTCTTCATACTTGGTCTGTACGTAGTAGATATAACAGGATAGATAAAATAGTAACCTAGGAAAGCAATGTTTTAGGCCCATGTCTTATAATATTTATTTTGTCTAAATAATTAATCCTGTCTCAGTTTGGCATAGAATCTAAAAGAAAAAAAAGTGAGAAATTATAAGACATCTTGGAATGATTAAAATGATTTAAAAGAATTTGGAATAAAGTCTAAAATGATGGCATTTGAAAAGATTCTATGCCCTATTTCCTATACAGAGATAATCATTTGTGTTCAGTTAGCCTGATAGATATGTCTAAACAGTGATATTAAAAAGATTATTTAAATATTTATTTATTGTGTGTGTGTGTGTATGTATGCAGGAGCCCAAGGAGGTCAAGAGAGGTACAAAATACCCTGGAATTAGAGTTATAAATGGTTGTGAGTCTCCATTTGAAAGCTGGTAACTGAACCCAGGTCCTTTTGCAAGAGCAGTAAGTGCTCTTAGCCACTGAACCAAATGTCCAAATAATTTCTCCGTGTTCATAAAAAAAGAAAGAAAGAAAGAAAGAAAAGCCATGTGCCTCTGTTTGAACCTGGGATCACATAGCCTTTTCTGGTATATTAAATAACAAGACTGAAGGCAATAGATGTTTCTCATTAGGAGAATTAAAAGTCCTGAACCTGGAAGATTTTTTTTTGGAAAATTTTTAATTGGGGGAGTAGAAAATTATCTATCCTCCTTCCACTAGAAGGATGAGTTTGTTTTTTGAATTTAGAACACAATACCTGACATAAAAGACTTGGTAGAATGAGGTTTCAGATTCTATATGAACTCAACATAATAATATGCAGAACTGAGTTAAGTCTTTGTGTAAAGGAGAGCCGTAGCTTAAGCCTGTGATTCTCAATAATAAGAGAACCAGCTCTGCTGGCCGTTTCCCATACTGGCCATGTGTATTCCGCCAACAATTTTACAAATGTACTTTGTCTTTCAGAGGAAATAAACAAATGAGCAAATGAATTGAAAACACCATCAATTGAAACAAACAAACCAAATCCATGTCTAAAGTACGTTTCTGAATGTGGGAAGTCAGGTGTTAAGCCTCTGTCTTCGGTTCATGATGGTTCAGCCAGATGACAGATGTGGCTCCCTCTGGGTCTTTATGGCTGTACAGTGCAGGCAGTTAAAGTACACTGGGGACTTAGTGGTTGATTTTTAACCAGAGAAAGTAGTTGTTAAAGAGAATCGACAATGAAAAGCATAAACGAGGTTATGTTAATAAGGGGAAACTGAGATACATATTTACACAAATGACTTCTCGTGTACCTATTACCTCTTCGGTGGCAGTTGGGCTTTATTGTGTGAGGTAACAACAGGAACAATCAATGAACAGAGGCTAGATGCTGGCATTAGATTGTGCAGGGAAAGCTTGTGCGAAGCTTTCAATGTTCGCCAATATTGTGAAGAATGAAACGGCTCAGTTTTCCATTGAGGGATGCAAAATTGGTTCTCAGCTATTGGGGTGATGTTGAACCTGACCGAATATTTAATAAACTCGAAGCGTTACAGCTCAAATATGTATGAGACATATTTGCCTTTATTTCTTCTCCTCGTAGAACCAGGGAAATTGAATTATATTAGATTGTGTAGGAAAATGTATGCTCTTGTAAATTCCCATGTTTTGCAGTAAATTTAACATTACAATAAAATATTATCCATTAATGGTAGTAACAGAGCATCCGTTGGTCGAATTTACTGCCTTATTATGTTTTTGCAAATCTGGAATGAAGAATAAGTAGTAATGACGACATCTGAAGTAGTTTGCTGCTAATTTCCTCATTTGCATAATGCATCTCTTACAAACTGGATTGTCAGTTTACAGGAGACACCAAATGTTCTTACTATGAAATTTTGGGGGGAAAATTGAGCTGAAACATGACCTACTTGTCTAGCCAAACTGGGCAGCACACTGCTTACTTGGGATACTGCCATGGCAAATTCTAGTAAGAGCATTTAAACTCTTTTATCGCAATTACAAAATGTCAACTGGATGGTAATATTAAGAGGAAAATGTGGAGTTATGAAATGGTCGTAGAAAATCTTTTATATCAGCTTTGAACAATTAACTGGTAATAACAGTTACAACAGATACTAAATAGCAACATTGCTTTGAGGTTCAAGTGTGGTGTTTGGCTTCTATTACTTCAGAAATGTCAGGAACTCTAGGCATTATATACTTGATTATTAAATCTGACAAACAGGCTTGATACAAAATGGACTCTTACGTATTTCAGGGACTATACCCTGTCCATACTCTTCTTTTTCATCAGCCTTCTTTCAGTTTAAGTGGGAATAAATGCTTTTATTTATGCTTAAAATTATCTCCAATTTGGTCACAGCTTGTCTTTTGTAGTCGTTACCCCAATTCTCTGGTCTTCTGACGTTAACTACATCAGGGGCCCTTGCAGCCACTATTCATTCTTTCTCCAGTGTTTGAGGATGTGACAAAGAAAATATCAGGCAGAATATAATTGCAGTTCTATTAGCCTAACACAGGATATATTTATTTACTTTCCAATTCCTCCCGAACACCATGGCAACGCTGCATCTGCTCCTGCATCCGGAAGCACCAGGTTGACTCTTGCAGCCATTTCCTTTGCAGCTCTTCATCTTTTCTTGTGTCCATTTGTATGAGGACCTGTAGATTTTTATCTTTTATGTATTCATCATCACCTGTGTATCTATGTGGTACCATCTATCCACCAGCTACCCAGCAACCAATCCAATATAATATAAAATAATAAAATATAAATATATTAACTATTAGGATCCTATGTGACATAATATCAAGTGAATCTTGGTTTTTCTCTACCCTCCATGTTTTAAGTTCTTTGATATAAAAACCCTGAATACAGATGCCTGTTAGGGATAACCCTTGATGACCATTGTTATCATAAACACTCAATATTTTCACTTTATTGAGGAGATTCAGTTTTTAGTGAGTACAGGTACTACATATTAACTTTCAAATCCCAAACTGCAGACTATTTTAAAGCACGTCACTCTTCCTCCGGAATTAAAAGACTGTTTGATAATGCCTTGGCTTGATCTCCAACCGTGAGAGATTGGTGTGTGGTGGGAGTGTGGAGGGACTGAGAATCAGAACTACTCCTTTGAAATGTAAATGCACATTTCCACCCTCAAAACTATTGACTTCAAAAAGACAGGGCTGAATCATATCTCATGTTCGGAGCATTGTGTTTATTTTGTCTACTGCTACTCTTGATGTGTGCCTACTGATGGGCATGGCTAGAACAGGTATCTCACAGGACACAAAAGAGACAAGGCATCTTGGCTTTAGCTGGTCTGGATTTTCATCCTCTAAGGCCAAGTTATACCCACAGAGAATGACACCCAGGACATAAACACTAATGCTGGTGTGGATTGTTCAGTGACCTGCGCAATAGTGTCATCTCCAATTTACAAATGGCAGAGTGGAATTCAGTTAAGGAATTTCATCTTTCCATTGGTTGGGCAACAATCAGTGACTTTCTGTGGGTGCTTCAGTAGAAATGTAACACAACACACCTTCTCTATGGGGCTTTAGGGAACCAGAGGAGCACTTAAAAGCAAGTGTTGAAGTGAAGGATCTCAGTGGGCAAAGGTCCCTGGACACCTCAGCCCAAACAATGGTACTTTGATCAACTGAGTTTGATCTGCAAAAATCCGTATGGTGGAAGAAGACTTTTGCAAGTTGTCCTCTGGCTTCCACATGGGCACCATGGCATGCATGCCCACACACTTATGCCCAAAGAAAATAAATAAATGTAAGAAAAGAAAAAATAATTGTGTCAAATGCTTTTTTCAGCATCTAATGAGATGATCATGTGGTTTTATTCTTTGAGTTTGTTTATATAGTGGATTACATTGATGGATTTCTGTATGTTGAACAATCCCTGCAGGTTCTATGCCCTAGTATAGGGAAATGCCAGGGCCAGGAAGAGGGAGTGGGTGGGTTGATGAGCAGGGGGAGGGGGAGGCGATAGGGGGTTTTCAGAGGGAAAACCGGGAAAGGCGATAACATTCAAAATGTAAATAAAGAAAATATCTAATAAAAAATGTCAATATAAAAAAAAGAAAAGAAAAAAATAAGGGCTAATACACATGCATTGTGTTTGACAAGGTCTCCTTATGTATCGCTGGCTGGTCAGGAACTTAGGGATCTGCCTAGCTCTGCAGCCTTAGTGCTGAGAGTAAAAGCATTGGCCACCACACATGACTATGGCCTTGACAGAGCTAACAAAAGTGTCTATAATGCTGCTACACTTCTACTTAACTAGCTCTTCTTTACTGATTTGTTTTTCTTTTAAGTTTCGAAGCGGAAATATTTGTTACACATGAAGGCTGATCATTTAAATGACTCTAGTGGAAAAGGAGCAGAAACTGACAACTGTGGCAGAGATGCATAAAGCACAGATTTATATTTTATAACGTTAAACAAGTCCTCCAAACATTGTAGCTTATTTTATTTAATTAAGTATCCAGCTGTGTATTATTAAAATAATACCTATTGTGCACCCATCATGACAGGTAAGAAGGCAAAAGGATGTTTCTTAAATAATGTTGAAAGAAGAGCCTGCTGAGCCACTCTGATGTATCCTGTTCACTGTTCTGAGCTCCTGGGAAGACCAGAGTTCAGGACTAATCTCCTTCATAAACCTGACAGTCCAGGGAAGGTTTATTCATCTCCACAGGATTATAAATGCTACGATGAATATCCATTAGGTTTAGAAGCACAAATCCTTGGCCTGGCAGGCAGCAGTTCTGAGGTTCAGGCTAAGTCCCACAGTTAATTAGCCTAGTGACCACGGGAGTCATCTACACTCATTGGCTCTTGTGTGTGAGCAATGTAGTAATAGACTTCTTACATTAATCTCTTAATTTTACACATTCTCCGATGATTGAGAATTGACACTAAGGTACTGCATATCAAGATAAAACAACAACAACAAAAAGGTTCATGTATATAAAAGTGAAATCGAAGCATGTCAGATCCAATGTGTTGAGAGTCAATGCAAAACAGAATATTTCATTTCCTCTAAAGCACAGCAAAACTACTTATATATAACATGTAGCTTTTGTGCAAATGTTATACTGGTAGTGTGTGTTACTAAGATGCCATGTGGCTGCCCAGTTAGTTACTGACAATATGCTGGAGCCTTTCTGTGTCAGTCTTTTTTAACATGATGAGATGTGGTTAGTGAAAGTTTTCTTAGAATAAATTCTTTCTCTCAGAGCTGAATTAAAAGTAGGCACAAATGCATATTTCACTAATGCCCATTCAATCACAATATTAATAACTTTAGGAACTTTAGCACTCATTTATTCCAATATTAGTATTTTATAACTATGAAAAATTTTGTCCTAGGAGGTCAGTTTTTATGGTATATATGGTATACAATATATGTATATGTGTATGTATATGTATTTGTATATGTCTATACACATTTTGTATATATGGTATATTAAAAATATATGGTATATATACAATGGTATAGTCAGTTTCCAAGTTTTAGTATCTTTGCATTCATTATTTTGTAGCTCCTCCCTTAAATAAAGCAAATATACACTTATATTGAGCATATTCACCCCTTCTACTTCCTTCTCACCTGTCATCAGTCCTTTTGTTTCTCCTACATTTCTCTCTACTTTCACGTTATATATAAATGCATGAATGTATACATATATGTATATATATGTATACATATGTATACATATGTATACATATATGTATATATATGCATAGATATTCTTATAACCACAAATTAGAAGAAAAGAATGGTTTCTGACAGTAGCTTAATTAGCTTGATTATTTCTTGTTTTCCTGAAAAAGATATAAATTCCTTCTTCTTTATGGCAAAAGAAGTCCTACTGTGTATACAAATTACACTGTTTTTTTTTTTATTCAGTTATTTGTTGCTGGACATGAGCAATGGCTTCATAACTTAGTTATCATGACTTGCACTGCAATAAACTTTGGCATTCAATGAGGTATCTTGGTGAAATTTAGAGTTCTTCAGGTAAATATCCAGGAATAGTATAACTGGGTCATAAGGTAGGTTTAATTTTCATTGTTTTGAGAAACCTCAATTTCTATCTTGTTTTCCCTAGTTTACCTTTCTACCAGTGGTAAGTAAGGGGTCCATTTTTGTCTACACCCAGCTGGCACGTGTGTCATTGGTTGTTCTGGATGTGGCTCAGCATTCACAATGGGAATTCAAAAGGACCACACAGAGAAATAAGTAGCACTGACATAATTCATTTTCTCCTGAATATTAGGTCCTATGGAGTCATGAGTTTGCCTTCGTGCTTCAAGATTTTGGTGCTCCACACCTCTAGACAAAATTTCATTGTATGAATAAATGTATAAATATAAGTAGGATGCAGATGTATCAGACAATATGACAGATGGATTTCTGAGACCCCATCTGCCAGGTTTCTGTGCCCTCTTCCATAAGGGGAAGAGGTAGCTAAAGCAGAGAGAATGAGAATATGGTCATTATATTGTCTTCATTACAAAGTGGGTCTTAGAGGCAGTGTGAGTTATGTGCCAGTGATAGACAGGGCTTACAGTGCAGTTACACTGAGTCTGAATATTTATGGGAGATATATTTGAGAGGAAAGCTGGATAGATGCAATCCTAGATTGTGCCTATAAAATTTTCATGCACTTGCAGGGTAAACAAATAATTTATATAACCCCAAGGGGAAAGGATTAGAGACAGTTTAATGGTTGTGATTGTCTTATGTATAGTAAACACGATGGTGGTGTAGATACTCATAAAGGGGTGAGGGCTGCCT
The DNA here is from genome assembly GCF_978045245.1 of Mus caroli. Lineage (NCBI taxonomy): Eukaryota > Metazoa > Chordata > Mammalia > Rodentia > Muridae > Mus > Mus caroli. Next base: position 62,348,819 of record NW_028227264.1, read on the forward strand.
GTACATAGGAACAGAGAGACATGGCTTAGGAAACACAGACACCTGAGTCAGACACCTGTCAAAACAAGAGCCATCGGGGAGACTGTGGTTTATTTTAATGCCCTCATTGCTTCGGCTGACTGTGGAACTGGCCATCTGTTTGTTGTATTTTTGAATGAGGTTGGCCCTTTGAAGTGCTATCCATCCACCAGGATGCTAGAGAGACCCCAAAACCAGGCTTCTGTGTGCAGATGAGCTCCGCCATTCCAACATTCTGTCCAACACCCAGGCAAGAAACAAGTGGCTTTCTTCTTTGCTTGTTAGAGTCTCGGAGGTGAGGCATCTGAATTTTTGTGATGTAGTTTCACAGGCGATCTCTGCCATCCCTCCAAATTCTAAGAGGACATGGATCCTTGGTGGTTTTATTCCTCCCCATCCTACGGTCTCTGAGTCTTTCAGAACTGCTCAATATCCCCTTGCTTTCTACTCTTGAATGTGACATCATGTTTTCCTTTAAGATTTCAGCAACTATGCAGCATAATGATTTATGATTCACCCCATAAAATATGGCTAGACTATCGGGTGAAGCCTGATAAAAGCTTTTTTTAAAAGCACCACTCTGTATGAGATCTAAATAAAAGGCAATACACTTTTGTAGCATTTGAAACATGGCTTTGGAGCACGCTATTTTGATACATTTCCTATGATCTTGAGATGTGTTATCAGGCTGGAAGGTTCTCTGCATGTATTGGCTCATGGTGTTAATTCTCTGCTGTAATTACATGTGTGAGCATGATGTGGACACTTAGCTCCTTTACTATATGAGACCAGAAAAAGACAAGGATTAAAATCTAAGTATTTAAATATTGGTACCTAGTACTCATCAGTATCATCCTTCATGGTATGAATTGATATTGATTCCTTCAGTAAGCATTTCTTTGGTCTTGGGTAGTTTGGTCCTATTAGGGGTTACATGGCTCTTTGACAAATAAGAAAATAGAGAAGCTGAGATCTGCCCCATGGATTTGTGCCATCTAGTAGTGTAATACAGTGAAAAGAATTTCTGAATTACTAGATTAATAGTATTTTGCTGGATTTCTCACACTAATACTATTTTATTTTGATATTATAATGTAATAAATTAATGATAACATTTCTCCCTTACCTTTCCCCTATCAAAACTCTCTCATATACCTCTCTCTAAATTCATGGCTTCAAATTCAAATTCATGGCTTTTTTTTTTTTGGCTTTGTGTATATGTACATGTACATGTATGTATATATATATATATATATATATATATATATATATATATATATATATGGATATATATGTGTGTGTGCATGCATGTGTGTGTGTGTGTATTCCTAAACATAACTTATTAAATCTGTATAATGGCACTTGTATATACGTTTTCAGGGCTGACCATTTGGCACAGGACAACCAACTGGTGCGTTCTTCCCTGGGGAACAATATCTCAGATTCTCAGTTTTCTTTAGTTACCTATACTTCTTTCTGTAGGGTTAAGATCTCCTCCCTCTATCCATCCTTGATGTCTCATCTATTTCCTCTTCTCAGTGAGAATTAAGCTTTCCCATTTGGGCCCTCCTTGTTACTTAGCTTCTTGGAGTCTCTGGTATGTGCCATGTTTATTCTGTATTTTATGACTATTATCCACCTTATGACAGTCATACCATATTCATCTTTCTGGATGAATAATAACCTTACCCAGCATGATCTTTTCTAGTTGGATCCATTTGCCTGAAAAGTTCATGATGTCATTGTCTTTAATGCCTGGGTAATATCCCATTGTGTAAAACTCAAGTAGTAGCTTGTGATGGCAAGAATGTGGAGCAAAGGAAACACTCCTCCATTTCTGGTGGGAGTGCAAACTTGTACAACCCCTTTGGAAATCAATTTGGTTGTTTCTCAGAAAAATGGGGAATAGATCTAACTCAAGACCATTCCTGGGCATATTCCCAAAAGAAGCACCACCATACCACAAGGACACTTGCTTGGCTCTGTTCATAGAGTATTTATTTGTAATTGCCAGAAACTTAAAAAAACAGATATCCCTCAACTGAAGAACAGATAAATAAAATGCACATTTACACAATGGAGTTTTAATGTGATATTTTAGGAGAGGAGATCTTACATTGTAGGGTGGAACTCACTGTAGCCTAGACTGGTCTCAAACTCAGCAGACATTCAGTATCAGCCTCCTATGTTTGAAATTTCTTGCATGAGCCAGCATATCCTGCTTAGATTTTAATTTAGTTGCACAGAGTTAAGACCAAGTAAGCTATGTTGTCCTTTATCATGCTTACCTCTTAGTTGTAATAAGCAATTTCAACTGAAAAACAACTAGTTAGCTCTTTGAAAACTGTTATTTTCTAAATAGTGCCTACTTTCAGAAACTCATAACCTTGTGATACATTCCTATAAGGATAGCAATAAATTCTTACAGTGTTATTGAAATTCTTACCATGCTATAGAATATCGACACAATAATGCCTACCATTTATTTAGCATCTGTAATGTTCCAGGAGTTGTGAAAATGTAACCAGGTATTTTTCATCTTTACAATGATCCCACGAATTAGGTAACATTTTTTCCCATCCTTTCAATGGAAACAAATAAATAAATTGCATTGCCTTCCCAGATAGGAAGTATTTAGGACCACAATTCTTAGCCAGACCTGTCTGAATTTAAGGCTTCCTTGTGGATCACACTGCTGTTACTGCCTCAAGATGCATCTTTAAGTCTCTATGACTTGCTTCATTGGGCAAGGGTATGGGCACACATATAACATCATCCCTTCTCCCCCACACATTATCTATTGTATTTGCATACCACATTTGTTTATGGAGTGCCCTTGGCAGTCCATTTAATTTATCCTCCATAACCATCCTATAAGAGAAAATTCAATGGAAACTCCTGAACAACCCCCTCCTGTATCTGTATCTTCTAGTTGGAAGTATCATTTCCATTTCTCACTCCTCTCTTAGGTATACACATTATTTGCCTCATAGATACTTAAACGTCTGATTAATGCTCTCAGGTGTTTTATAAGAGCCTCAAGATCACAAGGACAACTGGTTCTTCTTCTTTTTTTTTTTAATTCTGTTTAATACCACACCAAATACCTAATCCATGGCAGATGCTGGGGAAAAAAAAAGAAGAAAAAAAAAACCCCACATTTGCTAAACAAATTCACAGCAAACAAACAAAGAAAGAAGCAATTTGTTTATGGTCCTGTAACAAATCTGAACTTAGGACAGCCATAGGGTGTCACTGTACATAAAAGATGATATACAACTCCCTAAGAGGCCTCTATTTCTGAAATATCTCTGCATTGTGTGAAGTGATTTGATTTTCAAATATGTCAGCTTTTAAAACAGATTTTTATAAATGCTTTGATTTTCGACGTGAGCCAAGGAAGTAAGTGACCAATAAATAAGAAATAAGGGCAATTCTCTGTTCCTGGCCGTTAACTTCAGTAACTTGGATGAGAGCAAAGCGTGTGTGTGGGATGCTTTGGGATGACAGTGTTTCCACGGGTGGTTTAACTGCAGAGGGTTTTCATTTTGCTTCTTGCCTGCCCCCCTCCCCATGTATGCATAACTTCACCTTCAATCTGACTAAGACTCATTGAACCTATCCATAGCTTGTCCTCATTAACAGATCTCTAATACAGGAGCATCCTTAGCAGAGTTTCTGGACTTCCCTTGCTGGCTAAACAATTCAAAAATGGCCAGATAGTGTTAATGAGCATGGATGGCAAATGAAAGGAGAGGACACATTGAAGGCGGAATGATTTTTTTGTAAGTCCCCAGTGAGTGTTTTTTCTTACCTTAAGGTTTCCTTAGGAGATCAGTTAATCCCCTTGTGAATGACTCCTTCCCCTTTGCTTAGACACCTCCATTCTTTATGTATTTGTTGTATTAGAGATCACTCGGGGAGTCGAGGAGGGGGGAAGCTGTTCATGGCCACTGGCTTGTTACCTGGGTTGTAGGTCCATCTGGCTTGGGGATCTTCTGTATTGGTTTGTATTAAAAATAATTGTTGTTCTAGAAAATTTTTGTTTTAAAGCAGTGTTATTAACATCACAAATTTTTAAATTGGACATATGCTTGGGTTTTCAGAGGAGGTATGCAAGTTGAGCAAGCTGTGTTCTTATCCCACCAGGGAAGCGTTATTTGATACTAGCCATATAGTTCATTAAGCTTATTTATTTTATATTCTTTATAAATGGGAAGCTTCTTTGTTTGGGTGAACATTTTACATCAAAGGTCAGATATTTAATATTTTAGACTGTATGATTCATATATTTTCTCCTGTAAGTATTCTATATTATGCTAACTGCCAAAGACAGCAGATATATGAGTATGTGATCATGGCACGGTTGTAATTAATTAAACTTTATTTGTAGCACTGAACTTTGAATAGTATGTGATGGTTATATGTATCATGAGATATTACTTTAATTTTTTTAACAATTATTTTAATTTTCTGAGGATTTTACACACACACACACACACACACACACACACGCACACGCACACACACACACATATTGTGATAATTTGTACCCATTGAAGTTAGTTAGAGTTCTTTGCAGCAACATGAGCATCATGGGTAGGGAGTTATTTACTAGTACTTAGGTAATTTACCTGTGGCTATATACTGAAGAAGATGGCTCTTTCTCCACTGACAACCAAAGCCTGCTTTTAGTTCCTCAGGAGGAGTTGGAGCCTCATACACCTCCATTATCTATGATGGATTTTTTTTTTCTTTTTTTTCCCTTTTTTAATTAGATATTTTCTTTATATACATTTCAAATGCTATCCCGAAAATTCCCTATACCCTCCCCCTGCCCTGCTCCCCTACCCACCAACAACCACTCCTTGGCCCTGGCATTCCCCTGTACTGAAGCATATAAAGTTTGCAATACCAAGGGGCCTCTCTTTCCAGTGATGGCCGACTAGGCCATCTTCTGCTACATATGCAGTTAGAGGCACAAGCGCTGAGGGGTACTGGTTAGTTCATATTGTTGTTCCACCTATAGGGTTGCAGACCCCTTCAGCTCCTTGGGTGCTTTCTCTAGCTTCTCCATTGGGGGCCCTGTGTTCCATCTTATAGATGACTGTGAGCATCCACTTCTGTATTTGCCAGGCACTGGCATAGCCTCATACGAGACAGCTATAACAGGGTCCCTTCAGCAAAATCTTTCTGTCATATGCAATAGTGTCTGGCTTTGGTGGCTGATTATGGGATGGATCCCCGGGTAGGGTCATCTCTGGATAGTCTGTCCTTTTGTCTTAGCTCCAAACTTTGGAATTTTAAAGGGACTAGTCTTATATAAATATCAATGACTGCCATATGATCAAGCACTAGTAAATAACACCCTACCCATGATGCTCATGTTGCTGCAAAGAAACCTAACTACCTTCAATGGGTACAAATCATCACAATACGTGTGTGTGTGTGTGTGTGTGTGTGTGTGTGTGTAAAATCATCAGAAAATTAACTGTTAAAAAAATTAAAGTAATATTTTATGGTACATATAACCGTTACATACTATTCAAAGTTCAGTGCTACAAATAAGGTTTAATTAATTACAACCTAGCCATGATCAATTATGATATATTATATATGTGTATAAAATTCTCAAAACTAAGAAAATATAATAATAATTATTATTATTACTATTATAACCTACTTCATGACTATTGACACATCAGAAGTAGTAGGCCATATTTCACTCATGGGGCAGCCACAGTTGGCTGAACTATTCTGTCAAGGAGATAAAGAGTCAAAAGAAATTTTAAATTTCTTTATCAGGGTGATTGATTTATAAAATGTTACAAGGGTGAGTGAGATGAGATAGAAAAATATCATGGCTAAACCAGTGTCTCTAAAACCAGTTATGAATGCAAAGTAAATAAGATTATAAAAAATGAATTATCCATAGTGAAAAATTTTAATAAAAAAAGCATGTGAAGTGTTTAAACTACCAACTATCCTTTTATTTTACAACACAATTATAAGTTAGTAAATTCAAATGATTGATTTTTAAATTTAAATGATTGATTTTGTTATTGATTATCTATATTACCAAGTACACTGTAGTACATCCTGAAAAAGAAACCTGAAAGCTTAAAAAAAAACAACCTTCATGTATCTTTATAGTATTATAAGTGAGGTAATAACCAAAATATTGCTCTTAGTTTCATAGAGAATATTTCTCTTTCTGGGAATGACCAACTGTAACCATTGCCTGGCAGAAGATCTGTTTTTGATATTTAAATTTGATTCTTGCATATTTCCAATTCAAAGGTACTGTTTTGTTTTACATATGCATTTCCCCAAACTGTAGCAGTCTAGGCTTAAGAAAATCCTTGCATAGTCAGAAATGATACCATATTGAGTAGTAAAGGGGAGTGAGAGAAAGATTCTCCAATCAGGTTTTCTTTTTTCAAGTTGATGTCCCTGTTAGTCACTGGATCTCAGTAGTGATTTATGACAGAACTTGAAAACAAGATATTGAAAAATATGTAATTAAAGCTTTTTCTGACTTTATATAGCTATTTGAATGTAATTCTTGTCATGGATAGTAAGTAAGAAGGCCAATCTAAAGCAGGAAAAGGATAGTGACAGTGAAACACCTGACTTTCTTCTTGACGTAAGTCAGAATGTCAAGGGATACTTCAGCCTGTGCCCTGGTCCATAGAACCTTTCATCAGTCACGAGCCACTGACTCACCACCTGACTCAGATCTCAGTTGCTTAGTTGTCCAAATATGGAGTGTGTATGTCAAATTGTTACGAGCCCATTATGATTAAATGCCAAGTTCTTAGGCTAAGAGCTATGAGTTCAAAGAAAGTTCAAGTCCTGAGATGGGACCTGGAGGAATGTCAGCCTTTCTGACCAGATTAAGTCAAGCACTTCCTTAGAACCATGGATGCTCAGGAAGGACTGTGGGTACAATGAAGAAATATGCTAGCTTTATGGAGGATAGTGCTTGCATCAGTCAGAGTTGGAGCAGAGTTTGAAGAGGACCTGTCAAGCAAGGAATGGAAGCCATTTTTGTGAAGGTCAATGGGACAATGGGATGCCAACATCATTCATACAATATGAAAAGCCAGTCAAGAGTTTCTGCGGGGTGAACTATGTTATAAAGAAAGTTTAGATATTCAATCCCTAGAATGGCACTAAAATACTTTATTTTACTGATTGATTGTTGCCCATGTGACAACAGTTGTTTTTTTTTTTTGTTGTTGTTTTTAAGGAAATCCCAACCTATTTTTGGAGGAAGGAAACAAATGAGAAGTCTACAGTTCAGAGCATTAGCCAACTAAAACTTAGCTGGAAAGAAAGATTTATTTTTAGTCCCAAGTCCTTACAATGAGACAAGCTTGATAAGTTTTCAATTTCCAGTTTTAATTAAGCCACTTTCTCATAGTTCACATGTTCCACTCAGATCAATAGGAAGAGCAAAAATGATAGCTTTATTTTTGAACAAGAGTAATTGTAATACCATAGAGCTATGTGATCAGTGGAAAAATACTCCTACACAATTTGGTATGTGTATGCGTCCTCCTCAAACCCAGGTCATGTTGTGATACATGTTAGTTAGTAAAACATGTTCTGTGATGATTAATGTGTGCAGAGTAACAAGACCTTGGCCTAATACTACATTTAAATAAATGGATATTTTTAAAAGAAAGCCAGTACCAACTTTATATTTGGATGGAAAATGGAAACAGTTATGTTTATGTTGTGCCTGTCACTAATTATCTTCACAATACCTTTTGGCTTCATAGGCGGCACATAATGAGTTTGAAATTCGAAAATAAATATGCGCTAAGATATAGATGACCTTATTCAAGTTTCAGAATAAAAAAATGCATCCATTGCTAAGTAACTAAAAGATTTAGAAGGACAGTAAATAACCCTAAAGGTTTTATTTCCATCATTCTTTCTATAGTATCCTAGCATAGCTTCCCTGAATCCCTGTGCATTACATTGGATGTCAATCATAGGAACCATATCTGAGGGTGTTTTGGCAACTTGAGGAATATGGACCACAGGGAAACTTGTTTGTTGACTTTGTTAGTTCATCTAATTTGATCTATATTTCTTAGTTGAATTAAAAAAAATCATTTCATATCATCTCCAGACTTTCTCACATCCCAGACTTTTTTCATGGTTGTATAAGGATTTCCAAAGTTAAAAGTTCAAGCTTTCAAAAAATTTCAAAATCTACATTTAATAAATCTTGCCACTTGCATTCCCGAGGCTGTCATAACAATGTATTTCAAGCTTAGCTGAAAACAATAGACTTTTCCCTCTTCTAGGTTTGGAGGACAGAAAAAGTTTGAAATGCAGGTGTTTGCAGGGCCATGTTCCCTCTGACAGCTTGAGAGAAGAACCGTTCTCTGCCTCCTCCTTCTTTCTAGTAGATTCTACAAGTTAATATTCCTTGTCAGTCTATCCTCTGACTTCCACAGTGTGAGTTCATCGTCTCTGTTTCTCTATATATCTGTGTTTTATCTCTTAGGTTTAATGTCTATTGTTACCAGATATGATCTCATCTAGCTTGGTATCTTGACTGGTCACTTCTCCAAAGGTCCTACATCCGTATGAAGTCACATTCTGAAATTTTGAAGTGAATTTGGGTTTGAGGACTACTCTTCCACTAAACTCGCAAACTCTGAAATGTTCGTATCTCCTTGAAGTGATTCTCACCCTGTGGCTCACAACCCCTTTGGGGATCCCATATTAGACATACTGCATATAGATATTTACATTACAATTCATAAAAGTAGCAAAATCACAGTTATAAAGTAGCAATGAAATAGTTTTATGATTGGGGAGTCATCACACTTCATTAAAGGGTCCAGCATTTGGAAGGTTGAGAACCACTGCTCTAAAGTGTGCCAACCAAGGAAGAAGTATGCACAATATGTGAACAAAATTTAAAATCATATTAATTAGTTGGTCAATAGCCTGCAAGACTTAGTAATATTGGTTATAGAATTTGACATCTTGTTGGTATGATTACTTTTGTTATTGAAAAGTCTTGTATAACTTGAACATCCAACCAGAATCCCATAAACCTTTACAAAACAATTATGCTGTTTGGCCTTTTTGCCTCCTGAATGAAGTGTTCATTATAAATGCATCTCTGCTTGAAGGTATTTAAATGTGTAATTCTCAAAATAAATAAAGAAGAACAGATGGCTGGACCTTAAAGATCAAATTAGCTTTGCATCCATCTGGAATTTGGAGATGGTTTGATTATTTCTTTCTAATCTATGCCGTCCTTTGTAAATTCTCTGGTGGAGGATTCTGTGCACAGTTGTGCCATTTAAATATCTTCAGGTAATAATAAAATATGATTTAGTTGTGAAATGGAATCTGAGAATAATTCTGTGGTGTTCTAATACTACCAGTATCATTATAGTTACATTTGGTGGTTTTCCAGAATTAATATTGCCGCTATATGCTCCTCAAGGACATAGCAAGATAAACCCACTTCATGTCCAAGGTGTTCCAACATATCTACCATTCTGATATGTTCAGGCTTCAAGTACATCTTTAGTAAGTAATAAATTGCTGTACATTAACTTTAGCAATATTCTGTTTTAATAGCCAGATATGAGTTCTGGGTAAGCTGAGATAGAATATATTTTATCTGTCCAAACCTCCTGATGTCTGTTTTAATTGTGGTAGCCAAGGGCCATAGGGGACAGAACGGGAGGTTAAGGCACACCATAGAATTTAAACGAGATTATGTCTGTGCTCCTGTGGCATGATGGGTGGGAGTAAGACATGGGTGGGGGATCTGTCCTTCCTTGTCACAAGGTTCAGAAGATGTGGTTCATTCTTCCCCCGTTTTACTAGCACTGTGTACTGGACAGGGTTGGCTAGATTACTACTATTTTAAATCGAGAGGTACTTATTGGCAGACTTGAAGTTGCCAGGGCATAAAATTAACTCCATGGGCCATTAAATTAAATGTAACTACCTTTAAAAGTGTTCCCACATACCACTTCCATTTTATAATTGCCACACAGAACAGCCTGAAAGTAGCTTGGCATTAGTATATCTTCTGTAGCTATAGTATCACACTTGAAGCTGAGTAACATGTAGAGCAAAGAGGTTTGGTTAGATCACGATGTTGGAGCACTGACAGCTTAAAAGATCATTTGGGGAAAGCACTGATTTGGCCTTTGCAAAGGTCTCAGGATATATATAGCATTCCAGTGGTGGACGTGTACACCGTAAAGATCAGAGGGAAAAACAGGAGCCTAGAGAAACAGGGAAAACAGGCTTGCTCTTTTCATCATGAGCCTTAGGAAGTAGCCAGACTCTCTGCAGAAAACTGTATGAATCCCTTTTGAAGGTGGGTCTCTACACTGCTGTCTGGGTACTTATCTCCTGGCACAAGAAGTCCCCAAAAGAAAACACATACTCACAGCTTAGCATGCCCCTTGCTGATAAGCACCTGAGGAAAGTGTTAGCTGTGCGACCAGGCTTTCAAACACACATACTTAAACATTAGCTGTGCTGGAATCGCAGCATCTCTCATTTACATTTTCAGTTCTGCTTTCTTCTGCATAGATACCTTATTTATCTCACATCGATCTCAGGTGTGTGCTTCTGAGTCCCACCTTGGATTGCATCCTCCACTGGCAAAATGTTCGCTTTCTATATGCCTCATCTAGAATGTTTCTGTCTCCTCCCCAAAACACTGCTCTTCTTCATCTTCACTAGTAATGAGTTACTGTCCTGCTTGAAACCTTATTTTATTTTAGATTTGAAACATTGCTTGTTGACATTAAATGGTATCATGGCTTTATCATCAGCTTGTAATTATATCACATATGCTCTTTTCCCAACTCAAAATAAAATTCAAAACCAACAAATGAAACACTAATAAAATGAAAACAAAGCAAAATGAAACAAGAGATTTAAAAAACCTTACAAAACTAACATACAAAGAAACAAAAACAAACACGGTGTGTGTTTGGTGTTGGCTAACTATTCCTGGGCCCTGCCTAGGAGAGCAGGTATCGATATACCAAGAGACAACCATTGGGGAGAAAACCAATTTTCCCTTTGATAGTGAAATATTTATGGATTGCAAATATCTTCGTGGTCCAGGATAGGACCCCAGATCTTCTTCCCAGTCAGGAATTGGACCCTGTTGTGCAGGGCCTGACATGGCAAGAACAGAAAGTTGAAGGGGGTGGGAGTGGAAAGGATCTGCAAAGATAACAAACACCATCAAATATATATTGAACAAAAGAACTGTTAAACCAAAGGATTTCCCAAAGGAAACAAACAACACATGGAGAATATATATGCAGAACCCTTTAATATGCATCACATAACCTGGTACCATTTTATGATTGTCTGAGTTAGGGTTTCATTGCGGAGAAGAGACACCGTGACCATGGCAACTCTTATAAAGGAAAACAGTTCATTGGAGCTGGCTTATAGTCCATTTTCATTATGGCAGGGAGCATGGCATTGTGCAGGCCGACATGATGCCGGAGTTGAACCGAGAATTCCTAAGGCAGCATCAAGGAGAGTCTGTGTGTCACATTTAGCTTGAGCATAAGAACCCCCACAATGGCATATGTACTCCACCATGGCCACGCCTCCAAATAATGCCACACCCTATGGGCCAAGCATTCACAGAGATGAGCCTGTGGGACCATACAAATCCAACCACAATAACATTGTAAATAAATAAGAGAGAAGACAACTTACATGCATTTTCCATAGAACAGGCATTATAATAAAGACATCACAACTCTACAACAAATCTCTAAAACATGTTTATTTCAATACTGAGGAATTTGAAGCTGTTTGATTTGAAGTCACTTTGTTAAAGGTTAAACAACAAAGTAAACACTAAAGTGCAGCTTTTAACCTTTAATCTTTGCAACCAAGTAGAAGTGGGTGTATACACTTGAATATGACTGATCACCCTGCTTCCTCATAACTTGGGTTCTGATTTCATCTGACTTAGCATTACACAGCCTTGAGAAGACCTCACATTTTGACTAGGATGTTTCAGATACAGAAAACACAAAACCCACTGCTGTTTCCTCAAATGGAATCCCATCTCTGTGGAAAGGAAGTAGATCACAGACTTAAACACATAAGCGTGGCTGGAGCTGCTGGCTAGTAGGGCATCCTTTTGGAAGCAGCCTAGAGCCTGGCTTACCCTGGGGCTGTGGAGAACTGAAGCACTCCAGGCCATATGGGCCACAGTTCAAGCTCACTCTCTGAGGCCAAAATCTGCCCCAAGGTTCTGTTGCTTGTGAGTTAACTTTTGATTCTGAAAAAGGGCAGGGAACATAACTGTTTACAAGTTGCTGGTCTTGGGATTATATATTCTTGATGACTTGAGAAAAGGGGTAAAGCCAAGCTGTCCCCTGAATCTGTACCCGGATTTTTAATGTCCTCCTGTGTCACCTTGGGCTGTTAGATAACCAGTCTCAGGACTGAGGTTCTGTTAGGAATGGTCACATTAATGGAGCCTGGAAGGTAAATGTCCAGAATACACAAAGAATTCTGTAGCTAATAAAGAGACCTACAAAATTAGTATGCATGGAACAAATAGATCTCATCTTTCAGTTTTGCTAAGACACAGTTGTTAAAAATTGCATGCATTTATGATGTGATATGCATGAGCAAGGCCATGTAATAGTCTGTCATTCTGTGCCTGACTCTTCACTTAATGTAGAACTTACCAAGTCCATTCAAACTGTTTTAAATGGAGAGATACAATTTTTTTATAGCTGTGCATATCTAATTTTTTTTTGTCTGCATGTGTTAATGCACATACCTGTGTGTGACTGTGTGAAGGCTAGAGAGAGATGTCTGGTGCTGTCTTCTATGTCTACCCATCTTACTTACTCAAGACAAGGTCTCTCACCAAGCCCAGAGATTATAGAGTATTTTTTTTTATTAAGCTAATGATGGACAAGCTCCAGCAAGCCTTCTGTCTCTACCCTGCCCTTCCTCCTACCCCAGCACTGGGGTTATAGATACATGTGCCCATACCCAGCATTTTATGTGGGTGCTGGTAATCTCAATGCAACTTCCCCTGCTTGCACTGTCAGTGATAATACCCCCTGAGCCATCTGCCTAATCTGCCTAGCCAATCTTCCCACTTTAAAGAAAAAGTTCTCTCTCTCTCTCTCTCTCTCTCTCTCTCTCTCTCTCTCTCTCTCTCTCTCTCTCTCTCTCTCTCTTCCTTTCTTTGGATACATTTCTGTGTGTTACTCATGGAAGTGAGCAGGGGCATTAGATGCCCTGGAGCTGGAATTATAGGTATTTGTGAGCCACCATATGTGGGTGGTGAGCTCCTTACAGTCCGTTTTTTCCCCTATAAGCAGTAAAGACTCTTAACCTCTGAACTATCTATCTCTAAATTTGGTATTTTAAAAAAGCTTAATAATATTTCATTTTGTGTAAGGCATATATACCAAATTTTAAAGACTCCATTTACCAGGCATGTGTCAGAGACAATTTTGTTAATTTTATGTCTTGACAATTGAGAGTACTGCAAAGGTGGACATCTATATGCCTCTTTTGCATACTGACTTCATTTCCTTTGGCTGTTTGCCTTGCAACTAAACACTATACAGAATTCAGTATAATTGAGTGGGTGTCATTTTGAACTTGCTTCATAGGACACAGTAAGGATTACATCTCAACATAGGAAGCCTCAGGGGGACACACTAAGCCCTATCCACACTACAGCAAGTGTGAGCCATATATAGCTGTTACAAAGGAGGAACTTCATCCTTCAAGAAGTTAGGGCACCAACAGCGTTAGTTGTCTTTAAGCAAATATCGGGAACAAGTGTTTGTGAGGGAATATCAATTCAGTCCCCATTCTGTTTTCTGAGGAAGGAAGGAATTGCATTGTAAATCACTAGCTCTGCACTATAATGAAAAGCAACAGCATGAAAATGTTCCCTCCGACACACATGGCTTGATTCATGAAAGAGTTTCTTTGTACCTCTTAGGCTTCTGACTGAATCCTTTATATAAATCTACCTGAAGAGTCCACAAAGGATTACCCAATCATCAGGATGAAAAAAAGAAAAAACATTTAGATGAAACCATGTACTGAAGATTTAAATAATAAAAGTTGCATATGTATAGAGCCACGTGGCATAAAGACAATAATTTGCAAACTAGGTTCAAGGTACTCTTGGGATTTCTTTTCTACAAGGCTAAGTAATTTTCTTTGTCATTAATTTTACAAGCCTTCAACAATCAATAGGTTAGGTTGTTTCCAAATAAAGGATTGGTGTTAAACCATAACAAGAAAAAGATACACTATTTCCACTTAGTTATTGGCTAGGAAAAACTAGAGAAGAGAACCATTCCTCATAATTGAGGTGCCTAATGAGCCTTATTTGGAAAAGAGAAGCATAAACTAGAAAGGATACCAGTTGGTATGAAACTTAAGAAAGATGATTAATTCTTCTAAGTAGTGAAACTCAAGAATACACAGTCAATTTTTATTTAGAAGAAATCTAATCTAGTTAGAAGAATTTATGTCTAAATTCAGAGCCATGGCAGTTGGGGATGCAACTGGAAGGCTATGCAAGCTCAGTATTTTCTGACAAGGGGCGGAGCAAGGCTCCCTGGCTCCACAGATCTGAAGATGTATTTGAAATGCTATTCGTTCTTGAACAAGACAGTCTCATTTGATACAGACTATATATCAAACAAAACTCCTCAATCCTCTTATCCTCCATCCTTCATTTATGAATATAGAGCATTTCAGCTCCTATTCCCAAATCAGAATACCAGTGAATAAGGTACTTCTTTCCACCTAACGGACATCAGAAGTGACTAGAAGTGAGTAGAAGTGACTCAAATGATAGGAAGAGAGTAAAGAGACTCGCCTGGAGACTAGCAAACTACTTTTCAGCCTGGGTTGCTAAAAAGAACAATAAGAAGGGGCCATACTCTCTCTGTTAGTAATTCCCTCTCTAGGTTAGGTGTTCAAAACCACACCCCCACTCTTTCTCCTTGGATTTCGGTGTTAGCATCCAATGGAGATGCTCACTCTTCATTGATAAGTGCCTCTTGTCTTCTTGGACCTCTTTTTGTCTTCTTGCCACATCATCTCCTCATATCCCAAGGAGTCTGCTCTTCCATCCTGGTCAAATATATTCTGCATGGCTGTGATTTATCATCTCTCCTTGTATTGACTGATGAAGCATGGCCCATACCTGATGAGTAACCTTGCCCATTCATCAGCTGTCCTTTAGACATGTTTCACATGTTCCATGGGGTATACTTCTCTTGATTCTTTTTTCTTAGAATCTCCACATGTATGCAAACACTCTGAAGAGACTCACTTCAAGCTTTGCTTCATAAAGGAACAAGTAGCTGATAGAGGGTGGATGGATCTGGTTTGAATACTAAGAACTTCTGGCTGGTTGTGATCATAAATCCTGTTATCATGTTGAGCTTTGTTTTCTCATACAATAATACAAGAGCATCAGGTTTTGGCTGCCTCTCTTTCCATCTCCCATAAGCCAGCATATTCTTTGATTTCTCTTTCTTGGGCACTCTGTACCCATATTCTTTTGGTTTTAGACATGTGATTCTGTCTGGGACATTTCCCACATTGTAAACTCCCTTCAGCCTGTGTTGTATGCAGAAGGAATATCTGGTCCCACATAAAGTCTTTGCTGAATACCCGACTACGTCCTTTTTATGGGTTCTTGTGCTGGTCACAATATCAACTGCTGCTATCACTAAGAATGAATACAGGCTTCTCTACCATAATGTCTTTCTTGGTCTGGTGCAGCACGTCAAATATCAGAGCTCTCAGATAGCCATACCTGTGTCTCTTCTACCTTATGTTTTCTTCTCTCACATGTAGGGTCTGCTTCTCTTTCCTCCATAGGTTTCCCAAAGAAACCAAAATATCCATCTGTTAAGTGCCTTCTGCTTTTAGCATAATACTTATGCTCAGAATAAAACCACCATACCGCTCGTCACTTTCAGCTACCAATCAGGTCTACTAGCTCTGGTTTTTGAACTGACCAATCACACAGCACTTCAGACATCATCATGTTCATCTTAGTCCCTCAGTCTACAAAGTCAGTTAAGCTCTCTGTACTCATTCCACCATTCTACAGACATATGGACCAATTTAGATATGAATATATTTTCACCACATTTGCTTTCCTGTGTGTTTATATTATTCATTGTGATATTCTCTTCTATCTCATTCCCAACACTGTGCTCCATTTCCATTGGGTCGTCCTCGTGAAACATTTGGTTTCTTCTTCCTGGTTCTGTGTGTTCTACACGTGCCTTGTATTACTAGCAAGATCTCTCTCAACTTTACTGCCATTTTTCTCACTCAGTGTCCCTGATATCTACTCCCCATACCAACAGAAACATATTATTTGAAGAGTTGAAAAATCAGGTTAAGAAAATAGCATGCAGAAATCCTTAGAACCATTTGTTTGTTACAAGCTCATAAAAGCTGCTTTCTTCTTCTCCTTCTCAACAGCTGGAAGGGGAGAGGAGAGAGGGGAGAGGGGAGAGGGGAGAGGGGAGAGAGTGGGGAGAGGGAGAGAGGGGGGAGAGGGAGAGAGGG
Organism: Mus caroli; assembly: GCF_978045245.1. Classification (NCBI taxonomy): domain Eukaryota; kingdom Metazoa; phylum Chordata; class Mammalia; order Rodentia; family Muridae; genus Mus; species Mus caroli. The sequence goes on from NW_028227264.1 coordinate 62,365,460, forward strand.
GGGAGAGGGAGAGAGGGGAGAGGGGAGAGGGGGAGGGGAGAGAGAGGGGGAGAGGATAGAGAGAGGGGAGAGAGAGGTGGGAGAGGGGGGAGGGGGAGGGGGAAGAGAGGAGAGAGAGGAGAGGCTTCCTTACCTTTGAGCCTTTAATGCTCTTCCTTCATCTCTCCCTTATGGTGATGTAGTTATCATGTCTGATGTTACATTATGTTAAGTGTTTCCTCTTGAATTAAAACTCAATTATCTATGCCCTTAATCCCAGCACTTGAGAGACAAAGGCAGGCAGATCTCTGTGAGTTTGAGGGAGTCTTGTGTACATAGTGAGTAATAGGCTAGCCATGGCTTCCTAGTGAGTTCAATACCAGCCATGGCTACACAATGACAATTTGTCTCAAATTAATTAATTATGCTACCACCACTGTTCATCTCACTGGTCTCCAAAAATATTTATTATACAAGTATTAAAATATTTCATTCTACATTATAGTATCCTAGAAGCTAGTGCATGTTTGCTCTCAAGTGAACGATTGTGAATGTGAAATGCCTTGTTACCTCATTAACCAGAGTGTGACAACTGAAAAAAAAAAACTTCTACGAATGGATTTGTAAAGATGCTTTAAGTACTTCGGAAAGTGCCAGGATTTACCACTGAGCCATCTGTATAGTTCAATAAACAAGGGTGACATCCTTAGTCCTGTTTGAAAGGTAATTGTGACATTTGGATCTCTTGAACAGTCTATGTATTCTTATAATTGAGTTCTTATAATTGAATCAATGCATCCATCTTTTATAAATTCACTTAACATGAAAATAGTCCAGTATCCCTAATGTGAATGAGTTGGAAAGAAAGCTAATTAAACTGGTGTAGATTTATTTTAATCCCTTTAAGAACATACAATAATTGCAACTTTTACAAGTACTCTGATACTGCCTTGTGGAGTTTTAATTAATAGATAAGGATGGTCTCTCTAATTAGCTCATCGAAACACTCATCTGAGCAGTGTCAACCCTACATATGCTGCCTTTAAACTGTTTGTGAGTAAACAGGTACTTTGAAAACACTTAAAGATTGAGTGTGTGCTCTTCAGAGAATCTTGGTGGCTTGGCCATGCTCTTTATGTTGTTAACTGTTTTTGCCCACATTCTCTTTTGTAAAGGAGAAACAAGGAACAGAACCAGCAATCTAATGGGTTTGATTGTGTCAGGCAACATACTGACCCATTCCAAATGAGTAGAGGTCACATTAATGTTTTTTGAAGGTATATGAGACACCATGAAGCCTTGCTCTCAGGTGGGCAATCCCAAATATCTAATTTACCAGTAGGCAAAACATTGATTCTTTTCCCTTTTATTTGCAGTCCTGAGGATGGAACCCAGGTATTTGTACATGACATGCTCTAGAACTTAGCTATACTCTTTGCACAAGATGTTAACTTCATTGATTTAGAACATAGTTGGACTGGGTAGTTTAGTATAGCCAGGCTTCTCTTTCTGTTTAATATCTATGAGTCTTTTCTATGTTTTTTTTTTTTTGAAATAAATAAACAATCCAATTTAAGAGAAAGACAAGAGGAGATAGAGAGTGGGCAAATGGGAAAATGAAAATATTTTAAGGATAAAGAAAACTAACCGTCATGATAGCTATTATAATACAGTCCTTAAGCAGTTTCACATGGAAGCACATACATTTGAATTTCTAATGCATGGATCTCATGAGTGAGAACAGCTTATTTTTATTCTCCAGGATGTTTAACACTTCATTGAGGACTTTTTCACTCATTTAAGATTGATTATTGAGTAAGTTCCCCTCCCTCTTTATCTGTATCTCTCCTCCCCTCCCCCACCGTCTATCTCCCTGTCTCCCTTCTCCTCTGTCTCCTTCCCTCATTCCCTTTCTATCAGCAAAGTTCCAGGTACTTTCATGATCTGAGACTACACAGCAAATAAAATAGAGGCTTGCAAACGGTATCAGGTCTGCATATATGAGTGAGTGTGCATGTGTGTGTGTGTGTGTATGTGTGTGTGTGTAAAATTAAACTTTGGCTGTTATGAAATTATCTATAATACTGAAGAAAATGTCTGAAAATAGAAAAGACTAATGCTGTCTCATTCAGTTACCTGGACTAAGAAATACAAACTTTTTAAACATGGTCTTTGTGTCATTTGGTAATAGGGGACCTCCATGTCAATTTGCTCACTTTTTTTTTTCAGCTCTTGCACTTGGCTTTCTACTTGGTTTCTTCCTGAGGCTTTTGAGGAAAACAGGAGAGACAGATGCGCCTCATAAGCCACTTCACAGCTCTTGTTGGCGTACGTGACAAAACAGTTGTCTGGGTACCCTTTTCTATGGGACATTAAGTATTATTTTGGACTAAAGCCTGGATTGAAAGACTGAAGAAAATTGTATTATTATGAGTTTTGGTGTTTTTTGCTTTGCTAGGACATTTGTTAGATTGTGTCTGCCTGGTTTGCATGGCCAGCCCTGCTAGTTTATGACTTCTCTATAAAACACTCTATGTCCCATTCCAGCTGAGAGCTGTCATTTTTTGAGGTCTTTTCACCTCATAGGTTATGTTCTCCTTCTCCAGTGACATATCTGGCAAAGTCCCCTTTCTCCCATTCTCTAGTCACCTGTGTAAACCCACAGCTAGAAGGTCACCAGAAAGGTGATCAATGGCTGTCATAAATGCCTCAGAATGAGCAAGATGAGCTTTAAAAGGATCACGTTTAAAAATTAAAGCACGATTCAGACTCTTGTTGCAAACCTTGGCCCCTCAGATCATCCCAGCTCATTCTGTCTGATACCTTCACAGCTGTTAACTATTTCAAACATGAAACATCCCATGTTCTCTCTGACTTTTAGACTTCTTGATCCTATTTAGTTTTGAAGTATGAGTATATTGACACACATTGATAACACAGGTCACAGGAACCTCCACCAACAAAGAAGGAGGTAAGAGATTGGTGGTAGACTTGAAACTGGACAAGGACTCAAAGTTTACTTAAATGTCTTATAAATAACCCTGGAGGACAATGTTCTATTCAAGGTCATAGAGGATGTTTCAGCTAGTTCCAACACACAGGCCCTTCCAGAATTTTACCTGGTTTTTATTCAGCAATACATTAATGTTTCCTAGATGCATTAATCTTGTTTAGCAAAATTTTATTACATAGTTTTATGCACACACACACACACACACACACAGAGAGACACACTCATGCATCTACCATATCCTAATACACAGCCACAAATGCATTATATATATATATATATAATATATATATTCAACACTTATACATATACATATCTACCCATCCATGCATATATACATACACACAAATACTAACATGTCCATATATACATACATGCAAATACACATCCATATTCACTCATCCCTCTATACACATATACATACAGAGATGTGGTAGCCAGGCCTAGATTAGCCTAAGCAAAGAAAGGCATATTCCTTTCCTGCTAACTTTAGACTTATCTTCAGTATCTGTCTTATCATTTTTTTCGAAGCAACCATGGCTTATCTTTGAAAACTGTTGTGCACTTTGAAACCTAGTTGTCCTCCAGAGTTAGTAGCTCTCATTAAGGATGAGCTTCTAGAGCAAAGTAACCTAATTATAACTAGGATAGCAGCAGATCCCCTTTATCACTAAGCTATAGGTACTAAACACAGTTAGTGAAGCAAACTTGTTTATTAATGAATGCTCTAACCCCATTCCAGCTTATTCTGCATTGGTGGAGACATGGACTGTTTATGAGATTAATGGCTTCACTAACTCTTCGGCATTTGGTTCTTAACTTCCTTTGTGTTCTTTCAAGTCACACATTACAAAAGACTTAGAAATCTTGAGTTTTATACTAGCATCTTCTCATTAAAACAAATCACTTAGGGCTCATTCGTCCAGAGTTTTCTTATGGGAAACTGTTATTTCTCTGAATAAAAAGGCTCTCCGGACTTAGACCTGTACTATCACTGAGGGGAGATGGGAGGAAGGAAGGACTCCTAAGAAGGGAGAAGAAGTGGAAGGAGTCTCAATACAGCTGTGAATAGAAGAAAAAACAATAACCCAATTAAGAAATGGAGTGCAGCTCCGTAGGAGGCACATAAGCACTTGTGCTCTCAGAGAAGAATTAAGGAAATTAGGGATATTAGACACACAGGGTTGTCTTTTCAAAAGGAGAGACATATAACCTGTTTTCTGCCCAGAAGAGGGAACCAGGTAACATAGCCTGGCGACCTCAGTGTCATGCCAGGCCACCCTGGTTCCTCCAAGCACCTTGAGCCTGTTTATCTCAGCTAATTGATAGTGCTATCTTCTTCCAGAATTTTATCAGGAGCATTGTTTACCTTGAGCCTGCTTATTCAGTAAGTCTATCTATAGGAAAGATGTCACATGTACATTACTACAAGAGTTTCGATGTAGCTATGTCGTCAACTTCATTGTAGGCATGGGCTTGAGATAATTATCACCAGGAAACTCCAAGTTGTGCTGTGCTCAAAGATGCCTGAAACAAACTTCCCAGTGTTAGACTCTCAAAGTCTGAACCGATACCAGGAACGGAATCAGGTTGAACTCAAATTCTTCATTCCCTCTCACGAATCAGCACTCTGCTGCTGGCCTTGGTGGCCATGGAGATTCCCCCAGTCTAAACAGTGTATTCCCACAGGAAGAAACACAAATTTCTGAGAAGTATTTAAATGCCCAACATCCTTAGGTATCAGGGAAATGCAGATCAGAACTACTCTGAGATTTCATCTTACACCAGCCATAATGACCAAAATTGCTAAAACAAGTGACAGCTCATGATGGAGAGAATGTGGAGTAAGGGTTGTCTCGTCCATTGCTGGTGGGAGTGCAAACATTGACAGCCACTATGGAAATCAGTGTGTTGATTCCTCAGGAAGCTGGGATTATATCCACATCAAGATCCAGCTAGACCACTCTTAGGCACATACTAGCCAAAGGATATGATGCACATATGAAATCACAAAGGCTTTTGCAGCATGAACAGGGCCTGCACAAGTCTTTTACCAGATGGATTGTCATCAGTGACAGGGAAACAGACACAGTATCCCACCCCAACCCAGAACCTATTTCTAACTGATAACTGCTTACAGATGAAAAGAATTAGTTTTCTTCAACAAAAGAGTCTCCTGTGTATCCAAATACTTTTCAGGCTATGAACCATGCCCAGGAATAGATCGCTAATACAAAAAGAGTTCAGTGGCACTTTTGGAGTTTCTCTGTGTCACAATGCTTTGTCCCTCTGTCAGGACTTCCTTCCTTCCTTCCTTCCTTCCTTCCTTCCTTCCTTCCTTCCTTCCTTCCTTCCTTCCTTCCTTCCTTCCTTCTTTTCTTCCTTTCTTCCTCCTTTCTCTCTCTTTCTGTCTCTCTGTCTCTGTCTGTCTGTCTGTCTCTCTCACCTTACAGTTCTCCTAGTGTTATATAGAATGGTTTCTGGTTTTGTGCTTTTATGAGATTTCTGTGTGTGTCACCATATATATCTTTGCCTCTATATGTGTTTTTTAAGCTTTTTATTTGGCTTTTTCCCTTTCCATTTTTTTCCTATTCTGGTTTGCCTGTTTTTATTTTGTTGTTATTATTATTAATTTTAGGTGCCTGTTTGTACTCTAATGAGAGAAAATCAGAGGGTGTGGCTTTGGGTAGGTAGGGAAGTGGGGAGGATCTAGGAAGAGTTTGGGGAGGGGAAAACATAATCAGAATGCATTCTATTAAGTTATATTTTCAATAAAAGTAAACAAGAAGAAGCAGAGGGTTGGGGGGGGTTGCATACCCAGTTGCTGCTGATTTAGGTTTTCAGGAACATGATGATACGTGTGTGGTCATAATGATGATGTGCCTACTGGAATCCATTGATGTGCCCTCATTGGAACCACCAACTGTTCTGCCTTCTCAGGATGTAGTTTTTCTTAAGTCTTTGGGGGAAAACAGAGAGAGGGAGAAAATGGAAGCTTAGTGTGGGCTGCTAACAGGAAACACTTTACAAAACTACCTCTTGAATGGCAATTGAATATGCTCATTGTCATCAAGCGAATGAGTTCTTGCGTTTGGCAAAGTTGGGTAGGAAAGGCTTTAATTTTGTTCTGGCCGTGGTCCAACGACAAGAGTCTTTTCAAGTGGGGAATTACAGAGCAGGACTGAATGACCCCAAGTGAACTCTGTGTAGGGTAAGCTCTTTAGTGGAGGGTCACTGCTTGCTAATAGCAACTTCGATGAAGAAATGTCACAAATCCTTGAGAGTGTGAGGTTAGCAAGCCATGCACGCATGGACCAGCTATCTTGGTCACCCAACACCAAATGATAATTTGGCTCATCATTAGGTTACAGAGACGTTGTTATTCACATGTTGCATCATATTGCCATTGGCTAAAGGGCTCAAGGTAACGGTTTGTAATGCCAAAGCTTTCAGATGTTTCTGTTCAACAATCCTTCTGGCTCATCTCTTGATCAGTAGATTCCAAGTGAGCCAATCTTTTAAGGGAAGCTCTATTCCGGAACTCTGTTTTGTCTACATAGCATAGAACATTTGGTTACTTGGTAAATCCTGTGATACCTTGGACACATTTCACAGTTTGCATATTAGAGGCTGCTTATTGAGAGAGAGTCAGGATTCTCACTCGGATGACCCACTGGTCAGGACGATGTGAACTCATTGCATTTTTATTAAGGATATGAAGGGATGGAGAAGGGGATCATTATCTCACAGGAGACACATAATATTTTCCAGGCTATGCAGGTTAGAAGGGGAAAAGAGAGATAGGATTTATTCTCCTTCAATATTTTTCTTACTGTCTGTTTATTCAGGAACTTGGTTGTTTTCAATGTACTGGCTCTGCCAGGCTCGATATTTGAACTTGTCCTCAGAGTGAATTACGGCTCTACTTGCCCAGCAACAGAAGCTCATCTCTTTGTCGTTTATTTCTACCATCTACATTTTCTATTGTACTGCCTGCCTCAAAGCCCATTTCTCAAATCAAGTTCTGAGTGTCGGACAACCGGGCATGCTTGCTCTCTATTTGGGGAAATTTACTCGAAGTTTTGTTGTGAGGAATGGCTCCTCACATGATTCTTCTGCTAGAGCCCGTGACTCACCCGAGAAGGAAGCAGAATTAACTAGGAGCATCTGCTTGGCTCAGAATTCCTACACTGAGGGGCGGTGGAAATTAAGCAGCGCATGAAGGAGCAGCTAATGTGCACGAACTCCGTCTACTTCCAGCCCTGACCTCTGGGTCCTCTTGTTATGAACCGAGATAGATCAGGATCATCACTCTTATCCCACAAAATTAACAAATGCCACAGATCTTTGCTTTTGGGTGTGCCCTACCCAGAGGTCCTCTTTAAGCATTTACAAGCACAACATGGCCTGACGTAACTAAGGTGAATACCCGGCCCTTGAAGTTACATATTAGCACCAGCCACAGATGTTTGGGAAATGCATTGTGGGATTCCATTCTTTTGCCTGCCTACTGAGCCTCTGTCATGGGGTCCACAATGCATTTGAGCAGGGGCTTCTTCCCAGGGGAACTGGAAACATACCAAAGTCTAATAATCAGTTCTCCGAGGGTTAAATGATCGAGGGAGAGAATATACCATGTTTAATTAACTGTATGATGACGGTAATCGAATGATTAATTACCTTGTACCTGTCCTCTTTCTCTTACTGATCTGCCAGAGGGCACTTGCAAATGAAATGACTATTTATAGCATCTATGGAGTCGCCATACGGAGGAAGAAGTGTCTAAGTCGCATCCTTTCTGTGTTCACAGCAAATAGGAACACGTTGCCCATCATCTGGTGTTCATGTTCTTCGTGCAGAAACACGGGATAAGGGCAAATCATGCCTCTCTAGTGGTTTTACGCGCCTGAAACCTCAGGATGTCTCATTTAAAGATAGCAAGACCCCAGCCCCAGAGGTTCTGATTTCATAGGCTGGATCGTCAGCGTCCCTCAAGGAGTTCTGAACAAGGATGTTGCTGCTGGTTCAGGGAGCATCCTTGGAACAGCAATGTTCTAGAACATCTTTACACTATCAGCCTGCATGTGAGCTTCTGCTGCTTTGCTTTCTGTTCTCTCCTGTTCCACATTTAGCTTGCCTGTGATTTCTCCTCAGAGAGTTCAGCCCACATCAGATGGGGCATGATTTTTAATGTGCGGGAGCCTGCTGAGCCCTCCATTTCCTGTCAGGATATTGTTCAGAGTCATAATGCACTTTGTCATTTTTTTTTTTTTTCGTTCTCACACTTGGTTTTTTTTTTTCTTCTTCTTCTTTTTTTTTTTTTTTTTTTTTTTAAGAGTTGGCACTCAGATGTTATGTCAGATGAAACTCAGCTGCTTTCTTGTTGAAATGTTTGTAGCTTCACATGTTTCACCTCTGCTGCTATGGGGATCAGTCACCAAGCTGAATGGGGAGTTTGCCCCTTTCTTCTGATGGAACTTATTTATTCTCTTTGGCTAGAACAACTTGAAGCATTTGCAGTTCATTGCTTATTTCTTTGATCATTGCAGAGCAAGAGCTCCTTAGGATAACGGACAAGTTTAGTCTCAAGGTCTGCTTGGTTTGGGTTGCAGTCTGAGGTAGAAAGACATAGTGATAGATGCACAGGAAATAGCTTTGTCAGTAAGGCACCAACTCTTTAGGGTGTGAGGACATGGTTTTAACCACAAAAATCATATTTAAGAATAAGACCAAAACAACAACAGCAAAATGATTGGCATGGTGAACCGTACTTGTAATCACAGTGTTTGGGGGATGGGAGTGAGAGAAAGGCAGCTCGATCATTGGTGTTCACTGGCTAGCTACCCAAGCTTACTGGTGAGAAATTCTGTTTTAAAAACTAGGGAGATGGCACCTAAAGAACAGCATACAAAATTGTCATCTAGCTTACACGCACCCCTTACCCCCAGGCACATACACCCATGCATGTACACACCCATGGGTGCATATACACATGTGCACATGTGTGCTTGAATGTCTTATGACAGTTACAGGCTTGCATGCCCCATGGTTGAACTCAGTTGCGATGGTGACACTTTCCCCTGAACTCTTTGAAGGGATTCTTTGAATATAGGTGTTTCATGTTACCTGGGCTTTTTTTTCCCTTGAATTTAAACAGTCACATAACTTTTTATGGTCCTCACTAAACTTGTATAAGAGTCCATTAATTTGAGACCCATCTCGCTCACTCAGTACTTGTAGGTCACTGAATTTGCCAGATTTTATTTCCTTCATTTATAAAATGCAGATAATGGTGTCTGTACTGTTTATTACCTATAACTCGTATGAGGCTCTGTGATATCCCAGGAAGTGTTTTATAAATTCTCAAATGGTGTACAATCCTGAAGCGTTATTATCAGTGTTCATTACAGTCCTCAGCCTTGTCAGGACACAGAGCAGACTCTTAGAATGAGCTATCTAGCTTGTTTGTGTGCCATCTTTATAGATCTGAGGAAGCTGGCACTCAAGTGCCATGTAATTAAGGTCTTAATAAATAGCTTGAGCACAGCACACAAGGAAAATGAAATGGACTCAAAAGTTTGCTAGCAGTTGGATTTTAACAGTCAGGAGCTTGTAGTGATGGCTTTGCTTCAAACTTCCATTCAAATCCCAAACTTCTTGTGATTGAGACAGATATAGGTCAGGGGATGTTGCACATATCATTTAAAGAACAGGAATTGTGGGGGAGTAAGGTTCCTGGTCTTTGGAGATGCCTTAGTAGGTTTTGTTTGTTTGGTTCAACAACTTAGACTTTTCTCTGTTCTACCTACTTCATTTAAAGGGCAGAGTGAATCAGGGATCTTAGATATTTGGAAAGAGGAAGATTAAAGTGGGCAAGTATGTGTGTTTATGATATCAGAAACCAGATTTGTGAAATGCTAGAGTCTATTGTGTGGGGTTCTCATGGTATTCAGAATGTTAGATATATAATTTACTGGAGATATTGTTTTAATAAAATGGTTTGAAATCAGTTTATTAATATGCTTGGAAACTGTGCATGCTATCCAAACATATATGTATCAAAAAGTTGCCAGAACAAGTGTCTGAAGCTACCTTTTCCAATATTTTTTGACTAGTTTATGGTAAATTAGTCAGTTGACGTCTCCAAAATTTAGCTTACTGATCTACAAAACATAAACAATAAGCCCTAGCTTGTTTATCTTTTCTGAAACACAGATGAAAATACTGCCCACAAAAGAACATTGTCAGCTATAGAACACCGTAGAATGCAATATCTCATAGCTGCTCTTTCTGTATGGATGCAAGTGTAGAGGCTAGTTATAATTATTACAAATTTTAGAAAACTGCATGTAAGAATCTGTTGGCAGGACCATTGTGTGCGAAGCAAGCACATTCTGTAGCTGGTCATCCCCATGCGAAGCCTCTTGAAGGGTCAGAGGAGAGCAGTCCATCCTCCTAAGTCAGCTTCTTTATCATAACCCTAATGAAGCGGTGGAAGCCACACCCTGCCGATTCATCAATGATCAGCCTTGGGAGGAGAAGTAACACTATGAATGGCAGAACCACATTTCAAATCCATCTAGACGACAAGGACAATGATGGGAAGGCTGGAGAATAAAATAGGACAAAGGTATAAATACAATCCTTCAGAGCAAAGATAGCCTATTGCGTGAGTTCAGGAAGGGGTGTTCTGCCTCTGAGGAAGTTGATATAAAACCACATGGGGATTTAGGATATCTCTAACCTCAAATAGGATGAGGTGCGTTTGTTTAGGAGGAAAATGCCAAATAGAAAGACACAGCTGCTTTCCAGAACGATGCGATGTTCAGGATGTTCAGACATTTAGCTACGGAGTCAAGAAGCTGGAGTTCTTGTTCTCATAAAGCCAGTGTCTACTGGTGTCATCCTCATCAGGTCATTTACTGTCTCCGTTTTTTATTTTCCTCTTTACATTCTTACTGAGAATCTATGACTCTGTGTTGTGCGATTTTACAAAGCCCTCTTCTTTGCAGATAATTTTTAGTGAAATAATTTTAGTCTTTGACAGATATCTATCTATCTATCTATCTATCTATCTATCTATCTATCTATCTAAATACATTAAGACATTTGACCCTTCATTATCTTCTGGTATGACCTCCTGCTCCTCCTAAATCCCTCCCCCTTTTCTTTTCTTTCTTCTTTTTTATAAGATTTATTATTATATCTAAGTTCACTGTAGCTGTCTTCAGACACACCAGAAGAGATCTCATTATACCAGATGGTTGTGAGCCACCCTGTGGTTGCTGGGATTTGAACTCAGGACCTTTGGAAGAGCAGTCAGTGCTCTTAACCGCTGAGCCATCTCTCCATTCCCCCTCCCCCTTTTCAACACACCCCACTCTCTCTTAGTTCCCTGTCTGTTCATTTTGAGTTTGACAAGGGTTTGCATAGAGGAACATGAGGTTTAACAAGTCCATTGGTGGCTTCCCACTGCCTATAACACTGAAGAAAATGACTCCTATAACAGAAATTATCATCCTCAGGGAGGGATGGGACCTCATGAGACCCTCCTCTATGTTCACAGTCTCTGTCTTCCACAGATCTTATGCAGGCACCCACAGCTGCTGTCATGAGAGCAATGGCCATGTTGTATCCAGAATCAGTTCTTCCCCGTTCTCCAGTTCTTTCTGACTATCTTCTGGATGCCCCTGGGGCCATGATGGGCATGCACATGGGAGGGTGGTGGTAGTGTTCATTATAGATGTCCAATTAGGAGAGAGGGCTGCATCCCCCCTTATTCTCAGAAATTTCACTAGTTAACTAAGACAACTGAAACCCAGTGCAGGAAGAAGCTTCTATGACGAAGCATGAGGGACTGCCACAATCGGAGTATAACATATATTTAGAACAGTTCAACACGTCCATTTAGCAAAACAGAGACAGTGGCAGGAATTGCCCTCTATTTGTGTTCTTTCCTGTGTGCTGTACCTCCATTCAGAAGACTGTTCCCCTCATAACAGACATGCAATTATTAAATCAAAAGGATTTGATTGCCTAGCAGGTTGCCTAGCAGGTTGGTACTGTGGCAAGCCTGGTCTGCTTCTGGGTCAAGCCTTGAGGACTTTTCTCCCCTGGTGCCCTGAATAGCACCTTTCACACTGTGAAAGCCAGGGAGGAGATGTCTAGGTCTAGATTTTTTTTCCAGCATGGCTTTGTTTTGTTATGCCACCAAGAAACCTAGTATCTTCATCAATATGGATCTTTTGACTTTTGTAATCTGGATGTGTTTTTGCCTGCAATGTATATTTGGGCTCCTCATTAATGAAGTGCTCATGGAGAGGGTCAGAATCCTTGGATCTAGAATTACAGATGGTTCTGAGCAGCTATGAGGATTTTGGGAAAGGAAATTAGGTGTTCTGCAAGAGCAATGAGTTCTCTTTAGCCATTGAGCAATCTCTTCAGCCACATGCAATAGAATCTTGCAGTGTAGTTATGGTGGACAAGTGAAAGAAATGACTGAGGTCTGGATTGCTTTGGGACCTCCATAACTAATAACCCATGGGGTTTTTGTTTGATTACCTGTGCTCTCTGGGAGGGGCCAGCATTATCCTTCCATACATCCTTCCATACAGATTACTTCTTCTTCTTCTTTTTTTTTTAACTTGTATTTTTGGAAAACTGACATATCCCTAGATAAGATAACAACTTAAATTATAGAAAAAAATTGGTGAGACCTAAAATTAGTACAGGTATGCATTCTCTTCTCTTCTCTTCCCTTCCCTTCCTTTCCCTTTTCTTTTTTCTCTTTCTTTCTTTCTTTCTTTCTTTCTTTCTTTCTTTCTTTCTTTCTCTTTTTTTTTTTTTTTGGTGAAACTTGATTTAAGTAAATGGCCTAGTTAGTAGCTATTTTTTAATTTTTTTTTTTTTTTTTTTTTTTTTTTTTTTTTTTTTGCTTAACTTGGTATGTCCCAAGAACCTTTTTTTTGTACCTTTATTTTCTGAAACTTTTAGGTACAAATCTCAGCAGGGTCCATCTGGCTAACTTTCCCTCTAAGACAGATTAATGGAGCTGTATGTGCCTTTACAGCACGCAGGCTTACATATCTAGCAGGAGCCTTTCCAAACTAAGGCCCTGCCTGCTACTTACATTCAGTGTCTCAGACTTCACTGCGGGATGGACAGCTTATCTTCAAAATGATCCAACAATCTTTGCTGCCAGAAATGAGTATTGCTTCTTTCCAAATTATGGAAATATTATCTTTAATATAAGCTTAAATTGAGCAGTGCATGACTTAGCAGTTTTTCCATGCCCCTGGGTTTTGAAATGTACCGGGCTTTTCAGGATAAATTGCATGCATATGGGTTTGCTATGCAATGTTTGAGTATAAGAACACATGAACAGGTAGGTTATGTCATGTTTTAGTGTGACAGTTGGCATAGGAGTGTGTTATGCAATGCTTTAGTACAATACAATGCACACAGATGTGCTACTCAGTGTTTTAAGACATACAGGAAGTTTTATTCATAATCAGTGTTGCATGTTGAGAGGATGTTTATGTTCAACATCAAGTTGCGTTCTTTTCACTTTCCTTAAATATGTTTGTTTGTCCTCATTGACTCTTGGACCCTTGAGCTGGGTTTCAGCTTCCCATATAAAACCAAACATCTTTTCCACAGCCCTATATGAGCTAAGAGAATATATCTGCTTAAGGATATCATGGTCAGAACGATGTGGCTTGTTTCATCCATTTCTCCTTTCTCCTCTTCCTGACGCGTTCCTCTGTGACAGTGTCTTCTTTTCTTCCTGTTCTTTTGTTTAGTGTTTCTTATAGAACTGCCACTGGGTGTAAGTAAGCAGAGGACGTGTTGTCTGCTAAGGTATCTGGCCTCATGTGGTTTATAGTCAAGGAGAAGAATCTCTGAAGTCAACAATTGTAAGGAAGGCCACCGAAATCATCTCAGAACAAATTCAGATATGAAGGCTTGGTCTGTGTGAGAAAAATGCTCTAGACCAGCAGTTCTTAAACCCATGGGTCACGACCCCTTTGTGGGATCAAACACCCCTTTCACAGGGGTTGACTATCAGGTATCTTGCATATCGTATATTACATATCATAAAAATAGCAAAACTGCAGTTATGAAGTAGAAAGAAATACTTTTATATTGCAGGGAGCTACAACATGAGGAACTGTATTAAAGGGTTACAGCATTAGGAAGGTTGAGAACCACTGTTCTAGACTGAGAGAAGGCATATAGCAAAGTCATGAGATATGGAAAACGACAGTAATTATGTCTTCTTTAAGTCTATGTGACTAAAGCTTAGCATACAAATGGAATAAGCTAGGAGTGGAATTTAAAGGTCCATATATTGCCATGGGATTTTTGGTTATGAATCTAAAGAGCGATGTAGACACATCAGACAGTTTTGAAAAGAAAGCAACCCAATTGCTTTACCATCCTTTATAAAAATGTTTTTTTTTTTTTTTTTTTTACTACAGGGTGAAAGGTTGTAGGATTGGCTATATGATGATCATAGAATCCCTGATGACACATGCCACGTTGTATCATGTCAGATGTCCGTGGGTTGACTACCAGAGTAGTTTTATTTGAGCAAGACCTTAGGATCCTTTATTTCATTTTGAAGTGATTTCCCTTAAAACTACCGCTAACACACTGCAGCGTTTTAATTAAGGACTTAGAGACTGCCGGAAGAGTAGATTCGGGGTTGTGAGGGCACGAGGGGTTCAGAGCTGATTTCTCAAGCTCCTGTCACTTTGAATAGAGGAAGAGAGGCTAGAGAAAAGAGTCAGAACACAGAATGTAAGCCCCATTCTTGTCACTAATGAGCTATTTAACTCTTGAAAATAACCTCTGTGGGCTTCCGTTCAATTCTAATCTTCTGCAGGTCTTTGGAGATCCTCCAGGATGAAAACCATTGGGAAGAAAAACCTCTAGGCATTTCTTTGCATTTTAAACCTCTTCATACTCTTCAATCCCAGTGGGCTGCCATATTGAAATTCTAGCTGCAACAGGCAGAACCCTGGCTATCAGAGTCAGTACCATCAGCCTACAAAATTGTCGGTGTAGCCTGGAAACCAGTTTCTTCTGGGGTTTTCTGTCATAGACATATTACTACATGAACAAATCTGAACTGTTCTTTAGGGAACAGACTCCAGAAGCCCTACTATGCTAATATATACGGATGTTGTGTAAGTATATTAGAAAATACCATAGTACAGTGCTACTCAAAACTATTTCTATTTCTCCACTTCTTTCATGGGAACAATTTGCAAAACAAGGGCACAAGGTCCGACACTTGGGAGAACTATCCTAGAGCACAGTGGTCTCCCCTGTTTGCCTATGACCTAGTGATGAGAACCTATGCAGGTAGGGCCATAGATCTTTGCGTTCCAACAACCAGTCCCAGGGGTAGAGCATTAGGTTGTCGGTTAGGTGTCACTGAGTGGATCTAGGTTTGAGAAACTATTAAAACTGCACACTTTCTCATTACTGTCTATCGCTGTCAGAAGTTAAGTCTCTGTCTTTCATTATCACAAACCTCCACATCTCTTGTGTAAGTAGTAATATATAATAACTGGTAATAGATACTGTTTTTGATAGGGTTCTATTGCTATGATGAAATATCAAGACTCAAAAGAAAGTTGGGGAGGAGGGGCTTTATTTGGCTCCCATTTTTCTGTTTATCATCATGGAAGGAAGTCAGGACAGGATTCAAACAGGGCAGAGACTTGGAGGCAGGGGCTGATGCATGGACAGAGGCCATGGAGTGGCACTGTTTAGTAGTTGACTTCCCATGGCTTACTCAGCCTGCTTTCTTATGGAACCCAGGATGTCTAGCCCAGGGATGGATGGCCCCACCCACAATGGGCTGAGCCTCCCATCAAGCACTAATTAAGACAATCCTCTACAGGCTGTCTGTGGCCTGATCTTATGGAGCCCCCCCCCCTTTTTTTTAACTGAGTGTCCCTCCTTTCATATGGCTTCAGCCTGTGTCAAGATGACATAAGTCTACCCTGCACAGGTACTACGGAAGGAAGTGATTGGAACAACTGAAACCCAGAGAACAAGTTACTACTCCTTTTGGCTTGGGGGAATCGGAAAAGTTTTCATAGATCAGACTTGTTTGGCTTCGTCTGGTTTCTCATTTCCTTCCGTAAAACCTGTGCTGACTCCGCTATCCAATTACCAAGAGAAAGTTAAGATTTTGCTGCCTTGCATGTGAGCTCACATGCTTTTCCGAAATAAATTGTGTTTATGTAATAATTTTTACCTTTTCGCCTCGCTCATCACTTCCATCTGATATTACTTTGAATTATATGAATTATACCCCCCTTACAACAGCCTCCGATTGAGCTGAGTGTTCACATTTCTGGTACAAGCTAATAGAATTTTTCATCTGCGTTTGGTGTGCAGATGTTGAACACATGGCTCTTAAGGATGGCATTATTCTTAGGAGGATGACAGTCTTCAAACATTTTGATTAGCACCTCAATTTCACCCACTTCTGCATCTTGAAGTGAGCCTGTGTTTTTATATCCTCCTAGCTCCGTCTTTTACAAAGCTCTATTCTTCAGGAAGGCAATTTTGGTCCTCCGTTTTCTATCTACCGAACTGTTGCAAGGCTTTCAGAGAGGTTTGATAGCTTTTAGTTTCAGAAATTGAATCTTTTACTTAATTCTGCAAAGAGCTCAAAGGAATACATCTGCATCAGGAAAAAAAAATATGACTTAGATCTTTGCAATACCCTGCCGGTGTGTGGTACTTTATAGTTCGTGAAATATATTACCTTTGTGACTTAACCCTCGAAATGCCATCGGAGACCCAAAGAAACTGGAACTCTCTGTGGTTACTGTGCCATTGCACATGATACAGCTATTATATACAATAGCTAGATTTTCACAAGTGTTTCCAAAATACAAGTCAGTTTAGGTTTACTTCTGGCTGTAAACTCAGGAAATGATAGATATCCTATTACCTTGTGGGAATTCAAACAGGACAGGAACCTGGAGGCAGGAAATGATGCATAGAGGTTTGATTTTGTAAATCCATAAATACATTTTGTAAAGCCGTAAACAAAGAAGTTTTGGTTTATAAGCCCCAGACACATAGATATTTTAATCAGCCACACCTCTCTATAGCTTATATAAAATAAATTGCTTGTGGAGCTTTGGTAAGATTGATAAATACTGCCACAATTAAAACAATGTCATAGGATTAGTTTTTAAAATTTCATAGCACTTCTTTGTGGTGCTTCCTTCCCATTCCTTCCCTAGAAATCATTCTAAATAACAAGGACAATCACTTAATTGTTCTAAATAATTCGTATCAGATAAATTATATCCAACATAATGTGAGGATTGTATATTGATCCCTGCAAGCAATCTTTTATATTCACGTTGAACTGAAGGGACTGGTAGTGGCAATTCACCCAAGAGGTTTTCTGCAGATGATGGCATTGTTGGGGGAGTAATTCTTAAGAGAGTCTGGTGAACTCAGAATGAAAGCAGGATGAACTGGGGGAACATTTTGGTCTTGGAGCAAGATGGAAACTGAGCTGAGGGAGTAATCAGGGCTCCACGCAAATATAACATAGATGTTACCTTTGAGACAAGTAGAGACAGAGTAGCGAGAAACTGGAGGACACAGGAAACTTCTGGGACATGGAAGGAATAGAAGTCAAGGCAGAAAGAAACAACTGAGGTGCGCCAACCCCTCCCCAACAGACAAATTGTCCAGGAAGCGAAACAAAGCTTTCTCTCCCCCAACGCGATAGTTTTATTGGTTGTTTGGGAATGTCATCTGCACCTCGATCAGACTTACTTCCGATCAGACTTACTTCCGAGTTCTTCGGGTCCTCACCTCTACACTTCTGAATTGCCTTCCTGTCCCAAAATGAAAACAACAACTGGTTTGTGCTGCTCATTTACTTACTGGTACATAATCAAACAACTGGTGGCCAGCTCCTTAGAAAAACCTGAGTCCTTCCCATCTGCATCCCTACCAGAAGCAGTCAACTGTGGAAAGCCCCACTTCAGCATTTATTTTTAAGAGTTCCCTTGGATGGCTTCCTTTTTAGGAGTGGGGTCGGGTGAGGTAGGGGAGGGAGTTTCACAGAAGCTGCCTAAGTCTCTCTCCTTTTTAAAGTAGGAAAAATGTATTAGAATTTTCTGAATAAGCTTCATTTTTTGAGTAGACATACACACACACACACACACACACACACACAAAACAGACAAAAACCCCATGATTTACTGCTTTAAAAATATTTAGTGTTTGGGTGGATTATTTTTTGATGTCTGTTACATCCATTTGATTATAAAATTATTTAACTCCATACTTCTTTGTTTAGCTTTCTGGATAACTGGTCTATTGGTGAGAGTGGGTACTGAAGTTACCCACTATCGCTCTATGAGGGCGTGGTTTTCTCTGTAGTAGTAGTAGTCGTCGTCGTCGTCGTCGTCGTAGTAGTAGTAGTAGTAGTTATTTGTTTCTGGTTTTGTTCCTTTCTTTTTCTGACATTTTAAAAAATTGGGTCGCTTTGTATTTGGAATATAAGTTTAGAAATTAGAAATAGAATGTTTTTTGTTTGTTTGTTTGTAAATGATGTTTCCTCTAAAGATTAGGCAGTGCCCTTTCTTTTCTGTTTAGTCTTGATTTGAAGTCTATTGTGTAAAATGTTAAAATAACCATGTTGTCTTGCGTCTTGGTTCTGTTTGCTTGCTATACCGTTTTCCTAGTTATTTATGCTAAGGTAGTATCTGTTCTTGATTGCGAGGCATATTTCTTGGAGGTAGCAGAATGGTGGATCCTCCTTACTGATCCAGTCTATTAGTCAGGGTCCATCCTACCCACCAACCCCACCCTGTAGGAAGCAGAATTGAGACCATTGATATTGAGAGTTATTATGGAGCAGAGCTTATTAATTCATATTGCTTTGTTATTGTAATGTTTGCTTTTTTATTTTGTTTTGGTTATGGAATTATGTATTCCTTGTGCCCTCTTGGGATTAGTTAATTTTCACTTTAAAGTTTTCCTTCTAGTGTCTTAGGTAGTGCTGAATTGGTGAACATAAATTGATTACATTTGTTTGTAACATGAAATGTCTCTCTTTCTCTTTTGATTGTGACTGATAGCTTTGCTGGGTATAGTACTGTCCAGCTAGAATTTGTAGAACACCCATCCAAGCCCTTTTGGCCTTCAGAGTCTCTGCGGAAAAAGATCAGATATTATTCTTATGGGCTTGCCTTTTTATGTCTTTGTCTTTTTTTCCTTGCATATTTTAATATCCTTTCTTTGTTCTCTATATTTAGCTATCATATAAAAACCTCAATAGCAAGAACGGTTTATTTCTTTTTGAGTTGTTGGCCAAAGGAGTCACATAGATCTCTACCCAAACATTACAGGCTATTGCCAGTGCTTTTGTACAACATGGCAGTAAGAGCCCATTGTATTAAAAAAAAAGTACATATTTGTGTTATCAAACAAGGAAAGAGACTATCTGGGGATCAACTAGAAGCATTACCCCTGCTGACTAGCATCTATTTTTTTTGAAAGGTACTATATATGTTGTTGGGGGTAGAAGGATAATCAACACTCTTATTCACCTATGATGCCTGTAGGTTAGACTAGCAGTCTGCCTACAAGACGCCCACTGGTATGATGGGGACACAAATGTTATTAGAGCAACCAAGGCTGTACTTAAGGCCTGTTCCATGAGATTGTGCCCACACCTGGCACTGTTGGAGACTTAACCAACATCCTCTTTGCAACTGATAGTTGCTGGGAAGAGAAAATCAGTTTTCTTCAGTGGAGTGCCACTGCATTGTGGAGTCAACCGAACTGTAGGGAAAGCTTCTTGTAGCTGGCTTTGGTTATTCTCTTTGTGTTCTCTCTCTCTCTCTCTCTCTCTCTCTCTCTCTCTCTCTCTCTCTCTCCCTCCCTTCCCCCTCCCTCCCTCCTCTCTCCTCAATCTGTATGTGTCTGTCTTTCTGTCAATATGTTTTTATTGCTTTATTTTTAAAAGCAAAAAAGAACATAAAATTGTGTGGGTAGGAAGGGGAGATCTAGAAGGAGTTGAAGGAGGGGAAGCAATATTATCTGACTATATTAGTTTTGTTTTTGTTTTCTGCAATGCAGTATGACCTCTTTATTCCAAACAAAGTAATGATACAGATAGAAAGAAAGAGTCTTTCAAGTATGTTGGGGGCCTACATGAGTGGGGTACCTGAAGATACTAGGTTATTACATGGGGCTTTTTTATGGGACATGCCTGTCTATAATACCTGAGTGTCACATCATTACTCCTAGAATAGACTGTGTTTCAGTGCTTGAGTTCAGCATGAAACATTAGTCCTTAAGTCTAGGCCAGGAAGTGTGAAAAAAAAAAAAAAAAACAGAGGGGAATGTTGAAGTATTTCAGCTCTAGTGGAAAGGAGAGCATGCGCAAAGCTACTTCATCTGTCCTGGCTGATTTCTCAGCTTTCAGGACTCATCCTACAACATACGTTGTATAGAATTCTATAAATATATTTTAAAAATATATTGGTCCTGGATGGAGATGACTTGATTGTTTAGCCCTTGCTGTACAAATCTAAGGTCCTAATATGAATCCCTAGAACCCATTTTAAGCTAGATGTGGTCCCGAATGCCTGTAATCTCAATGTTCTTGAGGAAAGACGAGAAAGACAGAAGGAAGCCTGGGGTTTGTTTCTGTCTTTATCCTGGTTTGCACAATGGTAAAGAACAAAGAGCCCCAAAGCTGGAAAACAGCACCTATATGACTGTCTTCTGACTACCAGACGTAACTGAACACACACACACACACACACACACTCATACGGGCACACATACAAGGATAAAATATTTTATTGAGTACCACTTTATACCAAGCAATGTTCTAAGACACTGGTTCTCAACATTTTTAATGCTGTGACCCTTTAAATCAGTTGCTTATATTGTAGTGACCTTCAACCGTAAAATTATTTTCATTTCTACTTTGTAACTACTTTTTCTACTGAATATATTGATATATGGATATCAATATCTGTGTTTTCTGATGGTCTTGGGTGACCCCTGTGATAGGGCCATTTGACTCCCAAAGGAGTGGCTGTCATAGGTTGAGAACCACTGTTCTAAGGGGTGATGAATGGATGTAGTTTTAATATGTGGACATTTGGAAGGGCACCATCATGTTGTAAGTGTGTGAGGCTGGGGGGAAGGACTCACAGAGACAGAGGATATCTGTGTATATTTTATTCCTGAAATAAACGTCATTTAATGGGCCGTATAGAAAAGCTGCCAGAGTAACAATACAGTGAGATCCCACCTGCCTCTCACCCTGTTTCTTCCACAGTTAACACCTAATATATAACTATGGCACACTTTCAAAAACTAAAGTAAGGCTGACATTGCTACCCTGATTCTATTCCCTCATCTCTGGCTGCAGTCTGACTTTTCAGATGTTGCTAAGGTCTCCCCGATCTCATTTAAGGTTCGCCACAACATTGGGTACAACGGATCACTAGGTGGTGTAGTCAGTGGAATTTTCATAGGCTTTCCTTGTTTTGATGACCTTGAACATTTTAGGAGCACTGGTCAGGCAATTTTTAGAATTTGCTTCAATTTGGTTCTGTCTGATGTGTCTCCCGCATTGTCTGCCTTTGAAATAGCAAATGCAAGTTCTATCTACAAATCATAAGTTCATTTCATTAACTGTGTATTTGGATTCTGTAGACCTTTAATCTTTCGTGCACAACAAGATTCTCATTCCCCCCAAGGTCTCTCTTGCATTACCTATTCATTTTAGGTGCCCATTTAGCATTTCAGCAGACCAGAATTTCCTGGAAAGGAATGCTTCCATTCAACATCAGGAGACATTTTAATAACAGATTCTAGGAAACCCTTTTGGAGATGTTGAGGCCTTCAAAGATGTAATTTCTAAAGTCCATGTTTAGAATTGCAACATCAGAGGGGAAGGCAGTAGCCATGGTATCACCCCAAACTCAGATCTTCTCATGGGTTTGTTTGAACATTGTATAAGTTGTTAAAATGGGTACCCTGAATTATAATATATAGCCTTTGTTATACTTGGCTTTTTTCTTTGATGCCAAACTCTCCCTTGGTTTTAAGCATGCAAAACTGAACAAAGATTTGCATACACACGCGCATACACACACATATAATTCATTTAAATATATATATACACACATATATATATCATTTGTTTAAGTATATATATGTATATATATACACACACCATTTGTTTACATATATATGTGTATGTTTATATACATATAATATATATTATATATAATTTATTTCTCTCTCTGTACATACACACACATATATATACATATATATGTATATATATGTATATATATGTGTGTGTTTATATATGTATATATATGTGTGTGTGTGTGTGTATAACTTTTTAAATGTGGCATTTTTTAAACATCAAGAAACATATTTGGACCTACTCTCTAGAAAAGTGGTATGGGATGTCTACTTAATTTTTCTTCTGAAACAGAAGAGAAAATGGCCACATTCTCTCCTATTTTATTTGCCCACTACATGAACTTCCATTAATTCTGGTTTGTAAGACTTTTGGAAATATGGTAGCAACTTTGCAACCTGATGGAAACCATGAGCTCAGAAGTGATTCTGGCCCCTCTTGAGTTATTAGTATTAATAACATATTCACTGAACATATAACAACAGTTCAGTGAATAATCAATGGTCTGAGTGCTGCCATTGTGGAGGGTCAACATGGGGCAGGGCCAGAAGCTTCACAAAGGTGCCGATATCCAAGGATAACCAAGAGGGTTAGTGTCTGCACATGACACATGCCATCCTTCTGTAAAGCTGAAATCTCTACTTACGATGCTAGAACGGTGTAAATTCTACATGGTTTGCTACACTACCCTGCCAAGGTAAGATTGATAAGGAATCTGGTGAGTTCAGCACAGTTTTCTTGCTGAATATTTTCTATCCAGTGGTGGTTGGCAGTGGATGTAGAACTTGCAGATGCCAGGAGACCACTTCATATAGGACGATGAAGTAAGTTTTAGGATCCCTGTGGCTAGGGATCTGGCTCGGGTGAAAAGGCGCTTACTGTGCAACCGCTGGGATTCCAAGTTGGATTCCCGAAATTCACCCAAAAAATACCAGATACAGTCTGCAACCAGTGCTTGTAACGGCTGGAGCTAGGGAGAGGGATGCCTGGGGCTTTATGTCCATCGAGTCTTGCTTATTTCGAGAGGTCCTTGCTAGTGAGACACTGTCTCAGAACAATAAACGAGTTAAATAAGTACCCACAAAACTCAACAGAAGTTGATTGATTCACCCCTGGCTTCTACATGCAGGTGTAAGTGATGCACACCCAGACACTCATTTGCCCACACATATTATTAACACACAAATCTTTCATGGGCTAGCCCTGAGTTTACCATTAGCAGCAGATGTTTTCAGCTCTCCCTGGTGCCTTGCATCTTGCTCATACATTCATGTGTTCAGATGACCAATTTTCTTATCTCTGTCTTCCTGAATGCCCCGCCCCCATCATCTCTCTCTCCATTCATCCTTCTGATAGTAAAATATGTTATACAGAAAAATAGTCATTAATAGAGAAGTACGGGTGTTTTTGCTTTGAATTTTGGCTAGTTTTAGCTTCCTAAGACTGAAACCAGCACAAGCTGGCCTCAAACTTGTGGTCCTCTTGCATTTACTTCCTCAGTATGAAGATCACAAGGCAGGCACCGTCACACTCGTCGGACTATGACATTTAAAAATGCTTTAAAATCCTCACTACTGCCTCCATTTCGATAGGAAGATTAGACATTAAAATAGAGAGCAGTCAAGATTTTGCTCTAGTGACCACTTAGATTTTATGACCAAACAGGATAATAGCATTTCCAAGCTTTATCTGTTTTCCTTTCTCTTCTCTTCATCGGAGCTAACGGCAGCCACTGGCATCTTCCCTGATTCACTGTGGAGAACTCTCTCCACCACCTCATGTGAGCATGCTGTTGATCCGTGTTTCCCTGGCCTCTACACGTAGTTGCCCGCTTGATAGGAGCCCTGCGAATCTGTAGCTCGGGAGAACAGTCCCAGCTCCCCTTCCATGACTCACAAAATCCTGACTTTGTAGGAAGTGGTAATTTTAGTTGTCTTCTTGGTGGGCCCTGCCACAGAGCCTCTCTTTTGTCTGTTCCTGCCTTTGTGTGTGTGTCTAGTGTGGATCAGATGCCTCACAGCAGCAGAAAGCGATAATCCGACACCTGCAGGAACGCCAGGCTTCCCTGCTCACAAAATCAATCCGCAGGGCTCGCTCAGCACAGCCAAGATGGTACTTTCTTTCCTGGCAGCCCTTGCTGGCTAGCAAAGGGTTAGTTGAAGAGGTTTCATCTGTAAGCATTTATGTTTCTTTTCCCTGCTTCACCCTTATAAGTAGTAGAAGTAGTAACTTTCTCTAATGGGATCTGTGCCCCGTGGTTAAAAATAATGGCGACAGATAAGAATCTATAGTGAAGGCGTTTAATTGCAGTCTATTGCGTGTAGCTCTACAGCCCCATTTAATGTGGCGTTGAAGAAGAATCCAAGGACACATAAGTGCTCTAAAGGTGTATTTGGAGGACTCATCTACAGGGGAATGAGTATGTTTCAGTAATTGTCCTTATAAATCTTGCAAAGTGGTGGGTTTCCAAAGAAAAATTCCTCGGAGAGTTTTCAGCAGATCCTGAATAGCATCAGTTACCACTCCTGTGTCTCTTTTGATTGATTAGCCGTGGTGGCTCAGGACACTTGGATGGGAAGGATTCTGAAGATCAGTCGTAAAATGCCACGATCGATTAGTGATGCCTGGTATGGACATCAAAGAAGCAAAACATGATTCAAATGTTTGTCATTCCCACAGTTATCCTTTCTTTTAGTCCACACATGGCAGCTATAATTATGTATACTCCATGGTGTGGCTCATTAAATACACAAGTAAAAATGTGAATCATAGAAACGGTGTTTCAATCATTCTTCTTTAAGCCAAAATGTAGCCGTTTTTGCGTGCTGTGGCCCTAGGTCTGAGCTGCAGTAGACAAAGGACGTCCTGAACAGTACTGTGAATGCATGTTAGTAAAAGTCTATACCAGACCAAGTGTCTCCATAAAGAGACAACTTCTTTACATTCTGAAGGAAAGCTATCGGAGGGGTGACAGACACGATGTCTTTCCAGCTTGTAGAAAGCACAGTGAACACCTAGGCTCTTAGGACTCAAAATTCACCAGGGAAAACAGAAAATACTCTACATTTGCACAGTACTACTGTGTGGCTGAGGTCCTGTTTTCACTGGCAATGTGGAATTTTCCATTGTGTGCATCACTGAATCCTTGGATTCCTTTAATTCTTTACTGTCACAGTCTTGGAAAAAAATTCCTGTTAAATTCTCTTGTTTCTATTGATCTCCATGGTCCAGTCCCTTGCATTTACTCAGATGTTTATAGCTGAAACATGCCAATAATGATATGAGACCTGATGATAAAATATCATATGCTTGGAAATAATTTAGTATACCATATTTCATATTAGGGCTTCTGGGTTTTCACACAGATTAATGTATTTTATGAAGACTATCCTTTCTTTGGTCCTTTGTTCGAAACCCTTGAATGTTTATAGTAGTTTTTCTTTTTCCTGAGGAACTTTATAATAGAATTTATGTATTTGCTGAGAGGGGAGAGAGAGAGAGAGAGAGAGAGAGAGAGGAGGAGGAGGAGAGAGAGAGAGAAGAGGGGAGGGGGGAGAGGGAGGGGAAGAGAAGAGAAGAGAAGAGAAGAGAGAAGAGAAGAGGAGAGAGAGAGAGAGAGAGAGAGAGAATGAGGGAAGAGGGGCAAAAAGAGCACTTGAATTTCCTTCAAATATGTCTCTTAATTAAGTAATTCTAAGCAACCTCAGATGTCGTTAATGAATAAGAAAACATATTGTAGTGGGTGGATATAGGTTGCTGAGCTATTGAAGACAGAAGGGAGGCCTAGTATATATGAATATGTTATAAGAAAGATAGATTATGTTTGCATATAGCAAAGAGAACTTTGGTTCAGTATTTGGAGTTTTACTACTAAGAATTATTGTTCCTTGAAGAGACCAATGTATTGTGTTGAGTCATAACCAGGAATTAGGAGCTTGTTTCATAAATAGTACTAAGTCAAACAATCCAAGAAGCCAGAAGCCACGGAGGAGCCTGTCACCAATCTGCAACTAATATGGGCTTTAAAAACCCAGTCTCCTTTTTGTGTATTTCTGTATTTGCATGCATTTATTATTTAGTCATTTCTTCCCTTTAACAAATATCTGTTAACCAGGCATGGTGGGACATTTCTTTAGTCCCAGGACCTGCGTAGCAGAATCAGGTGGAGAATAGCCTGGTCTACATAGTGAGTTGCTGGACAATCAGGATTGCATTGAGAGACCTTGTCTCAATCAAAACCTAAATCATAGCAAGTGCCTTTTCAGCACTGAAAAATATCCTTGTTGAATGTGTGTTTCTCTGTACATATCACAGGATTGTTATCGTCATCATTGTCCTCCTCCTCCTCCTCCTCCTCCCTCTCCCTCTCTCCCTCTCCTCCTCTTCCTCCTCTTCTTTGTCAGGTGCCATACAGTTCATCCTATCAGTGATTTCACTACCTTTCAATGTATTTACAAAGTTGCAAGCAAACATCTAATTGTAGTGTATTTTCATAATCTCAAAGAACCCCATGTACGTTGCTGCTCATTTTTATTCCCTCTCTCAATCGTTAACAGAGCTTGTTTTACTTTGTTTCAATGGATTTAAGTTCTGTGGCCATATTAATTTATTTTGTAAATTATTTATTTTTAATGATGTGGCAAGGACCAACCTTGGCTTGGAGAGGGGTTCTGGGAGAAGGGGTAGGTATCTGGGAGTGACAAAAACAAGGAACTTGAAATCAAACACTGGGTTCAAGCTGGAAGCCTATGATCTGCTCGAGACAGCTTTCTAGATTGCATTTTCTATGTTCTGCTTCCGCTGGAGATCTCCAGTCGGCTCTCTCTCTATTTTCTGCTCAAGACAGTTCTCCAAGAAGTTCTCCCTTGCTATTCTAACAATTCCCTGGAGCTCATCTCTTACAGCTCTTAAGCCCAGTTTTTTATTTTACGTATCAATCCAGTCATTTACTCCAGGTTCCCTTATCTAATGAATCAACATCCCATGACCCCAGTCCCTCGATTCTTAGGAGACAGCAACCACCTTTTTAAAATTAATTAGTTTATTTATTGACATTCCAAATGTTGTCCCTTCTTCTGGTCCTCCCTCCCAGAGGTCCTCACTCTATTCTACCACTTTGCCTCTGAGAGGGCAACCTCCCCAAGACATCCCTCTTACCTGGGACATCAAGTTTCTACAGTATTAGGCACACCCTCTCCCACTGATGCAGGACAGGGCAGTCCTCTGCTACATATGTTCTGGGGACCTTGGACCAGCCATGTATACCCTTTTGTTGGTAGCTTAGTCTCTGGGAGCTCCCAGGGGTCTGGATTAGTTGACACTGTTGGTCTTCCTATGGGGTTACAAAACCCTTTTGCTCCTTAAATACTTCCTGTAACTCTTCCATAAGGGTCCTCTACCTCAGTTAAATGGTTGGCTGCAAGTATCTGCTTCGGTCTCAGCCAGTGGCTGGTAGAGCCTCTCAGAGTACAGCCAGGCTAGGCTTCTGTCTACAAGCACAATATAGCATCAGTAATAGTGTTAGGGTTTGATCCTGCCCATGGAATGGATCACAAGTTGAACAAATTACCTGAGATTGCACTTTCCACCAATCAGACTGGCTAAGATCAAAAACTCAAGTGACAGCAGATGCTGGGGAGGATGTGGAGAAAGAGGTACACTCCTCCATTGCTGCTATGATTGCAAACTGGTACAACCCCTCAGGAAATCAATCTGATGGTTCCTCAGAAAATTGGAATTAGTTCTACCTGAAGACCCACTCCTGGGCATATACCCAAAAGATGCCCCACTGTACCAGGAAGACATATACTGCACTATGTTCATAGCACTTATTTTTATCATTGCAAAAGAATTCAGAGATCTACCTGCCTTTGTTAAGCACAAATGATCAACTTGCTGGGTGGGATCTCCCCCTACGCTCCAACCCCCACCTGAAATTTCCATTTCTGCAGTTCCTGGGCCTAACCTTGCTGTGTCCCAAGGTGACCCTGAACTTAGGAATTTGTCTGACTTTGTAAGCATAAGCAATAAAAGCTTATCTGGGTGGGATCTCCTTGATCACTACTCCCTAAAACTCTTTATCCCCTTCCTTAATGTCTTTCTGACAAACTGGCTCATAAAACAGCTGCTTTTGTTCATTTAGATTCATGAAACCCCTGTGTAATTCGTATTGCATCATTATATTTTCATAATTGAGAAATTATATATTTTTGAACTCATCTTTTTGGAGCTCTTTCCCACAGCCTTAAGGACTATCCTAAAGGTCCTAGCTGAGACATTAGCCACACCTTTGCCTCCAGGACTCATGCTGTCTCTGATTATTGTGAAATCATTAACATTAACAGGGAGGATATTCCTTAAATGAAGAGTATGGAAATATGTGCATTATTATACAACCAAGCCTTATACCCATAGCAGCCATCAACACTTGTGGAGGTCTATACCTACTGGCATGTTCCACGGGCAGGAGCCGTATCATCCATACCATTACCAGACCTTGTAATATATATGAGCATGTTTGTATGTCATTATGTATGTGGACAAGATTATGGTACACTCAGAGACCAGATGAGGATGTTGGATTCCAGGAACTGGAGTTACTGGTGGTTGATGCTGGTACTGCCTGTTGTTGGTGCTGAGAACTGACTGGGGTCCTCTGTGAAGTCAGTATATGTTCTCAGTCTGTGTGCATTTCTTCAGTCCCAATGTATGATGTGACCTTTGTGAGTTTTCATTCATTTTCAAAGGGACTTCATGCTGAAACTACTGTGAGTGTTTCATTTGTCTTCAGCATTGAATAATAGCACATATTTGCAACCATGTCACTGGGAATCTCTAGGAATTCCATTCCAGTTCCTTTCTTCTCCCAGGGCCACTGATCTTTCACTATGG
This sequence comes from Mus caroli, assembly GCF_978045245.1. NCBI lineage: Eukaryota > Metazoa > Chordata > Mammalia > Rodentia > Muridae > Mus > Mus caroli. Next base: position 62,394,574 of record NW_028227264.1, read on the forward strand.
ATGCATGCTGTTGGCTTTTGAAAACCAACACCATTGTGTATGACAATAGGGAAAGCTGAAATAGCAAAATCTTTTTTATTTTTTTTGGTTTTGTTTTGTTACAACACAGGTTTTCATTGTTGTTGTTGTTGTGTGTGTTTTACCCCTCTTTAGTGCTCATACCCCAGACTGCTTTAGACCTTTGGCTAATATCCAGAGATCAGAGAAATCTAGTTATGACTCTTTTGCTTTCATCCTTATACTTGTATAAAGAAGAAAATCTTGAGAATCATTACTGTACTGCTTTTGTAAAAGTTGCTATTTTGTGTTAATATGTAGACTATCAATTAGCTGAAAGTTTGCATGTGTGCTTCCTGGATATACACATGCTCTCATGTTAATTTTCCAGTGCTCTTCTTTTCCTTCTGAACTATTAAATGTCTTCATTATTTTAATGTATAAAAAACTTAAAATGCCACAGGGGATCAAACATTTTCTCTAGAATTTCATTGTCTTTGAGAAATAATTTATATTAATAAATAAATGATGTTTGTATAAATTATTCATCATAGCTTGACCCTAAGTGAAATTCTGAAGGCAATTTTTGCTTGAAACTTTTCACTCTCAGTCACCTTTTAGACTCTTTTGTCTCAATTTCCTTTAAAAATGGATTTTCTTTCTTTCCCTTTCCCCTCTAAATATTTTGCTAGATATAATATTGCCTACACTGGCAACCTTTATTCTTCCTAGTTATTATCTATCTATCTATCTATCTATCTATCTATCTATCTATCTATCTATGTATCTATCTATTGTCTATATATGTATGTATGTATGTATGTATGTATGTATCTATCTATCTATCTATCTATTGTCTATGTATGTATGTATCTGTCTGTCTGTCTATCTACAGATTACAGAATATCTATACTTGTTTGAGATAACTTTTGAGAGCCAATGTTCCACATATTCCATAGCAGCAGTGACTCCACCATTCACCAAGTTTCTTGGCTCGGTCATCTTACAAGGCATCTGTGATGATTCTTCTTCCCTAGTTTATCATCCATCTTGTTGAGTCTTATTTTCTAGGGTTTCTGCTACCTGACATGCCTAGCCTTCCTTCCAGGGGAAAGCATTTGCCTCAAAGCCTTGTCGTTCTGGACTTCTTGTGCACTTCCCTTTCTCTCTCTCTTCCTCTCTTCTCTCTTGCATTCTAGTTATTTCTCTTCCTCTCACCCATTCTGCATTCTTTCTTCTTTCCGAACAAGACCTATTTGATTGTTTGCCTTCCCGACTTAGAATTGCTTTGACAGAGTTTCATGTAGCTCAGGCTGGAACTCTAAAAGAAGCCAAAGATGGCCTGCAACTTTGGATCCTGAAATTATAGGTGTGTACCAACACACATAATTTATGCAAAGCTGTGGCTTGAACCTAGGACTTAATATATGCCAGCAAGCACTCTACCAGCCTAACACTCACTCTAGCCACACTTATAATCTATCAAATGGTACTTTATTTTTGAATCTTTCACTTTTCTCCAGTCAAGGAGTATGAGCTTTCTAGGGGTTGGAATCGCATTGTCTTAATTTTCAAAAATCTCCCTGTCCTTTACAGTGCCTTGACTGTATTAAAACGTAATTCATTTATGCTCAAAGATCTTTGGGCTCTAGAAAAATTTACTAAATTAATGGACTAATTGCATGTGAATTTTCTTATCCATGAAGTTATTGTTGTGTCCTGTCTGAAACAGTTCACGGTACTGATGTATTGAAGTGGCATTGGAGAGTTAAAGTTTGCTAACTCTGGTGGAATCCAGGCGCCTGACAAGCATGTCTTACATCAGAGATTTTCAATTGTTTCACAAACTGAGTAGACACCTGTTATCACCAAATAAGATACCAGAATGCTTTTAGTGATAATGAATAGGAGGAAGAAAAGCCTCTTGTGTGTTTCATTAGACAAGATACCAAAGACACCGCTGACAGGATAAAAATGCAGCAACTGGAGAGTGACTGCCACAGAGAAATCTGTCTTCGATTAAGAATTTAAACATAGGTGTTACATGAGCAAGGGTCTTGGAAGATGAGAAAAATCAAATACTGGAGATCTCTGAGCATGCTGCACTTGCAAACGCCATGGGCTTCCTTTTGTGCTCATTAAGCTTACAGAATTGTCTTCACATTTATGTTCCTTCAGCAGATATCTATAAAGACTAAGCAATGAACAATTATCATAATGCATCCTCAGAAGCTATTAATTAAAAAAAAAAATGTCCAAAGTAAGTGTTGCTGTGGTTTCATCAAAACAGTGACAAAAATCAGAGATGTTACTTAATGTTCAAGAGAAAGTGTGCACCCAGGATTGAAACCCTCACTCTCACAGGTCAGTGAGTTTCTGGCAGGAATTTGCATTCATTCAATTGCGATTTCTGGTAAATGATCTTTCTGTATTTATTTAACGTGCATTTGTGTTTGTGTTTATGCGCAGACATGCTGCTGTGCATTTATGGAGAATGATTTTGGGGAATCAGTTAACTCTTTCTGCCTTGTGACTCTCTGGTATTCAAATCAGCTGTCAGCACTGGTGACAAGCCTCTTTCCTGAGTGGGCCGTACTGCTGGAACTGCAGTAGCTCTTTTAATTGATTATTTAGCAATAAGGAAACAAACCTTTTTCCTCTTTCTGAGAGAAAGAAAAGGATGGACAAGAAGCCTGGTGGCCAAGCTGGATTTCTGCAGCTCTTTCATAAATGGCTTTCGGAGCATTCAGTGACCCAGAGTAGTCACTACTTTAAATGTATTCATTTATGTGCTCCTCATCACACGAAGTAGAGACGGAGTGTGCACATTAGGAAATGGGGGTCTAAGTTAAGGCGTCACCATGCTAGGGTTGTAAGTCTGACTGTCTAGTTCTAGTTCATGGATTCCAGACATTATGGCATGTTGTCTCTCGCTCTACCTCACTCAGTGAATTACAACTTAACCTTATTGCTATAATATGATATACAATTATATTCTGTATCTACAAACTAAGTTCACTCTCACCACTCTGCAGCCCTCAAGATTTAGATCCTGTTATAGGAAATATTCACAAATAACCTCTGCACTAAGTTCACTGTGTTCAGCACAAGTTTAGATACACACATACTTTGGGTTCATTGGCCTTAATCATCTTTGGAGATTTGCTCCATTGAGATTCATTGGTTTGATTTGTTGTACCAAGAAGGAAATGCTCAGTTTTCGGCATGTGATGGATGGATGGTCAGTATGACAACACTGAGAAAGGGGAAACCAGCTTGGTACTGAGACATCGAACCCAATTGACTCAGCGAGACAGAAATAGTCCATGCTCCGAATTCAGCTCAAGAGGCTGTAACCTAAGTGGAACTGGTGTAGCCTCCAAGAACACTCAGGGATGACACCCACGCACCTCAGAGGCATTGCTCACATGGCACTAGAAGGACACTTGCCATTTTGCCTAGTGCTAGAGAGAATTAAGATGAAACTTATACACATTTCCCAACATGCCCTGTAAATTCCAGTGAATCTTGGCAGAAAATGCTATAGATAAGTAGAGGGCAGCTGATTATTCCTATGAGGTAAGACAGCTGCTGGATATGAATCCTGAGATGCTACACATATTCTACACCACCCAGGATAATTATTCTTTCTTTTTTTAAATGTACTTATATGTATGTGTGTGTGCACGCGTGCATGTGCATATATGCACTACAGCATGAACATGGAGTTCAGAAGCAGATTTCCTGATTTGGTTCTCTCTTTTTCCACCTTTGTCTCAGGCAATTAATAAGACTTCTATGACATATCTGTTTGACCGCTGGGTATATCGGTGGGGCCTTTGCTAGATTGCTAATTGATGTAGAATGGTCTGAGTCCACTAGGTATCATCTCTAAGTAGATGGAGTAGGCTGCACAAGAAAGATACCTGACTGTGATCCAGCAGGTATGACAGTAAGCAGTGTTTCCCCATGGTCTCTGCTTCAAGCTCCTGCCTTTACTTATTTCTGTGAAGGATTGCAACCTGTGAGCTGAAATAAGTCCTTTCTTGCCTCAGCTCCCTTTGTTTGTGGTGTTTATTATAGTGACAGAAAGGCAGCCTGGGACAGACTCTTCTTTTCTCTCTTAGCCAGTCAAAAGATGAAGGGGGCAACTGTTCTGGTTTCTTCTTTGCTATTTAGATAGTCCTGCTCTTGTGACTATTTTGCATGACCCCTGCCCCCAAATCTAAAGTACCCTGAGGAAAGTACTCAGGCATCTTTGCAGTGGGGTGTCCCACAGTACTGACTGCCTTCTGCAGGCCATTTATGTCCAGATTGTGTTGTACAGCAACTCGAAGCAGCGCCTGCATTGAATGTCATGGCATTGCTTTCTGTGGTCCTGCACCAGCCACTTGAAAATAAGCACTCCACTGTTGTTTCTGCTCCCGTTCATACAAGTTCCAATGGAGGTGCACATCCCAAGGAAACTGAATCTTCACCCTGAGCCGTGTCCTCTGCCAAATACTGAGGATTCTGAGATGAAATGAAACGGGAAAGGAATGTGATGAGATTAATAGTCTAGTCGGAGAATACTCATTTTTTATGAGAGTGACAATCAGGACGGACACAAAATTCTAAAGGAGCTTGTGAGGAAGCGCCGCATAAGCAGGAAGCCAATTGTTTCAGGATCGAGTAGCTCAGACAACAATAATAGAGATTTGAAATAATCACCATGCAGTGGATGCTAACATCCTTGCTGTTCCCAAAGGCATTCATTGGTTACATAAATCTTTATTTAGAGGAAGAATTGGAGTAATTTAAGCAACAAACTGTCATGCTCCAGGTTCTGGTTGGAGGTATTTTTGGTGTGTGAATGAGCAAGAGTCCATAAATTCAGCTAGAAACTTCTAACAAGAGGGGAGGCGAGACTGAAAGCCTGCAACAAGTCAATGGATGGGGAATCTAGGGGTGAGAGATGTTTCAGAAGCATTATCAAAGGGAATGCAGGGACAGATTGGGTGTGGGAGTTAGAGAAAGCAGTGATCTCAGATGCCTTCAGCATGCTAGCTGGATGGAAGGTGTGATTTTCCAGGGAGGTAGAGGATGCAGGGGAGGAGTGGCTTTAGGGATGTGGGGGGCGGAACGGTTTGGCAGAGAGAGACGGCAGAGACAGAACACCTCCATTCTGTATTTGTACATCCAAGTGTTGGAGAGCTGTAATTTTAACTCCTGTTTAAAATAGAATCTATGCCATTGACAAAGGAGAATTTCATGATTAGAAATACATCTATTATTCTGTTAAAAGATAATTATGAAGCAAAAAAAAATCATAATTATGGAAACATGCATGGAAAGGATTTGGCAAAAGTCAGACGTTCCTCTGAGTAAGATATAAATTAAATAAGAATAAATGAACTTCCCGAGGCCTCGCAGCAAACCCAAAACATGTAACCTGAAGATATACTGGGCATTTTAGTAGAATACACACAGCAAGGGAACTGTCTTTGCCATCTTTCTGCATTATTTAGCACTTTGAGTGAGTCACCTAAGCAAATGTAATAAGCAAAGAAAAAGATCAAAAGAAGAGACTCATAGTCATTACTTGTGGGTTATTTGATTGTAAGTCTAAGAAATTTAGAAGAACAAAAGTACTTTGTGAAAAGCCAAGTCATAGGAAACATATGTTAAAATATGAACCTGGTAGCAGGAAAAACCTGGTCGCACTATCTATCTATCTATCTATCTATCTATCTATCTATCTATCTATCTATCTTACCTAGAGTGTTTCAATAAATAGGCATAAATGTATACCTTAAGTGTGTATGAAATAAAATAAATAACTGGGCATGAATATCATGTTCCCAGATAGGAAGACATAGCATTCTGATGCTGTCATTCCTTGGTAAATGAATACATCAGTTTTAATGCAATGCTAAGCTAAGTCCATGCTTTGGAAGAGCCCACCCCTGTGCCCTTGTGCACATTCACACCACACAGTACGCTTATTATAAACTTCATGTAGGAGACTGAGAGTTTCTAACTGATGCCAGAAACACTTCTAAGATCGCCGTTTTTATGGAAGTGTAAACAACAAAAAATTTCACAGTGGTGCAGGCAATCAAATATCACCTGCCTTCCAAAACATGTGTCTCTAGCACCAAGTCCATCTTGTACAAGATAATTTGTTTTTAAAAGGAGTGTTTTCTATTATCCTGCATGCATGTATTAAAAACACAGTTCACAGGGCTAGGGAGAGGGTCCATCACTTAAGAACATGGACTGCTCTTACAGAGAACCTGAGTTCATCTTATAGCAGCACCCTTATTAGACAGCTTACAAACTGCAACTCTAGCTCCCGGTTATCTGGTCCCCTTTTCTGGCCTCAGCAAGCACCTGAATTCACCTACACATAACCACACACAGACATGTTATTTTAAAATTAAAATATTTAACACATACATAAATATAATAGATAACTAAAATAAATTAAACCTATTAAATGCCCAGTTTTGATATTTATATTGATTTCCCCCATAGTTTCAAGCAAGTCATGAGAAAATATTTTTAAATATTTGGCTATAAAGAGTTATGTAATCTTGTACTGCAAAAATAATTCGGCCAATATAGCCAATATTAGGAGTGCTTAGGAAGTCTTTCTTCATCTATTCAAGGCACCCTGTACCTGTTATATTTGTTTGAATGGCTGTTGTTCTCTTGAGATGAATTCTGGCCATGTTTCCCAGGTTAGCCTCACACCTGCAATCCTCCTGTCTCAGTCTTCCTAGTGCCGGGATTACAGGCAGACGGTGGCACACTTGGCTTTGCTAACCCAGTATTAGAAAGTGACTCCTTGTCTTGAGCAAACATGTGTCTTATATAATTCACATTCCACTGGGGGACAGCCAATAAATATATCATATGTGGCTAAAATGAATACATATCTAAAATTGCATCTCAGCACTAAGTGCTGTGAAGAAAATAACGTGGGTAATTACAGCCATGCAGGGAAGCTATGTCAGTACTGTGGGCTGGGAAGACTTAACTGGAATGAGGACATTTGAGCTTTCTGTGATAGACAGGACTGGACAAGGCAATCATTCAGAGGAAACATTTTCAGATGCAGACCACAGATGGACCAAATATCCTAGGAGAAGGTTCTTAGTGTATTTTAAGGACATTAGGAAAGAGTCATGGTGGAGACTAGGGTATTGGGGTGATGGTCATGGCAGTATAATAGGTAATGTAGAGGATGTAAGACTATATACAACTTGCTAAGGGTTTTTCCTGTTAAGCACAACAAGAAAACACTGGGCTCTGTTCCACAGGGGGATGTCCAATATGACTTAATCACGTTGATGACTTCATAGAGACTTGGTTTTGTAGGAAGAGGGTCAATGGTGAAATAAGGGGACCAGGAGAAGCCATAGCAAAGTGGCAATCCAGGGGTAGGAGGACCTTGCACACGTGAAGGTGAGTTTAGATGGGGGCAATCATGAAGAGTGACACCTGAGCTGTTTTGGAGGTAGAGACAGTACAATCTGGTGACATCTAGACTGTTGGCTGCACATAGTACAAACACTTAGCATGATCTACAGGGCTACAAGAGCAGCTCAGATAGATAGAAAGGCCTGAGGACATTATAGCTAGATTTTTTCCCCTTTTTTCTGGTGGGTGGGTGAAGTCAAGAGTCCCTTTTGTCATGATTACCTGTTGGGAGGACCCAGGAAATAGAAACTTGCCTTTCCAACAGCCACTTAGATGTTAACTGCCTCTTAACACTAGCACTTCCATTCACTAGCAGCATATTGTCACTCCTCAATAAGAGGCCCATTGGTCTTGCAAACTTTATATGCCTCAGTACAGGGTCAAGAAGTAGGAGTGGGTGGGTAGGGGACTTGGGGGAGGGTTTGGGGGACTTTTGGGATAGCATTGGAAATGTAAATGAAGAAAATACCTAATAAAATAAATAAATAATTAAATAAAAATAAGTCCCTTGGGTATGTGGTCTCTTCATCCATAAATATTGTTCTCTTCCAAGTAGTTCCAATGTGTTTTCTCTCTCTCTCTCTCTCCTTTTCTCTCTTCCTCTCTCCCTCCCTCCCTCTCTCTTTCTTTCTCTCTTACTTCTTTTCTTTCTTTTTTCTCCCTTCTTTTCTTTCTTTCTTCTTTTCTTTTCTTTCTTTTCTTTCTTTTCTTTCTTTCTTTCTTTCTTTCTTTCTTTCTTTCTTTCTTTCTTTCTTTCTTTCTTTCTTTCTTTCTTTCTTTCTTTCTCCCTTCCTTCTTTTCTTTTTTCTTTCTTTCTTTCTCTCTTTCTTTCTTTCCCTATTCCTTCTTTTCTTTTCTTTTTTCTTTTCTTTTCATTTCTTTTCTTCCTTCCTTCCTTCCCTCCCTCCCTCCCTCCCTCCCTCCCTCCCTCCCTCCCTCCCTCCCTCCCTCCCTTCCTTCCTTCCTTCCTTCCTTCCTTCCTTCCTTCCTTCCTTCCTTCCTTCCGATTTTAAAATAAATTTATAGACATGTAGTTTACATAAGATAAACCACACACATTTAAAGTATTCAACTTGATTAGCTCTGGCATGAACAAACTCAAGGAATTAAAAACAAAACAAAATGATAAAAATGATGATTATTTCTGATCTTCCAAGTTTCTTCATGTTTTGTGTTGGCCATTCTCCCTTCCTGGGGATGTTCCTGGCTCATTTTTTCTTTTTTCTTAATCACTATGGATGCCTGTGCACTTTAAGTTTAATGCAAATTTAATAACACAGTATTTGAGAGTTTCAATTTGGGTGCCTTTATTTGGCATGGAGTTTTATAGGATTGTAATGATTTTTACATTCACTGATCATTGTTATTGATGAGTATTCTTTTTAATATGCTCTAATTTATTTATCTGTTGACAGATATTTGTATTTGCTTCTGTTTGAGTTTATTACAAATACTCTCATTATGGACATTCACGTGGTAGATATTTATAGACTTTTCTTGTATGTGTAGGGATGGGTTGGGTGAATTACACAATTGTTATTAGTTTAACTGTTTCAGTAATTACCAAAGTGTTTCCTGGTGTGGCTGTAACATTGCTTGTCCCTGGGCCAGCCATGTATGTGAATTTCATTTGCTTTTACTTATTTTCCAGTACTTGGTAAGGTAAGAGAGACCATCTTTTAAGGATTTCATTTGTGTGTGTGTGTGTGTGTGTGTGTGTGTGTACCATATTTGTGCAGGTGTCTGGGGGTTGTGAAAGGAGAGGAGAGTGGATCCTTTGGAGCTGAGTTATATGTGGTTGTGATATGCATGTTAGCAATCTCAAGTACCTGCTACAAGAACAGCAGACACTGTCAATGGCGGAGCCATTTCTCTAGCCCTACACACAATGTTTTCAGAGTGTGGTTAGAAAACCTCTGATCACAACACTGTGCATGGCAGCTAAAGACCAGAGGAATCTGATCAAATGCATGAGACACATATGGCTAGGATGGTCTGCTGTGTGCTGAGTTTTTCTATGGGTCCACATCCTTTGAAGACACTCAGGTAAAGCAGTGTCACCTCAGTTCACAGCATGCCATTTGGGCATTGTTGACTACAGCCCAGTAGGACAGCCAGGTCTATTCTTTTAGCATTTTTGCTAATGGAGTTATACTTGCTTCATCCTTGCTGTAAGGTGTACATTTCACAAACAGTCTTTAAAATCATTCGGAAGACAATTTGCAGTAATTTGTCATATGGCACAGATACAATAAGACTGTTAAATTCAAGGTACCAAGGCTGGAATAATGCAAGCAAGAATGATGAGATTATATTAATATGAAATCCAGGGTAAGGGCAACTCTTGAAAAATGAGTTTCTTGATAATAATAATAATAATAATAATAATAATAATAATAATAATAATAAATGAATTAGGGTGTGTTTGTTAGCTTCGTCAAATGTAGGAGTCCAAATCAGAGCACGTGAAAATTCAAGTTTCTCTCAAATTCAGCTTCCAGAGGAAGACTGTGAGTTTTGGAGAAGGCCTCTGATTTTTTTCTCCCCTCCCTTTCCCCTTCCTCTTCCCTTTTCCCTCCCTTTTCTTTCTCATTTTCCTTCTTTCCTTCTTGCCTTTGAAAAACAGCAAGAGAGCCTCCTCAATGGGCGAAAGTTGTTTCCAGTGGCCTAACTACTGCATTTGGTTAGATGTTAGCCTTCCAAGTACAGTAGAGACTCTTGGCCTCCCTCAGCAATGAGCACATTTCTAAGATCAGCAAAGCTTAATTATTCATGAGATCTACCGTATCACTCTTTCTCTCTGCAGGATTTGTTTGCCATTTTAATGACCCAGGACTACATTTCCTGTACTTTTCTCCCACTGTCTGCCGCTGCCTCTGAAATCTGCTCTGTATCAACATTGATTCCATTTCCTGAAACCCCTATGTCCTATAATGTAAAAACCTTCCAAGTTATATGAAGAATCCATTGAGAATATAGATGTGGGAAAGTTATAGACTTTGGTTGGTTTTAGAGAATGCAGCCTGGCAGTGTGTTTTTTTTTTTTTTTTTATTGTTGTTTTGTTTTTTTGTGGGTTTTTGTTTGTTTGTTTGTTTTGTTTTTGTTTTTTTGCAAAAAGATGTCATAGTCTCTGTTTATTCAGTTTTATTTCTTTAGGAGAAAAAATACAAGATTGTTAAACAAATAAATGCTATCCTGTGGATGGTCCATGAGTAGCATGAGTAGCATCTTCCCTGTGATGGTCCATGAGTAGCACCTTCTATGGGGATGGTCCATGAGTTTCACTTTCTATGTGGAGGCTCCATGAGTAGCATCTTCTAACCCAAGTAGATGAGGAGGTAAGAACTTCTAGGAAGCCTGGAACTTTTTTTTTTTTTTTTTTTTTTTTTTTTGGCACTCTTCATCATGGAGCCTTGGTTGCTACATATTTTTCTGGTTGTTTCTAATGCTCAGGTACATTATATTCTCCCTGTGTCCTGGAACAAAACACGCAAATGTACATTTATTTTCTTTCCCAGAAAATAAATAACTCTTTCATCAAAACCTCCTGCTGAAGGCTGTGGCCATTTAAAAGAACAGCTCTTTAACTGTCAGCTGCCATTGTCTCCTATCTGCATATAATGCTTTTATCTCACAATTTGACCTCGCATATAAAATCATAAAAGTAGTGACTTAAGTTTTCTAATCAAAATATAAATTTTAAAATGCATTCCTTTATGGTTTAATTTTCTATAAATTGTCATTATTAGTTGTTTTGTATAACCAAAAATGGTATATTGTTTGTAATATAGTATTTTTGTTTCTTCCTTGAGATTTCATAGGATATATTTGGATCACATTCAACTCTTATTCTCACTTCTAGGTTCCACAAGATCCCCTCCCCACATCATGTTCAATACCTGCCTGCACTAAATCACTGAGTTTAAGTTAGCTCCCCACTTTCAGGTGTAGGGCCGTTCACTGGAACATGCTCAACCTAGCAGGGGCCTCACCCCTAAAGGAAACTAATTGTTCATTTCTTAAAATGCATCAGCTGTCAATAACATCCTATCTAGGACTCAGAGATGGAGCCTAGAGACAACAAGCCTCAGTAGTCTGTTAATGCATAGTTGTTTGATCTTCAAAGAATTTTTTTTCAGTTTAAACTGAACCGTCCATTCTTTCTTTTTTTTTTTAATTAGGTATTTTCCTTGTTTGCATTTCCAATGCTATCCCAAAAGTCCCCCATACCCACCCCCCCAATCCCCTACCCACCCACTCCCCCTTCTTGGCCCTGGCATTCCCCTGTACTGGGGCATATAAAGTTTGCAAGTCCAAAGGGCCTCTCTTTCCAGTGATGGCCGACTAGGCCATCTTTTGATACATATGCAGCTAGAGACAAGAGCTCCGGGGTACTGGTTAGTTCATATTGTTGTTCCACCTATAGGGTTTCAGTTCCCTTTAGCTCCCTGGGTACTTTCTCTAGCTCCTCCATTGGGGGCCGTGTGACCCATCCAATAGCTGACCGTGAGCATCCACTTCTGTTTTTGCTAGGCCCCAGCATAGTCTCACAAGAGACAGCTATATCAGGGTCCTTACAGCAAAATCTTGCTAGTGTATGCAATGGTGTCAGGGTTTGGAAGCTGATTATGGGATGGATCCCTGGATATGGCAATCACTAGATGGTCCATCCTTTCATCACAGCTCCAAATTTTTTCTCTGTAACTCCTTCCATGGGTGTTTTGTTCCCATTTCTAGGAAGGGGCAAAGTGTCCACACATTGGTCTTCATTCTTCTTGAGTTTCATGCATTTAGCAAATTGTATCTTATATCTTGTGTATCCTAAGTTTCTGGGCTAATATCCAGTTATCAGTGAGTACATATTCTTTCTTTAAATGTATTTTAAAGATTAAAACTGAAGTCTGATGTCTCAGATCCCTAAAAACATGCCTAGCTCTGTTGACTTATCAAGAGGGCTCCAAGGACCCAGCTTCCCATTGTACTCAGCTCTGATTTATTATAGCAAAGGGTTAGAAAGCAAAATCAGCAAAGGGGACAGATGAAAGTGACAGCATTAGGTATAACCAGGCTCAGGCTTCTGTGAGCCTCTCCCTCTGGAGTCGGGCAGACACGTTTAATTCCTCCAGTAACAAACTGTAATGACACATGAAATAGTACCTATCAGGGCAGCTCGATTAAGTCTAAACTTTCAAAGTTTTCATGCTTGCAGAAAAATCTGGAAGGAAAATAAGCATTTAACATAAACCATAGTGTTTACATAAGCATGTAAGTGCTGTTAACTACTCTTGTCAGTTGGAGAAGATATCTTACTAGTGTAAAGATCTGTTTACTCTTCAGATTTCCAATTACAGCCAATGGCCAGCTTTAGAACAGAACTCCCTAAAAATAGCAGTCTCAAGCCTGCTGCTACATTAACTCTGCTATACAGGAACTCAATGCCTGAGTATAAATCTTAAAATGGTGCTTAGATGAAAGCCCTAACATAGTAGACTATGTTTGAACAGTTAACAAAACTTAACCTATTTAGTATACTTGTAGAAAACCATCACCTTGATTTTTCTCCCTGTAATATTTCATGAAAGGAAATGTCTCTTATCTTTTTAGAGGCAGAATGAAAGAAAAGTGGAATGAGATGTTGTGGGCATAAAAATACAGCTAAGAAGCATGTGGGGTGCGGGAGAGTTGGTTTGCTGTCTTGTACTCATTATCAAACCTGTGCTGAGAAAGGCACAGGCTTGAGAGTGGTACAGGGGCGTAGTTACAGAGAGGGTACCAGATTCACTAATGAGAAATGAAAGTGGTCAGAGCACATGGATCTAATGACAAAAACCCAACAGCTCAATAAGCAGAAGAAAACAACAAAATATATTGAAAAATGAAATTAATAAAATTTATCTGTCTCAGAGAAGAATCCAGGAAAATTTTCCATTGCTAAGCATGGTCTTGCTATTTATGAAGCCAGTTTACAAGAGGTTGATATACTCTAAACACACACACACACACACACACACACACACACACACACACACACACACAGTGTATACGAGTCATTTTAATTGATAGTATTTTGTGTGTGTTTGTGTGTGTGTGCGCCTGCTTGCATGCACATTCTTGCCTGCTCACTCCTATGTACAGGACCCAGTTCAACCTCATGTTCTGTTCGGCAGGAGGGCTAACCATGTTGTTTTTTTGAGATATGGTCCCTCACTGGTCTGGAGCCTACTGATTAGGCTGGGCTGGCTGGTCAGTGAGTCTCTGGGATTTTCCTGTCTTTGCCTCCTTGATACTCAGATTACAAATGCATGCTAACATGCTCAGCATCGTTTGTTCATTCTCAGGATCAAACACAGGTCCCTATGCTTATTTAGTGACTAGTTCACATACTGATGTATATTTTTCCCTCACAGGAAATTGGGAAGATTGTTGATCCTACATAGCAATTAAAAGTGTAGACTTTTAAAATTTAGACAGCTGTCCCTGAAACATTAACTTTGTTCTCTATACTAATTTTGTGAGTGATAGGTAACCTAGCTCTGTATACTTCAGTGGATCATCCATACAGCGGGGATTACGCTGACAGTAAAATGTTTATATAAGGTGCAGAGAGCATCTATTCAATATGTTCTGTAGGTGGTTCCTCACACTGGTGTGATAGAGTGGTAGTCTGTACCCATACGGTGTGTGTGTGTGGCAAGAAGGATGTTCAAATGAATTCTCTTCACGTATACCATGAAGGGAAAATAAGATTGAACAGAGTTGGGAGACATGGCCTCTGCCTTCAAAGGAAAGGTAGATTTTTGGAGAGGAATAAAACTCATTGTAGTTTCAGAAATTCCAAGTGAGAGCTTTGTACTTGGAGAAGGTAGAAAGGACATTACAACCTGACAATTCATGAGAGGATGCCTTTGCGAATTTACAAGTGGTTAATGTTGGTAGAGTATAAAATAGGGTTAGAAGGAAGGCAAACAAAGACTCAAAACCAGAGCAAAATGAAAACAAGTTAATAGTAACCCTGCCTGGAAAAGACATGAATTATATATTGAAGCAATATGCAAATGAATATAACACACCTACAGTTAAAAATATGATGATTTACATTAAATAGAGAGATCCTAAATCTTATAGTTTAATATATATCACACATGGTACTTGCCAAATTTGAAGGTTCATATAAATGTAAAAGTCTTCTTTTCATTCACCAATTTAGTTTTGAGAGTCTTCTATGCTAGCACATAATCATCCAAGCCTTTGAATTAGTGAAAAGCAGTATACTTTTGAATGAAGATGCTACAAGTTGTCACAGTTATATTGGTACATCTTTAAATTATTTTTAATTTAGTGGTATTAACCTTAAAATAACTATGGGTAATTAAAAATATTTTGATACATATTAATGTCGATATACTCATTTCACTTTATATGTATTAGGTGAAATTATCAGGTTATAGATCGAGATTTAATATTTAATTGATAGTTTTTTTTTTGTTTTTTGGGTTTTTTTCTTTTATTGGATAGTTTATTTATTTACATTTTAAATGTTATCCCCTTTCCCAGTTTCCCCTCCAGAAAACCCATATCCCCTCCCCCTTCCTCTACTTCTATGAGAGTGCTCTCCTAACCACCCATCCATTCCTGCCTCCCTGCTCTGGCATTCCCCTACACTGGGGCGTTGAGCCTTTACAGGACCAAGGGTCTCTCCTACCACTGATGCCTGGCAAGGCCATCCTCTGCTACATATGTGACTGGAGCCATGGGTCACTCCATGTGTACTCTTTGGTTAGTTGTTTAGTCCCTGGGAGCTCTGGGAGGGGGCATCAGGTTGGTTGATATTGTTCTTTCTATGGGGCTGCAAACCCCTTCAGCTCATTCAGTTCTCCATTGGGGACCCTTGCTTAGTCCAATGGATGGCTGAGAGCATCCACTTCTGTATTTGTCAGGCACTGGCAGAGCCTCTCAGGAGACAACCATATTAGACTCTTGTCAGCAAGCATTTCTTGGCATCTGCAATAGTGTCTGGGTTTGGTGTCTGTATATGGGATGGATACCCAGGTGGGGCAGTCTCTGGATGACCTTTCATCAGTCTCTGTTCCACAGTTGTCTCTGTATTTCCTCCTGTGAGTGATCTCCCTTCTAAGAAGGGCTGAAGCATCCACACTTTGATCTTCCTTCTTCTTGAGCTTCATGTGGTCTGTGAATTGTATCTTGGGTATTCTGAGCTTTTGGGCTAATATCCGCTTATCAGTGAGTGTATACCATGTGTGTCCTTTTGTGACTAGGTTACTTCTCTCAGGATGATATTTTCTAGTTCCATCCATTTGTCTAAGAATTTCATAAATTCATTGTTCTTAATAGCTGAGTACTATTCCATTGTGTAAATGTACCACATTTTCTGTATCCAATCCTCTGTTAAAGGACTTCTGGGTTCTTTCCAGCTTCTGGTTATTATAAATAAGGCTGCTGTGAACATAGTGGGGCATGTGTCCTTGTTATATGTTAGAGTATCTTTTGGGTATATACGCAGGACTAGTATAGCTGGGCCCTTAGGTAGTACTATGTCTAGTTTTCTGAGGAACCACCACACCATTCATCACTCATACTGAAGTATGAAAGTCCCAGTTTGTTCCTATAATGACAATGTAGTGTGCTATAGTCTTGATCTATAGTTTTTTTTTCTTTTACACAAAGAATTATTTAAAGTATTAGTGGTTAGTTCTTTCACAATTCTTTACACATATATAGATAGTGCACTCCATTTCTTTCTTTCCGCACTCAGAAGATTTCTCCTTTCCTTTAAATCACTCTAACCTCTCTGAACAGAACATACATTTGAGATTATTTGCAAACCTTTGAGCCATGCCACTAATGGTTTTCCTAAACAGACTTCTTCAGTTAGTTGGCAAATTAGTTACCATAAATCAACCATTTCTTGAAATTTTCAAACTATATATATATATGGTGTTCCTTAAAATTGAATACTTAAAACATGTCCTATGTTTTCCTATATTCTGAAATAAATACAGAGCCTGATGATTACGTAATATATGCAACATGCAGAAACGTGTGTATATCTGTAGAGGGTTAAGTAAGAGCCCCAAAGGCTTAATAAAGATAATTTAAAATATCTCCAAGCATTTTAATTTATATTGGTATCCTGGATGGTTGTCCACACTATGCATAAAAAAAGATGATATTAGCTGTCCTTATATTGAACATTTTTATATTTTAGGAACCATTTTAGGACTGTCACGTTTTCATTGTGCTACCTCCGTTTTGTTTGTGAGCCCTGGTCTTTATTTAATGGTAGAGCTCCAGCCTCACCTTACCTACATTTCGTCTTGTTTTCTTCACATCTAGTTTTTCACATTTAAATGCTTAAAGTATTTCCCTTTTCACCTAAAGAGTCCTTCTGATGTGAGAAAGACCTCTTTCTCACTTCTGTAGTTTTTAAAGTTTTAAAGTAGCACATTCTAACCAAAACTCTAATTAAGTATTTAGGATATACTATCAAATTATATATCATCTAAAAAGGAAAGAAAACATTGCTGAATGTACGTCTTTTAACTCCTTATTTTCTCTATGTTCATTTGTTGAAATAAAGGCTGAGTAATTTCGTATGTCTTTTTTATTGTTTATCAATATTGCACATGTATTGAGGGAATAAGAAGAAAAACACATGAGACCTTAAAGTGATTCATACAGTTTATCTTTCTACATTTAGTATTGATTTGGAGTATTTTCATTTATTGATTTTTTTTTTAGAAATAAATATACTCAAAGTTTGGAATCACTATATTTTAATTTTCCTTAAGTTTTAAAATTTATTATTTCTCCATATAACCTCAGTTTTGTTTCTGTACAGTTTAATTTTGGGGTTTTCTCTTAGATGTTAGAGCTACTCACAACTACTCCCATTTCTCTACTCTTCCCTCCCCACCAGCTTTCCTGCTTCAATTTTCATCGACTCTCTCCCACCCTATTAAACTATTTTTTTTTACATGTTCAATTAACACTTAATTTTGTATGATGGTTCCTTCCTTTCACATGCTGGAACTTCTGGTGTTAAATTTGTCTATCTGATACTGATAAATATTTTTAAATTAGCTGGCTTTATCCCAGATTCATGGCTGCTAGTAAAATTAAACATGGGACGACCTCAAAATTTATTTGTAATGATAGTTGTAGATACTAGTACTTTTCAATTTTTTTTTTTAGGATTTCATGTATATTTTATTGAAAGCCAGTTAAAGACAGAGTAACACATGCCAGCTGAATGAACATTGGTTCTTTATAAACTGTAATTCTTTACTGATTATTTTTAGTATTATTCATGGACACATAAACAACTTTTGAAGGCTACTCTGTAAAAAGTATTTAGTATATCTTTAAGTGGAAAAGAATTACCAGCCATCGGAAAGAAAGTGAATAGATATGCAGTAACCAGCCTTCTTTAGATAAATAATTTGCTCATAAAATTATATACATGAAGAAATCTATAATAACTTACGAAAGACCTAGTATCAGGTTCATTGACATGAGACACAACATTGAAGAGTACTAAATGAGACAGATATGAATTTATTATAAAAATTTTCAGGCATAAATAATTATGTTGTTTTCTTTTTCTTTTCTTTTCTTTCTTTGGTTTTGGTTTTTTGAGAAAAGCTGTCTCTGTGTGTCCCTGGATGTCCTAAAACTTGCTTTGTAGACCAGGCTAGCCTCGAACTCAGAGGGCCTCCTGCCTCTGTCTCCCAAGGGCTGAGATTAAAGGCATATTCATCCATGTGCTGCATAATTTATATATATTAGCATAATAAAATACTTATGCTAATTTAAGCTTAACTCAGTTTTTATAATTAAGCAAATATCAACTCAGTAAGAGTCCTATCTCCACCCCTTGCAATTACAGTGGGATAAACAACTTGAAGCCAAGGGCAACAGCCACACACACAGTCCAGAGAGAACAAAGCTCAACTCTGGCTAGTTTTGCCTTCTAAGAAAAATTCTCCTTTAGACACAGTACACACAGCTCTTGACAGTGTCAACATGTGTTATTGGCTTTACACCAAATTCAAGGTCACTGTGGCATTGTTTTCTGCCAGCTTTGCCCAGGGAACAAAGTTATTAAAGAGGAACAAATAAAGGGAAATTGAATGGTTCTGGGTTAAATGCTGGAAAGCACTTGAAGGGTTTCTTTTATTTTGGCATTTATTCACGCACAATGGCTTTAGTATTTAAATGTGTTCCTTTTTATTGCTGAGTCCATTGAGGCGGTGAACTGTATCTTTGTGGGGCTTCCGCTGTGGTAAAAACACAGGATGGCCATCCTGGGAACTATAATTTAGTCAACACATAGATTAGCTGGAGGTATTTTGCTACAAGACAAGAGTTGGAGTATACATAAATTTTTTCCAACTTCAAGAAATATGGTCCCTCTGTAGTAGAAATTTGGTTACATTTGAGAAGTTGGGAGTAAACAGAGAGGGTAGAGAAAGAAAACATAATCACCCCAGGCACATCGTTGGTTAACAAATTGACTTCTTGCCCTTAGTTCCTCAAGAGGAACCCCTCACAGGCTCTTCCCAAATGCCACTTGTTCTCATTTTGAAATGGTGTCAGCAGACTGTAAAACCGAACAGCCAGTTTACTCTTCACATGTTGTAAGACTGTAAATACAAAAGGAAAAATATAGTTACAAAGGAAGATAAAATGGTAATAGTCTAAAGCTACACAGATTGTGTGGGGACCAAGTGAAGGTGCTGACCTCGTGATTGAGCAATGACCAAGTTATCCTACCGAGTTGTGTTTGTTTCATGATATACACATGTGCCATCAGAAACTGTGTACTTTAGGACATACCTGGAGTTCTGTCCATCCATCCATCCATCCATTCATCCATCCATCCACCCATCCATCCATCCATATTACTTGGCCTTTTACTCTGTGTGACATTTCACCAGTTTGTTCAAGTAAAGGATGGGTATTGTTAAAAGCCTAAAAACTGAAGCATTTCGTTTGTGTGTGGCTTTTTGTTTGTTTTTGTTTTGTTTTTGTTTTTGTTTGCTTTTTGTTTTTTGCCTTCTCCATGTTTTTGTATTAATTCAGCATGCAACTTACATATCTTTGAAAACCAGACCTGATTCTGCTTTGCCTAGGTTTCTCAGAATCCATTGCTTTCTCCATAAGTTTGTCATAGCTGCTGAGTATGAAAATGTACTCATTTCATTAAATGGAAATTTGACCAGAAGGTGAGTGGGACACTTTGGTCTCCAGTGACTCAAATTCCAAATTTGCATGTGTATTACTGTACATGTGACTAATAACTCAGGAAGGACCTATGCTCAATATAACCACAGTAGGGAGTAAGGTCAAGGATGTGATCCCAATACAGAGAACAGACAGACATGCCTTTTGATGTTGTTCCAGGAACATCAGTATACTGACACATCAGCAGATGTGTCATATAATCAAAACCAATGTGACAATAGCTTCAAATAAAGATGTTACAGTAAACAAAAAACCTGTAAACTACTCATAAACAGCTGCAGTATTCATAGTACAGAGTAAGGTGGGGGAGGTGAGGCCAACACAACAGCTCAGGGGTAAGTGCTTGCTGTGAATGCATGAGGACCTGAATTTGTATCTCCCGGATCTATATTAACCTGAGTGATGCTATCTATGAGCTCTGAAAATCTGCCTCTTTCATTCCCCCGACCTCCACCCAGCCCAGCTACAGCAACTGTCTAGTCACAACGCAGAGATCCAGGTTCATTGAGAGACTATGCCTCAGTAAATAAGAAAGAGCAGTAGAGGAAGACATGACAGTGTCAACTCTGACCATAGCATGTGCCTGCTCAAACAAGTGTACTCGCCCCCACACATTCCAATACACAGAAATAAAACAAAATAAAATAGAAAACTAAAGAAGGCGTACTCCTACTGCCCATAACTCAACTTTCCCTTCTATATTACAAAGAGCAACATTTTTCTTTTCACAGTGGCTGCCAAACCTGAAAGAATACTCACACAGAGATTAGGCATATGTATGCTTCCTGATAGATACTGGGCAGTTAGCCAAGAATTATTTATACAGGTTGAAGTTAAAATTCCAAGAGAGTTTTAACTAGCTAGTTTCATGCTAGGAATTTCTACATGCAAAAATACCATAACCATGGATTTGTTACCCAGTACTGATCAATGACAAATGTTATTCTAATGTTAGTTACATCAATAGCTAGCTTCTAATTTTGTTGACTTCCTTTTCTCATTTCTATATTTGAAACATGGAATAATTTCTGTGCCTATTTACTAAGATTCTTTTCCCTCCAAATAATCTGCCCTTTGACAAAAAGGAATAACCCAAAGCAAGTCAGTGCAACGCTGGGCACCTGACCAGTGTAGGATTGGCTAGGAGCAATCCATTTGTTCTGAACCATTGCTGTTCCAGGTGTGGCCCATGGGCCTGCCGTGTCACCATTACCTGGATTTGCAAGAACAGAGGACCTCAGACTCTCATATCAACTTCAAGAATCAGAACGTGCTTTCCTTTGGAGACCCTTAAGCAAAACAAAGCTTGAGAAGCAGTGTTTAGGATCCTTGAAAATTAAAACAATGCTTTATCTGAATTACTTATACTGAATCCACATTGAAATCCACAAAATAGGGAGAATAGATATTGAGATGATAGTTGTTCTTATGATTTCTAATCTGAAATAGTCTTTGTAATTTCAAAATCCAGTCAAATACGGAATGCCTATTTTCAAATATAGGATATTTCTATCTCTATTTATCTCTATGTCATCTCTATCTATGTCTGTAACTGTGTCTCTATGTATATATCAATGTCTCTATGTCTTTATGTCTATATCTATGTCTCTATTTTGTCTCTATGTCTCTATTTGTATAGGTTAGAAATAGACAAGTTGCACTGGGTTGACAGTTCACATAGGTGGGAAAGATTGGACTTAAGCACAGTATCAACAAGCAGAGTCTTCTGTTTCACACACCGTAAACCAAGCCAGGTCTTAGTTCATGGTGGGGTGGGGTGGAGTATTTACATTGGTTTGGAGGGAGTAATGGCAAACGTTCATAGATTTGTTGAGGTAAGGTATATTTGTATGCTGCTTATCTCCTAGTCTTCTTTCTAAAAACAGTGTTCAGAGGCTAAAGAGATTTCCCACTGGTTCAGAACACTTGGGGTGTTCTTGTAGAGAACCAGGGTTCAGTTTCCAGAGGATCAGGGTTTTATTTCCAGAACTCAAAATGGTGGCTCGCAATTATCTGTAACTCTAATTCCAATGGCACCTACACCCTCTTCTGACTTCCTCTTCTGGCTTCCACAGGCTCTAGGCACACATGCACACAGTGCAGGATTATACATACTGAAAACACTCATAAAAATAGATTGAAAATTTATGATTCTTTTAAAAAAAGAGAACTAAGGTTCTTTAAGCATAAAGACTGAGTAAAAGAGATGTTCGATTTATGCAATTGTAGAAAAATGCATCCAGTTTAAACACTTGTAGCAACACACTTATTTATAAAGAATCTTCACCTAAATTAAACATGCAATTACCACATTTGATTTTTACTGTTTAATAAAGTATCTGAGACATTCCCTCTGATGAGAGCCCAGCTTCAACAGTGCCTATCTGCAATTATCTCAAGGCCCAAATGTTTGCATGCTTGTGTGTTTCGTGACTTTGGCCGATACTCCTTTCTAATTAGATACAAACATCACACCTAACTCATGCTAGCATGGAGCATCTTGTCTACAACTCTACTCTGACATCTAGAAGTTTTCCTTACTTATATGGATTTTCAAGTACTGTATTTGGTTTTTCTATCTGCTATTCTTGATCTCCAGATTCCTTGTGATGGAATGATAAATATGTACTTTCTGCTCTATTTTATTATTATTATTAATTATTATTAATTATTTTATTTATTTACATCTCGAATGTTGCCTTCCCCTCCCAGTTCTTGCCCCTTGCAGAATTCTTTCACTCATCCCCCTCCCCTTCGCCTCTGAGAGGGTACCCCCTGGGGGGCATTCCCCCTCCTGGGGCAACAAGTCTCTACTAGATTAGGCAGATCTTCTCTCACTGAGGCCAGACAAGGCATTCCTCTGTTACATATGTGTGTGTGGGGAGGGGGGTCAGACTAGCCCTTTGTTTAGTCTCTGGTAGCTCCCAGGGGCTCAGGCTAGTTGACACTGTTGGTCTTCCTATGGGGTTGCTCTCCTCATCAGTTTCTTCAGTCCTTCCCCTAACTCTTCCATAGGGGTCTCTATCCTCCATCCAGTTTTTCTGTGGGTATCTGCATCTGTACTGCATCTGTCACCGTCAGCTGCTGGTAGAGCCTCTCATAGGACAGCCATGCTAGGGTCCTGTCTGCAAGCACAGCATAGCATCAGTAATAGTGTCAGGGTTTGGTGCCTGCCCATGGGACAGATTCCAAGTCGGGCTGGTCACTGGTTGGCCATTCCTTCAGTCTCTGCTTCCTTTTGTTCCTGTATTTCTTTTAGACAGGAACAATTTTGGGTAGAAAAATTTGAAAGTGGCTTTGAAGCTGGTTTGTTTCCATTTCCCTGAGGTTGACATGGAGAGGAATTAATGCTCTCAGCTTTCTGACAGCAGTCATTGAAAGGGACCATCTCTTCCTCTAATGCTGCTGATTCTCCAGAGCACACTGCAGGAAATGCTACAGGCATCAGCTAGTTTAATTTTTAATTCAGACGCCCATTGTTTGATGTTTACATGCCATTCCTAATTCTGAAGCCAGAATTTATGGCTTGTTCTAGCGGTTATCATCACAGTAATCTACTGCAACTGGGCTGTGCTTCATTATGAGCATCAGTCTTCTCTAATGGCTGGTGCTGATATAGAGCACCACCATCAAATCACTAGACTCAGAGAGGTCTGGATTGGGACTCTTCAACTCCATCACTTTGGCTAGGTAGGCCAGTTTCCACCATTCTAGTGATAGAGAACACTGACCCTTGGAGAAGAGAGGAATGGGTAGTAAATGCATGCATGTTTAACATTTATGTTTGCAACCCTTCTGGATTCAGATACTGTCAACATAAGCTCAGTTCTCCAGATCTTGTTCAGTGCTAAGTAATAAGAAAACATAGGCTTTATGAAACCATAAACCTCTTAAGTATACATAAAAGCAGTGTCAGTCTTCTTTGGGACCATAAGTATAATAAACATATTTCAAATGTGCCTACAAATGTTCCTTCTACCCATATTAACCCACATTCAGCAACACATGTCTGCAATGACCCAGCATCTGTAAACGTTACGTTTTAAAAATGGTTGTTGTGATGGTTACTTTAAGTTGTCAACTCAACACTACCTAGAAATCACGTGGAAAGAGTCTCCCAGGGCTGTGCAGGTGAAACTGGCCTGTGGACAGGTCTCTGAGCTATTGTCTTGATTGCCCTTAAGTAATATGGAAGATCTAGCCTAAAAGGGTGTGACACAGTTCCCTGGTGTTTGACCCTGAACTATATAATAGTGAAGAAGTCTAGGTGAGTTCTAAGCACACATGGATTCACTTTTCCTTGATTTTGGGTGTGGATGTAGTGCAACCATCTGTTTCCAGTTCTTATCACATTGACTGCCCACCAAGAGCAGACTGTAACTTGGGATTGTGAATCACACAGTTTCTTCCCTGTGTTGCTTTTGGCCCAGTATTTTATCACATCACCAGACATGAAACAAGGACAGTTGAATAATCTACATTCAAACTTAATTGACTGACATTCCCTTACAACCAGGAAGTCTCGGTCATCTGCTGTCTTTGGATAGACACTATTTAGTTTTGCTTCTCAGATATAAGAGTTCTCTGGGCTCTGTTCCTTGGCATTAATTAAAGCTTACTGAAGGACTTTAGAAATCTCTGCACATTGATTTTCTGTAGGGGAATCACTCAATAAATCTTCATTTATTATTGCCCATGTCTGCTACCCATGTTGTAGACCAAGGGCTGTCTCATTTCCAGTCTTGTTGATTGGATGGGGGAGAGGACTATCTTTAGTCACCAGTGCCACCTTAACTGTGTGCCTCAGTCATGGCTTGTCACTTACCCCTATATCAAGGGTATAATAGTGAATCAGGTTTAGAGTGATGGGAACTGCCAGGCTCCTAGAAGCAACATGCCATTTAGCCAAGATCTTGGAATGGTCAAGCATCGTTATTGCTTGGGGTCTGAGGACAGAGAACACCATAGTTCTTGAGGAGGGGAAGTTACAAGCATTCAGAATATAGTGAGCTTGTCTGGCTCCAGGGAAGCAGTGAGCTAGGATCATTTGGCCTTGAAATAGAACAAGTCAGCTCAGCTTCGCTAATGCTGTTTCCCAGAACATGAGACCCCAGTGGGAGTGAACATTTTGACCAGACTTTTCACTGAATATCTGGGAAACAGGGGGCCACTTGAGTCCAGGCACTGGGCTGTGTTCTGTCTGCTGTGGCAAGATAAAGTACTGCTTCCTTTTGTCAAAGGATAGCTTCCGATTAAGTTCATGTGCGCAGGGAACGGCAGCAGCAGGGTATGGGTAGAACCTTCCATGGGCTTTGCCTTGTGGGGTTGGGGATAACAGCAGCACAGTTTGAGGATATTCTTGTTGGGGCTTGTTCACCAGGCTGATGGGGTATAGGAACAGCAAAGCCTTGAGGACAGGGGGGGTGCAGTGGTCACTCGCCTGCAAATAAGGACACACCCCAAGAGCAGTTCCTGTTTCAAGACGGTGTAGGTACATTGGCCACAGCTGAGAGAACACAGTGCCGTCTCCCTTTTCCTGGACACACAGTTGGACAGCTTCTAAGCAGGACTGTGAGAGTCACTAATGCTGGGACTGGAAGTGGTCAAGATGGTGGCATCTCTGTTTCCTTTCCCAGAGTGCAAAGCCTCTCCTCGTTTTCAGCTTGTTTAAGCTGGTAAACTGGTGGGGGTGGGGGGAGGTATGGCATGAAAGAAGGGAAGGGTTTCCCTCTTGTTTCTGTGATATTACACCAAATGTCTGTGCAGTACAAGGTTCATGGGCTCTCTCACGCACCTTTGGTTTTTTTCTCACCAAACATTTTGATGGTGTGTGTGTGTGTGTGTGTGTGTGTGTGTGTGTGTGTGTGTGTTTGAGTGGGTAGGTATGCCACAGATCATGTCTTGAATCCAGAGACCAACTTGTCAGAGTGGTCTTTCTACTTCTATCTTGCAGTTTCTAGGGATCAAATTCAGAGCACCAGGCTTGGATGCAGGTACCTTTATCTATTGAGCCATCTCTCCAACCCACCAGACATTTTCTTCTTTCCTTTTGCAGTCCCTTAAGAGGAACAAGCAGAGGTTTGTGCTTGTCTGAGAACCATTCTCCCTGAAGTTCCAGTGTGACTTTTATTTTATTTTTAATATTTTTAAAATATTTCTTTACATGTAGGAGTAAGTTACCAGCACGTATGTGGGTGTGCCATATGTGGCACAGAGATGGGAAGGTAACATCAGGTTGCCTGGAACTGGAGTTACAGTTGATTGCTAGCTGCTATGTGGGTCCTCTGCAAGAGCAGCTAGTGCTCTTAACCTCTGAGCCAGGTCTCCAGCCTCTAGTGTGGGTTTAAATATTTTAGAACATGGTTAGCTAGGCTCTGTGTGAGTCTGGAACAACAGGCTAAATAGACTTGAATGCCCTCAGGCCTTCTTTTGGATTGACTGAAGTGAGTCCCATTCACACCCCTGTATTCTACATATTTTATAAGAACCTCCTTTTCTACTGTACTTTCTCAATAACACAAAGTTAAGGTGTAAGATTTTTCTAGGATAGCCTTTGGAACTTGACACTAAAATGAAACATTAAAAGACAAACAAAATTAAAGAACAATATATGCATGCCCTGTCATACTCATAATTTTAAAATGTTCTTCCAACCTTCCTTTTAAAAAATATTTATTATTATATCTAAGTACACTTTAGCTGTCTTCAGACACACCATAAGAGGGCATCAGATCTCTTATAGATGGTTGTGTGGTTGCTGGGATTTGAACTTAGGATATTTGGAAGAGCAGTAAGTACTCTAAACCTCTGAGCCATCTCTCCAGCCTTTCTCCTAACCTTCCTTGAGAAGCAATCAGTGCCAATATTATTCTAGTTAACTTAGAGTTTAAATTATATTAATTAATAACAATATTATTATTATTATTATTATTATTATTATTATTTATTGTCATGTGTGTGTGATTCCCAACTTATCTGTGCTGGCTGGTTTATGTAAACTTGACACAAGCTAGTTATAAGAAAAGAGGAAGTCTCAATTGAAAATAATGCTTCCAAAGATACATCTGTAGGGCGTTTTCTTAATTAGTGATTGATGGAAGAGGGCCCAGCTCTTTGTAAGTGGGACCTCCCCTGGGTTCTATAAGAAAGCAGGCTGAGCAAGCCAGTTTAGAGTCATCCCTCCGTGGCCTCTGCATTGGCTCCTCCCTCCAGGTTCCTGCCCTGTTTGAGTTCCTGCCCTCATCACTTTTGACAATGAACAGTTAGATCAAATGGTGAGTGAAATAAGCCTCATTCCTCCTCAGGTTGCTTTTGGTCACAGTGTTTCATCACAGTGATAGTTACCCAAGATATTGTCGGTAATTAAACTGTAATTGCCAAAACATCTAATCTGCTTTAAATCGACTCTGATTCCCCACCGTTCAGGCCTAAGAGAGGTAGGACATCTGTGGTTGAGAGGGTATTTAAGTGGCCCTTTATTTTTCTCACCT
The DNA here is from genome assembly GCF_978045245.1 of Mus caroli. Lineage (NCBI taxonomy): Eukaryota > Metazoa > Chordata > Mammalia > Rodentia > Muridae > Mus > Mus caroli. The sequence continues at coordinate 62,421,790 of NW_028227264.1, forward strand.
TTTCTGGAGTTTTCAAGGAGAAGAAGAAGTAAAGGAATCGAAAAGCTGTTGCTAGGTCTATAGGTGTTGAAAGCTGACTCTTCTCTTGAACGTGCTATATTGGTAAGGGAAGACATGGAACATGACACAGGCAATTCAATGAATGTCATAGAGGTCAGACTGCTGACATAGGTGTAGACAAGGCTCGGGGAAGCAATAAATGACACAGTGAGACACATAGCTAGCAGTTGCAGGGAGCGCTAGCCATCCCAAACTCTGTAGAAATAAAGGGTCATGGGGTTTAAGAGGAAAAATGTGGGATAACAATGGAAATCTAGGAATTTCTTTTAAATCCATTTTTCCAACAATTCCAACAGTCTTCATACATTTTGACACTTGTAGCTATATGGTCATACATGTGACATTTTGTTCATAGGTGTATTTTAGACTTTTGTTATATCTTTTGAAAGCCATTATTATGGTGAAGTATGTTGGCATGGAATTCTCTGTATTTGTCTTAGTTCTAATTTTTTAACAGTTATTTATTAGTGTGTTTGTTTGAGTGTGTGAGTGTGTGTGAGAGAGAGAGTGTGTGTGTGTGTGTGTGTGTGTGTGTGTGTGTGTGTGTGTGCGTGTGAATGCTATGTGTAGAGGTCAGAGTTTTTCTCCTGGGCATCAATTCTCTCCTCCTACCTTGTGAGTTTTGGGCATGGAACTCAGATTGTGAGATTGTTGTGACAAGTGCTTTTGCTCACTGGACTATCACTGCCCAAACCTTTGTATGTGTATCTTTGTTCTTTAGTTAAGGCTACAATTTTTTAAATGAAGTAAAGACACATGACAAATTTCAAATAGTGTGTAGAGTTTGGAAGTAGACTACTGGGAATGATTTTAGAGCATGAACCGTTGATAGCTCCAAACTTCCACCCTTTGAGTCCATATTCAGACTCCACACAAGCTACATACTCTCCATAAGATTTTTTTTCTCTGTTAAAAATATATGAACATATCAACTTCTATAGAAATTGATATTTTCATCAGTTAATAGAACTTGCTATAAATTACACTTATTGCCTTATTGTAGTGAAAGTCATTATCTACTGATTTATCTGCAGGGAAACATTTCCATATGTCAGGCTTCTCTTAAGTGGAGACTATCTTTTTTGTACTTCACTGCATTCTGTAGTGTGTGAAATCCTTCAAGTTATGAACTTTGAAAAGGTTAAATGATGACATCAGGGATAGAAAAATATTTACGTTAGTCAGTAAATATCAATCTGTTATACTAGCAATCTAGTATCAAAGCATAAGGATGTCTATAAACACTGACTTACGTGTATTATAAAGTATCATGATGGTAAATGTGGATCTGCCTTAGATTTCGTATTTGGGATATGAAAGTGCTTTGTTAGATAGATGATAATTGAGACTTCATAAAGCCCTCTGTTGCACAAGGTTCTATATATTGAATATTATTCTTAAAAGGTATAGAAAGTGTAAAAAATGAAGGAAAAGAGTTAGAAATCAGGAGGAAGGCCAGAAGAAAGTTTTTATAACAAAATCAATGATGTTGTTTGTCTACCTACCAGAGCACAGTGCATGCAGGAAGATGGCTAGAAAAAACCTTTCTGTGCAAAAAAGATGCAAAATTACATACTTGGCCTTTGCATGTCTTTGCATATCATTGTGTGGTCAGTATAGTTGACAAGAAAGTGCTGGTGTATTCTCACTTCCTTCCTAATCACCATAGCTAATCTTGTATGGAGACACACTCAGTCCCCAAGGCGCTCTGAGGCAGTCAGGTACCCAAACCCAGAGGGTTTCTAGAATGAGCCTGACCTCTTTCAGAGATGTGTGTCAAGATCTTATGATGGTGACTCAGTATGGAAGCTGGGAAACTGAAATGCCAGTGTAGACAGGGTATACAGATTAACCTTTAATTGATTTATAAGATGCGTGAACTTTGTCCTAGGCATTTATATTTATTTGCTGTTGATGACTTTATAATGTTCATCGTGCATGCTAAGATCTCTAGAACCTTTCTGGTGATCTCCAGTAAGCTTTCCTGCAGTAGATCCAGAGAGTCGTGTGTGTGTCCATTTGTTCATCTGGCTGTCCAAACACTCTTATGTATTCATTCAAGGAAGAGCATGGTAGAGCAAGGCAGAGCCCTTGCCTGTAACCCCTTTACTCAGGAGGCTGAGACAGTAGGCTTTTAAGTTGGGATCTGGTGTGAGTTATATAGTAAGACAACGTCTTGAATAGCTAAACTAACTAAAGCCTTCCAACATGTTTTACTTAAATTAAAAAATAGAATACTAATCATGCCCCACTTTGATGGAGATCTAGTTGGGATTAAAATAATTTACAAACTCTACCTTAGGTGTCTGCTAGTAACAAAGTTAACGCAAGAGAGAGTTATGATTTATATTCTTTTCATACCTTACTTCACATAAGTGTAGATATTATTATTACTCTGTAGATGAATAGCCTGAAGCTCAGTTTACCAGGCTGGTATGTGACTTCTTTGCACATTACCAATCTTATAATTTTCTTTGGCAATTGCCAGGGATCAAACCAACTCATAAATGTTATTGTAAATGTAGTACATTTAAGTTGATAGAAAATATCCTGAACACAATATGAAAAATAAGTCAGATAAGGCAGATTTTCTTTTTTTTTAATTTTTGAGTCAAGGTTTCTCTGTGTAGCCTTGGCTGTCCTAGAACTCATTCCATAAACAAGGCTGGCCTCTGCCTCCAGAGTCCTGGGATCAAAGTCGTGGACTACCACCTCCTGGAAGCTTTATTTTTATTGTAAATTGGCATGGTAAATCATCATGTTTCATTCCATTGGTACTTTATAGTATATGCTTATTCTAACAAGTTGGAAACAACAGTCAAATAGACATTCTTGAATCTCTTGAGATGGGAAGGGTCTGGTTTGTTTGTCTTTCTCCAGCAATTAGCGATGCTAAATCCTACCACTGTTCTTTGCCTTCTTTTGAGAAATTATTTAGGCATGTTGACTACTTTCATTATTTATTTATTTTTGAGATGTATTATATCTATGTGAATAGTGTATGTATGAGGAGGTTTGAGATTAACAATGGGCATCCTTTCTTGCTTGATCGCCATTTGATTTTTAATTTGTAATTGCGTATAGTGAATTTGTTTGTATGCAGGTGACCATGGTGTTTGGAAGAGGGAATTGGATTCTCTGGAGCTGGGGTCACAGGTAGCTATTAGCTATCAACTTCAGTCCTGGGTATTGATTTTGGGTCTTCATTCTGTCTCACAGGGGGGCCAGCCAACAATCTTCCAAGATCTGACTATCTCTGTACTTTCTAGGACTGGGTTACAGTCCTAGTCATCTACCCTGACCTATGTCTACTTTTAATTGGTTTATTGAAGGTATTTTTGATGAGCTGTTATTGTTGTTTATATTTTCTGGTATTAGCTTGTTGCTTAAAATATAGTTTAGAGTCATTTTGTTTTTTGTCTTCTTTACTTTGAAGCTCTTATCAAAAGTCGTAATCACTTTACTCTCCCAAAGCATTTTTTTTCTGTTTTATTTTACCAGTCTCTTAGACTTATTCTATTCCTACACTGTGACAAAGTGAAGCTATTCCAAATGTCAGAGTGGATGTTTGGTTTGTTTTACTTTTATTTCCATATCACAGTGCTTGCTTCAGGAAGATTATTCAGCATGCCCACTGAAGGCGTTGTCTTGACATGCTGCGATACAGTGGGATTCTAGAGAGGAGGTTTCAGTTTGCACGCCTGTCTATTTGTATATCTTTCATGCCTGAAAAATGTGGTCTAAAATCTGTTCCCTCTGCTATTTGTTAAGCATAAAATATTTTTAAAGTTATTTCTACAGAGAAGAACTAAGTTTAAGAGTGTCATATTTCATCTTCACCATGAAATAAAGATTTCACACTAAAAGGGAAATGTTTCATTTCAAAGCTTGAGAAAAAAAAAAAGAGACATACATAAAAAAAGTAAGAAAAGAAAAATAACAAAACAACCAAAACACATTTCCCTGATCTTTAAATTCTACTCAGGGAACCTCCGCACTAACACGTTCATGTTCCTTTCATTATCAATTTGAGAAGCTGATGTTTAATTCCCCATTTCTCGTGTTTAGGGCTTCATTGTTTTCAAGAACATTGTTTTCGTGACCATGTTGTTTCAAATGTCTCCTTTTATGTTCGCTGTTTCAAGTTTATATTACACAAGTTTCAGCGCATTCTCAGTGATTTGCTTATATGAGAAGTTGCTTAATAAAACAAGCAGACTACTCTGCAAGGGTTTTTTCTTTGGCGGGAGGGGACATGGTCATGTAATAGAGTTTGAAAATCATAATTGAGTATAAGATCATTTGGTAGCAAACCTTTATGTTTAGACATTGAGGAACAACAGCATTAATGGGGCTTGTTGACAACTAATTGTTTTCTTTCTCTGTTATTCTGCAAAAAAATTTTGAACACTCACATGTGCAAGTTCGAAACTTTGGAGATTAGAAGTGGCTCCAAGGGATGCAAGCGAACAGCTACTTGAGTCTCCTTATTGAAATGGGGATCCTTGTGTGCACCAGGATCTCCTCCTGAAATGAGCATACCGGTTCATAGCCCCATCACCCAGTCACTCGTCACTACTCAGCAGCGTGGATCACTGTCTTTCTTTCACCTTCCAGCATCTGCCAGTCCCTATCCTACCTCGTTTCCTCAAACAGAGCCCCCAGTTCATCACTTTCCTTTATCCTGCGCATCACTGAATTCACTTCAACACATCTCATCCCTCTTACAGGATTTGGCCATGGCCATCTAATTTTAATTCTGCCTGTGTTCTGATGCCTTCAAATCCACTGTGAAGACTCGGGCCCCTTTGATATAATGGCCTGACCGTTTCACTCACTTGATTAAATTGTATGACTCTCAGTTGTCTGTAGGACCAATTTCATTTCTTAGTGTGGCAAAGGCCAACAGGTCAAGCTTCACACATTTTATGCTAGTTGTCAAATATTCCTTAAGATCCTGGCCTTTGCTTAAGCTGTCCTTCCCCGCTCCACGTCCTTTGCTCTTCTCCTTACTTGCCTGAGTCTCAGATATCCTTCAATACTGCTTTATTGCTTCTTTGGGAATCCATCCTTCCCCTCAGCCTAATGAGAGTGCTATCCCATCAATCTTTAGATTGTCTCAGATGTTTCTATCAAATACTTGGTCTCTGTTTATGTCTTCAGCTGAAGCAGATGTTGTATTGAAGGTGATGTTGGTCCTTATGTGGTGTCTGTTATAGAGTAGGTCATTAAAATTTATCGATTACATAGATCTGTTTATTAAGCACATGTTATTGAACAATCCCAAGAAGGGTAAGAAAGTATAGAAAACTATGACTAATAATTGCTGAGGAGACCCACAATCCTTCTCCTTCAGTTGCAGTAATTGAGATAGATAACTTGAAAGATGTCCATACTGAGGGAAGCAAGAGGTGATAATCAAAGTGGCTTCTCCCAAGCAGAGCTTGTTCCTGAGTTGAGATGCACTGTCTAGAAGACAGGACCCATCAAGGTGTTCTATCAGTTGTTAATAAGCAAACCCAAGATTAAGTCTTGTAAGGCCTTCCACACCAAGATTAAGAATTTGTTGTGAGCCGGGCGTGGTGGCGCACGCCTTTAATCCCAGCACTCGGGAGGCAGAGGCAGGCAGATTTCTGAGTTCGAGGCCAGCCTGGTCTACAAAGTGAGTTCCAGGACAGCCAGGGCTATACAGAGAAACCCTGTCTCGAAAAACTAAAAAAAAAAAAAAAAAAAAGAATTTGTTGTGAATTCCATGAGCAATGGGAAAGAGGGAAGAGTTTTAAAGCAAAAGGCAGATGTAATTAAATCCCAGCTTTCTCTACCACAGGGTAAGTAGCTTGAGGATTAACGGTTTAGTTTACTCTTGTGGTTGTTCTCCAGTATCTTGGATTGCCATTTAAAAATTACTTGCATGAAATAAGAAGCAAGTATTTAACACAACACTATTCTGCAAATCTTTCTGCAGTAAGAAAAATGTTACACATTCATAGTGCTCAGTATACTAGCCACCAAACACACACACACACACACACACACACACAAACATACACACACATATACATACAGACGTACCTCACACACACATACACGCACACACACTACTACTACACTACTACACTACTACGTTAAACAGAGACACTGAGGAAATAAAAAATTAATGTTATGTGATTTTAGTTTATACTTAAATTAAATGGTTATATATGATAAGTAGCTATTAATTTGAACAATGTAGCCACTTATTTATTATTTCTAATGTAATATTAGAAAGTTCTCTGAGGCTGAGACCCAATAGCAAAACAGGTACTCAGTTTAGGGTAAATCAGAGAGTAAATTCATATGCTTATTTCCAAAGGTATAGACAGCTCCAAGGAAATTATAACAATGATTAGTGAAATAGAACACTTTTTCCCTATAAGGACAACATTTAATTGGGGCTAGCTTACAGGTTCAGAAGTTTAGTCCGTTGTCGTCTAGGCAGGAGCATAGTAGCATCCAGACAGGCATGGTGTAGGCAGAGCTGGGAGTTATACATCTTAATTGAACCTGCTAGCAGAATACTGACTTCCAGGCAGCTAGCATGAGGGTCTTAAAGTCTACACCCACAGTGACACACCTACTCTAACAGGGTTGCACCTTCTAAATAGTGCCACTCCTTGGGACAAACATATACAAACCATCACATTTCACTCTCTGGCCCCCATAGGCTTGTCCAAACATATGAGTCTATGGGGGCCACACCTAAACATAGCATAATGCAAAAATACATTTAGTCCAACTTCAAAAGTCCCCATAGACTATAGCAGTCTCAACAGTGTTAACAGTACAAAGTTCAAAGTCTCTTCTGAGATTCACCGGATCACTTAACTGTAATCCCCAAAGCAAGACAGGAAGCCAGCTGGCAAACTCCAAACTGCATCTTCATGTCTGATGTCAAAGCAGTCTTCAGATCTCCAACTCCTTTTTTATCTTTGTTGATTGCAACAAACTTCTTTCTCCTGGGCTGGTTCCACTCCCTCTTAGCAGTTTTCCTCATCAGATAGCCCATGGCTCTGGCATCTTGAATATCTTGGGATTTCCAAGGCAACTTCAATATTACAAGTTTATTTTTTAATGTCTGGGAGCCACATATGCTCTTCTGGGCTTCTCCAAAGGGCTGGTGTTACTTCTCTTAGCTCTGCCCTCTTGAGCACTCTAAGCTCAGGTTGATCCACCCCATTGCTGCTGCTGTTCTCGGTGATAATCCCATGGAACTCGCATCTCTAATACACTGAGGTCTTCCTGCTGCAACTAGACTTTACCAAGAGGCTCACTTCATGGTGCCAGGTCTCAACTCCTTTGCATGACCCCTTCAGTCCCGGGTCATCAACTTCAACTGAGGCTGCATCTTCACCAATGGTCTTCCATGGTCTCTCACAGTGCCAAACCTTAGCTTCAAAACCAGTACCCCTTCATGTTTCAAAACCAGTACTACCCAGGTGAGTCTTACATATTACTAAGTACAGCTGCAGCACAAGGTATAACCTTGGCTATCTCTGGAACACAGCTTCTTTGAGCTCTCAGAAAACACTTTCCAGAAGATTTCAAGGCAGTGATGCTGGTCTCAACTACCACTAATTTCTTAGCTCCAGCTAACCAGCACCAATTATCCCAGTAGTCCCTTCTATTATTCACTCTAAAGCCAGAGCCACATGGCCAAAAGCTGCCAAGTTCTGCTGCTTGCTGGTGCTGGAACATGGCTCCCTTGTTCTATTACATTATTACCAGCTTTCTTTTTTTCAACTGCTTCAGTGCCTAAGCTTGGCTGTCCTGGAACTTGCTCTGAAAACTGACCAAAATAGAACAATGATGGAAAGATTCATAGTCAAGATCATATCCAGGATGACATCAATATGCACAAAACAATTCTAATGGTATTTTATTGGATCAAATCATGCTCAGGGACTGTTTTCCTCAAAGTCTTTTCTTATGGGAAGTTTATTTCTGATGAGAATGTGTGGCTTTCTTTGTACAGTGCTTGATCCGTGTCGTGTTTTCTCAGTGTCTCTCTTCCTGATGCTCTCTGAAAGTCATCCCTTTGCCATTAGTGGGGACTGTACTGACTTCATGATGGATCCTGTCAAGGATTCTTTAAAGGGGCATCTTCCCTTCTGAGTACTGGGTGATAGGCAGGTCCTGGCTGTTATCTATGGCTGTGTTTTAATATCCTGCCCTAGCCATCTCTCATCACAGAACACAGAACTTGTCTTTAGTTTTAGCTCATTGCTTGGTGATTTGTTAAGGCTTTGAAAACAGAAGGAATGAGGTGCTTTTAAACAGGACAGGGCCATTTCTCCTTGCTTTATTTATTTTTATGCCATGCAAAAGGAATAAAGAGGTATAAAGTGGCTCAAGTGAAGCCAAATAAATCTCGATAAATAGAGCAAGAACCCAATAAAAATCTGGGGGTGAGAAAGAAGAAAGGTATTGAGGATGGGAGATAAAAGGAAGGAGTAAAAGAGAAAATTTAATAATTCCTATAGCATTGGGGTCTATTTATTATCACCCAGGGAACAAAGTGCCTTTGACCCAATGAAATATTTTAAACTAGGGTTAAGCTCTGGGTGGAAATTAGGGAATCATCTTTAAAGTCCTTATTGAATCGTGTCCTGCTGTCGCCTCCCGTCATTCTTTATTAAAGCTCTGTGCTTGTCTGCTGCTAGGTCTAGGGAGGCTGACATCTCTTCCTTGTTCTGATGAATCACAGCACAGAGGCTTGTGAGTTTTTACAGCCAACACAACAGGAGCCTCTCATATCATTCCTGATACCAGGGCAGGGGACGAGAGGGCATGGGGAAATCTTTGTCCTAACTCCAGCCCATTTGGGGTGATCTCTGCCTTCATGAAATGGGGAAAGAGAACCAAGAGCTAATAATGTACCAAACTAAAGCATGAAGGCCAGGCTCTCTAGGTAAAATTAGAAACTGTATTTAGACTCATTGTAGATCTGTTTGTGCTGTTACTTTATGTAGCCCCCAATTAATGTTTGCCATTCTCTCTGGCTAATATAAAAACTGCTTGTCTACAGCTGTTGAAGTAATCAAACATTTCATTTGAGTACATTCTCAACCATTGCATTGGGATTGAGAACTTTCTTTTTTTCTCAGTTAAATGACCCAATATCAATATCTCCTACTATGCTTTTCTTCCCTTCTCACTTCTTTTACTATGGACAGTTCCCATCATAAGCACATTATATACTCTTTTAAAGGGAAAGTCTCTGATTTTCATGTGTGTTTATGTGTGCATTTGTGTGTTTATGAGAGCATGTGTGTGCAAATGGGTGTACGTGCCAAGGCCAGCAGACAATCTCTACCGTTGTCTACATCCCTCAGGAGAACCTAGTAAACATATGTCCATGAATAGCTAGCCTCTGCATACTCTCAAGTGATGACCAGTTTTCCACATCTGATGCTAACCAGAAATCTATGTGTAAACTGTGGTTCAGTGGGTACCTGCGACTGCCAAAGAGAGTCATTCAGTTGTGTGTTTGGGCTGAATTGGTAAACTCTATGTTCATCATTAACTTCTCTGGCTTGTTATAGAGCCCTAATTAAAACCAGTTGTACCTTGAATGAAGTTGCTAATTTACGGGCTCATCTGTTCAATAACTTCCTTGCAAGTAATTGCTGTTAGTGTTCTGAGGAAGCCTGGGGAGGGCATGAGAATGTGGAGAAATGTCAGGGGAACGAGAAGAGGCAAGAGCAATTGCTTCAAGGAGTGTGTCTGGCATTGAGTGAACTTTTTTTTTTTAATTTTTTTTAAGGTATTTTCCTCATTTACATTTCCATTGCTATCCCAAGAGTCCCTCATACCCTACCCCCCACTCCCCTACCCACCCACTCCCACTTCTTGGCCCTGGTGTTGCCCTGTACTGAGGCATATAAAGTTTGCACGACCAATGGGCCTCTCTTTCCACTGATGGTCGGCTAGGCCATCTTTTGATTCATATGCAGCTAGAGACGAGAGCTCCAGGGGGTACTGGTTAGTTCATATTGTTGTTCCACCTATAGGGTTGTAGATCCCTTTAGTTCCTTAGATACTTTCTCTAGCTCCTCCATTGGGAGCCCTGTGATCCATCCAATACCTGACTGTGAAGCATCCACTTCTGTGTTTGCTAGGCCCCGGCATAGTCTCACAAGAGACAGCTATATCAGGGTCCTTTTAGCAAAATCTTGCTAGTGTATGCAATGGTGTCTGCGTTTGGCAGCTGATTATGGGATGTATCCCTGGATATGGCAGTCTCTAGATGGTCCATCCTTTTGTCTCAGCTCCAAACTTTGTCTCTGAACTCTTTTGTGAATCTTTTGCAGGATGGCAAGGATTTTAACAGGCATGGCTGTGTAAGCACTTGGTGAGGGAGGCAGAAAGCCTTGGGAATGTGGGGCTGTGGAGAGTAGTGTTTGAGGTGGTGGCAGGAGACCAAGAGAACCAGGATAGAGTGCAACAGATGACCTAGATTTCTGTTGTTGTTGAGACACTGTCTTATTTGAAGGCATAGGATTTTTCTGGGAGTTCAGTCTAGGGAGAGAGTGTTCAATGTTCTGCCTGTCTGTGTTGTGATTCAGTGTCTCTTCATGAAGTCCATTCTGGCAGCTCAGTGGCCAGCTGCTGATTTTTCAAGGTCTCCTCTCAGAGTCCTTTGCAGATTATTAATTTAAAAGCAGCAGGAATTTTCCTAGAGGTGAAACACAATGATTTTTCCCCAATCTCTTTTCTAGGAGGTATCACAAGAAAAGCGTGATTAGATTTAACCCAGTTGTCTCCCACAACAATATTATATAGAAAATGTCAACCAAGGTGACTCTCTGTGTGTTGAGAAGCTCAAGCCTTAGGTTAGAGGATGTAACAGAGAGAGCAGTTCTGCTTGCAGAATGAAAAGGTATCACACCAATTATCTTAAAGAGCCAAAAGCAGCATTGAGTTCTCACTTAAAACAATTTGTTCTTGGAAGATTGTCAGCTAAAATTGTGGTCAACTTTTGCAAATTGTATGAATTTGCACTGCATATTTTATTTAGTGTTTAGCAAAACTCCAATATGGCTCTGCATAACTTACACAATACACCAAGAAAATGACTTCAGAAACTCCCACGGAAGTTGACAAATTGGGCATCTAATGCTTTTAAGCTAATTGCATGCTTAGCGGTTAAAGGAGTTGACTTGTTAAAAATGAAGATCAGAGATTTTTGGAGACAATGCTCTGCCTACTGCCATATTGAATATGACCAAATCCTGTATCAGAAATATTACAGACGCTTAAAGAAGAAAATAATGTGCACTCTAATCGCCGTTCTCCGTGGTGTTTCAGTGAAGTGTTCATGAATCATACACACTGTCATAGCAGTTTTGAAAACTATTCTTGAATTTTAAAGCTGTTATTTTCAGGAAATTTCTAAAGCAAATTGCTAAGTGATAAAGAGTAATTTGGTAGTGTTGCTTATGTCAGTGTTTTGCTTTCTTGCAGACTGGAAAAACAGAAAGGAGTAATACCCTGAATACTGCCATTGTCAACATGAGCAAGAAGACAAGAGACCTCCGCCGACAGGTGAGAGGAAAGAGAGCCACTGGACAGGAATAAGAGGCAAAGGAGGCTCTCATACATTGTCATAACGTGTATTGTTTCTGGTCGTTTAAAATTTAACAAGCAGAAAACCAGAAAAGCAAGCTTCTACTTTCCACATTCGTATGCCTCAAATGTTTTGTGGCAATCAGAGGATAGGGAAAGGAGCATTTGTCTTAGCATCATGCAGAATTGCAGGGGAATCTCGGCTCTCTCCTCATAAGGTGTGAGTTCTGAGGCATGGATTTCATCTCTGAATCTTTTATGAAATGTGATGCATAATGTGGATATCAAGCAAATGCACAGTGCTGGCCTGGAGAGGTGGCTTGGTTGGTCAAGTGCTTGCCTTGTAAGCAAGAGGAACCAATTTCATTCCACAGCAACCTCTTGGGAAACAGCCAGGAGTGTGGTGTGTGTGTGTGTGTGTGTGTCGGCTTGTAATCCAAGTAGTGAATTTCTGGTCCAGCCAGTCTAGACTGCTTGGTGAACTCCTCACAGGTAAAAGGCCCTGTCATAAGTGAAAGGGATATGGGTCATCATTAATGACAACTGAAGTTGTCCTCTGTCCTCACATACATATCCAGCACACACACACACACACACACACACACACGCACACACACACACTTGTGAACACACACACACATATATACATCCATTTCTACACAAAATAAAACACATATACATGACTGTCCAGCACACTGAACATTTAGTGATGTTGGTTAAGTTGACTTTATGACAGCACTGTGCTGCCTGATTTTTAAGTCAGCTTCACAGAGTCAGAGACATCTAAGAGGGTGGAAATTTAGGCTGTAAACAGACAAAACTATAGGGCATTTTCTTGATTAGTGATCAGTGGGGAAGGGGTCCCTTGAGCTGGTGGTCCTAGGTTCTACAGAAAGCAGGCTGAGAAAGCCATGATAAGCAAGCCAGTAAGCAGCATTCCTCCCGGGCCTCTGTATCAGCTCAGGCCTCCAGGTTCCTACGCTGGTTCAGTTCCTGTCCTGACTTCTTTCCATGATGGAATGTGATGAAGTGTGAACCAAATAAACCCTTTCCTCCCCAAGTTGCTTTGTTCATGATGTTTTAGAACATCATAGTTATCTAAGACAAGTACAGACTGAATGTCTCATCCTAGTTCAGAGAACATCTAGTTTCTAGTTTTTCCTCTTTATGGTTTGTGGCTGCTTCAAAAATTAGTTTCTGTTGAGACATTTTCTTTTGGTAGTTAGTCACTAGTATTAGAAGTTTACTTAGGATATTACTAAGAAATTAAGAAGCCCTGTGTTAGGACACAAGTTAATTTCTACCTTCATCCCCCAGACTAGGCCTTTGTTTTCTTATCCTTTCCACGGTTAATAACCAGACTTTTTTCCTTATGAACACCTACAATATGGCCACCATTAACTCATAAAAGCAGGGAAAAAAGCTTTTAACCAGAAGCCTTTAATGCTATATATTATCATAGTTAAATGGGAAGAATTAGAGAAATGGCTGGGCCGTATTTAAATTCAGAAGTAGATTTGGATACAGAATTAAAAGGATTCCTGGATAGGGTGGCTGTGAAATTTAAATTCTGTGACATTCATGCTTTCTTAGCTTGAGGGCCTTCATGTGAATTCTTTTCCCTGTCTGCACTTAGAACTATAAGATGTAAGAGTTAAAGATGTGTACTAGTGCAGCCTCTTTGGGGCACAGATGAGAACATCATACTGTGTGGGTAGGCACTAATAAACTAGGGGCATTAAGTCAGGACTTAGATATTTACCCAGAAGCATGGACCCTCAGAATTCCTTTGGGATTTCTTCTCCCCTTTTTGATACACAGTCTTCTATATCCCAACCTGGCCTCATACTTTTGACCTCTCAAGTGGTCAAAGGTTACAGGTATACACCACCGTACTAGGTTATCTTGTTCTGAGGTACGAGGTATGAAGCCGGAGCTTTTTGCAAGCTCAGCAAGCACTTTACCACTGCCCAGCCCTCCTTCAAAATTCCTGCCTCTTCTGCTCTTCCTACAGTTTGGAAGAGCTATTTCTATATCAACCACAGTATTTCTTGTTCCTATCTCTTCCCTGTAGAGGGATTTTAATCCAGCAATATGGCTACTCTGGCTAGATTACAGAAGTGCCCCTAGTATAAACCTTTAATCCCAGCCAGTGAAGGTAAAGTTAGCTTGTAGAAGGAAGCACCCATTTTTGAAAGTGATAACTAGTTGTATAGCAGACAAAGTGATGGGTCAGAGAAAGATTTGGCAGAAGGAATATGCCCAACTCTCACTTAGAAAAGAGAGAAAAGAGAGGCTACTTAGGAGAGAACAGCACCAAGAACAGGAGAGAAAGCAGTTTTTCCAGGACAGTTGTACAGAGATGGGTTCCAGAGACAGACCAAGCTAGACACAGGTGAAGGCAGAATGAGCCAAAAGATTAGAACATTTTGCTAAAGGTGGTGGTATGAGGCCAAGCAGAGAAATTCAGTCAGAAGCTGAAAGAAACCAGTTTGAATCAGTCATCATGGAAAGAAGTTTTAAGTTAGAACATTTGTGTTGATCAGCCAGCCAGAGTTCAGAAAGAGGTCCAAGTGGTGAGCTTGTTCGGCAGCAAGTCTCAGAGGCCGAAAACATTCTAGGCCTAGATAAGATTGTACGAATGCAAAAAACTTCAAGGACTAGGCCTAGGTTAGTAAATGGAGACAATAAGCCCCTGAGATAATGATTATGACAGGAGAATAAAAGTTATATTTATACTTCCATCTAGTTTGCCACTAGCAATACTGTGCATAAAATTCTAATGTACATTCCAACCTCCCCAGCATTTCCAGTTATTATTTTCCTCAAAGACTTAAGAAAAAGCAATTTCTTGCATGTTAAATTAGAAGATTTAGCAAGTCAAAGTCCAACATGCCCAGTTACGTTTGAATTCTTGTTTAGAAACAAATAGGTCTTCATATAATTGTCTTCCAAATGTGGAATGAGACATACTTTCATTTTTTGTTAAAAAAAAGAATTGTATTTGCTTGAAATTCAAATATTCCTGGGTGTTCTGTATTTTATCTTATAATCACGCTTGGATTGTCTTGACCATCCTTGGTAAGCTACTTCACATCAGGGTAGATAATGCTTTCTCAGAGTTATTTTCTGTTTGTAGAGAACAGCTGAGCTTTGGGGATTCCATGGGTCAACACACATTTGTTTCAGTTTCCTCTTCCATGATTCACCATGAGTAGGAGCCACTGGGAATGTGTATATCTTCTGGGCTCCTTCTACATGGCCTTCACTTGTGATGGTGACAGAAAGCCAGCAATCATGCCATTGCCTAGGAGTTGAGATCCAAAGTGAAAAAACATAGTTTCTTCATTATACAGGTTGAACACAGCCACAAAATTCACTCTAAATGAAGGACTAGGCAGGACCATTCAGAGAAGGAGCACACATATATGTGAAGGCATGAATGAAGAACCATCTTTGGAGACCTGTGATCTTAAAGGCTATTATTCTTAGTTGCTGTAATTGTCATTATCCAAATACTCTTTCCACACAACCAAAATGAACTCATTTACCGTAGTGGAGTCTATTCTTTGGGTATAGAGTTTGAGTATGTAGTTGAGGTTTTGGCATGTAGCTCTGTTCATTGAATACACTTTCCTGGCATGCTTGTAGCTGTGGTATTGATCCCTAACTCATAAACTGGGCATAGTGGTACATACCTGTCAAATCAGCACTCAGGATATAGAGGCAGGGTGATCAAAAGTACAAGATTACCCTCTGTTACAAATGAGTTGAAAACTAACCTGGAATACATGACACTGTGTCTCAGAAAGAAAAAAAAAAGAAACTGTAAAATGAGTAATCTCTTCATCTTTTTTATGCTTTTAACGTTTAAGAGTTTATTCTAAGTGCCTTACATATGTTCCTTTTCCCACAAAAGCAAAGCCCTGCTCTTAGACTGTCTTTGAAATATTTAATGATCATTTCTTGTTCTAGAACTGGCTTTATTTTTAGTAAAATGTCCCAAGAACCTCTCTTTTTGCTCGTCCATCCTTATCCATTTCATAACCATTAGGTTTTTCATCAGTGATAGACCTGCCTTAGCTTTATGTCAGAAAATGATTGATCCTGTAAGACATGCCATACCTTTCTAAGGAGTGTCTAAAAGTATAATGGCCACTATACATTGTCAGTCATGAAAATGGAATATTCTAGCACATGATATAGCCATTTTTGTTTGTTTGTTTCACCTTCTTCTTGCTCTGTGGCTTTCTTACCCATTTTATGAGGAGCAGACTTGAAGTTCTTGCCATGGTGTCTTACATTCTCTGTTACTTGATCACACATTTTTATTCTTAATGTCCTTTATCTCTTTAGTTCCTCCTCAGTTTAGACATACTCACCCACCTCTGATAAAAGGATAGATCCTTACGTTCTTCTCAGCAAATTGGCCCCTCCTCCTTCCACACACAAATCACAAGCTCATCATGTTCAGCATATTGATAGGATGCTCATAGCACCTTGAGCTCCGCCCCTTCTGTACTCCCTGTCATTCTTCTAATCTTATGTCACCTGAGTTCAATAATTGTGTGGGTGTTATTTCTCCCAGCAAACCTTAGCTGCGTTCTCCAGCAGGAGTTCTTATTAACTTTCTGAGACCACTTAAGTAGATGTATTCTTCTTTTACCATAGTCTTTCCTCCTCTGCCATTTTTTTTATAGAGGGTTTTCTTCTCAATGAATTGTAAATTTTTACAATGATAATTATCATCAGCTCTCTCCTTACTGAATATCTGCAGAACTCTTCCACAGGTGTATCGTTTGCACTTGATTTTCATCCTTGAAATAAGAAATAACTCTATAGTGCTGCATGAATTCTCAAGTGAATCAATTTGCTGAACTTCACTTGGTGGATTCATGGTTCTGTGGTATGATATAACTAAAGCCCAAGTGTGTGAGCCCTACCTCAGGGGATAAGGAAAATGGACAGTCATTTTTAAAATCCTCAGAATCAAACGCACCAACTTTACTGTCATACATTTTTTTTCTCCATTACTTATTTTACACATTTTTTAAAAAATGCTACCTTTCTTTATCCTTTTCCCCGGCCTCCCACTATTTACTTGAGTGTTACTTATCTGTTGGAACCCCCAATAGATAAAGCATGTTTTTTAAAAACTTCACAGGTTTACTTCATTAAAAAATCAGGACACCCAAGCATATCCAACTTCTACTATCTCGTGAGGAATCAGACACATTTGATTTCACTGAAGGTGGGTTAGAAGTCTCACTTGTTAATAAGTCAAGGCATCACAGTTCATAGATGCAAAAGTAATGATGTATTCTATCAGCCACCAAATGCAGACACTATTGCATACGCCAGCAAGATTTTTCTGAAGGGATCCTGATATAGCTGTCTCTTGTGAGGCTAAGCCAGTGCCTGGCAAACACAGAAGTGGATGCTCACAGTCAGCTATTGGATGGAACACAGGGCCCCCAATGGAGGAGCTAGAGAAAGTACCCAAGGATCTGAAGGGGTCTTCAACCCTATAGGTGGAACAACAATAATGAACTAACCAGTACCCCCAGGTGGAACAACAATATGAACTAACCAGTACCCCTTCAGAGAACTAACCAGTACCCCCAGAGCTCATGTCTCTAGCTGCATACGTAGCAGAAGATGGCCTAGTTGGCCATCTTTGGAAAGAGAGGCCCCTTGGTCTTGCAAACTTTATATGCCCCAGTACAGGGGAAACACCAGGGCCAAGAAGTGGGAGTGGGTGGGTATGGGAGTGTGTGGGGGGGAGGGTATAGGGAACTTTTGGGATAGCATTTGAAATGTAAATGAGGTAAATACCTAATTAAAAAAATGGAGGAAAAAAAAAGAAAATAGAATTCTGACAATAGCAAACAAAAGAAGCACAACCACTTGATTGATTATTGAATTGTTTGCCTGCCTGGCTTGCAACATCTTTGTATCCCACACTGGGGGCACAAGCACAACCCTTGGAAAGCCATTATCAGTCCTTTACTGGTCATCATTAACATATTAAGTTCTTATGAGTCCACGTCCCACAAATTTGGCACAATGATCAGTTGCTGAATTGTGACTTGATTTAGTTCTTATTGATCAGTCAAGCTTTGCAAAGCATGTTTTGCTCACTTGCTTAAAATTGAAAAATGGAACCTGTATGTACAAGTAGAGTCTATTTGATGCTGGAAGGAGGAATATTTTCTGCAATACTTATTTGCTTCTCAGGAATCTTCCCTTTAGAACACATTCTTTCTGTGGCCTCATTCGATAACTATGGCAGGCTTTCTTTCTTCCAGCTTTCACATACATGTGGCTTTTGCTTTTGTATTTCAATTGTAAAGAAGTGTATTATTTTATTTGAGATACCAAAGCATTATATCAGTGGAAAATAGAAAAAAAAATGATGCCTCAAAACCTTTTACTAAGCTACAATGAGAAAAGATAGAAAGCCCCTCAGTATGGCTTTGCTCCAACATTATTCACATTTGACCACAGGCAAGTGTTTATTGAAAATTCATACCCCACAACTCCTGTTGGCTTCCCATTAACTTCAAATTTTAGGACTATGACTTCTATGCCAAAATTGGCATGTTAGCACCTTTGTTAGGATTTTTTTTTTAATGTCATCCAAGGGAAAAAAACATAGTAAGCCTCTGGACAGGAAACCAGAATGAAAATAAATATACTAAGGGCTACTTAGTTAATACATATACAGGCAAGGTCTAAAGGGAATGCCCCATAGGAATATCTGAAGACAAATGAAGAAAATTTCCTAATAGATCAATCCCAGTCTTTCTGCATTTGTCCCTGTCCATCAGGCTAGTTTTGTCCCATACTAATTCCTTTGTCATGGTCAGCAAAATGTTGGGCATGGCAGTTACATCCAGTGATGTGCAAGGCAGATATGGCTAGAGAGAGAGATCTGCAAAGATGAGTGTATAAGGACGTGGAACTTGTCAATGATGAATGACCAGACATTTAACCATAGAACAAGGTGCCTGGTTTAGATTAGATCGCATTCATGAGGACAGAGCCTTAATAGAGTCCTTTAGAGCAGGGACTTGATTTGGGAGCTGGTTCCAAATATAAACACTATTTTTAAAAATGCCAAGCAAGGAAGAAAATAGGGGGCATCCTATTGAGGCTGCACTACAGGAAATAGAGGGCTTGAGGACTTCTGTGGACCAGAATTACTCCTCAGGTGGTCTGGCCAATGATGAAAGCCAGATCTAATACCTGTTGTTGTTACTAATGGGTGTTTCAGGGGATGTGAGTTCTCTAGAACTTGCAAGCTACAGTTGTACTTTTGTGAGAACCTCACAGAGATTTAGGACAGGTCCTGAGGCAGAATACAAAAAAAGAATCATAGGATGTCTTCAGAGGACCTAGAACTGAGACCCACAACGAGAGGTAAAAATGAAGACTAATTCAGAGGAAATGCAGAGCAATGCTGAAGACCTATGTTACCTTTCACTATGGTCGTAAGCATCAGGATAAAGGGTTTACAACCAGCAAGTAAGGCAGAGACTTCTGAGAAAACTACAGGATGCTTAACTCTGCAGTTGTTATTTGCCTAGGCTAAATGCTTTCTGGAGGAAAATAAGGCCTTCCCATAAATACTTTATTCCACAAGTCACAGAATTCTGACAAATTCCTCTCTCATGAGACAAAAAGGAACAGCCCCATTTTTAAACACACATTTCAAGGTAGCTAATACTAAACCTTACATTTTCATCTCACAGTCAAATTAGCAGAACTTACAGTTCATACTTAGTGTCTACCCTCTTATTTCCCAGTCACTTTTGAAGAAATAGTGGTAGAATATCTATATATAACTCTACATGAAACCTGTGGTTGTCATGTTCACCAGCTCCCTTCTTAGAGATCAGACTCTACAGACTGTCTCTGTTGTCTAAGTTCAGTTCTTTTTAAAGTTTATATAGAAGATGGTATGTGAGTGTGCATTTGTGTGCTACACATATTTATAATACATGCACAGACATATGCAGGCACACATACATATATTTTAGTAGCTTGGGTTTTTGTAGTTATAATGTTTAATGTCCCATGCTCCTCTGCTAGATTATATGGGTTAGTACATTTCCAACTTCATGGGTCTCAGGATACCCACCTCTTGAAATGCTGTTCAGAATCACTTATTTCATTGGATGCAGTCAAGTGTCTACAAAAAAAAAAAAAAAAAAAAGATGCAACAAGTCCACTGTGACAGTGCTGGCTGTTTGGTAGGAAAGTTCATCTTCTAGTTTTTGTAATTGGTACACTTTATTTTTAGTTATTTTATCAACCTCTTAAGGTCCTTCTCCTCCAGCTGGCCTGTCTTGAATGTCTCCTTCTTGTACTTCTATCATCAAGGTCCTATTTATATCATTTGCCTGAGCTAACTCTCATATTCTGACCCTCATAGATGAGCTGCAGTGCAGAGTTATCTGTCACATCTAAGCCACAAGTTCTACAAAAGAATGGGGCAGTGGGGCTGTCACTAAAATTCCTTCCATTCTCTGGGATCCTTGATACTTCTCCCTTGTGTTTCTGAAATGTACACACCATGTAGCCCTTGACTTCTCTGACCCACTCCTCATGAACTGCAAACACACTACTCATTCATGGATGGCCATCATCTTGTCTTGTGACCTCTCACCTACACCCTGTCAAGTACCCACTACATATTAATTTGCTGCCATTAGTGATTTACCCGACTTCCTAATGAGCAGAAAACTTCAGGGAGGATCTTCCTCAAGTCTGGGATGTTGTCAGGAGGTGGAAGAAAAATCTCATAACACATCTCAGCTAGCTCTACCAATAAGAGCAGAGGAATTTTCCTACAAGAAGCTAATAGCCTCAATGGATCTATCATCCTATAGTTATTATAGGAAGACAACACTTTTTTTTCCTATTTTTCAAAGTGCTGAGAATGGAATCTATGGTCTCACACATGGAAGGCAAATGTTCTGCCACTGAGCCATTCTCAAACTATTTAAAACCAAGCTGTCAACTGGTTTTAAAAAATATAACCCCACAGAAGGCAAATTACAATTTTTCTATCTGATCCCTATCTGCTTTTTTTCAGTTGAGAAAACTTATTAAACTAAATTATCAGGTTGATCCAAAACCCTCAGGGATCAACTCATAACCACTGATTTTGTTTGTTAAAAGACTGAAGAATATTAAACTCCCTGTATTCTCAGTGTTAGAGATACAACAAATTAATTTTCAATGCCATTTGAAATTTCAGAAAATTTCTGCTGAGTACAGCAAGTGTATGATGTCATTTGTAAACTTCCATGTAATTTAATTTAAAAGAGCTAATTGTAGAGGAATGTTATAATTGTTTAATAATTTAAGGTATGAGGACAAGAACAATTAAAGCAAATGAAGGGAATTGGACATCAAATTCATTTATTCTCCTTCTTGCTCTACTACTCTGTTATAATTTGGTACAATTGTTGATCTCACATTATTTAATCCCATGAAGTCTACAATTTAGCTAATCAAAATGTGTGATCAATTCTTCCAATAAGTAAGAGAGCATTTTATAAATTTAGAATTATTAAAATACGATATGTACGTTTAATTTGTACACACACTGAACATTCTAATTGTTAAATTTTTTAAGGAAAAATATTGAATTACTTCTTACAATTTTACTTATGTTCTAAATATAATATAATAAAAATTAGTGACTTTTGAGAGCCAGGGAATCATTGCTGCCTTATGTTTTTTAATCCTGAATATTTTGTTTAGTTTGTTTATAAAGGATGCTCACATTCTGTACCATGTATTACAATCGTTACCGATTGCTTAAGAAATGCATGAAATGCATTTGGAAGCACTGAGATCATAAGACTAGAAAAGAACCTGAACTTTTTCTTGGAAATAAAAACACTTTTTTTTTCTTTCTTTCTTTCTCAGCTCCGCAAAGCTATCATAGATCACATATCAGATTCTTTCTTGGATACAACAGTTCCACTCCTGGTCCTCATTGAAGCTGCGAAGAATGGCCGAGTCAAGGAAATCAAAGACTATGCTGCCATATTTCATGAGCACACTGGCAGGCTTGTGGAGGTAAGTGTGCTGTAGATGCAGCTACTTCAAACCCGAGAAAGCCAGGTTCCCTTCTCCATTTACTGCTGAATTCTTGCCATATAGAAAAAGATTGCCAACCTATAATAAACACTGCAGAGTTGAACCTAGGTAATATGGAGCTTTATGAGTCAAATGGTATAAGCTACCCTTCAGTGACTTAAAAAGAAGCAGTTTATTTACAAAGATCTGTGAAATTGGGCTTACCATTGTTTTCACTTTAAATATCCACTTTAGTGACTCTATACAGAAGAACAAGCTAAATACATGGTTCTGTCCTGAATAAATATTTTCTTACCATTCTAGCTTTAATTTATCAAATACTCCATGCCATGTGTTTTATTTGCTGCGTTTCATGGGCTCTTTTTCTCCTACTTTCTAGAATATACTGTGCGCTGCAAAATAAAGAACGAGACAGTAGACTGGGGCAGGTCTTGAGAGTCCCATGGAAAACTAAGTAGGGATAATAGACTAGGGGAAGGGGAGGTGATAAGTCCTAATCCCCTCTGTTTAGCAGCTCCAGGTGTGACCACAATCCCATACTTTTAGGAGTGGCATGGCAGATTGGTAACCGAATTATGAAGGGCTGTAGATAAAGAGACGCTCACGAGTCAGAGAGTAGAACCTGTGGAATCATGGGTATCAACACACAGCTCAGTGAACCATGGAGTCCGAATAGAAGAATTTCTTAGGGCAACCATACTCACAAGACCAGAAACAAATTGGTGACTAAGAAGGGTGTGTGTGTGTGTGTGTGTGTGAGGGCCTGAATGGAAGAATTTCTTCAGGCAAGGATGCTCACAGCAACCAGTAACTAGGAGGGGGATATGTGTTTTACCAGAGCTGATTCTTGGCTGCCACTCAGCATTGGTCCATACCAGTGTATTATTTATTTATGTATTTATTTTGAAACTGAATCTCACTATGTCATCTTGACTAATCAAGAACATATTATGTAGACCAGGCTGCTCCTATGCTCACAAAGATCCAGCTGCCTCTGCCTCCCAAGTGCTGAGATTGGAGGTGGATGTAATGTGCTCAGCCATTTGTACCAGTGATTGTAGCTAGAGTCTATTAGGATCCTCCGTGACCATTCCATACCGGCGATTAAACATTTGACTGCCACCTCTTCCTATGTAGTCACGAGCTCTGCAGTAAAGTGTGGTTATTGCCTAAACTGCTCCTAAAACTGTGAGAAAAATAATCATAACTCAAATTAGAATCATAGTAGCACAGGTTTTTTTTTAACACCTTTAATGTAAATATATGGAACAAATTCCTACGTAGCTAGTATTTTTACTGTAAACTCTCTTGCTTGACTCTAGTCTCCAGAGATAGAAAAATGAAAAATAAATGCATGAGCATTTACTTCATGGCTAAGGCCATGTCTTTTCTCAAGCTGCCCCACCTCTGGCTTAGAAGGTGCCTATGGATTTTTCTAGAACTCTGTGAAACAGAGCAAGTGCTATTCCAATGAGCATTTAATGAAAATAAAGCATACACCCTAAACGAGCCTAATTAGTGTCAGTGGTGAAGTCATGTCTACAACTTTCAGTGAACAAGAGTAGATGCACTGATTTATTGTTGATCCAGGTTTGTTACCATTCACATGAACCTTCTAGTATTTATTGGTAGGGGCAGGGTTTACAAAGAGCTGCCTAATTGAGCCTGGTCCTTGACAGCTGCAAAACATCTGTCTAAAAAGGGATTTCTATGAGGAAGTCATGTCAAATAATGGGGGAGGGGGAATAGTTTTGTGATATGCTTTAAAAGTAAAGTTTGGCATCTATTGATAATGTATTTTTATTTGAAGTTTTCGGTTTACTCTTTCTATGAAAATTGTGGCTTTGTGCCGCCTCCTGAAAAATGACACCTTGGACAAACTCTAAAGAGGCAGTAGTTGGGGCCAGAGACACAGCTCATGCATGTCTCTTTCCAGAGACTTCTACTCAGGCGAAGCCTAAATTCTAGACTTTGATGTCTGAAAGAATTTTGGGACCAGTCCTTATGAGTATAGTTGGAATTTACTAGGAAGTGCTCTTAAAACAGGTCTAACCTTGGAAGTTAATAAAGAGTTGTTTAAAAGTATAATAATCATTTCCATGATGTGTTGAGACCTCAAAAGTGAATTCCTCTTAAGTGTCTTTACAGTAGACATATATATAATTTTGGAATCATGTCTCAAAGAGTGACTAAGGGACTCAGAGAAGGTCATTGAGTAGTTCCTGAGGGACCATGCTTGGGATTACAGATTTTAAGGTCACAATGGTTGTACAAGGAGTTCAGAAATGCCTGGCCTATAAATGGAGTTTATATCCCTGTTTGTGAAATTCCTGCTAAGATCTCAGTTTGTAAAGGACTATGGCCATAATTCAAAAGGCATGCATACCCAGGGATAGAGTGTGGTTTAATAGATGGTTTTTATATTCGATTTATTTACATTCAAATCTCTTCATATAAAAGGGAGGTTGTCTTTGTTGGCAGCATCCAGGTACTTGCACTAGAATTCTTGACTGTCAGCTGGGGAGAGACTTCAGCTGGACTCCTGAGTGACGGTTCTTTTCCTTTCCACATTCTTTAATAGCTCCCACTTTTCTAGGTACTCACTCCGAAAACAACTTTATTGAAAGTTCTCTGGACAACTCCTTTTGGAGGTTTTAAGATTTCTGAATAATCTCACAATTTAAAAGTTATACATTTTTTACTTTACTTTAATCTAGAGTTTCTTCAAATACTTACAAAAAAAAAAAGACTTCCCTTCCTGCCATATTGCTAATGTACTGCCTTTAAGGATGTCCGTGAATATTACCTTAATATTTTAACCAAATGATAGATCACTATCATGCAGATAGAGCTTTACAAAATTTGTTTTAAAATGTTCAAGGATTTTAAGAATTCCCCATTCCATGTGAACATTAAAGAATAGCAGCTTTTGGAATTATGAGCTATTGGGAGACTGAGAATGGATTTTCTTTAAATCCGAATATCCCCTTAACACAGAATAAAGTGATTACAGAGGGCTGTATCAGCGCCTGCACTTCCTTCAGACCCCAGTGTAATGGGGACATTCTGGTCTAAGTCATTTTCACTTTCAGTGAGTTTTTACTATGCAGAATAATTCCTAAACTTATTAGCTTAAAGAAACTATTCATTACAATCACTCTCTCATCTTCAACTGGCACAGAGGCGGTTAGTTCTTGTCTAGGATTCTTCAGGAGTCTGCCTTTCTCATATGTTAGCTGGGATAGAGTGGACCAAATATTCATTCCACTTGGGCACAAAAGATGGGTTATGCCTACACCCATGTGTATTAGCTATCAACGGAGAGGTTTGCACCATTGGAAAGAGAAAAAGCATAGCCTCTGTGTGTGCTTTGGGCTTCTTGCTGAATAGGTTGTAGGTTCTAAGTGGGCCATAACAGCATCATCACTGGTCACTAGCCCAAGGAGGTCTTTCAAGAGATTTCTATTCAGCTGAAGTTGTGATCTTGATTTATAGCACAGAGAAGAGTTTATGGTGAGTCAGTAGGAAGCCAAAGTTGTGTTTGTTATGAAGAAAAGACAGACAGCAGTACATCACATGCTGGCGAGGCAACTTCTGGCTTCTGAGGAGAGAGACCTGTATGTAAGTGTCTTATGAACACTTAGGAGAGGGTTTTTTTGTTTTTTTGTTTTTTTGTTTTTTTGTTTTTTTGTCTTTTGAAGTTCCTTTGATGAAAAGATGCAGTCTGTGTCTAAATGTTCAGGAGTAAATTAAAATATTTGAGTATATTTTTTATGATGTGTGTGTGTGTGTGTGTGTGCTAATGTATGTGATGGTGGGGGCCGGATATCTCTGTAGACATGCTCCTGCCATAGCATGCATGAGCAGGTCAGAAAACAACTTACCAAGATCTGTTCTCTTCTTCTTCCATGCGTGCCCTAGAGATAGAACTCAGCTTCACAGGGTTAGCAGCAAGCAGCACTAACCTTGAGCCATCTCACCAGATCAGGCACATCCGTGTTGTTTTGTCTTGCTTTGTTGAGGCAATGTCTTACATGTAGCTCTTGCTGTCCTGAAACTCCCTTTGTAGACCAGGCTGGCCTTGAATTCACGGAGATCCCTCTGCCTCTGCTTCGTGACTGCTGGTGTTAAAGTCATGCATGACAATGCCCAGCTAGACTTATTTTCATCGATTGGGTTTTCCTTTAGTAAGTGAAATTATAAATTATAAAGTGGTTCAAAAGAGTATTTACAGATTTATGTAGGAGAAGATGGTGCTGAGCAAACAGAGGTCAGCAGAGGTAGATGAGGTATCAGGCTACTTATCTATTCAAGGATTATAGTGCCTCTGTCTCCCGACTTGTCAGAGGAGTGCTGAGATTAGGCTGGCTATGGGGGTACTGGACCTCTGCACTCAGCTCCATTGAGGCCTCTCTACCACCCACACATATATTTTTGTCATAAACATGGCTCATAATTTGGTTTTCGAGATTTTCCTCAGACAGCAGAGTATAGACATATGAGTTGATTATTCAACTATGTTGAAGTCCTTAACTTTCAGCCATGAGATACCTCAACCAAGTTGAGGGAGTGATGGCCTCTTTTCCTCTCTCAGGATCCCTTAATTTCCCCTGTCTTTCCTATCCTGCCTCAGCCGGAGCAAACAAGAAACAGGAAACAGAGGCTGGCTTTCCCTTAATGCTCAGGCCCAGAAATTGGCGTTCACTTTCACTGTGTTCTTTTGGTCAAAGCAGTGGCCCAGCAAGACAGAACTGTGGTGGGAAATAGGGTGACTCTGGACTCAGTAGAAGGACCAGCCAGACACACGTGGATGCCCTTTATCTACTACATGTCTCCAAGGACAACTTATCTGCTCTACCATTTTGTAAATTTTATTTTAGGAATATTGTTAATTCCTAGTAATCCTAAATAATTAATAATATTATTAATTCTTTGACAATTCTATACACATATATCTCAATCATACGCGCCCTAATTCCAGCTTAATTTCCCAGAACCCCTCTTAACAAGTCTCCTTCCTGCCTTAATCACCCCAAACCCCTGCCTTCTGGAGCGTTGTTTGGTCTTGCTGGCTTGATCTTGTGTACGACTTATCACATAACCACAGCTGTAATGACTTTGTGAGCACAAGAGCCATGTCATGTCGGGGAGACAGCATTTCACAGCGCCCCTCCCTGATCCTCAGGCTCACACCACCTTTCCAGACCTTCTTCCCCACTGAGCCTTGACTGAAGCACCCACAGTCAGTCACGTAGTCTCAGTGTTTTAACTGTTATGAGTTCCTACAATAACTGCTGCCCACTGTGTGGCTCTGGGCTCCTCTGAGGCCTCCTTGACCAATAATTTGCAATATCCTACTCCTGGCTCTGAGATGATCCTGTAATAACCTGCACCTTCTGGGGAACCGCTGTCCACTTTCCCAAGGAACCTGTGTTCAAACTCCTCCCTTTTGTTATCATGCTATTTTATTGTAATTAGAAATTAATTTTAAAAAAATGGTACATGCTTGGCCCCTTCCATTTGCTTTATTTCTAGATGGAGATTAGAAAAGATAATGTCTAAAATCTCTCCTACTCATTTATTATTTTTGTCAATTGACAGATTTGTAGGTTTCTAAGAAATACAAAAACAAAATTTTTTGTTTTCTTTTTAATATAACTGTTCATGCAATTTTCCTTCTCAAAAGCACTTCCACTTTTATCTCCCAGGCAAACCTTTGATTTGAAAAGGAACACCTAATGAAAGCAAAAGAGAAAACTGTTATTAACTTACCATATGAATGGAGACAGGAGGGCATCAACAGAGTCCTGAGAAATAGGAATGGCTAAATACATTGTTTTGATTGAGTTTTCCTTGTATGGATAGCTCACCAGTCTCCTCCCATCTTTCTCCCATCACCCCACACTGACATGCACACACACCCATCCTATTCCCGAGCTGGGTCATTTGACATAGCAGGGCAGGGAGCCTTACATTCTAAATGACTTGGAGAAAAAGCTATTTTCAGCATATCTAGGATTTCAGACCTCAACTATATTTGTCAGAGAAATCTAAAATCAGTGGACTAGTTGAAATCAGACCTAAATGGGGGAAGCAAGCCCATTTTTAAAGGATTCCTATCAGATTGTCTAAGAAGAAACTTTGTATTGTTAAAGGAACTTTGTAAATAATGGCTAACCTGTAACTTTAAAGAGAGAGAGAGAGAGAGAGAGAGAGAGAGAGAGAGAGAGAGAGAGAGAGAGAGAGAGGAGAGAGAAGGGAAGAAAGAAAAAAAGAAAAAGAGAAAAAGGATCAGAAGACAAAACACAGAAGGGGTCATTCAGGGGCCCTGAGCCTTGAATAAAGAGATAGATGATATTGGTTCCTACCACTAAACAAGAATTATCTGCAAAGGAAAATTTAATTTACTGGAGTCTCACCCGAGAATGTTAACCACAGAGCAAGGGCCTAGTGCACAGGAGTAGTTGGCCAACACAAAAAAACCTCAATGGTGTTTTTCTAGACTTTTTGGTTCACTTGTTTAGTTATGTGCTGAGCCATCTCTTCCACAGGTCATGTGAGTATTTTTTTAAAACTCCCTTACTAAAGTATCAGTGAATGCCTGTGTGGTTCATTAGTAAGAGCAGACACAAATCACCTGTTGAGGAATTGTTTCCAGAAGGAGTCTGGGATAAGTAACATCTTAAAGCACTTGCCTATTTCAAAAAAAAAAAATAAATAATCCTTGTCTGTCATTCATCTGGCTATTTAATGACTCTTAGAAGACTGTCATCATTATGATGGCTATTATGTAATTTACTTTTGTTTCTCTTCCTTTCTTTTGTTTTGAGACAAGGTCTTATGTAGCCCTGGCTGGACTAAAAGATGCTGTGTAACCCGGGACAGCCTCGTACTTGCTATG
The DNA here is from genome assembly GCF_978045245.1 of Mus caroli. Classification (NCBI taxonomy): domain Eukaryota; kingdom Metazoa; phylum Chordata; class Mammalia; order Rodentia; family Muridae; genus Mus; species Mus caroli. The sequence continues at coordinate 62,450,471 of NW_028227264.1, forward strand.
ATCCTTCAGCCTCTGCGCCACCACTGCTGGGCTTACAACGTGCACCCCCCACACCCAACCAACATCTTGGCCATATTATAATTTGTCCTTGGCAAGCTCGTTTATGCTGAGCCTTACCACTGACGCTAATTAAAATAGTGATGGCCTGGACATTGCCCCTTGAGTTTCACCATATTAATTATCATTAAATAGGTTTCTGTTAATGATACAGGACAGAGAATTTTCTGTGAATCAATGTAGCTCCTTTCTGTAAAACGCCATATCCCTCAGAATTTTTGACTCATCAAAAATTCATCTATCTTGATGCACCCTATTTTAGTATGTTTCACGGGAGCCTTTCATCAAAAAGGGAAAAAAGTGGGTGGACATTTAATTATAATACTTCCCTACTACCTACATGGCTGATTGTTCCCACACGCAAAAATGGCGAGCCCGATTTAGCAGAGCCACGGTGCTGAGAGAGCGGGATCTAGAGGGGCTCCTGCTGCTTGCAAGAAGTGCTGATTGCTGTCAGCTCTCCTCATGCCTTTGCTTCCTGACAGAATGCTGTGCAAGTTTCACACTTCACTTTAATTGATCATCTGTTATCAAATAAGGATCTGTTCGATTATAAATAAACACAGCTTTTAGAGCCCCATCTTTTTCTTCCTCCTCCTCTCCCTGGTAAAGACCCAAAATAAATTACAAAAAAGGGATTAAAAAAAATAAACCCAATGCTTATGCTTGTACACAAACCAACAACTGTTCAAAGAGGGTGTCTTGGAAACTCTCCTGGTTTTGGTGGGTAAAAGATGTGGTAGCTGAGTCAGAAATGCATTCGATGAGAAGGAACAGGCCACATACATTGGGCTGCCGCTCCTTGGATTAGGAACCCTCTCACGGCCAGACATGATGCTTAAAAGCCTGATCTGCTGATATAGCTGTCTCTTGTGAGGCTATGCCTGGGCCTGGAAAACACAGAAGTGGATGCTCACAGTCCATTGGATGGACCCCAATGGAGGAGCTAGAGAAAGTACTGAAGGAGCTAAAGGGGTCTGCATCCCTATAGGTGGAACAATATGAACTAACCAGTACCCCTGGAGCTCGTGTCTCTAGCTGCATATGTATCAGAAGATTGCCTAGTCGGCCATCATTGGGAAAAGAGGCCCCTTGGTCTTGCAAACTTTGTATGCCCCAGTACAGGGGAAACACCAGGACCAAGAAGTGGGAGTGGGTGGGTAGGGGAGTGAGGAGGTAGGGTATGGGGGACTTTTGGGATAGCATTGGAAATGTAAATGAAGAAAATAGCAAAAAAAAAAAAAAAAAAAAAAAAGCCTGATCTGGATGCACAGAGCATTTTCCTCATTTGAAAAGGTTTTTATTTTTCCCTACTATTTTTCACTTGTTCTCTTTGTACCTGTGATACAAATGTATCCTAGGGTAAAAAACCAGACTCTTTTCAGAATAACGTTGAGATGGGATACTTGTGTTTTGGAATTTCGAGGAGGGAAAAACCACCATGGAATGAGAAGAGTTTAGGGATTCAGTAAGACTTAACAGCAGTCAGCTTGAATCCTGGATACTGGGCAAGAGCATTCTCTGGGAAATGAGAATCCCATGTCAGGGATAGCAGCATGAATACAGTCATACTCAGATTCCTGGGTTACAGAACACAGTAGCAATGAGAGCTGGACAGAAGTGTCTGAGGGAGCACAGGGTGAAGTCGGGGCAGATGATGGACAGCCCTGAATACTTGGTGCCAGGGTGAAGAGGCTCAACCTCACTTGCAACTTTGGATTCTGAGAAAGCCTTGATGCAAAGCATCAGCCTCTCAGTAGGAAAGATGTACAAACGTACCCTGTTCTTTCTGGAGGTGGAATATTTTCTATCTGGACATAGCATTTCTATCTGTTAATGACTGATCCTAACCTCACAAGTATAAATTTGCATAAAAACTCTACATTTAAAACCTAACCCATTATGATAACTCAAAAAGAGAATGAATAACACTCATTTTAATAAGGAAGTTGGAACAGAAAAGCAAGTAGCCCAGGATTTAATGGCTCTAGATACATGCTGGCCAACAGAAATAGAAAGCAATTATGCTCTTAAAATTTTAGTAGTTATACTTACACAATGTAGAAATAAAAAGAGACAGATTAAACTAGTTTCATATATTTTACTAAATGCAATATGCCTACAATATTATTGTGTCAGCCATTAATTGTATAAGAGTCATTAATTAAATATTTTATCATTTTTATGCTCATATAAACCTGAGATGTATTTTAAACTTTTAACTCTTAATTGAGAATAGCCATGTTTTAACTGCTCAGTGGCTATGTATTTGACAGTGATTTTGTGGAGTGTGTGTGTATGTGCATGTATGTATTTATGTATGTATGTATGTGTGCATGTATGTATATATGTGTGTGTATATATGTATATATGTATGTATATGTGTGTCTGTATGTATATGTATGTGTCTGTGAGTGCATGTGTATGTACGTATATGTGCATGCTTGTGCATGTAGGCCAGGGGTTGCTGTTGGTTGTCGTTAGTTACTTTTCTGCTGCTGTGATAAAACACCTTTAAGGAGACATCTCAAGGAAGGGAGAATTTATTTTGGCTTACAGTTCCAAGAAGAAAGTCCATAATGGCAAGACCCAAGACAGCAGGCAGCCAGAGCAAGAAGCAAGAGATATCACACCTTAAACATAAAGCACAAAGAGTGGAACAGACTGGAAGCAGGGTGAGGGCTAGGGAACTCCAAAAGCCCACCTCAAGTTATACACTTCCTTCAGCAAGGTTGTGCCTTTTATAACCTTCCTGAACAGACCCACCAGCCTGACTGGGGACCAAGTGTTCAAGTACCTGAGCCAGTGGGTGACAATTGTCATCTCCCTTGTGTGCATCTTCATGTATGTTTTGGAAGAACAGGGTCTCTTACTGAACCGGAAGTTCATTGACTTGGCTATGTGAGCTGGCCAACACCAGTAAGCATCAGGAATTCACTTGGCTCCCTCTGTGCCCACCAGTATGGGGTTACAGAAGCTTTCTGTCCCATTGGTTTTTGCATGGGTTCTGAAGATCAGAACACCATGCTCATATCTGTTCAAGAAGAATGTTGCTGAGACATCTCCACAGCTTTAGGCGGCACGTGAACAAGTCAAAAGCAGGGATGTCTCAATTCATACATTCATTCATACATTCATTCATACATTCATTCATCAATCCATCCATTCATTCACTCATTCATTCACTCACTCATTCATTCACTCACTCATTCATTTGCTCACTCATTCATTCACTCACTCATTCATTCCAGCTTCAAGGCCCATTTATCCCCATACACTCTTCTGAACCCCAAAGACTAAAGTCTTGTTTGTATTTTTTGCACCTGATCTATGAGAAAAACAGCATTCAGTATATGCCAAAACTAATGAATAAATAAGATCAAAAGTCTGATTGTCCTATAAAGAAACCTTAAGAGATGGTGGAGAGCACAGTAAAATATGAGACCCTTAGGCTGAGATTTGTGTCCTTGCTACATGTCCTTTAAAAAGTGATTGTAAATCTCTTGTCTTATAAAGGAGACATTCCACCTTCACATGAAGTGGTATTAGTAAGAGCCAGTTGAACGATGTGTTAAAGTGCCAGGTGCCATACCCTGTGGATGTCATTGATCTGCACACAGCAGCTTGATTCCTTCCTCCTGCTTAATTTTCCCTACAATCTTACAAAGTAACAAAGTAACCGGCATCCACCACTAACAAGTCTCCTACTCCTAAATACAGATAAAAACAGAAACCATGCCCTGAAACATGAACAAGTTAAACATTAGCATGCATAAATACCAACCAAGTGGTGTACCCAGAGTTTTGACACAGAAGTAATTGGTGTGTGAGGTTCTGAGATGCAAGCCTTTCCAGTTTTACCCTGTGTAATGACACCTGGCCAGGAGTTAACCACTAAGCCTGCTGACAGTGATGAATAATTGCAGGCCTAGAAGCCAAATTTTCATTTTGTTACCAGCATGATCCATGCAAGTTGGAATCGACCAATTCCTTTAAACCAAGTCACCAAACATTCAACTGAAAATCACAGTGTTCAAAGTCCTAAGTCATCAGGGAAGTGCAAATCAAAACAACTCCGAGGTTCCATCTTACACTGATCAGAATGGCTAAGAGCAAAAACTCAAGTGAGAGCACATTGCTGTCGAGGATTTAGAGCAAGGGGAACACTTCTCTATTGCTGGTGAGAGTGCAAACTTGTACATCCACTTTAGAAATTAATTTGGTACTTTCTCAGAAAACTTGGAATAGTTCTACCTTAAGACACAGCTATACCACACCTTGGCATATACCTCAAAGATGTTTCACCACCCCACAAAGATACTTGCTAAGCTATGTTCATAGCAGCTTTATTCATACTAGCCAGAAACTGAAAACAACCTAGATGTCCCTCAAATGAAGAATGGATAAAGAAAATGTGGTACATCTACATGATGGAATGCTATTCAGCTATTAAAAAAAAAAAGATACCATGAATTTTGCAGGTAAATGGGTAGAACTTGAGAATATCAACCTGAATGAAGTAACCCAGTCCCAAAAGGACATGCATGGTATGTACTCACTTATAAGTGGATATTAACCATGAATTACAGGATATCCATTCTACACTTGACAAACCCAAAGAAGCTAAGTAAGAAGGAAGGCCAAAGTGTGGAAGTGTGAATCTCACTTAGAATGGGGAATAAAATAGTCACAAGAGGCAGATGGAGGGAGGGAACTGGATGGGAGAGGGAATCAGGGGGGTTAAGATCATGTGTGGGGAGGGACAGGAGGGATGGCCAGATGGTCATGAGAATGAATGGAAATCTGCAACTGACAAGGGTAGGGAGATGTGGGTATTTCCAGGAAGAGATAGACACCTGGGATAAGGGAGGCACCTAAGAATCAATGAGGGGTGTCCTTAGCTGTGACTCACAGAATTGGGGCCATGGAACCTGAAGAGACCAACTCCTGTAGCCAGGCAATAATCTCACTGGAGTGACAGAGACACCAACCCACAAACAAAACTTTCAACCCTAAATTTATCCTGTCTACAAGAAATTCAGGATGGGGGATAGATCAGAGATGGAAAAGCCAACCAATAACTTGCCTAAGTTGAGAAAGACCCATCCCATGGGCAAGCACCAATTCCTGACACTATTAATGATAGTCTGTTATGTTTGCAGACAGAAGTCCATCAAGGCTGTCCTCTGAGAATTTCCACCTAGTATCTGACTTAGAAAGATGCAGAGACCCACAGCCAAACAGTGGATGGAGCTTGAGAATTCTTATGGAATAGTTGGGGGAAGGATTGAATGCACAGAAGGGGATAGAAACTTCATAGGAAGACCTAGTCAACTAACTTGGACCATTGGGGCTTCCAGAGACTGAACCATCAACCAAAGAACATATCAGGCCTCCCTGGGCATAAGGACAAAGGGCTGGACCAGAGCTCCCTGCTCATATGTAGGGGATGTGTAGCTTGACCTTCATGTGGGTTCCAAAAAACTGGAGCAGGAGCTATCCTAAAAGCTGTTTCCTGTCTGTGGGACATGTTGTTTGAGTTGGGCTGCCTTGTCTGGTATCAGTGGGAGAAGATGTGCCTAGCCTCTTAGAGACTGGATGTTCCAGGGTCAGGGGATACCCAGGGAAACCCTACTCTCTCAGAGGAAAAGGGGAAGGGGGGAAAGAACTGGGGAAGGGGTGACGGGAGGGGGATAGTAAAGTGAATAACTAATATAAAATGAATAAGTAAATAAGAATTTTTTTAAAAAGCAAAAAAACAGAAAGAAAGGAAAGAGAAAGAAAGAAAGAGAGGAAAGAAAGAAAGGAAAGAAAAGAAAGAAAGGAAAGGAAGGAAGGAAGGAAGAAAGAAAGAAAGAAAGAAAGAAAGAAAGAAAGAAAGAAAGAAAGAAGAAAGAAAAGAGAGGAGGAAAGGAAGAAAAAGGAAGGGAGAAGAGAAGAGAAAAGATAAGAGAAGAGAGAAGAGAAGAGAAGAGAAGAGAAGAGAAGAGAAGAGAAGAGAAGAGAAGAGGAGAAGAGGAGAAGAGGAGAAGAGGAGAAGAGGAGAAGAGGAGAAGAGGGAGGGAGAGGGAGGGAGAGGGGAGAGAGAGGGGAGAGAGAGGGGAGAGAGAGGGGAGAGAGAGGGGAGAGAGAGGAGGAGAGAGGGAGAGAGGGAGAGAGGGAGAGAGGGAGAGAGGGAGAAGAGAGAAGAGAGAAGAAGAGAGAAGGACAGAAAGAAAGAGAAGGTCACCAAAGGGGTGCCTACATGTGCTCTTTTTCCACAGGACTCATGTGTATAGAACCCCATGTTTTGAGAACTGGTTCCATTTCACACTTGATGTTTGAATGCAGATGAGCTTTGCTCTTCTGCCTGAGTGATGCAGGCAGATTTCTAAGCTCCTGTGCATAGAGGAAGTCAGTTAACCAGATGGATTGTGTTGTGTTGGCATCTATAATGTTTGCTTCTTATGGCTTTAATTTTCACTTGTCTATTAAAATTATTGATCTTATTTTTAAAACACTACTGAGATGTTACTAACATAACACATAAATTTTCTCTTGGAGGTATACATTTCCTAGATTTCTTTTCCAGTTAGTCCACAGAGCTGTCCATTTATCATCAGATTCCTAATATCTTCCAAACTAGAAATATGTATTCATGTGCATACATGCACACACACACACACACACACACACACACACACACACACAGAATTTCTGGACTGTATTATAGCTGTATTTTGAAATGGTAGCAGGTTGTAAGAGTTTAGTTCTCATCAGCAATATTTCTGTTTCCACTGATAGTTTTACCATTTTTGCATTGTTAGATAGTAATTATAGGGATATACAGAGGTGATAGTATACAAAGAAGCTTGTCCTCTTTGCTGCTTCAAAGTGTCTTGTCCACTGCCAAAACTTTCAATTTTGATGACGTCAGATTAAGCACCCTATATCAATACTGTTAAATATGAGTTATGCTTGTCTCTTTTGTCTTTTATGGCGATTTTCTTCAGAGTTTTCTAGAAATTGTATAATTGCAAGATTCACATGTAGGCTTATAATCTATTTGTAATTAATTTTTTATGTCATAGAAGGTGGGATTCAAGGTTTTATTTGCTTATTTATTGCCTATAAACAATTCTTTCACCCTTATTCGTTGAAAATATTATCATCTCCCACCACTTAAGTGACACTTTTGGCAAGTATGAATGGATCTGTGCATATAAGCATGCCTCTGGTCTCTTGGCTTGGTTTTATTGATCTCAGTGTGTACCCTCTTTTAATACAAGGTTGTCTTCAAAGTGGACTTTTTAGGAAGCATTGAGATAAGTGTTCTTTCTCTTCTCGCTTTATTCTTTCTAATATTTCCCTGTAAATTTTAGTATGGATTCGTCAATATCTGCAGATCTACTACAAGAGTAGATTAGAGGGTCACTAAATTTCAGACTGTAGAGAATGGATGTCTGCGTTAGTTACTTTTCTATTACTATCATAAAAATACCATAACCAAAAGCAACATAAGGAAGAATTTATTTTGGCTTACAGTTCCTGAGGGCTAGCTGTTCTTAATGGAGGGGAAGGCATGGTGGCAAAAACAGGAAACTGAGAGATCATATCTTTATCTATATGTAGGAAGCAAAGTGTGAACTGTAAGTGGGGCAAGGCTATAAACTCTCAAAAGCCCACCCCACTGGCATACTTATTCCAGCAAGAATATGACTTAAAAGTTCTATAATGTCCCCAAACAGCTCCACCTACTGGGCTGTTCAAACACATTAGTTTATTGGGGACATTTCTTTCTATTTTTAATTAATAAAATTAATTAGATAAATATTTTAATGTATAGTCAGTAAATAATATTTAATAAATAAATTATTTCACAATTAAAATAAATAAATAAATTAAATTAATTTTATCTTTAGACTGAAGTTTTCCCTTCCTTCTCTCCACCCAGTGGGGAATCCTCTGGAAGAAAGAGAGGCAAGATCCAGAATCTTGTTCTTTGCTATCTACTAGTGGAAAACATAGGTCTACAACAAGATGTCATTTCAGTATTTTGTGCATATGTGCACACAGGTGTGTGTGTGTTGGGAGGATGTGCTTATACATATGTGGATGCATGAATGTGAAAACTAGAGATTGGTTTCAGGTTATTCAGATTATTCATCATTATCTGTATTTATCCACTTTTTTTTTTAAATGAGAAAAGGTCTTTCTTTTAACCCAAGACTTCCTAATTTAATTAGGCTAACTGACCAGCAAGTCCCAGCAAGCTTCCTGTCTTCAGATTCACAGCACTGGATTACAAGTGGATAGCTACCACCTCTGGCTTTTTGTCCAATGCTGAAGAGAAAAAGTATTGGGTCAGCCCCTTTTCAACAAGAACAAGATTGTCCCTCCTACCCTTGAGAATGAATAAATGATCTGGGTGCCGGGGCTTGAACTCAGGATCTTATACTTGTGAATCAAGAACTTTATTGACTGAGGCATCCTTCCTCTTTGTCTATTTCTGTATATTTCCATGCATGCACTCCAGTAAGGTCCTTCAATGTATTGATTACTTAGGAACTCTTAGGACAGTGGGAAGGACTTTCTTTCACCTGGCACTCTGCTATATGCACCTGGGAGAGCAACCAAACTCGGACATTTATAGTCAAAATTTAAGGTTCATTTAATTCAAAAGTCTCAACATGTATGCAATGTTATCAAGGACTGGAGCAGAGGCACTAAGTGGTTCTATCACCTTTTTGGAAGAGATCTCCCAGAAGTCAGTGCAAATGGCTACAAGAATTGCTTCATATACCCAGAGATGCACAAATGGATCCACGCTTTAAGAACTCTGGAGGCTTTAATCTTTGGACCCTCGCCCTTGATGCCATCAGAGGCTTCTCATTTCGAAAGTCACTTTTACAGCTTGGTTCTCCCTCACATGTTTGGCATAAACAAGGTGCTGATACCTTTGAAGCTGTGGATGAGCTGACAGGGCTCCATGGTGAGACGTGACAGTGGGAAGCACTGTCAGCAATTTGAAGAATTGGACTGACCATCAATTTTTCCTAATTAGAAATTTGGACTGTTGTCATAGAAGCGTTTGACCTGTGAGCTCAGGACAGTGGGGAGGTATCTGCTCATTGTGTACCTAATTTTATTGTCTTCAAGGCTGTGATAAGCTTATTGTTGTTTCCCCAATCAAATACTGCAGCAGAACAAGCAACAGCAGAATATTTATTTACAACAGGGCCAGGAGTATATTTTTGGCTCTTGTTTTCTAAATGTCCCAGTGTATAAAAATGGCATCTCCCTGAGCCACCTGTATGTAGTTTCTGGAACTTGTGGTCAGTCAGACATCTTAGCAAGGAGATATTAATAAAATGATTAGGTCTGAGCTGCAACTAGCAGAATCCTAAGTGGTGCCATTCCCATAGAATTTCCAAATGTCACCCCATGTTCAGAAATCCCTGCTGAGTGATAGCCTGCAGAGAAGGGTGAGTGAAACCTGTAAGTCCTCTGATGTGTTTTGTTGGATTATTCCCGATTCTGGGGATGAAACCCAAGGCTATGAGCACCTGGGAAATTTCTCTTGTCACTGAGCTACACTCCCAATCTCTTGCAAGTATTTTTATAGAAGCTAGAAAGGTCTCCTGGATCCCATGTTGTGATCACTATAAAAACACCTATCTCTCAAACTTTCTCCTCACACATGACCGTCAACAGCCATTTAGTCATGATCAGTTCCAGAGCATTTATTAATTCTCAAAGGTAAGAGGGGCTGACCCAATACCTTTTCTTTCCAGCATAGGAAGAAAAAAGTAAAAGAGCATCAGAATCCACCACAGTGTGAGCTTTCTAAGCAATGTTCAGGTGATAGAAAGTCACCTGAACAAACGTTCACGTTCTACTCATCAGCTTTGGGTATCAAGACCACCATCATTTTATTTTATTGCATATTTAATCCCAACTATCTTAATGAGAAAATACTTTTCTCTTGGAAAGTTCTTGACGATTTTTAAATTAAAATGCACAAGATATGTGATGAACAGTACCTGGCAATCTAGATATCACAGTTCTATGGCATCCATTGTATTCCCCTGTCCAAATACCCCACACCCCTCTGATGCATGTCTTTTCAGCAGAATGTAAAAAGATAACATTTAAAAGTTAGGATGGACTTTTAAGGATTGACTATATTGACATGAAAATAGTTGTGTAAAACTTGCTACTTATGGGATTGTTAAGGGGTTCTCACTTCAGTTCTTCTCTTTTTCTCTGTGTGGATAAGCAACACTCTTCTCCAGATTGTCTGGTAGTATCTGAACCTTTTTATGATCCAGTTTCCTTAAATACAGAATAGAAATAATTCTACCCTACAGAGTAGTCATGAAGACAAAATTACATGGTAATGGGAAAGAGCTTAGAAATGGAAAAATTACTATGCAGATAATGCTTATAGTAATAGCTATCCTGTAAGTGCTTTTGTATGTCAGGCAATGTTACACATATTATCTCATTTAGATATTATTTGCCTTATTTTATACAAAGTTAAAAATGGTGAATCAGCCCACCAAAATCACACAGTAGAAGATAGAAGAAAAATATGGTTCTGAACAGATTCAAAGCTCAGAATCAATCAATCTATCTATCTATCTATCTATCTATCTATCTATCTATCTATCTATCTCCCCTGCCCTCTTTCATTCTTTCTTTCTTATATATTTTATAAATTATTCCTGTTTGTGCTGATGACCGATTTTGCTCATGAAGTCTATTCTTTTTAATGTGACCTGGTTACTATTAACATTCATTTTTTTCTAATCAACAAGACCATCTTCATTCTACCCGATTTGGCAGGAGGCAGCCAGAAGGCTTCATATTTCATATCTTTTAGATTAGGACATTATGGAGCATGCTCACGAATGGCCAACAGTGAGCTAAAAGAGCCCTTTTTATATTTACTCTTGTACATGGGAAATATTGAGTTTCTTTTCTGTCTAGTTATATGAACAGGATCTAGAATAATGGCTGAATGCATTTTCTAGCACTGGCTATATTGTTTAATGGGACACAGACTGACCATTCTATAATAGTTAATCCAGTGATTAAATAAGTACAGGCATATCAGACACATATTGTTCTAGTTTGGTTTTCTGTTGTTGTTTTAAAGCACCCAGAGCAAAAGCAACTCAGAGAAAAGCTATTATTTAACTAACACTTGCAGATCAGAGTCCACCACCAATAGAAATCAGAATGGAAATAACAGGAGTAGAAGCAGGACACCATGGAAAAGTGCTGCATACAGGTTTGGTCCTGCCCAGGGTTATGCTCAGCTAGCTTTCTTAAAGAGCTATTCCCCCTGCCTTGGAATGGCACCATCTATATTGGGTTGGATCATTCCATGCCAGTCAACAATCATGACGGTTTTTCATAGAGATGGGCATAGGCCAATCTGATCTGGGCAGTCCCCCAACTGAGAATTCCACAGATGGCTCTGGGCTTTATCAAGTTGACAGCTAAAACTAAGTAGGACATATATCCTTTATAAACTGATCTGACTCTTTTTGTTGTTGTTTTTGTTTTGTTAATTTTTATTTGATTTTTTTAATTTATTGTTTACATTCCATATTCCACTCTTCACCCACCAATCCACCCTCCAACTGTTCCACATCCCATACTTCCTTCCCAAACCACCCATCTCCATGTGAATGCCTCCACCCTCCACCCCACCTGACCCCTAAACTATCTGGGGCCTCCAGTTTCTTGAGGGTTAGGTGCATCATCTCTGAATGAACACAGACCCAGAAGTCCTCTACTGCATGTGTGTTGGGGGTCCTCATATCTTCTGGTGTATGCTGTCTGTTTGATGGCCCAGTGTTTGAGAGATCTCAGGGGTCCAGATCAATTGAGAATGCTGGTCCTCCAAAGGATCACCCTTCTCCTCAGCTTCTTTCAGCCTTCCCTAATTCAACAACAGGTGTCAGTTGCTTCTGTCCATTGGTTGGGTGTAAATATCTGCCTCTGTCTCTTTCAGCTGCTTGTTGGGTCTTTTGGAGGGCAGTCATGATAGATCCCTTTGTGTGAGTGCTCCATAGCCTCAGTAACAGTGTCAAGCCTTGGGACCTCCCCTTGAGCTGGATCCCACTCTGGGCCTGTTGCTGGACCTTCTTTTCCTCAGGGTCCTCTCCATTTCCATCCCAGAAATTCTTTTAGACTGGAACAATTATGGGTCAGAGATGTGACTAATATCCAATATATATAAAGAACTCAAGAAGTTAATCGCCAAAAAACCCCAAACAACCCAATCAAAAAATGGAGTATAGAAGTAAACTGAGAATTTATAACTGAGGAATCTCAAATGGCTGAGAAGCAAATAAAGAAATGTTCAAAGTCCTTAGTGATCAGAGAAATGCAAATCAAAACAACCCTGAGATTCTACCTTACACCAATCAGAATGGTTAAGATCAAAACCTCAGGTGACAATACATGTTGGAGAGGATGTGGTGAAAGAAGAACACTCCTCCATTGCTGGTGGGATTGCAAACTGGTACAATCACACTTGAAATTGATTTGGAGGTTCCTCAGGAAATTGGAAATAGAGCTACCTGAAGACCCAGCTATAACATTATTCCCAATAATGCCACAGAACATGTTCCTAGCAGCCTTATGTGTGATAGCCAGAAGCTGGAAACAACCTAGATGTCCCACGAAAGAAGAATGGATACAGAAAAAGTGGTTCATTTATATAATGGAATACTAGTCAGTTATTAAGAATGAGGACATCCTGACTTTTCAGGCAAATGGATGGAACTGACCTGACTCTTAAGCACTTTTTCTCTTCTTCTGGTTCAGTGTTGAGTTGTTCATTCTGGAACATTTTTTTTTAATCTAAATCTTGAAATCATCCCATCAATTTCTACGGAAATATTTACAAAGATTCTAAGTATAATTACACTGAATGTACAGATCAAGTACAGGAATTGACATCTCTCTTCTGTTGTATTTTAGAGTAAGTTTCAGTGCTTTTGATTTCTGGGATATCCAGATATCCCTTACATCCTGGTAATGTGTTTCTGAATTAGAGATCTAAGAGCATCATCACAAGATCTTGCTGTGTTGTGTATTCTCAACATAGTTTACTGGCCAGCCTTAGGAACTCTCAGTATGCCTAGACAGGAGATTTTCATGCCAAAATTTAAAACATCTATAATGTATGCAGATAGTCATACATATGCTGTACTTCAAAAGTGTGGCATTTGAGAATTCATAGCCTGTGGGAGTGTATGGAGAACCATGATCCTTGTTGTTATAGATGAATATGTCTGTAAGACAGCAGCATGCTGAAATCTGAGCCCACTGGGAACAGGTGACTGAGTGTATATCCACTGATACTGAAGACTGAATCCAGGATGTCAGATGATGATTCCTGGCTTATAGGAAAATTCTATGTGTGTGTGGTGAAATGGATTTAGTATCTAGAGTTGCAGGAAGTTATTTGCAAAGTCATTAAACAATCTCTGAGGGGGGTGATTTTTGAAAATTTTTACTGCAATTGATTTCTCAATATAAAGAAACCCTTAGCACTCCCACAGTCATACAGTGATTATACCTGAGATTTGTGAATAAACTCAAATGGGCAATTTCATTTATTGAAACACAAGAGAGGTATAATTATAGTCATTATGTCCTTCCACGTCAGCTGCTAAGACTTTTACGTTGGAGGCTTGGATTAAGTAATAAACCTGCTTTATGAAACTTTTGAGGTTTTAAACTAAACCCAATTAACCAATTATAAATTAATACAATAATGAAATAAATCCAAGTTCTTAATAATTTAAATGTAATATAGACTATTTCTTTACTGAACTCTAAGAAGCTAATGACCATAAGATAAAATCTAGAAAGTGGATGCACAGGATCATAGAAAGATCAGCTCAAAGTCACAAAGTAAGCAGTCTGTCTTGGATCCAGTTGCCTCTCTAGGTGAGTGAGCCTGACAAGGTGCTAATGATTCTATTAAAGTGGTAAAAGCTAGTTGGCAACAAGGTACTTCCGTCACTGAAGCAAACTTGTGGTTTAAGGGAGAATGTCAATCAAATATGATTCCGTGTCTTCTAGCATAGACAGCTTTTCATGCACGCGCAGTGTAGGGAACCAAACGCAAACTCTGACTCTCCAGCATGGGGAAATAGTGAAAGGTCATCAAGAGCCAATACCTTAAGTACGTTCTAAGCAATGTTCAGGTGATAGAAAGTCGAAACATTTGACTTATGTTCTACTCATCTGCTTTGGGCATTGTGATGACCGTTATTTTATTTTGTTGCATGACTATAACATTAAGCTGCCTCCCTTACTCCAAGCTTCTTAACTATTTTAAGAAATGGTGTTTTGGACAATCTAAAGAAATCAGAATATACTAAGCAACCTTAAATCGTCAAACTTTAACAAATCTATAGCTATATCTATAGTCTTTGATATGTCCAGCCTTCTTCAAAAAATAAAATCCAGTAAGTACATCAAAGCTTTCTTTCCCAGCATGGGCTTGATCAGTTTAGGAAATTGTAGTCCTTAGAATAGTGGTTCTTAACCTTCCTAATGCTGTGACCCTTTAATATAGTTCCTCACATGGTGGAGACCCCAGCTGTAAAGTATTTTCACTACTATTTCATAATTGTAATTTTGCTGCTGTTAGGAATCATAATGTAAATATCTGTGTTTTCCAATGGTCTTAGGAGACCCCTGAGAAAGAGTCATTACCCCTTCAAAAGCGGTTGGAAGCCAAAGGTTGAGAACCATTGCTCTAGAGAATAGGCTTTTCCAGGACAAACCATCTCTAGAGCAACTGCAGTCTTTTACCCTACAAATTGCCTTCTGCACTTCTCCTCCCATTTCCCCTTTCCTTTCTCTCATGGGAGCTCATTTTCTCCCCTTCTGAAGACAGACATCCTGTTCAGCTATCCTTTTAAAATAACTAGAAGCACTTCAAGCTAGACTCATCACATTCCAAAGTTATAATGATTGTCCTTTTGATAACGGAGATGCGGAAATCCTGTCTGTTGGGAAATGTAGAGTAGTCTCTCTTCATAATGTCTGTAGAACATCCCTATTATCTGTTATTTTGATCAAAAAGCATTTCATAAGGTCTTTCAGTAGAGATTAATTAGCTTTTGAGCAAATTTCTGCATTTAAACAAGAAGTCAGATCCTAATGACTTCATGATTTTATTTGAGCAGGGTGATTTTTATGAGGCTTTTTCTAGTTTCAGGACCTTACCTTCTTTAGAGACTGGACATCACTTCATATTTATGTATATATTACATTTTAAGCTTATATACTGGACAGTTCTGGCTCCTATAATTTTGTACCCATTACTCCACAGCCATAAGAATGGCTTGTAACTTTGGCTCTTTCCATTTTTATTCTAAATAAGTGAATATCTGGCAGGAAGCTTAGGTGATGAGAGTGAATACCATAAAATACACATCTGTAAACAAAGCAATATGAGAGAGGATTAGCATTTATTAACATATCCTTTAATCAGAGAAGTATCCTAAAGAAGTAAAAATGGGTGCTGGTGTAGGGAAACATGTCAAACAGAATTGTGCATAGGCACGGGACCCTTGGTCTTGGTAAGTAGCTTTCTTATGTGTTATGTGTGCAAGCATGCTAGTAAACACGAAGGCCTCTTTTGATATTGAAATTCTCAATTTGTGTTTTGTCAGTTCTTGTTTGACTGGTCTATTGTAAATGGAAATTAAAATCCTTCCTGGCCCAGCTCTATACAAACTACTTTAAGAAGTCTTTCTTCTTCCATTTTGGTAGCAGGCACTCCACTACATGTGTTTATAAAGCACTTTGTGCATGGCTTCAAATTCTTACTTTTGATTTAACTGTCCTTGAAACAAGGACAACCCTGTGGTTGCCTGTTCTATGAAGTTTGTTTATGTGTGCCCTTCCCCGATATAGCCTTTCCTTAATCAATACCTTAAAAAGTACTCCTAGATCAGCAAGATGGTTCACTGGGTGAAAGAATTGTCAGCACAGGCCTAACACCCCAAGTCTCATGAATGGAACTCGCTGTGGAATGAGAGAGCTGGCTCACAGAAATTATCTTCTGACTTTCACGTGTGTACCTTATTAATCTCACAAGTGCATGTCTGCATGCATTCACACCTGTGTATGTGTACATGCATGCACTCACACACACACACACACAAAGATGCATACAAATAAAAATAAATGAATAAAGCCCTCCTTAACTTCCAGTTCAGCTGCCAGAATTATTTCCTCTTTAGAGGGCCTTATTTATAGTCTATAAGCAATTTTTGGTGTTTGTGGACATGCACATGTGGACACGCCATCTCGCACATACACATGCACCTTGCACATACATGTGGGGATTAGAAAAAAAACTCCAGAATCAGTTATTTTCTTTTGTCCTGTAAGTCCAAGGGAACTGAACTCAGGACATCAGGATTGGTTGAGAGCCCCTTTACCTACCAACCCATTTTCACTACGCCCTTATAAGACATCTTCAAATTGTTTTAAAAAGAACAGTTTGTATTTTATTATAGCCATGGCTTCTGAACATAGCACACATAATCTCAGAAGGGCATTTGAATTTGATTCCTAGAAGATGTGCTTAAAGAGAGAGACTCTTGCCAAAGGCCAGGCTGGGTCACTGCATAGCCTTTCTCATGATCTTAGAGGTCATGACTGTGGACATGTGAGGATAGTACAGTTGAGTCAGAAAGTACCTCACAAGCTAAGGTGGCTCTGTCCACAGTGCCTGCAGTTTCTCTCTTAGGAACTGTTCAGTGAATAAAGGCTCACACAAAGGCAAGGGCAAGGGCAAGAACAATTAAGCCATTCTTATCTTCCAAGTCATGAAACCCCCCATGGTGATAATTTTCTAGCAACAAACCAAAGCAGTTCAATTGCAAGAGGAGCTGCTGCTTGTCTTCCTGGGAACAGCATGTCAGAGGACAGGACGACATGCACTCTCCCAACAGAAAAGAAGGAAATGAAAGAGGAAAGATCAGGAACAAAGTGTCCATATGCATGTGGCAGCCTGCTGGAAAGGGTTGAAAAATGGAGTTTTAATCCCTCAAAATGCTAGCGTAAAGCAGAACAGAAAGGTAATTAATTTATAAGCACACACAAAAAAAATCCATGTTATTGGAGTTGAAACATAAAGTCTAAATCCTGGGAACACTCACTCTGATCTCACCGACGGTGCCTCAAAAGATAATGGGTTTAACTCCTGCAGATCACTCAGAGAAGGCCCTCACAGCAGGCTGACTTCCCATCATGGCTACCTACTCTTACAGAAATAGAAGATTTAAGACATGCACAGGTCTGAAGTGATAACTCCGTTCATGTTTCTCACAATACCCTTGGTTCTTTGTGAATAACATAGCCCAACAGGTAGAAACACTGCCATGTTGTGTTGTCTCTGATGGTTGCACAGTTATTCTCTCAAGATCTGACTCCCGACGAGTCCTGTTAGTTGGGGCAGGAGATGTATTTAATTCCCTTGATTAGAGCATATTTGTTGTCATCTGAAAAGGCTTTGTTCTTAATACTTTTAACTCCTTCAGGCAGAAATTTGAGTTTTCCTGTGTGTTCTGAGACAATTCTATATTCCCTCCTTTCTCTCTCTCTCTCTGTCTCTCTCACATGTGCATGTATACAGAAATACATATGCATTATGGTATCAGGCTCAATATCATTTTCATGTTAGAAATTTTATTTCACCCCCATGAAAAGCAATTATTATGCAGATAATTATAACAGAAATATGTTTACAAATTAAAGTGCCCAAATTATACAATTCGGATGGTTCTCTTAGAAATGTTAGAAAAATCAAACATTTTATTTACACTGGGATTTAAAAAAAATATAACTCTACATATGCTAATTTAAAATACCCTTAAGAGGCAATTATTAAATAAAAATGTAAGCATGTCCTAATTGAACTCGATCAGTGGCTATAGATACTTCTTTTGGTTTTCCTTACTTGTTCCTATAGGTCATATTGTGTGATATGGTTGTTTGTATGGAGGTAGTGGTGTGGTGGTGGTTGCCCAGATATGATCCCCCATTTTACATTAGAGTTAGTGGAGCTGTTGATACAACTTCAGTTAAGACAGACTACAGTTTAAATAAATTAAAACCAATTTAACATCTGCAGAACTGTTCATATAAGGATGATCTGATATCTTAAAATAGTAAATGGAAATAAATAGTCTGGGAATATTTTTCTTTTTCTAGGAGCTATCTCCTTTGTTTCCTCAGTTACACATAAGAAACCACAAATTCACTGAAGAGTGAAGATGATGTTAAATATTTATTTGCCAAGTATATATTTTGAGCATGAGAAATCTGGGATAAAAAGAAAAATTATGTGGGGGGAAGAAAAGAACCCCAGTATCCATTGTTCTGCACCATATTACCCTACAAACAATCACATCAGCTTGGAGGTCATGTCTGCCACACATTGTCTTCCTTTCCTCCCTGAAGGACATGGCTCTATTCTGGGATGTTTTAGAGTCTAGCAGTAAATTCTGGACATAGGGCTGTTTCATTAATTCTCCATGAAATGTGGAGATCCCTTTAAAATTACAAAGTCAAAATTTTACTAGGTCAGAAAATGGATCTTAGGAAGACTGACAATTCTTTCTGGGCAGTTTGATTTGGTGTCTGGGGATAGCTGCTATCTGTAACTTCTGTTATTATATATGGCATTTCTTATTATTTACGGCAAAATTTAAGACAAAACCCCATTAGTCAGGCAGAAAAGTTCTACCATTGTCTAGTCACTTATAAAGCACCAACATATAATAAAAAGTAACATGAGTGGCATGGCATAATTAGTCCTAAAATACCATTTTTTCTGTGCATTGGCCATGTAACATATAAAACTTTATGTCTATCCTGTGTCATTAGAAAATTATATGTACATTTGAAAAACTACTATTTCTCCATATATGCACATGCACACACACACACACACACACATACACACTCACACCTGAAAAGGGTTGAGTGTGTATCCCCCTATTTTGTTAGATGGGGTTGCTTAACCATTGCAGAGTGCACATTGACTCTGTGACAGAGGCAACTAAACATACTCATTTATGCGTGCCCTTGGAATTCATAGTTCCATTCCCGAAGAAAGTATAATTCATAGAGACGATCATTTCCTCATAGACTTTCCAGTGAGGAGAGCAACTGGAGAAATCATGATCTCATGTCACAAAATACTCGGCTATTTTGAATTTTCAAGGAAAAGCTTGTGATAACAGGCAAAATTTTAAGAAGCCCATTTATGCCTTTAAACTACATGCAGGAAAAAGCAGAGTGAGCCAAATTGTGAGAGGAAATACAACAAATTTGTCAACAGGATTTCTTCTGGGAAAAAAAAAAAAAGAGAATGCTTTTCTCATTGAGTTCCATCTTTGCTTTAAGGAATGTGTCTCACTTCACCACACTCAAAAAGAATCTTTGAAGAATTTTGTTCAGAGTACAAATGATGGCTTATCTATGGAGTATTCTCTGCAAAGATAAATTAGAAGAAATGTTTCCTTCTTTTGCTAAAACTGTCTAGGGACCAATTGACAAAGGAGTAAGGTCTTGTTTTGTCTCTGACTTCTTAATAACAATAGGCTTCTTCAAATAACAGTAGGTTATTTGATGATGGTCTGTTTATCATCTATCTATCTATCTATCTATCTATCTATCTATCTATCTATCTATCTATCTATCTATCTATCTATCCAACCATCCAACTATCTATCTCTCTATCTATCTCTCTATCTATCTCTCTATCTATCTATCTATCTATCTATCTATCTATCTATCTATCTATCTATCTGTCTGTCTATCTATCTATGTGGCTATCTCTATTGCATGAGTGGTATGTATGTGTTATACACACACGTGAATGTGTGCCTGGGTGCACATTACCCTGTAACATAAAGAGACCAATAAAGAATGGCAGTGTCCTCTTCCCTTGCTCTCTGCCATATTCCCTTGAGACAGGGGCTCTCACTGCACCTGGAGGTAGCTTAGCAACCAGCTATCCCCTATCCTGTATCCATCCCTTTCTCCCATAGCATTTGGGTTACAGATACTTCACGTGGCTGTCTCCTAATTTCAATGTAGGTAGGCCCTACAAAAGTGCACAGCAAGCACTTTTGTCCTCATTGCTATCTCTGCATCCCCCTGGAACTTTAAAAAAACTCACAATTGAGTGATTAATCAACTTTAATACTTGTGATAAATCTATTTATGCATAAGAAAACTCTCAGCTTATGATTGCTTTCCTTGTTCTAAAAATTAATTCAATCTATCAT
Organism: Mus caroli; assembly: GCF_978045245.1. Classification (NCBI taxonomy): domain Eukaryota; kingdom Metazoa; phylum Chordata; class Mammalia; order Rodentia; family Muridae; genus Mus; species Mus caroli. The sequence goes on from NW_028227264.1 coordinate 62,470,855, forward strand.
TAGATACCTGATATATTTTAATCTCAGTGCAAAGTTGTTGAATTATTGAATTGCTTAAAAATCTATTCTTTAATGTGTTCATGGGTTTTTTTTTCGTTTTGGTTTTTGTACAAATGTGTTCTTTATTTGAGTTTCTTTTTATTTGTTTATTATACTCTTGAAGTCTTTTTTATAGTCCAGTTGTTATACCCCCTCCTCGTCTACCCTCCAACATTCATGGTTTTTGCTTTTTTAATTTTTCATACAATATATTTGGTCATATTATCTCCCCTATCTCAGCTCCTCCCAGATCATCATTCGTCATTCCATCCATGCCCACTGACTTTATGTTCTTTTTCTCTCTGTCTCTCTTTAAAAGCAAAACATTATTAAACACAAAATGAACAAGCAAACATGGGGTCTATTGTGTATTGGTCAGCTTCTCGTGAGGCAAGCCCTGGAGTGCAGTTAAACTCTGGAGTGTTCTGTTGAGTGAATTAAGAAAAGCAAAGTCTAGCTAACTCTACTGGGAGTAATTTGAGATATTTCCTTCGGCACCCTTTAAGTATAACAGAGGGAATAACCTGGGACAATTGCAATCAACAATTTCCCTTGAAGTTAAGATCCAGATGTGATTGAACAGTTGTTATGAAGTTCACCAAAATTTAATTTAGCAGCAAATTTTTTTGTTGTTATTGATTTTCTCATAAAAGCTAATTTTCTGAGTTTTACAAATTACTTTGGAGAGAAGATTGTTATTTACCTGAAACCTGTTAGGGCCATGTGAGTCTTAACCAAATAGACCATCACCACAGGATGCCTCTTTTCTTATTCAGGTGAACTGTGACAAACTTCCATTGGTCCCAAGAAAGAGACCATGTTAACTTCTCCATAGTGCGGTATGCACAATATATCAAAATTGAAATTTTGTGGAAGGAAATGTGGTCTGTTCTGCTTTGAAAATCTAAGTAAATTTTCCCATCCAACTTTGAATGCTTTTCACTTGAACTTGAGGAATTGTGAATCAGCTACAGTATCCAGAGGGAAGAAATGGGTGACTGTCGTGTTTCAGCTTGGGAAGATACATCCTGAGAAGATGGCTGACTTACTGAGTAAAGTACTTAGAGCAACAGTAAGAGTACCTGAGCACAGATTCCCAGCACCTGGGCAAAAAGCTTGGCCCACTGGTGGAGGAAAGTGCAGGAGGGTTGGAGCCAGATGGATTCCAGGGCTTCCTCCAGGTTCAGTGAGAGACCCTGCTCAAAAATAGTAGAGAAGTAGATGTTGATCTCTGGTTTCCAACTGCCCCTAAGTAGGCAAGCACATCTGTATAAATACACATCATATATGTTCATAGTCTCCCTCTCCCTCTCCCTCTCCTCCCTCTCCCTCTCCCTCTCCCCCTCTCCCTCTCCCTCTCCCTCTCCCTCTCCCTCTCCCTCTCCCTCTCCCTCTCCCTCTCCCTCTCCCTCTCCCTCTCCCTCTCCCTCTCCCTCTCCCTCTCCCTCTCCCTCTCCCTCTCCCTCTCCCTCTCCCTCTCCCTCTCCCTCTCCCTCTCCCTCTCCTTCTCCCTCTCCCCTTTCTCTCTCCTTTTCCTCCTTTTCACACACATACTAAACTAATTTGGTAAAAGGAAAGAAAGAAGGGAGAGAGATAGGTTAGGGGGGCTGGATAAGGAGAGGCAGGAGGAGCTAGGCAAGCACATAGAGCAAGCTCTGGGAACTCCCACATGTGCTGGGTTTTGGCTTATATGTGCTAATTGAACTGAGCCAAACTGTCTTTTTCTCCCAATTCATTAGCAACATTGTAATTAAGAGAACACCTTCAGTTCCAGAGGGTAATGACCTTTTAAATTGAACTTGGGAATTCAGATTGCTACTGAATTGTAGTGAATTTAAATACCGAATTCAAACACAGAATTTTCTTCGGTTAAACGTGCAATTAGGAATCCAATGTGAATTACCCTAGCAATTTGCTCTCCTTTTATACATGAGAACTTTCCTGGATTACAGAAGAAAGCATAAATTGAGAGAATAATTGTGGATTTTGTTTGGGACTTCATTTGTTTATAACAGTCACCATGTGCCCCAAATGAATTTGGTTATATTTTTGGAAACACATAAACATATTTTAAAATTACCCAAACAATCACCTTTTGTATTTCTGTGGAGCCTCTTGTCTTTGGTGTCATATAAAGAGACATTTTGGTGTAGTCTTAATGAAGACACACAGAAGGAACATGGCTAAGCTCATTCTATGAGTATTTTTTATTATTTAAAGTTTTCTTATGCAGCTTTGCAAATGTACAGCATTCATACTAGTTACTCTGCTTCTACTCCCTATGTCCTATTTATGAGTTTCCATCCACAAATCAATCAATCGATCAACCAACCAACCAGCCAACCAACCAACCTCTTCTCCCTCCTTTTCTCTTATTCATATCTACTTGTTTTGTTTTGTCTTATGACCCACCGACTAACCAGTAATCTCTATTGGCTCTTCAGTTTGCTATCCCTTAGAGCCTACTGGCTTAGTCAGGGTCATTATTTTAGAGTCAAACAACAATGAGCTCATGAATCTGACAAAATATATCCCAGGATTCCTTGATTCAAGATAGATGTGTAGACACTGATGTGTGTCCTGATGTAACAGTCAAAGCTGAGAACTGCCAGCAAGTTAGTGGTACCTCAGGTCTCAGTCTAATATAGTTCCTCTGCTTGATGCTCAGGGTGGCACATACGAAAACTTTGGTTTCCATCATTGCAGATCTTACGAAGCGGAGAAAGACAAGGCTAGTCTTTCTTCAGACTATATGAGACTGTGGTGCTACTTGTAGCTACAGACTGGATTACAAAGACTGATGGCTTTGTTCCCATACAAATGAAATCCTGTCTTCTGTATTCTCATGCAACATTATATCATAAGTAATGAGCAGAGAGTGAAACACAGACAGAGACAGATAGAAAGAGACAAAGACAGAGAAAGACACAGACACACTCTCTCACACACACACCACACACACACATACAGAAAGAAAGAGAAAGACAGAGGCAAATAGAGACAGAGAGACAGAGACAGAGAGACTGTGTATACATAGAGCTGCCTTGCTCTCATATTTTTACATTTTGACACATTTGCAGTTACATTTTAGCTGAAAATAGCAAATCCTTTTCACACACAAAATAAATCTATAAACATCTTTGTATCATACTTTAATTAAGAACTGTATAGTTAAACAAATGCACATAGTTTACATTTTATAAACACATCACTTTGTCCCTTGGTGTGTATTTATCCCTAGCAGCCTGAGCTGTGGTATTCACAAATCCTGCTCTCTGCTTGTTCAGTAGAACATAAAATAGATGAGCTTGGAGCATTAGCTAAATCTTGTGCTTAAGTCAATATTAATTATATTCATTAATTAAAAATAAAATTCTTTCACATTTTAGCTATGTATCATTTCATAGGCTTACCTTGACAGTTGCAATTTTTAAAAAGATTATTTCCCAAAAACATTTGGTGTCAATATCAAGAATTGAGACAATGGTGTTATTTTATATTATCTATTATTTTCTTTACTAAATATGATTTATGGCTAGTAAAGTGCTATTTTAAGTGAAGCATTTTCTACATTTTCTCCATATTTCATTTATTTTTTCCCTTGACCAGTATAAAAGGAACACATATGAATTTTGATGTAGCCGAAATATAGAACAAGTTTTCAAATATCAGCTAACTTGTGTTTAATTTTGTGAACTTATCTGGTATCACTTTGCTCTTTTCTTGAGGTGAAACGTAATATTGTTTAGTGTTTAGAATTACAATCTCTAAAATTTAGGATTGGAATGAATTAAGTATGTACTCAAATTTCATTCAGGAACTTCCTACTTTTATATTTTCCTAACAAGGTAATTTAGCCTTTGCATTTTTTGGACAGAGTAACCAGTCCTGACATTTGTTTTCATATTTAATATTTCATATTTGAAATCAGCTGATAGAAAGAGACTCGTATAGAGTGTTATTCCACACTGAACCCCATGCGTGTGTTTTTGTGAAGCTTACCAATCAACCTTCATAATAACCTACTTACTGATGTGATTTACAGTTTAGGACAATAAGGAGAAAGAAGTCTCTGATCATGGTCATGGTGCTGTTTCATGAGAAGTAAAATATGCTTATAGATTTATTGCATCCCATATCCAGGCTTTTCTCCCAACAAGATGACTATTACACGATTATATGCAACTCAAAAAAACTTTAGTGAGATAAATGCCACCAATTCTAGGACCCATGTTCTCTCCCTGGGACAAACCTGGAGGACAGAGATAACCAACCCTTTACATCATCCTCTGGCCTGACCAGCACCCGTCTCTTCTCTTACTCAATAAGCAAACAAACAAGTGAATAAGTAAAGAAATACATTTAATTATCAAACTCTGTGACATGCGGATTACCCTATGGCAGAGTTCTCCACGCCAATCCTTGAGCCATTTGAAGTTGGCCTTCATGTGCTCTGTATTTCGCTGCTTCTCCCAGGTTTGTTTTTATAGCTCCCTCGAGGCCCACTCAGCTCATTGTGTCAGAGCTTCTAATCTCTATATGTTCTCTTGTTTATTTTTATTTTTATTTTTTTTTTTTGATAAAATCGCTCCAAGTGGATGTAGTGTTCTGGTGGCTAGTTGGGCTAATTAACATACTATAACACAGGGCCTTCACTTCATGTGCCTTAGTACTTTATTAATTTTGTCCAGTCAGCTTTGCAAAGCCATATTTAATTATCCATTCATAATCAGCTTACTATTGGCATAGATTTTTTTTATGTACTAATACTTTGTTGAGATATGGGGCTTTTGATACTGAAATATGTTTATTATTTGTAATTTCCTACTTCATCCTATGAAATCCTTTGGTTGCTCTGATTCTTGTGTAGCAAAGTTCCCATGTCATTGTAATTAAAAAAAAAAATCAATATGGCTGTCCCTGCAGAAGGGAGCTTCTTTTATAATTACAGAACTCTAAAGCACTTCCCAAGTGTCCTGTGATTCCTGTAGGTATAACTCAGTGAGGGTGTTGACACATGTCTTTCACCCATCAAGATTGAATAATATGTCTAAGTCCTTAAGGAACATTCAGAAGAGATTCATCCAGCTATGTGTGCTTTAACTTTTTCTTATACAGTCATAAAAATATTGGTGAAAATATCTTGGTGTAGTAGATTAATTATAAATGAATTACAGATTATGTCTGGTGACATTCCTACCAGGAGATGAAGTTGCAAGGATCTTGTGTAGAGCTGTACTTAAAACAAGAGAGATAAAGGCAAGCAAATACAATTTCTCAGATAAACACACCCACTGATGATGAAAGAGATAAGTTGAATGTGTCAAAGTTCATGTGTTCATTCCCATGGATCCAAAACTAGACAAATTAACAATACACTAATGCCATTTAATTCATCTTAATGATATTAGTATCTACCAAGGTGACCACCTGTCTGGATTTGTCTGTGAATGTGTCAAAGTTTATAAATGGGCAATGTGATTATGCTGGCATGGACTTTACGTTATGCTAATGGATTTTACTTTAAATTTATCTCAGTGGAGATCCATGGGACTTTTGAGATCACATACTTGATTACCCAGAAAATGAGGTAACCATCCCCAGTTTCCTTGTATATGTTCAAAGTAAACCCATTAACTGAGTTGGGCTCATATCAGCGACCTTATCTGATGATTGCTAATGAGATGGTCCATAGACATAAGGTAAGTACTATCAGTGAGAGCATATGAAGACTGAGTCTCTTTCTATTTGTCTCTTCAGATCGTGAGGCCTTTGCCTGTATGTATGTGCACGTCTATATTCATGTGTATGAATGAGGGAGTATGCACCACTGCACACATGCGCATATCAGAGGATAACCTCTGGTGGTGGTCATCACCTTCTGCTTCTTAAAGACAAGGTCTCCTTTATCTTCTTCTACAGGATTTGCCAGGCTTCCTGGCTCATGAGCATGTGAGAATTCTCCTGTCTCTACCTCCCATTTCCCTATGTTAGTGGGAGTAGTATTGATTGTGCCATCAAGAACCTCCAACTTTTACATGAGTCCTAGAGATTCAGGCTACACAGAAAGGGCTTTAACCCACTGGCCATTTCCTGAGGCCCAAATTTTCAGATCTGAAGTCACAAAACTTCAAGCTATTTACAGTATTCCTGACTGAGAGCTAATAGTAGGCATGCCACACACTCATTTGATTGTGAATAAAACTCCTAATTTACTTCCAAAGGAATGAGAAAAGACTATAGAGAAAAACATCATTGGCTTAGAGAAGCGGGTAAGTCACAGTGATTTCACAGATAATTTAAACACCTTATTTTTGTCTAGTGTGCCAAAGGTTTTGTTCCTATGTAGATGTACAGTTTCACGGGCAGGTACACATACATATAGACATAGTCAAAGGCACTTTGGTTATGCTTTCTCTTATTGCTGGATAGCTGGTTGGATATCAGCAAGCTTAAACATCTTTGAGGATGGACCTGTCTCTTAAAATCAGCATCCTATAAAAACAAGAATTTAAACTGCAAAACTGTTACCAGGTCTTGAAGCCCACAATTGCTAAGGAAATACAAAGAAGGAAACGAGTTACAGGTGGTGATAACCTTATTCAAGTCCAGGCCTTAAAAAGTGGATTAAAGCCTGTCCATCTTGTAGAAGATATTTCTTGTTTTCCAGAAGAAACAGTTCTCACAGGGGTGAGAAAATTCTTGGAGGTGGTGTATGGAAAACTCTAATGCTTTGCAGACTCTGTTGTCTAAAATATCTTTTGACAGGGCGATCTGTAGGGTAGATGCTGCCTTTGTTTGTTTCTTTTTTCTTTGTCTCCTTCCTTCCTTCCTTCCTTCCTTCCTTCCTTCCTTCCTTCCTTCCTTCCTTCCTTCCTTTCTTCCTCCATTTCTTTCTCTCTGTATTTATTATTTTTTTTATGAAACCAGCATCATCTGGGTGTTCCACCTCTTATGTCCCTGTTAACATATTACATATTTTTACAAAGTGGCAATAGGTTAAGGAAAGGAGAGAGCATCCATTGTGGCTCCTTAAGTCTACCAGCATGAGATAGAAAGCAACAGGTTACTAAAGGGGAGGGGGTCGGGGCTTTAGGACTTTGCTGAGTTCCATTCAGGTAAAACATGCCTATTATTTTTTTTATAAATCCATGCTTATTTTCTCGTTAATTTTAATCTATGGTTGCATGGTCCAAAAATTGCCCTCATGGCTAGAGAGGTAGCTCAGAGGTTAAGGGCCTGCATTGTTCCTGTAGTGGAGGTGGGCTTTATTCTCAGCACCTACAGGCTTACAACCACCTGTAACTCTAGCTCTGGGGGAGGGGGTCTGATACCTCTGGCTTTTGTAAGCATCTGGACTCACATACACATACCCATCCAACAAACATGCATACATATTATAAAGAAGATACATAAAACCAACCAACCAACCAACCAACCAACAAAGCAAACAGGTCTGTCAACCTGTCAACCACATGGATAGGAGAATCTCCACGTGAAATCCTTTTGCTCTAAGAACTTTCAGAAGTAATATTATACCTATCTAATTATGTAGGTTGACAAGGTGGTGTCTTGACCACAGTCCTCTCATCCTGTGAGGCTGTTCTATCCTGATGTTCCCTCCGGCCATTGTCCATGCTCCTGCTGGGAGCACTATACTTTACCTTATAATAAACTCACTTTTCTCTGCTGAGCACTGTGTGCCTCACCTGAACTTCTTCCTTGGAGATCATAAGGAGGGGCTTTGGAAGAGGCTACAGGGAGACCCCACAGCATCGTGACTTAGGACGTTTCTTTTTGCTGTATGGGTTTGTGCTAAGAGACTGCAAATTAACTGTATTATTAATTTAAGGAAGACATAATTAGCAAGGTAAATCTTCTGCCAAAACCCACATAGCATATTCTACAGCCAAATACGAATGAGCTATGATTAGCCTGCTGCTCCTCATTATTAGTGCAGATGAATGGGGTGTTCCCTGTGGGTGTGGGATGCACAGCCATGCGTGTTCCCTGGGTGTCTTAAAACTGTGTGCGACTGTAAAAGAAACTTCCTATCTCAGTCTGCCATGGACGGACTCCAGCATTTAACTAGTGTGAAAAATCAGGTTGGCTTGGTCCAGTGTCAATGAGTGAAACAATACAAAACAAAACAAAACAATACCCCCCACACACACACACAAACACACATATGTACAAGTTGGATTTGCAAGTAGATCACCCAATGAGTTAACTAGGTCTCTGTCAGCCCATGGTGGCAAAACACGTGGTCTGTTCTTGCAAGCATTGCATCATTTGTCCACTGACCCTAAATGCATGATAGTGCTTGGCGTGGTTGCTGAAAGGCACCTTTAGAAACATTTTTGACTAGAGGGAATTTAGGAAGAGGTGACTTGTTAATGAAGCAGATTCCTATTGAGTATTTTTTTCATCTACTTCTTCCACTCAGACTCCAGCATAGCACAAAGAGAGGAAAATGAGAAGCAAGGAGAAAAGCCTTCAAATTAATATTTCCAGCCTGGTTTGCGGGACCACTCCTCCTGAAAATCCAGTTCTTGTTTGTTTGTTTTTTATTTCTCTGATTTCATTTATCTGCCCTACTACTTCCTGGCTAGGTTTTATAACACAAGCTAGGGGGTTAGCTTGGTGCCTGCATCCCCCTCCCCTTGCCTTATTCTCTTTATGGCCTTTGTGCCTCATAGGAATGATGACCCTTAAAACAAGTAATCCAGACTATGTAGAGCAAGACCCATTGTTGGCAATGAGGAGTAAGGGACAGCACAGGCTATTAACTTAACACTGCTGTGTGCTTGTATCCATTCAAGGGTGCTGCACACGTGCCATGACTCATGACCAGGGCCCCCATCACTGTCCCTTTGGGATTCATTTTTATCAGGAATAAGCAAGCAAGATAGCTATAGACCGTCATGTGCAGTGAACTGACACTTAAAATGTCTTGGACAGTCTTACTCCTTCCTAATCATCCTCCATGGCTATAAGGTGAAATGCTTAAGGCCAGTAGACACACACAGGGGTGTAATCTTGCCTATCAGCTGTAATGGCATTGCTTCAGTAGAAGACTGCAGCTTTTGGAAAGATGGGACATAGTGCAAGTTGGTAGAGGAGCATGCCTGCTGTAAATGGGAGAAACACAAAACAAAATAAAATAAAACAAAACAAAAATCAACAACAACAACAGATGTCACTTCTGTCTCCGACCAGCAGAAAAGAGCGATGGTACAGCATTCTTCTCGTAGCAGTTTATTCAGGAACCTTTCAACATGCATGCAGAAAAAAAAAAAATCTCTCTAGCCCCCAATTGCAATCCCTTATATAACCCCTCTACCGTGCCCCATAAGCCCAGTCCACATAACAGCAGTCCATTGGCCAGAATCATCACTCATCATATGGTCTGATCTTGCATCATGGTGCACCTGCGCAGTTCTCACAATGGACGTGGCTTATTTTCAGGTGTATGAGGAAGTCATAAGACTTGGCTGCAGTCCCGGGTGCCATCTTGGGACTGCTGCCACACCCCCCTCCTCACAAACAGAAAGAAAGAAAAGTGTAGTCTGAGAAGTAGAGAGAGAAAATGTGACTCTGGATTGGTAATTATTGAATGTTTGCTTTAAAATAAATATACATTTCTTTGAATGAGAGCATCTAAGAGCATATTAGAAGTATTGGTCCCAGCCCAGCTATTGTTAACTATAGTCTCTCATGTTTTGCTCCCTCTGAACATATTTTGTTAAAAAAAAATCACTAAATCTTTGTGGCTTCTTTAAGGAGTGTGAATACATTGACTATTATGTGCATGAGGTTGTTTTGAAGTTGTTTGTTTTGTTTTGGTTTTTTTGAGGACAAAAAAAGAGAATTAAATGTGTGTTCTACGGAAATTGATGCATATTGAGAGTGAGATGCTCTGTTAGAATAGCTTGTTCAGGGCTCAAAGAATGATCCAACTGAGGATGGTTATGGAGGAGAAATACTTGACACCAAAGACATGGTCAGAAACCAGCAAGTATTATGGCAAGGAAGAGTGGGGACTTTGAATTCACTATGATATTTAAAATCTGGGTAAAAATCAGCTCTATACAATGCCTTCTTCATTAGAAAAAATTATATTAATGAAAAGGGTTACAGAGGAGTATGACAAATTTGATTTCAGAAATAGTTCACTACTTTAGTAGGACAGCTATCTCTCATGGAACTAAACATGAGACCTTGTAGTTAGAGGCAATGATGGTGCTAATGGCCCAGATTTACGTTTTGCTTATGAGACTAGATGATATTCAAGAGAAAATATAGAACGAAAAGAAGCAGCTGGGAGAAAACCATGAAGAATACTTCCTAGAGGTAAAGGACCCAGAACACAATAAGGAACAATTAGAGGTTGAAGAACCTGCATTTTAGCTGCTCTAGGAAGTTAGTTCTAGATTAGAGTGGCTTGACACTTAAAGACAGCATGGGCCAGCAAAGCTCTTTGATGATTCTGGCATCAGTGAAGTACAGTTGTCAGCTTTGGTTGTTGGGTAGCATGGTTGATGGACGACAAGATCAGGGTAAGAAGTTTCATTAGATGAATTCTGTTCATTCACCCACACAGCAGGGATTCATCTCGCATCTTATATCCATCGAATACAAGGATCTGAGTAAAAACACAGGAAATCAGCTGTGGATAGGTCAGAGACAGTCCTTCACTAACACACATCCCACTTTAGAAGAAAAGCTACACCTGGAAGAAAGCCTGGTGCTTCCTGATTTTAGGACACTTGGGTTTGGATGTTTTACGTTGGAAATACATTTTAGGTTTTACTCATGCTCCATTGCTCATAATCCCTCCTCCAAGGCAGGACCTACAAAGTAGAAATTCTGTTAGCTTCCAGAAGTACCCATCTTTGTTTTGGAGCAGGGTGCCAGGAAAGACTTTGAAATATCTTGCCTGATAACATCATGGGGCCTCCTGCTCTGGAGTTCTACCATATATCTAGGAACAAAGGAAGCAGCATAGTGAGCCCAAGAAGAAACTGGAAAGGAGGATTTGCTGAGTTTTCTACCTACTCTGTTAGCCTTATATTTCTGGCCCATTTTTATTTTCCTGACCCTCATTTATTTTCTTGTATCCTTCTCTTTTTCTCTCCCCCTCTTTCTGTATGTGCACATACTCCAGCATGTGTGTGTGTAAGAGAGAGACAGAGACAAAGAGACAGAGAGAGTTTGCGTGTGTGGGTATACATGTGTACTTATGTGTACATGTGAAGGCCTGGACTTTATGTTGGGAACTATTCTCTCTTGTGCTTCTATTGTATTCATTGCTGGAATGTCTCCCAATCAAACACAGAGCTCAGCAATAAGGATATTACCGTTATTGAATATCTCCCTCCCAAGGCTAAATTATAGATGGATTGATGTGCCCATTGGACACTTTACCTGTCCTCTGGGGATCTGGAATCCTGTCCTCTTGCTTGTGGGGAAACCACTTTACTCTCACAATTATTCCCTGAGCCCTGTAGTCCCATGGCTGTCCATGCTTCAGTCATGCTGATGCAAGTAAGTCCCCATAAAAGCTCAACTGACAGGCTCTGGGGAGCCTTCTGGACAGCTAAAGAAGTAGAGAGGCATACAGGAAGGTAAATCACAAATCATCATGAAGCAGGAGATTGAGTCCCTAGACTCCACTGGGATAGACCTTCAAGACTTTTCTGGACTTTACCTGGCATATCTCTCTCCTCACTTGACTATTAATTTTCATCCTTTAAAATATATTCTTTTCACTACCTATAAACATATATAAGTGGGCTTCGTGAGTGGAGCTGGTGAATTAATTGAGCCTCCATAGGGATGTAGCAGCTCATATCCTTAGCTGGCCAGTCAGAAGCGATGTAGGCTGCATCTGTGCTAAGTGTCAAATGCAGGGGCAGTCTCCTGGGAGCGACTGTCTGCCTAATGCTTTCTCTAGGAAATGGAGTGTGAGCAGGCAGAACCCATTACATATGGTTCTATTGAGTCCCACAAAGGCTGGGTGTGCTTGTTCTCACTCATTCTGACCACTGTTAACCAAGAATGACATTGGCCAAAGCAATGGTTTTCAAACTTTCTTAGTGATGCAACACTTTAATATGGTTATTCATGTTAGAATAACCCCAACTATAAAATTATTTTCATTGATACTTCATAAATATAATTTGGCTAGTGTTATGAATTGTAATATAAATATCAATATGCAGAATATCTGATAGGTAAACCCTGAGGAAGGGTCCTTTAACTTCCAGAGAGGTCCAGACCCACAGGATAAGAACCACTGGGCTAGTGTGTCTTTAAAACTTTGCAAGCAAGATAGAAGTCAAGGAAAACAAGGGAACTGAGTTAGGCAAGACACTATTTAAAGGCCTGCAAAATATAGGTTATGAACTTGATGCCTTTAAGGGGAAAAGCTGGTAAGACTATTTCTCTAGAAAAATGCAATGTACAAGGCATTCAAGAATGATAAGTTGAACCATCTTTGACAATGGATATCTGATTAATTGATACTATAATGCACATATATAGGGATAAAAACTCAACTAATGCATCCGGGAAGAAGATGAAGTAAAAAATAAGAGCAGCCTGGCATATACTTAGGGTTTCTGGAGGTGAGCAAGAATGAGAGCATATAAAAACTAGACAGAAGAATTGGGTTCTACAATGATAGTGACTGAGGAGTGTCAGTGGACAGACTGGCAGTTAAAGATTAACTTAGTCAATGATGCTTTAAAAAAATCTAGAAAAATATAAGAGATCCAACCTAATACATGACAAGTGCTCTAAACACAACCAAGAGAATGCATACATATTATGAAAGGGGAGTTACTAGAGGAGCATGAACAATAAGGGCCGAGTAGTCCCATGTTGTCCATCTGAACACTGGAAATCCTGAGAACCCAGTATCATCTCTATCTATAATGCTAGATTCCAAGGATGTCCCACAGTAATGATGAGGTCCTGAGGATTCCTGGAGAGCTGCTGCTCTTCAGGAGACACTGGAATGCAGAAGAAGCTGGCTTCTGGTGGTAACAGTATCACCAGTACCAGTGATACAGATGTCCTCACTAGCAAGAAGCCAAAGGTGGAGCTGATGGGATGTCTCAGAAGACGAAAGCCTTTGCTGCCAAGCTAGTTACCTCAGTCTGATCCCCCAGGACACACATGGTGATAGGAGACAACCAACTCCCAAAAGTTGTCCACTGACATCAACATGAGTACCAGGTAACCTGTCACATGCACACACAAATAAATGTAATTTTAAAAAAGAGCAAAGGCAGGGAGGCAGTAGAACAAATGTTAATTTTTACGTGGGTGTTGTTACATCTGAGCAAGTACCTGAAGGTATTGGATGATACCAAGCCCTCCAAAAGACAAATAAGCCCTATCAGATGATTCCAGATTTCAGTTGGTGACTAAGATCAGCCATCACAGACAGCTAGGGAAACCCAGGCACACTTTTCAGGCACTGCAGCTCCAATTTCAGTTGAAATACAACCCAGCTCGAGTTCTGCTGATACTCTACCTGTCTTCCCAGACAAGGGTTAAACCAAGGAGAATTACCTAAGACCTGCAGTAGATGTGGGTTTACATAGAGCATACCAGCAAAGGCACCTCAGGTAAATTGGGAAAGAGGCAGGCTCAACAGGGGAGAGTGGAGATGAGACACAGAGGAACTGAAGAGTCAGAAATAAGAATGAGGGACATGATAGAAAGAAGACAGGATTCAATAAACCCCCCAGAAAACAATCTGCTCACAAAACTTTTATTCTCTTATTTTCTTTTCAGCTCTGAGGGAAAAAATATCAGATGCTCACTATATATAACGTTAACTCAACAAACTGGCTTGTCCACGTGAAGTCTTTCCAATCTGATTTCTTTTTGTTTCGTGGGAAGACTGATATTGCAAAGATAAATTGAAATGTTCACATGGGGCACCGAGATTAGGAACTCTGAAGAGATATACACAAATATTCCATTTGTGCGTAGAGAGAAGTGTGAACACTTTTCCCCATGGGTCTGAGCAGAGGAGCTAAGATGGAAGCCTATAGATTAGTGAAATCCTCAGATGGAAGACTTCTTAGGACAGATTCTGTGGCTCTCTTTGAATAGTCAGTGTCTTAGGGTGTTATTGCTATGAAGAGACCCCATGACCAAGGCAACTCTTATATAGAAAAACATTTAATTGGGGCTGGCTTACAGTTCAGAAGTTTAGTTCATTTTCATCATGTTGGAAAGCATGGCTGTATGCAGGCAAACGTGGTATTGAAAAGGTTGCTGAGAGTTCTATACCCAGATCTCCAGGCAGCAGGAAGAGAACTGAGCCACTGGCCTAGCTTAAGCATCTGAGATCTCAAAGCCCAACCCCTAATGACACACCTCCTCCAACAAAGCTGCACCTACTTCAATAAGGCCACATCTCTTAATAGTGCCACTCCCTATGGACCTTTGGGAGCCATTATTTTATCCAAACCACCACAGTTCTTTTTTTGTGTCCAAAAAACATCTTGGGCTCTGAGGTCACATTTGAAAGCAACAGCAAAAAGAGAAAATTATCTCCTACTAATAGTGAGAAGAGTCAAGGGTCTCTACCAAGCATCCCAAAAGAAAAAAACAGTCACCATCACTAACGTGGGCCCCACCTCTCATTGTTCTATATATAGAAGGATGGCTTAGCAGTGCTATCATTTTGTTTCATTTTGTTATTTAATGCTACATTGTCTCAGTTACCTTAGGATAACCTTGAACGCACTATGCAGCTGAAAATGACATGGAACTCTGCTCTTCTTGACTCTACCTCCCAAGTGTTTGGATTATAGCTCTATGTCACCATGAATGATGTATTCAGTGTTGGGAGTTGAACCCATGGCCTCCCACATAGCAGGCTAATACTATATCCTCAGGTCAGGCAGTTGATCTTGAAGCTCATTAATTAAAGGGTTGTGCTTTATTGAATCAGCAACTTTTTTCTTCCTTAACCTCCCTCTTCCTTCTTTTCCATCTCAAGAAATGAACACACAAAGAGGGATTCAGGAAAATCAAAGGGGAAAGGGAAGAATCTTAGAGTATTAGGGAGAAAATAAACAAGATTTCAGAAGCAGTACTATGAGTGGGGTTTTCATATTGACACTTCTGAGGTTTCAGATGCAAATTTGGCTCAGGCTAAGTTTGCCTGTCTCTTTGGTGGCCACACTTTCCTCTCACTGAACATTATGTCCTTGAAAGTCCTTTCAAATTCATTTTCAGCGAAGGGCCATGCTTGAGAAGTACCATCAGGAACACACCACAGGCATCAGAGGCTTTGGAACCATAGGGATGAAGTCCCAAGGTGGGTGTTATGTTCTCTTAACGTGGGTGCCACTTATACAACTGAGGGAAATCTAGCTTCTCTCCTTTACTAAGAGGCCAGTACACATTCTATATGTACACTATTAACCACACGGTAGCAATTTAATTAGGAGAATAGTTGACAGATATACCAAGGTTATATTATAATGGGTCTGTTATTGTTCAATATTTCCACTGTTAAAATCCATATTCTCTCTCTCCTTGTATTTTTGTTTTAAATTGGTATTGGAAAAAAATCTTGTTTTGCCCTTATAACAAATCAATAATGAAGATGGACATAATGAGCTAGCTCTTTGCTTTATAGTCTCCCCCTTCTCTTCCTGTTTGTTTTTGTTTGTTTGTTTGTCTGAGACAGAGTTTCTTTGTGTAGTCATACCTACTCTGAAACTAGCTCTGTAGACCAGGCTGGCTTCAATTTCACAGCCACCACCACCACACCTGCTGTTTTTCTTCTTAATAATATCAATACTCACTGACTTTTTATGTCATCCTTGCCTAGGGACCACACTGATCTTCTCCATAACATTCTACATTGTAGCTTATGTGGCTCCAAGGAAATATCTTGATAGATCCCCAGGAACCTTGCTTTGTATTAAAAATATTCATTTATGTCACTTACTACTTCAAAGACTTTTTTTTTTGCTCTATCTATAAATTGGAGATGTCATGACAAGAATTAATGGTAATGTTTAGAAGATAGCTAGCACAGAGTTCAACCACACTGGTACATCAAGGAGTCATGCAGTTATTAACCAAGGTACCTTTTGTCACCAATAGTAGCAAGGAGTGGTGGCTCCCAGTCTTCTCTTCTCATCCATTCCTCACTGGTTTGACAAGATAAGTCTTCTTTCTTCTCTTTATCTGGTTTATTCCTTTTCCCTTAGTACCTTAGGATTTTCAGTTGTTTTGCAAGAATCTGACTTCAGGAAGCCTGTAATTCCTTTTTGATGATGGATCAGTTTTCCAAGTAGAACATCTAGTGAACAACCACTGTCCTCTAGAAAAGCAGTGTCCATCTTTTAGTATAGTTTCTACCTAAGGAGAATAGTTTTGAAGATACACTACTATGTGTATATTTATATGTTACTATGTTAGTAAGACATTTATACTTTAAAAGAAACACATAAAGAATCTTTTGAATAAAACATGGCAGGCCTAAATAAGTTTGATTGTTTTCTCCCATATCTTGTGTGACCCCTTACATGAACCCCACCACAGAGTACATTCTTCACAATATTTCCTGTGGAGCTTTAGTGTGATTTGAAAATTAACTGTATCATATGTCATTTGATACCAACTCACCTTCTGAAAGTGCATTCCTCAAATTCAGCTTTCTTTCCACAGAATGTTGATTATCTAATTTTTAGTTGTTTTGTTGGCCCTCTAACAAACTTGGCTAGTTAGCCTTTGTGTGTATCTGTCTGATGTATCTGGATAACTTTTTAAAATATTCTCAGCTTCATGACAGACTACAGAGATAGTTTTGTGTGGGTCTTGCATTAGGTAGAGAGGAGTTTTCTCACTTCCTTTACACTCTGAGGTCTGAGGCTGAAACAGATAACTCTTTACCCCAAATATCAGTCCACATCCCCATGATGGGAAAATGGATTCTGAGAAGCCGCCAGAGAGAGTCCCTGTGCCTCCTTTACCTCTTCCATCCTCGGTTACTTCAGAGAGAGGAGGGATATCTTCCCCAGCTTGCTTTGGAAGGGGAAGCCTGACAAAGAGCTGCCCAGAGCAGCTCAGCCTGCAAATGACAGTGCTGTCATCTGTGGAAGGGAGATGACTCCTCCTTGTTCTTCTAGAGCTGAAGTTCTGTATTGTTCTCTACCTGTTAATAATGCAGATGTGGGAGCCAACCAACTATGCTAATGATTGGCAGGAGGAAGGAAGGGGAGGAGGAGGAGGAATAGTGACTTCTGCCTTTCCCCTCCTACTTTAACACAGTTCCTTATTTATCATCAGAGCTTCAAAATCCTCCTGGTGAAAGGCCTGGATGCTCCTTTATTTTTCAAGTAAGGGTAGGAAAAAAGAGGAAACTTCCCGGCATTAGTATTTTTTTTTCCAGTGTGATGAAACATGAATATTTTATTAGCTAGATTGCTTGGTAGGAAAGTGTTCTTCCTGTGTTTGCATTTCTGTTTGTGCGCATGCCTGCGTAGCTGCAAGGAAATACATCTCTCTTCTTCCTCCACCTCTGGCTTTCATGGCCCGGCTTACAAAAAGTCTGCAGCTATCCTTGTCTGAGATATGATATGAGTTGTTGTGTAGGCACCTAAGATGAATAGAAAAATAAGCTATTGTTCAATGGTTACTATTGGTATCATATAATCTCTGTTACCCACAGATAAGCCTCCCCACTATCATTTTCAGAGACCTCTTGGGCATATTTGCATAGGAACAACACAATTCAAATATGGTCACCTGACCTGGTCCTAATGATCCCTTCCCTGAATATCAGGTAAGAATACTGCAGCTGAGGTACAGATTTCCTCCAGGTCATCATGTCCCTGCTTATTCTGGTTTCTTCACACAGTTTATGACCCTCAGGGCAAGGTTACTGGATGCCCCATGAGCTGAAGATTCCAAATAGCAAGCCAGATACTGATGCATATATTAGAACAGTCTGCCTTCTATTAGAAAGGTCTATCTATTTGTTCAAATAATTTGAGAATATATTTTGTTTATGCAGAATACAACAAAGCATTATATTTGGGATCAGAAAGTTTAAATAGTGTGCTTAAATTAGCACTGGCCATAATGTTACTAGATGGAGAACCATGATACAGGCAGATTCATTGTAGTCATAGTAACCATAGGGATTGTTTAACAGAGATACTATTACATACTATTACATACTATTACATACTATTACATACTATTACATACTATTACATACTATTACATACTATTACGATGGCATATGTCTATCATTAGGTCTGGATCTTGCTACACAGGCACTACTCAAAACACACCTACGTTCCTCAAGGATCTTAGAACCCAAAGAAGGAAGGTCACAAAGAAAGTAGTGAATGCAGATACAGAAACATTATGCCATGGGGTGTGTCATAGGATATGTGCTTCTGAAGGGGATTGTGGGACCCAGAGTCATCCTTTCTTCTTCCTGTCAGGTGCCACCATATTTCCGAGCTTGTGTAAGATCCACCCTTATTTTGGATCTGAAATTAATGAAATCCTCTCAGTCTTTGAATAGCACTTTTGCCACAGAGAGGTAAAGAAACTTATCTCCTTACACGTTTGATGACCTCATTTCTCACATATTAGTATGTCACATGTTAATCTCAGTTATTTTATTAGAGTCACATGAAGCTGAGTAGTTAACATTGGAAAAGCATGTCCAAACTTTACACATAAATGAAAAAGATTCACATTTCAGACAGAGGAGCCCAAATGGTAGTGCTATTGGAAAGATGGTGCCAGGAGAGTGACCACAGGAGAACTACCCATGGCTTCCTTTTATTGAGAGTTAGCCTACTTCCAAACAAAACAGCCTCCATCTTCATTAGAGCAGTTGTGTCTGCCTGTGGGACTGGGCTTGTTGGCTACTTACATTTCCTCCTAGAAGAAGGGGTTTGGGAAAGGTTATTAGATTCTTACTTGAGATTTCAGCTTTCCTCCTAGCCTCATTTTCAGGCAGTCATGTCCTAATTACACATAGCTTTCTGGACTTGGAGAGAGGCTTTAGAGCAGTGTTTCTCAACCTATTGGTCATGACCCCTTTTGGGGTGTTGAATGTCCTTTTTACATGGGTAACCTAAGGCCACCAGGAAACACAATTCATAAGGGTATAGTTATGAAGCAGCAATGACAATAATTGAATGGTTGTAGCTCACAACAACATGGAAAGTTGTATTAAAGGGCCACAGCATCAGGAAGGTTGAGAAACACTGCTCTTGAGTACATAGGCTGGTGAAGGCTGAGGGAAGTGGGTTCCATATATTCAGCCATTATTCATGCTAGGTGAAGATTTTCCAATGTGGCTACTTTGTGACAACCCAGGCTCCTGTCAATAACCCCTCACCATGCTCTGTAAGTAAACCCAATAACCCATTGGCTCCCCAGGGTGCACACAGGTAGAATTGTATTTTGGTTTGTGCTTGGAGCCTTAGGTGGAGGGTATAAATGTTTTTTTTTTTTTCTCCCCAGGGAAGGAGTTCTCAGAACATTCCATTGTGTAAAAGATTACAAAAATGGATTGTGACAGGAAAGTAATTATGAAAGAGAAAATGACTTCCTTGGTCCATACTTAAGAAACATCTATGAAACCATAAACCATTGTGGAGATTCAAGTTGACACTACTTGTTTGCCTTTGCCTTTCTGACTTGAAAAGACTCTTAGGTTCTGCTTTCAATATGTGGTTGGGGCAAAAAGCTGATTGCGAGCTTTGCTGTCCAAAAGATTCAGAGTTGGCTGTCTCCGCATTCATTGTTCAAAGCAGAAGCTGGGTTCATAAAGGCAGAGGTAGAAGCCATAGCTGAGTAACCAGAGACTCCAGAGTTGCTGTCAGCATTCTTCAGTGGAAATGATCAACTGGCTATTAAAGTCAATTGCTGGTTGGTACCAAGTACCTAAGCCAGTACTATTACCCTCTTCAGGAGAGTGGTGGTTAAGATGGTGCCGGAGCTCTGGAAGCTGCCTGGGTACCATTTCACGGGGTAACTTAGCTTTGGGAGACCATTCCTTACTTGCATCTTCATTTCTTTCTTTCTCTTTGTTCTTCCATTGTGCTTTTTCTCCCCTCCCCTCCCTTCCCCTCCCCTCCCTTTTCCTTCCCTCTCAGTATGCCAGCTTTTCTAGGTAATGTGTTATCTCTGCCACACTAGCTAGCATCCAGTCGGCATTTATTAATCATTTAATAAGTGATTGGCAATTCCTAGCCTCAGGAAATACTATAATGAGTAGCACAGTTCTGCATGGGAGGAACTCTGAGTCTAGAATAGGAGGGCAACTTTCACACCTATTATTTTAATATATGTCCCAAATTATTGAAACGGTAATGTGTACAGCGTGCAGTAGAGAGGTAAAGAGAGAAGGTATAGGTTGCATAGATACGTTTCCATTTTCTTGGTAATGACCTAGCTTTGAGGATTGGGCTGGCATGATAAAAATATCTGTCTGTATTAGTCAGAGAAGGATTGGCTTCTGTTCTCATGAGTCTGCCAAGCTCAAAAATCTATAAGGCATGTTGGACAGGAATTTAGGCAAAAGCTGACATTATGGGCTTGAATCTAAAACGTGCAGGGAAGGCTGGGAGCTCAAGTCAGATTTTTATATTACTTTTGAGGCAGACATCCTTCTCCTCGGTGATTCCTGTTTTGTTCTTCAGGTTCACAACTTACTGGATAAGGCTCAGCCTCGTTCACAAAGGTTCCCCCTTTCATCAAAGCTAACAAATTCTTTGTCGTTTTTAAGACAGAATCTTTTAAATGGCTGATCTCAAACTTGCTATGTGGCTGAGGCTAACTTTGAACCCCTGATTCTTCCATGTCTCATTCCCAGACTCTGAGATGATAGGTATATACCACCATGCTCAGCTAGCCAATGGGTTAATCCTATCCGTGAACTACTTGCATGACAGTGTCTCCTAAGAATCAGACAACTGAGCACCCTAGCCAAGCTGACCCAGGAGGCTAATGATCCAGCTACCTGTTTGTAGCTTTCCCCTCCACATCTCCACAAAATCTTTGCGTCTATGTCCACAAAGAATGGAGGTACACAGTGAAGGCCTCTGTGATAAAGCTTTGTGTCAAACATAATCAAGTGAGTGACAACTGCACAATGGAACTCCACCAGAGAGACAATGTTCTGATTTTAGACATAAATGCTTTATTGGCCATGTTAAAACAGAGGACATCAAATGAAAATCTCTTCAAGAATATCTAGGTATTTTGTTTCCCCTCATCAAGGTGAGAAGTGGGCTTTGATTTAACAGTCTTGCAACAACAATGTGGATGTGGGGGATGGAGGATGCTTCAGTCAGTGGTAGGCAAAACATTTTTTTTCTGCCTTTCTAGACCAAAGTTAAGAGGAGAGACTAAGAATGTATAATGGTTACAACTGGCAGATACATTTGGGTAACCCCTCTAGTAGAGCAACTCAGAGCTCAGCTCTTCTTCTCTGGTTCTGGCTAGAATGAGGATAATAAACACATAAACAACAACCAGGTCCAGATCCAAGGAATGGCCCTTGTCATGAGTCTATGAACCAGAGCACCCTGTGTTACAACACATCCTGATGGACTCTCCTCCACTTAGTACCAAAACTTGCTCGGTACAATATGTGTGCTTGAATATTCACCCCAAAGATTAGCAGTAGACAAGCTCTAGGGAAATGTTTCTTCACCACTGTTCTGGGAGTAACATAAAACAGATCAGAAGCTGCAAAGGCAGGAAACTCACACCGACACTAGCATCCAGGGCAGGCCTGGATGGTCCAAGGATGGAGTGGGATGCCATTTGGGGGTTTAAGAGAATGAAATAAATTCTTTGCAGATTCTTCCTTCTGGAATCAATACTTCAAATCATCACTGTGGATTTGAAAATCCACACAGACTAACACAACATTTGGTCATGGACTGGAGTGAATTGTGAATGAATAAACAGGGTATGTTCTGGCTGTGTATTTATTTATTGTACTAGAGAAAAGGTGAACTGAGTGTGTTATGAACCCATTTATGGTTACCCAGTGATTTATTGTTTTTTCAAGGTGCCAGGTATTTAGTTTAGCTATAGTTGGATTATGAGATGAGTAATCCAATTAAATGAGAAAATAGCAAGTTTAAAAAAAATCCTCAGATTGAAGTTTGATATTCATTAACATGTAGTCATTTTGAGCATAGCATGTATTGTTGACTACTTAAGACAGAAAACTTTCTGGACAGATTTGTTTTTTGAGTTTTCATATATAGCTGATGTTCATAAGTGATTTAAGATTTCTACCATTTTAGTAAAATTATGTTTAATTTTAAATTCTCTGGATTATCACTGACAGAAAATAACTAGAAATATTGGTCACATCAATCATCTGATAAACAAAGCCAAGAAATATACACAATATATATTTTATGGCCAACATATATAATATATTATAAATTATAGCTTTAATAGCTGCCTCAAAGCAAAATATGGAGGCATGCTATTGAACGTTAAGTGTGATATTTTATATTTTTCTAGTAAATACCATTACTACACTGTATTTTTTTCTCATTAAGACACAAGGTTTTTTTTCATAATAAATTATGTATATTTATGTATCTGTCTGTGCATGTGTGTGCTTATAAGGGCAGTGCCTATATAAGCCTAAGAGGATATTAGATTTCCAGGAAATGGAAGTACAGGTGGTTGTGAACATGGCTACTGGATGGAGCTCAGGTTGTCTATAAGAGCCATCTTTTTCTAAACCCCTTTCTTGCGCCTGAAAAAAAAGAAGACATATCTGTTAGGGGATAAGAATGATACAGCCTATTTTACTGATTTTTTTTTGACACTTGAACATTTTGAAATAGGATATATGGGCCTCCACTTGTACCTGTGATTCAGGACTGCTAAGCAACTCAGCCAACATCTTGGAGGAAGTATTAACCTTTCAGTGTGCCACAGTTATTCTGAGAGACACACAGCACTTTTAAGTTCCTGGACCAGGGGTGAGCTGGTGGGAGGCAGACTACATATCACTTCTCTCTTCCCTTCTACCTCCTTCCACAAGTAAGCAGTCTTCATTTCTTCTTAAATGTACGAAAATGTAAATTCAGGATAATTATGTAGGTAGACCTGGAAGAGTAGAAATAAGGTAGAAGTAAATTATTGAAATTAGCCCCCAGAAATCATTCCATGAGAGGGGACATTTGAGCTGGATCTATATGACGATGCATAGGACTCCTCCAGGTGGACTGGCTGTGTGGGGGAAGAGTTGTACTAGGAAAAGACATAAAGGCGTAAGAAACAGGTTGTGCTCACAGTATTTCAAAACATCCTCATGACTAAAACACGAGGTGGGAGGGAGGAAGTGGAGAGAAAAACTGAACTATCAGAACAGAGTGGGTCTTGCATGTCTTCTTCCAAAGAACATGGATGCTCTCCTTGACCTGAAGAGACACCCAGAGGGAAGACATCATTGAAGACGTTTGAAGCGGGTGAGTGAGCATGACTTTGGTTATTGGGGGAAAAATGTATATGATTCAAGAACTCTGGCTTTCCAATCTTAGCATGATAACTACTTGGAAAGCTTCATGAAACGCAGATGGCTGGGTCCCACCTCCAGTTTCTGAATCAGGAGTTCCAGGGTAGAGCTCAGGCATCTCTGTTTCTAACAATTCCTGACTGATGTGAGGCTGCTGAGATGGGCACCATGTACTAAGAACGACTAGCTAGCGGGGCAAGCCAGTAGTGGAGAGTGCACAGAGGTGATACAGGAGCCATAATCTGAGAAAGCAACCCCCTTCCCAAAGCAAAATCAGCAGTGGTAAGAAAGTACAAAGGAATAAGATCTGCCAGCAGGAGAGGAGATGACCAAACATAAGATTCCTCCAGGGCAGCAGATGTGATCCTGAGTGTGTTATAGAAACAGCAGTGACAGTTCTACCTGGGAGTTTTAAGAAATAGAGATTGACAACTTTCAGAGAACCTAGAAAATGAAGAACTGTTAAACATGATTCTGTTCCTGCATCTATCATCTATCTATATCTTTCTATCTATCTATCTATCTATCTATCTATCTATCTATCTATCTATCTATCTATCATCTAATATATTGTACATAATTATATGTATGTATATATATATATATATATAAATATATATATATATATATAGAGAGAGAGAGAGGGAGAGGAGATAGTTAGACAGACAGACATACATACATACAGACAGAAGCAGAATCCAAATGAGGGGATGTATGAAGGAAATACCTGTCTGCCCAACCCAAGAGGAGAGAACTGACTCATCTATAAATTAACATTAATTCCATTAATAGAAAATATATCAATGTGATCAGCAAAGGTAAATACTTTTACTACTTCGATGTAAATACTATTAATATGTTAATAAGATGTGCATCTGTAATAGTCAACACATCTTCATGATTCTATCACTTTATATGCATTTAGTTTAGGGATTGAACTCTGGGGGAGTACCTCCAATTTATGACTTCACACTTGCTTAAATGGCAAAACTGCAAGAATTGACTTTTAATTTTTTAAATTTCATCACTTTCTATTATGTGATTTTTGTTTGCAATGTATTCAAATATGTGTGAATATTTAAAACTCATTTAATTACATGTATTTGAGGTGTGTGTATAGGCTTCAGCCTGATTATGTGTGGTCTGCGAAAAAGTTGTAGCAATCACGCTTTCCTGCGTGGGTTCTGAGTATCAAACTCAGCTCGCCAAGCTTGCAAACAAGAGTTTTTACCCATGGAAGCGTCTCGCTGTCCCATGAGTTTATATAAGTGTAAGTTTGGCAAAGTGATGTTTCTCTTCCCTGTGGAGAAAAAAATACTTGGAATTTGAAACAGTTATGGAAATGCATAGGTACATGTGTACACACACACACACACACACATGCAGAGAGAAAGAAGAGAGAGAGAGAAAAAGAGAGAGAAAGAGAAAAAGAGAGAGGAAGATTAAGAGAGGTTTGGAGTTGATGGGTAACTGCTCTTTTAATTTGTAAAAGTAGGTAAAATATAATCCAGTATAATGAACTCCCAAATACAATATTTTCCATTTCTCAATTTTTACAAATAGATCCACATACAAAAAAAATTTAAATATGTGTAGGCTGTGCTGTTTCAACATGGCAGGCCATCAAAGATGGGCGGAGTGGTTTGTTTTTTTGGCCTCTGGCAGATTTTTAGTTATATAGTGCAGGCAGGTGTGATTCACACATTTTATGAATTAATTCTAGAGCTTTTTGTAGGCAATTTAAGTTACTAATTAGGTTACTATGGCAATTTTTTATATGGTTGGCATTCTATTGGCATCATGATTTACAAGGTCAGAATATAAAATACAATTGCAATAAATTGTTCAAACTTTAAACTTCATATTGAAATATTTACTTTGGTTGCCTCAAGGGCACTAATTTTTAAACTGGAAAAGTATAGCATGTCTGACTAATATGCAGCGGCATTCCAATAAAACTTGTATAAATACAACTAAAATTTAAAATTCTTAATCATTTCATATAGTGTATTAATTTCCCACCCTGCCTTTGTATCATATTTCATGGACGTGTTTAGGCATATATTAGTACACATTGAAGAATGATGCACATTCTTCAATACTGAGCATGTCCTACTCACCTTGTGCAGTATTGTGACAGGTGTGGGAGCCTGTGCAACAAAAGCCTCAGAACAAGAAGAGAAAACGGCCCTTCTGTAACTGGGAAAGAATACTGAGCACAAGACAGCAGTGCGTTCTTCTGGGAGGGAGGTTTGACAAGTTCATTAATTAGTCTTTTCCTTTCCCTAAGCATTTTCATCTCTCAATAGGCACACAGGAATCCAGTGTCCTCTGCAGCCCAGACAATGACAGCCAGCACACCTTCATGTCATTTGGACATGCTCGTTTTTTTTCCCTTTTCCTTTTTTTTTTTTGTTCTTCAGACTTTAAGGAAACAAACAACAAATGTGAAGAAATTCTATGGCAGGCCCTGAATGTCACCACCCAGGGTAGCAAATACTTGAAATTCGCAGCCATGCCATTCCATACAGCATGGGGAGGGCTGAAAGAGGAGATTCAGATCTCAAAAGCCAACAGTGCGAGCATGCTAGGTAGTTTAAAAGAGAAAACTACTAAATTATAACTTTCTTTTTCTCCTCACCCTCTGTTTGAGTCTTTCCTACATCCAGGATGTTTCAGCTGTTGCAAATATCTGTTATTGGCGGAACAGGTATTTTTAATAGCTATTCAAATTAGAAAGTCAAATTGTGATTATAATTAAGGTTTAGACATCCCAACAAAGTTTGGAGCTTGTGTGAGTGAAGGAAAATAATGGCTCTGGCCTGAGACAGGACTGACTGTTATGAAAATTATAACTGGTTGCCCAGAGAGGGGCACGAGAAAGGACAGAGGGTTTCTCCATTGTTTTGGTATGGTTTAACGAAGTGACATAGGATTGGGTAGAGCATTAAGCATGGATGTTGGTGTTTACCATATTCAGAGATGGAAAAGGGACAGATGGAGTCACCAGTGGATTTAATATATGGAGCAAGATGATTTCCTTACTTATAGATTCCTCTGTAGCTCACATGTTGGCACTTCCTTCTCAGGAGCTTCTCCTAGCTTTTAATCCACTCACAGGAACTCCCCCCGGCAGAGCATACCATAGTTCCTTAAGGAACCACATGCTAATCTCTTCATTATTGAGCTTCCAAGCAATGACTCTCCAGGGACACAGGCGTTCAGAGTTGAATAGAAGCAAGAGAGAATGATAGGGAGTTGGAGACAGACCAGGAAGAAGAGGGGGAGCCATATTGAAGGTTCATGGGAAGGGTAGCAATTAGGAATTTTTGATGGAATGTTTACCATATAGCAGGAAATCCTCCATCACAGGAAACAAGCACAGGACAGACAGAGTGACAGCACAAGAGGACACAGTGATGTGTGTGTGTGTGTGTGTGTGTGTGTGTGTGTGTTTGGGGGTGGGTGGCGAACAGGTACTTGCATGGCAGGTGCCACAAAAGACTGGAATTTGCTCTGGGTTGTTTTCTTCATTGCAGTGGCTTGATGAGTAGGTGCCACTGAGCAATAAGAGGATAAGCAGACAGGCAAAGACATAAAGAAGATTCTGGATGACTTTGTATTGTGTCCAGATGTAGCAATAAGGAGGAAAGTCTGGACTGGAGATGGGAAATCCCAGCCAAGTCAGTGGTGGCAAGAGATGACAAGGTTGCCAAGATACCCATCAGTAGAGGCCCAAAACCCTATTGCTGTGAGGATTAAGCTTCCAGCCCAGGGAATTTTCTCATTAATTTCTTTAATTAAAAGCTTTATTGCTCACAGTAGGACCCAAACTGAACAACACAAGGCCATGCTATGTGCCCTGCTTTTCCAAACCCTTAAATCACTCACATGCTTAATGTTGTCAAGGGAGAGGCATTGTCTTGCCTGAAGTACCTCTGCAACCAGAACCGAAGAGGGTAGAAGCCAATAGTGATTAGGAAGAGAGATGGGGCTCGGCGTAATTACAGGATTCCAGGTGAAATCGCAGTTGCCCAATATTAATGGGAACAGAGCTCAATTTTAAAGGATTTTGAAATGTGTTTCTGTGTGATGGAGAAGGAAAATATGATTCAAACAGGTGCAAGGCATCAGGAAGACCTGGATCTCAGCACCCTGCTAGATATGTTTCCTAAGAATCTATGAAATTCTAGATTGAGGAGCTGAAATTGCTAGACTGAGGGTTTCTGGGGGAGGTTCAGAAGCTAAGAGCATATGGAGACCCTTAGTTATGGCGTTAGTGTGAGTGTGAAGGTTTATAGGGTGTTTTCTCCTATGAGCTCCCACCCTTTTTCAGTACTCCTGGGAGAGTCCCTGAAGAGGAACCCAGAGATGTTTAACAAAAGTAACGGAATGCATATAGAAAGATCCGTATGGATGATTTTATTCTATTGTTGTTATTACCATATAGACACATTCTCAAGCTGTATGCTGGTTTGCACAGTGTAGCCTATCATAGGGAGATGAATGGGAGCTGGCTTTTCTATTTGTGTCAGAGAAAATATAAAACAAAGTTATTCAGCATGGGAAGATAAGACTTTATTTTAAACGAAGATCACATTGTGCTGCTATAA
This sequence comes from Mus caroli, assembly GCF_978045245.1. NCBI lineage: Eukaryota > Metazoa > Chordata > Mammalia > Rodentia > Muridae > Mus > Mus caroli. The sequence continues at coordinate 62,499,073 of NW_028227264.1, forward strand.
AAATCTAAAGGGAAAAAAGGAGGAAGACTCATAGGTAAGTCATATAGCACTGTAGAAGGAGAGTTGGCTCTGTGCTCAAATATTTGCTGCTGTCGATACTGTGAGAAGAGATTGTGTGTGTATGTGTGTGAGTGTGTGTGTGTGTATAGAGGAGGAAGAGGGAGAGAGATTTCGATTATTAGATTTAGCACTCATTAATTACTTCTCTATATTTGAAGAAAAAAAAATCTGTTGGTACCTCTCAGCTAAAGTTACACATTCCCCCAAATTTAGACTAACTACTTTCTGAAAGGATATTGAAATTTCGGAGCCAAAAGCAGCTCTCTGGGACTGTAAAGTCTTACTCAATATTCAGGTCATATATTTGCCTCTTATTTAATTCCTTCCCATTTTTTTTCCTCATCTCACAAATCAGAAACTCTGGAGCTATAAATACCCTGAGGGAAATCATGGCGCAATTCTGAAGTTCATCAGTTTTCAGACATCTCTTGTATCTGCTGTGGTTTCCGAGTCTCTGTCATGTGTTTACCATTTAGGATCCATGCAGAACATGCGCCATCACCTTGTTTCTCCTTCTAAACTTTACAGCTCATTTCATCGACCTTGGTTAGTGTTAACTGTCAACTTGACAATTATCTGGGTAGAGAGCTTCAATTGAGGATTTTCCTAAATAAGATTCGTCTGTGGCACTGTGTTGATAGTCAATTGGTGTAAGAAGATCCAGCTCTCTGTACTAGTTCCTAGGCAAGGAATTCCTTAATTTGTAGGATAGGAGAAAGCTATATGAGAGCAAGCAAGCAAGCAAGCCTCTGTGTGTGTGTGTGTGTGTGTGTGTGTGTTCATCATTGAAGGTGTGATGTGGCTTAGCTGCAGAAATTCTTGCCTTGACTACCCCAAAATGATGGACTGTAACACTGAATTGTAAGCCAAACCACTCCCCTTTCCCCCTTTTGGTGAGGTTACCTTATCAGAGCATCAGAAATGAAACCAGAACAGTAGCTAAAATATATAAAATTGTATGATAAAAATGTCAATATTGATTTTATTATATTTCTATCAGACGAGATCTTGTTGGGCGAAGAATATGAAATCTCCTTCACAGACTCATAGACTGGGTGTCCTTGTGTGCCAGATGGTTGGCTTTAGAGATTGGATCATGGAGACTCAGATCCAGTCAGTGGATTAATGAATTGATGCATCTATAATATTATGTCATTAGGAGGAAGTAGATGAAAAGTAAAGGATTGAACCTGACTGAGTGTTTTATTGCCATGAAAAGACACCATGACCATGGCATCTTCTATAAAAGAAAGCACTTCCCTGGGGCTGGCTGACTGTTTTAGAGATTTAGTCCATTTTCATCATGGTGGGAATCATGGTAGCACACAGGCAGAGATGGCACAGGAGAAGTATCTACGCATCTGAATCTACAGGCAGAAGGAAGACAGAACCCCAGGGTCTTCTTTGAGCTTCTAAAACCTAGCCCAGCTCTGGTGACACACTTCCTCCAACAAGGCCACACCTCCTAGCCCCTCTCAAGCACTGATGGCCACACATTCAAATATGTGAGTCTACAGGAGCCATTCTCATTAAAACCACCACAGTGCCTAGTTGAAAGCATAGGTCTCTAGGGGACCTTGGGTGTTGTATATTGCCCTGGCTCCTTCATGTGCTCTCTCTGTAGGTAGCCTGTACCATAAGCTCTGTCTCACCACAGTAGACAAAGGTGAGGAGAGGGATAACATCTCTGAAACTGTATCTCCAGTTAAGTGTTCCAGGAACTTTGTTATAGATACAATGATGCTAACATATATCTTAAGAGGAGCATGTCAGAGAAGTTTATTATTTACATGAGGAAATTGTAGTCCAACAAGGTGATCAAGGTCAGACAAGATGAGTGGGGATGGTTTAGAGGGAGAATTTTCAGGAAGCTGAAAAAACTTCAGCTAAATGTTAGAAATGGTAAAACGATCTGAAAGTAAGAGGTATATAATAAGGATAATCAAACTTGTCCCACATTTTCATAAGAGGGTTGATGACACAGGAGCAGAGGAAAACTAATACAGATATATGCCAGGGGACAATGAGAGACACTTAGAAAGATAAAGTGGTACTTATCCATACATTTCGTGAACTCCTTGTCAAATTGCCAGCTTGTGTTGACCGCAGTTTCTTCTGGAGTATCCGAAGGCTGCAACACATTTGTGTTCTTTCGCTAAAATTTCTCGAAGAGACAAGTTGTGTATCTGAGATTCCACATTGTTCAGCAGTGCAGAAAATATATAGTTCTAATGAAAAAAGTCACTTTGAGAATTGGTTGTATCATCTGACAGAAAATACTGTTTTCACCCAAGATAATTGTCTAAGAGTCAGGTCCCACATCATCCACCTGTTACCACACTATGATCTGCTAACATTCATTTTAAAGGACTCTACAACTATCAAAGCATGATTACAGTAGTTAACTATTTCACACTTCACTTCTGTGTGTAATAAATTTTAGTAATTTTTCATCTCTCAGTGTCTCATCTCATACTCTTCCCCCTCCCATTGAGGCCCATTGGTCGTGCAAACTTTATATGCCTCAGTACAGGGGGACACCAGGGCCAAGAAGTGGGAGTGGGTGGGTAGGGGAGTGGGGGGGAGGGTATGGGGGACTTTTGGGATAGCACTGGAAATGTAAATGAAGAACTACCTAATAAAAATAAATAAATAAATAAATAAATAAATAAGAAAAAAATCCTTCTTTCTAAAATGTGTGTGTTTGTGTGTGTGTGTGTGTGTGTGTGTGTGTGTGTGTGTGTGTGTATGAATGAATGAAACATTCAGTTTGTAAGGTTGCATTCATAGGGATTATTTTCTGGACCACAGATTATCTTAAAATTTTTTACAAAAATATTCTATGGTTATTGTTTGCAACATATCCTGAGGCAGATAGAGTTGTAACAAAAGTCTAGTTGTAACAAGTGTAAATTTTCAATCTTTAAACTTATTTGTTTTTAAAAAATTTAAGTGTATAGATATTTGCCTGTATGTAAGGCTGTGAATCACTCGACTGTTTGATGCCAGCAGAGACCAGACAAGGGCATTTCAGTGGATTCCTGGGACTGTAGTTGTAGATGATTGTGAGCTGTCATGTGATATTGAACCTGAGTCTACTGGAAGAGCAGCCAGTCCTCTTAATAGCTGAGTCATTTGTCTATCCTCACTGTTCAGTTTCTTTTAAAATTTTGAATTATAAAAAAACTTGACTGATTAGCTATTACCCTAAAGTATATCTAATGATGGTTTGACATGTATTTTAAGATGTATCTTAACCACTTGCTTAGGATATACATTAAATTATCTCAGAGGAAATTTGAGCAGAAGGTTTACTAAAAGTTTTCCATTTCTTGTATGTGCTCTGTGCTATACATGTAGAATTTTATGAATTTATTGTATCATACTGAATGTCTCCTCATGTGATTTTATTATACCACACGTAATCTGGCTTGTGTGATGGTTCTGTCAACAGAGCACGGAGGAAGTGGTGGGTACGAATGGCACCTATCGGGTTAGAAAAGCGTTTCCTCAATAGGAGCAAAGGCCGGACATTGTGGGTGTGCCAATCTCTTGACTCATTCTTTTCTTATCTAAAGTGGTAAATGGATTTAAATATCACAACTGACAATTCTGTAATTGCCCTTGGACAAGGATCAAAATGCCCAGGCTAGTGGTTCTCATCTGACCTTGAGGAAGCACAGAAGCAGAATTGTTGAGGCACCATTTCCGGGACCATATCCGACAGCGATGACTCTTGCCTTAAACAAATCTTTCCATGTTTCCAGATCTCAGTTCTCACATCTGTGAAAGAGGGCGTTTGCCAGATGGAATCTAAGATGCTCTGATTCCAACATTCTGTGCTTCTACAACTGGCCTCCATCTCATGAATGGGCTCCGGGGCATGCATGCCTGATGTTTACAGTTGCTCTTTTGTGAATGAGAGCAGCCTGCCCCGTCATTAGCATCTATCTTGATGTTCAATAGGTTGGCATTTCCAATATTGTCTTTCTACTTTCTACTAGAACAGGGAACATTTAGACTAGGATTCTGGTTTGGTGATTTATTTTTTTCTTTTTTAAATCAGCCATGGCTGTTGATTCATAAAGCATCTTGATATATAGAAAGTTTGCCGGGCAGTGGTGGCACAAGCCTTTAATCCCAGCACTTGGGAGGTAGAGGCAGGCTGATTTCTGAGTTTGAGGCCAGCCTGGTCTACAGAGTGAGTTCCAGGACAGCCAAGGCTATACAGAGAAACCCTGTCTCGAAAAACAAAACAAAACAAAAAACCAAAAAAACAAAAAAAGAAAGAAAAAGAAAGAAAGGAAGACAGACAGACAGAAAGAAAGAAAGAAAGAAAGTCATACTTTACATGCCAAGGGAACTTTAAAAATGAGCATTAAAATCTACCTTTGTATGAACGCATACAGACGCTGACCTGATTTTAATTCGTGTTGGTAATAATTGTTGCCGCTTTGGTAGATTCTGAATTTTCAAGTAATATAAATAAATGTGCTAATAATTAGAAGGAAACTGCTTTGTTTAAATAAAGTTAATGGTGGACTTGAGTATTCAAAAATAGGAATTTCAGGCCAGCAAGATGGTTCAGCAGCTAAAGGCACTAATTGCTGGGGTTGATGACCTCAGTTTAAACTCTGGAACCCACACAGGGAACAATGAGGGACAACACTTGCAAGTTGCCCTCTGAGCTGCACAGGGACACACACTCACACATATACACACAAGTGTATAATTTAAAAATAGGTAAATATATTAATTAAGAGCAGCTCTTTCTGCTATTAATTTTTGGTTCAGTAATGCATGAAGCCTTTAGATCACCAAGGGGCGGGGACCCCTAACCTTCCATCTCATCTGACATTTCCTGAGAGTCATTCTCCTTTCCAATCATTAGCTACCAACTGCCAAGTCAGCACTTGTTCCTGGTGACATCTCTCTAAACTATGTTAGATCTCCTCTGGTAGATGGGAGTCTATTCCTGGGCCACACTGACATGCAGACACACAGTCCGTAGGCTCTGCCTTAAACTTATTACTATGTTCAAGGTTGGCCCATATCCATATAAAGTCTTTGCTGTTATTTTTCTGTCTTTTTGAGTTGAGTTTGATCTGAAGGAGAAGGAGCCCCTACCAAGGCACATACAAGTCCCTGTGTCAATCCCCTCCTGATCAAAGGACCTAGATTATCTGACACTTAGAAGCCACAATTTACCACCATTTTTCTTTTTGAAGTGCTATGTAAGTAAGTAAGTAAGTGCGAGGCTAACTGCATTTGGGAAAGAACAAAACACTTGTAATAGACAATGAATAAAGGAAAACCAAAGTGCATGGGCCATTTCACAATTGTTTCTCTCCATAAAAGGAATTTGTCTCTAAGTAGAATGTGTTTCCATGGAAGACATGGATTCCTTTTTATATAAACAGAGGCTGATGTGCCCTGGGGTACCATTAGGAGGCATGCTATGCTACCTAGGTTATTATATGTTAAGGCCTCAGGCATCTACTAGCTTGAACATCATCAATTCTTCAATACCCAATAAAAATATCTTAAAATTCTTTATTGGGAGTTGAGAGGTTGCTTAGTGGTTAAGAACACACTACTTTTGAAGCAGACTTGAGTTCAGTTTCCAGCACCCATATCAGGTGGCTCAGACCTGCCTAGAATTCTATCTCCAGGGGGATCTGATATCGATGACCTCTGCAGGCACCTGCACACACATGCCTGGACCTCCCCCATGAGCATAATTAAAATAATAAAAGTACAGCAGCCTATAGGTAACTCCAGACTCCAAAGGAACTCAAGACTTTCTTCTGGCCTTCCTAGGAATTCCATGCACAATTAAAAATAAAGTAAATCTAAAAGGAACAGAACTGAGCAAAATATATGAACAGAATTATTTATATTTATTTCAATTATAATAAAAATCAATTAAGCATTTCTGGAATTTTAAAAAAAAGTAAACTTACCTTTCTTCAGTTTTCTGAACAGTTATCTAGACTCTTGCATCTTTTGTCTACCTGGTAAATCTACATATTTCTTTGGAATGTGGCTATATTTGGAGATGACACCATTAAAGAGGTGGTTATGATAAAGCTGAGTGAGACCTTCATGTGATATGAGTGGTATAGCATCAGAGAAGGGAATTTGGATACCCCGAGATACCAACATTATGTACAAGATTTAGGCAAGGCTTTGTAAGGACAGAGTGGTAATATAACCATTGCAGGCAGGGGAGCGAGGCCTCACAAGAGACCATACACTCCTGTACCACTTCAGACTTTTCACCTTCAGACTTGAGAGCTTAATACTATTTTGTGGGTACAGGTCCACAACTTTGACTTACTTCTATCTGAAGGCCAAATCGTAATCTCCCTAAGGGTTAGGCCTTGTGTATAGAGCTGTTCCATCTCTTCTTGCCTCAGGGCATGCTCAGTCTTACCGATGGGTTTGTTTGCCAAGTAATGGCAATAATAATTTCTAATGCAGACTTGTGATTTTTCACTCTTCTGAACTTTTATTTCTACCCTTTAAAGTTTTTCAGAAAACGGTCAAGACCAGAGGCTGGGTGACTTGACACTGTAACAGATAAAAAAAAAAAAAAAAAAATTACACGTTGATACTTGCCACCTTTTAAGACAGTGCACTGGAATACCTTTCCTTCAGTAAATCTGTAATGATGATTCTTTGAAAAGATTTAACTTCATCTCAATATTGTCTAATGCAGGCTTTCCCCCCCTAGGGAATGTAATATGAATGGATGCTTAGAAACTGCTATATGTAATTATTCCTTAGTTCTAGAGTAGATGTCAAGTCACGTATTACCAACTGGCATATGGAATACAATTTTAAAATAGACACCCAGGCCTTCTAGCATTTATTGCTTCTTTATTATCCATTTACATTTCTTTCTAGAGAGTGGTACGCTGAGGCTGTTTTTCCCTACTGTAGAACTTAGCTTTAATAAAACCATCAGTATAAGGTTACAATAGTAAGGGCATTTAGTCCTCTAAAAGGGCGGATTAGAATCAATGAAAATACATGGTTCACTTTCTGCCACAAAGATTAATAATCAGGAAATACGTCTATATATTTTAAACTCTACCATGCTACATACTAGAAATGATACACAGGATACTAAGCTCTGGCCTCATGGATCAAGGTGGGAAGACAGAATTTAATACATTAACTATAATTCCATAGCTTCTAAGGGCCTAGAGATATGGCACAGTGATGAAACCATTTATTTCTTGCAGTGGACCCAGATTAGTTTCTCAGAGCCCATAATAAATGGCCCAAAACTGCTGAGAATTCAGTTTTAGGGAATCTTATACCCCTTACTGGCCTCTTTGGATACTGCACACACATGGCATACACACACACAGACACACACACACTACACAAATCTTAAAAAGTAAGCATACCAGAAATGTAGTGTGACAATTCTTGTCTAAATGTTAATTCTGTAAAATGACCTTCTAAACATGATACATAGAGTAGATATGAATAAATCTAAGAAGGCAGCCTGTGTTGACACTGGTTACTCTAACTGTACCTTACTTTAATGCTTTAATGATATGAAAAACTTTATAATATTGTCTTGCAACTTTAAAACAAAGAAAAGATTTTTTAAAAAACTGCTCATTCCTTTTTAAGTTTCTTTCTTTCTTTTTTTGTTGTTTTTTTGTTTGTTTGGTTGTTTGGGGTTTTTTTTTGTTTGTTTGTTTGTTTGTTTGTTTTTTTCAAGACAGGGTTTCTCTATATAGCCCTGGCTGTCCTGGAACTCACTTTGTAGACCAGGCTGGCTTCGAATTCAGAAATCTGCCTGCCTCTGCCTCCTGAGTGCTGAGATTAAAGGCGTGCGCCACCACGCCCAGCTTGGCTCATTCCTTTTTAAAGCAAACATAATTAAATGCTAACTTGGACACATAGAAGCATCTGTTCTCACTTATTTTAAACATTCTACTCTTCCTTTTTAGTATTGGTGTCTTCTTTTATCATCTTCCTAAATTCTATACCCCCACTTGTTTCGCCTACTAGATAAACAGCAGTCCTGCAATGGCTCTCTTTTCTCTGAATATTTGGTCTCCAGTTTGGTTTTCAGTCTGCTGTGAGTTATACAGTTGGCTCTTCCAAACTCTTCTTGTAGGTGTGGTTTCCCACATTTTCCTGCTTACGTGGACATCTACTGAGAAGCTTAGCTTTCTCTTTCTGCCTTCATTGGTCCTCCAGGCACCTTCTTGCAGATGTTGGAAAGAACATTTTATCCCATTTTCTCATAGTCTGTTATCTCTGTGCTATCAGGAAGACAATGTCACTAATAAACAATTTAATTCTCCTTTTCCCATTTCCATTATTTTAATAGTTAGGGAAGATTTGTCATCCTTATACAATTGGTTGAGACAATGATGATCACCATGGTTTTTCTTTTTTGCCGATTGCTACTCCCTGTATATCTGTGCACAGAAGAGAGAAGTATCTATCTTTGAAGAAAGGGCATTGTCATTCAGGAGCTGAGCTTGAGTGGCTTGCATAGTCTCTCCAGCTGAGAGACTATGATGTAAATAATGAAACACAGGAAAAGTATTGTCATTGATGCTTGTAATCCCTGTATTCTCCAGGCAGTCAGGATGATCTTGGCAAGGCTGGATTAACTAAAGAAACTATAAACAAAACAAGTAAGTGATCTTAAGGCTGAGGCAGGAAGGATGGAGGCGAACATCAGCCTAGACTGTCTGATGGATCCCTGCATGAATAGAAAGAAAATATGTGATAGGCTAGCTTCTGAAAATAACAAGTGCACCAATTCCACAAATGCAGAGAAAGTTTAAATAGACTGTGAAGATGTGTAACTGCAAAGAAAGCAGAACAAAAAAGGGAAAATGGAGGAAGGAAATTTGAAAAGGGAGAATGTAGAATGGGCCACATTCAGGCATCTCTGCAGGCAGCATGAAACCTGGAATGTGGGCCAAAACCAAGGATGTAGATGACTTGAGCAACAGTTACTAAATATATATATATATATATATATATATATATATATATATATATATATATATATAAATCCAAATAACATATTTTCATAAGGAACATTCCAGACAAAGATGGCCTTCCTATTAAAAATCTACCAGACTTTCAAATAAGGAATAGTATCATACTTCTACCTACAATCTTTTTTCTCAAACTGAGGCAAAAGCAAGACACTGAACAGACACTGACAATATAACACATAGAACAGTGTAGTGTTGGCCCACACATTCTGAGGCCAACACTACACTGATACTAAAACCCAAAGGCATTATGAAAACATGGGCCAGGATTGCTTAGGAATATACATGCAAATATTTAAAACATTGCAGCCCGTATCCATAGGTCTGGCACTCAGTAGGCTTAGAGAAAAGTATAATGAGTTCATTATCAACTGAGGCAACCTGAGGATCTTTCAAACATTGAAACATCATATTTTATACCTCAGCTATATAATAAAACATTACTAAATGCCCCACCCTTTACCACCACAGCACAAGTGTCAATAGAAAATGGGGTTCCAACATCACTGACAGCCTTCTTGATATTTGAATATTCAATGATCTCTATCATACAGACAAGGCATTCTGGTGGGGGATTCTTCCCTATCTTTCTTTGTTAATGGTGTTTTTGAATGTTTTCAGCATTCAGTTTGTACACAGTTGAAACTAAGTTTGCTGGCTCGACAAGATGCCGTCCATGGCTTCTAAATCCAGAGAAACCCAGACACACGTGTCTCCGCAATGTTCTTAATCTCCTTTGGAGGTGATTTAGTTTGAGCTCCCTCATAACCCATGTGGCTCATCTTTCCTCAGTGCTGTTTCTCTCACATTGCTGAGAGAAATACTTTCCACTGCTGTAAAGCAATGGGTCTTCTTGTATCAAAATGTTTGGAATAGAGAGAGCCTAGAATATTCTTCCATGCTTGCCCTGAATTCTAATGGATAATCTTGGTTTGATTCTCAGCCTCTCTTTCAAAGTGGTATTTTTCAGTTGGGTTTTGTACTTATTATTGTTATTATTATTATTATTATTATTACTATGACCAGTTAGAATTCCTTTTAGGCTTCATCAGGGGAACTTCTATTTGATTGGCATCTGGAATTCATACCCTTTGTGTAAAAGAAATTGCTATTATCATTAATCTGGTGACCTTTCTAAATAGCTATAGTTTTATCATGTGATTTTAAAATTTTAAATTTTCTTATATTTTATAGTTTGAGATAAATATTTGGAGTAAGGACAGTTTTATTTGTCTTCAAGTTCTTTCCAGTTTGATAAATCTCTGATTTTTCTTAATTCTCCTACTTTCAGTAAGAGGTTATGCAAAGGGCTGAGGAGACAGCTTCATGAGCAAGAGAGCATGTAGTGTGCTCACAGAAGATCCATGTTCAGTTCCCAGCATCTACATTGGGTTTCTCATAGCCCCTGTAATTCCAGGACCATGTTATCTGGAAACTCTATCTTCCACAGGCATCTGCACTCTTGTGTTCAGACACACAGACAGACAAACACACAGATAAACACATATACATGCGTGCACACATATACACACATACACATACAGAAACAGAGAGAGAGACAGAGTAAGAGAGAGAAGTGTAAAACAAAATACTTTTTAATGGACTATTGGGATGTGCACCTTTAATCCCATTCCTCAGAAGGAAAAGGCAGTTGTGTCTCTGTCAGTTCCAGGCTGGCCTGGTCTCCATTGTGAATTTCAGAACAGTCAAGGCCAAACAGAGAGAGAGACCTGTCTCAAAATACCAAAAAGGGGTTGGGATTGGGATACTATTCACTATAATGTTCAGAATGAAAACCCAAGTAAGTAAGTAATGTGTAAGTAGTAGCTATATTAGCTACAAACTGTATACCCATGTCTGTGTTACTGCAAGTCCTACTTAAACCATTGCTAATAGGTTTAAATGAACACACACACACAGAGTCACACAGTCACACACACACATACACACACATACACACACACACACACAGAGACACACACACACGAAGCCCTTTGCTCAGATATGGTCCCTAGTGAACATAAATAAATATTAATAAATATTAGTGAAGAACAAGTTTCAATTTTATGTATTGGAGGATAGTAGTACTAACATGAGGAATAGATCTGTCTATACATTTTGTGTTTTATGTATTATGTGTGTGATGGATATGTTTATATACATATGCATGTACATATACATACAAACAAACATGCATGTATATTTGACATGTGGAGTATATGAGGTCCTATTTAGTTATGTCTAATAATTTTTTTTTACCTTACAACAAATGGCATTATTACGATGACCCCAACAGAATAATACTTTTATCAGTGTCCCTATTAGATCTGGGCAGTCTGAAATATCAGAACATTACTTGAAGCAAAACTGTTTATGAATTCTCAGATGTTTTCCTCTCTCTGTCTTGCTTTTACATCTTAGCTGTTGTTGCCATAGATATAATACAGCATCCCTATCTTTCAGTCCCCATCTTCCCTATTTTATCTCAGGTTCCAGGCCTTGATGTCGGTGTGCACATTGCTTTGCTAGTTCAGGATTTCACTTTATCACAAGATTTTTCATCTGAGAACTATCTTTTCCTGTTTTGGGACAATCTTTCCTGAAGCCCCAGCACAATGATATCTTCCGAGTGTGACATACTTGTGGCACAGGAGAAGAAGATGACTCTTAAGCAAGAACACACCTTTTCTATCATCACAGAAAATGGCGCTCTATGTGCCTCATGTAATTGGCACTGCAGCCATCTCAGATCTCACTTCTGATACCACCTGCAGGTATTTTAGTTTTATGATAGATTGAAGAGGTGGGAACATGCACATATTTTAAAGGCTGAATTATATGCCTGGATAAACTTTTGTATGAATCTCAGAACAGGGGCAGGAATTCCATTTCTCAACATAACTGATGTGGTGCTCATTGGCTCAACAGAGAAAGAAAACTCAGATTTGCAAGGCCATTTTCCTTTTTACCTTTTAAGGAACTTATACCTGAAACCCTTCACATTAGGGATGTATGCACATTGATTTAAGGGAGTGATTAGATAAAGTGAGGTCCCGTTCTCCAGGTTACCATTAAGAAATCATTCTGGGGCCACTGAGAGAGGAGAACAGGTAAACATGTTTGCCACTCTTATTACAGTTTTTATTAGCGATGGCCCCTGATCCATCCCCAGAGCCCACATGGGGAAAGAAAGAATTGAGTCTGATATTGTTCTCTGACCTCCACACACATACTGAGGCAAGCATGCCTGCATACACAGACACAGATAATAAATCAAAAAATTTTAAATGACAGCGTTCTGGCATTGATACATGGCAAATAAATCACTACAGTTGGTGGGATTTTCAAATAAAAAAGCACACATTTCCTTGGGATAGCAATCAAATTAACACATTTGACTATTTTATTTCAAAACAACAATGACGCTGACAGCAGCAACAGTAACAGCCCCCAACCACTAGAGTGGGGGCTGTCCCTGACTCTGTGACCTACCTACAGACCCTGTTTCCCTAACTGAGCTGTCTGGTCTGGCCTCAATTGGAGATGATGAACCTAATCCTGCAGTGACTTGATGTACCAGGGTAGGTTGGTTCCCCATGTGGGACCTCTTGCTTCTTGGGAGTGAAGGGAAAGAGGAGATAGGAGGGGGAGCTACGATCAGAATGTAAAACGAATAAATAAATTAATTAACAGAGAGAAAAAACCCACCCACCCAACCAACCAATCAACCATAAAAACCCACTCGTTGTTAAAGTGCCAAATATTTTTCTCACCATTGGCCCGAGCCAGTGTGGCAGCATACATGCTCTGTTAGTGGTGTTTACTCACAATGGCTCTCCTGTACGACTTTGTTTCTCATAGTATTTATTCATAAGTCCTTGGGATCTACTTCACAGAGGCAGACCTAGAGCATTGCTTTTAATATACAGGGAATGCAAGCTTCAAAATTTGGAATGCTATGATTTATAGCCATGTTAAAATCCAAAGGTGTGTCACTGGATACGGTTAAAGCTTGGGATAGATGTTTTGCAAGACGGAACACTAGATCCATATGATGATGCTTCTTGCCTTTGTCTTGAAATAGCCCCTTGATGGTGGTTTTTTAATGCTTGGTTTGTAAGCCTGTATTTTAGGTATATGCACAGCTACAGACAGCATAATTTGATGTGAGCATTTGTGTATGTATGTATCTTCCCAAAATTAACCTTACAAAGCATAGGTATGCATGTTGACTGTGTAAAATTACTTAGCCAAGTACTGTTGTGCCAGATCTTGTTTGACTACAGAGAATATTTTGTGTTCTCTCTGTCTCTCTCTCTCTGTGTCTGTTTGTCTGTCTGCCTCTCTCCTCCTCTCAGTTTTAAAGACAACCTTATTATATAGCTCAGCCTATACTGAAACTTGGACTTTCTATTGCTGTGTTATTTTCTGATATGACAAATTTTCCAGGATTGGGGAAGTATCTGAGTAGCAGGGTGCTTGCCTTAATGGTACAGGGCCCTGGGTTAGATCTCAACTGTATTGAACTCTCAGAACAATAGCAAGTCAGGAATACTGAAGCATGCCTGGAATCCTGGCCATTGGGATGCTGAGATCTTGAGTTCAACATCAGCTTGACTCCAAAGCCAAATTCTTCCTTGAAAGGAAAAGGCTTCTTTCCTCTTTAGACTGCCACAGATGAAGTGCATATATCTATAGACATATCGTGTGGGTGAATACAGTTCATCTAATAATTCCAGGCAGGCATCTTAGAAGGTTTAGTGTATTTAAAATGTAATTGAATTGACCAATACTCAGAAAAGTGTAGTTCATAAAGAATATTTTATAAGAAGTTTTTTTTTCATTTTTCATTCCAGCTGGAATTAATTAGTAATTTCTTCCAATCACCAGAATTTTATTTTGCTCAGAAAAATGTGCCTCAAAATTTCACACTGATGGCATCGTGGCAGGGAGCAACCTAGCTGCTGAAAAAAGCAGTCAGCTTTAGAAGCCTTCTCATATTTATTACATTACTATGTACCAAGAGGTTTTTATGACATATGTTTTAAATACATATTACCAGCCTGAAGGTTTAAACCGTGAATAGTCTATCATGAGAAAAGTGTCTAGTTTTCTGTCTCCTTGCATGACTATGCCAATCAGAAATGCTGGAAAATGATGTATACAACACTGATCCATTTTTAAATGAGAATAATTACCAATTGAACTACAGATGACAGCTACAGGGGGTTAGACAGCTCACAAAACTTCACACTTTATATCGAAAAGTTGGCATGAGGTTCATATAACTATTTGTATTTTGTTTAAATGAAAGGGTGATTTTGATTAGGTAAAACCTGGCCTGCCTCGTAGCTGACATTTCAGATGTGTTACAGACCTGTTAATTATCTTTAAGTAATAATTTGGAAGTGGCCAGTGTTTTTGTAATTGAGGGCACAATTCCAAATTCTCAATGACCTAGAGTTCTTAGGCAAAGATGAAACCCAACTTCAGGACACGGATGCTTGACAGTAGTTGGTCCCCATACTTTCTTTCACACTTCATGGATAGACCAAACTTTCCCTATTAGAGTGTAACAGAAAGACTGGTACATTTGCATTGCCTGTGTCTCCTCTGAATTGGAAGCCTCTCCTCACAGAATAAATCAGTACTGAATTCTTAAGCTGCAGTCTAATCCTTCAATTCAGATGGGCTCATATCAATATTGGAAGAAATTTCCAGTTTCATTTTCTTGTGTCTTTATATCTTGGACCACTGACAAGATTGTCTCTTCCCTGGCACAGAGTCTTGAGAGTGACTGACTTTATGAGATGCACAGGTCAAGCTACGCTTATTCCTCTGTGGGCCTGGAGGGTACTAAAGAGTGTTATAAATGCTACACATTGTACTAGTGACTGATATATATTATTATTATATATCCATATACACATATATACATATACCTATATGTATCACATACATATACATGTACATATACACATACATATGCTTATGCACACCTTTTCATTTTATGTAGCCTCATTTATTCCTCTCATGCCCCATGGGAAATGGAAATTTCTATTTCCAACTTAGAGCCAGAGAGCCAAAGTGCAATTTTCAGTAAAAAAAATTCTGAGATTCCATATGTGTGTATGCATTTGTTCTTCTTTTGTAGAAGAATGCTTGCTAGGGATAGCTTTGCATAGCAATTGATTTAATGTGCTCCCCTGGAAAGGCAAATAAATCCCTTGAAATATCTCTGGCATTTTTTCCTATGACACTGAAGTGTCAGACCATTTTGGGCTCATAAAGTAGTCAATTCCTTTAGGTGCCATAGACCTTTCAGCGGTTGTATATTTTTTAGTTAGTAAATAGTCAAACGTGTTCCTCCTATATTTCATTTCAAGATGAAATCACCTTAATGAAGAGATCTCACATGGAACCGATCTGAGCACATTAATAATGAATGAATTCTAAAAGGGCTTTAAAATAACTTCTGAGAGGCACGGGTGGAAATAACAGCACTCAGAGTGGCATTTTCCACTTGTTGGCAATACCCATCAGAGCATCTCTCCCCATGGCTCTCAGCTCTCTCAGCATTCTGTCCACTTTGGAATTCATGCATGTGTGATGCACTGTTAATTTTTTGGCAGGGAGAATTTATGACCACTGAGACCCCAGTGTGCCAGCTTCTGTATGCCTTATACCATAGGAGTGTTTTTAAATGGGTAAAAACAATTTCAATAGGAATGATGTTAAAATCACATGAATGGCCATACCTAATATTTTATTGCAATTCACTCTGCATACAAGCCCTTCCCATGGTCTATGTCTGTCAACCCCCACCAAGCACATATTGACACAGATAACACACACACACACACACACAGAAAGAGAGAGACAGAGACAGACAGAGAGAGACAGACAGAGAAGGAGACAGACAGACAGATAGACTTACCCTCCCCTTTATTTTAGAATAGAATGCCTTATAAACCTTTCTCAATTTATCATCTATTTTCCTTTTTCCAAATTTCCCTGAGTCTAAAATTTGCCACCTTCACCTATTCCCCCATCTATGGATTCATTTAATTCTGAATATATGATTTGTTTGTTTTTTTTCTTGATGAACTAAGCACAGAACACAGGGACTTTGGAACACAAGGAAAGTGGTCTCACTGTGCTATAACCCCAAGTCCAACCCATTTTTCTTTCAAGTTCTCAATATTTTAAAGTGGTGGTAGAGAGAGAATAGTTGGGAGAGTTTTGACTCCCATGTCTTTGTGTTTGCATGGCTGTGGCATGAGATTCTAGAATCCTGTATAGGTCCTGGTGACCCAGGATGCTTTTCATCTCATTTTTTCTTCTCTCCTATAGTCTTTTTGCCTTCTTATCTACTGTGTCTTTTCATTTCATTTCAACACACATACACATAAACACAAACAAGCACACATGCACATACATACATATACATACACATATGCATGCATACATACACTCACACATACACATACACAGAGTGTATGCTGAGACTCTTCTAGATAATGGACATACTATACAAAATTGCTCTTCTGAGAGCCTTCATTTTAGAATATGACAGTGTTGATAGTTGACACTATCAGCTGATATCACAAAGAATCACATCCTCTGGGCACATCTTTCAGGGAACTGACTTATTGTGCCATTTGAAGTAGGACTACCCATTCTATGAGAGTTGCCATTGAGTGGGCTCCATTGCTAGACTTCATGGTAAAGGAGACATCACATTGCCAACAGGCATTTATCTTGCTCTGCTTTCCAAATGCAGATATATTATGACCAGAAGTCTCCCTTCTGGAACCATGGCTTCTCTTCCAGGGTAGTTTTAGCTCTCCTTAAAGTGTGAACCCCACTGAGCTCTTCCTTCCTGGAGTTTACCTCTTTGGATATTTTGTCATATTGACAAGAAAAGTACCAAGCACCGATAATAAGTGAAAAGAAAAATGAGCTTGAAATCCATGATAGAAGAAGGCAAAGCATTCCTAGGGGTAAGAAATTCATCACTGAAAGAAGGCCCATGTGTTGAGGCAATGATTCACCTGTGGCCAGATGAAGGAGCTGGTCCCAGTACAGTGAGGCAGATTGGCCTAAAGAAAGAAGAGAAATCTCTTTCCAAAACCTTGGGGAGTACAATCAGGCATGATTTGAAACCAGACAGAAGAAGAATAAAGGTAGTATGGCTGACAGATCCTGGGAGGGAATGGTAATGATGGAAGACAAAAAGGAGGGAACATTACATAGTGGTCTCTCTGGGAACACCCTGGCGATGTCAGTCAGACAGGACATGCCTTCCCACAGTCAGGAATGACCTCTATGCCTTTGCTTCATGATTTTAATATGAGATTCTTTGTTGGTTTCTGCTGTAAAACCTGCTCATTTCCAACTCATCCACCTGGAAGGAGATCAAAAGGGAGCTATAGGAAACACCTTCTCATTCCCATGTGACTTTACTTATGGCTTCCGTTCCTGGTGTTCTCACCCTCCATCCCCCCAGTCTTCTCACTACTTCCTCAATTAAAGAATTCATTGTTTCTCCTCCCAATTAGTTGTTCATTCTTCTAATTTAGAAAATCTGAAAATCTCAACACAGGAGATTTAACCTCAAAGATGCTTGCTGTATTTGCCTGAGGTCAATTTTCCTCTACCATCCACTGAGTAATAAAATGTATTAAATTCTCCAGAAAAGGAAATACAGGCACTACTACTACTCCTTGGAATACAGGTCTGTGGAGCTGGAGAGATGAACCAGTGGCTAAGAACACGTGACTCTCCTAAAAGGAACAGAGGTCCCAGTTTCAGTTCCCATCCCTCACATTGCTACTCACAACCACCTGTGACTGGTTCCAGGGCAACCATTGTTCCCTTCCTGCCTTTGTTTTCACTGTATGCACGGACTACATTTATGTTAGCACAGGTAAAAATCCTCAATCTATAGAATACAAAAAAATATGAAAATATGTAGTTCTAAAAGATACTTAGTGTCTTTCTTGTGTTCTAGATCTCAGAGTGTGACATGTAGATAATGCTGGGTAAGGGTCAGGAGTTTCAGGCTAAGAAAGGCAAAAGACAGAGATGAGAACAAGTCCTTTTCTCCCTTAGCCTGCTCATCATTTTACTTCCTCACTAAAAATTCACTCAGTAATTATCTCCAATTTTTTTTAACCCAAAATACAATGTGGCAATGTAGAGTGTCTATCAGTAGACAAGACAAACACTCTGCAGTCCAAGCCTGTGCTCTGTAGCAAGAAAGAGTAAGGACATTGAAAAGCATCTCTCAAGACAATTCTGTTCCTTGATGGTGGATATGCCTTGCAAACCTTACTGGGAGGATATAGCCTGAAGAAGATAAAGGCGCAGGCAGCAACAAATGTGCAGTCGTTATCTTGCTTGAAGAGCAGAACACTTTGAGATTTCATCTCTAAAATACATCAATTCTCTTTTTCCTCCCTATACCATTTAAGATTTCTGTTTCTTCTCCCTATAGTATTTTATTCATTGGAAAGTACCTTTCACACCCTCTTTTCTTATATGTATTTGACACGAATACCTTTATTCTAATTATCTTGCCATTCCCTTGCATCAAATAATGCATGTTTACCAGGAGCACCAAAATACAGACCATGACATAAATCCAAAGGACACCATTATCAAGTCAGGTAAATATTTCAGGTAAATATTGTTTGCTATTATAAAAACTGGAAATAACACTCCATAATTGTGTACCTTGTGTGTCTTTGAGTTGATACTGAAATATTTGATAGGAAAACATCTCAGAGTAGATATCAGGCTGAAAAAAGAACATCGGCTGTTTGTTGTGTGTGAACTCTCCATGTCCTTGAGGACCCCGAGATTGTTCTCTGAGGAACTTGGTTGTTCTGGAGATGAAATGGCACTGTTTTCTCTCTTTATCTCTTGTTTGGTTGCTTTAATGGCATTGTTTTTTCTCTTTATCACAGTTTGGTTGCTTTAACTCACATAAAAACAATATAACTTCCTGTTGCTCCAAGAATGACCTTCTTAGTCACATCATATCTATATATCTAACGTTAAGAAAGGACATATAAAAAAAATGGGAATGGGTGGGTAGGGAAGTGGGGGGAGGGTATGGGGGACTTTTGGGATAGCATTGGAAATGTAATTGAGGAAAATATGTAATAAAAATATTAAAAAAAAGAAAAAAAAAGAAAGAAAGGACATATAGGCCACAACACTATTTTTTTTTTCTGACTGCATTCACAGGTTTGCTTAAGAATTAATTTAATGGGAACAAACCATAAATAACCTAATTTTTGTCAGGATTGTAGTAGAAGAATGAGAGTTAAGTTTACATCCATCTCCAAATTTTAAAACACAGGGAAGTTTTGTTAGACAAAGACTAACCATGAAATACAGGTTGGTCTATCCCTTGCTTCTTAACTCATGTTGGGTTTGAATTAGAAATCCTCCCACCAGAGGAGTTCTGGGATTGTGAGAGTGGGGTGCCATGCCATTGATACACAGAATAGTCTTAGAGCATCAGTCCACAACCCCTTTCATGGGGCTTAGCTTCCACCATCAGGAAACACCAACATTTACATTATGATTGATAATCGTGGCAAAATTGCAGTTATGATGTACGACTGAAAATAATTTTATGGTTGGGGGTCACCACAACATGAGGAGCTATATTAAAGGGTCACAGCATCAGGAAGGTAGAGAGCCACTGTCTGTCCGAGAGCAAGATAATTATGTGTCCTCCTAGCATTTAAGCAGGGAAAACCAAAGACTGGGACTGAGATTTGAATTCTTGGAACAGGGATCGCATCCTCACCGAGACTTCAAGCCAAGAAGTCTCCTGAAGCCAACAAGTTTGATTCTGATCTTTCTAGCTACCTGGAATTGATTTTTAATATTATGACTTTTCCTCACTGGAATACAGTTATAAAGATGATAGTGTGCTATATGCTATCAGATCAAAAGGTTTTTAAACTCGGTGTCTCATCCAATCATCCAAGTTCAGAGCTAGAGGGCTTTTGTGCATTTCTCTATTTCATTCCACTATTAGGTTTAACCAAATGAATCAGTGAGGTTGAATAACTCAGTCAACACTTCAGAGTGCTGGAGTACGGAGATCAAACAATGGGTTATGGAAAGTCACACTTCTATTTCAGTGGAGAGATATGTGTGACTACAGTGTAGGTAAATTGTTCTTAGCCAGTGTTTCTGTCCTGTTCACAGTGGCAAACATGAGCAGAACAACTACCATGATAAGAATATCTAACGGTGCTCAATGCACTACGTCTAAATACCCATTTAACTATCAAACCCCACTCTATTTCTTAGCAGTTTCCTGTTTTTGTATAGACAATAGATACAACAATTAAGATCTATAGTTAACAAATCATAAGCTTTAGCCACGATGGAAAAATCTATCCATTACACAAACCTTTAGTTTTTTTTTCTTATAAAAATAATGTTTTTTTTTAATATAAAAGCAAGCAAAGGCAATTAGATGAACCTTTTAGAGAAGTTACAATATGTGTAGTCCTGTGAGATTATTAACATAAGACAGTTCTTTTTCCTTGAGTTGTTTGTTGGAAATCAGATACTTTACAAGTCAATATTTTGTTACCATGTGCCTAAATTCTGACTTTCTTCATGTACCATCATGTGAAATATTAGGGAAGAAAAAACTCAATTATTCTTTTAGAATTACTTATTGGTCATATAGTATATTTTATGATTATAATACACAGGCATGACCTTCCAACTTCACACAAAGAAAAGAGATATTTAGGATAAGAAACTTAGTTGTCCACAAACACAGTTACAACTTCTGCGACTTCAGTGTTCTCTCCTCAGCACCAAAACTCTATGGAGCCTCCAGAACTGACCATTTTTAGAATTTATTTTATATTTCCTTAATATGTGTATAAATAATATCCCTGAGAGATATATTATAAATATATCCATCAGATAAATCCATCAGAATGTATACCCTGGATATTCCTTATCAGCAAAGCACACTTAATGTTGTCATAGACTTTTGTAAGTTCTGAGAAGTTTAGGGAAAGTCACTAGTGAATTAGTGTTTGTTATAAGAAATCGACTAAACATTAATTAATTGGAGGCAATAGCTACTGAAGTAAAATGCTTCTAAGCCTATTGCAGAAATGTATCTTATTTTTTCTGCCAAGTGCGTTGTAATTAAAAGAAAGTAGGTAGGCAAGAAGCTTAGTCGGTAGCAATAATATTAATACAATATTGACTTCTATGCATTGATTTCAAAATAAGTATGACTAGGCCCGTATTAACCCAATGGTACAAATATATACAAAAGCTCAATTTGGAGCATATTTTTTACCCTGAGTTCTGGGTCCTGGGTCCCTGGTCACTCTACCTAGGAGAGTTAATCTTGTTGGCCATTCACCTGCATCTTTGTTTCCTATTCTCCCGATAATAGTAAGACCAGCCTCCTTTTTTTTTTTTTTGACAAGTCAAATAACTTACCTGTCCTTTGGCAAAAATCATCCCTTCCTGTAAATGAGAATTTCTGGTTTAGAAATAGACTTACTGGGGCTAAATCACTGTTCTATCAATTTATTGTATATCAGGTGACCAGTCATTGGCATGACCTTACACCAACCTTATTATTGATCAGATTCCATCATTTGAGTGTATATCTTGCAATTGCCATTAAAGCCCCCAGTGCTTTCCCCTACCTACATTTTGCTGTATTGGTAAGGGCCTTTATAGCATCTCAAGTCCCCAAGCCTACCCCACATTTTCCATGTTCCTTGAAACCATCTCCAAACACAAGATAAATGGTTTCTGTTCAACCCTGACTCGTCTCTCACGGTGTTACCAAGTGTGACAATTTAACAGGTCCAGCAAACTTGAATGAATTACACTCCAAAGAAAAAGTGTGGTTCTCATAGTGTGATGCTTATTAAGCGCGATCAAAGTTTTGATCAAGGGTTCCCCTGGTGCTGCCTTCCACAGCTCAGAGCTACACTAATGCAGGTGTTTCTGTGCCTGTCAAATGAATACAGAAAGATCCGCAGTGCATTTGCTTCATGTTGCTACCACTGAAGCATTGCTTCTGTGTAATGCCTTCCTGTCTATGGCTCCCCGTCCAATTTAAGCTGTAAGTAATGGCGCCGCATTCCTTCTTCCTCTGGGAAACCCTTACAAAGTTTAATTTACTGTTTCCTAACTACTTACAGTAGTATCAGTAGTTAATGTTTGAGAATTTTAATAGTGGCAATTTCTGCTGATCTACATTTGGCCCTCTGAGATGAACATTTTAATATTTCCACTGGGTTCTTTTCATACATAACAACTTTATTTTCTAGGACTGTAGAATGAGCCTAAAGTTTGATATTTCCTTTGGCTATAATCTTCTCCTTTGTGCTTATGGGTTTGAAAACCCGAAGATGTCTTGCATCTTTCAAAACAAAGCCTGTGGCTGGCACAAACTTACTTGAGTTTTACAGGTCTGGTTTGCAGGGAGGCAGAGTGCTCTGAGAACTTTGGTCAATAGATAGTTATGTAGAAGCTCAGAGAGCTAGGTAATATCTCTATATCTCAGATTCTATATCTATTTGAAAATCAATTATAAAGGATTCACATTCATTTTCTTATTTTTAGATATTTTCTTTGTTTACATTTCAAATGTTATTCCCCTTTCCTCGTTTCCCCTTGGAGACCTCATATCTTATCCTCCCACCCCTGCTCATGAACCCACCCATTCCTGCTTCCCTGTCCTGATATTCCCCTATACTTGGGGCATTGAGCCTTCGTAGGACCAAGGGCCTCTCCTCTCATTGATGTCCAACAAGGCCATCCTATGCTACATATGTGACTGGAGCCATGGGTCCCTCCATGTGTACTCTTTGGTTGGTGGTTTATTCCCTGGGAGCTCTGGGTTACAGGTTGGTTCATTTTGTTGTTTCTCATATGGGGCTGCAAACCACTTCAGCTCCTTGGGTCCTTTCTCTAGATCCTCCATTGGTGACCCTGTGCTCATTCCAATGGTTGGCTGTGAGCATCCACTTCTGTATTTGTCAGGCACTGGCAAAGCCTCTCAGGAGACAGCTATATCAGGTTCTTGTAAGCAAGCACTTGTTGGCATCCACAATAGTATCTGGGTTTGGTAACTGTATATAGGATGGATCAACAGGTAGGGCAGTCTCTAAATGACCTTTCTTTCAGTCTCTGCTTCAAATTTTGTCTCTATCTCCTTCTATGGGTATTTTGATCTCCTTTATAAGAAGGTCTGTAGTATCTACACTTTGGTCTTCCTTCTTCTTGAACCTCATGTGGTCTGAGTTGTATCTTGGGTATTCTGAGCTTCTGGATTAATATCCACTTACCAGTGAGTGTGTGTTCCTTTGTGAGTGGACTACATCACTCAGGATGATATTTTCCAGTTCCATCCATTTGCCTAAGAATTTCATAAATTCTTTGTTTTAATAGCTGAGTAGTACTCCATTGTGTAAATATACCATATTTTCTGTATCCATTCTTCTGTTGAGAGACAGCTGGGTTATTTCCGGCTTCTGGCTATTATAAATAAGGCTGCTATTATTACATGTGGTACATGTGTGCTTATGACAAGTTGGAGCATCTTCTGGGTGTATGCCCAGGAGTGATATAGCTGGGTCCTCAGGTAGTACTATGCCCAATTTTCTGAGAAACTGCCAAACTGATTTCCAGAGTGGTTGTATCAGCTTGCAGTCCCACTAGCAATGGAGGGGTGTTCCTCTTTCTCCATATCCTGGCCAGCATCTGCTGTCACCTGAGTTTTTGATTTTAGCCATTCTGACTGGTATGAGGTGGAATCTCAGGGTTGTTTTGATTTGCATTTCCCTGATGATTAAGGATGTTGAATATTTCTTTAGGTGCTTCTCAGCCATTCTGTATTCCTCAGTTGAGAATTCTTTGTTTAGCTCTGTATCCCATTTTTAATAGGGTTATTTGGTTCTCTGGAGTTCTTTGTATATATTGGTTATTAGCCCTCTATCAGATGTAGGATTGGTTAAGTTATTTTCCCAATATGTTTGTTGCCATTTTGTGCTATTGACAGTGGCCTTTGCCTTAAAGAAGCTTTGCAATTTTATGAGGTCCCATCTATCAAATTCTTGATCTTAGAGCATAAGCTATTGGTGTTCTGTTCAGGAAAATTTCCCTTGTGCCCATGTCATCGAGGCTCTTCCCCACCTTCTTTTCTATTAGTTTCAGTGTATCTGGTTTTATGTGGAGGTCCTTGATCCACTTGGACTTGAGCTTTGTACAAGGAGATAAGAATGGATCAATTTGCATTCTTCTACATGCTAACCTCCAGTTGAACCAGCACCATTTGTTGAAAATGCTGTCTTTGTTCCACTGGATGGTTTTAGCTCCTTTGTCAAAGATCAAGTGACCATAGGTGTATGGGTTCATTTCTGGGTCTTCAATTCTATTCCATTGATCTACCTGTCTGTCACTGTACCAATACCATGCAGTTTTTATTACAATTGCTCTGAAGTATAACTTGACGAGATTTAGAAAGACCAATTTCCAAATTCATCTGGAATAA
Organism: Mus caroli; assembly: GCF_978045245.1. Classification (NCBI taxonomy): domain Eukaryota; kingdom Metazoa; phylum Chordata; class Mammalia; order Rodentia; family Muridae; genus Mus; species Mus caroli. The sequence continues at coordinate 62,523,751 of NW_028227264.1, forward strand.
TGAAAAACCCAGGATAGTGAAAACTATTCTCCACAATAAAAGAACTTCTGATGGAATCACCGTCCCATTTTCTTACTTTTTGTAATATATTTATTCTTTTCTTTGAAAATTTCATATATGCATATGATGTATTTTATATCTACCACATATCTCCTTGCTTCCAACTTTCCCTAGATGGATCTATATGTTCCTTCCAAAACTTCATGTTCTTTCTAAAAACTAAACAAAATCAAACAACCAAAAAAAAAAAAAACAAAACAAAACAAAACAAAACAAAACCCAAAAACAAAAACCAAAACCTTATCGTTGCTGATTGGCACATGTTGAACCTTTCACACTGGACCACTGGAGCACAAGCAAACACCCATGACCTTTACCACCAAAGATAAATGTTTCTCCTTTCCTGTAATGTGCATTATATTGGTTAACTGTCTTGCATTAGAGCTCACTGAGAAACTGCGTTGTCAGACCCAAACATGTTTGTTTCAAAGTGTTCCCCTAGGCCCCTTGAATGGGGACCAGCTGTTCCCATGCCCTTGAAAGAGAACAGAAAGAGCAAGAGTAACTAGAGTGTGTCCTTAAGAACATCTAAAAAATAAACTATTTCTATCAGAGGTTGCTATTGCTTAGCCCTCCATATAAAAATGACCTACAGTCAAAATAGAAGCCAGAAATTCAGCCTTAAGAGGCTCATCCCATGGACAGAAACTGTGATCTCGAGCTCCAGCTGCCTGCTTCGGCTTTCCCTGTTTGTGTCTATTGGATATTCCATGAACATGATTTGATAATAGTAACTCCCCAATCTGCCTACAACTCTATCAGGGCCTCTAGCTGACTCTCTCTCTCTCTCTCTACTTATCTATCTAACTATCTATGTGTGTCATATATTTATATTATATTTTATATATAAATATATCTTTATATAACATAATATAACATATTATATATTATTTTAATATATAATGTTTTATATATTAAAATAATATATATTTTGTGGGGCATTCTTTAGTTTACTGATTTGATGCTGTTTACTGTCTATCTATCTATCTATCTATCTATCTATCTATCTATCTATGTATCTATCATCAATCTACCTACCTATCCATCCATTCTATCTATCTATCTATCTATCTATCTATCTATCTATCTATCTATCTTCCATCCATCATCTATCTACCTATAATCTATGCCCTGATATTTGTTCCTTTACCTTAGTTTGTTGTATGCTTAATAAACTCACTCAAAGACAGAGTGTGCGTAGAGTAGATTGTCCATACAAAATGGCCCTCAGTGGGTACCATCTCCAGTAACTCCTCAGCTGCATGTGGGGCCTTGTGAGACACTCCTACATCCGTGTCAACTACTCACTCACATGTGATACAATAATGACTTCCACTTGAGAAGACAATCCTGACGTGCAGAAAGCAGCCAGATGCAGCGGCTTGGGTCTGGGTTTCAATGACTCAAGTGTTTTAATCGTTCCTTCATCTTGCTTTTCTCTTTGCTGCTTATGTAATTACTCCCCCTCTCTTATTGTTGGAAGTATTTTCACTTAGAGATGTTGAAAGTGAAAATTACATGGAAATTCTTAGTGAAATTCACTGAGGAATGAGGGACTTTAGGACAGGCTTGCTAAGCCTGCCTAGTGAGGTTCTCTCCCACGCTCAGGCTCCAGACTTCCAGACCTTTCCCATTATATTCCCCTGTGGCTCAATTTTCATCCAAAAAGCCTACATATTTACTGTTCACTGAGCCATAAAAAGTAACATTTCTTTATTTTAATTATGGTGTTTAGTTCCTCTACATATATGTTATATAACTCCCACATAGAATGACTCAAGAGATTGTCTTGGAGGCCACTGGGTGAGTTCCAGACTAGCTCCTACACAGAAAAGGAAAACAGGACCCCTTAGAGCCTATACATAGTTACCGAGATTCCCAACCACAATGAGAAATGAGTCATTCTGGAGCAATTTGGATCAGCCACCCAAAAGGCAGATATACACTTTAAAAATTAACCGGAACAGACTTCAGTGAGAAAACTCTTGCCTGCACAAGGCTGTGTCACTCAGCTGTAAAGGACCCAGCACCCCACTGCTGGATGTAGGTTGCTGGGCCCTTGTGCTAGAACGCTGCTGTGGCACTGTGGAGAAAATTGCCATTTTCCCTGTGATCAAACATCCAACAATAAATTCCATTAAAATCCAAGGGCCCTGAAAAGGCTTTTTCAGGAGAAATCAAAACAAACCAGAAAAAGACCTTGTAGACAAGAAAAGAAAAAAAAAATCAATTTTAGGTTAAAATCAGTCTGAGGGGAGTAGGAGAAGAGGAAATCTTTTAAGAAACCCCTGGGGTGCCTCCTCTGACTATTGGCAAACATTCAGTATTATTTAAAATGTAGGGTTGCCTGCCAGAGTGGAAGGTTCAGCATTTTGCACCCCTATTAAGTCTTTTAGCAGTGAAATGCTAAAACTTCTCATGCTATAAGAGCCTGAGCTGACTGAGGAGGAGAAATCAACCATTTTCCTTAAGTCAAGGCACTGATAATATTTGTTCTGTCTTATTGATGTTGGTTTCTCCCCTTTAGTATGATTTGCTATGTAAATTCATTTGCAGTCCAAGCATTCTCATAGTCTTCTTTGGTAAGCATCGGTAAAGGCATGTTGGAGATCATTTCTAGACTACACTCTCCTGTTTATACAGCAATAATTACTTTTCAGTTTGGATGCCCAGGCCTCTCCCATGACATTATCAGAATGCAGAGTTTCAGAACTCAGAGTGACATGGGTTGAAGCCATTACCTAAGGCACCTAGTGCAGAAGTAGTCACGGTCGTGTGCATTTTTTCTGAAAGCCTCTTGTTTGGGAAGCAGCTGCATATTTTTTCCCCTCTGAAATAATAGAGAAAGGAATAGTTCTTCCTGAAAATGTTCCATGACATGCAGAAGACCTAACATCTGGTACATCCTTTTGTAATGTGCCTTCAAATCCTTTTTTTTTTTCCAGCCATGTGCCCACTGTTGCTTGAGGGATGCTACATGATGTCCACACATTGACCAGATAGATATCTGCTGCATGTCATGTAGGTAGCATATAAGGCTACACAGGACCCATCCCCAAGAGAACTGCTTATAAAGACGATGGGTGAGAATGAACCTCTTTCCACCCTGTGCTCTCTCCCTCGCTAGTCCCCCTCTCAGCAATCTCCTATCCTGTCAATTACCTAGCTGCTTTTCTTCATTGCCAAGAATTTTCTTGTCTTTGACTCAGTCCACATGAGAAGTTCTCTAGGAATGTGCCCACTCTTTCCCTTTTGCAACAGGTCAGGTTAAGTCCTAGGTGTCCATGACTCTATTTCCGGTAACATATAACATTGTGTGTCACAGTCACCACACATAAAAACATGGCTCAGTAGATCACTCAAAGGCTTCTGATGTATTCCTACCTTACCAAGAGACAAAACAAAAGTTCCTATGCTGGCCCACAATTTGCCACTTTCTCTCTACCGCTTCTGGAGTCATATAGTACTGTTTCTTTTCTATCTCAGAAACATTGCAGATGGCTTTCTTCTGATCTAAGTCTCTCTTTCCCCAAATATTGACCCAGCTTTACCTGGAATATCTTCAAGTTCTCTCAGCTGGTCTTAGTGATGTCTTCTTTGATCTTTTTGCATAACACTCTCCTCCCAAACTCCTAAAAAACTCTGGCATCCTAACTCTGTATTTCATGGTGCTTACAGTTATGTAGCAAAACACATACTCATGCATGTAGAGATAGAGTTCTTCATTGTACACTGTGAAATGCAGTCTGCAAATACATTTGTCTGGTCCCCTTCCTGTACCTTAGCTTAGGCACCTGGTCAACACTTGCTGAATTATGTGCTGTGGTATCTAATATTCTTAGAGAACAGAGACAGTGCCTTGCTTACTTTTTATTACTAGCTCTTCTTCTGTTATATAGTTAGGGCATTTAATAGCTTGTTGAGCTGGGCAGTGGTGCTGCACAGCTTTAATTCCAGCACTTGGGAGGCAGAGGCAGGCAGGTTTCTGAGTTTGAGACCAGCTTGATCTACAGAGTGAGTTCCAGGACAGCCAGGGCTACACAGAGAAACTCTGTCTTGAAACAAACAAACAAACAAACAAACAAACAAACAAACAAAGCTTATTGATTTACTCAAATTATTGGAAGAGCCAGTTTCTGGATTTAGGAAAAATGTCCAAAGATTCATCTTTCAATTTTCACTCAGAAAGTTGCTGAAGATAGCCATGGTCATTGATCAGTAAAAAGGTAGGGAAGGGTATGCCAGTCTATGTTAGTAAAAAAGCTGTGTTTCATGTATGGGCAGATAGTTACAAATGGATGTGCACTGTCCTGTGGATGCTGGGAATTGAACCCAAGTTTTCTGCAAGAGTAATAACTGGTCTTAACTTCTGGGCTAGCTCTTCAGCCACATGAATACTCTTGATAAGAGAGAAATATATTCTTTAGAAGGAATAGCTTTTATACAAGACATACACCAAAAACAAGAGTAGCAAATTATATGCAATGATAGTCCATCAATTTAAGAAAGAATCTAAAATATTAAAGCTATACTCTGTCAGGCAAGGCACAAATCCTGAAAACTTCTGAGAAAGCAGAGGTGATCTTCCAGATTACTTTTTATGTCTTTCCCTCTTCATGTTCTCTCTCCTCATTCCCAATTACGGTTCTTCTCTACACAACCCAAAGATAGGGGCCTTACATATATTTTCCATTTGTCAATTTCTACTAGCAAGTGTTTCTAGCTGTGCTTTGGTGCTATGCAGCTGTTGTGATGTGCCTCAAAGGAAACACTGGGAAGTCTGGCAAAATCCTCAGAGAATGCTCAACGAGGTAAGCTGAGAACATAGAAGAAAGACTGGGAGATTGCACAGAAGACAACCGACATTCTTATTTTAATACATCCCCATATGTTGTCCCCCACTGTTTGACCCAATTGGTCTAAGAACATAAATAATCATAAGAGACAGGGTTAAACATAGTCTGTTGTACTTGTCCTTAGTTCTGGAAACCACATATTGCTTTCTAAGAAGGCAGACATCTCAGTTCCTGTTCACAATTCTTAGTGTTGTCATGACTTGGACATGGTTTGGATGAGAGATACTGAGGCAGAATGGCAATAGGGATAGACATAGTTCTCTCTGAAGTATTGTGTTTCTGTTTTTAGTTCTGTGGATTAGACTAGGGTTTGGATACAGCTAATCTCATACTTTACTACTGACACACACACACACACACACATGCATATTTGTGATATATATAGAAATGATATAATGCTGTATAAATAGGAGAGTGTAGTTTAAAGAAGGTCTCAAATAAGCCTTTACTGCCTGCGCGCATGCGCGTGTGCATGTGCGCGTGTGTGCACACACACACACACACACATACATACATATACATATATTTTATAAATACATATTAGTGTGATATATACATACATATATAGGCATAGTGATATATATATATATTTATACATATACATACACACACATATATATGTATATATATGCATGTATATATATGTATATGTATATATACATGCATATATATACATATATATATGCATATATATATGCATATATATATATATATATGCAGTAAAGACATCTTAGAGATTATGATGCTCTAGACTGAGTCCAGAGCAGTTTTAAAATTAATAGGACAAGTAAGAAAGATGATAATAATGTATATATACACATATATATGCATATATATTATACATAGATATATAAAGGCATGTTTTATATAAAATATATAAAGGCAGTATATATCTATATCTACACACTAATGATATGTATACTTATACACATCATACACACATATATATATGAACACATATGTATACACATGCACACAAACATTTATATATATATACACACAACTCTGGTCACTTCCTTGCTTTCTTTCCTTATATCAGTTCTTTGCCAAGGTCTAATTTGTGGACAATTGCTGGTCAATGGTAATTTTATAACAATTTATTAAGGTAATTTTGTACCCATAAAATTATCTTTGATATTGACATGTAATTTTTTTTAATGGTGAAAGGGAAAGAAATTACACACACCTTTGCTGCTGGAAATTATCTGTTGCTGTTCATTTCACATTAAATATAACTTGAACATATTTGAATAAATTATAAAAAAATTGATACTTTTTTTTGTTCTTTGTATGTGGTTGCTGCAGAAACATTAAAGGTTGTAAACAGTGATCTGAACCCACACTGAAGTTAATGACGCAACAATTTTAATATTGGCAATGGTATTCTAATCGTATGTCTATATTCATTTTTAATTTTCTTATTTGATATTTTCTTTATTTACATTTCAAATATTTATTTACATTTCAAAGGCCATTTCCTAGTTTCCCCTCCAAAAATCCCTTATCCCCTCCCTCCTTCCACCTGCCCCCCAACTCATCCACTCCTGCTTCCTGGTTCTGACATTCCCCTATATTGGGGCATATAACCTTCATAGGACCAAGGGCCTCTCCTCCCATTGATGACCAACTAGGCCATCCTCTGCTACATATGCAGCTAGAGCCATGAGTCCCACCATGTGATTTCTTTGACTGGTGGTTTAGTCCGTGGGAACTCTGGGGGTATTGGCTATTTCATATTGTTGTTCCTCCTATGGAGCTGCAAACCCCTTCAGCTCCTTGATACCCATACAATTTGATAGACAAAGCCAAGTGTATTTTTTTTCTTAAAGTATTTTATAACATTATAAATTGAGTCTCTAGCTTTTCCCCAGAGGCAGAGAAGGTCCCTTAGAGAATATCTCCCCAGTAACCCTCAGACCTCTCATGAGCAGTTCCATTCTTGTTTTTGTTTGTTTGTTTGTTTGTTGTGTTTTGTTTTGTTTTTTTCCAAGATAGGGTTTCTCTGTGTAGCCCTGGAAGTCCTGGAACTCACTCTGTAGACCAGACTAGCCTTGAACTCAGAAATTTGCCTGCCTCTAGCAGTTCTGTTCTTATTTAGACCTCCTTCCACATCCTCTGAAACTCATATGTGAGCCCTGGGTTAAGAATTCCTAATATGACTTAAACCAGTCATTTACAGATAAGAAATCTGTACACTAGAAAAGCCAAATAATCAACCCAGAAGCCCGTAACAAACTAGGATATAACACTTATACCCCCCCCCCAAGTCCACAGTTATTCTCTTATTTTTTCAATTCAGACATTTATGCCAGTTTTTTCTACTAGAGTAGACCATGTTTCCTCTTAAAGCTATATGCCATGATAATCTGAGGAAGCCTATTCAACCACCCATTTGCATCAATGGGTATATGCAGCCCATTTAAAACATTATATTTGAATTAGAATGTGTGCCAAATGGTGCTGCCAGTATGGCTATTAACTGGAGTTATAGACAACAGTGCCTGATGGAGCTCACTTTGACTTTCATTGAACAAGTAAGCTGAGGTTTTCCCTTTATTTATGGAAATTGTCTCTAATTTAAGCAAAAGCTTGATGCTACAACCTGCACATTTCTGAGAAGTGTACTTTTACTGCATCTAATTTCTTTGATCATTCCTGGTTGTTTCTCACAGGAAGAGGGAGGCAGAGAGGGCAAGTGTGGTGGGGACGGAGTGTGGGGGAACTAACAGGAGAAATCTCCATTGCTCGGAGTCCAGTGTTAAGGAGACTGTGAGTAGTCACATGAAAGCATTCCAGGCAGAGAGGGGTTACCTTTGGCTTTCCTGTCATGCATGATTGATGCTTCTCCTTTATCACCCAAGCTCATGTGTCCTAGTAGTTTTTGTCTTGCCTACTGTCACAATTATAATTAATGATTAAGGTGCAGCCACTGGCATAACACCTGGCTATTAATTTCAAGAGGTAGCATAGGGTTCACAACATTCCACCTCACAGATACCCAGGAAGAGGCTGCGGAATATGTTGCATCCCCCAAACATGTATCTGCTTCCTGGCACCACATCTGCAGTGTTAACATGGAGCTTGTGCTGGAATAGACTCCCTCGCCTAACTTCCTGCCACTGTGTGTTTCAAGCCTACTTCATAAACTGGAAGGAATAAGATAAATTTTGTGTGTGTGTGCGCGAATGCATGCTTGTGCATGTGCTTTCATGTGTGTACATGTGTGTACATGTGTGTGTGTGCGCATATGCATTTTAAAAGTAACACATGTATAAATTGTAGAAGATAAGTTCTTCCTGAGGATGATGCAGACATGGCAGGCTTTTGTAAACACTAGCTGATATGTTGGACTTGCCCGTGGTTTCTGTAATTTGATACACAGATTAGCATTGTGTCTGTGTTTGTAGATGTACATCTCTGGCTTGCTTAGCTTTTCTTTGTTCTGTTATCCTCTGGTACCCAGGAGCTTAGATAATGGATTCAGATCTTATTTTCTCCCAAACTTGAAGATAAGCTGTAACCCAAACATTTACAGAGTGAGGAGCTGTCCTGGTGAAAATGACTCAGGCTGATTTTTACCATTGAGGCAATGACATCTACTCTTGACCGTGAAGCACAGGCGTTTGCATTAAGCAAGACTCTTGGTTCATCTTTCAAAAAGGCTGAGAAAATTGAAAAATGACACAACACTCAAATTAACTGCATTGAGATTGCCAATGATTTTAAGCATGTTGGTAGCCAGTTCTCTGTACTTCAAATAAATAGGTAACTCCAGGGCACTCTTCTGTCGCTGAACTAACTCAACCCCCAGAAAGAGGGCAATGAGCATGCTAGCATTTCCAAGATCCCAAAAAGGGACTTCTAACTTTAATATAGGAAACTAACCAGTGAAATCACTTATGAAGCAGGAAATAAATGACAGAATTTTAAAGCAGTACTAGATCAGTGGGGCAGATTCTTGCTTGTGTATTCTCTTGAGAAAGGAGAAGCAGCAGGATAAGGTTTCCCATTGGACAGGGTGTTTTTGTTGTATCCTGTATCAGCAGAGCTGCAAAAAGTTCAGCAGCAACAGACATGAAGAAAACTGAGGGAATCCCATGTTTGGGGATCTAGAGCCTTATTTAATATTTAACCCTTTTTGGAGAGGGTGGATTGTTAGAGAGAATCACCAAGTACGGTTTCAGAATACAAAGAGTCCTGAACACTATCTCTGGGTTAGTACTTCTTACAGTTCACATCACCAACTTCCTAAGTGCAGTTGGATCTCTATGGAACGAAAGTCAGACTCATTCCTGGAATGTTTACACACCGAGGAGTTCTGCTACTCTGTATCCCAGCATGCTCTGAACATTATAGTGATATTCAGAATAAAAGAGTCCCCAAACCAACTAGCCAGTAGTTGATCTAATTGTACACGAATGCATATGAACAGGTAATGAAACATTACCCACCACTGGGAATAGAAGAAAGTCGGAAATAAGAAAATGTCTGAGGAAACATACATTGTTCCACTAACTAGAAGTTCACTAAAATTCTAGTTAATGCCCTCATGGTGTTTCAGACTTCCTGCTGCTGCATAGCCTCTGGAAAGAAGCAATAGAGTGGTATTTGTAAAAGTTTTCCATCCACCACACACCATCCCTGGGTTCCTGGTTCTTGTTGCATGCCAGTTCATTAAGTCTTGCAACTTCCCTAAGAGAGCTATGCTGCCTTCAGCTCTAAAGGAGAAAAATCAAAGCAAGTGGGATTTTGATTTTAAGATTGAACCGAAAGTAAGTTGCAAGGTAGAAATTACAGAAAGACTAAATCCTAAGCAGTGTATTAATTATTGAACACTACGTGTCTCGGAAGTGGAAAGTAGCCATCTTTAAAGGAAATTAAAAAAAAAAAAAAAAACTCAGTAGGAAAAAGAATTGACCAACATCGTAGTAAAAGTTCGAAACATCCTCGAGGACTAATCCTATCCCATAGTTTAAAGACCACATCATCAGTCAACATTAGAAACCTGGAAGGCAGACATGGCACAGTGCATACACTTTGAGAATAAAATGTATTGATTCAGAAGAAGCCGCCATCACAGGAGGAAAATGCCTTCCCCCATCCATGTTCAAGGTTTGAGTCTTTAGATCAAAGCAATTGACCAAGAGTTGAGGTATTAACAATGCATCCAAACGATGTTTCCAAACTTGAGTAATAAAAGGAAAGCACATTGCTTCTCAGCCTTTTGGCTAAGATCAAGTGTAGGAAAGCACAATTACTTCTTAATAGAATGTATAAAGAATTATTTATAAAGCCAACAATCAAACTGGCATTGGCCTTCCAATCGGATATTTGAAATGAGCCAGAGGGATGCTTGGATTATAATTTAAATAATCTAAGAAATGCTTCTGTTTATCTTATTCTTATATCTTTTGATGTTGACTTTGAAATGAAGCAGTAAGGTATAGAGTTAATTTGTATGATCCCAAAGTCTCTGCAGCAATTCTTTAAATGATGGAACTGTTTTTGGTATGTTTAGTTGTAAGAATTTAATTTCTGAGATGTTTAAATACATTACCTTCATCTGAATAGCAGATTGTTTACTTATACTACATTTTTAATTTTAATAGATGAAATTATACACACTCATGAAGTATCAGATGATATTTTGATACTTGCATCCATTATATAACATTATCTATTTATACTTAATATATATTTAAAATGTTTAACTTTTTATTTGAAAACATTTTTTTCACATAACATATTCTAATAATAGTTTCCCCTCCCTTATTTCCTCCCAGGCTCTTCCTCCCCACCACTCCACCAATCCAACTCTGAGATTTTTTTTTCTCTTTAAGAAATTGTTATCTAAAAACTGCCATATCCGGGGATCCATCCCATAATCAGCTTCCAAATGCTGACACCATTGCATACACTAGCAAGATTTTGCTAAAAGGACCCAGATATGGCTGTCTCTTGTGAGACTATGCCGGGGCCTGGCAAACACAGAAGTGGATGCTCACAGTCAGCTATTGGATGGATCACAGGCCCCCCAATGGAGGAGCTAGGGAAAGTACTCAAGGAGCTGAAGGGATCTGCAATCCTATATGTGGAACAACAATATGAACTAAACAGTACCCCTTGGAGCTCATGTCTCTAGCTGGATATGAATCAGAAGATGGCCTAGTCAGCCATCAGTGGAAAGAGAGGCCCATTGGTCATGCAAATGTTATATGCCCCAGTACAGGGGAACACCAGGGCCAAGAAGTGGGAGTGGGTGGGTAGAGGAATGGGTGAGGGAGCGTGTGGGGGACTTTTGGGATAGCATTGGAAATGTAATTGAAATAAATACCCAATAAAAATATGGAAAAAAAAAGAAATTGGCATGGTACTACCGGAGGATCCCGCAATACCTCTCCTGGGCATATATCCAGAAGATGTTCCAACTAGTAAGAAAGACACATGCCCCACTATGTTCATAGCAGCCTTATTTATAATAGCCAGAAGCTGGAAAGAACCCAGATGCCCCTCAACAGAGGAATGGATACAAAAAATGTGGTACATTTACACAATGGAGTACTACTCAGCTATTAAAAAGGATGAATTATGAAATTCCTAGGCAAATGGTTGGACCTGGAGGGCATTATCCTGAGTGAGGTAACCCAATCACAAAAGAACTCAAATGATATGTACTCACTGATAAGTAGATATTAGCCCAGAAACTTAGAATACCCAAGATATAAGAAGTTACAATTTGCAAAACACATGAAACTCAAGAAGAACAAAGACCAAAGTGTGGACACTTTGCCCCTTCTTATAATTGGGAACAAAACTCCCATGGAAGGAGTTACAGAGACAAAGTTTGGAGCTGAGACAAATGGATGAACCATCTAGAGACTGCCATATCCAGGGATCCATCCCATAATCAGCCTCCAAATGCTGACACCATTGCATACACTAGCAAGATTTTGCTGAAAGGACCCTGATATAGCTGTCTCTTGTGAGACAATGCCAGGGCCTAGCAAACACAGAAGTGGATGCTCACAGTCAGTTATTGGATGGATCACAGGGCCCCCAATGGAGGAGCTAGAGAAAGTATCCAAGGAGCTAAAGGGATCTGCAACCCTATAGGTGAAACAACAATATGAACTAACCAGTACCCTGGAGCTCTTGACTCTAGCTGCATATGTATCAAAAGATGGCCTATTCGGCCATCACTGGAAAGAGAGGCCCATTGGACTTGCAAACTTTATATGCCCCAGTACAGGGGAATGCCAGGGCCAAAAACTGGGAGTGGGTGGGTAGGGGAGTGGGGGGAGGGTAAGGGGGACTTTTGGGATAGCATTGGAAATGTAATTGAGGAAAATACGTAATAAAAAAAAAAAGAGAGAGAGAGAGAGAAAAGAAATTGGCCAATAAAAAGCAAAGCAGAATAAAACAAATATACAGACAAAGAGGGAAAAAAAACCACAAAAATCTTAAGAAACACACAGAGACAAAACTCACAAAACACAAAATTGGAAAGCAAAATAGATAATTAGAATAAATGGAAAAACAGAATAGCTAAGCAAACAGACAAGAAGAGTTAAAATCTATGCCCAGATAAAGAGTAACTGAGACAAAACAACTACAAAAGTACCACCGAGCTTATTTTGTATTGCCCATCTACTCCTATAGCAGATCTTTTTGGAAGACATACTTTATTAGGTTTTGGAGTATTTCATACCATGCTGATCAGTTAAGCTTCCTCCTTTTATATCTATCAATTTAAGTACCACTCTGCTAAGATTTGCTGCCCAATTTCCTACCAGCCCAAATTCGTGTCCTGTGTTTTGAAAATCCATCAAGGATTTATGCTACTGAAATAGAGCTGAGTGTGTGACTTTCCACTGGAGTGTGGTCCATCTACCAGAGACTCCACTCAGAGTAAGCACTCCCTCGCCTAGAAGCTATTGATTGTCCATAACTTCTCATCTAAGTGAGGGACTTCATGCCTCTCCATGTCTGTTCTCTATGGGGAAATTTGCACAAGCTTTCATAAGTTTGTGCAGACTTTCCCAAATGCTGGGAGGTCCTATGTGCGGCTACAGGTGCCCCATTACATCTGGAAAAGTTGTGGTCATTCGCTGCCTCTGGCTATTACTTTCTTTTTATCTTTTCTACAATGATCCCTGACCCTGGAGAGGAAAGGTTATGGTAAATATGTTCCACTTGCATCTGAACAATTTGAAGATTTTTATTCTATGTACATTAGCCAGTATGAGTCTCTGTGAAGTTCACTATCTACTACAGATAGAGGTTTCTCTGATGAGAGTTAAAAGATGTGTTAACCTATAGTTATAATGATGTCATTGAATTTGGTTTAATACTAAGTTTATTTTGCAGAATAATATTAATCTGTTTTCTCTGAGGGTTTATGGCCTCTCTATCCACAGGTTCATGACCCAGTAATGGTAAACAAATGTCCACTGCTTTTTTATTTTAAACTACTTTAAACTTTCATATTGAGGTAGGCCTGGTTTATTAAGGTGTGCAATTTTATTTTGTTACTATTACTTTTTCAATACAATGTAAACTAATTCTTTTTTCCCTGAAATATGACATAGGTCGACTTAGAATGTAGCAGCAGTTAACAAATTTTAAAATTCTATTTCCAAAGATTTTTTTAGCTACATCAACTCTAAAGTCAAAATTGCAATCTCATAAATGCGTGTGATCTCTCTGAACAAATTCTCAGTGAGTGGAGATGTTTAACAAAGAGATACACATTGTGGGAACCATCCACACAGGTGATTATACGACCTGATTAAAGTGCTACTAAATGAAGATAGATTCAGTTTTCAAATATTTTGCATCCTATTTGTTTTCAGCTGCGGATATTTAATGCCTCATTAGCTGTGAATTAAATAACTAGTAGAGAATGCATCCCTTCTGTAGTAGTTAATGACCGTTGGGCTCTTCAGGACACATCCTGATATAGAAAGAAGTTGATACTGGAGTTGACTAGAGGTCCTCCTTCAGGCTATGCAACTGGCCACTTACATGGCCTTGACAGCAGTATTTATCTATCCAGGAAAAGAAAACAATTACATTATAAGATTTCTCCCAAATCCAGAGTTTCTGAGCTCCTCAGGACACAGGCTAAATAAGGACATTTTAGATCAAAATCTACATTTTTCTAATTAATCAATTTCTGTATATGTGTGTGTGAAAGAGATGACGTTTATGTGTGTGGTATCTGAATGGATTTGTGTGTGTGTGTGTGCATGTGCGCATGCACCTGCACACATGTATTTATGTGTGTTTGGGCAAAACGTTGATGTTCAGTGTTTCCCTCAGTCACTTCCAATCTTTTTTGCAAATCAGGTCCTGACTAAATCTGGAGCTGACCATTTTGGTTAGCCTGGCTGGCCAGTGAGTCTCTCTCTGGGCCCTTTTATCTCTCTGCTTCCCTAGCATTGCGCCTGGATTTTTGTGTGATGGGAATCTAACTTAAGTCCTTATGTTTTCCCACCAAACAGTGTACTGAGGCATCTCTACAGCTGATAGACTCAAAGGACTCTTCTGAACATTCTTTATCATAAATTGAAATTACTATATTATACACAGTTGTAGGTATAGAATGTGAGAAATAATGGATCATGATTATGTCTGTGTAAGAAAGATAACTACATTCACTCTCCTTCATAGCCAAGTGCCTTTCAATAATTGAGAGTGCCGTGTGCTTTCTCCACAGTTTTATTCTGAATCTTCCTATCTTAATTAAAGTATGAGTTACAAAATATAAAAAAAAGACTTCTTAGAAAGTTTTCCTACATATTAAAAATGCTCCTATGACCTCTCAGCTTCTAAAAGTCATGATTTAATTTTCAATATTTCCCCTTAATTTTTACTACTTCAATAGGAAGGTAGGAAGGCAGGTTTCTTAACTAATTCAAAGTAAGAATTAAAAAGAGGGAGAGAATGGCTTCGGGCTATAGATTTAGAACTGAAAGGCTATGGAACCTAAGACCAGGATGGGGCTGTAACACAGATAATGTCTTTCCTGAAATCTATCTGGCTAACAGACATAGAGAACTGACTGCTGGGCATTTGTCAACTCTCCCCCCATACTTGCTGTTGATCAACTAGATTGACTTCAGCTCAAAGGTCAAGGCTGTTTATTTTACATTTGGCAATCCAAGCACTTAAAGAGTGTGGGTCTTTGTTGGTACATTCTGCATCCTATCATTGGATGTCATAAGAGCAATCACTGGAATCAGGTGTGGTCATGCACGTCTATAATTGCTGCCCTTGGAGGAGGAAAACCACGGGCAAGATCAGAGTTCATGCTAATCATTGCATTAAATAGCCAGCATAGAAATTACATGGCTTGTCTTTGGCAACATAGATATATTAGGAGAACAAGGAGGACGAGAAAGAGAAAAGAGAGAAGAAAAAGAAGTATAAGGAAGAGAATAATTGCTAACATTTACTGAGTCCATTTTAGGTGATAATCACCTAATACTACAATAATTGTGTTTGTACTTGATTATATAACTTATTTCAATCTTGCAGCAGTTCTAGGAGGGGTGAACCTTCTATATTCTATTCTTTTCTTTTACTTTCAATTGGTTCTTTATGAATTTCACATCATGGACCTGGGTCCCACTCATCTCCCCTCTATTGTATATACCCTCTGCTTCTGCAATCTCCCTCCCACGCCATCCCCCCTCCCCCCAAAAAAAACATCTTGCAGAAGCTGTAGTTTGTCACACTGTGTCCCACAATATGCCCATTTGTCCACACTTCTTTGTTTGCAAATATTCATTGCAATGAGTCATTGGTCTGGCTCAAGCCCTCTGGCTTCTGCTACACTATCAATATGGGGACTCTTCTAGGATATTCTGTTTTGTTTTGTTTTGTTTTTGTTGTTGTTGTTGTTGTTGTTGTTGTTGTTTTTGAGATCCTGTAGCTTGGGACATCTAGATCTGGCCTCTTCATGTTCTCCAGCAGATCATCAATGTATCAATGTGATGGGGTAGATGTTAGGATGGTTCAACACAAAGCACTAGATCTGGACCTCAGAGGTACCTGAACTAGTCATACTGTCAGCCCTCTCATATTCACACCAGTAGAGCCAGCTCTCAAGCTCTACCTTGCTTAGCTCATCTGATGTCATAGCCAGCAATGGACAGTGCCTACTCTCCCACTGTTGGGCAGTAGCTTACCCTTACCATGCCATCAGGGTCAACTCTACTGTGCTGCCCAGGCAAGGACCATCTCTCCCTTGTCCATGACAACATAGAAGTTGAGGGACTAGCTCTCCCAGGATCATGCCCTTTTGACTGGCTCACCCAAGGCCCTGACACCAGGGGACAGCTCTACTGTGTTGCCCAGATAAGGCGCAGGGATTCCTGTAGCCAGTGAAGGGCTGTACCAGCTCTCCCACTCTCATGACCCTGGGGCCAGCTCTCTCCTCAACTGTCACTCATGGTAAGGAGCAATGGTAGAGGAAGGCATCTCACTTGTGCTCTGAGTGGATATTCTTATTGACCACTGAACAGATAAAAAGTGAGAAACGAGGTGGACTGGGTAATTTGTATCTGAACATTCATGTCTCTAGTAACAGAACAAGACTGAAATTTTAGAAGCCTAACATCACAGTCCTATGTCCCCAGTCAGCTATGTCCCCAATCAGTTCTGGTTGCCAAAAGAATAGACACAAGAGCCGGGCAATGGTGGTGCACGCCTTTAATCCCAGTACTCGGGAGGCAGAGGCAGGTAAATTTCTGAGTTCGAGGCTAGCCTGGTCTACAAAGTAAGTTCCAGGACAGCCAAGGCTACACAGAGAAACCCTGTCTCGAACAACAATAACAACAACAAAAAAATAGGCACAAGAATGAAAAGCCCAGTGTCAGGCCATCTCTGGATGTTAGTGATGGGGGTGGAGCATTACTAACACTCTAAGCGTTACTCTTAATTATACTTTAACACAACAAAATTGGAGAGAGAATACAAAATTATTTTTAAAAATGATCATTTCCTTTTTTAAAGATGCTCTGATTCCGTAGCCTGTCAAATCAAGGCAAGAATTTGAAATGTTAGTTTTTTTTTTTTTTAATTTAGTTGAGTATCTTTCATAGGTACTTTTTTAAAAAATGAAACTGATATTTTTTTTCTTTCTTGGATACTAATCAATCATAAAATGAATGACCTAATATACTCAAATTCAGAGATTAAAAGGAAGATTTCGATAAATGGCTTTCAGTAATGATACAAGACTTTTTCAGATCACACAGTTATTGCAATCTTACTACTACCTCTCTTTTAACCATACTAATGGGATTCATGTTTTTATAGTGTTTCTTACGTGGTTAATTTCCAGAAGGATTATACTTAAACAAATGTTTCTCTAGTAAATACTTAAGAATAATTGAGTTTGCAATTTGGTACTTAACTTGTACTGATAATTGCTCCTTGGGAAATAAGACATCTTTAATTGTAATCAAAGAAGATCCTTTTTCTCTTGTGCAAATAGCTTCTCCCAAGAAATCCATGACCTATTTAAACATCTAAGACAACCAAATAAAAGCCAGCTCTGCTGAAATTCCTTACAGAAATTTCTTATTGGTCACAAAGTTAGCTCCTCAAGTAATCAAATGATGCTAGAAATAGTTCATTTAGAGAAACTTATAAAAATGTTTTGTAGACTGTAAAAGTACAAGAGAAGACATAATTTCATAATTGTCAGATCGTTGAAAGGAAACATTTCAAATTCTGGATGTCTATGTTTGTGTTTCTTATTTATAAATGAGATATTTCCTGGAGGCAGAGTATGAGTACTTCCCATAGATTAGCATTCTTCTGAGGACATCTGTCACCTGTCATTCCAGATGTGTGGGCATACTCTGGGCTAGGCAAGATTCAAATGTTTCTTCAAGAGTTCCATCCTTTCTCACAATCAGATACTATTGTAGTGCTTTGAAAGAACTTTCAAAGGTAAATTAGTGTGGATTGCCCAGATAAGATCAGTCTAATCCCTCACATCTGTATAAGGAAAACCAGAGCAGCATAGGCCATCTAGGAGCATAGAGGAGATGGAGCACAGGGGAGATCAGAAGGAGTCAGAGGTCTAGTGTATGTAGCTGGAGAAAGGACATCATTGACAGGGAATGGAGGTGGCTTGGGAAACTCAGAATGACTCCTGGCTGGAAAGAGGGTTTGTCTTCCTGTAGCAGCATGGGATTGAACTCAGTCAAGTACCTAGAGAATATGGATATATATTCTCTTCATAAACCTCTACATAAAAGCTAGGTTATCCTCCATCTGACTTGGACTTTTAAGTGTTAGAACAAAAGAATAATCTGGACCCACCCATACTGCTAGCATGTAGGAAAGTGGGAAGGAGGGATAATGAATTTGTATCATTTCACATAATATATGACAATTCGTCATAGCAGTAACAACAACAACAACATCCCCACAATAGTGGGCATTCTAGTCTCAGATATTTTGAAACTTCCCTGGAATCATTAAGAGAAATTCTTTTTTAAAAGTTTAGATTACTCTTTAGGCTCTCACCTTTCTTACTCTCTAGCCCTCCTTCTCTCTTTCCCTTCCCCCTCCCCCCTCTACATGGCCATGGCCGGCCTCTCTCTTTTTACCTTCTCTCTTTCCTCCTGCTTTTCTACAATAAAGCTCTAAAACCATAAAAAAATTTAGATAAAAAGGTTTTATGTTTGTTTGCTTGTTGTTGATATGTAACAAAGAAACAAACAAATCCAAAAGAACCTTAGCAAATTAACTTAAAGGAGGAAAGATATTTCTGTCTTTGACTTCCAAAGATTCCTTATATAGCTTGCTGCCTCCAGCTGTGGGGCCCCAGGCAATGCAGATTACTGTGTCAGTAGAAGCCTAACCCCAAGGAAGGTCTCTGCTTCATGAACAGGGTGACAAAGAATGAGGAAAGAGGGAGAAAAGTCCATTTCTCCAGTCCTGCTAGGCCTGCTTCCCTCTGTTTTGGGTCCTAACCCCTTCAGTTTCCAGTATCCTCCAGAAGTCTATTCAGCTACAAATCCATGAATGAAGTTATTCATCTCAAAGGGGTGACTTACTCCCCTAAGGGAGAGTTCCCGGGATCCAATAACCTCTAAACATTCCTATACAAATCCAAAATGTAACAGGGCTCTGTGCCATGTGTTCAAATATTTCTCTAAATGGTCTTCGAGTTTCAATATTGGACCTGCCTTCTATTTGCTTCTAAGAAATCTCAAGATTTGGTTTTGATGTTATTTCTTTCCTCCTCCCTTCCCCTATCAACCCTTGTTGATATAGTAGGAAGTTTGAGAACATAGTAGGAAGTTTGGCATTCTAGGGGTGTTGGAGAGATGGCTCAGTGATGGGAGCTCTTGCTTCTCTTCCATAAGACCAGGCTTGCATCTCAGTATCCATATGGAACAGCTCACTGTCATGTTATTTCAGTCCTAGGGGATCCTATGCTCTCTTCTGGGCTCTGAGGGAACTGGAGAGAGTATGGTACACATATGTGCACTCAGGTACACTCACAATCACTACAGTAAAATTATGAATATTCAAAGACTGTAAGACTGATGGATAATAAGTACTATTTAATTAACTATGCTTTGGTGGGAGAGGGTAATATGGGTGCCACTTACTGACCTTTTTATGGAAGATGAGCACTCCTTCATTTCATCAATGTGCTTAGATTTTGCTGAAGACAGCTACCAGAGTAAAGTATTCTGGGTAAACAATAGCATTGCATGAAAGGCTTGGCACTTTAAATTGCTATATGTATATTTTTAATCTTAGTTTAAATTGCTTTGAATATCATGTGCACTACGAATGATCCAGTGCAATACATCATTATGCCATATTTTAGCTACATAAAAGACTTTGGAAGCAGTGAATGAGCAGCCATGTTAGCACCAAGTAGGTTGAGAAAGAAAACTTTATAAAAATAAGTGTAGTTCTCTTTGTTCTCATGGCCTAACCTGCTCAACAGACTAACATGATTTCCATGGCAAGGGGGTAAAGAAATAACAATAAAATGGACACAGAAACTCTGGAGTCAGGTGGGCTAGGCACTCTGATGCAAAGATGCCAGGAACTGGAGCCAGGTATGTTTATTATCTACAGTTGAACGGGCAGGTGGGGTTATTGCAAGAAGATAAACAACGCGACACAGTTATTCTATACAGTTGAGCAAAGAGATGGGTCTTGCTAATCTGATAGGATCAGGATCTGCAGGGAGCAATGTATAGGCTGTGAACCTCTGTGGGGAGAAAGATCCCGTGGAAGTTTTCTGCACGTAAGGTCAATGTTTGCACTTGGACCAGGAAGAAAGTCTTTGCTTTTCTTTGGGCCTAACCTGTGGAAGGCTTTGACATATCCATGCTACTGGGGCGTGGGGGTCCTTACATGGCTGTGCCCTTGTCCATGTATGCTTTCTATCCAGAAGCCACTTGCTCTTCATTCCTTGTCTTTCAGAATTTCTAATATAGCCTTCCAAAATTTTTAGCTGTATTATACAATTATAAGAACTAGGCACATACATCCAAAATATTTGTAATCTCCAAGTTATATAAGTATTCAACCACCAAACAGTAAACAAACGGTTCATTTAGATCATTCTTCTGTAAGCCCGCTTTTACCTAAGCAATGTGTATTTAATGTAGTCAAAATGTCTAATTTGAGAACATCATGCACAGAGCTATGTAGTAATTTAAATACATTATACATATTTTTAAAAATTTTAGTCTGCAAAAAAATGACTTAAGGATCACATCTTGGTGTGACTGCAAATGGCTTGTCATTTAAAAAATAAAGGAGGAACACTGTCATTTCAAACATTGGTGTGAAATCCTATTTTTTTTTTGTTATAATTTCCATGGTCATTAGATAGGGGACACTGTGTCATTCTGAACCTGGGCTGGTATCCATTTTAGTTCTGCTCTGGGAAAGTGGCAAAATCTATTCAAGACTTACCTATAAATAAGGGCAATAGGAATTGGTAATACCCATTCAGAGTTGTGTGTAACTTGATATGTGCATAATATATATTTGATATAAATATCTTAGAGTATTCTATATATAAGAAAATATAAATGTACACATATAAAAAGGAATGTGTTATACATTACTAAAAATTTAGGGGGGATCTTAGGGATTTATTTTAATTTTTTTGTTGGTGTCTCTGTGTGTATGTGTATCTATGTGTGTCTGTGGGATCCAGGTGAGGACATTTGATTCCTTGAAGCTGGATTTACAGGTGGTTGTGAGGTAACCCATTGTATGTGCTGGAAACCAAACTCAAGACCTGTGCAAGAGCAACAAGAACTCTTAACCACTGAACCGTCCCAGCACGGATGCCCGTTTTTGGATGGTTCCTATTTGTGAAGGAAACATTACAATTCAGTCCTGTGATGGCAGTGATCCTGAACTTTTCTAGTTGCTAGTATATTTCACGATATAGTTCCCTTTCCCACTGTCTGTCCCAATTTTCCAGCTACTTAGCGAAAAAACCTTTCTTCTTAGTATGAAATTGGTTAAGTCAAGAGGCTCTTGCTCCTTCCTTTACTCGAGAAAACATTTAAAATAACCTGAAACACTGTTTGCTCCTAAATCCTATCTGATTTAACAGTAAGTAGAAATCGCATGATCTTATCCATCATCAATCAAATAATATAGTTATCTTCTATGAAGCTTTGATGGGCTACTGGAGGGAGTGTACATATGGGCTCATTCAGGGGAGTACATAACCCTTTCTGAAAGGTAAGACATATTCATAAAGACAAACAACCACGGAGAAAGCCACACAAATGTAACCATTGGTTGATAGATTATAAGAAGACATACAATCAATACAACATTTAAGCTGTACTGGAGAAAGATAAATTTACAGGTTTTTTTTTCTTTTCTAATAGAGGAGACCTTTAAGTATAGAAGAACTGAAGAAATACTCGGGGTGAGTCAGGACACAGTTATTAAAGAAAAGCAAGTGACTACATCTGGCTTCTCTGTTTGTTTTGGGTTACAAAGGTAGTTAGAAAATGTGAGACAGCCAGGATACCTACATCAGGGTCAAATGAACACAATTGGCAGCTATGCAATCTATGGGAATGTGTGACGTGTCTTATCACTGAAGTGTAGACTATAACTCACCAGATGATAGTGATTAATGCCTTAGCTCAAACCAGTGAAAATGTGTGCAAGACCTTGTTGTCTCTCCTGTTTTCAGTAACGCAGTTCCTGAACACTGTGACCTGATCAACCTAGACAGTAATAGGCAATATATTTGCCCTCTCAAAGACAATAAATAACTACATTTCAAAATACCTTAATAGGCAGAAAACTTAACACAGACAGTTATACCAGGAATAAATTACAATGTGACCTTGTGGTGATGACTATCAGTGGCATCACTTAAAAAAACAATTACCACTCTCTATAGAGTAAAACAGTCACCAGACATCTTGCACTTCAAGGTAATGGAAATATCTCTCAGCATGTTGTTTGACTATGTCCTCAACTGGAATTAGCCTTATAGAGTGATTGTTGAAAGAGCTAGTCAGTCTGTGTGGTTTAAAATACACCACTGCTTTTTACTCTTCTTTCTATTTTTATCCCTTTAAAGAGTCTTTTGAAAAACCTCTTCCAGTATTTCCCTAATGAAAATTTAAGATCACATAGATTTATTAAGTACATAGTATATCTATTAATATATTTCTGCATGTCTGTGCACCATGCTATCAAAAAAAAGCAAGATTTTCATGCCCAAACCATTATACAACCACTTGGGGGTGATCTCACTATCACTGAAAATTCATGTAATTTATTAATGGAAAAGTATTCTCGAATGAGGGAAAGGATATTTTACCTTTCTTAGCAGTATTTCATTTAATGTGTTCAGTTCTGAATGCCACAGAAGACATATTTCAAAACTGGATGGCATTCAGAAGAGAGCAATTAGGGTGGCTTGACATGAAGAATTGTTATAGTCAGGGGATGGTAATCCCAGTGAACAATGAAGCTAAAAGGTCCGTACGATAATCATCAAAAAAAGTGAGAGGCTATTATGTGTCAGAAGGGATTTAATTATTGAGCAGTTGCTCAATGAAATATATCTTAGCTAAATATGAATTATTTAATTCAAACTCTCCAAAGATAGAAATGATTGCTTCATTAGTAATAGTTTTCTTTGCTACTCAATGGACACACTTCCTTGATCCCGTGGTGGGGAATGTGGTAGAAGATTCTGAAACAAGAATTGGCATGATGATGGAGCAGCCTTAGCATTCTTGAAGCTTTGGGATATGTGACAATAGAAAATGAATTGAGTATAAAGAAGACAGATTTAGAGATTATATTAGTCAGCATTATTTGTCAAGTTGACAAAGCTTAGAGTCATTGAAGGAAGACCTGGTCGAAGGGGTGACTCAGAACAGATTGGTCCATGGCCATATCTGTCAGAAACTGCATTGATTGATGACTGATGTGAGAAAGCCTAGTACACTGTGGGTGGTACCACCAGTAGGCAGGAGATCCTAGACTGTATAAAAAAGTTCAACAAAATGATCCTGGAGCAAGCCCATGAGAGATTCAAATATAGTGTTCCTGCATGGTTCCTGCCTCTAGGTTTTTGCCATAAGTTCCTGTCCTGAATTGCCTCAACCTGGAAGTATAATATAAATGAACCCTTTCTTCTCTGCCTTACTTTAGTTGAATGTCTTATTACAGCATTTTGCACAGAAAAGCAATGAGAACATAAATTGGTACCAGAAGAAGTAGGGTGATGCTATGAACTTTGGCCTACCTTGTTGACTTGACTGTGTTTATTTATTTGCTGTTTTTGTTGTTGTTGATGATGATGATTAGAAATTTGAACTGGAAAGGGCAATGCATGTTCAAAGTTTACTGGTTTGCTCTCTAAGACCTTGTTTGAAAAAAAATGCAGCCTCATAGGCCTGTCTTATGAAGTTTTAAAGTATTTTACCACAGCAATAGGGAGCAAGTTAAGAGATTTTGGATGGTACAATCCCACAAAATGTTTAAAGTATGTTTAAAGAAAAGACTTAGCAATCATGGTATACATATCTGGCTTCTCTTAACTGCTCTGGTCAAAATTCTGTTTGTACTCTGATGGTTACCAGAAGTTATTTGAATTCCTATTTCCAAGTTCAAGAAGACCCCCAAACAATAATTTGTATCAAGAAGTTTATGGTCCCATTGCCCTGCCTTTCCCATCAGCCTAGCAATTCTCAGAGGATTTATAAGTCAGAAGCCAGCAGACCTGGCCCTTGACTTGTCATTCATGACAAAACCCATTATCTTTTTTTTTTTTTTTTTTTTTTTTTTTTTTTTTTTTTTTTTTTTTTTTTTTTTTTTTTTTTTTTTTGATTTTTAAACATGTCTTTTTTTTTTTTTTTTTTTTTTTTTTTTTTTTTTTAATATTTTTATTACATAATTTCCTCAATTACATTTCCAATACTATCCCAAAAGTCCCCCATAGCGCCCCCCACTTCCCTACCCACCCATTCCCATTCTTTTGGCCCTGGCATTCCCCTATATTGGGGCATATAAAGTTTGCAAGTCCAATGGGCCTCTCTTTCCATTGATGGCCGACTAGGCCATCTTTCGATACATATGCAGCTAGAGACAAGAGCTCCAGGGTTCCGGTTAGTACATCATGTTGTTCCAACAATAGGGTTGCAGATCCCTTTAGCTCCTTGGGTACTTTCTCTAGCTTCTCCATTGGGAGCCCTGTGATACATCCAATAGCTGACTGTGAACATCCACTCCTGTGTTTGCTAGGCCCCGGCATCGTCTCACAAGAGACAGCTATATTTGGGTCCTTTCAGCAAGATCTTGCTAGTGTATGCAATGGTGTCAGCGTTTAGAAGCTGATTATGGGACGGATCCCTGGATACAGCAGTCTCTAAATGGTCCATCCTTTCATCACAGCTACGAACTTTGTCTCTGTAGCTCCTTCCCTGGGTGTTTTGTTCCCAATTCTAAGAAGGTGCACAGTGTCCACACTTTGGTCTTCATTCTTCTTGAGTTTCATGCGTTTAGCAAATTGTATCTTATATCTTGGGTATCCTAAGTTTTGGGCTAATATCCACTTATCAATGAATACATATTGTGTGAGTTCTTTTGTGATTGTGTTACTTCACTCAAGATGATGCCCTCCAGGTCCATCCATTTGGCTAGGAATTTCATAAATTCATTCTTTTTAATAGCTGAGTAGTACTCCATTGTGTAAATGTACCATAATTTCTGTATCCATTCCTCTGTTGAGGGACATCTGGGTTCTTTCCAGCTTCTGGCTATTATAAATAGGGCTGCTATGAACATAGTGGAGCATGTGTCCTTTTTACCGGTTGGGACATCTTCTGGATATATGCCCAGGAGAGGTATTGCTGGATCCTCCGGTAGTACTATGTCCAATTTTCTGAGGAACCGCCAGACTGATTTCCAGAGTGGTTGTACAAGCTTGCAATCCCACCAACAATGGAGGAGTGTTCCTCTTTCTCCACATCCTCGCCAGCATCTGCTGTCACCTGAATTTTTGATCTTAGCCATTCTGACTGGTGTGAGGTGGAATCTCAGGGTTGTTTTGATTTGCATTTCCCTGATGATTAAGGATGTTGAACATTTTTTCAGGTGCTTCTCTGCCATTCGGTATTCCTCAGGTGAGAATTCTTTGTTCAGTTCTGAGCCCCATTTTTTAATGGGGTTATTTGACTTTCTGGAGTCCACCTTCTTGAGTTCTTTATATATATTGGATATTAGTCCCTTATCTGATTTAGGATAAGTGAAGATCCTTTCCCAATCTGTTGGTGGTTTTTTTGTCTTATTGATGGTGTCTTTAGCCTTGCAGAAGCTTTGTAGTTTCATGAGGTCCCACTTGTCAATTCTCGATCTTACAGCACAAGCCATTACTGTTCTATTCAGGAATTTTTCCCCTGTGCCCATATCTTCAAGGCTTTTCCCCACTTTCTCCTCTATAAGTTTCAGTGTCTCTGGTTTTATGTGAAGTTCCTTGATCCACTTAGACTTGACCTTAGTACAAGGAGATAGGAATGGATCGATTCGCATTCTTCTACATGTTAACAACCAGTTGTGCCAGCACCATTTGTTGAAAATGCTGTCTTTCTTCCACTGGATGTTTTTAGCTCCCTTGTCGAAGATCAAGTGACCATAGGTGTGTGGGTTCATTTCTGGGTCTTCAATTCTATTCCATTGGTCTATTTGTCTGTCACTATACCAGTACCATGCAGTTTTTATCACAATTGCTCTGTAGTAGAGCTTTAGGTCCGGCATGGTGATTCCACCAGAGGTTCTTTTATCCTTGAGAAGAGTTTTTGCTATCCTAGGTTTTTTGTTATTCCAGATGAATTTGCAGATTGCACTTTCTAATTCGTTGAAGAATTGATTTGGAATTTTGATGGGGATTGCATTGAATCTGTAGATTGCTTTTGGCAAGATAGCCATTTTTACAATGTTGATCCTGCCAATCCATGAGCATGGGAGATCTTTCCATCTTCTGAGATCTTCTATAATTTCTTTCTTCAGAGACTTGAAGTTTTTATTATACAGATCTTTCACTTCCTTAGTTAGAGTCACGCCAAGATATTTTATATTATTTGTGACTATTGAGAAGGGTGTTGTTTCCCTAATTTCTTTCTCAGCCTGTTTATTCTTTGTGTAGAGAAAGGCCATTGATTTGTTTGAGTTAATTTTATATCCAGCTACTTCACCGAAGCTGTTTATCAGGCTTAGGAGTTCTCTGGTGGAATTTTTAGGGTCACTTATATATACTATCATATCATCTGCAAAAAGTGATATTTTGACTTCCTCTTTTCCAATTTGTATCCCTTTGATCTCCTTTTGTTGTCGAATTGCTCTGGCTAGGACTTCAAGTACAATGTTGAATAGGTATGGAGAAAGTGGACAGCCTTGTCTAGTCCCTGATTTTAGAGGGATTGCTTCAAGCTTCTCACCATTTACTTTGATGTTGGCTACTGGTTTGCTGTAGATTGCTTTTATCATGTTTAGGTATGGGCCTTGAATTCCTGATCTTTCCAAGACTTTTATCATGAATGGGTGTTGGATCTTGTCAAATGCTTTTTCCGCATCTAAGGAGATGACCATGTGGTTTTTATCTTTGAGTTTGTTTATATACTGGATTACGTTGATGGATTTCCGTATATTGAACCATCCCTGCATCCCTGGGATGAAACCTACTTGGTCAGGATGGATGATTGTTTTGATGTGTTCTTGGATTCGGTTAGCAAGAACTTTATTGAGGATTTTTGCATCAATATTCATAAGGGATATTGGTCTGAAGTTTTCTATCTTTGTTGGGTCTTTTTGTGGTTTAGGTATCAGAGTAATTGTGGCTTCATAGAATGAGTTGGGTAGAGTACCTTCTGTTTCTATTTTGTGGAATAGTTTGTGAAGAACTGGGATTAGATCTTCTTTGAAGGTCTGATAGAACTCTGCACTAAACCCATCTGGTCCTGGGCTTTTTTTAGTTGGGAGACTATTAATGACTGCTTCTATTTCTTTGGGGGATATAGGGCTGTTTAGATCATTAACCTGATCTTGATTCAACTTTGGTACCTGGTATCTGTCTAGGAACTTGTCCATTTCATCCAGGTTCTCCAGTTTTGTTGAGTATAGCCTTTGGTAGAAGGATCTGATGGTGTTTTGGATGTCTTCAGGATCTGTTGTTATGTCTCCTTTTTCATTTCTGATTTTGTTAATTAGGATGCTTTCCCTGTGCCCTCTAGTGAGTCTGGCTAAGGGTTTATCTATCTTGTTGATTTTCTCAAAGAACCAGCTCCTTGATTGGTTGATTCTTTGAATAGTTTTTCTTGTTTCCACTTGGTTGATTTCACCCCTGAGTTTGATTATTTCCTGCCGTCTACTCCTCTTGGGTGAATTTGCTTCCTTTTGTTCTAGTGCTTTTAGGTGTGTTGTCAAGCTGCTAATGTGTGCTCTCTCTAGTTTCCTTTTGGAGGCACTCAGAGCTATGAGTTTTCCTCTTAAAAATGCTTTCATTGCGTCCCATAAGTTTGGGTATGTTGTGGCTTCATTTTCATTGAACTCTAAAAAGTCCTTAATTTCTTTCTTTATTCCTTCCTTGACCAAGGTATCATTGAGAAGAGTGTTGTTCAGTTTCCACGTGAAGGTGGGCTTTCTATTATTTATTTTGTTATTGAAGATCAGCCTTAGTCCATGGTGATCTGATAGGATGCATGGGACAATTTCAATATTTTTATATCTGTTGAGGCCTGTTTTGTGACCAATTATGTGGTCAATTTTGGAGAAGGTACCATGAGGTGCTGAGAAGAAGGTATATCCTTTTGTTTTAGGATAGAATGTTCTGTAGATATCTGCCAGATCCATTTGATTCATAATTTCTGTTAGTTTCACTGTGTCCCTGTTTAGTTTCTGTTTCCATGATCTGTCCATTGGTGAAAGTGGTGTGTTGAAGTCTCCCACTATTATTGTATGAGGTGCAATGTGTGCTTTGAGATTTACTAAAGTTTCTTTAATGAATGTGGCTGCCTTTGTATTTGGAGCATAGATATTCAGGATTGATAGTTCCTCTTGGAGGATTTTACCTTTGATGAGTATGAAGTGTCCCTCCCTGTCTTTTTTAATGACTTTGGGTTGGAAGTCAATCTTATCAGATATTAGAATGGCTACTCCAGCTTGTTTCTTCATGCCATTTGCTTGGAGAATTGTTTTCCAGCCTTTCATTCTGAGGTAGTGTCTATCCTTTTCTCTGAGATGAGTTTCCTGTAAGCAGCAAAATGTTGGGTCTTGTTTGTGTAGCCAGTTTGTTAGTCTATGTCTTTTTATCGGGGAGTTGAGTCCATTGATATTAAGAGATATTAAGGAAAAGAAATTGGTGTTTCCTGTTATTTTTGATGTTAAAGTTGGCATTTTGTTCTTGTGGCTGTCTTCTTTTAGGTTTGTTGAGGGATTACCTTCTTGTTGTTTCTAGGGCGTGGTTCCTGTCCTTGTATTGGTTTTTTTCTGTTATTATCCTTTGAAGGGCTGGATTCGTGGAGAGATAATGTGTGAATTTGGTTTTGTCGTGGAATACTTTGGTTTCTCCATCTATGTTAATTGAGAGTTTGGCTGGGTATAGTAGCCTGGGCTGGAATTTGTGTTCTTTTAGTGTCTGTATAACATCTGTCCAGGATCTTCTGGCTTTCATAGTCTCTGGTGAAAAATCTGGTGTAATTCTGATAGGCTTGCCTTTATATGTTACTTGGCCTTTTTCTCTTACTGCTTTTAGTATTCTATCTTTATTTAGAGCATTTGTTGCTCTGATTATTATGTGTCGGGAGGTATTTCTTTTCTGATCCAGTCTATTTGGAGTTCTGTAGGCTTCTTGTATGTTCATGGGCATCTCTTTCTTTAGATTTGGGAAGTTTTCTTCTATAATTTTGTTGAAGATGTTCGCTGGTCCTTTGAGTTGAAAATCTTCATTCTCATCCACTCCTATTATCCGTAGGTTTGGTCTTCTCATTGCGTCCTGGATTTCTTGGATGTTTTGAGTTAGGATCTTTTTGCATTTTACATTTTCCTTGATTGTTGTGCCGATGTTCTCTATGGAATCTTCTGCACCTGAGATTCTCTCTTCCATCTCTTGTATTCTGTTGCTGATGCTTGCATCTATGGTTCCAGATTTCTTTCCTAGGGTTTCTATCTCCAGTGTTGCCTCATTTTGGGTTTTCTTTATTGTGTCTACTTCCCTTTTTAGGTCTAGTATGGTTTTGTTCATTTCCATCATCTGTTTGGATGTGTTTTCCTGTTTTTCTGTAAGGACTTCTACCTGTTTGATTATGTTATCATGTTTTTCTTTAAGGATTTGTAACTCTTTAGCAGTGTTCTCCTGCAATTCTTTAAGGGATTTTTGTGCTTCCTCTTTATTGTCTTCTTCCTTTTTAGCAGTGTTCTCCTGCATTTCTTTAAGTGTGTTATTAACGTCCTTCTTGAAGTCCTCTATCATCATCAGGAGATATGCTTTTAAATCCGTGTCTAGCTTTTCCGGTGTGTTGGGGTGCCCTGGACTGGGTGAAGTGGGGGTGCTGGGTTCTGATGATGGTGAGTGGTCTTGGTTTCTGTTAGTAAGATTATTACGTTTACCTTTCGCCATCTGGTAATCTCTGGGGTTAGTTGTTATCGTTGTCACTATTTAAAGATTGGAGCAGAAGCTGTGTTCCACTCACCAGCAGTCCCAAAATCCTGCGGCGGGGGTCGTGCGTAGCTGGCGGGTGTCAGGCAACCCTGCGCTCCCGCTACCCTGGCGCTGATCCGGCCGGGTGAGGCCTGTGGCCCTACTCAGGCCGGTTTCTGCTTCCCTAACTAATGCAGTCTCAGGTCCCGCGCAATTGGATTGGAGCAGAAGCTGTGTTCCACTCACCAGCAGTCCCAAAATCCTGCGGCGGGGGTCGTGGGTAGCTGGCGGGTGTCAGGCAACCCTGCGCTCCCGCTACCCCGGCGCTGATCCAGCCGGATGAGGCCTGTGGTCCTACTCAGGCCGGTTTCTGCTTCCCTAACTAATGCAGTCTCAGGTCCCGCGCAATTGGATTGGAGCAGAAGCTGTGCTCCCCTCACCAGAAGTCTTAAGATCCTGTGGCGGGTGTTGTGGGCAGTTGGCGAGTGTCAGCAGACCCTGCGCCCCAGCTGCTCAGGTGCTTTTCTGTCCGGAAGAGGGTTGTGGCCCTGTGTGGGCCGGATTTCTCTCTCCCCAACCAGAGCAGTCTCAGGTCCCGCGTGATTGGACTGGAGCAGAAGCTGTGTTCCACTCACCAGCAGTCCCCAAATCCTGCGGCGGGGGTCGTGGGTAGCTGGCGGGTGTCAGGCAACCCTGCGCTCCCGCTACCCTGGCGCTGATCCAGCCGGGTGAGGCCTGTGGCCCTACTCAGGCTGGTTTCTGCTTCCCTAACTAATGCAGTCGCAGGTCCCGCGCAATTGGATTGGAGCAGAAGCTGTGCTCCCCTCACCAGAAGTCTTAAGATCCTGTGGCGGGTGTTGTGGGCAGTTGGCGAGTGTCAGCAGACCCTGCACCCCAGCTGCTCAGGTGCTTTTCTGACCGGAAGAGGCTTGTGGCCCTGTGTGGGCCGGATTTCTCTCTCCCCAACCAGAGCAGTCTCAGGTCCCGCGTGATTGGACTGGAGCAGAAGCTGTGTTCCACTCACCAGCAGTCCCAAAATCCTGCGGCGGGGGTCGTGGGTAGCTGGCGGGTGTCAGGCAACCCTGCGCTCCCGCTACCCTGGCGCTGATCCGGCCGGGTGAGGCCTGTGGCCCTACTCAGGCCGGTTTCTGCTTCCCTAACTAATGCAGTCTCAGGTCCCGCGCAATTGGATTGGAGCAGAAGCTGTGCTCCCCTCACCAGAAGTCTTAAGATCCTGTGGCGGGTGTTGTGGGCAGTTGGCGAGTGTCAGCAGACCCTGCGCCCCAGCTGCTCAGGTGCTTTTCTGACCGGAAGAGGCTTGTGGCCCTGTGTGGGCCGGATTTCTCTCTCCCCAACCAGAGCAGTCTCAGGTCCCGCGTGATTGGACTGGAGCAGAAGCTGTGTTCCACTCACCAGCAGTCCCCAAATCCTGCGGCGGGGGTCGTGGGTAGCTGGCGGGTGTCAGGCAACCCTGCGCTCCCGCTACCCTGGCGCTGATCCGGCCGGGTGAGGCCTGTGGCCCTACTCAGGCCGGTTTCTGCTTCCCTAACTAATGCAGTCTCAGGTCCCGCGCAATTGGATTGGAGCAGAAGCTGTGTTCCACTCACCAGCAGTCCCAAAATCCTGCGGCGGGGGTCGTGGGTAGCTGGCGGGTGTCAGGCAACCCTGCGCTCCCGCTACCCCGGCGCTGATCCAGCCGGATGAGGCCTGTGGTCCTACTCAGGCCGGTTTCTGCTTCCCTAACTAATGCAGTCTCCCCATTATCTTTTAGAAAATTAAACCTCAGAGAATAGTTTGAGTATAGAAGGTAGAGAAGGATACTTTATGAATTCATTTTATTATGATAAAATGTAGAAAGAACTTCTATATAAAGACATTGTTCAGTAACCCGCTTGTGTAAAGACATTGCTCATGAATTGTTTTGTATAAAGTCATTGTTCAGGTATTGTTTTGCATGAAAACATTGTTCAGGAATTGTTTTATATAAAGACATAATTCACGAATCTCTACCATCACCATCCCTTCATAGTAGGGCATCGTCCATAATTTTAGGGCATCTCGCCTTTGAATTGTCCTAGCCTGTGATGACATAAAAATAATCGAATCAAAGAAAATAGACTGTTTATAAAAATGTGTCAAGCTTATGTTTGGCCATAGATTCTCAGATATTTACTTAGCTGAAATCTATGTACAAAGTATTTGTAATGTAAATATAATATAAATACATATATATGTCCAATGTGTTTATATATATATATATATATATATATATATATATATATATATATATATATATATAGTGTGTGTGTGTGTGTGTATTTTTTTTTCACAAACATATCTCTATCCTACTAAGTTTTTCCTCTTCTTATTAACCTACATCATCTGTAGATATGTAGGATGGCCATCACCTGGCACTCTCCATTCATCATCTGACGATTTCTGAGCTTTAGTTAGCTCCTTTTCAGCTTTTCTGAAATAGTCATCATTTCTTTTTTTTTTTCACTGTTTTTTTTTATTACATATTTTCTTCAATTACATTTCCAATGCTATCCCAAAAGTCCCCCATACCACCCCCCACTTCCCTACCCTCCCATTCCCATTCTTTTGGCCCTGGCATTCCCCTATATTGGGGCATATAAAGTTTGCAAGTCCAATGGGCCTCTCTTTCCAGTGATAGCCGACTAGGCCATCTTTCGATACATATGCAGCTAGAGACAAGAGCTCCGGGGTACTGGTTAGTTCATCATGTTGTTCCAACTATAGGGTTGCAGATCCCTTTAACACCTTGGGTACTTTCTCTAGCTTCTCCATTGGGAGCCCTGTGATACATCCAATAGCTGACTGTGAGCATCCACTCCTGTGTTTGCTAGGCCCCTGCATAGTCTCACAAGAGACAGCTATCTTTGGGTCCTTTCAGCAAAATCTTGCTAGTGTATGCAATGGTGTCAGCGTTTAGAAGCTGATTATGGGATGGATCCCTGGATACAGCAGTCTCTAGATGGTCCATCCTTTCATCACAGCTCCGAACTTTGTCTCTGTAACTCCTTCCCTGGGTGTTTTGTTCCCAATTCTAAGAAGGGGCACAGTGTCCACATTTTGGTCTTCATTCTTCTTGAGTTTCATGCGTTTAGCAAATTGTATCTTATATCTTGGGTATCCTAAGTTTTGGGCTAATATCCACTTATCAGTGAATACATATTGTGTGAGTTCCTTTGTGATTGTGTTACCTCACTCAAGATGATGCCCTCCAGGTCCATCCATTTGGCTAGGAATTTCATAAATTCATTCTTTTTAATAGCTGAGTAGTACTCCATTGTGTAAATGTACCATAATTTCTGTATCCATTCCTCTGTTGAGGGACATCTGGGTTCTTTCCAGCTTCTGGCTATTATAAATAGGGCTGCTATGAACATAGTGGAGCATATGTCCTTCTTACCGGTTGGGACATCTTCTGGATATATGCCCAGAAGAGGTATTGCTGGATCCTCCGGTAGTACTATGTCCAATTTTCTGAGGAACCGCCAGACTGATTTCCAGAGTGGTTGTCCAAGCTTGCAATCCCACCAACAATGGAGGAGTGTTCCTCTTTCTCCACATCCCCGCCAGCATCTGCTGTCACCTGAATTTTTGATCTTAGCCATTCTGACTGGTGTGAGGTGGAATCTCAGGGTTGTTTTGATTTGCATTTCCCTGATGATTAAGGATGTTGAACATTTTTTCAGGTGCTTCTCTGCCATTTGGTATTCTTCAGGTGAGAATTCTTTGTTCAATTCTGAGCCCCATTTTTTAATGGGGTTATTTGACTTTCTGGAGTCCACATTCTTGAGTTCCTTATATATATTGGATATTAGACCCTTATCTGATTTAGGATAGGTAAAGATACTTTCCCAATCTGTTGGTGGTTTTTTTGTCTTATTGATGGTGTCTTTTGCCTTGCAGAAGCTTTGCAGTTTCATGAGGTCCCACTTGTCAATTCTCGATCTTACAGCACAAGCCATTGCTGTTCTATTCAAGAATTTTTCCCCTGTGCCCATATCTTCAAGGCTTTTCCCCACTTTCTCCTCTATAAGTTTCAGTGTCTCTGGTTTTATGTGAAGTTCCTTGATCCACTTAGACTTGACCTTAGTACAAGGAGATAGGAATGGATCAATTCGCATTCTTCTACATGATAACAACCAGTTGTGCCAGCACCATTTGTTGAAAATGCTGTCTTTCTTCCACTGGATGTTTTTAGCTCCCTTGTCGAAGATCAAGTGACCATAGGTGTGTGGGTTCATTTCTGGGTCTTCAATTCTATTCCATTGGTCTATTTGTCTGTCACTATACCAGTACCATGCAGTTTTTATCACAATTGCTCTGTAGTAAAGCTTTAGGTCTGGCATGGTGATTCCACCAGAGGTTCTTTTATCCTTGAGAAGAGTTTTTGCTATCCTAGGTTTTTTGTTATTCCAGATGAATTTGCAGATTGCACTTTCTAATTCGTTGAAGAATTGATTTGGAATTTTGATGGGGATTGCATTGAATCTGTAGATTGCTTTTGGCAAGATAGCCATTTTTAAAATATTGATCCTGCCAATCCATGAGCATGGAAGATCTTTCCAACTTCTGAGATCTTCTAGAATTTCTTTCTTCAGAGACTTGAAGTTCTTATTATACAGATCTTTCACTTCCTTAGTTAGAGTCACGCCAAGATATTTTATATTATTTGTGACTATTGAGAAGGGTGTTGTTTCCCTAATTTCTTTCTCAGCCTGTTTATTCTTTGTGTAGAGAAAGGCCATTGATTTGTTTGAGTTAATTTTATATCCAGCTACTTCAACGAAGCTGTTTATCAGGTTTAGGAGTTCTCTGGTGGAATTTTTAGGGTCACTTATATATACTATCATATCATCTGCAAAAAGTGATATTTTGACTTCATCTTTTCCAATTTGTATCCCTTTGATCTCCTTTTGTTGTCGAATTGCTCTGGCTAGGACTTCCAGTACTATGTTGAATAGGTATGGAGAAAGTGGACAGCCTTGTCTAGTCCCTGATTTTAGAGGGATTGCTTCAAGCTTCTCACCATTTACTTTGATGTTGGCTACTGGTTTGCTGTATATTGCTTTTATCATGTTTAGGTATGGGCCTTGAATTCCTGATCTTTCCAAGACTTTTATCATGAATGGGTGTTGGATCTTGTCAAATGCTTTTTCTGCATCTAACGAGATGACCATGTGGTTTTTGTCTTTGAGTTTGTTTATATACTGGATTACGTTGATGGATTTCCGTATATTGAACCATCCCTGCATCCCTGGGATGAAACCTACTTGGTCAGGATGGATGATTGTTTTGATGTGTTCTTGGATTCGGTTAGCAAGAACTTTATTGAGGATTTTTGCATCAATATTCATAAGGGATATTGGTCTGAAGTTTTCTATCTTTGTTGGGTCCTTTTGTGGTTTAGGTATCAGAGTAATTGTGGCTTCATAGAATGAGTTGGGTAGAGTACCTTCTGTTTCTATTTTGTGGAATAGTTTGTGAAGAACTGGGATTAGATCTTCTTTGAAGGTCTGATAGAACTCTGCACTAAACCCATCTGGTCCTGGGCTTTTTTTGGTTGGGAGACTATTAATGACTGCTTCTATTTCTTTGGGGGATATAGGGTTGTTTAGATCATTAACCTGATCTTGGTTCAACTTTGGTACCTGGTATCTGTCTAGGAACTTCTCCATTTCATCCAGGTTCTCCAGTTTTGTTGAGTATAGCCTTTGGTAGAAGGATCTGATGGTGTTTTGGATGTCTTCAGGATCTGTTGTTATGTCTCCTTTTTCATTTCTGATTTTGTTAATTAGAATACTTTCCCTGTGCCCTCTAGTTAGTCTGGCTAAGGGTTTATCTATTTTGTTGATTTTCTCAAAGAACCAGCTCCTTGATTGGTTGATTCTTTGAATAGTTCTTCTTGTTTCCACTTGGTTGATTTCGCCCCTGAGTTTGATTATTTCCTGCCGTCTACTCCTCTTGGGTGAATTTGCTTCCTTTTGTTCTAGTGCTTTTAGGTGTGTTGTCAAGCTGCTAATGTGTGCTCTTTCTAGTTTCTTTTTGGAGGCACTCAGAGCTATGAGTTTTCCTCTTAGAAATGCTTTCATTGCGTCCCATAAGTTTGGGTATGTTGTGGCCTCATTTTCATTGAACTCTAAAAAGTCCTTGATTTCTTTCTTTATTCCTTCCTTGACCAACGTATCATTGAGAAGAGTGTTGTTCAGTTTCCACGTGAATGTTGGCTTTCTATTATTTATTTTGTTATTGATGATCAGCCTTAGTCCATGGTGATCTGATAGGATGCATGGGACAATTTCAATGTTTTTGTATCTGTTGAGTCCTGTTTTGTGCCCAATTACGTGGTCAATTTTGGAGAAGGTACCATGAGGTGCTGAGAAGAAGGTGTATCTTTTTGTTTTAGGGTAAAATGTTCTGTAGATATCTGCCAGATCCATTTGATCCATAACTTCTGTTAGTTTCACTGTGTCCCTGTTTAGTTTCTGTTTCCATGATCTGTCCATTGGTGAAAGTGGTGTGTTGAAGTCTCCCACTATTATTGTATGAGGTGCAATGTGTGCTTTGAGATTTACTAAAGTTTCTTTAATGAATGAGGCTGCCTTTGTATTTGGAGCATAGATATTCAGGATTGATAGTTCCTCTTGGAGGATTTTACCTTTGATGAGTATGAAGTGTCCCTCCCTGTCTTTTTTGATGACTTTGGGTTGGAAGTCAATCTTATCAGATATTAGAATGGCTACTCCAGCTTGTTTCTTCATACCATTTGCTTGGAAAATTGTTTTCCAGCCTTTCATTCTGAGGTAGTGTCTATCTTTTTCTCTGAGATGAGTTTCTTGTAAGCAGCAAAATGTTGGGTCTTGTTTGTGTAGCCAGTTTGTTAGTCTATGTCTTTTTATCGGGGAGTTGAGTCCATTGATATTAAGAGATATTAAGGAAAAGTAATTGTTGTTTCCTCTTATTTTTGTTGTTAAAGTTGGCATTCTGTTCTTGTGGCTGTCTTCTTTTAGGTTTGTTGAGGGATTACCTTCTTGTCGTTTCTAGGGCGTGGTTCCTGTCCTTGTATTGGTTTTTTCTGTTATTATCCTTTGAAGGGCTGGATTCGTGGAGAGATAATGTGTGAATTTGGTTTTGTCGTGGAATACTTTGGTTTCTCCATCTATGTTAATTGAGAGTTTGGCTGGGTATAGTAGCCTGGGCTGGAATTTGTGTTCTTTTAGTGTCTGTATAACATCTGTCCAGGATCTTCTGGCTTTCATAGTCTCTGGTGAAAAATCTGGTGTAATTCTGATAGGCTTGCCTTTATATGTTACTTGGCCTTTTTCTCTTACTGCTTTTAGTATTCTATCTCTATTTAGTGCATTTGTTGTTCTGATTATTATGTGTTGGGAGGTATTTCTTTTCTGGTCCAGCCTATTTGGAGTTCTGTAGGCTTCTTGTATGTTCATGGGCATCTCTTTCTTTAGATTTGGGAAGTTTTCTTCTATAATTTTGTTGAAGATGTTTGCTGGTCCTTTGAGTTGAAAATCTTCATTCTCATCCACTCCTATTATCTGTAGGTTTGGTCTTCTCATTGTGTCCTGTATTTCCTGGATGTTTTGAGTTAGGATCTTTTTGCATTTTCCATTTTCCTTGATTGTTGTGCCGATGTTCTGTATGGAATCTTCTGCACCTGAGATTCTCTCTTCCATCTCTTGTATTCTGTTGCTGATGCTTGCATCTATGGTTCCAGATTTCTTTCCTAGGGTTTCTATCTCCAGTGTTGCCTCATTTTGGGTTTTCTTTATTGTGTCTACTTCCCTTTTTAGGTCTAGTATGGTTTTGTTCATTTCCATCATCTGATTGGATGTGTTTTCCTGTTTCTCTTTAAGGACTTCTACCAGTTTGGTTGTGTTTTCCTGTTTTTCTTTAAGGACTTGTAACTCTTTAGCCATGTTCTCCTGTAGTTCTTTAAAGTCCTTCTTGATGTCCTCTACCATCATCATGAGATATGCTTTTAAATCCAGGTCTAGTTTTTCAGGTGTGTTGGGGTGCCCTGGACTGGGCGAAGTGGGAGTGCTGGGTCCTGATGATGGTGAGTGGTCTTGGTTTCTGTTAGTAAGATTCTTACCTTTACCTCTCGCCATCTGGTAATCTCTGGAGTTGTTATAGTTGTCTCTGTTCAGAGGTTGTTCTTCTGGTGATTCTGAGTATCCTCTGTCAGCAGACCTGGGAGACAGGCTCTCTCCTCTGAGTTTCAGTGGTTAGAGCACTCCCTGCTGACAAGCTTTCCTCTTAAAGGGAAGGTGTACAGATATCTGGCGTTTGGACCTCCTCCTGGCCGAAGAAGAAGGCGGAAAACAGGACCTTTCCCAGATGCTGTGTTGCTTTGGCAGGTCACAGAAGCTGTAGGCTTCTGTGGTGCACACTCTCAGCTGTGCAGACTAAGTTCCTAAGTTCAGTGGAGTCCTGGATCCAAGATGTGCTACCTGCTCCTGAGGCAGAGGGCTCCTGTGCAGGGCAGACCAATGTCTTCCAGCTAGGAGGGTGCCGGATGTCTGTGGCCCTAAAAGGGTGCTGACTCAGCGGCTCTGTGGCTCTAGCCTGTCCCAGAAGCTGTATGCCTCTGTGGTCCTCAGTCTTACCTGTACAGACTAAGTTCGGCGGAGTCCCGGAGCCAAGATGGCGCTCCCTGCAGGGCAGGTCACTGTCCTCCGGCTGGGAGGGTGCCGGATGTCTGCGGCCCCAAAAGGGTGCTGCCTCAGCGGCTCTGTGGCTCCCGCCTGTCCCAGAAGCTGTCTGCCTCTGTGGTCCTCACTCTGACCTGTACAGACTAAGTTCGGCGGAGTCCCGGAGCCAAGATGGCGCTCCCTGCAGGGCAGGTCACTGTCCTCCGCTGCGTGTGTGTGTGTGTGTGTGTGTGTGTGTGTGTGTGTGTGTGTGTGTATTTGAGCATTTGAAAAATTCTGTTGCCAGTGTGACCTAGATTAAAGCTGCTTAACCTCTCCAACCCTCAAGCCCTAGCCCAGCCAACATATTTGGTACAATTATTCTTCCTCATAGTAGTTGAGAGCACTCTCAAGATCCTTAAAATATAGAAATGCCTAGTCATAACCAAGTTTATAGGAGGTCTTGGGTTTCAATTTTTCCACTTTCTTTGAGGGACTAAGATATGTGGTCATAGCGTCTAATGGGAAAACCTGGTCGTATTGTTAAAATAATAAAATTAAATTTCAATGTCAATGAGCCCTGTAAATTCAAAGAGACATTTTCAAAGGGGAACATGGATTTTTCCATGAGGTTATTCTTCTTGGAAATAGCATCATCTGCAGTGATGGCTTTGCCTTGCTCCCTGCCAGGAGGGTAGGAGAGAGAGACAAACACAGATGAGTGTTCTCAGTGCAGAGTCATGTCCCTGATGTCAGACCTGTTGTAGTCATGGCACCAAAGATGACCTGTTGGGAAAAAAACTCTGGTTTCCCAAAGGGCCCAGCAAAGCTCCTAGCTCCCATTCTTGTTGTAATCTGCTACCCAGGTGCATCAAAGGCAAAGAGATGATCCCCTCCTAACAGCTATGGCTGACCATGAGTATATCCCAAGCATTTCCTAAAATT
Source organism: Mus caroli (assembly GCF_978045245.1). Classification (NCBI taxonomy): domain Eukaryota; kingdom Metazoa; phylum Chordata; class Mammalia; order Rodentia; family Muridae; genus Mus; species Mus caroli. The sequence continues at coordinate 62,563,476 of NW_028227264.1, forward strand.
ACTCTTTTAGTAAAGTTAGGGTCTTCAACATGTACTCAAATTATGTGGCTTGGCTAATGCTGTAAAGCTGATTGACACTTTTTAAGAAACCCATTTGACATGTGACAGGCCAAGAGTATCAGAGGGTTTCATTATATTATTCAGGGCCTTTGCTATAAATATTCAAAGAGAAGTGTCTAGGAGAGATTAAACTTCTGATAAGTATTCAATAGGACAGAGAATAAAAATTAACCTTTTGTATAAAAGATTAACCTTTTGTATATGATAAAATTTTAATATGCAGTATAAAATTGGTAGCAAAGGCATTTACATATGGCAGAAGTATAGGGTGAATTTGTGCAACAAAATGACTATATGGACTCTAAGTTATATTAAAAAGTATAAAAGATTAAGGAATCTTACTACTTAAAGTGACATAAAAGAAATAAAAGGTAGCTAACAAAAATATTACTTCAACTGGAAAGAAATCTTTCTTTCTAGTAGAAATTAAAACAAAAATGTAGTTTTCATAATATAACTATTCTTATTTTTTTCTAAAGTTCTTTAAGTATTATAGCTTTTTGGATTTTTAAGAGGGCACACTTTTGTTCATGGTGTATTGGACATTAATAATCCTAAAATTTTGAACTTGGTGAAGAAAACCGAAACCTAAGTTTTCGACAATTCTTTTCCTATAAATTGATTAATTGACTCCTTCTTTCAGCACTAGCAGAGCAAAACAGCAGTTGCAAAACCTCTGTTTCCTCAAAATGTGTTTCCCAATAGAAAGAGTAAGAAAAACAATATACCAGGCTGATGAATAGAACTAGTTATATGTAGTTGTGAGATGTATAGTGGTGGATGGTTTTAAAATGAGTGTTATTGGAGCCATACTCATTTCAGAGTAGACAGGAGAGAACTCTGGATGAGTCTGGGGAAGACTTGAACCATGGAGTGTTACACAGTGGGAACAGTATGTTCTGACATGGAAGAGACACATAAGGGAAGCTGCATGTTTGGAGATTGATGGTTACGATGAAAGAGAGGGGGAGTCTGCATCTCTGTAAGGACACGGTCAACTACTCAGAAAGAAAGCAAGTCTTTACAGGGCATTGGGCCAAGAATCAGCATCACCTTGCCCTTCACTAGAAGCATTCTTGCTACTGTGTTGAGGACCAGTTGATATAAATAAGTATGGACACACTGAAACCCAATAGGAAACTACTGTGGTTATTGGAGAGAGATATAGAGTGTGATCTTGGTAGTAATGGAAGAGGTGAGAATTTATGATCTAGAAATATTCTCTTATGGCTTAATATTACCTTATAATATAAGTAATAAGAGAGAAATGGGAAGTGGAGGGAGGGAGAGAGACAGGGGAAGTAGGAATGGGAAAAGGAAGAGGAGGAGGAGGAGGTGGAGGAGGAAGAGGAGGAGGAGGAGACAAGAATATAACTGGAAAAAATAAAGTAGCCATTTTTTGATATGGAAAGTTATCATTTGCTTTCATAGAATTTAGCCTGGAATCTGCTAATTTTGAAGTATTCATCCAAATGGAAATATTTACAAGTAAAATTCTCTCTCATATATATCATATTCCAATCATTTATTAAGGTAAATGTCTCTAATAAAGACAAAGCCATAAAGATCTGTGAGTTCTTCTAGGTCATATATGTCAACTAAGTTTGAAAGTGATCTGAAGATGAAGGCTTTCCATTATTTACAAGCTGGGAATGGCTGAAACCTACAAGGGAGACTATTGTGTAGCTGGTTACATAGGAGGCAGAAAAAGTAACCAAGTCAGACTGTTTCAAGGAGTAGGTAGTAATAGGCTGACAAATGCTGCTGATAGGCGTATGTCCTCGATTGAAATATACCTCACAAAAAGCATTCTGAAGTCTCAGCTCCAAGTATGTCAGTATGTGTATGTGTGTGTGTTGGGGGGGTTGTCTAAAGAAAGCAGTAGAACTAATGCTGAGTAAGGTGGAACCCTAATCTAACATGACTGACATTTCTATAATAAACTGGTGGCAGCAGAGACAGGCAGATTGACATGACAGAAGGAAAGGAGAGATTGAATTCTTCACTTTGCAGCCAAAGTATGCTCCGGTAGAGGCTGTTGGAAGGTTACAGAAGCTAGGAAGAGGCAGATGTGTAACAGTGGGATCATAGTCTTCTGGTCCTCTCTCTGTCTGTGGTTTGCTGTCATAGCAACACCCCCACCCCCAAAATAAAAGAGATATAGCAGCTGAATGAAGCATATAGGTGACAGGCACAGTGATAATTTTTTTTTAGACTAGATTTTTGAAGCTGTGTGAATTTTTCACAAATTAATTCCAGAGTTGATGTAACTCTCCTAAATGTTGATTCAACTGCTTAACATTTCACTAAGAAATACAAGACATGCTGTGGCAGTTAAATCTTTCCCTTTCCTGTTGGTATCTCAGAGAACATTTACCTTTCTGGCAAACTCTCAGTGATTTTATGCTAATCTCTCTGGTGATAAAGGTTGCATCAATACTTGTCCTTCAGGTAATAAAAGTTTACCCCATCCAGCAGTAGCCATCAGTGTGTATATAGATTTCATTCTGGTGTACTTATCAAAACCTCAGACATGATGGGATATCATTATCCATGCAGGCTCAGTTCTGTATTATGGAATTATTTTTAAGTGATGATATAAATGTTTTAAGAGGATTAAAAAATAAACGCCATTAAACTCTTAAATTGGTAGAATTTAAAATGATATGTTCTATCTAGGCTATCTAGGCTGCTCCAGTTATTGAATATGAGAAATTATACATATATGTATAGACCTATAATGATTTAGTTTGTGTGTGAATAATTTATTGTCTTACGGTAAAGGAAGTACCATGCAGAATATTTACCAAATTCTAATGAAAATAACCTAGGAATTCCTGAATCTACTAGAAGTATTGGTTGTACCATACCTTGGAAGCATGAATTAAAGATGCAGAAATGCCTGACTTCAAAACACTTGTATATGTATTTGTGTGTATAAACATTTATTAATTTGTGTGTATGTATGTTATGCATGTGTGTGTCTATATGCATATATATTTACTAATGTGTGTATATGTATGTTGTGTATTTGTGTGTGTGTGAATATACATGTGGAAATGGAGCAATTTGCAGAACCTGGTATTTTTCTCTTCTTTCCATTGTAATGGTCCCAGGTATCGAATTCAAGTGTTGTTACCCATTGAGTAGTTTCCCTGGCCCAGGACTTGCATCTTAATGTTCAGTAGACAGTAAATTAATAAATGAGTATGCTATACTGATAAATGCTTCGCAGAAAGAAAAGAACAGGCTTGACTTGAAGATTGATTTTGAAGTTCCAATAAGGCTAGCAATGTTTGATTACAAAGCTGAAAGGGTTAAACAATCATAATTGTAGTTACTTGAGGGAAATACTTCCTGGTTAGAAAGAACAGTAAGTGCATATGCCATGCATATGGAAAGGGATAGCCAGAATTATTGACATAGAAGAAACAAAGGGGAGCAAAAGGAATGATGGGTTCAAATAGGAGGCACCCTTTGGAGCTTTGTAGGCCATTGTTACAACCTTATCTTTTACTCTGTATGAAAGGGAGAGACCTCAACATGTTGGAGCAAATGAGTAACTTCGTTGGTGCTTATTTAGTGAACTGACAACATTGTCAAGTAGGATTAAATTTCTATGGCATGGATGACTCCAGAAAAAGGCCAGACTCAAGGCTTCTATGGCAATCAGGTCAGACTGGAGAATGATTACAGGGAGGAGAAAGGTTCACTGCATGCTGGAACTACTTTGAAGCACAATTGTCAAGCAATGTTGGGTTACACAAATGTTGGATATGCACAAATCAAGAAGAGGGAAACTGGCTTCAAAGGTTTTCTCCTTTTTTATGTATAAACAAATGGCTTTAATATATAATGAATGAATAAATAGCTTTATTTATTCATTTTGATAATAATTTTTGCCTCTTTCAATTCCTCCTAGATGGTCTTTACATAACTTTATGTTCTCATTCTCTCTCTCTCTCTCTCTCTCTCTCTCTCTCTCTCTCTCTCTCTCTCAAAAACAATCAATCAAACAAACAAACACAAATACCCAAAATCAAAACAGCAGCAAACCAAACTGAAATTCATATCAGGCAAGCAAAAGTTAAAACCAAACCAAATAAAAAACAAAACAAAAATAACAACAGTAAACCCAATAAAACAAAACAAGGAACAACAAATGCGCCCAGAAAACATGGAGTCTGTTTTGTGTTGAGCAGCTGCTGCCCTGGAATTTTGTTGATGCTCCTTTAGAGAAAACTCATTTTCTACCTCCTACTCAGGAACAATTACAAACAGGTTCTTGTTTAGTAGAGGGAAATAGTGCCTTTGTCTTCTTCTCAGTGCTATGATTATGTATGGATTGATCTTGGGCACCTGTTGCATGTGCTGGCACAGTCTCTGTAAGTTCATATTGGCTTCAAAGTGTTTGCATTAGCATATGGAACCCAACAGTGGCCACTCATTCAAACAGGAGGATGGAAAGACAGGCCTCTTTGATGAAGAGAATCATGAATTTATTTAAATTTTCTGTTGGATTCAAATCTCTGTGTAGAGTTGGCATTCCCAAGTACAGAGTTTGGTCCAGACATAGAGATTTGAAAGTTAATTAAAGTGTTGTTTATGATTAACAGCTGAAAGCAAGGCATCTGGAAGCAATCTAATATTGTCTTCATTAGTACAATACAATACATAGTTTATAACATTAACTTATAATACTACAGCTTATAATATTAGATTATACTCTAGAGGTTCTAGTCTACAATTGATTAGCCTCACTGATTCAGGACTGTGGCATAGTCCTTCATCTTGGTTGGGATGTGTGTTGGAGCGACATCACTTACCTCATTAGCCAGGAAGCCATGTTGGGGGAGCATGCTAGCACTCCATCATCCTTTTGGCAGATGTATTAGTTACTTTGTTGTTGCTGTTGTTGCTCTGATGAAATATCATGAATATAATCAATCTATTGAAAAAAGAGTTTATTTTGGCTTATGGTTCTAAAAGGTTAGAGTCTGAAGTTGTGTGGAAGGCATCACAGCAGATTACAGAGGCTGGAAGTTGACTGGTGACAATTGTACCCATACAGAAGAAGCAGAGGGTCAGGAAGTAGGGAAAAGTCTATGAAATTTCAAAGTCTTTCTCCATATTTCCTCCATCATGGCTGCACTTCCTCTACAACCACCCATTACAGCAATACCAATGGTACACCCAGAGTGAACATATGTAAGCCTGTGGATCAATTTTTCTCGTTCAAACCACAACTGAGGATACAGGGCACAACCTTTGTGATCTAAACCCTTCCCACAATGATGTTCTTCAATGGTTGCAGGGCCTCTAAATAGCACCAACCCTTTAGTGTGTAGGCCTTTATGGGCATTTGAGACCTAATATGCCAGAGGATGAAGAGGAATCCAGAAAAGCACAAATTAGAACCTGATATACACCCAGAGGTATGGGGATGACTATGTTAGTGATCAATGCAGCTATGTACTTTTACCATAATTATATCACTTGAGAGCCACAATCCATTTATAGAAAAACATATAGGTGGTATCTATGTCACTCGAAGGTCTCACAACAAGTAGAATCACAAATATAAAAAAGGAGAAAAGAAATGGGCACATACATAGTCTTTATTGGTGGTTGATTTTATTTGGTTCTGATTTTCGAATGGTCTTGCTTTCTAACCTTGGGTACTGAGACAAAATGCCTGACAGGCAACAACTGAAAGGAGAAAGAGTTGAACTTGGTTTGTGGTTTGAGAGGCATAATGCATCCTGTGAGGGAAGGCATGGGGGCATCAAGACCATCTTTTGTCTGGCATGACAGGAGATGGGCTGTGTCTTGGTAGATTAAGATGCTGATTTTCTCCTTTGACATTTGGGAAGGTGACACACTCAGCGAAGCTCTAAGTACCCCAGTTAATCCTCTCTATGATTGCTCTCACATATACACCCAAATCTCGGCCTCACTAATGCCTTGGATATTTTCCAATCCAATCAAACTGACAGTAGAGACTAAATAGGACTATTATCTAATCTATGGTTTATGTGTTCTGTCATTTTTTTTTTTTTTCAGACAAAAGCCCGGAGGCCAGCAGAATTTGCTCTATCAAGCATGTATAGTTTTTAAGGTAGAGCTAAATCTACACAGTTAAGTCTGGCATTTTCTCCCATTCTAAGTATCATTGCTGCTCCATACTACCCTACCTCTTAGCAAAGAGAAAAGTAGTAGTTTAACTATTTCATAGGCAACATTGAACAGAATAATAAAATCTGCAGTAACTATTTTATAGAATATGAAAGTTCTTCATGTGGCTATTTCTTATATTGTACTTAATAAAAGCCAATGTCATAAAAATGGACTATGGTTCATGTCATAAAAGTGACCCTCATGAACTAATTTTGAATAATTTTATATGTATTTTATGTTCTCTTTGTAGAGCCATTTTGTTCTAAAGCATATCTGAGAAAATCTATTGGCCACTGATTTTGTTTTTCACATGGCTAAGTCTCATGACCTTGCCTTGCTAACCCCATAATGGAAACTATTTAAAGGTTGTCTCTAAGAACTATGGACTTCTCCACTACTTTTTTTTTGGCTGTAGTTTATGACATATAACAAGGTAAGCGATCCCAAATGGTTGTTTAATCAATGAACCATCAATTAAAAATGAATCAAATAGCATTTGTGGGTGATCCAAAAGGAATATCAGACTATACATTTATGATAATAATTAGAAAAATAGGTGAGCTAGAGAGATGCCTCAGTGGTTAAGAGCACTGACTACTCTTCCGAAGGTCCTGAGTTCAAATCCCAGCAACCCACATGGTGGCTCACAACCATCTGTAATGAGATCTGACGCCTTCTCCTGGTGTATCTAAAAACAGTGACAGTGTACTTACATATAATAATAAATAAATCTTTTTTAAAAAATCTTTAAAAAATAATTAGGAAAAAAGGAATAGCATTCTCTCTGCATTCGAGCCTGTGATTACTTACCAGGTATTTAAATATAGCAGTTAGCTTTTTCATTTCTGTGTAGAACAGTCCCAAAAAAAAACAACGTATGAAAGCAGTTTATTCTGGCTTGTGACATAGGGAAGCTAAGTCTATCATGGATTTCAGCAAAAGAATTTTTGGAGGATACAAACATCCAGACCATAGCACCTGGTTGCCATACTTTTTAAATGGCCTTGTAGATACACATTTAAACAGCCACAATTTTCTGCCCAAGAACAATGAGAAAATATAGTGGAAGCCAAAATCTCACCTACCAAATTAGCAAACAATTTCATCTTTTCATCCATCTTTTGTATTGGTGCCTTCTGTACTCTTTACAGGTGTCATGTACCAGCTCCAGTATGTGCCCTGCCCTCAGTAGGTACACCCTGTGGAACTCCATATACTATCCTGCACCAAGAGTTTCTGGAGCATTGTATAGTTGCCTAAACTTGAAATTCATATGTATTTTCCATTAATTTCTGTAATGTTTTTGTCTCCCTAACTAGAACACAAATTCCATGGAGAGTAAAAAATTGTTTTATTCAATAAAATAGCCCCACTTATTAGAAGTATATAGAGCTCATTGTACATAGACAATAAAGATTTTGTTGGGGGGGTGGTTATTATATGTGAGCTAAGGAGACAGTGAAGAGTGAAAAGATTTGGTTATGTTTTGTCACTTCTGTTCTTTCCCAGTGTATTATCCATTTGGGTACATATATCCTCAGATGCCTGAACTGTGGCTGACCCTCTGACTTTACCTAAAATGGACATCTAACATGAAAATTTTGCTTCTCTCTGTATGCAGTTTTCGCTGAAGAAGAACGTGTCTCTGATGAGTCAGGAAGATTAGTTTTCTTCTCAAAATAAGATTAATGTTTAGTGACATGATTTTGATTACCATATGCCTTACATTTCTATTTAACTTTCCAAATTTCCCTTTCAGCCACAATTTCTCACAGAAGCAAAATTTTGGAGTTGGGATAGCGTCTTGGAAGTCACCCAAGGTCTGATTTTACAAATGAGGAAATAGAGGGTTGTGCAAGACAGGCAAGTGGAGGGAGGGAGTGACGGAGGAAGGGAGGGGTTAAGGGAAGGACGAGAAACTGTTCTGATCTCCATTATCCTTGTTCTCCCCAAGCTGCAAGTTATGAAAAGAAAAGGCAGCTTTCCCCTATTTTATGCTTTCTTATTCAAAACTTGCATACATGCTTATACTGTACTGTACTGATACCAAACTCCCACTCCCTCCAGTTTCCACTACCCCCACACATCACTCTTTTAACTTCATGTTCCTTTTAAAAATAACCCACTGAGGCCAGTTAGCATGCATGTATGAATTGGAAGGGAGTTCATCTACTGGGGCAGAGAATGGGCAGCCTACAAGCAGTCATACCCCCCAAAGAAGAGTGCCCACCCAGTGTTTAATCAGCAAATGATTGATCAGAAGGGACACACACTTTTGTGAGGAGTGTCCCCACCCTTATCTCCCTGGTATTTCACACATTCACACAACCAGGATGTATGATTGCATTTGCTTCCAAGAAGTGAAAAAAAAAAAAAAAAAAAGGAAGAAGAAAGGGAGACAAGGTTTTGAGTGAAAACATTTCATCTATAATGCTACAATGGACTCTTTTTCTTTCCAAACCATTAATAACCAGGTTCTAATTACATATCTTTTCCATATGGAAGTTTTGTAATGATTTGTCAGAGAGAGAGAGAGAGAGAGAGAGAGAGAGAGAGAGAGAGAGAGAGAGAGAGAGAAAGAGAATGATGTAATTTCCAGGAACCAATATTGTGGAAGTTCGAAATATGGTGATTAATATGAAATAGATTTGTGAGAAATGGAGCAACACAGCTCTTGCAGAAGATAAATCAGGAAGAGAAACCACTATTATTGGCCTAAAATATAATTACTTTATGTTATTGAGTATGTATCATGGTCATGCTCTTGAAGAAAGGGGCTTCTTTTTAAAAATATTAGCATCTTCCCTTGGGGAAGGCCAACCACCTCTTCTGAGTTGCCCACAGTATTGAGGCTTCGTGGGCTTTTCTCTGTTTACTTTGGCATGCCCACTGTGGTCCTTGTTCAGCTCATATTTGAGTACTCAGGTTGATGACTTTATGGGTGTAGATTTTGACATTCCTAGAAGACACAGTGTCACAGCTGATTCCCTGTCTCTCTATAACTTACAGTTTCCTGCCCCTCTTCTGCAATATCCCCAGAGCCTTAGATTTGTGCGTTTTGTAGATGTGACTACAACTTGGCATTTTCATTGACAGTAGTTTTCTCTAGTGGTCTCCTTCTGTTGCAGAGAGATGTTTTTAGTACAAGGGGTCAAAACTACATTTAGCTATTGGTAGAGTGATACTTTTAAGGATTGTTGGTTTGATAAATTAGTGGTTGTAAATTCTCTTCCAACAACCAGAATTCTCTAGCACTAACTAGTTAGGTAGGTTTCCAACACCAGGCATGGTTTTCCTCTTATTGAGTAGACATTAAGTCAAATTAGAGAGCTGTTAGTTACCACCAAGACAGGTGTGTTAGTACGGCATGCTTAGGGTTATCATGCTATGCTGGGCATTGTTGTGGTTCATAGGTTTTACAACCAGGTAGGACTATTGGCCACTTGACTGCCTTGAAATCTTGTATGGTACCTTTTCTCCCATGAAAGCTTTTCCTTAGGAAGAGGGCATTCAGGTCAGTTGAAGCTCAGACGTCTCTTGGTTCTGTTTCTTAAGGGCACGGCATCTTCAGCAACCAGGATTTACTATCCTCTTCTGGGGGATAAGCAAAGGCAACAGCAATAGACTGTATACTTTGGGAGTCCTTGGGACTGCCAGCAACTCTAAAGAGAGCTTTTTGTCTAGTAGTGGCAATTGGTTGCCCAGTGACAAATGGTCAGTTCTGAAAACATCCATACAAATGACATTATATAGACAGAACAGATTATATCTTGGAATATATATGTATAGTCATATATGCAATAATAACATATAATTATAGTTGTATATGCAATAGCAATTAGTGAAAAAAGATGCAATAATAATATATAAGTATAGTTGTATATGCAATAGCAATTAGTGAAAAAAAAAAAAGAGGCTATATTATTGCTTGCAATCCTGACCAAAACCCTTGGAGGAGAAGGCACAGAGTCAACAGCACAGACTTCAGGAGTTGGGCAAGTCACAAAAGCAAACTCATTTAATATAAGAATTGGGCAAACCTTTGTACCCTCCACTCGGGCCCCATTGGCTCATGACTACTTGCTCCATGTAGTTGGCACCATCTGATTGGTTGTTCTGGTCATGTGCTCTGTCCGCATTTGTCTCTGGGTGTCAGGCAGACTTTAGGGTTTAGCAGGCACAGAAGCTACTGTTGTACATGTGTGGGCCACTGTGAGCCACCAGTCAGAATTTGCTGACTCATTCCTCCTTTATCACACAGTTAGAGGAGAGCAGGTAATTTATATGTGAGGGCTAGAAGAGTGGAAAGGGAAATGAGAAAAACTGTAAATATGTTATAATCTCAAAAATAAAATATTCAAATAAATATGAATTTTTATAAACTATTGGTTTTGATATATTTTCATACCTGTAAATATTGTCATTTAATCATATCCAATTGACTGAGACCTTCATTTCCTCATCTCACTCTCTACTTTTCTTCTTGTTTTCTAGTATTCTTCCTTATAGAATTATATCTCCTCTAAAAAACCATCTATATTTCACATATACATAGAACATGAAATAAATGTCAGTCTGGCTCATTTCACTAAATGTAATATTGTCCAGTCTACATTCCTGGAAGCAACATTATTTTGGCCTTTTTTTTTAGGCTGGATAATCATACTCTATTGTACATGTGAAGGTACATACATACACACACACACACACACACACACACACACACACACACATTTGTGTATATATATACATATATGTCATATATGTACATATAATCTCAAGGTTATGCACATGCCCTACACACACATCACACACACACACACACACACACACACACACACACACACACACATATCCTCATAACATACACATTCACTTGCATTATGTGACTTCTGATCTATGCTTATCTTTCTGCACATATCCTTGCCAATGCTTGTTTTCTTCATAGTGATCATTATGACCGGGTGAAGTAGAATCTCAATATAGCTTTGATTTGCATTTACCTGATGACTAAGGATGTTAAACACTTTGTCATGTGTTTAGTCATTTGTAGTTCCTGTGAGAAGTGTCAGTCAAGTTCATTTGCTCATTTCTTGGTTTTATTTTGTGTTTTATAGATAAGATCTTGAGTTCTTTACATATAATGGATATTAATCTCTGTCAAAGGAACAGATGCAAAGATTTTCTTTGCTGTTTCTCTCATAGTTGCTTCCTTTGTTGATGGTTTTAGTTGTGGCATTCTCTTTGAAATAATCAGATAAACCAAAACAAAGATCCAGCCCATTAAACAACTAGAAAAGGGAAGTAGGCAAGCTGATATAATTTTGAGAAGCAGAAAAAAAAATTCGCTATGGTAGAGTCAAATCTCAAAATCTAGAAATATTAATCTTTTCAATAAAGATGATATTTATGTCACAGCTAAAATTGCCAAATAAATCCAGACTCCTCTTGGCATAAGACTTGGGAAGCGTTTTCTTTACATCTTTCCATGTGGCTCCCTCATGCTCTTCTCTGAAGGAAAAAAAAAACAACAAAAAAAACCTATCTCATTAAAACTGGCCCTGTCCCATAGGCACTAATCTCAGCAGAAGGAATAGTAATAGCATTTCTCCCTTGAGGTTTTTGCATAAACCCTCAATGTAATGAAGGATTGCAGAAGAATTTTAGATTATCTATTAATATATCCAAAACACTATTTTTCTTCAGGAAATAGTTTTTGCATTGTCCAAAGTCGATTGCCTTGGGCTTGGAAGGTGTTAACTTGCAAGCTCAAAAGGATTTTCTCCATTTCCCTTCCCATCTCCATCTGAATTCAAGGCCCCTGAAGCAATCGAATGCCTGGTCTACCACTCTTGGCATCTCATTTCGATCTATTATGTCCAAATATCATTATACTATGTATCTAAATGCTTTCTGTGTTTGCCAACATTCTGAGGAATAAAAAAACATTAATATTTACTATGGGCTGACAAAATGGCAGGTCTTCAGTGTCAGAGTGGCCTCTAAGCTTCCTGGGTTCTGCCCTGCCGTCTCTACACTTGGGTCTCAACCCTGACCCCCAAACACCTCGTAGGTCCCCACTGTTCGTCACAGTAGCCAGAGCAACAGCAGCCATTGATTCTTGATGAAATCTGCCTCCAGGAAGCTACTGTGTGTTTATTTTGTTCCCGCTCCATAAAGTTACATAATATTAACCATAACCCTCTCTTAATTACTAAGTCTTTGCCAAGTGTTTATGTACTGAAGCAGTATGTAGACAGGGCAGCATTGGTATCAATGGCATTTATTCAGAAATGTCTGCACTGCCTTACATATGGCTGTATATGTTTTATCTGGCACCGAGGGTATATATGAAATGCTGATTTTCCACATCCTTGCCAATGAGTATATTTCATCGTTGTTAACCACCCTACCCGGTGAGAAGTAACTTCTACTTGTGGTTATTGGCATTCCACTGCTGATCATATGATGTTAAATAATTTTCACCAATGTGTGGTCATTCTTAGGTCTTTCGGAAGCCTACTCACATTCTTTCTCATGTTTCAGTCAGGTTATTTTCTGTCTGTTGAGTTGTTCCTGTGCACTGGCCATTAACTTCTTACCACACATGTGCTTTCAAGTGTTTCCTCCGTTCTAGTTTGTGGCTCCATGTTGTTGATTTCTCCCTTGACTGTACAGGAGCATCTTTCATTCAATGTTCTCTTTATTTTAGTTTCTGGTACTTTGGAAGTCACAGCTAGTCATCATTACAAGGCCTCTCCTCTTGCTACTAGACTGATGTTTAATGGATGGACTTCCGGAATATTAGATGTTAGCTCATTTGGAGTGGTGCTTGTATGTGATATAATATGAAGCTGAATTCTCTTCTTCTGCATATTGATCTCAACATTATTTATAAATAAAAGTCAAAGGCAACCATAATGTGTGAGTTTATTTATGAGTTCCCTCTTCTACAATATCTATATTTCTGTTTTAACTGCCATGCTGTGCTTTTAGGTTAGCTTGGTAATATATTTTGAGAGTATAATGCCTCCAGCTCTGTACTTTTCATTCAAGACTGATTTGACTAATTAGGTGGGTTTTTTTTTAAAGCATATACAAATGTTATTTTTTTTTTTTGTCTGCTACTGGAAAAGTGACATTGGAATTTAATGGTGATAACATTGAGTCTGTATATAATTTATGGTTGTGAGAAATATATAATATTATACTGTCATTCTTTTGGTTCATAAGCACTTCATATCTTCCCATATATATTTTATAAGATTCTATTTTTAAACATTTTATTTTATTTTTAACTAACTTGGAGGCCAGATGATGGCATCGAATCCCCTATATCTGGATATACAGGCAGTTCCAATGTAGGTTCTGTACAACCTGGGTCCTATGCAAGAGGACCTATGTACATTCACCCACTGATATATCTATCCTGACTTTATTCTATATTTTATTTCTTACATGAATGCTTCACATTTTTATATTTTCCCTTTTGATAGAAGTCATTCCTAAGTGTTTAACTACTTTAGTACTGACTGTAGAATAGATATTACTTTATATTTTGGCTAACTTATTGCTAAAGTAATTAGTATAATAGTTGCTAATAATAGTAATATTGATTTTAAATGTAGATTTTAAAGTGATTTGTGGTCTATAAGTTTACTGAATTCATTTGTTCATTTTCTCATTGAGCCTTTTGTTTGCTTGGTTTTTTTTCTTGTTTTGTTTGTTTTGTTTTTGTTTTGTTGTTTCATGATTACTTTATTGTTTCCATATAAGGTTATCCTATCTGCCAGCAGTGACTATTTAGCTTCTTCAGGATTCTTATTACCCTGCCTATATTTTCTACTTTCTGTAGTGCCCACCAATCTATGGTTTCAGTTTTGTCAAAATGCTAAGCTTGTCCAATGAACTCTTAAGGTTTTTACGAAGCCTTTTACAGGGAGGAAATGTATGTTAGTTCTTATTTCAATGGTTGCTAGAAGTCATTATTGATTTGTTCAGATTTTCTCTTTTTTATGATTGCCATATTGCATTTAGTTTTAGAATTTACTTGATTTTCCTGTGCTGCCCAGTCCATCATTACCCAGTCATTCCCCCTTGCCCTGACATCTCTCATAGGGTTCTGTAGTATCAATTGCAATGTGTTCTCTACAAATTCATTTGTAATTCGTGTGGACCTTTCCTTTTTCTAATCAGCTAAAGGTTTGTTGATTTTTGTTTATATTTTGTCAACAATATTATTAACTTTATGATTCATAGATTTTTTTATATACAGCATCTTTCTGCATAGCCCAATCTGGCCTTGAACCTGTAGAACTGCTCCTGTCTCATCCTAAAGAGGGCTGGCATTACACATGTGAACCACATACCCACCCCGAGTTACCGCATCGATTTCTTAGTCTCTATTTCATTAATTTCTGCATTGCTAGTTATCATTTCTTTCCATTTGCTGTCTGTAGGAAAGAGCATGTTTCTGTTTCTCTATTTGAAGAATCGATCAAGTTATCTAATTTGCAGTATTTCTCCTTTGTTTTGTTGGGTTTTGTTGCTTACCTTGGAACTACATTTGCTACAGCCCATAACTTTAGTATATTTATGTTTGCATTATTTGTCTTAAGATACCTTTAGTTTTTTAAATTAATCACTTTAGTGTTTGCTGCTTTGCTGCTAGGATTCCATGACTCTGAATTTTTTGAAATTTTTGTTTGACTGAGTATGTAGTTTGTAGCTCGTTTCCTTGTTGGGTTCTACCCACATGTTACTTCCATTCTGAAAACAGCATGCCACAGTTCTTGGACAGGATGAAGTAGTGCATGGGTCAACAAATGGAGAGATTGGCCACTTGCTCCTCAAGGTTTGGTTTATTACTTGCAGCTACTGGTGGTGGTAGGTCTATTGATTTGTCCCCTGGGTGTAAATATCTTGGGTCCTTGGTCCCTGAGTGTAAATCTGTGTCTTAGATCCACAAGTGTGAACGTGGAACCTGCATTAAAAGGAGATAGACCCAAGCCTACATCCGAAAGTCTTACCTAGAAGTGGGGCAGGGGTAATAATGAAAGTAGTATCCACTCTTTTCTCTACTCTCAAATGGTATTTCTGTTTATTCCTCACCACTTACAATTGGTAGGCAGTGAGGTAACTGATGTCAAACTGCCTTATTTCCTTTTAAAGCACATCATTTCTTCTTTTCTGTACTAAGGGGGTGACTTTCTCATCTAACTTCTTTAGGTTTATAGGTGTTAGGTGAGCCTGTTCCCGAGCCCCTGAGTTGGGCTTAAATTCTTCATCAAAGAAGACTGGATCAATTTTGCATTGGCCCTGAAGGAACTCACATCATGCTGGAACTCGTTGACATCCTCAGCATCTCTAAGATCAGCTTGGGATTGGGATGAACGCAGAAGCTAAGTACCCCAAGGAGGCCTGGAGCCTTAGCATGGCTTTTACTGAGACTTGGGTCCAAGACAAAGTCTAAAACACATATTTTCCTCTCTACTCCTTGGTGTTGGACAGCATTTCTCCTCCATCCTGAGACACCTGAGTTTGGTGGAGAGAACATAGATAATGTGAAACCTTTCACACTGCCAGTTCCCAGTTCACCTGTACACTCAGTGCTGTAGTTTCTCATCTGGTTTCCTCAGCTCTAGGGAAGGGCAAATGTTTACTTGTGCACAAGCCATTCCTGAAATTGAACACTGACACAGGATGAGTGATAGAAATCCCAACATGACACATTTAAGAGCTTTTTCTGTCTTGGTTCCTCTGTGTCTGCATCTGCTCCTGGATACACAATGATCAGAGTTATGTTCTGTGCTCTGCTGCATCTCTTGCGACAACTGCACCTGTTGTTTGAATACTCCTTCCTTAATCACTCTTTCCTCTTGGTATCCATATGCCATAGTCTGCTGGTATTACATTTTCTTGGCCAGCCATTTCCCATCAATTTATTTTCTGGATGCTTTTCTATTGCATATCCAAGTGGTCCCTTCAATTCTTCCTTATCATCTTTTAAAGAGATTCTACATATTCCCCAAGCCCCTGCAGGCTATTCTCATCCTAGTCATTTGATTTTAAACACTTAGCTACATGAATATAGAATGCATAACGGCATTTGAAATCACTCCATCTTGAAATTTCAATCTGTGTATTTCCTGCTGTGTTACATGCAAAACTTGCAGTCAGTGTGCCTAGAAGGGAACAGAGGTTTTTAACTACCCTGCTATCTTTCAGCAATTTCCCTGGTCACTTCCCAATAAATGATACTTATGTAACATTTGCTGGCTTCCTGAACTCATCTTTGCCTTTCTCCAATCAATTTCTTGGATGTCTCTAGAATGATCTGCAATGTCCTAATTGTCAATGATCTCCACTACTGATCACATAAAATATCACTTAGCTCTTTAGGTGGTATTCATATACTCATTTTTAAAAATGGGGTTGGAGTTCACAAAACCATCTTGAACAGTTTCTCTTTTCAAATGTGGACATGTAAGTCTTGCAGTTCTGAATTGGTTTGAAACTCCATGGCATTAATTCTTCCCTTTAGATGTCTGTTTGATTTCCTCCTCAAAACTACATTTGCCATAGCAGACCAGAATGGTTGCCTGCAAACTGATCTTCCTAATGTCCTTTTAAAAGGCCCAGTCACTGTTGGAAACTGAGGCTCCTATCCTGGACCAGTTGAATCAGAAACCTTGGGGGAATGGCCTAAGTTGAAAACCTTTGTAAAAGTTCTGGTTGCTCTAATGAGGAGCTACACTTTAAACCGACTGGTAAAGAATTCTTCGGCTCTGGGAGGATTCATAACCACAGGCTCACAGGGACAAAAGCAGGGAGGTAAAGGGGCCAGAGAAGAATCACACCATGGGGAGAGTCTTTCAGCCTTTATAGCAATAGCTACCTCCAACTTGTGCAGGGCAATTTCATCTTTAGGTGCAGTTAAATACAGGTGCAATTAGCTTTGCAAAACCAGGCAGGCAGTTGATCTGTGGTCCTATTCTCTAAGATTTTTATCATTTTACCATTAGATTTTAGCACATCATATACTTTGATTTAAAAAAAAAAACCTCTCAGTATATCTTCATTATCCTCCAGGATTTTTCAGATGTTAACTAAATGATGAAGGCCTTTGTGGGCTCCATACTTAAGTTATATTTCATATATTCATATTCATTTATTTCATAAATCCAACCAGACTCTTCTCAAAGAACTTTAAGCTAAACCTTTTTTTTTTTTTTTTTTTTTTTTACTGTATTTGATTTTGTTTGTTTGTTTGTTTACGTCTCTCATTCTGGACATCAAAATCCTTTAAAGCAGGAAGCATGTAATTAATGTTTTAGATATGCTTTTTGGCTAGATGAAGAGACAAGCAATTGAGGGGTACATTCCCCCTCCTGGCTTATGGTATGAGCACATTTACATTTATCTTAGTTTCTAAAGTCCATTCTTTCTTTTACTAAACATCAGGAGGGTGTGTGTGGGGTGGTAGGTCTGTGGTAATCTCTTTTATTCTCAATCTATTTTGCCCACATTCCATCAAGCCTGGGACTGAGACATTTTGTGGAGTAAGGCATAGACACATCTTTTTTTTTTTCAAAAACATTTTTATTAGATATTTTCTTCATTTAGATTTCAAAAGCTATCCCGAAAGTCCCCTATACCCTCCCCTTGCCCTGCTCCCCAACCCACCCACTCCCACTTCCTGGCCCTGGCATTCCCCTGTACTGGGGCTGATAATCTTCACAATACCAAGGGCCTCTCCTCCAAATGAGGGCCAACTAGGCCATCTTCTGCTGCATATGCAGCTAGAGACACAATCTCTGGGGTGTACTGGTTAGTTCATATTGTTATTCCTCCTATAGGGTTGCAGACCCCTTCAGCTCCTTAGGTGCTTTCTCTAGCTCCTCCATTGGGGGCCCTGTGTTCCATCCAATAGATGACTGTGAGCATCCACTTCTGTATTTGCCAGGCACTGGCATAGCCTCACAAGAGAAAGCTATATCAGTGTCCTGTCTGCAAAATCTTGATGGCATATGCAATAGTGTCTGGGTTTGGTAGCTGTTTATGGGATGGATGCCCATGTGGGGCAGTCTATGGATGGTCATTCCCTTCATCTCAGCTGCAAACTTTGTTTCTGTAACTCCTTCTGGTGGGTATTTTGTTCCCCATTCTAAGGAGGAATGAAGTATCCACACTTTGGTCTTCCTACTTCTTGAGTCTCATGTGTTTTGCAAATTGTATCTTGGGTATTCTAAGTTTCTGGGCTAATATCTGCTTGCCAGTGAGTGCATATCATGTGAGTTCTTTTGCGATTGGGTTACCTCACTCAGGATGCTATCCTCCAGATCCATCCATTTGCCTAAGAATTTCATAAATTCATTGTTTTTAATAGCTGAGTAGTACTCCATTGTGTAAATGTACCACATTTTCTGTATCCATTCCTCTGTTGAGGGACATCTGGGTTCTTTCCAGATTCTGGCTATTAAAAATAAGGCTGTTATGAACATAGTGGAGCATGTGTTCTTATTACAAGTTGGAACATCTTCTGGGTACATGCCCAGGAGAGGTATTGCTGGGTCTTCTGGTAGTACTATGTCCAATTTTCTAAGGAACCACCAAACTGATTTCCAGAGTGGTTATACCAGCTTGCAATCCCACCAGCAATGGAGGGGTGTTCCTCTTTCACCATATCCTTGCCAGCATCTGCTGTCACCTAAATTTTTGATCTTAGCCATTCTGACTGGTGTAAGGTGAAATCTCAGGGTTGTTTTGATTTGAATTTCCCTGATGATTAAGGATGTTGAACATTTTTTTTTCAGGTGCTTCTCAGTCATTCTGTCTTCCTGTGTTGAGAATTCTTTGTTTAGCTCTGTACCCCATTTTTAATGAGGTTATTTGATTTTCTGGAGTCCAGGCCACCAACAGATTGGGAAAGGATCTTTACCAATCCTAAATCTGATAGGGGACTAATATCTAATATAGACACATCATTTTTATCATTAAGATCTCATTGTTACTAATTTTTCTTAGAGGTTGGTTTCAAATCCTTATATCACTGCAAGGTCAGAGATAGCAGCCCAATATTCAGTCTTTCTCAGAACTTTTGGGGGTCTGTCATGACTGTATTTCTATCAGCAACTCCAAGATCAGAGCCAGGGCCTTATTCTGACTCTGTTGCCTGTCTGTGGATCCTGTTCCACTGACTGCTCTGCCTTGTCTGGCCTCAGGGGGAGAGGATATGCCTAGTGCTGCAGTGACTTGAGGTGATAGTGTTGGTTGTAACCCAGTGGGGAACCTTCCTCTTCTCAGAGGTGAAAGGATCAGGGATTAGGTCAAGGCCATGTGAGAAAGGCACTGAGAATGGGCTATGATCAATATATAAAGTGACTAAGTAAATCAAGTAATGGGAAATGTATTTCAGAAAAACATGATGAACCATTAAATCTATGAACTATAACTTTATTTATCTTTCCTACTATTTGAATGAGGGTACGATTATGCTTTGCCCACATGTATGCAACACCTGCATGCATGGTTCATATGGATGTCAGAATCGTGATTTAATTCCCTAGAAAACTGGAGACAACTTGGTGGGTCCTAGGAAATCAAACTTGGTTCCTCTTGATGAGCAGCAATTTTTGGTGACAGCTGGGCCATCTCTCTATCCCTGAGTCATATACTACAAATGAAATTTCTTAGTAGAGGAACCTTAATTGGTAACCTTAATACTTCCATAATTCTGTAAAACTAATGATAGTGTATCTAGTTTCTTTCTCTGTTTGGGATGATATTGGGAGTGATAAACATTTGGCTTTGAGGGGGAGAAAACCTCCAAGATTAATAAGATTATTCTATTTCTTCAATCAGAAATTCGTTTTGAAATTTGGCTTTTCTGTGATAGCTTTTTCTTATGAGCAAGACTCAACCAATACTTTGCATGGTGATGGGGATAGCAGTATGAAGAAGACGGCTCCAGATGGTGCATCATGGTTCCCTAGTTTCAAATACCTAGTCTGTACGAGGAGAATCCCAATCAGTCTTCACTGGTGTGAGTCAGTGTATACTCTAATAAGACACCTGATTTTCACCCATCTTATGACATTAAAGTTAGTGGCTTTAGCAAACCAGAAATATGAATGTCCTATAGGGTTGCAGATCCCTTTAGCTCCTTGGGTACTTTCTCTAGCTCCTCCATTGGGAGTTCTTTTCTAAGTTAATTCTGTTGGGGTATTTTATCACAGCAAGAAAAATGAGACTAAGAGAGTATGTGTCTTTCTGATGAGATTTAAATCTTTACGTTTAATATTGCATCAAAAGCATTTATGCAGAGCCTTAAATCATTCATCAAAAACATAAATTCATGATTATTTTGTTGTTGTTGTTCCTAAATATAGGCCAAAACTTAACAGTGCTACATTTTCTTATTTTGGTGTTATAAGTAACACTTCATTACATGGGGGCACATATTTATTTTTAGAGTAATTACGATGTCATTCAGGACTTTCATTCACTTGTAAGTGGCAGTTGATCTCCAAAGTTCTTGTTTCTTCTCACATATTAGATAGTTGAGGATTAATGGCATCTCCCATAGGTCATCTTGGTCACTGGTGCTCCCTAGAACCTGGGGTCTCTTTGGGGATTGGTATGTTCACTTTTGCTTTGCTTTTCTTGCAGTTGCTCCTGGGCTGGCATCTTTTACTACTGTGTTGTTCTCCTTACATGGGAAAGAGAACATGCTCTAATGCATCTTGGCTATTACTGGAAGAAATGTTACTCTTCCTCCAGACATTAGCTAATGGGTTAGGACATGGTCAAGCCTGAAGTAAGAGAGACAGAGGAACTGATTTTTCTCTTAAGTTTCTTGTTGTGCCCTTGGGAAACAGTCAGTGATGTGGATGACTGAGCACAAAAGGTGAACTGGAGAGTGACCTTCACTGACCTTCAGCGATAAAGCTGTGATGAAGGGAAGAATGTAGTGTTGGATAGAAGTAGTGGATTGTGGTGCTAGGAATGCTGGATGTCTGGAAGTTTTTAGTGTCTCATATGTTAGCCAGGTATGGTAGTTCCTGTTTGTAATCACAGTTTTCAGGAGGTGCAGGCAAGAGGACTGCTGCACCTTTGAAGACAGAGTGATTTACCTAGGGAATTCCAGATGTGTTGGGCTTATAGAAAAAGACACTATATTAAAAGACTACGACAATAATAGCATGTCAAGGATTAAGTCAAAGGGAGATGGGCTTTTATCACTAATTCACCCTAACCTTAATTGAGGATGTTCTTTGGGAAGAGGCATTATCATGAGAAGATAGTGTGTGTGTGTGTGTGTGTGTGTGTGTGTGTGTGTGTGCGTGTGTACACATGCATGCACAGAGTCCTTCCACAGTTGAATGTATAAAAGAAGCAAGGCTTCCAGTTAGTCTGGGATTTTCCATGAGTGCAGTGACAAACTGAGTGGGGGAACACAGCACTCAGCTATGCTATGTACTTGTTTGAGAATGACCTTATGGGGCCAGGGCATGCAGCTCAGTACTTGTTTCACAATGCACAGGACCTTGGGTTCAATCCACAGCACTGCACAAACTGACTGTGGTGGCCTACACCTGTAACTTCAGGATTTGGGAGGGGAGGCAAGAGGATCAGAATTTCAAATATGATCTTCTGTTACATAGTAGGTTCAAGGGTAGACTGGACCACTTGAAACCCTGACACAAGAAATAAAAGCAACTTAAGAAAGAAAAATAAAACCTTCCCTTGTAACACATTACCATGTTTAATGGAGCTATACAAGGAAAGTTTAAAAGTAATAATGAAATGATATATATAAAGTAAAAAAACAAACCAAACCAAACCCAGTAAAGTTTTCAGAGTCATCTTTACTTTCACAAAGCTGAGTGTAAGGATAATGGCTTATAAGTAAAAAGTCCACATCTCATATTTCTTAGAAAAATTGGAAATGTAGATATTATAAAGATTAATTTATAAACTGAAATATATTCTGAAATATATTATCTGTTTCTATTAGCAGGTCTATCTAAATAGATGATTTAGACATAAATTCATACCTCAAGCATTAACCATATTCATGAAGGGAAATAGTCAACAATAAACATGTGTCTCCATACAATAACATGTTCACTGATGTTTCTCTATTACAAAGATTAGGGGTTTTTTTTGTTGTTTTTTGTTTTTTTGGTTTTTTTTGTGTATTTTCAGAGAGACACTCATGTTACCTGCTCACTGAGTAAAGGCATGGGATGGATTTGTTGAACCTTCTGAAAAATGACTACTATTACTCAGTCACATATCTTGAAATAATATTTTTTCAAAACTATCCTATACACTCACTGTATAATATATTTAACTAGATAGGCAGTTATAATTGATCACTTTTGCTATGATTCATGTAATCTACTGCCACATTGGAGACTTTGCACTCTCCAGACAGTGATTTCTAGTAAATTTGGAGTCTAGTAGTCAATTTATTAAATGCAGATGTGGAAGATATCCTGGGCTCAATGACTGTATTAAAACAACTGGAAGTGAATCATGCATCAATATATAGTGTGGGCACATGAAGTCCTCAAAGTGTAAACAGAAAATAATCCATATCATTTATGTTACATTTTGCATGTTACAGAGACAATGACATAGTCCAGGGAACAAGAGCACAATGACCATGAGTCTGTGAAACAGTATTGAACTCTGGGAAAATGGGAGAATTTGAAATAGAGAAGCAAATTGCACAAAGAGAATAAGGAGTGGGGAGGAAAAAGGAGAAAACAATGAGAATTTAAAGCCCCAAACTCAATCTTAAATAACTTAACAGTACTGAGGAGATAGTCCAGAAAGGACCAGCTGACATCAGAGGAGTTTATGGATGATGAGGAAACTAAAGAGTTTAGTTGAAGAAGAGAAAATGATGGCGTGGGAACTGAGGAGCGGGAGTGGGTGAGAAAGTTGGATAAGGAAGAATTCAGGCACTGCCTTCAATACACCCATTGGATAAGAAAGAGCAATGGATTGTAAAGTCCTTCTTTAGAGGAAGAGGAGAAATATAGCCATTAAAAAGTAATAGACAGCAGCGAGTATGCTGGGGAAAGATCAAGAATTACACTCGAGTAACTCCTTACCCTTTGAGATGGCTGAAAAGCACGTTTAAAAGCAAGTCATTTGCAGGAGAGGCTTCTGGTTCTTAATAAGATAATCAGAATGTGAGGCGTTACGAACAAAGACCGTTATTATGATGGGGCTAAAAGGCTCTAGAAGGGCATTGCTTAGATGGAGGCTTTTTCTTGGAAATGTGAGAAGCAGCACGGCTGCACAGCCCCGCCCTCCACTTGTGGAGGTAATAATAAGCAAGAAGCACCCACAGGGTATGAAGCTGGAAGGAATGGAGGCACTGTGCTGGACAAACAGCACCATTAGTCTTCTAATAACACAGCCATGGCTGCCCATTAGCGTTCATTAACCAACAGGAGAGAGGGGAAGAAGGTGTGTTTGGTGTGATTGCTGAAGTGCGAAGTGCGGCAGCCAAGTTAGGAGCACTCTATGGTACCCACAGGCTGGAGGTGAGGCAGGACTTAACTCCTGCTGTGACTGAATGGACTGGTTGTTTGGTTTCTCCTTCTCCAGTTCTGGCTAATAAACATTCAGGCCACATCATCCTCTCCCCTCTTTCCCAGGGGTGGTTCACTCATTAAAATTACCTTCTTATTAAGTGAGAATACCCAACCTCAGCCCTGTGTAGCCAGAAAAGGAAACAACCTGTCCCTTGACTTGAGAAACAAAACACTACACAAAGCAAGCCAGAACACTAGGGTTTCTGTCTTTAGAGGCCCAGCCTGACAACATTTTGAAAAGCTCCAGGTGCAGTGTGTACAAGCCAGCTTCTTTAAATCAGGTCAGAAAGTGGAGTAGGAGAACAAGATGTCCCCCATGTCCTGCGGTGCTCATTCAAGGGCTTCAAGCAAAGGTGGGAGGACTCATCCTGGTCTCCTGCCACCATGTGGCATCAGGTGGCTCACTCTCATACATGGGCTCTCTCTAGATAAGCGACTCTGCTTTCTTAAATTTTGGTGTCAATATTACATTATTTGAAATAATAACAATATATAAAAATATAAAAAATATTGTGTCAAAGGTAGAAATGGAATAGCATACTTGACTTCTAGTTGTGAGGCATTTTTATGACTTTCTATTTATGAAATAGAATAATTTACAAAAAACTTCCATTTATCATAAAGATTATGATTCAGGGATTGATCAGAACTTTAGTGTTTCCTGATTACATCGTTTTTCCAAAGTCATGTTACCAATTAGAAGCAATGAAAAAGTCTTTCTCTATGCTTGTTTTCCACAATCCACCAAAAAATCTTCAAAAGTTGAATAAATTATTCTCTTTCCTTCTAGCCTGTGAGGTTAGTGTATTGGCCAATTAACATCAAGTTTTATACCACCATTCAAATTATACATTATATAAAGTTCTATACATTTGTAATATTTACCTTTAAAGTTATATCTATCTATCTATCTATCTATCTATCTATCTATCTATCTATCTATCTATCTATCAATCTATCTATCTATCATATATATATATATCACTTAATTGGGGCTGGCTTATAGGTTCAGAGATTCAGTCCATTATCATCAAGATGGAAGCATGGCAGCATCCAGGCAGGCATGGTACAGGAAGAGCTGCAAGCTCTACATCTTCATCTGAAGGCTGCTAGTGGAAGACAGACTTCCAGGCAACTAGGATGTGAGGGTCTTAAAGAACATACCCACAGTGACACACCTACTTCAAGAAAGCCACAACTCCAAATAGTGCCATTTCCTGTGCTAAACATGTACAAACCATCACATTCCACTCCTTGGCCCCTATAGGGTTGTCCAAACTTGTCAGTTTGTTGGGGCCATACCTAATCATAGCTTAATGCAAAATACATTTAGTTGAACTTCAAAAGTCCCCATAATTTATAGCAGTTGTGACAATGTTAAAAGTCCAAAATTCCAAGTCTCTTCTGGGATTCATCCAATCACTTACCTATAATCCCCAAAGAAAGACAGGAAAGCAGCTAGGCAAACTCCATACTCTGCATATCCATGGCTGATGTCAAAACAGTTTTCAGATCACCAAATCCTTTCTCATCTTTCAGGAACTCTTTGATTCCAAATCTTTTATCCTATAAATGTCTATGTCTTCATTTTTATTTTGCTTTTGTTTTGTTTTGTTTGTTTTGGGTTTTTGTAGAATGGGGTCTGACTCTGTAGCCTAGCTAGCCTGTGACTGACTGGGTAACTTAGGATAACCTCACACTGGCAGCAATTCTCTTGCTTCACCCTCTTTCAAGTACAAGGATTATTGGCATGAGACATTCATCTTATCTGGCTTCCATTTTTAAGACTTTTAAGCTTGCAGCTCTTCCTGAACCATGCCTGCCTGGATGCTGCCATGCTTCCACTTTGATGATCATGGACTGAATCTCTGAACTTGTCAATGTGTCACTTGGAAGCATTATAAAGAACTCAACAAAAAAGGTTGAGATCAATGGCTCACGCCTATACCACCAGAAGTCAGAAAGCTGAGACAGGATCTAGAATATGAGGCTAGTCTGGACCATACAGTAAGTCCATGTCTTGGAAAAACAAGATAAATGAATATATACATAAATAAAAGAAAACTAACTGGTTTTAGTTTTTACTTCAAACTATCAGGTCAACAGTACTATATGAGTCAGACATAGAGCTAAGAGGAAGGATAGGATAGCTGTAGTCCTAAAATAGTTCATACTTTAAACTTGTGCTAGTGAACCTATGATCTTGGTCTGGTCTAGTTATGATGGGTTAATGCAATAGCCTTCTCATTCCTTATTCTAGAACTATTGAGAGGCATGGGTATTATCATGAGGCACTGTCATGATTATGTGGCATGTGTCTTATCACACCTTTAAAGATAGTCAGAGTTCACAATATGGGCACATGTCACTGAGCTATCAAAATATGAAGAGTGGTTAGAATTAAACCTGCAATAATGTTAAAGTTAAGTTAAAAGAGCTTTGTTGTTTATTTCACCCTATATCCCAAGTTTAAAAAGCTATTTTTCCTTCATCTGATGTCACAAAGCTACTGTGTTTTGAGGGATATTTATGTGAAGTGTTTATGGTATATGTGTGCGGTGTATATGTGTGGTGTATATGCACCTATGTATACAGAGCCTAGCAGTGAATGTCAGGTATTGTACTTTACTGTTCTCCAACTTGTTCTTTTGAGTAAGGGTCTCTCATCAAATTTGGAGTTTGATTGTTTTGTTTTGTTTTGTTTTTAAATAAACCCAAGAAATGAAACCAAGTGAGTCTCTTATCTCTGGTCTACCTACTGTCAGTGCAGGGTTACTGAGAAATGTGTGACCGTGTTTGGTTTCTTACATTGGCTCTGAAATGCAAACCCAGTCACTTATTGTTATGAAGGAAGGAATACTCCATACCAAGAAAACCCCCAGCTGTACTTCATCTTTTTCCTATATCTTGAAATGTAGAAGACATTCAAGGAGCCTGTACAGTCTTTGTATCAGCCCCACTTCCTTTACAAACACACATAGAAATACACTTTTGTGTGTGTGTATGTATGTGTATATGTATATGTATACACATATACACAAACATATATATATATACACATATACATATACATGTATATATATATATACATGTATATATATATATATATACATACACATATTCTCACATACCTTCTTTTTCAATCTGTCTTACCTATATGGGCATTTATTCCTAGGTAGAGAGGGTCTTTATCTGGTATTATAAAGCTAGTGAATTTTACAGCATCCATGCCCATTCCCATTTCTCTCAAAGTTATAAATAAATTACCCAAAAGGAAAAAAAAAGGTGCATAGATAATTGCTGGAATATCCTCCCAGTGAAAAGCTTTCCATCAACTGATTGTCAACTGTCATTCTTCAAGGAGACCTGCTCTTTTGTGAAAACAAGGCATGGGCCTGGCCACAAATCTATTGATGTGTTAAAGTATTAGGTCTTGGGCTTCTTGGCCATATCAAGCAAGTTTGCACACATACAGTTTAATTAGCTGTAATGTGTGACACTTTCTGTTTCCACAAGTGTATAAGAGTCCATGTCCAAAACATGTTGGCTCAGAATTAGATCCACTGAAATACATGCTCCTTATTATCTCTCCTCTCTCTGTATTGAAGTCAGTTCTTTCTGTGTATGTCACATAAGCCATTAGTCACTATCATAAATTTGTATAATTTGGCATCTATTTCAATGATAGTAATGGCTAATTACTGTATTTTTTACTTTGTCCCTTTACATGCTGACCCCATTGATAAAATTTTCTTGGGTCTTCCTACTTCATATTTATGTTTCACCTTAGCAGACAAACTATGATACTGGCTTTGGAGCATCCTTTGATCTTGTCTCTAATTTATGGCTTAGACCCTCTCATCTCTTTAGTCATCAAATGGGTTTTATTTAGTACTGTTTATTACTTTAAATTTGTTTGGAAAACAGCACATACTTTTATCTTTAGAGTGGTACTTCTAAAGTGAATAATAGCTTCGTTTAGAGAAGTTGAAGAACAATGTAGCTGGTTTTACCACTGTAATTTATATCTACATCTCTGTGGGATATAGGCATTCATATATAGTCAAACATTCTCCAAAATAAAAGAAACGGGATGTACTTGGTATGATGACATTCTTAAGTAGCATATATTTCATTCCTCTAGGTGAATTACAGTTCAAAATATCCTTCCTATAGTTTTTTGAATCAATTTTTTTAGTCAGTGTACTATTGCTATGAAGAGACACCATGGCTAAGGCAACACTAATAAAGAAAGCAAACATTTAATTGGGGGCTGGCCTACAGTTTTGGAATTTATTCCATTAATAAGATACCAGGAAACATGGCAGTGTGCAGGCAGACACGATACTAAGGAATTAGCTAAGGCTTGTACATCCTGATATGCAGGCATAGAAAGAGACACTAGGCCTGGAATGCACTTTTATAATCTCAAATCTGTCCCCCTTCCTCCTCCCAGTGACACACTTCCTTCAACAGGGTCAAACCTCATAACCCTTCCAATCCTTTCAAATAAGTGTCACACCTCAGTGACTAACATTCAAATATCTGAGCCTGTGGGTGATCATTTCTATTCAATATGTTGCATATCATTGCCTGGCTCCAAGGGCTTGTAGCCATATTATAATTCAAAAATGAATTTAGTCCAACTTCAAAAGTTCCCATAGTCTACCACATTCTGAACACCTTTCAAAAAGCCTAAACATCAAGGTCTTTCTGAGACTCACGGCGATCTCTTAACTATAACCTCCCGTCAAACTAAAACCCAAAGGCAGATCCCATCCTTCCAATGCACAATAGTCCATATATTACCATTGTAAAAAGTGAGGAAAGGGGATTAGTGAAGGAATAATGACCTAGTGCAAGACTGAAAACCAGGAATTCCAGTTTCTACATCTTCATGTCTGTCAGAGTCTAAGAGCTCTTCAGACCTCCAAATTCTTTCAGGTTTGTTGGATGCCGCACACTTCTTTCTCTTGGACTGTTTCTACACCCTGGTTTCTAGCTTTCCTTGGCAGTCATCACATGACTCTGGCATCCTCAACATCTTGGGTCTCCAACAGAGTCTTGGACTCACCATCATAGGTCACACAACAGTCTCTCTGGGCTTCCATGCAGGGACACCCCTGACATATCCTTGTCCTCAGTGGCTTCCCTTAGAGGTAGAGCATAGTCCCTTTTAGTGTTCTTAACTCTAAAGTCTGAATCAGAAAAGTCCATAAGTAAATAAGTAAATAAATTTGAATCTTTTTTTTTTAATATTTTTATTACATATTTTCCTCAATTACGTTTCCAATGCTATCCCAAAAGTCCCCCATAGCGCCCCCCACTTCCCTACCCACCCATTCCCATTCTTTTGGCCCTGGCATTCCCCTATATTGGGGCATATAAAGTTTGCAAGTCCAATGGGCCTCTCTTTCCATTGATGGCTGACTAGGCCATCTTTCGATACATATGCAGCTAGAGACAAGAGCTCCGGGGTTCTGGTTAGTACATCATGTTGTTCCAACAATAGGGTTGCAGATCCCTTTAGCTCCTTGGGTACTTTCTCTAGCTTCTCCATTGGGAGCCCTGTGATACATCCAATAGCTGACTGTGAACATCCACTCCTGTGTTTGCTAGGCCCCAGCATCGTCTCACAAGAGACAGCTATATTTGGGTCCTTTCAGCAAAATCTTGCTAGTGTATGCAATGGTGTCAGCGTTTAGAAGTTGATTATGGGATGGATCCCTGGATACGGCAGTCTCTAAATGGTCCATCCTTTCATCACCGCTACGAACTTTGTCTCTGTAACTCCTTCCCTGGGTGTTTTGTTCCCAATTCTAAGAAGGTGCACAGTGTCCACACTTTGGTCTTCATTCTTCTTGAGTTTCATGCGTTTAGCAAATTGTATCTTAAATCTTGGGTATCCTAAGTTTTGGGCTAATATCCACTTATCAGTGAATACATATTGTGTGAGTTCTTTTGTGATTGTGTTACTTCACTCAAGATGATGCCCTCCAGGTCCATCCATTTGGCTAGGAATTTCATAAATTCATTCTTTTTAATAGCTGAGTAGTACTCCATTGTGTAAATGTACCATAATTTCTGTATCCATTCCTCTGTTGAGGGACATCTGGGTTCAATAAATAAATTTGAATCTTAAACATGTAAGAACTTAAAAAAAAAGAATATGGAATTATTTTGATTAAAATATATGCAAATCAGGCATAATTATGCATGCCTACAGGCTGGTACTTAGCAGTTTGAAGTTGCGGGATCATGAGCAAAAGGACAGCCTGGTTATATAGTGAATTCTAGGCTAGCCTGGACCACACAACAAGACCCTGTCAAAAATACAAAAGCAGAATTATATACAGTGTCATTGCACAGTAGGAGCAAGTCCTCATGGTCTGTGGACGAGTGAGGTAAAATAATTAACAATAATGTATTATATATCTAAGACAGGAATTCAAATGTAATCATCATCATAAATTATTCATGTTTAAGGTGGTGAATAGGCTACATATCTGTAACTGACTGCTCTCTGTCATAAATGGGAACTAACACACCCCTCTTTGCCTCATAAACATTTATACTAATAGGTCAATGAAACAATTTATTTGAAGTTTAAGTTGTTTATAGGAGCAGAACGTTTTATTCTATTTTTGGAAAATTATCTAGTTAATTGCCAAAAAGTATTTCTCTTTACCTTGAAAAATAAGACTTCCTCCATGCCTATGCTCTTCACATGAGCAAGTATTTGTAAAAGACAGAATAGCTGGCATAGCTTCATTGTTCATTGTTCTTTGTGTGGCCTGTCCTCAAGGATGAGCTGAGCTGTCCTCTAAAAAGCTGGCCATTTATTTTCTACTCGTTTCTTCATTCCTATTGTTTCCCTTATATTTATTGCTTAATTCAATAACAGATTGAAATTCTTACGATACATTCATAGCATGTATATCATGCTGTGAAATGTTTAAGACTCGTGATTTTTTTAAAAAAAATATATTTTGCTTACTGACTTCTGAACTTATTTATCCCTATGGATAAGTTTTGATATATGAAAAATATTTGTGTTCTTTTGTAACTTCCTGCATCATTCTCAATATCAACATTAAAAAAAATTCTTAGAGTCTATGCCAGTCTACTTTTCTTACATGAATTGACCTCTCCTTGAAGTAGCTTATCAATGGAGCCATGATCAATATTTTTCCTACTGTTTTGAAAAATAACAAATTTCTGCAGTTTAAATATTAAATATATCACACATATATTAAAATTAGCCTGAGTTCAATATAGGTCTTTACCTTAATAAATGAATTTACTACAAGTTGGAGTTTTATTTTCTAATATTGAGCCTTTCTTCTTATAAATTTGATATTTCTCTCCATCATTCAACCCTCATTTGCCATAGTTAAGTTAAATTAAAAGCATATGAACATAGACACACATATCCATAATATTTTGATTCCTTAATAGATTTATATTACCATGACATTTACAGTACTGGTTGTACTATAAAAGTAATTTCTTATTAAAACTTTGCTTATGATTCTAGCAGATATAAAAAATTTATTCTCTCCGTGTTCCTTCTATATAATCCAATGCTGCTAAACCATCGGTAGTAAGAACATAATTTTCAGTAATCTTGCATACTTTCAGGAGAATCTTTGGCTTCCTGGGAATAAAAATCAATTTTTTACCTTCCTTTAACATATTTAACTTTTTAACGTAGTTACCATATTTATATATTTTAGGTTCATTTTAACTGATTAAATCTCTGTCTGAAATATAGGCCAACTTCAATAATAATAGAGATCTTAAGGTTTATGACGTTGACACTTTTTTAAAAATGATGCATGCAGTAGGGGACCCATGTGCATTAGAGAGATGTTGCCTGAGGAGTACAGAGATATCAGAAACTTGAGACCTGAAGTGAGCTATCTCAGGACATAGGTGCAGGGGACTGGATCTGTGTTCTTTGAATCTGTGTTCTTAGTATGTTCTCTTAATCATTGAGCAATCTCTTAGCACAAGGGCTTATATCATTAATATTTGCTCTGTGTTTATGAAAGAGAGAGTATGAGACATACACACACACACACACACACACACACACACAGAGAGAGAGAGAGAGAGAGAGAGAGAGAGAATGGTATATGTATATGTTAGATTAGGTTTCTCTTGGTTCTCTTAAATGTCATGTTTTGGCCTTGAATTCATATTATCCTACTCTGGCCTCCCAAATGCAGCAAACAGGAAATAGTTGTATTCCCGAAGATTTGGCATAACTAATTTGACTATTGACCATCAGGCTTTCTGCAAATTTATTCAGTTTTAAATACTATAGCCTTCACATTTGATAGATACTGTTTCAGAACTTGAACTCTCGGAAAGTTATGTTTGGTGTCCTAATCATGGGGTGAGTTAATGGTCTTTTTCAGTTTCATAATTATTTCCAGCTATAATTTTATTTGTAAAATTTTCTTCAAATTAATATCAAAAGGTCATATAGATCTTCAACCCTGCCTAATTCCTATCTAAATTTATCTATTGCATATGGAGGAAAAAGAAATGGTTGAACTGTATGGAGGTCTAGAAATTCCCTTCTTCTCCTCCTTCTCCTCTTCCTCCTCCTCCTCCTCCTTGTAAATGAATAACCGAAGGCAGAGAAGTAGGTGGTTACATTAGCAAATTGTTAGAAGATTATGTAACTCAGCATATATACAATTTGGAGGCATCTTAAAAAGCAATGTTCAGGAGAATCTGAAGTTCTTTCGTGTGCTGGCTAGTTTTATGTCAATTTGGCACAAGCTATAGTCATCTGAGAGACTGGGATCTCAGTTGAGAAATTTCCTCTATATGTAAAAATTGATGTAGGATTGGCTAGCCTATTGTGGTAGTCCAGTGCTGGGCTGGTTGCACTCATGCATGCTCACACACCAGACAAAACAAACAAACAAACAAACAAAAAACAACAAAAACTACAAACAAGCAAAGAAAATAATACCCAGTGAATGTGCCTTTACAAACTGAGAATTATTCTCCAAAAAAAGTCCTCCCTTCAATAGAGAGACCCTTAAGGCATGAGAATGGATATGATACCAGTAAAAGCAACAGAGACTTGCCAAAGCAATGCTTGTGAGCAAGCTCTGACAGGCAGTGATTAGCAGAAGTAAGAGATTCACAGACAGCAGTGAAGGAGGAAAGGGGTAACATCAACTCAAAAGAAAAACAGACACCAATGTCCTGTGAAAGAAGGACATTCTGGTCTCTAGAATTTGGCTTAGCCAGCTAAAAGAGTATTGAAAACAACCTACACTTCATGAGCTTGGCCTGGACTACACAGAGTCTGATTTGAAGGTTTTTAAACTTATCATAAAAAAAGAAAAAAGAAAAGAAAAAAAAACCTTACCTTTTGCTAGAGAGATAGCTCAGCTGTAAAGTACACTGACTGTTCTTCCAGGGGACCCAGGTTTAATTCCCAGATTCACACAGTAGCTGTCATCTGCAGGCAACTCCAGCTCCAAGGAACCTCGAGCCCTCTTCTGGCCTCCTTAGTTACTGCACACACATGACGACCCTGTCCATGCTCACAAAACATTAATACACCTAAAAATAAATAAATCAGCTTGCAAGCCCACCAGCAATGGAGGAGTGTTCCTCTTTCTCCACATCCTTGCCAAAATCCGCTGTCACCTGTAGTTTTTGATCTTAACCATTCTGACTGGTGTGAGATGGAATCTCAGGGTTGTTTTGATTTGCATTTCCCTGATAATTAAGGATGTTACAACTACTCTGGAAATCAGTCTGGCAGTTCCTCAGAAAATTGGACATAGGACTACCAGGAAGATCCAGCAATACTCACTCTTTCCCTTTGGGACCATCATTTCAGCCAAACACCCCAAGAAGTAATAACATGAATATCTCTGTGGCTGAACGGGTGGATATTTCCAAAGGTTGCTTACATTATCTCTAAACATGATCCACAATAACATCCAATAACACCCCTTGAACCATCTCTCCAGGTGTTCATAATGTCACAACATTGACTTAAAGTGTGGCTTACAAACGCTATATGTGGTGCTACAGAAAAAAAAAAAAAAACTTTTCCTTATTATGTAATAAATATTTATATATTTAATACTCCTGTGAGAATAATCATCCATCTTTAATCACATTCAATTATCATTGGTAAATTAGTGAATTCCTTATTAACATCTTAATTATACACCCATGTTTTAGCTATGTCTACTTGTATCATAATATGTCAACTCAAATTTACACTATTCAATCCAACTCTCACTGTCTCCCATCAATAAGAAAGAAAATTACAACCAAAGGGCAGAAATTCCACCATTGTTAGTGATTTAGCTAGTGACTTTCAAAGTTTGGTACTTCATAGTGTTTCCAAGAGCGCTGGGGACCTTCATGTTTCTCCATGCCTCACTGCAAGCTTTGTGAGATTTAATTCCTTCTGAAATGAGAAGGGAACCCAAATCTCCCTTCTCACTTCAAGAACTAAATCTTGTTAAACCCAAAGGATGTACCCAGTCAGGCTGATGTCAATTTAAGGCGATTCACACTAACACCCCACAGCCTTTATTTCTTCATATCCTTCCTTCCCGGGCGGAGGAAATGTTACTTACTCTTCGTCCACATTGTGGATGACTAGGACCCATTATAATCAAGAACTTGTAGAGGAAATCATAGCATCCAAGGAATAAGTTATGTCTTACTCATAAGACTCAACCATAGAATTATTAATATAGAGATTGAACACTGTGATTTATAGACATGATTCAAACTCTCATTTACATGAGCCAAATAACACTATTTTAAGATAATATGCTTGATAGAAGATTAGAGAAAAAAATTTACATTTTTTTAAACCTGCACTTCATCTGATGGGTAGCTAAGGGAGGTTGGGAAGACTGGCATGTGTGTAGAAAATAGAGTTATGAAGTCTAACTATGGAGTTCTGAGTCCCATACTCTAGGTCTTAGAGTATTGACATGGTTTTGAAACAAGGTGTGAGAAATGACTTTCAAACAGAATGAACAGCTTGCAAGTTAAGGTGAAAAAAAAAAGGTAAATAATTCCTTCAAGAACTCAACACTTTTTTGTGCTTAGTGTATAAAATGTTCTATTAAGCACTGAGGGGTCAGGAAGAAGACCCTTAGAAACACATTTGTTCTATTTGCAGGAGCTGACACATGCTCCTTTTTTAGTTTGTATCTGAGGCCAGGGCAGCCAGTCCATCTAAGACCTTAGTCAGAGATACGGTCAGAAGCCCCCTCCTGTAGACATGATCCTGATTAGTCTTCACTGTTAAACAGCATGAGGTTAGTGCACAGCTGATGTACTGGTTTTCTAGGTCAACACAGAAAATTATTTTGACTCACTTGAGTAGGAACACAGAGACCTTACTGGAAGACACAGGTGGCTCACATAAGTAAAGTCAAAATAAAAAGTTTAGAATAAGCAGAAACCAGAACTGCTCTAGGAGGAAGTAAGGAGTGTGCCCCAGCCTAGGACCAAGGAATGACTAGGGGACTGACTTACCAGTCACATGCAGAGAGCACCCCTGGCTTAGATGAAGGGATAGCAGATCTGCCTAAGTATCCTAGATTGTTGTCACCAGGAGAAAGTCTGGTGGCTGGAAATTTCTCTTACAGTGATTTAATTGTTTCTTGAACATTTTTTTCTATCATACTATTGTAGACTTCCAGCTCATTATATTAATCTTTAGGAAGAATATATGTCCAAACAAATGAAAATCAACCAAGGTCCAGTGTAGGTGTATTTTTATTCTGTTGTCACTGGTTTGTGTGTGTACTTCTTTCTCTCTCTCTCTCCCCACTCCTCTCTCTCTCTGCCTCTCCCTTCTTCTCCCTCTCCCTCTCACCCCCTCTTCCTTTCTCTCTCTTCCTCTTCCCTTACCCCTATTCTGCTCCTTCTCTTTCTTCCTCCTTTCCCTCCTCTTCCTCTCTCCCTCCCTCTCTCCCTCTCTCCCTCCTTCCCTCCGTTCTTCCCTCTCTCCCTCTCTCCTCTGTATTCTGTTGGGGACCTACTACATCCAAAATCACATGGAAGTTGACTTTAAAACTCTAATAACACACCCCTAGATATACTAATGTATCATGGTACCTAGGCGGGAAGACACTAAATCTCTTAACAGCTATTTCCTAGTCATTCAACTGTCTTTCTTTTCTTCATCCCACAAGTCGGGAATTGTTGCTATTCTTTTCCTTAATCTAACTCTATATATTATTTATGACATTGGCATTCATTGAGGCGACATTCCATTTCCTTATAAAAAAGAATGCTATAGTTTCATAATTTTGGGCTGCCCTGCCAGGGGAATAGAGTTGCCCTTATGGAGACTAAATTTTCTGTACCCAGAAGTGTTTGTACAAGTGTTAAATGACCATCTGCCAAGAGAGGGATTTTGTATGAAAATGAAGGAATGACCTTTCCCCCCCCACTGAGAGCTAGGATCCGTGGAGATGTGATGAGATGTTATAATTAGCCATGGGGATTATAGATACACAAAGAGCATGCAACAGTGAGGATCTCACCAAACATCCTATTGTAGTTCACACTCTCAATGAAAGAATATAAAAGGCAAATACATGCACAGGAACTTTTTGGTGACAGGATGAAGGATGATGTACAGCTCCCCAAATGGTGCACTTTCTAGTGACACTTCCACTTTAGTTTTCTAAGATGTCAGAGAGGATAGCTATAGTGAGATTTTAGATGAAGCTTGATATTGGAATTTTAAGTCCTGGCGTGCTCTTCCATTCAACACTTTAAATGTGGAATCTCCCTGTCATATTACAGCATAGTGATAATCAAACACAAGGTTAATTTGTAGATCAGTAGATTTATTTAATGGCCACAGAGAAAATTTATAATTTTCAAAATGTCTTTTTAAAGCTAGCCCTATTCCTTGGGATGGACGAGTCAGTCTTTCGTTCTCAGTGGTCAACTTGACACGCAGAGGGGGACAAGCATGATCAGCAGAGATGGCAGCTTCAACAAGGTCCCACATGAGGAATTTTTCATGATAGAAGAGCAGTGAAGGAGTGAAGGAAACCACATTTACTGCCAAATATAAGGGCAGATAGAATGTCCAGCTAATAGTGAGCATGATAAGAGCATGCCATTTGGGGCCTAGAACTTTATCCAAGAGCTAGGGTGATAAGAATTATCTGTAGCATTGTTGAGATGAAGAATGAACGGACTCTTCTGGCTTTGATGTCAGGACAGATGTGTTTGTAGATTACATGTTTTTTCTGGATCACATGGCATAGTTAGGTTAGAGAACCTTATAGGCGTCAACAGTTCAGAGGAGCTGTTAAGAAGTGGAGAGGCCAGAGAGAGAGATACCAACAGGACAGAAATCTTTAGTCAATGCTCAGTGACTTGGCAACATGTCCCAGATTGAAGATGTTTTTGAAAATTATTGGTTAGAATTTAGGAAATTGCTTTAATGATAAAATTAATCATTTTTTTTTCTTTTTTCTTTTTGTGCGTATGAAGGGGTATTTTGTCATAGCCATTCTCTTTTAGTGGATACATGGTCTTACCCAATATCTTTTTTTGTTTGTTTATTTTAGACAATGAAGACTTGACTTTTCTTTGACTTGCTGAAGACAAGTGTAATACCCACTACAAGCTAGCTCCATTATTTCAGTAAAGAATTATCTGCCCATAAGTAACACACACACACACACACACACACACACACACACACACACCTGGTTCAGCATCCCCATCCTTTAGTCTGAGTGTGCCATATCTGACAGTTCATTTTCCCTGTGTGTTGCAGTAGAGAACAACAAACTGATAAGAGGTCACAGAGGCTGTAATGAAAGTTAGCCAACCAGCTGCTGTGTTGGCTAAGTGGTGATAGTCTTCTCCTTTTCATCCTGCTTTAATGCATCCTCCTGCCTTCAGATAGGAATTGCATACCATTCTACCCCATTACTGAGTTCTGTCTACCTCAGTGTCTTGAGTTAGGCATTTTGCTAAGGTTCTTTGTGCACCTAAGGCTTAAATTTATAGCACTGCTGAGAACTTGAAGTTCTTTTATTTTGCCCATTAGCTCTGAGAGATAGGGATGAGATATAGGATGAAGAGACAAATAAATGATGGAAATTCACACAGTTTCACAGCTACTGAGTACTATATCCTCTTCATACAGTATCTCATCTAGTTGCCCAGGCACCACTGTGAGTTAGAAACCATCATGTATTTTATAGGTAACAAAACAGAACCGTGGGACTTAGTATCTCTCCCACAATCCAAAGAAATCCTTTTAATCCCCAGTTTTCCTTAGCAAAGAGAAAATTTCTATGGGAATGTGTTACATAATGAAGCCTTGCTTGGATTTGTGAAACATTGTCAAAGTTAGATAAACAAGGATGTCAGATGTCAAAATACCACAGACTACTTTTAAAAGATATTCTATGTGCGTGCTGTTTCCCTTGACAAGCAGGGAGTCACATTTATGCTATGCTTGTTTCCCTGAACAGGCGCCCAGAACTAATTATTATTAGAAGAAATGTGGCTTTCACTCATGCATTGACGTGATTTTGGAAAACATTTCTGAGTCATGCAAATTCAAATTGTAAAAAGGTTTCAGTTTTACCACCCAGCCTTTCTGCTTTGTCCTAGAATATTACCATAAATTAGCCATGTTTGACAAACACATGACAGAGCCTAATAGTTTTTAAGTCAGTTTTTGATTACCTGGAAAGTTGAGTGTATGTAGGACAGTTTGGGTGAGATGAATATAGATATAGAAATAGAGATAGATATATTCACCTCATATGTCTGTCAACCTGTCTATCTTCTATCTGTCTGTATCTATCTGTCTATCTATCTGTCTGTCTATCTATCTATCTATCTATACATTCATCTATCTATCATCTATCTTTTTCAGTGAAAATTTGAGATAAAAATGATCTTATTTCCAACCATTATCTCACTAGAGACATTGAACCATAAACCCAACTTCCAATTGTTTTGTATGTTCATTGAATAATCTTGTAAAAATTACAACTGTAAAGTGTTTGAGGATAATGATCCTTGTTGTGCATCTATATAGTTGTTTGAGTAATAGCATAAGCATCAGAGGAGGAGTGGGGAAAGGAGGAGAAGGAGGGGGAGGAGGAGGAGGACGAGGAAGAGGATAAGAGGAGGAAGAGGATAAGAGGAGGAGGAAGAGGATAAGAGGAGGAGGAGGAAAAAGATAAGAGGAGGAGGAGGAGAAGGAGAAGGAGAGAAGAAGAAGAAGAAGAAGAAGAAGAAGAAGAAGAAGAAGAAGAAGAAGAAGGAGGAGGAGGAGGAGGAGGAGGAGGAGGAGGAGGAGGAGGAGGAGGAGGAGGAGGAGGAGGAGGAGGAAGAGGAGGAGGGGGAGTGGGAGGGGGAGGAGGAGGAGGAAGAAGAAGAAGAAGAAGAAGAAGAAGAAGAAGAAGAAGAAGAAAGAAGAAGAAGAAGAAGAAGAAGAAGAAGAAGAAGAAGAAAGAAGAAGAAGAAAGAAGAAGAAGAAGAAGAAGAAGAAGAAGAAGAAGAAGAAGAAGAAGAAGAAGAAGAAGAAGAAGAAGAAGAAGAAGAAGAAGAAGAAGAAGAAGAAGAAGAAGAAGAAGAAGAAGAAGAAGAAGAAGAAGAAGAAAGAAGAAGAAGAAAGAAGAAGAAGAAAGAAGAAGAAGAAGAAAAGAAGTAACTATAATCAGTGCTCAAATTTGGAAGAGTTTCATACCAGTGAATGAGATTTGGGAGGTAGGGTATGGGCACAGAAATCATTGCCCTTTTCAAATAATTCACAAATGCTCTAATTATGTGTCAGATATGAAAGTTGAGGTATTGTGACCTTCAAGCTAACAAAAGGCCTTTTCAAGTAAGCCATTTCATGTACATTAATAAATTGAACAATGCCTCTTCATAGCTTAATAATGTATGTCTGTTATTTTGTCATGTGCAAGAGCAAACCAGGAGATGTTTCACCATTCAGATATTAAAGAAGAGGCCAGAAAGACTTATAGCTATTCAAATTTCAACTCACAGTCATAAAATACTAGCCTAAAGATTTCTGTTTATTTGCTATCCCCTGAAAGTGAACTTTCTTTGAATTTTACCAGCAAGAGCTACAAGGTTTATGTAATCTAATGGGCACCTGACAAATCTTTAAGAAGCTATTTTGTGAGGCAAAGCATTAATAAAGACAATGAAATATTTTGTGTACATCAGAAAAATATATCATGGCTTGGTGAGGTGGCTTAGAGAATAAGGTTTCTGCCACCAAACCTGAAGATGGGAGACCTGTCCCCTCACCCACATAGTAGAAGGAGAAAACAAACTTCCATAAATTGTTTTCTGACTTCAAGTACATCCCAGTATTGGCTTTCCTGCATCAATGTGCCTAACTCCACCCTCCAAACTAGAATTTTAGCAAAGAAAAAATATTGTTTTTCTTTATAAATTACTATGGTGTTAGCAATAAGAATTTTAGATAAGATGGGGTTTAAAGGAAAGGAAACAAATTCAACTCCCTTTCTAAAACCTATGTTATAAAGAATTTGTAAACACTAGGCTTAGGTAATGGCTATTATGATAATCATTTAAAAGAACAGTGGAAGATTGTATAAGTTTCAAAAGCAGTGGTATAAAGTAGTTTTAGGTGTCACTAATACTTGAATTTAATTGGCTGTCAGAATGTCAGATATTGTTCATTAAATTACAGTAGAAAAGCAAAGAACAGGAAATACTATTTAATTATCTTGTGTTTGTCCAGCTTGGGAAACCCAGCACATTTGATGTTGAATAAAACATGAATAAGATACAGCTATACTTAATGCAACTTAAGTGTGCATAATAGACCTCTGGGAAATAATAAAACAATTACAATCTTAAAATAAACCACAATCAAAGGAGATTCCAAGAACCTATTAGCATGCAATCCATAGATAAACTTTACCCAGTCCCCTAAGAATGTCTTATTATGGATTAGATGTTGATACCCAGAGACTGTGTAAAGCTTACTGATCCATTCATCAGCATTTTCTCTGTATGTTGATTCCCCAAACCTCTTTTGTTATTTATTTTAATAGTTTCCCTGAATAATCCTGTGACGTAGGTATCAGTGATATTTATAAAAATGCTGCCTGACATTGCATTCATGCTCTTCCTTGCACATGAGAGAAAATATTTCAATATTTCCTCAGTGATCGCACTAATTTTCATTGTATTGAATTGTATTTAAGGTGGCAAATCTGGCTTGTTCCATGTCAACGAATGAAGATGGGATTAAAATCGTCAGAATTGCAGCCAATCACCTGGAGACCCTGTGTCCACAGGTAGAGTAACTAAAGCAATTTCTCCCTTCTACACAATTATGCTGGGTTCTTCATATCTAACTGAGATATATTAGAATATTTCTAATAAATAAGGGTACTGAATGGTTCTCAGATTGTGGCCTATTTACCACAAAGGTAGTTGTAGCTGCTTGCGATAGTTCTGTGGACTTGAGTTAAACATCTTTCAGCTTTCTGAAGGTGTCTAAGAACCGTTAAAAATGGGCACATTCCATCCTCATAATTAACCTTAAGATCTGACTCCCACTGTTAAATCCCTTCCACCTCTACTTAAGAAAAAAGGAAAAGGAGGCCTATTCTGTAAGAGTTCCAAAGAAAGAAACAGCTCTACACTATAAATCCTAAAATATAAGATGAAAGGATATTATTTAGTGAAAGGCATTTATTTTACAGATGTGAAAATTTTATACTAGAAAAATAAATACTATATGGGTGGTTATTTTAAACCAGAAGTTCCTTTTGTCAGCAAAACAAGAGGCTGAAAAATATTTAATAATAAAATGCACCGAAAACCTCTGCGTATGGTTCTGCTGTTACACACCATACAATGTGTTTATTTTGATAAGGGTTGTTGCTTTCCAATTTCAGATGGTAGTTCAAGGTGGAGGCAGTGACCTGCAATCTCAACACTCCCATCCCTGAGGATCAGAAGTGTAAGGCCACTGGCCTGAGTTATAGAGAAAGACCATGTCTAAGCAAAATCAAACCCATATCAACCAAAACAAGCAACCAAAGGAAATATGACTGGTCAAAATTATTTCCTTGGCAACTGTTTGGCAATTTCTTAATGTCTGATGAAGAGCATAATGTTAGGGAAATATTTTAGATCACTGTTTTCCCTGAAGTCCAGAATCAGAATACATGTCATGGCACTATTCAATACTAAGCACGCTTTAAAAACCA
The DNA here is from genome assembly GCF_978045245.1 of Mus caroli. Lineage (NCBI taxonomy): Eukaryota > Metazoa > Chordata > Mammalia > Rodentia > Muridae > Mus > Mus caroli. Next base: position 62,605,594 of record NW_028227264.1, read on the forward strand.
GAAAATGATGGGCATATGCAGCTCTCTATAGATCACAAAACACATTAATGCTTGATTTGCCTCACTGACAATTTTATTTCTAATGCTATTGAGGGAACAGTCAAGGTGTCTGTTTCTTTGGAATTAATGTCAATTAACCGAAGAAACCTGGCTAGCCAGCCTGAAGCACTGATCTTCCAACTTTTAATCAATTTTCTATGGAAGCTTGTGGGGAACACGACACAGCAGCAAGGTCTCTAAAGTTGTTGCGTTGAACCCATTGACCACTGATCATCCATCAGCTGCCTACATGAATTCTCATCTCTACATTGTAGCCAACGCTTGATGCTATTACTTTTTGGAGTCTCCTTTCAACATAAATACTATTAAGTATGCTATTGGATCTAACTACCCATTGCCTGATTATTGAGGAGACTAGGCTTTTCCCACACATTTGAATATTGACATTGTAATCTTGTTCCTTGTCTAAATCCTTTGCTCATTTTCAAGGGAGAAAGATTTTAAAATTAATGCTCTGAGGTGTTTTCTTACATGAAGACAATGTGTTAAGGTCACAACTACCCCCTGATCAATTCCTACTCGAACTTCTCCTGGGCTTATCCTGTTCCTATCTATATCATTATCCCTTGCTCTTTCTCCCCCCTTCCTCTTCTTTCCTCTTGGGTCTCTTTAGTCTTGCAAGTATATGGATGGGTGTTACTTTATCCTCTGGGTCATGAGCAATCTACCATGGAGCATCACAGAAGAAATCTGATTTTTCCTTCCTCAGTAGCTATCACCCACCAAAGGTCCTCAGTTAGGGGCGGGACCTGGTGAGCCCCACACCACCCATATTGGGATATTGACTGAATCAATCTTGTGAAGGCCAATCCCAGCCACAGTAGCTTCCTGCATGTACCGGTCCTGGGATGTCCAGAAGACATGGTTTTTTTCAGAAGTCCTCACCTTCTGCTGGCTCTTAGAATCCTTGTACTGCTGCTCCTTCAGTGTTCCTTGAGTCTTTGGTGAGGTATGTACTCAGTTTCACAAACTGTGCCACCATCTACTGTTTGAGAAACATCTCTGGCGAGAGGTAAAGGATGTAATGAGTTATGGTAATAATTTTTTTAGAGAGGAACTTTGATACTATATCGCTTTCTTTGTTGATTTGAAAAAATGAGAATATTTCTACTCTACATAGTATTTTATCTCATAATAGTATTTTCATATAACTATGTTTTGTACTTTGACCCAAATACCATGGATTTTCTATGCTCTTTTTTTTTGTTGTTATTTCTCTCTCAGTCCTATTGGTCTCCTTAATTTCCCCAGAATGTTTCACTTCTACTTTTTGTCTTATGTGCATGCAGTATTTTAGGTCTCAACAGAGAATTTAGAGTCCCCAAATGAAACAAAACATGTAATGTTTGTCCTTCTTAGTCTGACTTAACACTCTTAATATGACACTATCCAGTTGGATTCACTCTCTGCAAATGGCATAGTTTCATTCTTCTTTATAGCTCAGTAAAATTCCATTCTGTTTTTTATGCACACATATAGGTGCATATTTCTACACATGTATGTATGTATATACAAGTAAAATGTCTGTTTTCATTTTTTATTCTTTCGTACAAATTTCAGAAACAACTAAAAAATGTAAAGGAAATAGTGATAATTTAAAAATCAAGTGTTATAAAATATATAAAATTTATTTTGCAATAAAATTAAGGAGTCAAATCTTTGTATCAACCAGCATGCTTTTAATATGGAATATAAATATATAACATATGTAGTGTTCTGTATGTTATATAACACACATATGTTTATACAAATTCTTTTGATCATATTTCTATAGCTTTCTAGATTATTTAAATTTCTATCAGTTTTTTTAATTACACAATTAAAAACAATCTTCTACATGCTGATGGCCTCAAAGATTCATTTTGGCTAATCAAACTTTTTTTTAAAGTGTAGAGTTGCATAACTTGAATTTCTATAGCCCTCTCTACTTTGTCCAAAATGGAATTCCACATCCCTCCATGCCCATACCTACTTTACATGTTTTTTTCATGGTTTCTTAGTTCAGTTGATGATATAGCCACTTGTTTACTTCAGTGAAGAGTTTACGTGTAAAGGGAAATATTTATTCTTTCAGCAGATATTCCCTGATCAACTAATATATCATAACTCCTGACTATATATTTGGAGAGAAAATGTCTAAGATTTTATTCCCTGTACTCAGTGGAAAGGTAACATCTAAGGTTGTTCAAAAATATTTATTCAGCATATAAAGGAATGGTAGGTTACTAGTATGATAGCCATTTCATTTTTCTAAAGACTATAGAGCCTTTTGTTACCAAGCTATAGAAGTTTGTTTAATGTAAGTTACCTTACTGTTTGATAAGATAAAGACATTCTTTATTACTTTGGTTATATCTGACTAGTGTAAACATGCTAATGAAATGCTGATTAAAGCTGATGTGTTAATCACTGATAAGACATTGAATAATTATCAGCAGTCACCTATTTACCCCATGTCAGTGATTCATTAGTAATTTCAGTAAAATTATGTATTTACCTTAGACAAGATCATACTAATAGGCTAATAGAACTGGAAGTTGTTAGGCAGCCCCTTCTGGTCCTGAAGTTGCAATGATCCTCCTGCTTCTGCATTTTAGATTGGGATTACAACTATGTGGCAACATACATAGCCTGGATAAGTTAGCTTAAAATATTAAATTAAAAATAAGTGGACAAAGGAATTGTATTAAGTGAACCTAGTATTTTCCAAAATCTTTTACACTCCAAATTGTTAATTAAAATTCTTCATGAAATACAATATGTGTAAATGTTAAACCACAAGTACCAGATTCTGTAAATCTAATAAAAATGTTTTGAACCAAATAGACAGGTTTTGGAACACAGTCCAAGAATGGAGTCATGTGAGAATTCTGAGAGCCTGTGAAAAAGTACCAAGAAAACAGGACAAGAGTCTTGTGAACTTAGTTTCTTTAAAACACTGAATTGTTCTTGAAATGTGTTTTCATGCTCCTCCCAAGTGTAGTAGATAGGAATGATCTCACTTCAGCTGTTATTATTCATATGCCTCCATGGAAAACCTGGTTTTTGCCACAAGTGGCTTGTCCTTGAGGTTGAAAACCTTACTCATAAGATTCTTCTCAACCCTCAGAGTACAAATTTTCTAAGGCTCAAAATAAAGTTGGCTATTTCATGAGACTTTAGTCCACTTCATCTTTTGGCACTACTCTCCCAGGTTCATACTGCAAACTAGATCAGGAAACAGGTCGGAACTAGGGAAATCTGACTAAAGTACTTACATAATAGTTATTTCACAATGAATCAATAATAGCTTGTGAGAAAAGACCCCCAACCTTCTCTGTACTTTTAATTGATTTTTAGACTACTTTGCTATTTTATGCATTTGTATTTTGACAGCATATGTATCTGTATACCACACACATGCTTGAGACCAAAAGAAAGTGTTAGAGAAAGTCCTGGAACTATATCTACAAATGGCTATAAACTGCCATGTGGGTACTTGGAATAGAACCTGGGTCCTCTAGAAGAGCAATAATTTCTTTTCAACTACTTAGCCATCTCTGAAGTCTTTCAAGCTGATTTTTAAAACTAGATATTATATATTGCATTAATAATTTTGCATCCTTAAATTTTGGACTAGCATTCCTGGAATATAATCTAACGTGTGTGTGTGTCTGTGTGTCTGTGTGTGTGTGTGTGTGTGGGTCTGTGTGTATTGTTTGCTCTTTGACAATATTTATTAAAATACAAAAGTCACTTATCTTTTGGACATTAACACAACTCCCAGCTATTCATAAGAAAATATATATGCATTTTGTAAACACACATATATATGGGTCTATATTGTGAACATATATGTTCACAAAATGTATTGAGTAAAATTTAAGAATATATTCTATAATGAATAAACCTAAACCCAATGTAAATGTCTATGAACCACAGAATTAAAAGCTGTCTGACAATTAAGTTAGCTTACCTGAAGATTGATTTTGCATTTGTCTTGGATGTCTTCTATCCAAAAGACAGACCAAAAATTAAATCTCGTTGACTCTAGAGGGAGTTGTGATGAACTTTTAAGTAGAAGGGGCTAAGTCTTATTAAGGTCACCTTGGGCTTCACATATTAAATCATCTTGTTTCCCACTGTGCACAAAGTTTGTACTGTTACAGGTGGCTTGCTTTACAGGAAGAGCATCACTTGCAGCATATTTAGTAGACAGTGTCTGAAATAGTGACAAGTCTTGCAACCGAGATGTATGAAGACCTCATGAAAGCAACAGAAAAGAAAATCAGCCAAGATAGCATAAGCGTCAGGGACTCATGTTCACTGTCATCAGCTCTTCAAAGGGCTCTAAAGTGAGAGACTGTTTCTGACAGGCCCCAAGGGACACAGCTACAGCCTATGAGCACAATCTCAGAGGAGACACAGTTCAATTCAATGTAGAGACAAAACTGATAACAGTGTTGTTCTGATTTTTACATTTAACTAAAGATGAAAGGTTTGGAACATCTCAATGTCATAGACATCACAGACATTCAAGTAAGGTAGATGACACTTGCTCATGTGACCATGCAAAATACACAAGCCCAGAGGATTCCCAGTACCCAGTTCTCAGACTTGCTAAAGGACATCCTTCATATAGAAAACAGGAATGTAATCTGAATGATAGGGCTGAGATGCTATAAATGTTTAAACAGTTGTACCTGAATTAATATAAGTGTAAAAGGGTAAATTATCTGTGGTTTTCAATGATTCAGTTTTTAGAAAAAATTATTATTAGTATTTAAAGTTATGTGTAGTTTTGTGTGTGTGTGTGTGTGTGTGAGTGTGTGTGTGTGTGTGTGTGTGTGTGTGTGTGTGTGTGAGAGAGAGAGAGAGAGAGAGAGAGAGAGAGAGAGAGAGAGAGAGAGGGAGAGAGACCTGAGGAGGTCTGGAGAGAATGCCAGATGTGTAGAGTCAGAGTCATGACGTAGATTGTGATTTACCTGACTAGTTACTGGCAACTGAACTTGAGTCTTCTAGAAAAGTGCTATGCACTCTTTTAACCAATGAAATATCTCTCCAGACCACAATAATTTTATTTTTAACAACTGACTTGTAAGAGTATGGCACAAAGCTGAAAGAGATATAATTCAGGGTTCTAAAATATTCCATCATTGGGAGCAATGTTTAATAGTGGCAGTTAAATATAGACAAACGTGAAGCCAGGGGCAAAAGTACAACTCATTGTAGAATCAGGAAACAGAAATATAACTTATCAAAAAAACCCTACAGCATCAGAAGATGAAAAGGACATTTGAAATGTGGTGTGTTGCATTCTAATTATGCATTTGTGAAAGCATTTTCATGGTCTAATTTGAGTGAAATTAGGTTGGTATAATTGTTGATAAAGTAAAACTTATTCATCAACTTGATTATGAATTTCTGTATTATTTCTTTATTATCAAGCATAGTGTATATTTAGAATAAATATATTAAACAATAATCCTTAATATTTCTACTTCATTATTTGCAAATGAAAAATTCCAACTATGTGTAAATCCCTTCTTTCTCTTCTGTTTTTGTTTATAACATATTTAAGTTTAAAAAAGTCAAATAAGCTTTGAGCTTAGGTGCCTCACCCATATTTTGTTAGTGGTATTATAATTGCACTATTTCATCCCTTCAAAATTGTTATGGTGCTTAGCTTGTGAAATAAAATATTTTTTAACTAGGTGCTGGGTTATCCATATCTAGATTGCTATTCTGGATTTCCAGTTTAAAGACAGAAAAAAAAGTGAATTGTTTTATGGCACAGTGAACTGACATGTTTCAATGAATGTCAATCATACTTTGCCTCATCAAAGACATAGGAGAAAGAATTGTCATCATTTGGAGCTATAGGTGTAGTCCTAGATGGTCCTAAGTGTTATCCCTATGAATGGGATTCTTTAACTTAGAAAAAAATAATGAGAAACTAGGATATTTTTCCTTATGGAGAATAGACTCAATTAGGCGGCTGCTCACAAGAGCTTAACTCTTGCAAATCTAATCACATTTTACAATCTCGGTCTAATTTCAATCACACCTAGCACAGCATTTCTGTTTCTCCATCTGTCCTCTTTAGGAAATTGTACCCAATGCCTCAACATACCTACAGAGGCCGTGGGATGCTTCAAATATATTTCAGTGATGTGGTTGGGTATAAGAGGCAATGTTTTACAAGTAGCATTTTGGAGACTATAAAACCACTTTGCAAAAGGTTTCAGGTTGTGATAAGAAGGGGAAAAAGTTGTTTGTTCTATGCATAGAATCTTGGAGTAAGAAAAAGCAAAGTATTTGAGAGAGGATGTGCACTGAATGATTGTATATATACACATGGGAAATATAAGATCTGTGAGGGTTAGGATTTTGTCTTGTTGATAAACCTTGAATCTAATGCCAGTTAAATAAAAGGTAACTAAAAGATATTGGGCATCTCCCTCTCCCTCTCCCCGCCCCTCCCCCTCTCCCTCCCCTCTCTCTCTGCCTTTCTTTTTCTTCCTTCTTCCTTCAATCTTTTCTTTCCTTTTCTTCTCTTATTGTATAAAAATGGAAACAGAGGACCCTCTTTTCCCTTTTCACCTTGTGGGTTCTGGGGATTGAACTGAGGCTGCCTAACTAGGTTGGGAGAGGTTCTACCTGGAGAGCCACCTGGCAAGCCCCATGTGCTGCATACATGTATATTGACTGAATGGTCTTGCCTGAGTGCACTGCTTTGTTATTTCATCAGTGCACTGCTAAATAGGCGTGTGAAGTGACTGCTGAAATGTACCAGTCTTTTCCATCCCTCTTTCATTCTCTTTGTGTTATGAAACTCCATTTTCTAATCAAAGTGATAGAACGTCCCAGTATGACACATCATCTGCTGAGGTGCCAGTCATGGGAAATGATTGGCATTATCTCTCTCTGAGTAGACATGATAACTTTGTTGCAAGAGGACATAATTCTGATTAGCCTGTGATGTGTGTACTATAGAGCACATGCTTCACTCAGGGCATTGGTATAATAAAATGAAAACAAAATTTGTTGGTGTTTTTTTTTTTTTTTTTTTTTTTTCTGTTTGCTTAGGATCAAGCACCATGGAATCTGAAAATTTTAAGTACCCAAGTTTCTAAATGTTGGGTGTTAGGGGGATCAAGTCATTGTCTATTTATCTTTGAGAGCTGGTGATGGAAATTTTGCTTGCATCTAAATATCCATAAAAATCCATGTGAAGTAAGTTCATTCCTCAATGGTCCCAGGGTGTGCCCATGAAAGCAATCACAAGATTTACAATTTATCTTTTCTTCAGAAAATGGAAGAAAATACTTCAAAATTTTAGGGAATAGTCACTTGAGCCTATTAGAAGGCCAAAGAGAAATAATTTTATTTTAAAACCATTTGTAATGAAATATTTCATCATTATTATTAACTAAGGTAGCTTGAGATTACAAATCAAGGATGGTTCTTTTCTAGTGACATCATGAGTCTAAGTAGAAAAAGAAAGGACCAGTGTGCAGCTGTAAGGATGTAGACTTCCTATGTCTGGAGATAATGGCTTTCTCTAGGCTGCTGTCTATCTGCTTCTTCTCGTGGATGCACAATGGGAACTCCCTTCTCCATGCTATGAGGAATGCTACTTTCAGAAGATATATATTAGACTTCTGGGAGCATCCAGAACACTGGAATAAGCTAGGGTCAGGGAGTTGGAATTCAGATGTTATCCACTATGGAAGCTGTGAGGAATAAGTCTTCTTGTCTGAAGGAGAATCTTAGGAAATGTCTCCTGGAAGAATAAACAGACACTGTGCTTCCAAAATTCAAGTAGGAGGAAGTTTGTTGATGACTCAAAACAAAGCAAAAAACAAACAAACAAAAAAACCAAAACCAAACCAAAACAAACACAAAACAATAATAACAAAACAACAACAAAACCAACACAAACTACATTATGATATAACAGGAGGCCAAGATAGTAATTTTAGAGTTAGATACACATCATAGAGTAAACCCTTTGAATTATAAGATTAAGTGTAGATCCAACAATAATATCGTTGTAAGTACCTTTAGTGTGAATGTTAGAGATATAACCATTTACGTGTTAGCAAGTGTAAATGGCATTCTAGTCATGTGGGAAAGTTTATCAAAGGACACTTGTCATAGAAAGAGAGAGGGTATTGAGAACAAAGTAGTGTTCCAGAGGGGCAGGATGGAGTGGCACAGAATTTATAGAGTGATTCACACTGAGAGAGTCACAAAAAAGTGACATTTTCTATAGGTCTTAAAAGATAAGTAAGAGTTGGACATTTGGGAAAATATAAAAAGGACATTCTAGGCAGAGGAGATGGAAATTTATAACAGCAAATGACAAATATGAGCAGTTGGATTTATCTAAGCCACATTATTTTTTAGCATGAAAGCTCTTGACATTTCAGGTATAATTTTTTTATATGAAATTGTCACAGTTGTGAGGTTTGCCATATAAAAAAATTCACCAGCCCTGGGCTGGTGAGATGGCTCAGTGGGTAAGAGCACCCGACTGCTCTTCCGAAGTTCAAATCCCAGTTCCAGAGTTCAAATCCCAGCAACCACATGGTGGCTCACAACCATCCGCAACGAGATCTGGCGCCCTCTTCTGGAGTGTCTGAAGACAGCTACAGTGTACTTACATATAATAAATAAATAAATCTTTAAAAAAAAAAAAAAAAAAAAAAAAAAAAAAAAAAATTCACCATCTAAATTTAAAAAACATATTTATGCCTATCTCAGTGTTTGTAACTTTTAAAATGCAAATACTACTACTACTAATAATAAGTAGCAGCAGCATCAGTAATTTTATTGTATGTGAAGGAGAAGAGCATGTACACATGTCATGGCACATGTGTAAAAATTCCAAGATAATTTTACAGACTCAATCTTCTTCTTCCCCCAAGGGTTCTAAGGATTGGACTTCAGTTGCCAGGCTTTTTCTTCATGGGCCTTCTCACTCTCTCCAAGAACTGTCCTTATAATAACCAAAATCATCCACACACTTCCAAGTAATTTTAGAAAGCAAATCAAACTGAGAAAGATTGTGAGGACACAAGCAGTAGATAAGGTTGAGTAGTATTCTTATGATGAGTGATGATTTGGTTTAATAGATTTGGTACATAAGCATGGGATGGTGTCTCTACCACTGTGCTGTTTGGCAATCACTCCGGAAACTCTGTCATCTGAATAGAGAAAAAAATAGAAGGCATACCAGTTGAGATATTACTGACAGTGATGTGTTGAAATCAGGATCTAGGTCAGGGATGTAAGACTACAATTTTATGATATACAAAATTTTAAAATAGGCTATGTAAACTGAACAGTAACTAAAATCATTTTAAATCATGGGGGGAATGATTGCAGATAGAGAATGGTCCTATTAGAAGAAATTGGAAATAAAATGAAGGAAGAGTCACTATAGAACACAACAGCACACAATACACATGTAAACACATACATACACACAAGCACACACACACACACCCACACACACACATTCACACAGTGAATTCCTGACATTGTTAATGTGGCAATGCTGTAAGAACTTAAGATACAAAAGCCAGATATGGTACCTGCTCTAAAAGGGATGCCAGAAAGAGCCATAAATGTGTGTTGAAATTGGGAAAGATTTAAACTAAAAGGAACAAAGGCATGATGTGATTAAGCAGAGGATGGCCTTGTCAGTCATCAACAGGAGGAGAGGCCCTTGGTCCTGTGAAAGTTCTATGGCCCAGTGTAGATGCCAGGAAGTGGGAGCGGGTGGATTGGTGAGCAGGGGGAGGAGGAAGAGGATAGGGGATTTTCAAAGAGGAAAACAGGAAATGAGATAACAGTTGAAATGTAAATAAAAAATCTAATTTAAAAAAAAGAAAAATAATTCATCTCAAGCAAGCATGTTAGAAGCCAAGAAAAGTACTGCTTCAGCACCACAGACAGCGACTTCTGCTATTCAGTGGTGTGATGCTAAAATTTAAAACCAGTTAAGCTGTCTCCTAAAAAGTGAACAATTATCCAGTGAACTCAGGCTCATGTGACGGAGAAGTAATGTGAGTTTCTGAGAAGTTTTACTAAGGAAATTCAATATCCTGATTTTTGAGTGATTTATGCCGGGCGTGGTGGCGCACGCCTTTAATCCCAGCACTTGGGAGGCAGAGGCAGGTAGATTTCTGAGTTCGAGGCCAGCCTGGTCTACAAAGTGAGTTCCAGGACAGCCAGGGCTATACAGAGAAACCCTGTCTCGAAAAAACCAAAAAAAAAAAAAAAAACTTAAATATACAAATGTGTGGGGGGGGGCAAAAGGGAAGAGGGAAGGAGAGAGAGGAGAGACAGAGACAGAGAGACAGAGTCAGAGACAGAGAAACAGAGATGGAAGAGGGGAGGAGAGAGGAGGAAAGAAGAGAGAGAGAGGAGAAGGGAAAAAGAGGAGAGTGGAGAAAGAGTAGAGAGGAGAGATGGACTTCCTTGAATGTCTGAATTAATTTATTTTTATTTTTAATTATAACTTTATTACTTAAAAATCTTTTAAATTTAAGTATATATTTTTTCATATTCTTCTCCTCCCCCAAATACTTCCAGACAATTTATCCCTTCCTACCCACTGACTTTCTTTCTCAAAATCAACTCCCAAACCCAGCACAGCAACAAAACCCTAAAATCTAAGAAACCAAAACCCTATTCCCCCAAACAACTTCAACACACTCATTTATTCATTTATTTAAAATATTAGAAAATAAAACATAGTAAGTCAAAACAAAAATTGTCACACTGAAGTTGGACAAGACAAACCAACAAAATGAAAGTAACCAAGAGAAGGCACAAGAATCACATCCTCTGGATTCCCATAAAAACACTAACCTGGACCCATAATGTAAACATGCTGCTTCATTCTCTGTGAGTTCACACAGAGCGTTGCCCATGTTCATTTAGAGGGCCTTGGATTCTTGGTGTCTTTCATCCCCTCTGGCTCTTACACTCTTTCTGCCTTCTCTTCCCTGGGTTTCCCTGAGCTCTGAGAGGAGAGATTTGATGGAGGCATCCCATTTGGGGCTGATTGTTCCAATCTCTCTCATTCTCTCTGTAAAATCAGTCTGTGAGTCTTCATATTTGTTCTATCTGCTACAGGAGGAAACTTCTCTAACAATACTTGAGCAAGGCACTCACGTATGACTATAGCAGCATATCATTAGAAGTCATCTTACTACTGAATTTGGTTTTTCTTCTTTTTTCTTTTTTTTAAACCCATATTATTTGGCTTTGCCCTAGGCCCTTGGGATACCTAGTCCCAGGTTCATGGTTACCCAAGCAGTATCAGATATGAGTCCCATCTCATAGGGTGGACTTTTAGTCAGATCAGTGACTAGTTGGTCATTCCCACAAGCTTTGTGCTACCATTGCCGTAGCCCATTGGTTCTTCATTTTCTGAGTGCTATAACCCTTTAATACAGTCCCTCATGTTTGGTGAACCCCAACCCTAAAACTATTTTGTTACTACTTCATAACTATAATTTTGCTGCTGTTATGAATCATAATATAAATAGCTGATATGCATTATATGTACTATGTCAACCGCAAAGAGGTCAAGACCGCGGGTTGAGAACTATTGCTTGATCATATCTAGCAGGCAGTACACCATTGCAGATAAAGGGTTTATTTCTTTTTTTTTTCCATTCTTGCTTGGTGTTTATGTTTCTATTTTGATAGCAAGCAGAGTACCTTATTATACCAGAGATGTTGAAATATAGTGTCAAGGCTTTATGTAGACATGTTTAGCTTGGCATGTTGATGTTCAATGTATTGTCTATATATTGTCTCAGCAACAAGGCTGAGACAATAATGTAATTATTTCTGAAGAGCAGCCTATAGTCTTGGCAACAGTCTGGGTTTAGAGCTGGTACTGGAAGCTTTGTATTTGGTGGCAAGAGATGATCACTAGGGACTCTGTCTCCCTCATTATTTGGTAATTACATTTAGATCACCTTTGTATATGTGTACTTTTTTAGAAATTTCTATTGTATTGGGTTTCCATAACACCCCTCAAATGTCCATTAATTTTGCTGTCTCTATATTTTCTTCCATAACTCATATCCCCTCCCCACTTGATCCTACAATTACAGACCCCTTTTGTATCCATAAAAATCTATTCTATTTCCCTTTAATAAAAAGATCTATCTCCTCTAGTCTCTTACTCTGTACCTATCCTCTGTGCTACTATGGACTGTAGCTTGTTTATCATTGACTTAAAAGTTCATATCCACATACAAGTGAATATATGTCATATCTGTATTTCTGCATGTAGGATACCTCACTCAGGATGTTTTTCTAATTTCTATAACATATATCTTCTTATTGGGGAATTGAGGCCATAGATATTGATAGCACTCAATGAACAATTATTGATTCTCAATATTTTGCTGTTGTTATTGTTGTTGTAGATGGTGGTGATGGTGTGTGTGTGTGTGTGTGTGCTTCCCATCTTTTGACTTTGCTCATTTGAGATTATTTATTCCCTGTGATTCTAGAAGATGAAGTCCAGCAAAAAGAACTTAACTACACAAGACAACATTTTAAATATACCTTTAAAATTGGAGGTTTCTCTATGCAGTTAGGGAGTAATGTTAGTGCCAAAAATATTTGTTGGTAACACTATTTTTAATCTTAAAAATGAAAAGAAAAAGCAAATGTGTGAACCATTCCATTTCACCAAGTAGAGAATGCCTATGGTTGCTTCTTCTAAGAATTCTGTTTTGTGGATGAATATGAACACCACTAGTGACCCAGAATCCTGAAAACATCTACAGTCTCTCATGACAACTTTGCTGACCTGATGACCTTATAAAATTGAAACATTTGTTTATCCATTTTCTCAAACATGAAAAATTATAGCCTGTAGCAGGAAGACACTGGGTCCTCATTCCAAGTGTTGTAACTGACAGTGCCTGTGACCTCTAAGCCCTATTGAAATGCACAATTTTGCCTGCATTCTCATTAAGAAGAGAGGGTGTACACCACACATCACACTGAACCAAAGGTCAGGAGTGGCCAGTAACCTCTAGATTCTTGAAATGTGATTTGGTTAAGGCAGTATCTTGAGAAATTCAGTGTTACAAGGATAATGACACAGATCTGAGTGTGCTGGATGGAGTGACACATGTCAATCATTGAATCACAAAGGAGCTGGGGTAGAAGGTCACAATTTCAGGTCCACCCTCAATGACATGGACAGACTCCATTCCATCAGCCTCATCATCCATAACTAAAAGAACAAATATGCAAAAACTGTTCATATAAACCAGCTATTGCCTTTCATTTGGTTACTGTGTTTTCTGACTTGAGGTTATTGTCATAGATGATGTTTAGAAAAGTAAAATTTTAGATGATTTTACATGCTTTGAGAGCAAAGACAACTTCAGGCAGAGGTACCGTTATCTGGGGGGAAAAGGGCATTGCACAGGATCAGAACAAGGATAGGGACACAGAACTTCATGAGGGTCCAGAGACTGTGAGATCATGCCTGTATAGAAAGGATAAGTTATTTCAGGGGAATAAATGAGAGATAAAATATTGTTTCTAGGGAGTAGCAAGGAAGGTATCAATGCCATGTCTGTTTTAACCCACCGTTTTTTCACCAACATTTTTGTATTTACTTTACATAATACTGACCACAGCCCCCTCCCTCCTCTCTTCCTAGGCTCACCCTTACAAATCCTTTCCCCCACTGTCCCCTCCCCTTCTCCTCCGAGAAAGGGAGCCTCCTTTGGGTACCATCCCACTCTAGGATATCTAGTCCCAACAGGACTAGTCACATCCTCTCTCACTGAGGCCCAACCAGAAAGTCTAGGTAGGAAAAGTGGATCCAACAGCAGGGAACAGAGATCTAGACAGCCACTGCTCCATATTTTAGGGGACCCACATGAAGCCTAAGCTGTACTTTTGCTACAAATGAGTATGCGTCTAGGCCTGGTCCCTGCATGCTCCCTGTTTAGTGGCCCAGGCTCTGTGAGTCCCCATGCTCTCAGGTTAGTTGACCCTGTAGGTCTCCTTGTGGTCTCCTTGACCCTTCTGGCTTGTTCATTTCTTAAGTGTATTTGTCATACAACAAAATTTTGCTCTACATAATGAAGGATAAAGTATGTGAAATATCTCAAAATAATACTTTGCATTTTTGTCTTATTCTTTGAAACTGTATTAAAGCCAAAGTCTCCTTTAGAATACAAATAACTTTCTGAACCTGTGGGTACCTTTCCTCTGTTGTGGACCAGATACTATCCCTTATGCATCTAAGGTAAATGGCTGCTTTATTCAGATCATGGAGTTACACATTTCACCTACACAAAAATGTCTTTTCACATGTAAGTGTCTTGACACATTTTATGTATAAGGATGAACTTCAGAACTGTCAGGTAGGTTGTGTAAGATTGTGGACTCAGAACATAAATACTAAAGCATTTGGTAACAAACGTTCTTTCTTATTTTAGATCTAACCAGGATTTCTTTTTTATTTATAAATTTCTAATTATATAAGCACAGGACTTTTAATGTTTGTGTTTACTGTCCAAAAGTTATAAAGAGTTTGTCCAAAGAATTTTGAATTGAAACATTGGGTGTGTGATTCATTTGGGGCTTCTGTTTTAGAATATCAGGCCTTTACCTCTTCAAAAGGTGGCACCTACTATACTCTGATATGATTACAACAGACTGCACCATTTCCTTCCACTAGCATGCATTAGTAAAACATCCTGGAGAGGTTACCTGTGTTCTATAAGTTTACACAGCACCAGCATGCAGAAGAATTGGAAGGGAATTCTTCATTTATCATCCTTCTTTATGTAACAGTTATCACTTGAGTTACAAAAATGGTAGATTTACATGCTCTTATCTTTCTATACAGTAATTCCAAAGTCTTAATATCCCTCAAAGTTTTTATTTAAAATTTAGAACATTTGCTATTGTTGGCTGTAAAGGTTCACATTTCACATAGTAGTTGGCCCCCCTTTAACACAATTTATGATGCTATTAGGAAAAACAATTTGATTAAGCTTAAAGTATTGGATTACTGCTAAGTATTCAGTCTATTTTTTTCAAAAACAGTCTTTCCTATAATATTCCTCACATTTGATCCATAGAAATATGCTTTAGTTTATTTTGTTTTCAGAGAGATTCTCACTTTATCCTTCAGGATAGTTTCAAACTGTCATTATTTCCATCTGTACCACCCATCTGTTGAGATTATAGACATGCATCATCACATTCAGTTTATACAACATACTGTCTTCAAACAAAACTGATTTCTGAACACTAGATCTCCTGTCACTTAAATGATTTAAATCAATGCATACATCTTATTATCAAAGAAAACAACATTATATCTCAGCAACCATACTAGTCCGGGTGTTTTTTAAACTTTATCTTTTTCTAATTTGCTTTTATTAGTAATTTTTATGATTTGGTACCATTTTAAATATTTCCCCTAAAATTTTAAGTCATCAAATGCAAGTGAGTGATTGGATATAAAATATATATTTTCAAATACTTCATCATTATTTTCAAGTAGCAAAGGAATCCAAAAGAATTGTGTGCTGAATCTCCTTTATGGAGGGGTGCTGAGAAATCTTACATAATGTTTATGAAAGACACAGGCTGAAAAGAATGACTTATTTGAACTGTTTATGTGAAATGAACAAGAACATTAGAAAATCCTTGTGTTTAAAATCTTTGAATTTGTTTTCCATATCAAGTTTATATAGTGAAAGAAAGCAAACAAGAACAAAGGAAGGAAAGAAGGAAAGGGAAGAAAGAAAAAACCAAGCAGTTTCTGGAGCTCTGCCATTGAAATCACCCCTGCGCACTTGTTCATTAGCTTGAGAGTCCACTTGCACTTTTCCAAGTAGCTTTGTTTTGTAGAAAGAGACATTCAATAGGTAATCAAATAATAGGTCAGCTATATTCAGAACAGTCTTTGGCTTTCAAGCAAGTCTCATTCCAATCTAAGAGAAGGGCTTTGGATAGAAAAGCTTAGGGTAATTTGATGTCATACTTAGAGAAAAGGGTTAGAAATCCAAGAATATCACAGCTCATGACAACACAATTGTCTGTCAAAGGAAGATTTTTTTTTATTACGTATTTTCCTCAATTACATTTCCAATGCTATCCCAAAAGTCCCCCATACCCTCCTCCCACTTCCCTACCCACCCATTCCCATTCTTTTGGCCCTGGCATTCCCCTGTATTGGGGCATATAAAGTTTGCAAGTCCAATGGGCCTCTCTTTCCAGTGATGGCCGACTAGGCCATCTTTAGATACATATGCAGCTAGAGACAAGAGCTCCGGGGTACTGGTTAGTTCATCATGTTGTTCCCCCTATAGGGTTGCAGATCCCTTTAACTCCTTGGGTACTTTCTCTAGCTTCTCCTTTGGGAGCCCTGTGATCCATCCAATAGCTGACTGTGAGCATCCACTTCTGTGTTTGCTAGGCCCCGGCATATTCTCACAAGAGACAGCTATAACTGGGTCCTTTCAGCAAAATCTTGCTAGTGTATGCAGTGGTGTCAGCGTTTGGAAGCTGATTATGTGATGGATCCCTGGATACGGCAGTCTCTAGATGGTCCATCCTTTCATCACAGCTCCAAACTTTGTCTCTGTAACTTCTTCCATGGGTGTTTTGTTCCCAATTCTAAGAAGGGGCATAGTGTCCACACTTTGGTCTTCATTCTTCTTGAGTTTCCTGCACTTAGCAAATTGTACCTTATATCTTGGGTATCCTAAGTTTTGGGCTAATATCCACTTATCAGTGAATACATATTGTGTGAGTTCCTTTGTGATTGTGTTACTTCACTCAAGATGATGCCCTCCAGGTCCATCCATTTGGCTAGGAGTTCAATGAAAATGAATCCACAACATACCCAAACTTATGGGACGCAATGAAAGCATTTCTAAGAGGAAAACTCATAGCTCTGAGTGCCTCCAAAAAGAAACTAGAGAGAGCACACATTGGAAGATTTTTTTAATTGAATTCTTAAGTAAAACCCTATGTCTGCCTTGGCAGTGGAGGGAAATTCCTGTTAACCAAGCTCTTTTGGTATGTTAATAAAGATATGGTAGCCACCTTCCTGCGGAAGTCTTTGCTTCTCTGTGCTGGATACAATTCCAGCTGCTAATAAATAATAAAATGACTTGAGGTTCTGCCAAGTGTTTCCTATAAATCATGAGATTCTAAGACAAATAAATGAAAGCCACTCTGGACAAAAACATAATGAGGCTAATTGTTGATATTATTTATGCCCAATCTTAAGACAGAGATTTCAAAATAAATAACTAATTTAAACATTCATTGAGAGATATTTTGTTTTTCAGTCATTCTACGGATCCTTACAGAGTGGCCTCATAGAAGACCTGTTCCCAGGCATTGTACATAGTGCAGTAAGCATGCATCTGGTTATGAATTCTTCTATGACAAAATATATTAGCAAGAATTTTTAGAACATCTGAATGTGGGTACCTGTGGAGGACATATGATCCCCTGGAGCTAGAGTTATAGGCAGTTATGAGTCATCCAATACGGGTATTCAGAACCAAATTTAGGTCCTCTAGAAAAACATTACTTTCTCTTAACCACTCAGTCACCTTTCTAGTCCCCAAACAAGATAACTTATAAGGTGCTCGATTAATGTATTTTTATATGTGAAAAACTGTACATAATTAATGTATACAATTTGATAAGTTTATAGATAAGCCATAAAACTATTATTTCCATCAGGTGGGCAGATATGTTATGACCTAAAAAATGACTTCCTTAAATCTATTACATTTTTGTCATCATTATTATAACTTTAAGTACACTTAGCAGAAGAATTAGCCTCTTATCAAGTTTTAGGTTTCCAGGATGCTACTGTTGCTGTTGGTCTGTGTAGTATATAGAGGTCTGTACAAATTCATCATGGACACTTCAGCTGTTATTTTCTCCTAGAACGTGCCTGGCAATGGCTGTTCTGCTCTGCTGCCTTTATCAGGATTTCAGATTTCACACAGTAGTAGTATCTTGCAGAATTTGCTGTGTTGCTTTCATTTCATCTCACTTAGGAAGCCTGCCAGGTGCACCCATGCCGCAACAAACAGCAGGGTTTATTCATCTTCCAAAAGGTGAATATCTGAGTGCATGAACAGTACTATGATGAACATAATATCCGTAAGATATTCTGATTTCCTTTGGAAAAGCTTCCACAAGTGTCATTTCTAGATGACAGGTTAGCTGTATTTTTACCTTTTGGCGCTACCTTCATCCATAATCATCCAGTAATGCCTATACCCGATGACTGCTTCATGCTTTTGAAGGACGTGTGCTTTCTGAGGTTGGATGGAGAGTACGCTGGATGTATTTATACAGGCCAGCTGGTCTGTGGTGCTGTGAGAGGGGGTCTATAATCCCTCTTGAAAATGAGGTTTTTATGTTTCTTGCAATAGTTTTGTATTGCTATTACATTTGGTTTCCTCTTGTGTTTTAGCATCCTAGTACTGGGTATATAATATTTAAAGCTCTGTATCTTATTGAAATCCTGCATTTTATTACTTATGGATCTTTTATGTTTCTTGTGAAATTTTTTTCACTTAATGCCTATTTTGTGATAGACCCTTTACACTAATCTCTCAGGCATGTTTTTGTTTTGTTTTGTTTTTTGTTTTGTTTTGTTTTGCATTGAATTTCTTCTTTCATTTCTATGTTCTCTGCTCTTTTGTGCCCATAGAGAAAAAAACAATTGCTCTCTTGTAGTTCTTTACAATTTGTCAAGATAATAACATGGGTTTCCCAAGATGTCATAACTTGCTTATGTTGAAGATGAAAGACACTAAGGAGATAGTGTAAAACATCACACTATATGCCACATTAGGAGAAAAGTCTTTCATTAAACAAACATTTTGATGACATTTTCCAAAACATCACTGCTGTATATATACATAACAGAATGGATCTTTGAGTTCGTGTTTCCAGTGAGTGCTGGATGATATGAACAGTACTGCCCCAAGCCCCACACACTGAAAATGTGTTTTCATCTGCCATGTTATCTAAAGCTTGTCCTTTCCCCTTCAGTTGCAAGATCCTGAAAGCCCCTTTTCAGTAGTCTTCATTCTCTCTATATAGTGTATTCAAGAACTTAGTCTTCTCTTACTTTTACTCTAACCTTGATATTTATTAATTTGAATTCTATAATTACTATAATTAATTTAATTTTTTCTTTATTTATTCTTCTTTTATGTATTAAATTCTGGCTGTAGTTTCTCCATCTTCCTCTCTTCTCTTCCCTTCACCCACTTCTCCTCTCCCCAACATCATATCCTCCTTCATTTCCTTTCAGAAAAGATCAGGAGGCCTCCCAGGGATATCAGATAGACATGTTACAACAAGTTACAATATGGCTAGGCACACATCCTCATATCAAAGGATATGAGGATATGTGTACAACACAGTAGAAAGAAAAGTTCCCCAAAGCAGGCAAAAGAGTAAGAGACAGCCTCCACTCTCACTGTTAGGAGTAAGTTCAAGAACACCAAGCTATACAACCAATATACAATTAATGTATACACAGAGGAACTAGGTCAGACATACACAGGCTCCCTTATTGTCTCTGTGAGCCCCAGCTAGCCCTGGTTCATTGATTCTGTGGGTGTCTTTGATCCCTCTGTCTCCTACAAATCCTCCTCCCACCTCTTCTACAGGATTCCCTGAAATCCGCCTAATTGCCTATGTCTGACTATGAGTCTTTGCATTTACTCCTATCATTGCTTGATGAAGCCTCTTTGATGATGATTATCCATGGCACTGGTCTACAAGCATAGCAGAATATCATTAGAAACCATTTCATTGACTAATTTTTGGAAGTTGTGTTTGGTTCTATCCTCGGTCTCTGGGCTTTTCAACCTATGGGTCCTGGCAGTGTCAGGACTAGGCACCCTCTGGTGATCTGGGTCACAAGTTGGACTAGTCATTGATTGGCCATTTCTACAAGTTCTGTGCCACATTTATTCCAGCATATCTTGCAAAAAGGACATATTTTAGGTGGAAGTTTTTGTGATTGTGCTGATGTCCTAGCCTCTCCACTAGAAGTCTTGCCTGATTCTAGAAGGTGATTGACTCAGGATCTGTATCTCCTATTACTAGAAGACTTTGCTAGGGCTATTCTCATAGATTCCAGAGAGTTTCCATTGCACTAGGTTTCTACCTCACCCCTGAAATGTCCCCCATTTCCAATTATCACTCCCAGTACTCTTGCCTCCACCCCCTCACCTGATCTGTTCTCTTTCCACCCCCAACTGTTTTCTGTCCACCTGCAAAATCTATTGTTATCCCTTTCTAGAGAGATGATTGCATCCCTTCTTGAGCCCTCCTTCTTACTTAACTTTGGGTCTCCAGATTGTAGCCTGATTTTCCTTTATTTCACAGCTAATATACACTTATAAGTGAATATGTACTGTGTCTTTCTCTTCATTCAGAATGACACTTCTAGTTCTATCCACTTGCCTTCAAATTTCATGATGTCATTTTTTTTAACAGCTGAGCAATACTTCATTGTGTAAATATACCACATTTTCGTTATCCAGTTTTGATTGAGGTACACCTACGTTGTTTCTAGTTTCGGGAATATGCTGTTTATGAATAAAGCTGGTAGGAACATAGTTGAGTAAGTATCCTTGTGGTAGAATTGAACATCCTTTGGGTATATGACCGGAAGTGTTACACAGCTGGGTCTTGAGTAAGACAATTACAAATTTTCTGAGATACCATCATGCTGATTTCCAAATTGGCTATACAAGTTTGTACTCCAATCAGCGATGGAGAAATGTTCCCCTTGCTCCATCATACTTCTTATTTATGTGTTTTTTATAACTACCTGCCTATCTTCTTTACCATATCTGGAAAACTTTGTGCTTTCCTCTGCTTCCCTCAATTCCTTAATAGAGTAACATCTAATGGTTAGCATTGCTTTCAATACCAATTCATCCTTGCTCTGGTATTTTGAAACCCATCATTAATTATTGTTGGGCAGCATGCATGGGGAAATAAAGGGAGTGGGAGAGAACCCGCTTCCTGCCAGAGCTCCAGGGCTCTGGGCAGGTGGACTCAGGGGAGTGCCATGCTCTACATGCCACCTGGGTGAGCATGTGGCTATGGGAAGCCACAGAACCACAGTCTGTCAGGGGTAGAAAGGGAGCAGTCTGGGGTCCAGTCATGAAGGCCAGGGATGACAGATTCTAACTCTTGGATATCACAGGATGTTGATGGACACCGTGGAAGAGCTGAGAATGGGTGGAAGCCTCGGGGGGCAGTTCGGTCTGCCCCATGTACAAAGGGAGAAAGGGGGCAGGAGGAGAAGGGGCACTGAGTGATTTCCATGCATGTGAATGTCCTTGGTCTGGCCTGGTGGCTGGAAATGCTGGGAGACCTTCTCACGGGAGATTAGACTTGGCTCTTTAGGGGAAGGCCTATTCCATTGCTCTAGCATCTTGATGAGCAGAGATTGTCCATAGTTTTAGATCTTTATTGTAGAATGGCAGAGAGAAAGAGAGAAGGTAGTAAAAGTGAGGCTGGCCATGGCCACATGTAGGGAGGGTGTAAGGGAGGGGGAGAAGGAGAGCTAGAGATGAGAATAAGAGAGGTAAGAGCTTAAGAGAGAGAGGAGGGGTGAAGCACCCCCTTTTATAGTGGGCTGGGCTATGTTGCAGTTGCAGGGTAATTGTTGGAGCATACCTGGCTATTGCCAGGTAACTGTGAGGGTGGAGTCTAGCCAGAATGCCAGGAGCTTGGGACATTGTCTGCATGATGGATAGTTACAGGATTATGGAGTTGGGAGCTCCGTCGTGTCAGGTGCCTATGTCTGGGAATGTGGCTCATTATTCTGTGCCTTCTAGAATTTTCTCCTAGGTCTCCAGAGTAAGCTTTGCTCAACCAAAACACAGGCTGCCTTTCATGGTCCCAGAAATTACCAAGAATTCCATACCTCACAATAACACCAATCAGGCTCTTCATAATTTGAATTCTATTCTCCCATTCATGTTCAGATATTTAACAATAGTCTTGTCAAGATCTCACCCACATTTATTGAATTTTATATTTTTAAAGCTACATAAACATGTTGTCTATCCCAAACGTTCCAATCAATGACTTATCATTATGTATGTATGTATGTTTAAAGCTATTGTGTATTATTAAATAAAATCTAATGCTTTTAGTATTTATGGACTTTCTTTGTTTTGGTGTGTATGTGTGAAAAAGATATATATAGCCAGAGACCTTACTAAATATTTGTGGGAAAGATGGAAAAATATTGAAGTTTGATATTAATATATTGAAAAAAATCCAGAAAAAAATAGAAACCATTTTAATGAAAAATATTATTCTGAAGGGTATTTTTTATTTTGTCATATTTGAATATTTATGTGAAATATTCTACCATTTATTGAGCATCTGCTATGCCTTAAAAATTCCGATTAACATTTTCTTTATATTACCTCTTTTGCAGTTTCATAGCAACTTGATAATGTACTATTACAAGCATCCTCTGAAACCCCAATAATGTAATTAGATTTGTAGTCAATATAAATCTAAAAGGAAGAGCTAATGTATATGATGAGCCATGACTCATCATATCCTGCCAAGGTAGACGAATGACTCAGAAAACAAGGAACATTTAACAGCAACAGCTATAAAGTTTATGTCCAAATTAAATTAATCCATAATATCTACGACTTCCTAAGATTTTCTTGATTGAAGTTTTGGTAAAGGTCACTGAACATTCCCTAAAGTGAATCTGAGCTTGAGAGGAGACATGGGAGCTCACAAAACTTTAGAGACTCTTATTGAAGAACCAGATCAAGTTCCAGATCAAAGAAGATAATTTTCCTGTGTATTCTTATTACTCATGCTTATTTTAAAGATTGTAATGTGTATGATTATCACACAAATTTTGACATTGTATGGAACATAGAATGTTGAAATATCAAAATGGTGTCTTTATCATAGTTGACTGAACAAAGGGAGGATATTTCAGGGAATATTATTGTTCTATTGGCTTTCTCCCACATGAGGAACAAGGAGCGGAGAACTTAAGATGAACAAGCAGAACAGAGAATAACAGGTCAACAGTGCAAGAAACATTCTTGGAGTCAGAGCATCCTAGCAATAGAATAAGCTGTTATGAATAGCAAATATCTACCAGGTTTGGCAGCATGCCTGTAGTCCTAACACTTGGAGCTCTGAGGATCATCACAAGTTTGTGTCTAGCCTTCACTATATAACATGTTGCAAGCCAACCTGTGGTACAGAGTGAGATTTTTGTCTCAAGCTTATATAATTAAGTAGACAAAAATCACACATTTAAATGTGATATAAATAACCTTTTACTCTTTTAGAGACTCTGGGATGTCACTATTGCTCTCAATTTGCTTTCAGGCTCCATTTTTCCAAAATGACACTCCTTTAGGAGATGTAATTGTGCAAATAGAACATAATTAATAATGAAATTCCATGTTACTCTTTATTCCATGTGCACCATAGTGTTTTCCAATAGCATTCCTCCCACTGAAATCCTCAATGTGGGGATCATATTGCATACCTATTGCCATAGTGTTCTGAACATAGGACTGGAGTGTTCAATAACACTTGTTGATTGACCCAGTAGTTTTCCAAACCTTCTGAAGCTGCTCTCTCCCTCAAGGGTAATTGTACACATTTACCGGAGCCAATTCAAGTTCTTAAAATGATACAGATGGTGCTCTGTTCTTTCCTGCTTCACTACTCACCACACTGCTGAAAGAACTGTCAACAAAATAGGATAAAAGGGCTTTGTTTTCTCTACCAAGAGGAGATAGGAAAAAAAATTCCCATTTAAAACCACTCCTACTCAGTTCCCTGTATAAATAGTATTGTGCCTGGAGAACTGAGCCCAAGCTTCTGGCTAGTACAAACACTCAAGTCATCCAGATTCCTCTCAAATGCCACTTCTTATACATGTGCATGTGTATCATCCATTTTCTTTATTGATCCACTCTATTATATGTGAATGGTGTGTTGAATGGTCTCTATGATTACAATTCCTAAATACTGCTTAGTCCTTTAGAAATCCAGCTAACTACAACTAATTTTAAGATTATCTCTTGACTACAAAGCTGTGGTATATATCATCTCATCCAACATGTTCAACAATAAACAATACATGCATACGAAGAACACTAATTGAGCTGCTTAAAGTGTGTGTGTGTGTGTATAATATAGAAGGAGGAGGCAGGGGGAGGAAGAGGAGAAAAAGAAGGAAGAGAAGGAGAAGGAGGAGGAGGAAGGAGGAGGAGGAGAAGGAGGAAGAAGAAGAAGAAGAAGAAGAAGAAGAAGAAGAAGAAGAAGAAGAAGAAGAAGAAGAAGAAGAAGAAAGAAGAAAGAAGGAGAAGGGGAGAAGGAGAGAAAAGAAGAAGAAGAAGAAGAAGAAGAAGAAGAAGAAGAAGAAGAAGAAGAAGAAGAAGAAGAAGAAGAAGAAGAAGAAGAAGAAAGGAGAGAAAAGAAGAAGAAGAAGAAGAAGAAGAAGAAGAAGAAGAAGAAGAAGAAGAAGAAGAAGAAGAAGAAGAAGAAGAAGAAAGAAGAAGAAGAAAGAAGAAGAAAGAAGGAGAAGGGGAGAAGGAGAAGGAGAGAAAAGAAGAAGAAGAAGAAGAAGAAGAAGAAGAAGAAGAAGAAGAAGAAGAAGAAGAAGAAGAAGAAGAAAGAAGAAGAAGAAAGAAGAAGAAAGAAGAAGAAAGAAGAAGAAGAAAGAAGAAGAAGAGAGGACAAGGAGGGATTGGAGTGGGGACAGGGAGTGTTGGAAATGCTGTAATTACTGTATTCATGTATTACATTTTCTAAGTTAAATTATAATAAGATGAAAATAAATGCTGGAGCATCATTAGTGATTATTTTATTTTATTTTTTATTGATTCAATTGTAGTGCTGACTGCAGAGTAGTTTTCCCGTTCCTGGTTTTAGACATTTTAGCAGAATTCATTTCTAAGTGGATTGAATACCTTTACATATATTTGAAAGTAGCAGAACCATTCATTTTGATATTTTGTCTCAAGTATTTCAGAAGCCTTTGCTGGTATTCTGTAGTCTTATGATAGTTATTTCAAATTTCATTAAGGTCAAACATGAAAATAATCTTAGGTTCTATTGTGGATACAGGTGCTATAGGCATGGTTTAGTTAGTGCCAATTTAGAATTGAACCTGGCCCTTAAATCTTAAACACCAGAACCTTATAACCTATTTTTATAAATGAGTGAGCTTGCTCCAGACCACCCATTTCATTCCAGAGTTAACTTTTATAGAATTTTGGAAAGTCAGTACCTGTTTAAATCTGAACTGGTGGAAAACACTTAAACACTATATACATATATTATCAGTCAAAATAATGTGCTTCAATTATCAGCCTGTGACCTTCAGTATTTGAACTTGGGCTACTGAATATTTTTATTCAAATAGTATTTCTTTAATATTTCCTTGTAACCCCAAGGAACACAGGTTTTGCATGATTTGTTATTTTTTTTAGGTTATCTTATCCAAGATTTATTATGTGAATGACAAGACTGCTGTATGCCATCACCTTGAACACAGCCCACTTTATTTTTTATTTCTTTTCAAACATATGGGATGGTTCTTCTCTTCATCTGATAAACACTATTTTCCCCTTATTGTGATCTCATCTAAAACTAAAAGAAATGGAAGCTAACAATGATTCAAAGAGTGTTAACCTGTCTATTTTAAAACAGATTATACAGGTGTCATTATTTCTGTTAATATTAACATGACTCTACCTGTGCACTCTTATCATTTAAACTTCCAGTCCAACTCTTGAAAACAAAAACAAATGCATTGCCACCCACATCGCCTGACTGACCTAGGGACTTATATGAAACCCCTACTCGGTCAGAGTTCCCTTTTGACACAGATGCAGAATGACATACAGACACATAGCCAGAGTGTTTTATAAGGGGGAAAATGTCAATACAAGGGGTATTGTTGGTTTTTCTCCTGTATCCATAGCATGCCTTTTTCTCAGCACCTTTGGAAAGTTGCTTAGATATTTAGTTGCTTGGATGCTGACTCATCTCAACTATCAATTCTCTTAGTGCTCTTGGCTGTGTACTGTCAAAGAGCAAAATTAAGTAATTTTATTAATTATCTGGAAAACTTACCTCCTGTCTGCATTTCTCCTCTGATTCTTTTCATTCCTACTCCCATCTAGTTGGGAGATTTTATAACCAACTGTATTTATGAATCTAAGAGTAAAAGTAGACCTTTGCAAAAAAGATAGAAATCAACTTCAGGGCAAATTAAGTTCAGAGAGCAAGTAAGTAGAACTTGGAAGAAATGTATTCTAGATGAAATTGTTAAGAGCACCCCTGCCTTGACAACACAGACGAATGATTTTTATTAGTTTCCTGACAGTAAATTGATGGAGTAGATCTGCCATTTGCAGCCATTGCATTGCACATAATATCCCTGGACTCAGACAAATGCCCTTTTTATCTCTAGTGTCTCTCAGATCCTCAGTACTAGGCACAACCTTGATGGTTGTTTATCTAATCATTCTTAGGAGCCCAACTTGCTCTTTTGTTATTGTGCAGAATTCCAAGCCTATAGCATTAGATACTTGAAAGTTGCCCTTTCATTTTCTTTCATGTGTGCTGCTGCTTTCTACATGTCTTTGATTCTGCATTATGAATGAAGTGATGACTAATCAATAAATTGAAATAACCAGTTAGTTTTCAAATTCGTACATTTATCAGTCTCTACCCTGGTGCTGTAATGTGAAGCCATGATAAACTGCAGGTGTTTTGACAGTATTCAGCCAGGCACAGAGGCAAATGTGTTTAATTCCATTCTGAACGCTAAAGCAAGAGGATTATGAGGTCAAGACCATTTTGAACTTTATAACATATATACATATATTTGCCTAAGAGACATTGTCTCAGTTAATAAAGTAGAAGAGTGATTGAGGATTCATTCTGGACATTAACCTTGGGTCTCCACATGCACACAGGCACAAATGTATATACAGAGCCTTCTCACATGAGTTCCACACATGAAAATATATATGAAAACATGCATATTCATGCATGCATATCAGAAACACAACATATATGAAATAAACAGAAAAAGAAAGACACTAAAAAGTATATTGAAAGTAATAATTATTCTCTGGGTTTGAGCCTTTGACTTGAAAGAAGGATCTTTTTATTATTATTATTATTTTACATTCTTTCATCTAGCATAATTTGTTCAATACTTTGTCTTATATGACACTTGGGGATGATGTTTCAACATGAAGTTGTCTGCCTTCAAGACACATATGGTTTATTGAAACAGCTGGAATAAATTTCTTTCAATATAGCACGCAAATCATTATTGACAGAACAGCAGGAAAACTGGTCTGGCCAAGGACTTAGGTAGACTGATTGGAGTTTACCTGATTATCAACTTCATAGATAAACAGAACACATATCATTCAAATTATCTTAATTCAGTTAGGATTCTTTACATTGCTGTGAATAGATGTCTATTGAATGAAAAAGAGATGAACCCTAATAGAAAAAGTAAACTTACTATTGAAACCAATTTCTTATTTTCACATCCAAACAAAGAAATTTATCAAAAGCTGTCATGCTGGTAATATCACTCTTTTAATTTCCACTATTGCTCTATCAGAATAGAGTTTAAAGCTCATTAATAGATACTGAATTAGAACTGTCAAACATATCATATAGCCTTAATTGATGATCAAGGGATTACAGTATAAAAATAGGAATAATTTATCATGGCACAAAGCTAGAACAATAGGACTGCCAGAAAGATGGAATGGGCAGACTTTCTACTGTAATTCCTGATGCTTAGAAACAAGCACCCCATGCACTATTTATAAGTAAGATTAAGAAGGTTCAGAAAAGCAGACAGAAGAGGCCAATTCAGCTATGGACTTTGAATAATCAGGAATGACATGCTGATAAGATCACTTGAGTTTAGTTTTTCTCTCTTATATATTGAACACCAAGAATTAAAGAACATAAAATATCAGGTATAACAGAGGTCATGAATTCAAACTAAAGCAAAATGAGAGAACTGCAGCCAGGCAGTGGTGGCACATGCCTTTAATCCCAGCACTTGGGAGGTAGAGGCAGGCAGATTTCTGAGTTCGAGGCCAGCCTGGTCTACAGAACAGCCAGGGCTACAAAGAGAAAAACCCTGCCTCCAAAAACAAAACAAAACAAGAACTGCAAAAAATACTTTTTTTTTTGTTATTTTTAGTCCAAGTATGGGAAAGATAGCAGGGCAGAACCCTTAACTACCCTAACAAGCAAAAGGCAACATTAGCAATTGCTTATGATATCTTTGTTTCTATCTCTTTGCACTAAAGATGTGAGCATCCATATCCAGTTCATACAGTGTTAAGGATCCAGCTGAAGTCTTGGTACAAGGTAGACCAGTGCTCTACTAACCAAGTTCTATCCCAGGCTCCATCGCTTTCCTTGTCACTAGTGTCTCTCACAGTCATCATTTTGTTCCTTTTTCCTTTATATTATGACTCACCTCTATGGAGTATCACTTAACATAGGGACATTTCAGAGGTAAATCACCTTCAGAGTTAAAGTAACAAGAAAGAGAATTGAAGTAAATCAATTAGTATTGGTTTTATCTGTGGCCCATTCTGCATTAACTCAGCTTTTGAGGAGGAAACCATTCTGTTTTAGGAGCTGTTAAATGTTTATATTGTATACCGTAGTAATTGAATCCTTAATTAGAGTTCTGAAAAGGATACTCTTACTCTGAAGGTGCAACAGATGATGGTCCAATGTCCACTGCCATTCTAAATGACCATGTGTTCATTTAGAAATTAATGGCATTTACCATACAGTCTGGGCATCACAGAGATGGCTCTATGGGTCTAAGTACTTGCTGAGCAAGCTTCACAACCAGAATTCGATTCTCAGAAGTCACAGTGGAGAAAACCAATACTCAAAAGATATCCTCTGACTTCCATATGCATGCTATAGCATATGGATACATACCCTCACATATACATTACAACAACAACAACAACATACACACACACATTACATACATTACATAATAAGCTGTTTTCAGGAGTAGAAAGATAAAACTAATAGTTAACTATTATAAATAAATAATATTCTGAACTCCTCCATGGCCAATCTGTTTGACAAATGAGATTAGGAAGTGTTAAAATAGAAAGGACACTTCTGTGTCTGCCAATATCCATCTTGCTGAGCATTGCATATTCTCAGGAGGCAAAATGAATAGGCAGTTCAGTAGTTAAGACATGAAGAAAATTTCTCACATGTGTTTTTCTTTATGTAATGATTTGGTTGGATTCCTGCAAGATTTTGTGAAGCACTTTGCACTAAGGCACTTTGTATTTTCCCTGTAATTCTGGTGTGTCCATGCTATTAATTTTAAACATAAAATGCTGCTTCTTTTCTCATTAAAGGTGGAAGACAGATGCTTCACCTGAAGTTATGGGCCATGAACATCTCTAGTATTCACTCACAACATTTACATGATTTTAGAACTGTGCTTTTTTGACATTGGGTTATTCAAAAATATTGCAAGTTACTAGAATTTTTCCCTGTGATTTCATTTTGGTAAATCTACTATGCTAGACCTAACACTGAAAAACAGTCACCCAGAACACCAGTGAATTCTCCAAATTTTGAGAATAATACATCCCATTATGAACTAAGAGGTTTGCATTTCATCTGAGCCATAAAGGATCTCTCTCTCTCTCTCTCTCTCTCTCTCTCTCTCTCTCTCTCTCTCTCTCTCTTTCTTTTTCCCTTCTCTTCCCCCCTCTCCCTCTCCCCACC
Organism: Mus caroli; assembly: GCF_978045245.1. Classification (NCBI taxonomy): domain Eukaryota; kingdom Metazoa; phylum Chordata; class Mammalia; order Rodentia; family Muridae; genus Mus; species Mus caroli. The sequence continues at coordinate 62,635,549 of NW_028227264.1, forward strand.
TCTCCCTGTCCCTCTCCCCCCTCTCTCCCAACACTCAATAAAAGACTTATATAAATGGCTTCATTTGTTCAGATACACTAATCTTCCTATACTACCTCAGAATGTGGTGTTAATCTGCTCATATATCTGTCTCCCAAACCCCTTCCTACCATTTGTCCTTAAAGGAAACACATGGGAAACTACAATTCAGGCTCTTAGGAAAGTGATCAGCAGATGGCAGGTTATCCTGGAAGTGGTGCAAACAGTCTGTTTGCAGGGCTGATATTTACATACATGGCTGTGGCAGATGACAGGAGACACTGCAGAGGGGCAGCTTATCTCAAGTCATGCAGTGCACAAAAAAGAACATCTTCAAGACTCTCCCTCCCCTTTCTTTGCAAAGACCTGTAGTTTCTTCTAAATACAAAGTTTATTCTGTGGAACATTTTCAAAGATACAAATAGAGAATTGTGTCTCTAGTCTGAATCTCCCTCCCTCCCTCCCTCCCTCCCTCCCTCCCTCCCTCCTTCCTTCCTTCCTTCCTCCCTTCTTTCATTCTATCCGTTCCTTCTTCCATTGATTCATTCTTTCTTCTTTTCCCTTCCAAGTTAAAGTTTAGGATTAGAATACCATCCACATCTAGCTCATTTTTTTATTTTGGTTTTATTTTACTCATGATATAAGTGGAGTTCTAGCTACATAGACTCAGATAATCAACTAGGGGTGGTGGTGCAAGTGTTTAATTCCCAGCACTTGAGAGGGAGAGACAAGAAGATATCTAAGAGTTAAAGTTCATCCTAGACTATGTAGCTAGTTACAGTTCATCCCGGGCTGCACTGTAAATGTGAGTGTGTGTGTGTGTGTGTGTTTTGGGGGTGGACAAAGGAGGGAGCGATAAAAGAGGGTGAGAGAGGAAATGAGTGTGAAATGTGAATCTAAAACTTGTGGAGTGGCTCCTGCACTTGTAATCCTAGCACTTGGGAGGTAGAGATAGGAAGAGCAGATGTGCAAGGTCACTCTTTCCATCTTCAACTGCAGAGCAAGTTTGAAGCTAACCTGGAATACTTTTTAGACTTTGTCTTAAAACAAAAAATCTAAAAAGGTAAACATACACAGTTTATGCCAGTTTGTTAATGCCCCCTCCTCCCTGTCCCTGTCCCTGTCCCCCCCCTCTTTGTCTCTCTCTCTCTCTGTCTCTCTCTCTGAGTATTGTTTAGACTCAAGTAATTGTTAAGTTTTACTTTATAAATAAAAAGTTTTACAGAGAAATGAGATGTCCACAGGATTTGATAACGCTTGGTTCATATTAAGAACACAGACTCTGATATAAACCTGGCCTGTATAACCTGATACCAGCTGCTCATCTATCTATTCCACGGTATACTGGCCTCATGTGTCACGTGATTATGATGGGAGTCCTACTCAATTGGTTGTTACTGAGTTAAATGAGATAAACCTACAAAGTTCTCCTAACAGGGCTTCTCAAATAACATAATAAATGTCATGTAAAAAGGGTAGCTTAAATTTCTGTCTGTCTATTCTCTTTAGCTTCTTTCACAGTATAGGAGCATAATCTTAAAGCATTGATGAATGTTTCTCCCTAGAAACTGCTCTGATTATTCGTCGTAAGCCCAGGGATCTCAGTTCTATGACTTTGAGTTACCTGTAACGGCTTGAGCCCATTTCTTTGTCCATGAAACTGAGCAATATTTGGTGCCCTGTTGCCCTACATAATTGCTTTATATATGTAATTATGTATAAGAGATGATACAGTCTCTATGAAAGCCTGGGTATAGTTTTCTTATTTAATTGGTTATTTTACATATTTACATTTCAAATGTTATCCTCCTCCATGGCTTACCTCATGCCATCCCCGCACGCCGCTGCTTCTATGAGGGTGCTCCCCTACCCACCCACTTACCCACTCCTGCCTGACTCACTGTCCTAGCATTCCCCTATTCTGGGGCATTGAGCCTCCACAAGACCTCTCCCACTGATGCCTGACAAGGTCATCCTCTGCTACACATGCAGCTAGAGCCATGGGTCCCTCCATGTGTACTCTTTGGTTGGTAGTTTAGTCCTTGGGAACTCTGGAGGGTCTGGTTGGTTGATATTGTTGTTCTTCCTATAGGGTTGCAAACCCCTTCAGCTCCTTTAGTCCTTTCCATAGCTCCTCCATTGGGGTCCCAGTGTTCAGTCTGATGGTTGGCTGAGAGCATCCGCATCTGTAATGAAAGGCTGCTTGTTACAGTATTACTTTTTAGTCTAAGAAGACAGAATCTGCAGCGGATTCAGGTTAGTGCCTTCTAACCTAGCATGTATGACAAGATACAGGTAAGGGAATATTCGAAACAAAACTTGCTGCTAATTCAGAAAGTCCCTGAGGAAGTACTTTGATCAAATATGGGAAATTGAGAACAAAATTATAGCAGTCAAGACTTAAGGCCTATACTCAGAAGTAATTTTAAAGTTTTGATTCACTTTATTATCTTGCTTAAATGATGTGTTTAATGTGTCATTGGATTGAATAAATTGAGAATGATCTTTGTGCTTGACAAATATTAGGGTATTCTCTCTCTCTCTCTCTCTCTCTCTCTCTCTCTCTCAATGATTTTCTGTGTCTCCATTTGTTGTAAAGATGAGATTCTTTGATGAAAAATGGTAGCTCTACTCACTGTGGATATAAAGATAAGATTTAGAATGTAGTAATTATCTAGCAAAGTAATGGTAGTAGATAATTTTCTAAGGTCCATAACGTGACTTACTCAGGAAGGCTGACTAGGTTTCCAGTGACAGCCATGTTTTCCATCCTCTTGAGCAGGTCTGAAGCTCAATTAGACAGCTGTTGATTTCCACTGCAGAAACCATGCTGGTTACTGTTGTTTAGTGCTATATTTGGGTAGGATTATTTGTAACTGGGCTTCATTTAGAGATGGGCAGATTGTGGAAAGCCCAACCCCAGTGGATAGGATACATGTATATCACAGCTACTGTATCTATAGCTCTGGGAATATTGTGGAAGAGGGGTGGGAAGAGTGTAAAAGCCAGAATCTCCTAGAATTGGATGCATATACCACTACAATGGAAATACCAACAGGCAGATATGTTAAAGTACAAGAGTTGGGATTTTAAGGTGTCTCACTCCTAAAGAAAGAACAATTGGCAGCCACTGGCTGCAATCAACAAAAATGGACTCAGCCAGGTTGGATTTAAACATATGTACATACTCACATATGTCTGTCTGTCTGTCTGTCTGTCAGTGTTTGTGTATAAATGTATGTAACAATAATCAAAGGAAAAGAGGCTATCAGCTTGAGAATAGGACATGGGAGAGGTGGAGGGAGGAAACGGGGCAGGGAATTTTATTTCTGTTAAAACATATGAAATTTTCTTAAAATGTAAGTTATTTTGATGTCCATGCATGGTCCATGGGTATTCATGGCCATGGCTCAGACACCTGGGTCCTGGAGTATAGGCAGTTGGGGGACACCAGACTTGGGTACTAGCCAACAAATTCAGGTTCTTCTTAATAGCAGCAAGAGGCCATAACTGTTAAGACATTTCTCCAGCTCTTAGGGCCCTCTATTGAATTCCCCTTAATCAAAGTTTTTTTTTTTTTTATGTACATTCATAGATGCCTAGTTCAAGGCATTATGTCCAACAATGTACATTTGATTATTTCTTTTATTTGCACAGTGAAGGATCTGTGCTACTAGAGCATGTGGCTTAGAAAATGGTTTTATCTGACAGTATAAAATCTTGTCTATCATCCACAAACCTTTTAAAAGTCAAGTTATGCAGTCTGTTCTGTTGCATTTAGCTTTTTAAAAGATGCAATGGTCTGAAAAATTAACAACTATTATATTTGTTTTAGGTTTTCTCTAATACCTATGTCTCAATGACTATGGGAACCTGCTCTCCTAAACCCGTTTGTTTCAGTGTTCACAAAAGAACCCATCTTAAGTCAGGTTACTTTTGTATAATTGCTTTCATCAGCATCAGAGTAATGTGTACTTCTTTTTAGAAAAGCATGCGATTAGACTTAGTGCTAACACCTACGTGGTATGTGTTAAAGACAGGAAAGGTGGCTGACTCAGAGGCTGCAGTAACTTCTCTACCCCCATTTCCCCTTCACAGCACCACCCTTAAAAAGAAAGTTTTTGAGATTCCTACTTCTTTTTTATTACTGATGTCTCTGCACTGAATCAACTCCTTATATTCCGCTTTATTACTGGAATGCTTCTTCCGCCACCCACTCCTGATATTGCTCATAATACCTTCCAGAGGTTCTTTGGATATCACATCAGGCACAGGTGATTTGTAGGCAAAAACAATTGTCAGTATAGATAACAGCTGACGCATAAGGCTGATATATTGGTGGCCTCAAAGCCATCTTGTTTAATATCTATCCATAAGTTCATTCTCTGTAACTCGGTGGAACCCTAACACCTACCATCAAAGTTCATGTTCTGAGAATAATGATATCTTCTTATAATTCTGAATAAATGCGTCCAGCTTATTAATTAAAACTCTGCTGCTCACAAAACATATTGTCAATGAGTTTTCTTCCAGCTAATGAGTCATAGCACCGAGATGATTGCCTTGGAGATTAATTAAGTAGTGCAAAGTGTGTTTGTTCATACTATGCTCCATCTACAAAATTCTTCTCTCTACAACTGAAATTTAGGGAAGATTCACTGAAATGTCGGAGGCTGCTTTTACAGGGACTATTGTCCTTTATTAACAGCAATGAAATTCTCTACTTTGATTCATTGGAACAGAAACTAGTAACAAAGACAGAATTGTGAAGCGGAAATCAAGTGTGGCTAAGAAATGTCCTTGGTTATTTTCCACTCATGACTGACTTCTCCCTCCTGTCCTGTTACGTGTGAGGGAAGTTCTGTGGGGCACCACTGCTTTTTATGTCTCCTGTTTGGGTAAGGCCAATGATAGTCACCTGCAAGAGCCTTGGGGACAGGAGGAAAGTGAGGTATGTAGATGAGTGGGGTTGTTGTTGTTGTTTTGTTTTTACTTCTTGATGGATGTAGGTTAACCAGAAGGCTGTGTGTCTTTCTGGGGCCACAGTTTCTAAAGGTGATCTGCTATAGCCATTTACAGCTTCCCCCTGTACAGCTTTTTCCATGTCTCTCCTTAATCCTTAAGAGATAAGGATTCCTCTATGGCCTGTCCTGTAGAATCACTTCCCATGTGCTTTTCCTTCCCATGATCCATGTATTTGAATTGCCCTACCCTCCATATCTTGAACAATGGCAGAGTGTGGTACCCAGGCCCATCACTATTCTAACTGATGCAGGTAGAAGATTGCAGAAACAGAAACCAGAGCTGCAGCAGCAGCTTCCTAGCACCACCACCGCTGACAAACTTCTTATTCTTCCCAGACTTGGCTCAACCATCTGAAGACAGGCACTTCAACCAGATTCTGATCTCTGCAAGTTCCATATGTTACTCATGTAATGAGGATTCGTTAATAAACTCTTTTTTAAATTTAACCATCATTTATTTAATATTGATATTAGATTTCTCCAAGTGAAGTAATAATAATTATTATTATTATTATTATAATTTAATGCTAAGTCCTAACCTGTGTTTTTTATTGTTGTAGAAATTACCTCTAACTGAATTATATGTCCTTGATTTCAACCTTTATTCCTTTTTATTTTTTACTGAAAATAGATTTTCCTTTCATACAGTACAAACCAAGCAGTTTCCCTTCCTTTCACTACTCCCAGCTTCCCCTACCTTCTATGCTCCCCATTAATAAATTCTTTAATAATATCTGGAGATGGGGGTCAGAAATTAAGCAACCTTGTGGAAATTATGTCACAGGTTATTTCATGACCTCCATATGCACAGAGGATATAATTTGCATATTGAACTTGCTTTCTTTGGATATTTGTTCTCTGATTATGCAGTTTTCCATTTTGCATATAAATATCAAAATAGAGGCTCGTTGCTTGTCATTTTGCTTTTGAAAGCATACTATTACCATGTGGATCTCTCCTTGTTCTGCAGTAGGGCAGGCACTTCTAGCTACTATATCATAGATATAAGCAATTTGGATATAAATGATTCTACTTCTGCATTACAAAAATTTTAAGACTATTGATGCTTATTTTTATTGAAAAATATTTGTTTTCTTTTTGGAATATATGTGCTCCTTGGTGTTGCCTTGTCTTATTTGTTGTCATGTGAGGGAAAAACAATCACTACAGCTCTAGCAAGAGTGTAGTGTCACTCTAGTGACTGCCAGAGGTGTGAAGCATGTATGTTAGAGTGAGTCCTGTATTCATTGTTTCCTCCAAAGGAAGCTGTTGCAACTTGGTCAGTTATAATATTCTCAGGGCCCTGACCAGCTCACTGTGAATGCACCCATTCCATAGTTGGGTCTTGTACTGTGTAAGGGAAGCAAGGAAGCTGATCAGTATTGTTAGCTCACATTTCCTGAGTATAGATAAACTACAGTCAGGATCCTCAAGCCCCTGACTCTGTGAATTTTCAGACATAACTGGCCTATAGCATGGAATTGTGAGCCAACATAAGTCCTTTCTGAAGTTGCTTTAACCTAGGAATTTTATCAGTAAAACAGGTGAGGAAGTAAAAACGGTGAGTGTTTCTTTATGGAATGTTGGGGGATAGCAAAGTATTATCCTGAGACTTAAAATGGCAAGTGGAGATTTTAGCATGGAGTGAGAAGGTGTTGAGGATACCTGATCCTAACTGATGAGCTGTAGACAGCTGATGAAGGGTCACTTAATTTAATGGTGTGGCTCCTAATAGGGCTAACAGACTCCAGTGGATAGCCCCACATCCAGGAACACATAAACAGCACAAATTAGAGTTTATGGGATGTTGAATTAAAGGTCGATAAATAAAATCTAAAATTTTCTATTCTTTCTGAAATTTTATAGAAATTAAATTTTGAGGGGAGAAAAAGTACACTCACATTTAATAGAATTAAATTTTTCACAGTAAACTTTGAAAAGGGAGTGACCCAGCCATTCTTGTCCCTTCTTGCCCACAACCATCCTCGTTCCCTTCTTCCCTTCTTGCAATCTTTTCCTTCTTTCTTCCTCTCTTCTCTATACTGGGACTTTCTTTAACTGCCAGTGATGTAAATAATGAGATGGACAGAGCCTTTTAATATTTTGAACGTTAGGCCTTTTCACTAGGGCAGTCTCCCAGGCAACGATCTATCTTAGTTTAACCCCAACAAATCCTTGCACTATGTCCCACCATGTGACTAGTTCTATTTCTCTGTTCAGCTCTGGTCCACCCTTTCATCTAATGTTCACTAATGGATCTTCTACATCTTATTTCTTCTCCCAGCATTCCTCCTGCCCTCCATCTCTCTTTCTCTTCCACCCTCCTTTTCCAGTTCTGCCCTCTACTTCCTATCCAGCTATTGGTTATCAGATCTTCATTACAACCAATCAGATATAATTCTGGATTGCTTCAGGCAAGTGAGAACCAATAATCTGCCAGCTTTAAGCTCTCTGCTGGTAAAGAATTAACAAATGAATATACAGAGACACCCCTCCACACAAAGTACCCTAACTCTATTCTATTTATTCAACATCAAAAAGGTAGAAAGGAAATATATGACATGTTGGTTTTGGGGGTATGGTTTTAATCTATGGTAAAGTTTTTGGCTGGTATATGGCTGTGTTCAGGGATGCTATCTGCTAGTTCTGGTCTCACTTCTGGAAGTATTTGTCTTGATTTCTCCTTTACCTTTATTCTTGAATGATTATGAATATCTCACTGACAAGTCACAGGACACTGATAGTAGGGGTTAGAGCTCTAGAGAGCATGCAGAGGAGTAAGTCCCAGGGGTAGGAAGATGTTTTACTGTGAATACTATATGCTGGTTTTTATTTTCTTGTAGGGTATAACTCTGCATGTGATACTTCAAAGCAAGTAAAATATCTTCCCCTACCCAAAAAATATTTACTCCCCCTCACAACTTGAAAATTAGTTTTGGAATGGACTTTGGATGTTTTTGGTTATTAAAGTGTGATGATTTCCATTTTATATGTCAGGCTGTGTTTGAATCTAGGCATACATATTTCATCAGAACATTCCCTTGAAAAGAAACAGTTTTCCTGACTCTAAACTTCCAGCAGTTGTGTGCTCACTCACGCCATCTGAATCATCAGAGATAATAACCATTAACTCTGCCCACTGCTACTTCCTCTTTAGCTACCACAATCTGAGGATTTGAATATACATTATTCACGATAGTGTTGCAGCTCTCTCTTATTATTTATCACCAATTCACATCAGCATAACTGCCATTGTTTGAGACAGAGTCTAAAGTATGGACTTTAGGACCTTCTGCCTCAGCTTTCTGAGTTCTGGCATTATAGGTATGCTCTACCAAGCCAAATTGCCTTTGTCGGCTGCTATGCCCTATGGTGGTCTAACAGCATGTACTGCCATAAGTTCTCCACACTGTGGCAAATCGTGTTCCCCTTATACAATTCAATTCAGTTAGGTAGTTCCTGCTGTCCACAGAACAATGTCCACTAATGCCTAGACAATCTGCTTCTAACCTACCGATTACTTATCTAGATGCTTTTCAACATTTATTCGTAAGATTTTTATTTCTTTTGAGGGTCTGCTAATAGGTCAGATACCGTGCTAGGTGTTGGGTCTGATAGGAGATCACAAATTCACACAGGTTTGTTCTTCTTAGTGTTTGGGAGAAGGGACAGATTAGTTTATGCAGGTGTTTATTCATAATTAGAGATGCATGTGATAAGAAGATGGAGCTCAGAGCTTGCAAAGAACCTCTGAGGAATCTGCATTGACTTGGGCTCAGAGAAGCTTTCCTGAGTAATTAAATGAACTCAGAAAGAGCCTTGGTTCTATGACCTCAGGCAAACTCCAGCCATGCTTCAATCTGCTGGAAGGCTTTCCTGGGCTCTTGCCCCAGCATCTTCCTACTTCATTTAATGTTTTGAGAAAATCTTGTTACTTATCCCCATCCTTCCTCTTTGTCTTTGTGGGATGGTCACACCGCAAGATCCAGCTTTACAAAGGTCTTCTTCATACAACCTCTCCCAACAGTGCTCCCCCTTCTCGAATCCGGTGTCCTGGAAGAATGAGCCTCATCCCTGCTGTCCTGGAAGACTGACCCTCTTCCCTGCTCTACAGTTACAAAGTCATTTTACGTGGATTAGTGCTGCTTGGCATCTACTTCATTGCTATACACATATTTGATTTATTTCTCTGTCTTCATTGTACCCTTTGTATTCTCAGAACATAAAAGAATGCTCAGAACAGTGAGAGCTCAGCACATTCTTTGGGTCAAACAATACCTAACAGAAAATTGATGAAATAATTGTTTTATGGGTGGTGTCAAGTTTGTTAGCTTTAGAAAGTAAATGTTTAGAGACCGCCCTTTTTTCTTTTGAAAGTTATACATGCATCAAGTTCCAATTATAAGGGAGTAAAATTTTCCAATTACCTTTTAATGATTCAGTGTTTTTAAGCATGGAATGTTTTCCCAAAGGGGAGGAAGATATAATGTGTTTGATTTGGAAATATATATGAAACAGTTGAGGTGGAGCTGCCTGGTGAGATATGAGGATGTGTGTTTTCAACATAGTTTCAGCATCGCTTCATGACTTCAATATTTTGACATAAGAAAAAAACTCATTTATCTTACCTGAAGGACAACACACAAGTATTTCCCTTGAGATTTCCTTATAAGAACTTAATACATGCCATGTATAAATCCTGTAGTTCAAACTATGTCATCTCATCATTATTGTTGTCTTCTGGTCGCCCAACAGACTCTCCATCCTTCCTTCATGGTAGAAGCAATTTTAGAAATATCATCCTAACATGGTTTCTAGGACAAGATGCTGAGAATGAAAGGTTCTCTTGTTCATAAGGATCCATGAGATCAGAAAAAAACTTAGCATTCACCTGTGTGTTCACTGACACGTTCATCAACCCAATAAATGTTGCTGTACGTTTCCTGTAGGCTAACTAACCTAAGCAATGAAAGAGTCAAATCACAAAGTTGCTGATATCACCCATCATATCTTAGAGAAGCTGTGGGGAAGGGATTTGGATATAAATGGTCCGTGAATAGGATGGGAAAAGAGCACACACTGAGGTGGATCCAGGAACTACATCCTGGAGGGTGCCCAAGTCTTGACTTGTATGATGCATCTGCTGATTATGAGCCCTGACTAAGGAATCTTGCTTGGGAGTATATCACAGACACAAAAATTGGTACCTAGATCACCACTTAACCAAGAGCCAGGAAATGCCATGTATCTCTGAAAGCTCGAACGTAGCAGACAGCTTTTGGCAAAACCTCTCTCTCATTATATGTTCGGGTAAAACTGCTAATTCTTCCACTGAAGGAAGGTCCGAAACAATTGGCAAAGTAAATGTGTAATTAGGTCTTTGCAATCACTTTCCTTTCTGCAATGCAACAATTTCTTCTCTCTCTCTTAATCTTTATAAGTGAATTGCAACACAACAGCAAATTTTGAGCACAGGGGGGGAAAAAAAGCAAAGTAGGATTTGGAACGCCTGTATTTATCAAGAAAAATAAGTCCTTGGCAAAGAAAAAGAAAAGGAATTACTTTCAATTCTTCTGTAATTTGTGAAATAAAAGAGATGTAGTTATTTAATTTGATTTGTTCCAGTTTGTTTGTAAGACTGTGCTTTGGTTGGAAGCAGCTGTGGCGTCTAATGCATTGATGAGTGACACAGAGGGCTGGGATGTTTATTAATGATAGAGATTTGAAATAAAGAGCCATAGTTACCCTGTACTGGATTGTTTAATATACTGTTGAACTTTGTAATTAGCAAGCTCCTGTAATCTACTCAACAAAAGGGAGGTTGGGTGCTGTGACCCATTCTGCTCCGTGGATATAAAAATAACAGCAAATGATAGTGTGTACATGTTGTATTCCTCCCCCCTTGAAATATGAGGATGGGCTATCCTCATACTACAAGTTGTTAAGAGAAGTGCACTTTGTAAATTTAATACATATCCTCATGTTAAAAAAGTCAAGGTAGATAGAAACACAGCCGAATGTAGAGGATGGGATTATTGAATGCATAGTGTGAAGATATCTTCAGAGAAAAGCTTGGGGTTTCTTACAAGAACAAAATAACTTTTTATATTTAAAAGTATAATGTTTGTAATATAATTATAGTCATTGTGATGTTGTAGAACCTTTAACATAAATATGACACTAATGATCTCTGTTTAGGATGTATTAACATAACATAATCGAATTACAGAAGCACAAACAATACTGTTTTCTAAATCCAAATCACTGGGCAAGGGCTTATTTATACTTGATAATTTGATACATGATAATTTGACATGTTTTTTTGTACACAATCCTTCAAAGTTTTATTCAAATGAGAATATCATAGATTCTCAGAGGAGGAAGGGACATAATGACACACAGAAGTGAAGGAAGGATATTGGGTACTGATGAAAAATCCTTGGGTTGAAATTAGAGAGAAAAAAAATCTGGGTGATCTTCTCACTTTGTGAATCTCAACTAGTTGCTTACCTCAGAGTTCTGTTCCTGTTTGTCAAATAAGAACAATATCTGAATTTGTATGATTGTAATGAGGAGTAAACCATAAATTTTAAACATAATTTAGGAACTCCGTAAGTTTGTACTCTCCTATTGTACAGCATCCCTAACCCCCAATTTATTTCAAATCATTAATGTCTAAATTATAATAACATATTGATGGTATAGATTTTAAACCAAACCTGAATCTTCAATGAAGTCCGTGAAAAATATTCAGTAAATTGAGTTCAATTTTCTTCCCTACACTGTTGTTATGAGGATATGATGATGCAGGTTCTTCACATGTCAGTATAGAAAGTCTTGAAGGTTTTATGCTAATTTCTGATATCAAGTGCTAGTCACTAAATGCTCCATCACCATAGATTATACCCATTATTCCATTGTTTTTACTCTATTCTATGACATACATCATGTGATGCCTAAATCGCTGCCTTTGATGCCTTCTTCCTGTCCATCCTTGCAAGACATATAGTCAGTTTGTCTAAAAGTTTGGAAGTATAAATACATTAATACATAATCCAGAATAGTAAAAATATCTAGAAGTTATATGTGACAATGTCTTATCATAAATACTACAGCCCCCTAGAATTGTAGATCTCTCAAAAAGTTCCTTGTATTTAAATTTTTCAAAGTACTGCTTTGTTTTTATTTCCTTGGCCTGTTTATCCAGTCCAATATGCCTTTTTTTTTCAATTAGAGAGTTTTCTTATGAATAAATAGTCCTTCTTGTATCTTTTTTCCTTACTATCCAGAGTATAATTCAGACTTGACCTTATTCCCTCCTTTCTGACAAACCATTCTGACTCTGGGCAGATCTTACTTATCTTGTCACTTTTCATGGGAATGGCCTTTTAGACATTTTGTCACTGTTTGATAGATTTATATCATATATGACATGATAAGAATTTTCCAAAGCAAAAGTGACTACAGACTTTGTTGTCATTTTTCTAAATATTGTATATGTTAGATTTCTGCAGGTCTGTAGGAATGGTAACGTATGACCATTTGATTAATCAAGTTTGTACTGAAACATGGTTCCATCATGTGCTACCTAAGCAACATTAGGAATATTTTTTAATAAAGTTGAATAAAATATAAAAACTTATACTGTCACAGGGATTTTTACTGTCTAGGTTAATGACAAAGGGCACAATATTAGGAATACTACCTATTCTTTGTATGTGTTCGTAATAGTTAGACACAACACATAAATATCAATCTAGCTTCTGAGATATGTGTGAACTGCTATCATATCCACTTAAATCACTCACTCATTATTTGATAAAGATGAAAATAGAAATAATCAAAATTACAGCAGACTTTTATTAGGGGATTATTAGTTTGCTCCAGGGAACAGCCTTATTTTCAGAAAATTCCCTATAGGTAGTCTATGCTGGAACCCAACATGTTGTAGGCTAAGAACATCGGTTGAAAAAATTTAAGGAATCCTTTAGGAGGGTCTGAAATAAGACACGTAAAATTGGTAATGACAGGCTGGAGAGAGAGCCCAGTCATTAAGGCATCTATTACTTTTGTAAAGAACCAGAGTTGAGTTCTCAGCAGGTACATTGAATAGCTTACAATTGCCTATAAATTTAGCTCCAAAGGTTATAAACTACTCTTATGGATTCTGCAGGCCTCTGCACTAACACACACACACACACACACACACACACACACACACACACACAAAGAATAATAAGGGCAAATATAGTGACATACGCTTAAAGTATTGACAAAAAGATAGTTGTTATTTATGTATCCTCTACTAGCAAGAAGAATGAGACAGGTCAGATATAATTGATTTTTATAAAAACATTAATTTAGTGATTAGCATTCTTCTGTTCACAGGTAAGCAGGTGGCCGAACTTAAAAGGCACAGATACCCAGTGAGGGTGGATATGCAATCTTTGTAGTTAACTTGTGAACCCATATAAAGTGTATGCAATTTTTTGCAGAAGCAGTTTTGAAGTATCTGTTATATAGCCACATTCTATTGTAGATGACAATTGAGAATATACTGGCAGAATAGAAACAATAAACGTATAAAATGATAAAGCTTTAGTTTAAGAAGTAGTCCAGGGGAGACCTAGAAGCCAAAACTCTAGCCTCCTAAACTAGGAAGAACTGAAGGAAGTCCTGGTTGTACTCTCACAATGGTTTAGCTGCTCACCATATCACTGTCTTCTAAATTTATTCTTTGAAACAAGGTCCTTCTCCTAGGTTTGGTGTCAATAATAATGACCACGAAACACATGCTTGTTATCCTGGACTCTGTGGGCTGATCCAAGAGAACCACAGTTCTAGCCTAGGCTACATGACAAGACCCTCTCTCATGAGAAGGCGATGAAGAAGGCAGAGGAAGAGGATGAGGAAAGGAAGAAAAGAAGAAAGAAAATTGCATTAGTCAGGTTCTCTAGAGGAATAGCAAATATATAAACACACACACACACACACATTCATCTGTATGTATGTATAAGTGGAGAATTTATATCCTATGGAAAAGCCAAGAAACAGATAGTTGCTCAGTTCATGAAGCTGGATAACTCAGTTGGTCTTCAGTATACTATGGAATTCCAAAGAAATCACTTCTAATACCAGCAGGAGAATGCTTCAGCAGCTGGATAGATGAACTTTCCAGCAAGAGTGAGGGCAATCAGGCAAAATCAAAGACCTTCCCTCTTCTATGTCTTTTTATATAGGTTGCTACCATAATGGGTAGCCAAGATTCAGGGTGAGTCTTCCCAAGGACAAATGATCAAATCAAGAAAATTTTCTCACAAATTTTCTTCTTCGTTTCTTCTTTTCTTCCTCTCTCTCCCATCATTCAAAAATCTTGCCTCTGATGCCCTGCCTAGCCATTGGCTGTCAGCAACCATATTTACCGATCAGAACCAACTAGGGTCCGGGCCTCTCAGGGCCTTACATGCATATGTATGTGGATTCTCATGAAAACAATTTTGGGGACCCAAGTTAACATAAGAATATGAGAAGCATTAGGCCAAACCCACTCCAATAGACTGGAAACTCAATAGGAGCTTACCTCGAAACTAAAATCCACTAGTAAAAATGTAATGATTAAACTCATTATTTTGTATAACAAGTGAATGCTGAATAAAAACGTCCCCATAGGCTTATATATTTGAATTCCTGGTCTCCAGTTGGTGGAACTATTTGGGAAGGATTAGGAGATGTGGTCTGTTTGAGGCCTTGTGGTTGTTGTCTCAACATGTAAGTCTCGGCTACTGCTCCAGTACTATTCCTGCCCGTATGCTGACATGCTTCCTGTTGTAGTGGTCATGGACCAACTTCTGAAACTCTAAGCAAGGCCCCAGTAAACTCTTTCACAAGTTACCTTCAATATGAAAGCTCTTCCCAGCCATAGAAAAGTAACTGGAACATATGGTAATTTTTTTTTTTTTTGGAGACAGGGTTTCTCTGTATAGCCCTGGCTGTCCTGGAACTCACTTTGTAGACCAGGCTGGCCTCGAACTCAGAAATCCACCTGCCTCTGCCTCCTGAGTGCTGAGATTAAAGGCGTGTGCCACCAAGGCTTAAATTGTTTGATCACATTTTGCTTGGATGGTTGAATACTGGAAGTTCTTGGTTTGCCTTATTTAGTAAAACAGTGTTATTTTAGCTTTTGAGAAAGATGAAGAGGTGGCTTATAGCTTTCTCCAAATCCACACATTTCTGAGAAAAATTATATGAATCAGATCATTCTTTCCTGTTTCTTTAGTTGTCTCAAGACTCTGGCTCTGACACCAGCTTTTTAGGTCAGGTGGTAGGATATACTAGGGTAGTGAATAGAAAATTATGACATAGACATAGAAGTTCACATTGAGCAAGTACCATTATGGTGAAGGCAAAATTGAATAAGTAAATCATGGAAAGTAAAGTACAACATTTTATTGCAAACACTTCAGAGGGTGGTAATTTGAAGAAAAAGCTACAGCAACGTATTCAACACGGTAGAGGAGGACTTTGGCGCCTGGTGGTTAAACTTGTGTTCCAAAAGATGAGTCCAGGTTAATTAGATCATTGGGAAGAGTGGATTTCAAATAGGATCTGTACAAATATCAGGATCTGTCTCAAAACCAGAGATAAGGGTGCAGCATGGCACTCAGAGCAGAATGAAAATCAATGTTGTAGACTGCATTATCCATATAGCAGCATCTGAGCTGTTAATCAGGGCACAAGCTCTGTTGAGTACATGGTCTTGAGATCACCACCTGGGCAAGGAATGTGAAACCATTGGAATCTGGCTGAAGGCAATGCCCAGCTTACATTGCTTGCCAGAGGACATATAAGGTGAAGATGGCCAAGTCCTTATCCTCTACTCTCTCATTAGTCATTGCTTACAGGCAGTTCTTGGAGGGGTGCCACCTTGTGTGAGGAGACAAACTTTAGTGGAAGCGGTGAGTCCCAGAAAGACCTGGTGGATGGACTCTATGACCAGCATTTCAGCTAGAACAGTGTTCTGAGCTGAGCATTGCAGTGTTCCTTACATTATGACTAAAGATGAAGTCTGCAGAGCAAGGCTCCCAGTCTTATCACTTCAGAACATTTGGACCACTTTCCATCCGTGTATATGTGCACACATGTGTGTGCATGTGTGTGAGGAGGATTCTCATGCACTTTATAATGCATAATAGCATTCCTAAATGCAAATAATGAATATACCTTATATTACTACAATGAAAAATGTCTCCATCATTGAAAATTCTTTGGAGAAGATAAAATTGTTCCAGTTGAGGGCAAGATATTTCTTTTCTTTTTTCTTTTCTTTTCTTCTTTTCTTTTTTTTCTTTTCTTTTCTTTTTTCTCTTCTTTTCTCTTCTTCTTCTTCTTCTTCTTCTTCTTCTTCTTCTCCTCTCTCTCTCTCTCTCTCTCTCTCTCTCTCTCTCTCTCTCTCTCTCTCTCCCTCTCTCTCTCTCCCTCTCTCCCTCCCACCCTCCTTTCTTTCTTTCTTTCTTTCTTTCTTTCTTTCTTTCTTTCTTTCTTTCTGTCTGTCTGTCTGTCTTTCTTTCTTTCTTTCTTTCTTTCTTTCTTTCTTTCTTTCCTATAAATCACCCAGTCATTTATTTTTGTTATATACCAGAGATATAATGAACATATTAAAAAGAAAAAATGTTTTTATACCAGCATGTTTTTATTGTGTTTCTAGACTCCTCCATTTAGAAAAGAGGAACCACATTTTCATTAAGCTGTGTCTCCTTTTCCTTTAACCTAAGCTTAGTTTAAGGAAAACTTTACTTGTACAATTATGTAACTATGTAACTAACTTTAATCAATACCTAGTAATTAATTATTCAAAGCCTCAAAGCTGTAGCCAACTTTTTGAAAACAACTTAACACAAATAACCTACTTTGCAAAGTAAAAAAAAAAAAATATGTGCTATTAACGACTACCTTCTTTGAAAATTTCTCTATACAAGAAGATATTTCTAGTTTAAAATAGATTCATCTCTTGTACAATACATCCTGACCACAAGTTCCTTTCTCTTTCCTTCTCCTAGCTCTCCCTTCTCCACCCCATCCACTGTTACCTCTGATTCTTTTCAAGACTGTGTGACAACTAGACCATGCTTAACCTTATAGCTATATAGATGAGTTTGACCATATTCTATGAACCAGGGTGACCCAATAAAGAGTTTTTTAGTATAGAGGCGGTAAGTCCCAATTTGTATTAAATGTCTCTGAGTCACTGTAGAGGAGGAATGGGCTCAAAAAGAGCCAGGGTGGAAACACGAGGAAAAGTGAGGTATAAACTGTTTCAGTCAATAAAAACTGGGACTTATAACTGCTATAATTGAACTTCCTATGACAGTTCTAGTAAAAGACACAGATGTCTGAGTGGCAGTATAAAAGTCTGACTGGAAGGAAAGGAGATGTCAAAGATGACGCTTAGAGGTTTTCTCTGCATAAGTGGTCAGATGGTAGTGCTGTTTGCAGATACGAGGAGCATGAGATGATAACCAGATGTGCACGGTGATGGAAAAGCTGGCTGAGTTTAGTTAATCTTCTAAAATGTATACACAACTAACAAAGCGCCATTGGGCTAAAGATCCCCAGATCGAAGAAGTGGTGGAAATGCAATCCAATAGTAGCTGAGTTATGTCCTAATGAAACTTTTTCCATGACATTTAGAATTTTCTCAGTCCTCAAAGAGGCTTCAGTCACAATTGGTTACTTTCCTACTCCAGGTAGAATTTCTTTCCAGACTTCTGATTCAAAGTTGGCCATGAACGATCAATTTGACAAATATTTAAATATTCACCTCTATTCTATCAATGTTTATTTTCAAATTTGTATATTACCTATGAACATATATTTTGAATGTGAAAATAAGGTAAACAGTAGAGAGGCCAGGGCATTTGGACTTTTTGTTCATGTTTGAATTCATCCAATGTATTGAATTTAGTTGCTGGCACATGGAGGAACTACCAGCCATGCTTTTCACAGAGTCCTGCAGGCCTCTACTGAATCTTGGAAATTTGTCAAAGATTCCCCATGCCCAATACAGTGCTCTGAGCAGTAAAGTAGTTATTTCTTCCCTTTCCCAAAAATGAAATTATAATATGAACAGGATTCTGGCAAGCATGTGAAAGGAAGACAGTTAAATTAAAATCATTAGTCATATAGAAAAGTAGAAGCTCTTGGCTTTTGTAGAGCACTAGAGTTGGCAGCCAAGGAGCTGGGTGCTTCAGGCATCGCTGAAGGCTCATGTCTGACAGCAGGAGCTTGGAGGTCAAGGCCAGTAAGTCAGCGCTCCAGCCAAACACAGCCCAAGCCATACACAGATGATGCTGTTTGCTTAACTATTTCCCAGGTGTCACCATTAACACATTTTTTTTCCTTTTACACCTCTTATTCTCAGCTTTCCTGAAGTATTTGGTTACTTTGACAGTACCATCCACAAGCTCAAGAAGTATAACTGAATTTAAAGTTCATAATTTTATTTTAGTGTATGTACAGCATACACACATACAAACAGGCGGTAGATCAGTACAGCATAGCCTGTGACTATTTCTATAAGAGTTTAATCACCATAAATAAATAAATAAGCCATGTCAAAAGCTACTCAAGATCTGTAACATGAAACAGTTGTACCAGCTATGACAGGGAGATCTCTATCTGTAAACAAATTAACATGTAAGCATGAGTACTTTAGATCAATTGTACCACATAAAAAGCCAGGGACTGTAGCAGATGGGAACAGAGATAGGAAGATCCACAGAATTCACTGTCTAGCCAGCCTACTAGAATCTGTGAGTTCCAGATGCAGATACAGGCCATGTCTCAGAGAACACATTGGAGGATATGGGAGCAATTGAATGATGGATTTATCAAGAATAATACCTGACATCTACCCCATATACATATACACACATGTGATCATGGACACATATACATGTACAGTCACAGTAAGCAAGTATTCTACTTTTAATTAGTCTGTGCTAAAGGTGAACATGTTATAAAAATAAAGGGCCAAATTTGTGTCATTCATAATCAGGAAAAGAAGTAAGCCAACGCTTTTAAAAGCTAGGGAGAACTGAATCCAGGCCTTTATTGTGAACAACAACAGCAAAACAAAAAAAAAACAAACCAAAACAAAACAACAAAAAAAAAACAAGCTTTGGTTACTTAAATCTAGGCATTGTTATCAATCCCTTGACGTGGCATATTTGTAGAAAACAAAATCCCCACTGTTGCTGAAGACATCCTTGAGAATGTCAACATCCAGGCATTATCCCAACTTTATAATAATTTTCCTGGTTCTCACTGACGTGGTTCTGATTGACGCCTTTGTGATGTTTGATGATCAGACTGAATACGGTCTGTGACAGTCTTTGTTCATATCCTGTCACATCGAGACTTTCTAATAATAAATATTATTGTCTTTATCTTTGTAAATGATGTCTACAGGAGACCCACAGGAATTATATTTTCAAGGCATTTACTTGTCATCCACTTTATTGGGACCTGCTATGGTGGATCTGTATTCCTAAAAACTTGTAGAGAATGAACTGGCTAAGAAAAAGAGGCAATAATATTTTTTCTTTCTAAAAATATATATATTTTTAAATTTATGTGTATTTGTGTGTTCCTGCCTTGCTCCAGAGGAGAACTCACATTCCCTGGGGTGAGAGTTATAGGTGATTGCGATCTGCCACTCGGGTGCTGGGGATCAAACTGCAGACCTTTGCAAGAGCAGCAAATTGCTCTAAGCCACTGAGCCATCGCTTCTGCCCCAGGGATGTGTTCTACTATGTATAGCATGCATACTCTTTCCTCAACATCCACACACAGTAATGAGTTAAGGACAATGAGCAATGGAAATCTGTTTTCCTTTTAAAATTCTCATTCTGATGACCAGGTCATGAGAAAAACTTTGCAAGTACGTAGTAGGCATAAGAGATATTTTATAAACAGAAAAAAGGTATCAGAATTTATGTTTAGTGTTTAAATAGGAGAGCTTGGAAAAATGCAGTTGATATTTATTAAATACAACTGGATATCCTGATACACACACACACACTAAAATGATCACATTAGCTGATGGGTTTTTTAATTACTTACTTCTTTTTGTACCGAGGAACCATATTAGCACATTTTCAGTATAAAATACAACACCATGCATTACAGGCCTTCTGTCCAAACTTGGCCTCTCAGTCCATTCGACCTGTGTTGCTGCAAAGCAACTGTATCTTCTTCCCTCTCCCTTGTCCCTGATAGATATTAGGTTTGGGTTAAGGGATCCTCAGCTCTCATTCACCTGTATCAATCTCCAGTTTACTCTCGGGGATCATAGCTGCTCTAAAAGAAATGGTAGGAACCCCTCTGTGGCCGAGTCTGTGATTCTGACTCCCCAAAAGCAAGTTTACAATATTAATTACAGGCCTTGTCTTTACACAGTAAATGTCTGTTTATCAAGTACCATAAGCTACCAGGGACTAAGGGTGGTACATTCACATGAATGCCACAAGTTAGCCAAAGGGGCACAACCTTTTACCTATTCCACTGCCCCCTTGTATCAGCAACAATCTGACCATTAGCACTTACTACGGTTTAATAATCACCTACATAGCATGGGACCTCTCTACGTCTCTCTGAAACTTGTCAGTGGGGACCCCTGCCTAGCCCTATGGGCTTTTGCACTGTTCAGAGTCATGGTGAAGAGTCAACTGCCATATTGCTCTCTGTCTATACTGATAATGACTCTTTTAACAAAACTTTTACTAAGAAAAAAAAAGTTTCTTTTCAACTCAAATCTTAGACTTGCAGTAAACACATTTCCACTAAGGTTCTATGCATCTACTTATTTTATATTAGACTTGTAGGCTGATGTAATATGTTTCTGCCTTTGGCTGTATTATCTTAGCATATTATCATCTAGGTTCATCCATGTTGTTGTAAGTACAGCTGTCCCCTTAGTTTTGAAGACAGGATAATATTCTATGGCAACTGTATACATACTGACTATTATAGCAACTCATCTTTCAACACATACATAGTTTGTTTCACAGTTATGGATAATGTTGCAATGAAAACACAGGTGCAAGCCTCTCCTTAAGAAGCAGACTGTGATTTCCTTGCATACACGCCCAGACGTCCCCATAGCAAAATGTCTCTACTAAATCATATCATATCAACAACCATGGACAGTGGCTTCCCTGTTATTCTTTATTTTTCTCCTTATATGTGTGTGTGTGTGTGCCTGGTGTATGTATGTGGTGTGCATGTGTATGCCTGAATGCATGTACATAATGCACATGTGTGAGTAGGTGTGGCCATTTGGGCATGTGAATGTAGAAGCCTGAGGCTGGTTGGTATTTGAACATTCCTCGAGCACTTTGCCATATAATGATCAAAGAGGGCTCTTTCAATTAATGCCTGAGAACTCCTACATGAACAATCTTGCTACCCAATTTGATCTGAGAACCCCCTGCCTCGTCCTTCAGAGGCTAGAATTAGAATGGGCTGATATGCCTGTCTAGCACTTACAATAGACTCAAGAAAACTAAATTTCATCCAGTCTTTATGCTTTCATGACAAACATTTAACCATTGAGCCATCCCCTTAGTAAGCTTTTACCATTGAGCCATCCCCATAATCAGCATTCCCTTTGGTCACACATGAATGGATACTTTCATTCTTTCATCTTGTGTCACTTTGAGGATAACCAGGCTAACTATGACATGATTTTTATGTTTTTTTTCTTTTGCTAGTAATAGTAAATGTATAAAATAACAGGCTTTGCTTTGACTTTTTTATTACACATATACGTAGACTTTGTTGGCATCTCACCCCAGTGACTCTCCTCTGTCTCCTCTTCTCTTCCCATCTGGGCTCATCTTCATAGCCCTAATTCTACGTGGATTTTATTCCTTTTAAAATTATGGGTCCACTACATAAGATAAAGCACATAATATTTTTCACTCTGTGCCTAGCTTGATTTGCTTGCTAATATGATCTATATAGCTCCATTCATTTGCATACCAATGACATGGTTGTAGCCTTTAAGGCTGATCAGTGTGATTTTAATTTGTATTTCTGCGGTGGTTTTTAATACCCATCAGCTTCTTACCTAGCAATTTGATCTTTTAATGACTCCTTTAACCAAATACCTATTCAGGTCCTTGGCTTGCCTTCAAATTCCTTATAAATTTTCATATATATTGTGATTATTAAATCCTTACTTGGTGTGTTGATTCTCACCATTTTCTCCGCTTGAGTTGTCTGTCCATTTTGGTGGTTTCTTCCTAACTATGCATAAACAAGTTCTATTTGTTCATTTCTGTACCCCTTGCTTGAGCTTCTGTTGTCTTATCCCCCAAATTATTATCAAGGCCAATGTAAAGGACTGAAAATAGATCGTCTTGGTGTGAGTTTTAGCACATTTGATGTTAAGATTATCTGGAAAATAAGATACCAGCTTTTGGATTCTATTGATAATAGGAGGGGAAACCCGGACTGGACATGTCATTGAAGATAACTTTTTGTTATTGTTGCATAAAATAATGCTCAAGATGTAAACCCAAAGTACTGGCATGCAAAACAAAAACAAAACAAACAAACAAAAATCATGAGCTGTGATCCAGATAAAGGTAGTCATATAGTCATCCTGTGACATTTGTCCTAGTATATTGTGGATGAAATACAGGGCTGACCACATGTATTAACAAAATGGATGTCTTATGTAGAAATATATACAAGATGCCATGTAGGAGTGGGATCCAGTTTTATTATTTTGCCCATGGGATATGCTATTAAAGATGCTGCCTTTGCTCTAGTGCATGTTTTAATGAAATTGTAAAAAAATAAAATAAAATAAAATTAAGCATATGAGTATGACAGTGTGGTCTTCTTTATTTATTTTAAGATACATTTTTTTATTTTTGTGTATATGTGTAGTGTGTATGAATATCTGCCATTTGTGTGCCAGTGCTTGTGGAAACCAGAAGAAGGAATACATTCACTGTCACTAGAGTTATTTTGGTGGTCTTGAGCCACTCAGTGAGGATGCTGGGACAAAACTCATGTCATCTTGGAGAGTAGCATGTCTCTTAACTCTCCAGTCCCTCCTTTGGGTGCATTTCTGGCTGCCATATTCTATTTCATTGGCCAGAATGACAACATCATTCTGTTTGGTTTGAGATTTACTGTGGCTCTGTAATATAATTTATTATCAAGATAGAATATAGAAATCCCTCTCCCTTTCATCCTACTACTTAGATGAAAGTGTCAGATATAAAAGTGTTTTCACGGAATTATTATGGTTTTAAGATATTATCTTCAAAACATGATAATTTTACCGGTTGCTTGTGTAGTCTTCTTTCTTTCTCTTTCCTTCTTGCTGTAGCTAAGACTTCAAGCAGTGTATTGAATGAGAAAGAAGAGAATGAGCATCCTCATCTCGTTTCTGGTTCTAGAGAAAATGATCCCTGTTTTCCTTTTTAAACATATTATGGGCTCTAGGCTTCGTATGTAGCTTGAATTTTGTTGAGCATCATATTAGTTACCTTTTTGTTTCATGACACAGATATTAGGAGCGACTTCACAATCTATCATTGAAATTCAGAGCAGGAAGCTAAACAAGAATTTGAAGAAGAAACCATGGAAGAACACTGCTTGCTAGCTTACCCTCCAGGTCATCACTAGCTAGTCCAGGACCCCTGACCTTGCAATAGTGCTATCCACACTAGGCAAGGCTGTCAAAACATTCCCTTGCAGACATGCCCACAGACCAACTTCATAAAGATGATTATTCAACTGTAACTCTTGCTTAGTGATTCCTTTGGCTGATTAGATTCATTTGGTTAGTCAGAAGAATGAATTTATACTTTAGTTTTTTTTTTTTTTACTTTTAGTTTTGGTATTACTTGATTAACTACCTATTAATTATTAGTGGCCTCATTTGATTCTTATGACTAATTTTGGCTTGTAGTTTATTTCATGCTATTTATAGCTATGTATATAGCTATGTGTATACTCACACTTGTTTAGGGCTTCCATCTGTCTGAACGTTTGTTGACTTACATCCTTTATCCTGTTATAGCAAAACACCTGAAAGTTCATGTGACTGGTGCTCTGTCAGTCTCGGCCATAAAATTAGAAGAGTTCAAGCCAATGAACCAGACAACTCAAAAACCACACCAAACAAAACAAGACCTCAAAAACAGACCCAGAGTAAGAGGAAGGGCTATAAAATGAGTGTGAATACTGTTAAAGACATTGGAATGTAGAGTTGTGACCTCAGTAAATTTTAACTGTTTTGATCAAATACTATATGGATGAAATTGGTTTATGAGATGTATTGATAATTATCATAAAACTATACTTAATAAAAGGTTAGGGCAAAGGTGCACAAATACTACACCTTTAATATGTCTGATAATAGAAAGCTGGGAAAACAGGATCTCTGTAATGGACTGATGACAGTTATACACATCTGAGAGGAAAAATAAAATTTCAGGTCTACCATGTGTTCCCCCCCTCCAAAAAATCCCATTTAATTCATAAATTAAAAGTTAAAGATCATATAAGCTTTTATGAGATAATGTAGAAGAATATGTTCATGAGCTTTTGATATGAAACACATGTAATAAGCAGCAAAAGGCAGTCAATATTAAAATCTACTAGCCAGTAAGCTCTACAATGTTAGGACCATTGTTTATAAAATTATATACATAATGTAGCAAAAGGAAATAGTTTTTGACAGTATATAACATCATCTATACAACTTTGTAGATATTAGATACCATATGCATGTAAATATAGTTAAATATGAACTCTGTGTATTTAAATATAGACATGAAATATACAAATACAGAGTCCATTAGAATAAGGGGTTTGGGCAAGTGATATGAATTTATATTTCCCTAAAGATAAGATCCAAATATTCAATTTGAATACAGAAAGCTACATAACATCTTTAGTTATCAGGGGTCTCTGAACAAAATAACATATTTATTTTCTCTTATGGTTATACTTTGAAACTTACAGTCCCAGCATTTGGTAGAGATGAGAAATACAATGCATCCTTATGTGTGGCTGGTCACATGCACTGTTACAGGCATATTGCAAAAATATTAAAGTGCACACACCCATTACTTCCCAATTCTACTCTCACAGGTATTACCTGCAGAAATCCACGTGCCTTGCGTGGTGTACACATGCCATGTGATTAGAACACTAATCAGAGTAGCCTATAACTATAAACACCAACATATTTATGAGAAATATGTTTCTGAAAAAAAAGACAACTAATGGATAAATGACTTATGATGGTGTACACAGATTTGAATGGGTCTCATAAAATTTGTATTGATAAAAAAAATGGGGATGCCATTGTTTTTGAAAGTCTTAGAAATAGGTGAAACCAAATGATAATGTTTGGAAACATTCTCGGCAGGGTGCACCTTAAATGCCTCTCCTGGCCCCCTGTATTGAAGGCTTTCACATAGATGTTGCTGCCCTTAGGAGGTAGCGGATTTGGGATCTGAGGCTTAGTTGAAGTACATCATGCTCACAAAGAAGATCTTAGGATCTGGTTGTATACAGACCTCTGCCTCCAAGTCCTCCTAGCACCAGGATGTGCTGAACAGCCACCGGCACAAAGCAACAAGATCAGTGGCAGTCAGTCGACACCTTTAAATCTGTGAGCCACATAATGTTTCTGCCTTTTAAATGATTTATACCTGGTACTTTGACCCAGCAACAGGAAGGAAATATAACAAGGCAGTGTTCTTTTCAACTTGAATGTTGGTAATGGAGATTTTTAAGATGGTAGACTTACAGTTTATTTTACTTAACTATATAAAGAATCAAAACAAGGCATTTATAAATCCCCGTTCATTGCTAATATTTTCTGCCTGTTTGAGATTTATATATAAATGTGTTTGGTAGGTCAGTGGGAGCAAGTTCTGCACAATAATATAATAAATTACAGAAATCACTGTCCTCATCATTTTCTAGTTCTAACCAGATATTAGCTTCTTATATGAATCTTTCCAAAGCAGTGGAAAGACAGGAGAATACTGTTGGTTTATTTGTTTTAGAATAATTGAATGTAATGAAATGCACATATTATATATTGCTTTTTTAAATAAAATTCAGAAAATGTATGGACATCATTTTATTATGCAGTTGATAATATTATCCTAACTTTCATCTGAACACTTTGCATTTAGTAGGGTATAAAGTTAAAAACTAAAACAAAGCAAAATAAGCAATAATAGCAAAATCCTATGATTACCCCATGCACACAAATTGAATGTTGTCATTATTTTTTTCCCAAGGTAGGGGTCTACTCATCATATATTTAAGCTCTATACATTAAATGGGTAGACTATTCAAACCCTATTTAACTGGACCCCATGGGGGTATTATTAAAAGTAATGCAAAGAGTTTTTGCATTTTTGGTAAAAGCATTTCCACGTAATAAATGCTGCCTAGCCTGGTTAAAGTGTGATGTCCTCAGTTTATTGTAGTAATTGGAAAATTGGACCAAACAGTTCTTCATCCTCAGCAATGTGGAGTTTGCCTGTAGTGTCTAGTTATAATTTCCCAAGTTTTAGTATATGACAACCATGTAGCCTCCAGTTAAAATCTGACTATATCAAAAGAGAAAAAGGTTTTATAGGTAAATAAATAAGCTTCATTCCACAGTACATTTACTGGGAAACAGGCCACCCTGTATCTGTCATAGGTACCACATTAAAATATTGAATGCCATAGAGAGAATTATAGCTGATGAAACCTTGGGTTACTTTTCTGTGTAAAATAAATCATGAAATACCATTAAATCCTTCTGCATTCCAAAGCAGTAAATAAAATTAGTGATGATGCTAGAAAATAGGTTACCCATTCAGCCGAAGTGCAGAGGGATATTCTTTGCATGTATGTGTGTGTGTGTGTGTGTGTATGCTTGTATGCAGTGAGTGTCCATACTTTTTATGAAAGATTAAACAGTTCTAAATAAGAATAATTTAATAAGCTGGGCGTGGTGGCACACGCCTTTAATCCTAGCACTCAGGAGGCAGAGGCAGGCGGATTTCTGAGTTCAAGGCCAGCCTTGTCTACAGAGTGAGTTCCAGGGCAGCCAGAGCTACACAGATAAACCCTGCCTCGGGAGGAGGAGGAGAAGGAAGGAGGAAGAAGAAGAAGAAGAGGAGGAGAAGGAGGAAAAAGAGGAATAGAAGAGGAAGAGGAGGAAGAGGAGGAGGAAGAGGAGGAGGAGGAAGATGAGGAAGAGGGGGAAGAGGAGGAAGAGGAGGAAGAAGAATTTACTAATTCTAAAGAGTCTATTTAGTCTATTTGAACCCCAACCAAGTGGTTTGCTTTACTATTTCTTGACAATTTTGAACTTAACACTGTTAAATGCTGCTCAAAATGAAACTGAGAGATGAATAGAAGGTCTTATGAAAAAGATGCTGTTTTATACATATTCATGTTCATATAGTTCTAGAAATTTATGTGTTCCTTAAACAAAAATAAAACTTCAAAGTGTAAATCTCTTAGATTTTCTATTTATTTCCTTAGCACAGGTAGCTATGCACATAAAAATATATCACATGGAAGTATGAAATTTTGTTTTATTTTATTTTCACTTAAAATACCTTAGATCTCATTTTAATCTTCCTAAGTATCATTCTGCAATGTGATTCTTCATGGTTGCATAGTTCCTGATTAAAGACCTTTATTATGTTTTATATGATAAATTTTCATTTGACATTTACTATATGTATACTATATACTATATTGGTACAGTATATACCACTCATAATCATGACTTCTATCTCTATATGCTAAGATTAAATTTATGCTTTTACTTATTTTATTAGAGTGCATTTCTAAAAGTAGAATTTCTATTTTAATGGACACGAAATTTAACCTTTTAAATGTGCATTAAAATTCTGTCCATAGAAGCCTACAGGAGTTTCTTTAATAAGTTAGTAATTTCTAGGTAATATATGAGTGTCTTAAATGTTTTAATTTAGATAAAGAATTCACTGAGAATCTAATATCCCTGTTTGGTCTTACACAGTTTTCAAATTCAAAAAAAATTAATTTTGTGAAATGTCAATTACAGTTTTATGTCAGCATTACACAGCAGATAAGAAACCATACAGCATAGAAAAAAGCTAGGTGATTTCTATAGAACATTTTATGTAATTATATTCAAATCCTCTAATGAACTCAGGACATTTTTGTATAATATGTATATATATATATATATATATATATATATATATATATATATACTTATATAATGTTTAGACTCAAATTCAATACAAGGCAAAGCCATGACTTTCCAAGACTTTACTTGATAGAGAAAATATTAGAATTATGGATCAGTAATATTTTAATATGGCCAGAAGAGAAGTTCAGAAGATGTGGCTAACTTTGAGGAGGTGCTTAGATTCAGAGGTGTGTTCAGCCTGGGATGTTGTTGCTCAAGGTTGGCACCTACAAAGTTCAGAATCAAACACCACATCACTCAGTCAGGTTTCAAACCAAGAAATTGCCTAAGTATCTAAATGAATAAACAAAATATTTTAAGGGAGGAAGATGACAATGCTTAATGCCACTCAAGCATAGTGTCTATTTCCTGAAGCCACATAGTGGAGAGAATCACCTCTAGAACTTATCTCCTCCCCTTTCTCCATGTGCGTTGTGACAGACAAGCACATATACTCATACACAAGCATCCACCTCTCAGAAGCAACTGTAAATACAATAAATGAATATCATATTTTAACTAAGTTAGGTGATTTTATGCTGAGATACATTTATAGCTCTCTAGGGACCCACATGACCCACACGTTATGGATTGCACTTGCCTGGTATAACTTTGGAAGATGAGAAGAAATGAAATAAAGTAGATTCCTCTGACATAAGCACAGACCAGTTGAATTATTTGGTATGAATACCGACCTATCAGATTCCTTTATTAAAATATAATCTATAGTTTTTATTTATTTCTTGCATTTGGGGATCTGTTCCAAGTTTTACAGTGGATGCCTGAAGCTGTGGATAGTACTGAACCCTATATACAGTAGATTCTTCTCTGAAGCATGCATATATACCAAAAAAAGTTTTATAAATTTGACAGAAGATAGGTTAATAATAATAATAATAATCAGAAAATAGAGTAATTATATTAAATTATTATAATATTATTAAACTTATTATAGTGTGTTGAGATAAACGCACCAGTATAGTTCATCTTTCTCTTTGTGGTACTATTAAATAGAATAAAGGTTATTCATAGTTTCTGTAGAACTCACAACATGATAATGGGAAATATGACATTCAATCTGAAATACAGGTAAATGGATACACTGGGCCACAAATAAGTCATATTGTGTTGTTGGGAAGGTTGACACAACATCACTTAGATGGCAAAGTATAAGCATTACCTATTTCTAGAATTACCCACTATCATTTTCAGACTGTAGATTAATTCGGGTAATTGAAAACATAGAAGGCAAGTAACGACTGAAGGGACAAGTATAGATTTAAGAACAATCATTTGAAGCCACATCTATATAATGACAGGACTTGCATGAAGCACAATATAAGACTGTGATATACACATGAGCTAGAGTGTCTGTCTTTATCACAGGAAAGAGATCCGTGTAGTATCTCTTTAAGGAAGAGAACTCCTGAAGAGGTTATCACAGGCCATAAATACTATATGCACACCTGATTTATATCTTTGATTATAAAATAATGGATACAGAAAGATGCAGGTGAACTTAAGGGAGAAAAGTCAGTAGGAACAAAGATACAGGAAGCCTGACCACTTTAAAAGTGAAAGCCTGCTTTAAAGGAAATAACCCCCTAATTTTACATTACTCTGAGAAGTTAATAGAAGTTAAATGCAGTCCTATTCATTCACACACTAGAGCTAAGGCTACACCTCTCCCTGTGCAGTCAGTCCCTACTTGGACCCAGATCTGCTCTGGGTCTGAATTCCAGACATTATTAGTCTGCTTGCTCTGTGTATCCTTAGGATAAAGAAAAAAACTCAGGTCCCCTGCTACACATGCTTGCCTGTGGTACTAAGCTTTGACATTTCTGGAGAGCTCTAACAGTTTTCAGTGTGAGACTCATTCCAGAACTGTGCTTTTTAATTTGTTTTCCCTGTGAAAGGTCTAAGACACGTGTGCCTTGTCTTTTACTGGTGGGAGGGGAATGTGGTCTTTCCATTTTATCTCAAATAAATCTCTGGTGCTCTGTGAGAACATCTAACCTCTGCAAGATTGCACTACACCAAAACAGAAAGTGAATCAAAAGGAGACACAACATTAAATCTCAGAGTAAATATCTACCCTGCATTTCAAGTATGAATATTAGAATTTTCTCACCAAACCACACATTTTATATTATTTTTGAAAAGCAGCATACAATAAAATTAAATTTAATATTATTTACATAGATGGCTTCACACTTAGGTACTCTGAAGTGAATACTTTGAATAAAAAAAATGACTTCATAGGCTCATATAGTTGAGTTCTCATTCACCAGATAGCGCTACTGTTTGGAGAGAATTAGGAGGTATGACCTTTCTGGAAATGATGTGTGACCAGGAGTGGGCTTAGAGGTTTCAGAAGCACATGTCAGGCCCATAGGTTGTTCTCTCTCTGTCTGTTTCTCTCTCTGTGTCTCTCATTCTCTCTCTGTCTGCTGTCTGTCTCTCCTGTCTTGGTCTCTGTCTGCTGTCTGTCTCTCCTGTCTCTGTCTCTCTGTCTCTGTCTCTCCCTCTCTGTCAGTCTCTGTCTGTCTCTCTCTCTGTCTTTCTCTCTGTCTCTCTCTCTCTGTCTCTCTCTCTGTCTCTCTCTCTGTCTCTCTCTGTCTCTGTCTCTCTCTCCTTGTCTGCCTGTCAAACTGGGTGTGAACTCTCAGTTCCACGCTTGCTTGCATGCCTCTACCTTTCCTACCCTTGTGCTCATAGAAAAACCCTCTGAATCTGTAAGGAAGCCCCCAATTAAAAGCTTTCTTTGTAAGAGATGTCTTGGTCATGATTTCTCTTTATAGCAATAGAGCAGTGTCCAAAACATATCCCATACCAATATACTACCATCCCAAGTGTGTCAGCCACTTTAATTCAGTGATCATGACTTAACCTTATGTGCAGCCAGTATTTACAGAAGTATGAACTAAAAACTTTTTTATTAGTTTGTTGCAGGGACAGTGTTTCCTTTTGTTGGTGACAAATAGAAGATGAATATTCCTTCATTATGAGTTAGGAAGGAAAGGAGACATTGATTACCATTATCCAGAAGCTACTGCATATTTGTTAAGTAATTTTAACTCACAAGATTAAATATTTAATGTATCGATATATAACCTGGGACCTTGTTAAGATGAAACTCTGGTTTAATAAGGCCATGCTGAGAGTTAAGAGTTACATACAGACAAAGCTGTTCTTAGAGACACCAAGAGAAATATGATTTTGGACAAATCGAGTAGTTACTACTTTGGAAACAACAGAGATAAAGGAAAAATGCTAGCTTAGTGTTTAACAGTATTTGAACAGAGATTCTAAAAATCTCTGTAAGTAAAGTAGAACTGAATCTCCAAAATAATAAACCAGAAAAGTGAAATTATAAAATAATAAACTATGGAGATTTTTAAAAGTACTATAATGAAAACCAGTTGAAGCTGGTATTTGAAGTGTGTCTAATCTGTTCCTTCAGCTCTAAACTCTATCCATGACGGGGGTTTCTTAAAGCAGTGATTATCATCCTTCCTAATGCCTTGACCCTTTAATGCAGTTCTTCAAGTTAAGGGTCACAGTTAGGGTTAGGGTTAGTGTGTGTCTTAGTTAGGGTTTCACTGCTGTGAGCACACACCATGACCAAGGCAACTCTTATAAGGACATCATTGAATTGGGGCTGGCTTACAGGTTCAGTCCATTATCATCCAGGCAGAAACATGGTAGCATTCAGGCAGGCCTGGTGTAGGAGGAGCTGAGAGTTCTACATCTGCATCTGAAGGCTGCTCACAGAATACTGGCTTCCAGGCAACTAGGATTAGGGTCTGATAGCCCATACCTACAGTGACACAACTACTCCAAAGAGGACCATACCTTTTAATAGTGCCACTCCCTGGGCCGAGCATATACAAACCATCACAACTCCCAACCATGGAATTGTTTCATAGCTACTCCACTAGTGTAACTTGGCTACTTTAATGTGTGTGATATGCAGGATGCCTGACATGTGGCTTCAGAAAGGTCATGACCCACAGGTATAGAACCACTGGTTTATAGGAAGACAGTATTGTGAGGGAAAACATTGACATTTGCTCTGCAGCAGCTCCTGTAAGCAGTCTCCCTCATGGTTCTTAGTGGTTGGTCTAGTCAATACTCTGTACAAATGACCTTTTGATAATTATTTCAATGGCTAAATGGCATGTCAGTAAAATTTCAGAAGCCTGTTCTGGCTACCTTCTGGTTGAGATGCCAACATGTAGTGAGTCCTTCAGTTATATTGCTTGCAATATTGCTGTGTCTTAAAAATGTTCCCCAAGGAGATTGCTCAAGTTCAAAGCCACATGCCCAAAGTCCCTAAATATACCAACTCCAAAAACTGTAGCTTCATCAGCACCATTTGAAACATCTGTTGAACAGCAGGTGTTTGAAATTCCACAAAATTCAGTAAAGTCTAAGTCAACTACTTGCCTGTTCCTGGAGCCATCCCTCAAAAATATTAGAATAAAGGGTTCAACAGATATTTTAGACAAAGATATGCTTCTGATTATCAGGCTAAAAACTCCCTTTGATAGTTGTATATGAGTAAACATGAAAAACACAGCAAGAAGTATTGTTACTGAAGAGTATCACAGAGAGAAGCAGGATATCATAAGACCACATGCTATAGGTGTGTTACTACTCTATGACCAAACTCTGAGACATGGTGTTGTCTGAAGTTGTGGGAATACCTATGAACTTGAGAAGGAACTGTGGTCTCTGTGCTTCTCAGCATACTTTAAACTCTTAACATGGTCAGGATCCATTTTAATCTTTCTGAGTAAGTTAACTCTTTATGCCAACTGTAATCTAGAGACCGGAGGCAAGAAGATGCTCATGAATTCAAGGATAGCTTAGTTTTTCACAAAATGACTCTATCTCAATAGAACCTAACACAACAAGCACGCACGCACACACACACACATGTACTCAAATAATAATAATAATAATAATAATAATAATAATAATAAATAATGATGATAATTGAGTGGGCTTCATTCTTAAGGAATAGTGCCCCATAAGTTCTACCTTAGGCTATTTTGCAGAAGAAAAATTTAAATATCCTAATTTCAGTGGATCATGGTATATATTGTGTTCCATGCAATCAATCAGCTGCCTCATCTGTAATCTGAGATACCGAGTATCAAATGTAAGTGAGCCCCACAGGCTATAACACAGGCACCTTGTCTTTATGACCAATCAGAACCCCATTTCCTCTAACAGTTGTTCACAGTTTGCTTCTGTGATTTAAGGAAATTATCAGTTTTGTTGAGGAGCTGATTGTTATATTTCCTACCAGGCAGAAAGCTTGTTTTATATGCATTTTTTGAAACCAAGGAAACCGTTTGAGTTATTTGGAAAATGAAAACATACTCTAAAAAATGTAACATATATACATCTAGATGAATTACTGATGGTTTTAAATTTTATGTGAGTCCTTCAGTAAACACTGTGCTTAGCATAAATACTTAGCTCTAACGCCTTTGCACTGTTTCATAGATGACCCAGTAGAGTGAACTTATTATTTTTCTGAACAAATGGGACACAATGAAGGCAGAGGAGTGTTTATGGCAGTAAGTGCCTACATGAAAATTTAGAGGATACAAAGTAGCTACAGTGTCATATCCCTGTACTTCCAGGACTTGTGGGGGCTGCCAACATAATCACCAAAATTCACTTCCAGCTTGGGTTAGATAATGGGTTGGAGTCCAGCCTGGACTACAAGGTAAGACAATGCTTTAAACAACCAAAGAAAACACATTTTTCTCAGCCTGTTTATCTTGGTGTAGCAGGGTTACTGATTTTTTAAGGTAGTTTTGTATCCAGCCATATTTGCTTAAGGTTTTTACCATCTGTATAAAGCAGATGTGGTTAAATTTTGGGGCCATTTATATATACTATCACATCATCTGCAAATAGTGATACTTTGACTTCTTCCTTTCAAATTTATATCCCCTTGGTCTTTTTTAGTTGTTTTATTGATCTAGCTATAGTATACTACATTAAATAGATAAGGACACAATGAATATCTTGTCTTGTCCCTGATTTTAGTGGAGTTGTTTCACATTTCTCTCCATTTAATTTGATGCTGAATATTGACTTGATGTATGTTAGCTTTATTTTTGTCTAGGTATGGGCCTTCTACCTCTGATCTCTCCAAGACTTTTATAATGAAGGTGTGCAGGATTTTGCCAAAGGAGGATTGTTTATATGGTGAATTACATTGGTGGAATTTCTTATATTGATCCATCCATGCATCTCTGGGATGAAGCCTTCTTGATTGTGGTGGATGGATGTTTTTGATGTGTTCTTGGATCTAGTATGCAAGTATTTTATTGAGTATTTTTACATCAAAGTTCATAAGGGTGATTAGTCTGAAATTTTCTTTCTTGGTTACGTCTTTGTGTGGTTTAGGTATTAGGGTGACTGTAGTCTCACAAAATGAATTTGGCAATGTTTGTTGTATTTCCAGTCTGTTGACTAATTTGAGGAGTATTGGCATTAACTCTTCTCTGATGTCTAGTGGAATTCCACCCTGAAACAATCTGGCTCTTGGCTTTTATTGTTCGTTCATTTGTTCATTTGTTTGTTTGTTTGTTTGTTTAGGAGACTTTAGTAACTGCTTCTATTTCCTTAGGGGTTTTATGTCTACTTGGGTTGTTTACCTGATCTTGATTTAACTTTCATAAGTGGTATCAGATTTTTGAGCATAGTAGTCTCATGAGAGAAATGTCCACTTAACGCTCAACTGTCTCTGAGTCCATCCTCAACATGTTGTACCAGAATGTGCAAATGGGGAAAACCTTGGGACTAGGAAGGCCTTCAGCTTGGAATAACCAATGGAATAGTTGAGTGTGAACATTTGATGAACATTTCCTCTATTGTAGATGAGCATTAATGTTGGCCCCATTTTGTTTTTCTGTTTCCAGAGGTTAGTTTTAAACAAAATGACATGACATCAGATACACTACTATTATAAGAGTTTCTTGCAAGGCTAAACTGGATCATTTGGAAAAGCTTTCATACATTTGTTGTATGCCGGAAGCAGAAGAAACATTTGCTTTGAGTCACAGGAGGTGAAAGATCTACTTGGCCTTGTCCACATGCCTAGAGCAAATAATATTGAGACATTGAGATCCCTGGTTTTGGTAAACAGTGAGACACAAGGATCATCCACAAATCAGATGTTCACTCTAATGCACAGTGAGACTAAAAAGGACGGGGACATTGGTTCATGAAAGTACGTAATGAAAGGAGCTGACCTAGATTTCATAAAGCTACCCTGAGGAAATGATGCTTAAAGTGAGCTCTGGGGATGAATTGGACACAAAGGGAACAGCAGAAATGAATGCCCTAGGCAAAATAAAGAAAGGTCGAAAATAGGAGGGAGTGAAGGGGAATGGGGAGGAGATAACACTAGAGGGATAAGCACAGACCAAATGTGTCAAGGATTTAGGTAAATTACATGCTTTTAATTTTATCCTATAGGAAATGGAGTTCCTATCAGTGCACAAATTCAGAGATAGTAGTTTATATAGAACATCTAGAAGCTGAGCTAAAGTTACCTCAATTGTCCCAGGGAAAACAATAGTAGGGATGTATTAATGAATAGAAGTCAGATGCTAAGGTCAAGGATATCACATCAAAGATTTTTCCCCTTGGGGGTGAAAAAAAAGAGAGAGAAAAATTAGTGGAACAAAGAGTAGGGAAAGGGGAGAAGAGAGGAGATGGAGAGGGGAGGGGAGAGAAAAGGAGAAGGAAATGAGGACAGAGGAGAACAAAAACAAGAAAAAGAACACATAGGGGATTATGGAGAAAGTGAGAATGAAAGAGGAGGGGGAGAGAAACACCCTGTTTTACCTCAATTTATACTTTATATATGTATATCTTCCTAGCATGCTTTCTCTCACAGAGATCTATTGCTTATATAATCTAGCTTTTATATGTTCTCTTTTGTTAAATGCTCATATATAATTTTCTCCCTTATATGCCTGAAAATATTTTCTGATTTTTTTGCTTCTTCTATTTTCTGACATTTTTTATCTTTGAAGAATGGTATGTGCATAGAAAATATCCTTTAACAGTTCATAAAGTTAAATTCTCTAAATAACTTAACATTGTCTAACTCATTTTAGTGCTAAAACTGGAGCTATATCTTCAGAAATTCCAAATCTATGAAGAAAGAATATCTAATCCCCAACATTTAGACACTGCTAAACTCTTTCTTTTAAATTTGCCAGCCCCTTATTTTAAAAAAGACATTTTAGCAACTAGTGAATAGCTTAGCTTTTTCCTTT
Organism: Mus caroli; assembly: GCF_978045245.1. Classification (NCBI taxonomy): domain Eukaryota; kingdom Metazoa; phylum Chordata; class Mammalia; order Rodentia; family Muridae; genus Mus; species Mus caroli. The sequence goes on from NW_028227264.1 coordinate 62,672,190, forward strand.
GTTACCTATATGACACAGGAAAAGAGGAAACTCCATAGAAGGCTCCAGAATAAAATTCATTTTAAGACAAAAGTCATTTGACAAAGATAACAAATTTATTTTTTAAAAGCCTATGTGTTTCCTTTATTCCAAATCCCCTACTTACTAACTCACTGAGTAGTGGAGTTATAATGAAGAAAAGTAAATATGTTGTGTATGTATTATTTTATTATTCAAGATATCTTTTCCATTGTATTACACTAGAATATAGATTACTACCTCCAGGTCTTCTTTGTGTCAGGAATTATTTTCTACTCTTGTTAGTTTTACTTTAGCTAGGTTTTTCTTAAATTTATACATTTAACTAAAAAGAACATTTTTCCAATTAGAATATCAACGTGATTGTTGAGCCTAATTATTTTTATGTTTTCTGTATTTGTATATTTGTGTAAAAAGCACTCTTTTAAATTGCCAAGATATTCTTACACATGTTTGGCCATCTGTACCCATAGAAATTCATAAAGCATTTAAATTATCAGTTGTTTAACATGACTAAACTAGATAATTCTTAAAACAAACTATAAAATTATCAGTTAAAATGGATGGGTTGATTTTTGTGTATAAGTGTTTGCCTGCATGTGCATATATGTTCATCATATGCATCCCTGATGCCTTCAGAGTCTACAAGAGAGCAGTGATTCCTTTGTGCTAGATTTTGTGGCCATTGTGAGCTGCCCTCTAAATGCTGATAGTCCCAGATTCTCTGCAAGGGCAGCAAGTGCTGAGCCAACTCCTTAATCACATATGTAGCAAATATTTTAATGGCTCTCAGAAATTAGGGCATTACTTTATACACAATGAGAGACCTCAGAACACCTAACTCTAAATGGGATGTCCCTATAGAATCCCTTCCTTCAGAGCTCAGAGAACCCCAGGGAAGAGGAGGCAGAAGAAGGATGGAATCCACAGGGAATGAAGGATACTAGGAGAACAAGGCCCTCTAAATCAGCTGAGCACAGCTCATATGAACTCACAGAGACTGAAGCAGCAAGCACAGGGCCTGCACAGACCTCACCAGGACCTCTGTGCACATACCATAGCTTTCAGTTTAGTGTGTGCATGGGACTGCTGAGTATGTGAACTCATACTCTCTGATGATTGTGCCTTCTTTGGGGCTCCCCCCCTTTTTATATTAATTTGCCTCCTCTACCTTCAATACAATGGGTTTTGTTTCATCTTGTTATATTTTATTTTGCTATGTTTTTGTTGTCCAAAAAGAAGTAGGAAGTAAAAATAGTAAAACTTGAAAAAAATAACTTTATTAGGTCATTGAAGTACAGAGGGTGACAGCTTACCTGAAGCCATGCAGAACTGATGATCAATGGAGATAAGCTAAAATATAGTATTTTTCTCGAAATCCCACTTTCATTTATCTGTATCCAACTTGTTAATAATTTTGTCTATTGCCACACAATTCATTTACATTTTTCTTCCTTCCCTCACTGGATTCAATAATATGTGTAATTTTAAAGTTCCCTTTAGTGTCAGGACATAGCAAAATTTTTATGTGTGGAATGGCAACTATTTACATATTTTAAAGGACATTAATTTTCCTATTTATTGCATTTCCTGTGACTCAGACTGTACTAGGTCATTTTTTTCCTTTTAACCAACATCGATTATGAAATATAAAAAAATTATCCTGATATATAATTTTATAGAGAGACATATACTTCTTCAGAAATAATTCTTGCCGCTTGTCCTAAAAATAATTTAACCCCTAAAGTATTATATTTTAGCCCCTTACATGTACTCAAAGGCAAGGTAAGCCTTGTGAGCAGATTTAGTGTGAATAATCCTATAAGCAGGATTACCTGCTCATGAGAAAGGCGATTACAAGGTTGAGAGGCCAAAGCAGAATGATTTGTCATTAGGGGTCTGTAGAACTCACGTCCAGGACACACTGACATTCCTCATCAGCACTGTCTCCTCTACCTGTGCAACTCTTTCATCATTTGACACAGAGCCATGATGATAGATGCCCATAGTGACAATTATAGCATGCCTTAATTCCAGATGTTAGGGTAATTTCCAAATGCAAAGTACAATGCAAGACAAAATTTTTTTAAAAAGGCATTTCCAAGCTGAACTAGAGAGTGGAAAGAACAGCACTAGACAAGGAGAAAGATCCAAGCAACCAATTCAAGAAAGCATGAAATCAGAGCCTGATTTGATGGTTTCTATAGGTTGCTATAGATCCACTATGGTTGGTATAATTCTAAGGCCACTACACCAGGGCCAGTTTACACATATGATAAATAAATGTGATTCACATGCAAGCTTTGATGCCTTTGGGTAGTCATATATCTAGTTATTTTTAATTTCCTCTATATGCCATGACACCGCAGCAGCCCGATATCTCAGTGCATAACTCATCATTTTAATCCACAAAGTGCTTTTGTTATATTAACTAAAAATTTAAGGTTATTTGTATTAAAGCCATCATTGAACTGTCTCTGGGGAAAAATTAAATGATGTAGACATATTTCAACTTTTAAAATAATTGTCTTCCAGATATTTTTCAAGAGGTTTGTATATACCATGTGTTAAGATTCAATATAATGTTAATGTTAAGAGTACCCTTTGAGAGATTCAGGCATTCAAGCCCACCCTAGTTTTATCTAGCTCTATCTGCAATGCTAACTCACCCAGCCCTATTCTCTGTAAAAGCAAGTCCTGAAATAGCAATTGTAATTTAATGTACAAAGCCATTCTGAGGCAAAACAAACAAACAAAACAACAACAACAACAACAAAACCACCTCTCAGTGAAATTCCTGTACAACATTGGACTATTTTCCTTATTTGCCTTACATGTGTTTGCCTAGAATGTCTTGCACACCATTTGCCTTAACTGTTAACAGAAGATAATGATAATGATCATGTTCACTGGGTGAACACTTTCCATGTAAATTAAGAACTTTGAAAACATACCTAGCTCAGGGCAAGGCTTTAATATGCTCTTCTCGTCAGCAGTATGCTAGCCTTCCATTTGCAACCATTTCCTTTTTTTTTTCAATTGAACTTTCTGGCATTTAGTGTGTGTGTGTGTGTGTGTATGTGTGTGTGTTCTCACGTCATCATGCCATAGTGCCCACGAGGATCTCAGAGGAGAACTTGTGGGTGTCAGGTTTTTCTTATCACCTTGTGTGTTGTCAGAATCGAACTTGTATCTTCAGGCTTGGGTGCATGCACTTCTACCAACCAAGTATCTCAACAGCTAATCTGCAACATTATTCTTAAAGAATATTTGTATTTGTTCATCTCGGTGAAAAACGAATGTTAAACAGAAAGGCTGTTTGTGGGAAAGGCACCATCTTTGCAAAACTTTACATATTGTAGAGCATCTGATCTACCTCCTTATCTGGCTTTCTTTTCAAGGATGCAAAGTCACCATGATCTTGTAATCAAGATAAGGCTCGAGAAACCATTGTAGGGGAGTCTGTGCTTGTTTTTATCATTTCAAGGACACAGTTAAGATTACACTGGTAAGATCAGGACAGACTGTACAACTCCATGGTTTTCTTAAGAAACCACTTATATTGTGAGGGAAAACCCTAATTACTAATTTCTAAATGCTGACAATATCCAGGAAGCAGTATATTTACTATATAAACTGCCTGTTGGCCATAGTCACAAAACTTCTTTCTTTCCCTTCCTTCATCATTCATTCTTCCCCTCCCTCCTTCATTCCTTCCTTCCTGTCATTCTTTTCTTCTTTCATTTCTTCCTTTCTGCTTATGCTACTTCCTTCCATTTCTCCCATCCCCTGGCTCCCTTCCATACAGATTCTGTCACCTTTGCTTTGCACCAGACATCTCCTCTAACATAGGACACTTTACATTGTAATATTAGTCTTCACAAGAAAACTGGCAAGACTTGCTTGATATTTTGTAGCACCTATAGAAGTGGAAGAGCTGTAGTTCCATCATCTGTGAGCATCCCTACTATAGTGATATAAGCAGGGCTCTGGACAGTGACTGAGAAGCACCTGAGATTATCCAGTCACCACACGTGGAGGATCCTCCACTCAAAGCTCCCTATGGCTGGATCACAAAATCCATGAAACAGTGTTCTCTAGGAGAGGCAGACACATTTCCAGGGCTTCTCCCGCGGTCTCAGAAGAGGCTTCAACAATGGAGAGACCCTGTTAGAAATGCTTCTGATACCTAGAGAAACAAAGAAAATCCAAGTTCTCCAGGGGTGTTGACTGCAGGATGGCAAAGAAAAGAGCCAATGTATTTGATGGAAGTTTAATATAGCAAAAGTTGCCCCACATGCCAGGAAACGGAAGACATGAACACTCCCAAGAAAAGCAATGTTGACACCCATTTAAAGCTGTGTTTAAAATTACTATGTAATCAAGGGATGCCACTTCTTGGTGTATATGACAAATCGTTGAAAATTTAGGCATGGAGAGACACAGTCATATTAATATTGCTCATTAGAGTAAAAGATGAAACATCCAGTCAGCAGAGAGTTTGATAGGCATATTCAATGGACTTTTACTTAGATTTAAAAAGAATAAAATTTTCATGCATGCTAGAACAAGGAGGAAGTGGAAAATATGCAAAAAATAAACCTGATACAAAAGAGAAATATTAAATAGACGCACCTTTATAAAAATAGGGAATATTTAGTGAAAGAAAATACTATAGGCAGTGCTAGATGCTGAACAAAGGAGGAAGATACAGTCATTGTTTAATGGGTATCTAATTTCTGTTAGAGATGATCTGAATCTGATGATGGACTTGAAAAAACCTGAATCATGATGTTAGGTTGCTTAATGTCCTGAAATTGTATGCTTATAGATAGCCAAAAACATGAATTTATGTTATCTTAATAATATATATGTATATACCTATTGATTTTACTTCAAAAGGCAAGTAATGGAATAGTTCCTTCAATAAGTTTAGTTTTAAGGATTAGCAACACTAATGGCTGCATAAATCTATACATTTGTATGACACATAGTCTAGAGCACAGGTTCAGAGAATGAACTCTGTCTGGAACAGAGAGAGAATTTTTCCTTAAGTAGAGGGCCATTGGGAGGGGTGATGATTGCATCTCTTTCATTGTGGTGTAAATATTGGATGGTAAATTGATATCAAGCTCTTGGATAGGTGCCTGGAACAAGTAAGTATGGATTTTGACTGTTAACATTTGACATTAATGCCACCATCAGTATCATCGTAATCATTATCCTAATCATCAAAAACAACAACAAAACTAACAACACCATCCTGTGGATTTTCTTGGAATTTTATCTCCAAACTCTGGATGCTTTCAAAACCAGCCAGCTCCCTCTTTTTTTTCTTTCTCTCTCTTTCTTTCTCTCTCTTTCTTTCTCTCTCTCTCTCTCTTTCTTTCTTTCTTTCCTTCCTTCCTTCCTTCCTTCCTTCCTTCCTTCCTTCCTTCCTTCCTTCTTTCTTTTTGAGTGTGATTGCCTCCCTTGGCAAGTTTAAATCTGTGCATATTTTCGCAATCTTGCTTTTTTTTTTTTTTTTTTTTTTTTTTTTTTTTTTTTTTTTTTAATACAGGACACCCAAGCTCTACACACACCCAATTTCTTTCTTTCTTTTTCTTTTTTTTTCTTTTTTTAAAAATGATTTTGGCCTGTTGTAATTCTTCCATGGCTTTAGTTCCATCAGCTCATCAGGTTGAAGTTTTACTGGATTACTTCATTGTATATGTACTTTTAGTACCTTAAAGGAGCTCAAAGAAAAGAGTGTAAGAACAGTTTGCTGAAGAGGGGGCAGAAAGATTGTAAGTCTCCATTTAGAGGATCGAGGATTTTGCTGTAAAATAATGTCACTTAGTAACATCAGAAGGTACACCCAAAATATTTGCCAAAGTGAGTACCCAAACATTAGCAAACCAAGGATGGCATCCATAAACATATGCCAAAATGGACAGGAGAAAGACGATAAGATGTCAGCCCTACACAACAATAGGCAATGGAAAACTAGCAATCTGAGAGGTGATCTTCTCCAGGGAAGAGCTTATCAATTTACTGTCCAGTACCAAATGAAATGGTCAGTGCTTAAACCATATATATATATGTGTGTGTGTGTGTGTGTGTGTGTGTGTGTGTGTGTGTAACACCATATGGATTAAGTAGTTTATATTCATATATATACATATATATAAAATTATATAAATATGTGCAATAATATATATGTATGTATATATCACTTTATGGCCTAGTAGTTTATATTCATATATAATATATATATACAATAAAATTTTATAAATGTGTATAATATGTATATATATAAAACACTATATGGTCTAGTAGTTTATAATCATATATATAATAAAATTATATAAATGTATACAATGAAAAAAATATGTACTAGCACTATATGGGCTAATATATATGTATATATTACAAATGAGGGCATAAGTTTAAAAAAGTATTTGGGAGCATTAGGAGGGAGGAAAGGGAAGGGAAAATATAATTATATTATATATCAACAAATTTAAAAATTTCAAATGTGACATGTGAACAAGAGGGGTGATAAGGTTAGGGACAGAAAGGAAATGGGGAATTAGGAGCTAGGGAAAACCAACAACAAACTACAGTTGCCCAGTGGAAAAACTGTTCCTTGCTTTACAGGGAAGGGGTAATTTAAAGCCTGGAGAAGATCTGCTTGGTTGGGCAGAGGGGTTGGGGGAGACTTCATCCTCATGATGTGTAGTGACATTTCCTTGCATCATTATAAGTAAAGTTTGTTTCATCTCCTGAGCTAGAGAAGGAGAAGGAATGAGATCTATGTGATGATCATAGCAAAATCACAGAGCTACTGTGTGTTCTAGGATCTGGGAATTGAACTGGACAGGGTAGTGGGCAATATGCTATAAGGAAGCATCTTAGATGAGGCTAGCCCGAGGAGGCCTACCAGGAAAGGGAATTTAGAGTGTGCTTTTAGTTAGCTGTTTTTCTACCAGAAGTTGCCAGGAGTGGTAAGAGGCATGATCCTCTCTGAATTTAAGAGAGAAATATGTTTGTAGTATAGAACGTGATTTTGAGAAAATAGAAGCAGGAAGTAGGGTACTTTCATCAGGATATAAAAACAGTCTAGTGAAAATATAATAAGGGCCAGAATTTTTAAGACACCCTTAAATGCTAACTGACTACCAGGTAATTGCCAGGTCCAGGGTGATTTTAACATATATACATCTCCTCCATAATCAAAAGAAAAGAGAACATCTTAGAAAGCAAGGGAATTCATTTGAAAATTTAACTAAATATGAAGAAGACTGAAGTATGTTCATTTTTTTTTGTCCAGTGTGTATAGCTAAAATGCCAGAAATATGACTCAGGAGAAATATTTTTCCATCTTCAAGAGGGTTAGTACATCTTCCAAAATGTGTCTGCTTTTAGATTTAAGCTGAATATCAGCAGAGTCAAGCAGGATAAAGCTTTCTCACAGAATACAGCATCATCGAATCAGATAAATTGGATCAGCAGTTGAACCGAAAATGTTCTCACAAAATATCACCTGTCATATATTCATGGCTCCAGATCCCCACTGCAGCTTTTGCACAGTATTTTCAAGGCATGCCTGGCTGAGACGCCATCATTTCAACACAGACATGTGTGCACACAGTTGTACAATTGTGGCAACAAGGAAACACTAGAGACATGAACTTTTGCGGTGTACACAAAGGTATATTGTAAGTTAATAGGTTAATAAAACTCTACAACTGAAGTCAAGGGGCACCTCACCGGAGTTATAGCCAGAGTTACAGTGCATTTCCTTAAAATTTAAGGTGCTTTTCCTTCACAGGCAAAGAAATAAAAGAAAAGAATGTCGACATAATGTTTTTAAGCAAGTGGATTCAGCTTTCTACCTGTAATATTCTATTGAAAGAATTTTAGCAAGGTGTAGGCGTTAGCTTGCTGAGTGGAAAGGGCACTTTTTTAATGCAGTCATTATGGCTAGTGAATCTGAACATCTAAAAGCATCTCTTCTTGTTTGTTTCAACAATCTATCCTCCAACTCATTATGTGGCAGTGCATGGCCATGAGATCTTGATCCCTTTGCCTCCACCTCGTGAGTCACCATGACTGGTGTACGTCAGCTGGCAATAGAAACCACGCCTTTGTTTATGCTAAGTGCTCTTGCGGTATCTCTGGTGCTGTGATAAAAATGCCACGATGCAAAGCACCTGGGCAGAAGAAGGGGTTTGCTCTGCTTACAATTCCAGGTCACAGTTCATCATAGCAGAGTACTCGTGTTGGCTGGAAGCAAGCAGTCACACTCGATCCACAGCCAAGAGCAGAGAGAAGTAAGTGCAGAGTGGTCTGCTTCCTGTTCAGCTAGCTTCCTTTACCGCTGAGAATTCCAAAGATTGGTCCTGCTCTCAGTAGGCTTGACTTCCTATAGCAATTAACTAAATTGTGGCACACTCCCACAGGATATTCACAAGCCATTCCAATGTAAACTTTAGTCCTTCACTGAGACTCCGATCCTGGGTGATTCTCTCCTGTCTCAGGTTGACCATTAAACTAATGATCGCATTGGGCAGGTTGTCTGCCAACACAGCTGTTCCGTGGCATCTTGTTATTCAGACCTCTCCTTTTACCCTGAACTTTGGAGATAATCTTTATCATGTGACCTTTTAACATCTTGGTTTTCTACCTCTTTCCCCAAGACATATTTCTTCCCTTAAGTCACCCTTTCTATTTCCTCTTTGTCTTACCTGCACACTTCTTTGATTGCCAAGGTCTCTTCTTTCCTTATGCATCACTATTCCTGTTTTTAATCCCAACACTATACCCCTTGTGCATCAGCTGAACATTCTCCAAGAAATGGATTTAGGCTCTATCTTGCTGTGACTACTTCTTTAAAACAAATGAACAAACAAACCACCCCTTACCCTATGAGTTGCTATCTATTTTTCATATTGCATTCTTTTGAGATACCTTTCCTCGTGAAACAGAAAATGCTTTCCATGCAGAGGCACTTCCGGAATATATCCTACATTATCCCTCTTATCATCAGGTTATGGTAGTAATCCTTATTTTTAAGTGTTGTATGCTATAGTTCCATCCTATCTTTTTTTTTTTTTTTTTTTTTTGGTAGCACTACAGGGAGCTTAAGAAAGGTTCTTGCTATAACAAATTTCAAGAGTGACCATCAGTATTGGAGAGTGAGAAGCCTAATGCCACCTGCTCCCAACTGTCTCAAGAGCAATGGTGATATGGTCTCAGGTAGCAGCAGAGCAGTTAAATACACACAGCTGTGACGCAGGCTTTTGTTGAATTTTACAGAACAAATGGTGGAAATAATGCTTGATAGCAACACAGTTTTAGGTAGTGAAAGGATATGATCTTTTCCCCCGAGGTGAAATTCAAAATATAGTTTGTACTTGTCAAGTTGTTTTTCGATATCAAGAAACAGGATGGGAAATGACATGAAGGAGTTTGAATGACATGTTGCCAGGAAGGACAACTAGCTCTGTCATGGCAGTTGCTGAGTTTACATCCTGAGTACCATTTCTTAGCTAAATAGCCGGTATGAGACCTTTCTTTTCCTTGGTCTCCCCACCTGTGACGTGACTAAGGATTCAGTGTTGTAGCTGTAAAGGCATCTAAATAGTGTCTAACAGTGAGAACTGGCTGGCTCTTGTTTCCATGTGTTTTAAAAGAAGCAGGGGACAAGGGGGTATCATGATGATGACTGCTCTAAAATTTGGATGGATGAGGATGACAAAAAAAAAAGTGCCATTGTGCTCTGTAGTCCTGAAGTCTGAGTTTCCTGGAAGCAGGGAGGGAGATTCTCAAATTGTTGCTGATGTGAAAGGCACAAGTAATTCTAATTCCTTATTGCCTTAACACCAAGATACTTGAGGCCAGAGGAAAATCCTATTTTTTGAACCCATGACTGATCAGCATCATGGTCAATTCAACTGAGAACTGCTTGGATATGCAAATTTGAAGCCTCCCTCACCACAAATCAACTGAACCAGAAACTAGAGGATGGTGGCTTAGGAATCTGTGATTCTTCTACAGGCTGAAGTCAGAGCATTGTCTGTTTGGTTGCATTTGTCAAGATTCAAGCCTCTTTCCTGGTGAGATTATGCATGTGTTAGAAGGCAATAGGGGTGGTACCTGTGATGTGTCAGGTATGGAGTCTGACGGATTGTGGCTATGCAACCACAATTTGCTTCAGTATATGAACAAGCTAAGAGAAAAATAACCCTTAGAAGAAATGCTAGTTTAAATCTTTGAATCCACGGTGTGTTTGTTTTTCTATGGAGAGAAAATGGCTTGAACGTCAACTCTGTAATAACAGAGCCAGTGGCTAAATCTCTTCAACTCTGACCTTCAAACCCCTGGCTGCTGTTTAGCATCTGATCATGTCCCCAATCAAGATCTTATTGCCAGTCTTCACAATTCTCATGGAAAAAAAACTATATTCATCATCTTTCTTTCAAGGATGAGTTCATTTATTCTGACAACACAGCTGACATTTATTCACCACAGAAACTCTAGAAATTTCACTAACATATGGAAACAAAAGAAAAACAGAATAAAACACCTCACCTTCTATCACACAGAGATGACCACAATTTTGCTGGATATAATCACTGAACTTATTTCTAGCATGTTTCCATGACATCTCATGAAATGTCTTTCTTTATGATATCTTATTATCTATCTTGTATGTGGATTTGTTTTGACTCTGTCATATACTGTTTTCAATGGGCTTACTAATGACTGCCTAGTGTTTCTGACAGGAATCTTTGACCTACCCTTAATTTTCTTTAATTTGTTGAAAGCCCTAGGAAACCCTTTTTGTTACCTTCACCACTGTAGCTCATGTGTTTTCTCACTCCTATAACTTGCTAAGTGTGTTGAGCTCATTACTTGTCTATAGCATAGTGCTAAACAGATTGCTCACATACTTGAATGCCTTTTTGATGCATTCCAAATAGGCATAGTCCTGTGGTACAAGCCAGAAATTCCTTACCCACCATTTACATACTCAGGCTCTGAATAAAATGGCTTACTATACTCAAAGGATTTTCATTTATCCTTGAAAAAAATCTTCTTTGCCTTTAACATCACCACTACTGTTGATGTTATTTAAATAAATATCTACTTCAATACAAAGTTGTCCAATTTTAACACACTGTCCATTATCAACCACCATACTGCTTGACCTTACTTTTTCCTTAGTTTTCATAAATGTCTCACAGACCTTCTATTTTACTGATATCCCCTATCAATTATCAACTCCAAAGAAGTTGTAGCATTTGCTTATATTGTCTTCTATGTCATATTCTAAAACCTATAGTAGGACTTCACATGTAAAGATTTTTATTTGAGATAGGTAATCATTGGATGTGTAATTTAATGTGCACATTGAAGTATTTACTTTCAAATAACTTTTTTTTTTTTTTTTTTTTTTTTTGGTTTTTCGAGACAGGGTTTCTCTGTGTAGCCCTGGCTGTCCTGGAACTCATTCTGTAGGCCAGGCTGGCCTCGAACTCAGAAATCCACCTGCCTCTGCCTCCCAAGTGCTGGGATTAAAGGCGCGCGCCACCATCAAATAACTCTTAATTTAATGATTTTTACAAGCACAGGCTCGTGATCCTGTGTGAATCTAAGTTCCCAATTAAAAATGTCATACTACAGGGCCAGAGAGAAAGCAAGGTGGTCAAGAAGTCCACTCACAACAGTCTGTGTCTTCAGTTCCAGGATACCTTTTATCCTCTCTAGTCTCTGTGGGTGTCAGCACACACAGAGGCATGCACACACATGCACAAAAATAAGAATACATCTTAAATAAGTGTCATTCTTCCCAAAGATTATTCTTAGCACTTATATGAAAGATAATCTCTCTATTTTGTAAGCATTCTCCCTTCTGCAACTTTTACTGATAGCATTCAAGTTTAAATCACATAATAATTATATGTGATCTTTCACATTGAGCAATATCCAAGCTTCTTGAATTCTGACACCCATTATATTTTTATATCCTGCAACCCTCTGATGTTGTCATGCAGTAGATGGCTTTAAAAACACTTAAATTATTAGGAAGTCTTAATAAAATTGATATCACAAAAAACAAAACGAAGAAAATGCACATAGTGATATATGCCATTTACCTAGTTGCTAGGATATTCAAATTGAATCATAAAGAGAGAGGAAGAAAAACAGTACCTGCTGTCTGCACATTGGCTTTTATTTTCAACGGAAGTAACTATATACATACCATCTATATCTTCACAGATCATAAATGCTGCACTTGCTTTGGCATCAAGACCCAAGAGTCAAGTGGTCAAAAACACCATGGAAATGTACAAGCGCACATGGGAACACTACATCCACGTCCTCACTGAAGCTGTGGATGACATCACCAGCATTGACGACTTTCTGGCTGTATCTGGTAATGCTTTTGTCTTTCCATAGGTACTCATTATGTTGTCAATGTTCCTTTCATAATTACCTGCATGTATATTCATGTGTACCTGCACATGCTATGGTCCATATGTAGAAGATAACTTTCCCTCACTTTCCTGTACCATATGAGTTCTGAGAATCTAAGTTAAAACTTTAGGCTTGGTGGAAAGTGCCTTCTTGTACTGTGCCATCTCATCAACTACTTTAGGAAGTAGGTTAAGGGTTACTAAAATTGATTTGTACAATACAAAGGGTCCTTTATATTTGAGTGTCTGGAGGGTGAGTGCGGAAATGCATTACTGGCATGAATGCCATTGGTGGTCCATCTGGTATAATGAGTCTTACTCCTGGAAGAATTTTTAGTTCTCAAATGTCTTTATGTTTTTAGAAGATATTCCTATGCATTATAAAAGAATAATGGGAGGAAGGATCTGGAAGGGTTAGGCTTTTTCTGCCTTTAATAAATCCACATGTCTCAATATGTTTAATATTCTTGATTTTCTTAAACTTGCTTTTCAACAAATTTTATCTTCACTTGGGAAAATACACATACACACAGTTAGATAGATAGATAGATAGATAAATTAAATATGGCATTTCAGCTCCCAACATGTTTATTTGATATTTCTAATCTAAGGTATCTACAAAACAGTCTAAATATTTAGCTATGTCAGCAGGAGATGGGTTTCAGACTCCATGTGAAGCCCAGAGAATTCTCCTGTGCAGGACAGAATCCCAACAGAATGGATAGAGGCTCATGAAACCTGTGCTTAGAAACATTATTTGGATTTTGGTTATCTTATTATCAAAGAAAATACCTAAAACATTTTCTTCACTTTTCTTACCTTAACCAAGTAAAAAACTATGTAAAATAAATGATATGTTTTCTTATTTAATTTTCATGAAAAGACAGTTTTAGAATGTGGTTTTGTGCCTTCATAATAAAACACACTTTCTCATGAATACTTAAGGTTTATTATGATTTTCTGATGGAATGTAGCCTACTCTGATTAATTTGTAATATTCAGATGCACGTGTGCCTACTGAGTCATACTAAGCAATTGTGCCAGATATACAAAATATTTTAAAGTTGGACTAATTATAAGAATGTTCAAAATAACTTGATTTTTATTTAATTAAAAACTTGACAATTAAAAAAATGTATTTGAGAAAAGATTAATAGCCCCTGATCTGGTTGATGCAAAGATCTTTTTTGTTCAATACTTTTATTATCATAATTGTTTTTTAAATCTACATATCTATCTATCTATCTATCTATCCGTCTGTCTATTATTTATCATACTCATTACAGAACAGAACTTGTTTAGTCCCTTGCACATTCCTAAACCAATCATTAGAAAAGGAACAAAATTCCTCTGGTTAGTTTTGAATGGTGGCATAACTAATATTTGACTTAGACCTAGAACATGATGCTAGTATTCGTTGATTTTTGTAGCTGAAATGCTTTCACATTAATAGGTTTTAAGCCACTAATATGCTACCATGGAGCTGAGTTGATAAAAAATGTATAGAAATTCTAATCAATAGCCAAGGGTCTACCAAGTCCCGGGGCTTAGTCTTCCTCATAATTCAACCAATATGGCTAGTCACTTATCATACAAACAAAATGAGAATTTCATTAGTAAAGAAGACAAAGAAAAAAAGAGGAGAGAATGTGGTTAACAGATAATCAAGCTTTCCTCAAAACACTGTGGAGTTTCCACAGATGTGTCATGACATGGTCTTCATTAAGTTTGTGGGCATTGATTTCACCTTGACTCCAATGGCTTTTGTAGCATCAACTTTCTCAATGTATTTTTCGATAGATGATAGGACCTTCTCTTTTGATATCCCAGGTCCAATTGTTGAAAAAGAATATAGCTGGTTGAATATAGCATTCTAGCACCAAGCTAGAAGTCAGAGGTAGAAGATCTCAGGCTCAGTGATAGATGGGTCTATGCTGTCAGTTGACCAGGTTTGATTCACAAAGCTTAAATGTGTGTAGTCACTCCCAGTCAGGACAGAATTATTTGGATTTGTTGATATGTTCAACAGTAAAAGATCTTCCCTAATACTTTTTAAAGATATGTGCTGGGCTAGGCATTGGTGGCTCATACATTTAATCCCAGCACATGGGAGGCAGAGGCAGGCACATCTCTGAGTTTGTGGTCAGCCTGTTCTACAAACTTACTTCCAGGACAGCCAGACAGGGAAACCCAGAGAAAAGTGTCTCAAAATAAAAAGATGTATGTTTGTATTCAGACTCTACGTATCAAATAGACCAAGTAACAAATAGCCTCTAGAGACCTGAACTGTGAATCACCAAGAACAAACCAGGCTTCTCAATTTTAAGAGAAATTTCCTAAAGTCTTCCAGTAATCAGGGTCTGTGCTCTGTATATATAAAGGATGAGAGGAGATATGTTTGAGAACCTTTCTCTTACAAGACTGTCCTGTCATCTAAAATTTCTAACACCAGCTACCCACACAGGGGATACAACTTGAAATACAAAAGTCGTGGAGCTTGGTATGGAGGGAAGCTGAGACATTGTGGCTGTTTGGAAGAGAGTTTACAAGGGGGATTGGGAAGGCAGCTGAGAGGAGTTTACAGGCTTCTGAAGCATGCCTTACCTATAGCTTACACATGGCTGTCCCGAATTGCAAAATGCATTCTGAAAACTGACTTCATATTGGCTTAGGAATGTGAAGATCTCCTTAACTAGATAGTTTTAAACAAGTTAATTTTCCTCATACGTAGCTTCCCATTCCTTACATGACCTTGCAAGCTCTAACGAGGCAGTTACTAAGTAAATAGTAGGATTTATTTTCTTTTAAAAATCCTGTGTCAACAATAGTGTCTATATCTTGTCCTTGTGTTAAATGTGTTAAGTTCTGGAATTAATGGTTTGGAAAAATCTTCATGCCATGAAAAGTAACATTTCTCATTAATCATCATGAGACCCTGTGACCCTGACACTCAAAGATAACTTGATACTGTCGTCAAAAATGCTCGAAAACTGGCCTTTTTGTTTATGGCATCATTATCATCATGACCTTTGGCTTCTACAAAGTTGTAATCTAAATCATCTGACAAAATAAAATAAAAATAAATAGATTTCCCATGTCTTTTTATAAGTTAATTCCAAATAATCAGCTTATATATCTAAATCGAACTATTGAATTGGTTGCATATCAAACACTACTAAATATGAATGTGATATTTGTGAGGTAGGCATCAGGGTATGGGGGTTTGTGCAGGGGTAACCAGAATGTGGGATATCATTTGAGATGTAAATGAATAGAATGATTAATTAAAAAGTAAAATTTAAAGAAGATCATATACATTTATGTTTATATTGTTGTAAAGAAGCACTATGGCCATGACAACTCTTATAGAGGCAAGCATTTAATTGGAGCTGGCTTATAGTTCAGAGGCTATATTCATATGAAGCATGGCAGGATGCATGCAGAAATGGAATTGGAGAGGTTGCTGAAAGTTCTAAATTCAGATTGGCAGACTACGAGAAGAGAATGCCACACTGAGCCTGACTTGAGCATCTGAGATTTCAACCCCACTCTCAGTAATGTCAGTCCCTATGAACCTTTGGGAGGCATTTTCTTTTAAACCATATGCGCGCGCATTCCAAGACAGCCACGGCTATACAGAGAAACCCTGTCTCGAAAAACCAAAATAAATAAATAAATAAATAAATAAATAAATAAATAAATGTATAAGCTATATCTGTATATTCAGAGCCTTGAGCTTTTAAAAAATTTCCCATAGATAAATCAGTTATTTATTTATTTACTTATTTATATTTTACATTCCAAATTTTATTCCCCCCATTCACCCTTCAATTCTTCCACATCCCATACCTACTCCCCACCCTCTTTCTCCATGAGGATGTCCCCATCCCACCCCTTACCCCACCAGACCTCTAAACTCTCTGGGGCCTCCAGTCTGTTGAGGGTTAGATGCATCTTCTCTGACTGAACCCAGACCCGGCAGTCCTCTGCTGTCTATGTGTTGGGGGCCTCATATCAGCTGGTGTATGCTGCCTGGTTTGTGACTCAGTGTCTGAGGGATCTTGGGGGTCTAGGTAAATTGAGACTGGTCTACCTACAGGGTCATCCCCACTTTATATAATTTTTCCTTTCATTTATTCCTTCTAAATCCTTCCATATACCACTCCTTGCTTTCTTTCAAATCCATGCCTTCTTTTTTCATTAATGGTATCATATAGAAAGATATATATTCTTAACTATATAAGTACAACCTGCTCATTCTCTATAATGGTACTTGTATATATGTTTTCAGGGTTGACCATTTGGTATTCAATAATCAATTGATATACTCTTCTCTGGGGAAGAGGTGTTTTGTTTTGTTTTGTTTTGTTCGTTTTCTTTCAATTTCAGGATTCCCGTAGTTCTTTATATAGGATTGAGGCCGCATGGTCTTTCCTTGGCGTGTTTATTTTTACTATCTGTGTTCAGCTCACCCTTTAGGCTTAGGCAGCCATATTCTTGAGAATTTATGGGTATATACTTGATTGGACTTAGTGGTGCAATCTCATAGAAAGCTCTCTGGTTTTCTGTGTGTGGGAATCTTTCTTCCCAATCCTCTTAAAATTTCCCTGAGCTTTAGGTGCAGGCGTTGTTTTGTAGATGTGTCCTTGGTACTTGGCTCCATTAATTCTGCATTTTGTTAGGTTGTGGTTTCTGTCTGTTTCCTTCATGAGGTGTGAAGACTCATTTACCTGTGGATTTGAGGACACATATTTAGAATTGAGTCTAGGGATTTTGCTGGTTTAGTAAACAGGTGATTATAGGAGGGACTCCTCCAAGATCCATGACTTCATTAGGTGGTGTAGTTGGCTAGTGCCAGGAAGAATTTCCCTCCTGTTTAATGGGTTTTAGACCAACTAGAGAGTGGTTGGTTATAGCTAAGGTATTTGTACCACGACTTTATCCTTAGGGTTGCAATTTCAAGTTGGTCCTGTTAGATTTCATAGGCATCATAACTAAGTGGGCCTGTTGCCGTTTCCCTCCTCTGATTTCTCAGTGCAAAATTTTAAAGCCAGAAGAGCCTGGAACAATGCATTCAACATCCTAAAAGACCAGGATGTCTAGTGTAGAATAATATACCCAATAAAACTATCCACTATAGTGGAATTACAAAGAAAAACTTTCCATAATGTAAACAGCTTAAATATTTTATTCAATTAACCAAGTCTGAGGAAAATACAGGACGGAATATATTGGACTGAAAAGAGTAATGCTTATAGACCCAAGATCCTTGAGCTTTTGAAAGAAAATAAACTGCTACAAATTTTTTAAATAATAGCATT
This sequence comes from Mus caroli, assembly GCF_978045245.1. Taxonomy (NCBI): domain Eukaryota; kingdom Metazoa; phylum Chordata; class Mammalia; order Rodentia; family Muridae; genus Mus; species Mus caroli. The sequence continues at coordinate 62,689,993 of NW_028227264.1, forward strand.
GTAAATTATATCAATTTTAGGGTATAGTTTCCGTACCAAGTCTAGAAGCCAAAGCAATGTGCTGTCCTGCTAAATAGGGTTCTTAGAAATGAAAGAGAAACAAACCAATATAGCACATAATATCAAAAATCTCATATAATATAATTGTTGTACCTCACTTTTTTTTCTACTAATATGTCCAAAAAAAACAAAGAACATGACTGATATTTATATTAGTAATCCGAAGGTGAGAGTCACCTTGCTGAAGGAACCCTGGCTCAGGTTCAATAAACAAGATGTCTTAGGTTTGTTTGGTGTTTTATGGCTTTGTTTTGTTTTGTTTTGTTTTGCTGAGAAGAGACAACATAACCATGGCAACTCTTAGTATAAAAGGCATTTAATTGAGGGTGGGTTTATAGTTTCAATAGTTTAGATTATTATCATTATCATCATGGCACAAAGCACGGCAACATACAGGCAGGCAGAGTACTGGGAAAGGATGAGAGTTTTACATCCTGATCTGTAGGCAGCAGAAGGAGACTGCTACACTAGGTCTAGCTTGGGTGTATGAGACCACGGAGCTGCCTCCACAATGACACAGTTCTTCCAAAAAAGCTACACCTCCCAATAAGGCCACTCTCTATGAACCATGCATTAAAACACATGAATCTGTGTGTGTGTGTTGGGGGGGGGTGTCATCCTTATTCAAACCACAATAGCAGGTATCTGTATACCAAGAGTAGAAACTTTCCTTTATCAGAGTCCAGAGATAATGTATGCCAACAACCTTCTACCCCACTCACTAAAATCAAGGAACAGTGTTGTCATGTTTAGTTTTGCCCTTCCTAATTTCTGAGCTAGTATTTCCATGTGGTCATATATCTCTCTTCAAGCTTTATGCTCTCTTCAGAAACTTTTTGCACAGATTTACATAAGGCATTGTATAAAGAAGGGAAGAAAGCATGTATTTAAAAATGGACTAGGTTCTCCAAATGTCACCCATTATTCCTTTATTGGTAATTATGTTTTGAATTACTGCCTATAGTTACATGACTGAAAAGTTCCTCAGCATGTGAACTAGAGCTTCTCACACAATTCCACACACTAAGAGTCAAGTTCCCTCAAGATACTCTCGCTGGAAGGAACAATACAGATATGACAAGATTGTACTTAGGGTGTTATGCAGCTATCTGTAGACAGCTACAATTGGAAGTCCTTTCTTGCCTTTGTCAAAATCAATTTGATGAACATTTTTCCTGTCACTTTAAGGTAGAGTGGGAACAGTCATCAACAGTTCTTAAGTGCACTAAGGATTTGATTTTAGGCTTGTGTAACAACATGACAGATCATTTCTCAGTTCTTTGGATGCATACATTTTCTACAAAATCTATCCATGCCTAACTACATTTTTTCTATTTTGTAAAATATTTCCTTGAAGTTGTCTTATCAACTATGCATTCCTTTTTAATTAACTAATGATGTACAACAACCAATTGTATTAACAAAGGCCTCAACTAAACCAAATGAAAATCAGTTGTAAATATTTCTTTTTATTTAGTGGTGACTACATATTGTCTTAACTTTAAGGGCATTTTTTTTTTTAAATCGCAAAGTGTATATACTTCAATCTGTGTAACTTACATGATATAGTAATTTATATGGGGAATCCTGAAAGACAATGAACAATTAGAAGACAAGACTGTCCTTGCCACAAAAAAAAAAATTGCTTACATCAGCCAGATTTGGGCATTTTTCATAGTCATTGAATTACAACTGAAGTGGCAGTAGCAGTATCTTTACCTCTTTACCTATATATATAATATATACTTGCAAAACTCCTCCAAGAAGCTAGAATGGAGCATCCCTCCCATTTCTCATGAGAGTGCATATACAAGATCCGAGCAAACAAAATTCTGTGTCTGGGCTTGTGAGATAACATTCTACATGGATTTCAGGATTCTGAGAAATTCTTGGGAATTTTTAATTGAGTTATATTTATTTGCTATGTGAATATTTATATTCCAGAATGCAACTTAACAATTTTCACTGTTGTTTCTAACTTCCTACTGTGTATGCCAGGGATTAAACTCAGGTTGTCAGTCTTGGACCAGGTACCTTTACCTGATGAGCTATCTGGACAGTTGACTTCATGGAGAATTTTAACTAGTTAAACTTCTGCTTATAGACTTACTCAAAAGACTGTGTTATGAAAATGTCCATAGTATATTTCAAAAATGAAGCTAAAAATTGTCTTTTTCCCCCAAATTCAAGTTGTAGCAACAGAATATGATGTTGGTTTCTGGGGTCCTGGAGGCTATAGAGAGTAGGGAGATGTTGGATAAAAGATACAAAATCTCAGTTGCATAGGAAGAATCAAGAGATCTATTATAAAATGGTGGTGACTACATCATTAGCAATGCTTTGCATGATTGTAAAATGCTGATAGAGTAGATTCTAGTGTTGTCACTATGAACAAAAAAATGTAAGATGTAATACATATTTCAGCTTGAGTTCATCATTCCGTAGCATGTATAAATTCCAACTCAAAATATGTTATACAAGAGATATTTTAATCATTATGTGTAAATTTTAAAATATAAACATAATTGTCTTCTTATAGACAGTATAGCATTCCTACCAACATCTACATCTACATTATCTTATAATCTGACATCAAGACAGTAGATTTAGTCTTTGACCAGGATGAGGCATATAGAGAAATTCAGGTAGAAAGAAATAAAGTATATTTAGGGCTGACTGTTTTGCTCTTCCCTTTCATACACATGATATTTTGGAAATAAGAATATCTTTTTCATTTTTTAAATGGCCTTCCATCAACATGTTAATAACTATGCCATTCTCCACTTAATATTTATTAACAGATATTTGGTGAGGTTCTATAAGTTCTTGGGCTGTTTTAAGTTTCTAGAGATAAGAGTCAATAGAATAGGGAGAAGTCTCTCTGTACTATTAGATCTTACATTAAGATGAATGAGTTTAAATTGCCTTGAATAGTATCCAGGACATGGTCTTGCAGGCCTTTGTTAAAACACGATCTAGGTAATAACTGGACAACCTTTCTTTTTATTATTTGCCTTTGAGATGAAATTAGAAAGCTCTTTTCATAGTGGGACAGGCTAATGACTGACAATATACTTTTGTATTGCATTTGATACATTTTCTCTTACATTCTCTCTTCTTTTCTTCTATCCTCTATCATGTGGAATTGCAAAAATACCCTGATAGAGAATTTTGCTCTTTGACAAAGAAAGAATCACCTGGTCTCATGCGCTGGGAAAAAGCTTTGTTCTTCCACCTCATTGCACCAGTCCAGATAACCAAAATAACTGGAGTGTTACCTTGGGAGTCATGACAGGTGTCAAAAATAAAAAAATTCCTGATGATGACAATTATTAGACAGATGTACAAAAGAGAACTCTGCTACACTGTTCCTGGAAAGGAAACTTTTATCGTCTCTGAGATCAGCTTATCTACCAATGTTTTTATGTATGGGTGACTTTGTCCCAAATCATCCTTGAGGTAAAGTGGGGAAAAATCTGCACATATTCTAAAGTGTTTGCATATGTATAAACATCAAGAGATTCCCCCCCCACCATTGATACTTGAAGTCAATCAGAAGTAGCAAATTTACTTGCTGACACAGTCTTACACAGGACATATTTTATAAGGTGGTCTTCAGTGTATAAGCATTAGAGCATCATGGTCATCATGCTCTAAGTGTAGAGCAAACTAAACATGGAAGAGTATCTCTTCCCTGGTAGAGATATAGTCAGACAACACTGATGAAGAGTTACCTGAGTCTTCATTTGTGGATATGATGAATTTTAACCTTAATTCACCATCACTTTCTTACCCTATTCTCTCTGTAATACCCTCCAACATATCTCTCTCCCAAGCCCAATTCCTCTTTTTACATTATTATCATTATTATTATTATTATTATTATTATCCCCAAGGACGTTTAAAAGTTATACAAGGAGGCGCCGTATTCTCTCTTTATCACGAACCTGGTTCATGGGGTAAATTAACAGATGGCTCAGTGGTTAAGAGCACTGACTGCTCTTCCAGAGGTCCTGAGTTCAATTCCAAGCTCATAGCCATCTGTAAGGGATCTGATGCTCTCTTCTGTTGTGTCTGAAGAAAGCTACAGTGTACTCATAAATAAAATAAGTAAATCTTTAAAAAAAAAAAAAAGTGGTGAATTCTTTTGCCAGGCAGTAGTGGCACACACCTTTAATCTCAGTACTTAGGAGGCAGAGGCAGGTGGATTTCTGTGTTCGAGACCAGCCTGGTCTACAGAGTGAGTTCCAGGACAGCCAGGACTATACAGAGAAACCCTGTCTTGAAAAACAAACAACAACAACAACAAGTGTCTCCTTTTGCCTCAGTAAATGTTTTATTCTCTCTCTGGGATATTTAGATGGTGAGACCTACATTAGTCAGAATACCCCAGAAGAGCAGAACTGTAGAATGAATATATATATATATATATATATATATATATATATATATATATATATATATATATATTAGATGGGGTAATATCTTCATAATAAGATTTGTGTAGTCCTACAGTGGTTGTCTCACACAGGAGAACCCAAGAATGCAGTAGCTGCCCATTCTACAAAGGCAGTTGTCTCAATAGACATAGCTTCTGGAAAGCTTCATGTCTTCACAATACATTGGAAGCCCAAAGAAGCTTGTTGTGATATCAGCGAAGGAAAGCAGCAGTAGCAGCAGCAGCAACAGAATAGATGATCTTGCAGGTCAGAATGATAAGGAAGAGAAATGTAATGTTTCATCCTTCAGTTTTCTTTCTTTAGTTTACCCTTGTGAAGGAGCACCCAGCATCTAGGGTATGTCTCTCACTTCAGATAATCTGATTCAGTAAATCCATCACAGATGTGCCCAGAAGTTTTAATTCAGTTCATTCCAGATGTGGTCAACATGACAAGCAAGATTAAGGGTCATTAGAAGCCAGTCAGACTGGATTTCTATAAAATAAGTTAATTGCATAAATAAAACTGAATTGGAATTAAACTAGAATGAGGGGCTGGAGAGAAGGTGCAGCGAGATTGGGTACTTAATGCTAAGTTCTCTTTTAGAGGACCTAAGTTTGATTCATATCACTCACATTTGGCAGCTTCTAGCCAGTTATAAGCAGTGACAGGGGTATCTGACAACTCTGCCTTCCTTGGGCAGCTGCTGTTATGTGCATAGACACACAGCTACATATTTTAAGATACAAGACTGCAAATATATATATATATATATATATATATATATATATATATATATATATATATAACTCAGTGGAAAATACTACTCATCATTATTGATGCTGAAAATTATTTTCTATACCATATTGTTATTTCAGCTTTTATTAAATATTTATAATAATGAAGTTCAAGTGAATAGAAACTAAATATAGAGGCATAAGGTCAGGTGGCATAGATGAAAGTGTGCTAGGTGACAGAGCTCACCCTGAAGCTCATTAAAGAATGGTATCCAAGTTGAGATGCTTGACTATGCAATAGGCATTGCTTTGTGTTGCACTATATGGCCTGCATCCTTACTGTTACAAGAGCTCTGACAGAAGAAATCAGGAATTCAAGGTCATCCTTTGCCATGTAGTGAGATACAGTCGTTGTGGACTACACAAAACCAGGTCTCAAATTTAAACAAGAAGGAAAATAAGTAAATAAATTAGGAAGACAAAAAGTAAAATAAGGACACACTATTTTTGGTAAGGAATTTTTATTAGATATTTTCTTCATTTATATTTCAAATGTTATCCCCAAAGCCCCCTATACCCCCCTCCCCCCCGCTCTTCAACCCACGCACTTCTGCTTCCTGGCCCTGGCATTCCCCTGTACTGGGGCATATGATCTTCGCAATACCAAGGGCCTTTCCTCCCACTGACGGCTGACTAGGCCATCCTCTGCTACACATGCAACTAAAGACACAGATCTGGGGAGTACTGGTTAGTTCATAATAATTTTAAAAATTCAAACTTTTCTTACTCATAGTGTCATAGTTGTAGAACAGTATTTAGTGACGTTTTTATACCATTTTCTTATTCCTGTTTGGTGGATAAGGGTAGGAAAAATGGATAGATATTTTTATAGTGTTGTTTTGAAATTTTCAGATCTTTATTAATATATTTCTGTCTATAAACAAATAAACAAAACAATGCAGTCTTTTCCTGTACTGGGTCATTTGATGTTCATTTTTATCATGCGTCTCCTTCCAGCTATATCTGACACTGACGTCCTCTGTGTAACCTTTCATAGGATTTTACAATTTACCCTCTTAGATTTTGATTACAGCTTTTCCCCTGATAAGCCGATCTACAAGACAGACTTTCTCTCATTGGATTAGGAAACAGAGATCATCAAATTAATCAGCATCTTTCCCAGAAGTAGTGTATGCCCACCTTTGGAGATGCAAACTCCAAGCGAGAACTGACAGTTTTCCCATAGGAGCAGAGGGGATGGAAATTATTTTCTTTGTGACTGTGTGCTGGGCACATTCCTGATCGCAAGCAATGTGGGGATGAATATCCTTTAAATAAGCATCTAATTAACACTTTGGAATTGACAAGCTAATCTTTTTTTTTTTTTTTATGTCAATGAACAAATATTACTTTCACTCCAGAGATTCGATGGTAAATGGGGAGCAGTGCCCTTACACACAGGAGAAACAAGCCTTTGAAGGACAGTTTAAATCATGCAAACCTGTCCGGCAAGGAAAACGCAACACCATCGGTCGATTGATGCTATGGGAACCCTGGGAACCCAGGGAGGACTGCTTATATACACCCCAGCACTGGGGAGGGCTATGTGTCTTCCTGGGATTGGTCAGCCTGTCGACACTTCATTAGCATGCACACCCGCTCAGGAGGGGTTGGCGCCAGATTCGGGCTAGTACCTGCACAGTGGTGTTGTTTAAGGCCATGGTACTGGCGCCATCTTTTAGGCATCGGCTGCCTACACAAACCAATTGTCATAAAAGCCATTGAGATTGTCATTATATCAGCAAAGGGTTCGTGGGACAACTGTATTTGCAACTCACCAATTTTAGTTATTTTGAATTTATCATCAGCCTTTTATTGGATTTAGCGTGTAGTAGCTCATTATAAGGATCCACATGATAATTAAAATAAGACGCAAAACACAGTCCAGGTTTATAATAGTAGTCTTTATTTTCACCTCTACAATAATTATACACATTTGCAAATAATTTGCTTCTCCAGGACAGTTTTTAAAAATGTGTAAATAGCTGGAATTTATCAATAATTTATCACCTTATATCCATTTGTAGATCATTTTTCAGGTTTTTTTCTTCTTCAAAATTTTCTTTTTTATTATTTATTTAATGACTTTACCGACTGATCGAAGACCCTGTCCCTCCTTTCAAATGCTACCCTCAAAAACTCCTCTCCCCATTACGACTCTTCTTCCTCTCAGAGAAGGGGAGGCCCCCATTCTGTACCACTTCACCCTGGGGCATCAAATCAGTGCAGGACTAGGTAACATCCTCTCCCACTAAGGCCTGACAAGGAAGTCCAGCTAGGGGAAGGGGATCCAATGCCAGGCAACAGAGTCAGAGACGGCTCCTGCTCTAATTGTTAGAAGACTCAACTAAAGACCAAGCAGAACATTTGCCACTAATGTGTGGGGTGCCTAGGTCTAGCCCCTGCATGCTATTTTGATGGCGGTTCAGTCTCTGTGAGTCCTCGTAAGCCCACGTTGGTCTACTCTGTAGGTCTTCTTGTGGTGTTCCTGATTCCCCAGGCTTGCTCAATTCTGTTCCCCACTTCCACAAAACTCCCTGAGCTCCATCTGAGGTTTGGCTATGAATCTCTGCATGTGTTTTCATCCGCTGCTGGATGAAGCCTCTCAGGGAACAGTTATGCAAGGTTCCTGTTTGCAAACATAGAGGAGAATCATTACTACTGTCATGGGTTGGCGTTCTCCTATAGGACGGGTCTTAAGTGGGGCCAGTCATTGGTCGACTATTCCCTCAGACTCTGCTTCATCTTTATCCCTGCACATCTTGTAGGCAGGAAAAATTTTAGGTCTAAGGTTTTGTGGGTGGTTTGATGTCTCCTGCCTTCCATTGTGCATCTTGTCTGGCTACAGAAGGTAGCCACTTCAGCCTCTATATCCCCCACTGGTAAGTATCTCAGGTAGGGTCACCCCCAAAGATTTCCCATAGCCTCCTTAATCCAGGTTCTCCAGCTGGTCCTGAGGATGCCCCCTACTGTTGCCATTTTCAGTACCAGTCTTTCCCCCTTCCCCCACATCTGATTGCCTCCCATGCCCCTCCTCATACCCTTTCCCATCCAGTTCTCTCTCTCCATCCACCTCTGGTAATCATTTTGTTTCCCTTTCTGTGTAAGATTCACAGATCCTTCCTTGAGCACTTGTTATTACAAGTTTAGTTTATTTGGGTCTGAGGATGTTATCCTGCAGTATATGGCTAATATCCAACTATATGTGTGTATATCTTACATGCTTTGGTAGGTCTGTTACCTCATTCAGTATGATATTCTCAAGTTCTATACATTGACCTCCACACTTCATGAAATCTTTGCTTTTAACAGCTAAATAATATTCCACCCACATTTGCCTTATCCATTCTTCAGTTGATTGATAATCAGGTTGTTTCCAGTTTCTGCCTATTATGAATAAAGCTGGTATAGTGGGACATCTTCTAGGTATATACCAAAGAGTGATATAGCTGGGTTTGGGTAAAATTACTGCCAATTATCTGAGAAGCTGCCAAATTGATTTCCAAAATGGATGTATACAACATGCTTTGTACTCCCAACAAAGATTGTTACCCATGCTCTGCAGCCTCACGAACATATGCTGTCAATTGAGTTTTTGATCTTAGCTATTCCAATGGGTGTAAGATGGAATCTTAGAATGTTTTGACTTGCAATTTTCTGATAACTAAGGACTTAAACATTTCTTTCAGTGCTTCTTGGCAATTAGATATGTCCTTTCTGAGAATTCTCAGTTTAGCTCTTTACCTTGTTTTTAAATTGGGTTATTTGGTTTGTTGGTGTCTAATTTCTTGAGTTCTTTACATATTTTGGATATTAGTCAGTCATCTGTCTGATGAAGGGTTAGTGGAGATCTTTTCCCAATCTGTAGGCTGCTGTTTTGTCCTAATAGCGGTGTCCTTAGCCTTACAGAAGCTTTTCAGTTTCATGAGGTTCCATTCATTAATTTTTGACTTGAGTGCCTGGTCTGTTTGGAACATCATCTGCCAATGTGTTCAAGGCAGTATCCCAATTTTCTTCTATTAAATTTAGTATGTCCAGTTTTATGTTGAGATTTTTTGGTCCAGTTGGACTTGAGTATTGTGCAGGGTGATAAATATGTATTTGTTTGCATTCTTCTACAGGCAGAAATCCAGTCAGATCATTGATGAAGAAGCTACCCCTCCCCCCAACCCCATGGCATGGTTTTAGCTTTTTTTTTTCTCAAAAATCAAGTGTCCATAGATTTGTGACTTTATTTCTGGTCTTCAATTCTATTCCACTGATCAACCTGTCTAACTTTATGCCAACACAATGCAGTTTTTATTATTATTGCTCTGTAGTACAGCATGAAATCGGTGATGGTGATACCCCCAGAAGCTCTTTCATTTTACAGGTTTATTTTAGCTACCTTAAGTCTTTTGTTTTTCCATATGAAGTTGAGAATTGTTCTTTCAAGGTCTGCAAATATGTTGGAATTTTTATGGGGGTTGCTTTTGGTAAGGTGGCCATATTCACTATGTTAATCCTACTGATCCATGAGTATGGGAGATCTTTTCATTTTCTGATATCTTCCTTAATTTCTTTCTTCAAAGATTTGAAATTCCTGTCAAACAGGTCTTTCACTTGGTTGGTTAGAGTTACACCAATATAGTTTTATTATTTGTGACTATTTGTAAAGCATGTTATTTCTCTCATTTCATTCTCAGACCATTTATCCTTATTTATAAAGGGGGATGCTACTGATTTCTTTAAGTTGTTATTATTTTTTTTAATCCAGCCACTTTGCTGAAGGTGTTTATCAGCTGTATGTGTTCTCTGGTAAAAATTTTTGGGGTCAGTTATTGTGATATTTTGACCTTTTCCTTCCCAGTTTGTGTCCCTTTGATGTCCTTTAGTTGTCTTATTGCTCAAGCTAAAACTTCAAGTACTAGTTTGAATAGATATGGTCAGAGTGGGCAGCCTTGTCTTGTCCCTGATTTTAGTGGAATTGGTTTTAAGTTTTTCTTTACTTAATTTGATATTGGCTATTGGATTGCTGTATATTGCTTCAATTATGTTTAGGTATGTACCTTGTATCCCTGATCTCTCTAAGACTTTTAAAATGAAGGGCTGTTGGATTTTGTTAAAGGATTTTCAGCATCTAATTAGATGTGGGCTTTTTTTTATTATTATTACTTACAGTTTGTTTATATGGTAGATTATGTTGATGGGTTTCATATAAGGAACCCTCCCTGGGTCACTGCTGTGAAGCCTACCTGATCATGGTGGGTGTTATTTTTGATGTGGACTTGGATTAGGCTTGTGAGTATTTTAACATTTTTGCATCAATGTTCATAAACGAAATTTGTCTGAAATCTTTTTCATTTTTGAATCTTTATGTGTGTGAAGTCTCTGTGTGACTCTGGCCTCATAGAATGAGCTTAGCAATCTTCCTTATGTTTCTATTTGGAATAGCTTGAAGAGTATTGGTATTAGCTCTTCTTTAAAACTCTAGTAAGTTTCTGTGCTATAACCATCTCACCCTGGGCTGCTTGTTGTTGTTGTTGTTGTTATTGTTGTTGTTGTCGGGAGGCTTTTAATGGTTGCTTCCATTTCCTTAGGGGTAATAGGACTATTTAAATTGTTTGCATGGTCTTGATTTAACTTTGTTAAGTAGTGTTTTTCAAGAAAACCACCCATTTCATTTAGATTTTCGGATTTAGTGGGGGACAGGCTTTTGAAGTAAGGTATCGTGAGTCTTTGGAATTCCTTGGTGTCTGTTGTTATGTCATTATGTTTTTGTTTCTGATTTTGTTGATGTATATACTCTCTTCTGCCTTGTAGTTAGTTTGGCTAAGGGTTTCTCTGTCTTGTTCTCAAAGAACCAGCTCTTGGTTTTGTTGATTCTTTGTATTGTTCTCTGTGTTTCTAATTTATGAATTTCAGCCCCAGGTTTGATTATTTCCTGTCATCTACTGCTCTTGAGTGTGATTGCTTCTTGTTGTTCTAGAGTTTTCAGGTGTGATTTTTAAGTTCCTAGCATGAGATCTCTCCAATTTCTTTCTGAAAGTGCTTAACACTATGAACTTTCCTCTTACCACGACCGTCATTAAGTCCCATCAGTCTGAGTATGTTGTGTCTTCATTTTCACTGGATTATAGAAAGTTTTAAATATCTTTTTTTTATTTCTTCCATGACCCAATGATTGTTGAGGAGAGTTGTTCAGTTTCCATGAATTTGTAGCCTTTCTGTTGTTTTCGTTGTTTCTAAATTCTGCCTTTAATCCATGGTGGTTGGTTTTGTTGTATTTATTGAGGCTGGCTTTGTTACCAAGTATGTGGTCAATTTTGGAGAAGATTCCTTGGGATGCCGAGAAGAGTGTATAGTTTTGTTGTGTTTGAGTGAAATGTTCTATAGATATCTGTTAGGTCCATTTCATTCATAACCTATGTTAACTTCATTATTTTTATGTTTAGTTTCTGCCTCAATCACGTGTCCACTGGTGAGAGTGGAGTGTTGAAGTCTAGCTATTAATGTGTGTGGTGCAATGTGTGATTTAAAATTTAGTAAGTTGTCTTTTACAAAATGTGGATGGCCTTGCATTTGGGGCATAGATGTTCAAAACTGAGATACCATGTTGGTAGATTTTTATTGAGCATAAAAGTGAGTTTAAAGTGGGATGAGCATAAAGTGAGTTTCCCTAATCTCTTTTTATTAAGTTTGGTTGAAAACCTATTTTATTAGATATAAGAATGGGTACTCCAGCTTGCACCTTTGATCCATTTGCTTGGAATTTTTTCCAGAACCCTTTATTCTGAGGTAATATCTGTCTTGTTGCTGAGGTCTGTTTTATACAATAGTATAAAGAATCCTGTCTTTGGATCCGTTCTGTTAGTCCTCTGTCCTTTTATTGGGGAACTGAGTTCATTAATGTTAAGAAATATTAATGAATGAGCAGTGATTGTTAATTCCTTTTATTTGATGTTGTGGTAGTGTGTGTGTGTCTACTTTCCCTTCTTTGATGGTTTTGGTTTATTTATTTTCTGTGCTTTCTTGGATATAGTTAGCCTCCTTGAATTAGAATTTTCCTTCTGGTATCTTTTGTGTGGCTGGACTTGTGAATGGATATTGTTTAAATTTGGTTTTGCCATGGACTATCTTATTTTCTACATTGATAGTGATTGAAATTTTTGCTGGGTATACAAGTCTGGGCTGGTATCTGTGGTCTAATAGTCTTTAAGATATTTGCCCAAGCCCTTTCTGGTTTTTAATATCTCTGTTTAGAAATTGGACCGAATTCTGATAGCTTTGCCTTTATATATTACTTGGCCTTTTCCCCTTGTAGCTTTTAATATTCTTTCTTTTTTTTCTAGTGTTTTGATTATTATGTGGCTGAAAGATTTTCTTTTCTGATCTAATCTATTTGGTGTTCTATAAGCTTCTTGTATGTATATAGGCATATCTTTCTTTAGGTTGGGGGACATTTTCTCCTATGATATTTTAAAAATTGGATATTTTGCTTATTTACATTTCAAATGTTATCCCCTTTCCAGGTTTCCCATGTGCAAACCCTGTATGACATCCACCCCTTACCCTGCTTCTATGTGGGTGTTCCCCAACCCACCTACCTACTCCTGTCTCACTGTCCTAGCATGCCTCTGCACTGGGGCATCAAGCCCTCATAGGACCAAGGGCTTCCCCTCCTGTTGATACCAGATAAGGCCCCTTCAGCTCCTTCAGCCCTTCCCCTAACTCCTACATTGGGGTCCTGATGGTTGGCTGCAAGCATCCTCATCTGAATTGGTCAGTATCTGGCAGAGTCTCTTAGGAAACAGCTGTATCAGACTCCTGTCGGCAAGTACTTCTTGGCATCAGCAATCGTGTCTGAGTTTAGTGTCTGCCTGTGGGGTAGATTCGCAGGTGGGGCAGTCTCTGGATGGCCTTTTCTTCAGTCTCTGCTCCATTCTTTGTCCCTGTATTTCCTTTAGACAGGAATAATTTTGGGTTAAAGTTTTGGAGATGGGTGGGTGGCCCCATCACTCAAAGGGAAGGCCATGCCTAACCTCTGGATATGGTCTCAACAGGTTCTCCCTCCCCTTTGTTGGGTATTTCAGCTAATGTCACCCCTGTGGGATCCTGGGAGGCTCTTGATTTCCTGGCATTCTGCTGCTCCCTCTGCTGCTACAGCCAGATCCCTATCCCCAATTGCTACACACTTCTGTTCAATTTCCTGACCCTCTATACATCTTCTGTATCTCCTCCCATATCTGATTCTTCTCCTCTTTTTCCCCTCCTCTTCTCTTCCTCCCAAAATCCCTCCCACCTTTTTATTCCCCCTTCTAAGTAGGACTGAAGCATCCACTCCTTGGTCTTTCTTCCTCTTGAACTTCATGTGTTCCATGAGCTGTATTGTTGGTATTCCATGCTCTTTGATTTTGAAAATATTTTCTGGGACTTGTTGCTTCGAATCTTCCCTTGCTTCTATTTGCATTATTCTTAGGGTTTTTTTTTTTTCATTGTTTCCCAGATTTCTTACATGTTTGTGTCATGAACATTTCAGTTTTTGCGTTTTCTTTGGCCAATGTATCAATTTCTTCTATAATATCTTCTAAGCTTGAGATTCTCTCTTCCATCTCTTGTATTCTGTTGGTAATTTCATTTGTAGTTATTATGTTCTGCCCTAGGTTTTCCATTCCCAGTTTGTGGTCTCTTTATTGCTTCTATTTTCATTTTTAGTTCTTGGACAGTTTTATTCATTTCCTTCACCTGCCTCATTGTATTTTCCTGTATTTCTTTAAAGATTCAGTTCCTCTTCAAAGACCTCTGTCAACTTTATAAGATTGGATTTAAGGTCATCTTGTGCTTTGACTGTGTTAGACTATTCAAATTTGCCATAGTAGGTGAGCTGGCTCTGACAGTACTATATTGTCCTGGCTCTTGTATTCTTACTCTTTCCTTTAGCCATCTGATTGTCCCTGGTGTTGGCTGGATGTTCCTGATGCCAACAGAACTCCTCTGGGGGGCAGCCTGTGCTGTGAATGACAATTGATCTCACAGAACAGTACACTGCATACCTTTGTTGGCTATGCCACAGGTGGACCTGGCAGGCAGGGGATTAGCTAGGGAGGAATTTAGCTGAATTCTCAGAGGGGGGAAGGGAGGAGCACAAGGCTCTTTGAGAAAGCAGGGAAACCCATGAGCCAAAAGATGGAGGTCAGGGGTCAGTGTGCTGCTCCCTTCTGCTGGCTATGCCCCAGGTGGACCTGACTGGTAAGGATTGGCCCAGGAGAGACCTAACTAAGCTGGATGTCCTATTTCCCCTCCCTTGCAGGTCTCCTAGGGGAAGCAGGAAGAGCCTTGGGCCATAAGATGGCAGTCAGGGACAGCATGCAGCTCACCTACTCAAGATTTCTAGAAGGAAATGATTTGGTTGAGCTATGAGGGTTTTCCAATACAGACACCTATTGTCCAATATTAATTGTACGATATTACCTAAATCCTTAAGTAAAAACACTCAATGCCTTCAAATATCTTGCACTTAACTATAATAAGTGGTTTGAAAATATTCAGTGACCTCCAGGGAAACTGGTAAACAAGTTTCTGTAATCTTTTAAGCAGTTTATTAAACCTGAGGATATAAGTAGGTTTCAGTTTTAAAAACAGAATCCAATACAGTGTGTGGGAAGTAATTATGGGAGGAATAATAAAATCATACATGCTTTCAAATATCACATTGTTCCATATTCTATACTAGCTATTTTAAATTTCTGTGCAATCAATATCTTTTTCAAATTTGTATTACCTGCATGACAGTGATTCTATATGCTTTAACCAATTGTATATAAAAGCCTTGCAAGTCATTGAGACAGATATAATCTTTGACTTGATTCTTCTTAAACTTAGCTATACATAATGGGTAGTATGCATTCTATAAGTCTTTTCTTGATCACTGATTTATAATTTAATATCATGTTAAATTTTCTTTAACAAAACACATTATTGATGGAATGGTTAAAAATTATCTAAAATAATAAGCCAATGACAATTTTACATTTTTATGAAGACTATATTTAATGGCTTTATTTATTAAATGTCTATTAGGAATATATGGTATAATTATTCTATTACTAAATAGATTCATTAACTTTTTCATCAATGTTCATGTTTCTAACAGAAATTTCTCACCTGTGTGTATAGTTTTTGCTTTGCCTTTGTATATTTTTTTAAAATGCTGCTTTTTTTTTTAAGAATTATAACCACTAATTTAGGTCATACCATCAATTTGGAAACATTCAATACCCCCATAGATACTTCCTCATTTCATGCTACACCTAGGGTAGTTCAAGTGTGTGTGATCATGATTAATGTATCTAGGCACAAGACCAGTGTCTTTATTATAGCACATAGCAGTGTTATTACTTCTAGACAGTGTTTAGACTGGTAAATCTTCCAATCTGTTTTTCTTTCAGTTGTTGAATCAAACAATTAGCAAAATGTCCAAGTCATTTCCTATATGCATGTTTGCTGTTCCATATGCATAGAGCTAGATTAGTGTGATTAGGATGAGGCAGAATGCGCATTCTTCTGGCCTAGATTCAACAATGGTTTATGTGAGCAAATGAGATACCCCCCCCCCCACTAGAGTTTACTAAGATACTGGAAGAACAGTTCATTGAAAGGGTGATGGTGTTAGGACCACCTAACATAACAGATCACCAAAGAATGAAGTCAGGTAAAGAAGCCACAGGCTGCTGTGGCTAAGTGCAGGTTCTCACATCCCACTATATTATGGGTCTGTATGCATCAGCTCTACAGATGATTTGAAAACTTTTAAATGAATCCATTTTATATAAAACTCATACCCACAGGCAAAGCTTCCAACAGTGACCTAGGACGGACTGACTCCATTTAGAGTTCACTCCAGCCACCCAGCAAAAGCAGAAACCTTTTCTGACATACATATTCTAGACAGGCTGCAAAATTTCAGACTAGCTATGCAAAGTGATTTTCTTGTTGGTAGAGTGTAGCTTCCAAATCAAGGTCTCCTCCAGCTCTGTAATTGCACGGAATAATCACTCTGTGCCTTTCACCAATGTAGAATACGAAACTCATTTCCTAATTGCTAAAGGTTTTCGTGCCCAGATCTTTATTTCCTAATGTAAAATCTGATATGTTTTAAATTTGATTTTGTAATTTGCTGAACTTAATTTTTTTCTGCTTAATTAGGCACTAAAGAGTAATGCAACGTGTGAGTGTGATGTGTGTCTTTCAAAGCCTTTATGACACGAACCTACGTGGTTTTCATGGCAGCAGAGGGGGAACTTGAAATCTCTTAAGAATAAATAGAGGAGATTAAATGAAAATATTGTCCATTTGCTACACTTTTAATGTGTGCTGACTGAGCACTACCAAACTGTTGTCCATTTTAAGTAGTAAGTAAGAATTCCTTGTTTTTGTTTTTGTTTTTGTTTTGTTTTGTTTTGTTTTGTTGTTTTGTATTGTTTTATTTTGTTTTGTTTTGTGAGCCAGAGCCAGGCACTAAGCTCCCATCAGGAAGCTTATGTTCATGCTGATCGTCTCATGTCTCTGCATTTGGCCCCTCTTAAAAAATAAGTATTTCTGTGGGGCATAATTTTCCAAATTTTCTATGTTAATTAAAAATAAAATCTACTATTATTAATGTTATTTATTAATTGAACAGAACTAGGAATAATATATTTGGGAGCTAAATTTAGGTTACACCCACTGCTAAATAAATATCACATTTCTAGTTTTGTGGGTTTTTTTTTATTACTCAGGCAGTAATAATTTATTTTAGGACCAAATTTAAAACATTGCTATATCATATCAATTTAGGAGCTGGTCCTCAAAGGAAAGAGCTGTAGGCATGGCCTCCTGATACATAGTTTTTCTGCAGGATAATCCAATTGCTCTTGGGCTTTTACTATTTGTGCCTTACTCTGTTTTATGATCAGTATAATTCCAACTTTGTCTCTGTTCTCTTCCTTTTGAAGTATGTTCAAGAAAAAATTATGTGTTGTAAGATGGAGAGTTGTTTCGTTTGTTCTGTTTCTGGCCTGTGATGAGTTTTCCACAGAAAGCTGGAATATATTGTTCTCTAATGGCCTTCACTTCAGATGGCCACTGTCATCTTAAATGTGTAATAAGACATGCCAGTCAGATACAGTTTGTTGATAACTAAAAGAAAATAATGCCCCATGCAGTATGCGCTTTAATTCGCTCATCCTGTTCAGCAGAATTTCATTATCACACAACCACTTGAATAGGACTTCTTTCTTTATTTTGAACATAATATGGTTATTTCCTGATGAAATCCACCACACTATCACAGTGTTCTATGAAAGTTTGAAACTTATCTTCTTTTTTGCTATTGCCATGATTTCAGTATAGAAATTGTAATACTAACTATTGTTTCCTTGAGACTTTCATAAATTATTTCCATCATGTACTTTACAATGTGTATTATTTAGCTAAATGTCTAATTAACTGAAGGAGGATATGAAAATGATACAAGAAATAATGTGAAAAATATGATCTTTTTATCCACTTCTCTGTCCTGTAAGTTGCTAGGAAATTGTCTTAGATTGCTGTCATTTGTGATAGAAAGCGTTTCTATAAATGAGCTAAGTTTCTATAAGATGAAATTCCAATACAGTGTTCCTTTTCTCTAAACTGAAGCCTAGCTGAATTCCTCAATTACACAGATATTCTTGAGGAATTGTAACAATGAGGGCTATGCAAATACTCAGAAGTATGTTGTTGATTAATAATATATTGATATCTATAGCTCTAGCTACTAATGTAATAAACAAACCATGAATTGTTTCTCATTGAACACAGTCCCTTGATATCATTTTCCCCTTAGTAATACTAAGTTTATGTCCATTCTGTGGTAGATCTATATCTATATATTTTTTAATATATATGTAAATATTAACTTTATCCATATTCATTAATCTGATATGTTTAAATAAAGGTTATTTGTTTACTTTTCTGTCCTCAAAGAAGTTACTTCTGGACTATAAATATTAAATTGATGGGCTGGATAAAGAACACTGAGAGTAAGTGGTGCCCTAAGAATTATGATGAAAGGAATTCTTTAATCATCCTGAGCCATGGAAGTTTATAATTAAGTCACAATACTCTAGTGAAAATAGTAATGGATTAATATACAAGCATCTATTTAATTGGAAGCTGATGCAGTTTAGGGGACAGGTATTTGATCCATATTGGAGAAAAGATGATGAAGCACAGAGTGTGGGCACAACTCATCTCCTCGCCTTTGCTTTAGATATATAAAATATAACGATGAACAGTTTACTCAGGAATCTCACAATGGAAATTGCTAATTTTCATATGCCACCTTTCACTTATCAGCCTTGAAAAGTTTGCTTAGCATCTCTTGATTAATTATTTTTAAAAATAAGAGTAGTAATTTATCCATGAGCATAGAGTATTTGAGATAAAACCATGCTGTTTAGCCCACACCAGCTTTGGACTAATGACTGTATAGCCTAAGCCTCCTGACTGTTGGAATTCCAGGTACATGTTGCCATGCCAGGCTAAGCATCATTTGGAAAAATTTAAAAGGTAATGTTTATGTAGGAGCATAGCAGCAAAACTATGCCACTCAGTCTGTCAGTAATAAATAAAACTCTTTGCAAATGCATTTTCAACCTTCTTCCCCTTTATATAATCGTTGTTTTTAATATGGTTCTCTCTGATTTCTCAAGTATTTCCCTTACTTCATCCCCTATTCCTCCTCTATTGGTCTTATAAAACAAAATGTTGATCTTTTATTCTAAGTGTATCATTAACCAGTAACTGAGTTCTTCATTGATGTGAGCTGCAAACTTTAGACATAACCTTGTATATGATTTTAGAAGAACCTTGGGCATTAAGTTTTATAAGGTGATCATAATATTAGAAACACTGGCTTCTTATCATATCTGAAATAATGTATAATAAGTGGTATAAATGATATAATGTATGATATATAATATAATTTATCATGTCATATGACATATATATATTCCTTCATATATATACATATATATATATATTTCACATATATTTCTTTCATAGATAGATAGATAGATATGGACATGAACATAGACATAGAAATAGAAATAGAAATAGATATAGATATATGCAGTGATAACACCTGACAGTGTCCACATTATGCTTCTTGTTGTTCAGTTGGTAGTTTTGACTAATTTTTAGTCATTTAAAAACTTCTTGCTTTATTTAACAGTTGAAATGCCTTCCATGAAAATAGTGGCTTCCACTTCTCCATGGAAGGACTTGCATTCTTAGAATTGGACAGTTTTAGGCATATATCCACAAGATTTTAAAACAGAAGAATGTTCAGTACTGACTCTCAAAGAAGCTAAGTGGACAGAGACAGGGAAGCTATAACTTCCTTAACCTGTGGCATGCAATTTCTGGGAGGAACAGATGGATGTGGGTTTGTGAGAATCATTTCAGTCCTGTGAGTCTGAACAGCCATTGTCTGCTCTGGGATTAGTTTGTCTTTGTAGCTCTTTGGTCTGTCTTTCACTGTGATTTTATACTAGAAGTGAAAATGACATTATAAAGCTCTTTTCTATGGTATATCCCACC
Source organism: Mus caroli (assembly GCF_978045245.1). Taxonomy (NCBI): domain Eukaryota; kingdom Metazoa; phylum Chordata; class Mammalia; order Rodentia; family Muridae; genus Mus; species Mus caroli. Next base: position 62,709,890 of record NW_028227264.1, read on the forward strand.
AATTATTGATTATAGGCAGAAACATACTTGGTGAGAACATTAGTTTCCTGTTTCATAACTGTGCTGCCACTGATCTTTTAATTGTTGCCATGTGAATGTATTTTTTCTGCTTGCCTCACCCTTGCCTCTTGATTCTTTATAAAGTTGATCTGGCAATTAGTAATAATCTCACACCACTTCCCATTTCACTCGATATGATCTGTGCTTCTCAGTTCCATTTTCTGTATGAACAGCAGTTTTCAATTCCCTTTTCAATACAAGTCATGCAAACCTCTTTTGGTGTCAAGGAAGAATAGAGGGAGGGTGGAATCCAACTGCTCAGGCCAGATGGTGGGAAATCAGATGACAGAACAAAGAATCACAGAACTACTCAACTTCTATGTTGTTTCTGCCTTTTCTATCAAGAAGGATGATCTTTAAACTGGATGGGGTAAAAACAGCTATGGTTACTGGAATGGAAGCACAATTGTTGGTCCAATGTCTGACTGTTCTTACTTCAAGCCTCTGACTAGCCAAATCACATTCCAGAATTCTAAGAGAGTCGTAGATGTTGATGGAGCACGACTTCCACTTATTTTGTGGAGCCACAGGGAACAAACATAGTGATTGGAAATTGAAGGGAAAGTCCTGCTCCAGGTATCAAAAAATATTTGGAGGGATAGAAGTTGCTGTTAATGCCAGTTGTAGAACCTCAGCAGATTTCCACAGTAGATGTTTAGAAGAAGGTGACCTCATGCAACAAGGACTGTGATGAATTCCCTTCATAAGCTTTTTTGTTTGGATTTTCTACTAGAGTAATAGATGAAAGAATTTGCATAAAAGAATGGTCTGACAGGTGAGAGTGAGCACCACAGAGGCAGACAGCTTCTGGGACAGGCAGGAGCCACAGAGCCGCTGAGGCAGCACCCTTTTGGGGCCACAGACATCCGGCACCCTCCCAGCCGGAGGACAGTGGTCTGCCCTGCATGGGAGCCCTCTGCCTCAGGAGCAGGGAGCACCATCTTGGATCCAGGACTCCACCGAACTTAGGAACTTAGTCTGCACAGGTGAGAGTGTGCACCACAGAAGCTGACAGCTCCTGTGACCTGCCAAAGCAACACAGCATCTGGGAAAGGTCCTGTTTTGGGCCTTCTTCTTCGGCCAGGAGGAGGTCCAAACACCAGATATCTGTATACCTTCCCTTTAAGAGGAGAGCTTGTCAGCAGAGAGTGCTCTAACCACCGAAACTCAGAGGAGAGAGCCTGTCTCCCAGGTCTGCTGATAGACAGTAATCAGAATCACCAGAAGAACAATCTCTAAACAGAGACAACTATAACAACTCCAGAGATTACCAGATGGTGAGAGGTAAATGTAAGAATCTTACTAACAGAAACCAAGACCACTCACCATCATCAGAACCCAGCACTCCCACTTCGCCCAGACCAGGGCACCTCAACACACCTGAAAAGCTAGACCTGGATTTAAAAGCATATCTCATGATGATGGTAGAGGACATCAAGAAGGACTTTAATAACTCAAAGAATTACAGGAGAACACGGCTAAAGAGTTACAAGTCCTTAAAGAAAAACAGGATAACACAATCAAACAGGTAGAAGTCCTTAAAGAAAAACAGGAAAACACATCCAAACAGATGATGGAAATGAATAAAACCATACTAGACCTAAAAAGGGAAGTAGACACAATAAAGAAAACCCAAAATGAGGCAACACTGGAGATAGAAACCCTAGGAAAGAAATCTGGAACCATAGATGCTAGCATCAGCAACAGAATACAAGAGATGGAAGAGAGAATCTCAGGTGCAGAAGATTCCATAGAGAACATCGGCACAACAATCAAGGAAAATGGAAAATGCAAAAAGATCCTAACTCAAAACATCCAGGAAATACAGGACACAATGAGAAGACCAAACCTACGGATAATAGGAGTGGATGAGAATGAAGATGTTCAACTCAAAGGACCAGCAAACATCTTCAACAAAATTATAGAAGAAAACTTCCCAAATCTAAAGAAAGAGATGCCCATGAACATACAAGAAGCTTACAGAACTCCAAATAGGCTGGACCAGAAAAGAAATACCTCCCGACACATAATAATCAGAACAACAAATGCACTAAATAAAGATAGAATACTAAAAGCAGTAAGAAAAAAAGGCCAAGTAACATATAAAGGCAAGCCTATCAGAATTACACCAGATTTTTCACCAGAGACTATGAAAGCCAGAAGATCCTGGACAGATGTTATACAGACACTAAAAGAATACAAATTCCAGCCCAGGCTACTATACCCAGCCAAACTCTCAACTAACATAGATGGAGAAACCAAAGTATTCCACGACAAAACCAAATTCACACATTATCTCTCCACGAATCCAGCCCTTCAAAGGATAATAACAGAAAAAAAACAATACAAGGACGGAAACCACGCCCTAAAAACAACAAGAAGGTAATCCCTCAACAAACCTAAAATAGGCAGCCACAAGAACAGAATGCCAACTTTAACAACAAAAATAACAGGAAAAAACAATTACTTTTCCTTAATATCTCTTAATATCAATGGACTCAACTCCCCGATAAAAAGACATAGATTAACAAACTGGCTACACAAACAAGACCCAACATTTTGCTGCTTACAGGAAACTCATCTCAGAGAAAAAGATAGACACTACCTCAGAATGAAAGGCTGGAAAACAATTTTCCAAGCAAATGGTAGGAAGAAACAAGCTGGAGTAGCCATTCTAATATCTGATAAGATTGACTTCCAACCCAAAGTCATCAAAAAAGACAGGGAGGGGCACTTCATACTCATCAAAGTAAAATCCTCCAAGAGGAACTATCAATCCTGAATATCTATGCTCCAAATACAAAGGCAGCCACATTCATTAAGGAAACTTTAGTAAATCTCAAAGCACACATTGCACCTCATACAATAATAGTGGGAGACTTCAACACACCACTTTCACCAATGGACAGATCATGGAAACAGAAACTAAACAGGGACACAGTGAAACTGACAGAAGTTATGAATCAAATGGATCTGGCAGATATCTACAGAACATTCTATCCTAAAACAAAAGGATATACCTTCTTCTCAGCACCTCATGGTACCTTCTCCAAAATTGACCACATAATTGGTAACAAAACAGGCCTCAACAGATACAAAAATATTGAAATTGTCCCATGCATGCTATCAGATCACCATGGACTAAGGCTGATCTTCAATAACAAAATAAATAATAGAAAGCCAACATTCACGTGGAAACTGAACAACACTCTTCTCAATGATACCTTGGTCAAGGAAGGAATAAAGAAAGAAATTAAGGACTTTTTAGAGTTCAATGAAAATGAAGCCACAACATACCCAAACTTATGGGACGCAATGAAAGCATTTCTAAGAGGAAAACTCATAGCTCTGAGTGCCTCCAAAAGGAAACTAGAGAGAGCACACATTAGCAGCTTGACAACACACCTAAAAGCACTAGAACAAAAGGAAGCAAATTCACCCAAGAGGAGTAGACGGCAGGAAATAATCAAACTCAGGGGTGAAATCAACCAAGTGGAAACAAGAAAAACTATTCAAAGAATCAACCAATCAAGGAGCTGGTTCTTTGAGAAAATCAACAAGATAGATAAACCCTTAGCCAGACTCACTAGAGGGCACAGGGAAAGCATCCTAATTAACAAAATCAGAAATGAAAAAGGAGACATAACAACAGATCCTGAAGACATCCAAAACACCATCAGATCCTTCTACCAAAGGCTATACTCAACAAAACTGGAGAACCTGGATGAAATGGAGAAGTTCCTAGACAGATACCAGGTACCAAAGTTGAATCAAGATCAGGTTAATGATCTAAACAGCCCTATATCCCCCAAAGAAATAGAAGCAGTCATTAATAGTCTCCCAACTAAAAAAAGCCCAGGACCAGATGGGTTTAGTGCAGAGTTCTATCAGACCTTCAAAGAAGATCTAATCCCAGTTCTTCACAAACTATTCCACAAAGTAGAAACAGAAGGTACTCTACCCAACTCATTCTATGAAGCCACAATTACTCTGATACCTAAACCACAAAAAGACCCAACAAAGATAGAAAACTTCAGACCAATATCCCTTATGAATATTGATGCAAAAATCCTCAATAAAGTTCTTGCTAACCGAATCCAAGAACACATCAAAACAATCATCCATCCTGACCAAGTAGGTTTCATCCCAGGGATGCAGGGATGGTTCAATATACGGAAATCCATCAACGTAATCCAGTATATAAACAAACTCAAAGACAAAAACCACATGGTCATCTCCTTAGATGCGGAAAAAGCATTTGACAAGATCCAACACCCATTCATGATAAAAGTCTTGGAAAGATCAGGAATTCAAGGCCCATACCTAAACATGATAAAAGCAATCTACAGCAAACCAGTAGCCAACATCAAAGTAAATGGTGAGAAGCTTGAAGCAAACCCTCTAAAATCAGGGACTAGACAAGGCTGTCCACTTTCTCCATACCTATTCAACATTGTACTTGAAGTCCTAGCCAGAGCAATTCGACAACAAAAGGAGATCAAAGGGATACAAATTGGAAAAGATGAAGTCAAAATATCACTTTTTGCAGATGATATGATAGTATATATAAGGGACCCTAAAAATTCCACCAGAGAACTCCTAAGCCTGATAAACAGCTTCGGTGAAGTAGCTGGATATAAAATTAATTCAAACAAATCAATGGCCTTTCTCTACACAAAGAATAAACAGGCTGAGAAAGAAATTAGGGAAACAACACCCTTCTCAATAGTCACAAATAATATAAAATATCTTGGCGTGACTCTAACTAAGGAAGTGAAAGATCTGTATAATAAAAACTTCAAGTCTCTGAAGAAAGAAATTATAGAAGATCTCAGAAGATGGAAAGATCTCCCATGCTCATGGATTGGCAGGATCAACATTGTAAAAATGGCTATCTTGCCAAAAGCAATCTACAGATTCAATGCAATCCCCATCAAAATTCCAAATCAATTCTTCAACGAATTAGAAAGTGGAATCTGCAAATTCATCTGGAATAACAAAAAACCTAGGATAGCAAAAACTCTTCTCAAGGATAAAAGAACCTCTGGTGGAATCACCATGCCGGACCTAAAGCTCTACTACAGAGCAATTGTGATAAAAACTGCATGGTACTGGTATAGTGACAGACAAATAGACCAATGGAATAGAATTGAAGACCCAGAAATGAACCCACACACCTATGGTCACTTGATCTTTGACAAGGGAGCTAAAAACATCCAGTGGAAGAAAGACAGCATTTTCAACAAATGGTGCTGGCACAACTGGTTGTTAACATGTAGAAGAATGCGAATCGATCCATTCCTATCTCCTTGTACTAAGGTCAAGTCTAAGTGGATCAAGGAACTTCACATAAAACCAGAGACACTGAAACTTATAGAGGAGAAAGTGGGGAAAAGCCTTGAAGATATGGGCACAGGGGAAAAATTCCTGAATAGAACAGTAATGGCTTGTGCTGTAAGATCGAGAATTGACAAGTGGGACCTCATGAAACTACAAAGCTTCTGCAAGGCTAAAGACACCATCAATAAGACAAAAAAACCACCAACAGATTGGGAAAGGATCTTTACCTATCCTAAATCAGATAAGGGACTAATATCCAATATATATAAAGAACTCAAGAAGGTGGACTCCAGAAAGTCAAATAACCCCATTAAAAAATGGGGCTCAGAACTGAACAAAGAATTCTCACCTGAGGAATACCGAATGGCAGAGAAGCACCTGAAAAAATGTTCAACATCCTTAATCATCAGGGAAATGCAAATCAAAACAACCCTGAGATTCCACCTCACACCAGTCAGAATGGCTAAGATCAAAAATTCAGGTGACAGCAGATGCTGGCGAGGATGTGGAGAAAGAGGAACACTCCTCCATTGTTGGTGGGATTGCAAGCTTGTACAACCACTCTGGAAATCAGTCTGGCTGTTCCTCAGAAAATTGGACATAGTACTACCGGAGGATCCAGCAATACCTCTCCTGGGCATATATCCAGAAGATGTCCCAACCGGTAAAAAGGACACATGCTCCACTATGTTCATAGCAGCCCTATTTATAATAGCCAGAAGCTGGAAAGAACCCAGATGTCCCTCAACAGAGGAATGGATACAGAAATTATGGTACATTTACACAATGGAGTACTACTCAGCTATTAAAAAGAATGAATTTATGAAATTCCTAGCCAAATGGATGGACCTGGAGGGCATCATCTTGAGTGAAGTAACACAATCACAAAAGAACTCACACAATATGTATTCATTGATAAGTGGATATAAGCCCAAAACTTAGGATACCCAAGATATAAGATACAATTTGATAAACGCATGAAATTCAAGAAGAATGAAGACCAAAGTGTGGACACTGTGCACCTTCTTAGAATTGGGAACAAAACACCCAGGGAAGGAGTTACAGAGACAAAGTTCATAGCTGTGATGAAAGGATGGACCATTTAGATACTGCTCTATCCAGGGATCCGTCCCATAATCAGCTTCTAAACGCTGACACCATTGCATACACTAGCAAGATTTTGCTGAAAGGACCCAAAGATAGCTGTCTCTTGTGAGACTATGCAGGGGCCTAGCAAACACAGGAGTGGATGTTCACAGTCAGCTATTGGATGTATCACAGGGCTCCCAATGGAGAAGCTAGAGAAAGTACCCAAGGAGCTAAAGGGATCTGCAACCCTATTGTTGGAACAACATAATGTACTAACCAGAACCCTGGAGCTCTTGTCTCTAGCTGCATATGTATCGAAAGATGGCCTAGTCGGCCATCAATGGAAAGAGAGGCCCATTGGACTTGCAAACTTTATATGCCCCAATATAGGGGAATGCCAGGGCCAAAAGAATGGGAATGGGTGGGTAGGGAAGTGGGGGGTGCTATGGGGGACTTTTGGGATAGTATTGGAAATGTAATTGAGGAAAATATGTAATAAAAAAAAATTATTCTTTCAAAAAAAAAAAAAAAAAAAGAAAATGATGCCACAACATACCCAAACTTACGGGACACAATGAACGCATTTCTAAGAGGAAAACTCATAGCTCTGAGTGCCTCCAAAAAGAAACTAGAGAGAGCACACATTAGCAGCTTGACAACACACCTAAAAGCACTAGAACAAAAGGAAGCAAATTCACCCAAGAGGAGTAGATGGCAGGAAATAATCAAACTCAGGGGCGAAATCAACCAAGTGGAAACAAGAAGAACTATTCAAAGAATCAACCAATCAAGGAGCTGGTTCTTTGAGAAAATCAACAAGATAGATAAACCCTTAGCCAGATTCACAAGAGGGCACAGGGAAAGCATCCTAATTAACAAAATCAGAAATGAAAAAGGAGACATAACAACAGATCCTGAAGACATCCAAAACACCATCAGATCCTTCTACCAAAGGCTATACTCAACAAAACTGGAGAACCTGGATGAAATGGAGAAGTTCCTAGACAGATACCAGGTACCAAAGTTGAATCAAGATCAGGTTAATGATCTAAACAGCCCTATATCCCCCAAAGAAATAGAAGCAGTCATTAATAGTCTCCCAACTAAAAAAAGCCCAGGACCAGATGGGTTTAGTGCAGAGTTCTATCAGACCTTCAAAGAAGATCTAATCCCAGTTCTTCACAAACTATTCCACAAAGTAGAAACAGAAGGTACTCTACCCAACTCATTCTATGAAGCCACAATTACTCTGATACCTAAACCACAAAAAGACCCAACAAAGATAGAAAACTTCAGACCAATATCCCTTATGAATATTGATGCAAAAATCCTCAATAAAGTTCTTGCTAACCGAATCCAAGAACACATCAAAACAATCATCCATCCTGACCAAGTAGGTTTCATCCCAGGGATGCAGGGATGGTTCAATATACGGAAATCCATCAACGTAATCCAGTATATAAACAAACTCAAAGACAAAAACCACATGGTCATCTCCTTAGATGCGGAAAAAGCATTTGACAAGATCCAACACCCATTCATGATAAAAGTCTTGGAAAGATCAGGAATTCAAGGCCCATACCTAAACATGATAAAAGCAATCTACAGCAAACCAGTAGCCAACATCAAAGTAAATGGTGAGAAGCTTGAAGCAAACCCTCTAAAATTAGGTACTAGACAAGGCTGTCCACTTTCTCCATACCTATTCAACATTGTACTTGAAGTCCTAGCCAGAGCAATTCGACAACAAAAGGAGATCAAGGGGATACAAATTGGAAAAGATGAAGTCAAAATATCACTTTTTGCAGATGATATGATAGTATATATAAGTGACCCTAAAAATTCCACCAGAGAACTCCTAAGCCTGATAAACAGCTTCGGTGAAGTAGCTGGATATAAAATTAACTCAAACAAATCAATGGCCTTTCTCTACACAAAGAATAAACAGGCTGAGAAAGAAATTAGGGAAACAACACCCTTCTCAATAGTCACAAATAATATAAAATATCTTGGCGTGACTCTAACTAAGGAAGTGAAAGATCTGTATAATAAAAACTTCAAGTCTCTGAAGAAAGAAATTATAGAAGATCTCAGAAGATGGAAAGATCTCCCATGCTCATGGATTGGCAGGATCAACATTTAAAAATGGCTATCTTGCCAAAAGCAATCTACAGATTCAATGCAATCACCATCAAAATTCCAACTCAATTCTTCAACAAATTAGAAAGTGCAATCTGCAAATTCATCTGGAATAACAAAAAACCTAGGATAGCAAAAACTCTTCTCAAGGATAAAAGAACCTCTCGTCTAATCACCATGCCGGACCTAAAGCTTTACTACAGAGCAATTGTGATAAAAAATGCGTGGTACTGATATAGTGATAGACAAATAGACCAATGGAATAGAATTGAAGACCCAGAAATGAACCCACACACCTATGGTCACTTGATCTTCGCCAAGGGAGCTAAAAACTTCCAGTGGAAGAAAGACAGCATTTTCAACAAATGGTGCTGGCACAACTGGTTGTTAACATGTAGAAGAATGTGAATTGATCCATTCCTATCTCCTTGTACTAAGGTCAAGTCTAAGTGGATCAAGGAACTTCACATAAAACCAGAGACACTGCAACTTATAGAGGAGAAAGTGGGGAAAAGCCTTGACGTTATGGGCACAGGGGAAAAATTCTTGAATAGAACAGCAATGGCTTGTGCTGTAAGATTGAGAATTGACAAGTGGGACCTCATGAAACTGCAAAGCTTCTGCAAGGCTAAAGACACCATCAATAAGACAAAAAAAAAAAACCAACAACAGATTGGGAAAGGATCTTTACCTATCCTAAATCAGATAAGGGACTAATATCCAATATATATAAAGAACTCAAGAAGGTGGACTCCAGAAAGTCAAATAACCCCATTAAAAATGGGGCTCAGAACTGAACAAAGAATTCTCACCTGAGGAATACCGAATGGCAGAGAAGCACCTGAAAAAATGTTCAACATCCTTAATCATCAGGGAAATGCAAATCAAAACAACCCTGAGATTCCACCTCACACCAGTCAGAATGGCTAAGATCAAAAATTCAGGTGACAGCAGATGCTGGCGAGGATGTGGAGAAAGAGGAACACTCCTACATTGTTGGTGGGGTTGCAAGCTTGTACAACCACTCTGGAAATCAGTCTGGCGGTTCCTCAGAAAACTGGACATAGTACTACCGGAGGATCCAGCAATACCTCTCCTGGGCATATATCCAGAAGATGTCCCAACCGGTAAGAAGGACACATGCTCCACTATGTTCATAGCAGCCCTATTTATAATAGCCAGAAGCTGGAAAGAACCCAGATGCCCCTCAACAGAGGAATGGATACCGAAATTATGGTACATTTACACAATGGAGTACTACTCAGCTATTAAAAAGAATAAATTTATGAAATTCCTAGCCAAATGGATGGACCTGGAGGGCATCATCTTGAGTGAGGTAACACAATCACAAAGGAACTCACACATTATGTATTCACTGATAAGTGGATATTAGCCCAAAACTTAGGATACCCAAGATATAAGATACAATTTGCTAAACGCATGAAACTTAAGAAGAATGAAGACCAAAGTGTGGACAATATGCCCCTTCTTAGAATTGGGAACAAAACACCCATGGAAGGAGTTACAGAGACAAAGTTTTGAGCTGTGATGAAAGGATGGACCATCTAGAGACTGCCATATCCAGGGATCCATCCCATAATCAGCTTCCAAACGCTGACACCATTGCATACACTAGCAAGATTTTGCTGAAAGGACCCAAATATAGCTGTCTCTTGTGAGACTATGCCGGGGCCTAGCAAACACAGGAGTGGATGTTCACAGTCAGCTATTGGATGTATCACAGGGCTCCCAATGGAGAAGCTAGAGAAAGTACCCAAGGAGCTAAAGGGATCTGCAATCCTATAGTTGGATCAACATGATGAACTAACCAGTACCCCGGAGCTCCTGTCTCTAGCTGCATATGTATAGAAAGATGGCCTATTCGGCCATCACTGGAAAGAGAGGCCCATTGGACTTGCAAACTTTATATGCCCCAATATAGGGGAATGCCAGGGCCAAAAGAGTGGGAATGGGTGGGTAGGGAAGTGGGGGGTGCTATGGGGGACTTTTGGGATAGCATTGGAAATGTATTGAGGAAAATATGTAATAAAAATATTAAAAATTAAAAAAAAAAAGAATGGTCTGTGGGGATTCCCAATACATTTCATATAATCCTCATTTCCTTTTGGGAAACAAGAGAATAGTGTCTTAGGGTTTCCAATGCTGTGAACAGACACCATGACCAAGACAACTCATATAAGGGACAAATTTTAATTGGGGCTTGCTCACAGGTTCAAAGTTTCAGTCTATTGTCATCAAGGAAAGAGCATGGCACCAATCAAGCAGATGTGGGAATAGAGGAACTGAGAGTTCTACATCTTCATTTAAAGGCAGAAAGGAGAAGGCTGGCTCCCAGGAAGGTAGGACAAAGATGTTAAAGCTCATGCCCACAGTAACACACTTCCTCCAACAAGACCACACCTCCAAATAGTGCCACTCTTTGGGCCAAGCCTATTCAAACCACCATTGATAGAAAGCAGCATTGATTAGCAAATCTATTGCTGTTTATGGAAGAGAAAGTAATATGCTTAAAAGAACTAGTGAACCATCAAAAGGTTAGTATATTGTTCTAATGGCATGTGAGCAGAGAGATAGTAAGGGTGACATCTGGTATATTAATTAAAGAAAAAAAAAGGCCCTGTGATGGGCCTTTATGAGTAGAAGGCACTCTAAAGACTAAAATATTTCACTACTGCAGAATCAGCAAGTCTTAGGTTTGAGGATTTCTGTGATTTTGATAGCATATTAGGCAACCCAGGGTATACCAGGCACATGCAGGCTTTACAGCAAGCCACTGTCTTATAGAACAACAATAAACATGTAACTGTAATGGTAAACAAAGAGGACAGTTACAAGAGAGATAATAAAGAGACTATCTGATGCCGGGGTGTGGTGGCACATGCCTTTAATCCCAGCACTTGGGAGGCAGAAGCAGGTGAATTTCTGAGTTCAAGGCCAGCCTGGCCTACAGCGTGAGTTCTAGGACATCCAGAGCTACACAGAGAAACCCTGTCTCAAAATAAATAAATAAATAAATAAATAAATAAATAAATAAATAAATAAATAAATAAGAGAGAGAGAGAGACTCTATCCACATCACTCATGCACTTCCTATATATTTTGTTATCTATCTTTGATCGATTAAAAACTAAATGTCCATTATGCTCTAACTATGTAATTTCCTACGTATGAATAAATATGTTCAGTGGAAGTTTTTCAGAATTATCCATATGTAACTGGGAAGGATTTTGATGGCATTTTATAAACTATTACCCCTGGATTATATGGAAAATAAATCATACAAAAGGACATTTTTGCCTATACTTATCATGAGACCAAACACTAAAAAATAAATAATATATTAACCTACTATGTAGTTCGGTGCACTTTTGTAAGATACGAGTTTTCTGCAGGGCAATGGATTAAACACAGTGGTGTATATATGAGTGTGTGCTTACATGTGTATATGTGTGTACAGGTATATGTGCAGATGTTTACACATGAATATGTGTACATTGGAAGAGGTACTGTGTGAGTGTACATGTGCATGCCTTGGAACAGATATTGCTGAGTCTCTATGAAGCTAGTGTCTTTCCATAGCTTCTTAATTGTGTCATTCTTTGATTTTGTAAACTTTTTTTTTTTTGCTTAAGTACTTGCAACATAAGACTTGCACATAACTACTAGGGACACTTGAACTAGACAGAAGGTTAACAACAGACAATAAAACATGCCAGCAGCTTAAAATGAAGAAAGATTTTTATCAATATATTTTGTACTCAATATGAATCACCAAGGAGTATAAGCAGATAGTAGGAGACTAGAGGTCTACCTAGATGCTCTGTCTATTGTGCTTCTTCATATACAGCCTGACAAAAGAGAACACAGGCACCACACGCATGTTCTGATGAATTTTATTTTTAATTTACCCATAATTTCCTGTTCACTCACTGCCTGAGTTCACAAGCAAAGATATTTGATCAGAAAAATTAGCAATGAGAACTTCCCTTATCCTATTATAGGTCTCTTATGAATGCAATTACGCATTTTCAGTATTAAACCACACATGGTTTATGAATTTACATAAATTCTTTATTAATGCATTGATAGTCTTGACCTACATATGTATATTGATTACATCATGTTGAAATAATCTTCCTTTTATGCTTGAACAACTATTTTAGTGCAAAGGATGTAAGTCTGTCAATTTAAGTGAATATGTTCTTGTCTCCTTTTGATTTTTAACATTTAACATTCCTTTTAAAACTTTTATATTACAAATTAAAATTATATAGTCAGAAAATATCTTTGCTGTGGAATATTTTTAAGGACTATATAAATAATAATATGGTAAATTTTTAAAATTTACAAAATAATATGAGGATATAAAATAAGAAATTAACTCATATATGTTTCAGAAGTTATGGTTATCTCCAAAATTTTTATAAAGAGCCTTCACATAATAAGACCCCAAAAGTAAACCAGAATTAGAATATGTAAATCAGCCAGGTTAAATACAATCAGAAACAAGACTATCCATTTTTCTAATTCCTACTTAATAGTAACCATGAAAGTAATTTTATGCTGAAAGTGAAATTCCATGGTAAAGATTGTTGATTCAAATGTTGGAAATTATCATTCCCTATGTCTACAGAATACCATAGGAACCCAACAGTGAGGTATTTTTAGACCAGGCTTGCCAATCTTTAGTTGAGGTAGGACCAAGAGTTAATAGATTCTAGCCCTGACTTCCAAAGTCTTTTGCTCCAGGATATTATCGTTGTTAGACTTTAAACATGGTTCCATGGGATCAAAGCTCTTACTCCTCTCTAAAATAGGCATGCAGGCTAGTGTATCACAGCAAAGCTCTTCAAAAGGATATATTTAATCTTATGAATGAGAACAGGATGGAAACTTTATGTGCACATATCATCTTAGCTCTGTATGTTTTATTTTTTATTTTTATTAAAAATAGATTCAGACTACTGTTTCCCCAACCTTCTACTTCCCCCCAAATCCCCCTAATACCTCCCCTCTCTCTGAGATCTCTTCCTTCTCCATTTCATCTCCAGAAAGTAGCAATCCTTCAGTCAATGATAACCAAACAGGACAAAACAAGATAAGACAAGACAATCTCATAGCAAGATTGGACATATCATCATCAATAGGATGAAAAGAGTCTCAAGAGCAGTTGAAAGATGCAGAATACTCCTGTCCCCACTGACAGGAGTCCCATAAATACACCAAGCTAACAGCTTTAACATACATTTAGCAAATCTGGTACAGATTCATGGAAGCCCAGTGCTTGCTCTCTGTGAGTTTGAGTCTTTGTGAGTCCACATGAGCTGTGCTTAGTTGATTTGGAGGGCCATGTTCTCCTGGTGTTCTCTGTCCTCTCTGACTCCTATAGTTTTTTCTGTCCATCTTCCACAGGGTTCCCCCATCTCAGACCTAATGGACCCCATTTAGACTCTCTCTCTTTCTATGTATAATGACTGGCTGGGGGTTTCTGTATGTTCTCTTATCTACTGCCAGGGGAAGCCTCTATGATGGATGACTGGACAAGACACTGATCTATAAGTATAGTATAATATCATTAAAAATCATCCTATTGAGTAGCCTTGTCCAATCTTATTGTTTTTTTTCCAGTTGTGTTTGCTTCTTCCCTAGGTCTCTGGAATGTCTAGTCTCCCATTTCTGACCATCCAGGTAGTGTCAAAGGCTCCATTTCATAGAATGGGCTGGACATTAAATCAGATATTGGTTGACCACTCCCACAAGTTTTGTGTTATCATTGCCCCAGCACATTTGTAGGCAGGTCATATTGTAGTTGGAGGGCTTTGTGGCTGGGTTAGTATGAAGAATTCTTTTTCCATAGCCTGCAGGGTTTCTTCTCATGCTAAAGAGGCTAGGATGTAGGGGTGAATGCTCCATGCAGGCTCCAGCTTGAATTCTCTATACACAATGATCTATGTGGACAATGCCCTTGCAATCGATTTCCTGCTGTAATATTTTAAATGCAGGCCTCCTGTTCTAGCACTAGCCTGGGTAGTTTTGGAATCTGCACTGTACCTAATCCACCAATAACTCAACCAAATTCAACCCGCTTGCACCACTGGAAGCCTTGCCTGGCTGCAAAACATGGTGAGTTCAGGGTTCATATCCTCCATTACTAGGAAGTATCAAAAGTGTCACATTCAAGATTTCAGGATGATCTACTGCAATACATTTCTTCACTACTTCTCAATGCTCCCCCAATTTTAGCTGTCTCTCTCTACACTCTCCTTCCACCACCACCCCACAACCTAACCCTTCATACTCCCATCTCCAGCTACCCTCAGTCCACCTGAAAATTTATCCTACTTTCCCTTCCCAGAAAGGTCCTTGTTTTCCCTTATAGCCCTCATCTCTGTTTTACTGCTGGGACTATAGACTATAGCTTGATTACTATTTACTTAATAGGAAATATACAATTATAAATCCATATATACCATATTTGTCTTTGTAGGTCTGGGTGACCTCACCTGGGATAATTTTTTCAAGTTCCACCAATTTGCCTGCAAATTTCATGATGTCATTTTTTAAAAATTTTTTATTAGGTATTTTCCTCATTTACATTTCCAATGCTATCCCAAAAGACCCCCATACCCTCCCTCCAGGCAAATGGTTGTACCTGGAGGGCATCATCCTGAGTGAGATAACCCAATCACAAAAGAACTCAAATGATATGTACTCACTGATAAGTGGATTTTAGCCCAGAAACTTAGACTACCCAAGATATAAGATACAATTTGCAAAACACATGAAACTGAAGAACAAAGACCAAAGTGTGGACACTTTGCCCCTTCTTAGAATTGGGAACAAAACACCCATGGAAGGAGTTACAGAGACAAAGTTTGGAGCTGAGACAAAAGGATGTCATAATTTTAACAGCTGAGTAATACTCCATTGTCTGGATGTCCCATATTTTCTTTATCCATTCTTCAGTTGTTTCCAGTTTCTGAATAAAGTGTAGTGAACACAGTTGTAGCTCTATGTGTTTTGGGGAACAGGGAGATAAAAGGGAGTAGAAGATAAAAAAGAAAACAGAACAGTTTTGTGTATAAATGCTTGTGCATATGTATAAACATATGAAATGAAGGCCATTATGAAGAGAAATAAATAGCATAACATTTTTGACCATTTATACCTCCATCCTCCCCATTAGAAGGCCCTCTTCCATCACACCTGTTTATCCTTCACAATCTAGAAACATGCAGAACACCTTCGCTATGCTTTTCCCCCATATATCAGTTTTAAATATATTTTCTTGCAAAGAATATTTTGTAAAGTACATGAGTACCTTATGAGTTGTCTGTGGGAGGCACTAGCATTGCCTTTGTGATTTCTCATTATGCACAAAGTTGGATTAGTAGTTTTGAGCAGAACTTGGATTTTGCCAAACCACTGAGTAGCCTCCAATGTGTGATCAGTCTCTTTGTCTCATCTTCACAGCCAAAAATACCCACAGAGGAAGCAACTCTGATTCAATAATTTTATCGTATCTGCTCCAAAGGTCAGACCAAATTGTCCTTCTATAAGCTCAAATAAATAAGAGCTTCCTCTTCGTCATCATTGAATGACATTTTTGTTTAGTCTCTATGAGTCACCATCCATTGTTGTCTGTCTGCCTTTCTTCCCTTGGCATACTTTGCACCATTATTTTATAGATCATATATTCCCATATTGTTGTAAGGCTTTTTAATGAATGTCTTCATTGTGTCTTTTTCTTTTCTACTATCTTCCTCCAAGGTTTTGTGTTTCCCACATGCCCGTATCAGAAAAATCAGCTAATAAACTCCCTGTGGTAGCTTGTATGACCTTTGTGTATGTGTGAGTCACTTATAAACAATTTAAGAAGCTTTGTAAAGAAGACATTTTCTTTCTGTGATGTCTACTCTTTAATATCCAACGGCCAAGTTTCAACACTGTGATATGTAAATCTGGAAGGGTTATGCTATGCTGTAGGGACAAATGTTTTGTTTAATCATGAATTCCAGTGGTATTCCAATCAAAAACCTTTCACTATGGCAAAATTGCTCATGTCAATTTTACATTATTATATTTCATCAAACACCAAAGATGGTAACTATTAAGAAAATGCAGGAGATGTTTTGCATTGGTTCACTTCTCCATTTTGAAGATTATTATATTAATTTTATAAACGGGTAATGATGTTAAAATATTTATTGTAGATTAATTGTGTGTAGAGTAGCTAGGATATCCTGAAAATAATTTTTCCTCATTTGTAATGTCTGCCTAACACAATCCCTAAATGATTTTGCGTCTAAGAATATAGATTTCTTAGATTCTTATTGCTAGTTATTGAGGAAGAAGGACCATTCTTCTGGAATATTGTTGTAGATATTTCTGATGATTTTCATTCAAGGTGAGAAAGGTATTTATCAACTTACAGGATTTGCCTAAGGATGACTTGTGAACTCTTCCTAGGAGATAGTTCTTAATGAGGACTGAAGGAGTCACCAAATTCAGAGGGAACGATTTTAGTAGACAATTTGATGTTTATGGGAAGGAGCACCAAGACTCATTATAGTGGCAGGGCTTAGCTAACCACTGACCTTAGTGGCTACACTGGGCATGTATTGTGGATGGCTGGTGAAATGTTGGGTATTTGCAAGAGAACCTTCATGGGTACAGTCATGGAGCTTCACTTGACCCGATGAAGGATGACACCAAGTGTGGACAGGGAAACCCTACAAGGGCTCAACCCAACACAAACAACTACAGACAACTAGGCATTGAAAATTCAGGAAATAGTCTTCTCCAGGGAACTACACAACAATAGATTATACAATAACAAATGTCTGCTTTGAAAATACACATTTTTATGAGAAACATTATACATTCTAAACAGGTTAAATTTAGGAGTGTGTGTGTGTGTGAGAGAGAGAGAGAGAGACAGAGACTGAGAGACAGAGACAGACAGAGACACAGAAATACAGAGAGATAGACATACACTAAGAGACAAACAGACAGACATACACTGAATTGCAGAAACATAAGAGAGATAAATAGACACACAAAGAGAAAGACAGAGATAAACAGAGACAGAGAGTCAAAGAGACACAGAAATACAGAGAGATAGACACACTGAGAGAGATATAAACAGAGACCCAGAATTTCAGAGACACAGAGAAACAGAAAGATAGACACACACACAGCAACAGAGACAGAGATACAGAGGCACAGAGAGACAGTCACACACACACACACACACACACACACATACACACGCATAGCAAAAGAGGGAGGGGAGGAGGAGGGAGGAGGAGAGGGAGGGGAAGAGAGGGAGAGGAAGGGGGGAGGGAGAGCTAGAGGGAGGGGGAGAGAGGGAGAGGGAGGGGAGAGAGGGAGAGGAAGGGGGAGAAAGGAAGAGGAAGGGGAGGGAGAATTAGAGGGATGGGGAGAGGGAGGGGGAGAATGAGAGGAAGGGGGAGAGAGGAAGAACAAGAAGGAATATATGGAAAGGTTTTAGAGCAAGGAAAGGGAAGGAAGAAATGCATTTATGTTATAATGTCAAAATGAAGAGTTTTCATTTATATAGGACGGTTTGAAAGAAGGAAGGAGAAAGGTGAGATTATGTCATTATAATCTCAAAGAAGGATTATTTTTTTGAAGATTTATTTTATTATATGTAAGTACACTGTAGATGTCTTCAGACACACCAGAAGAGGGCATCAGATCTCATTACAGATGGTTGTGAGCCACCTTGTGGTTGCTGGGATTTGAACTCAGGACCTTCAGAAGAGCAGTCAGTGCTCTTAACCACTGAGCCATCTCTCCAGCCCGAAGGGATTAATTTTTTAAAAATTCTTGAAAAATGTATTCACGTATGCTTCTTTTCTGACATTCCCCAATATATCCCAGATTTAAATTTAAGCTTCTGTTTTCTGAATTTAAGTATGCTAGTTGTGATGGTTTGTATATCCTTGGACCAGGGAGTGGCACCATCTGAAGGTGTGGCCTTGTTGGAATAGGTGTGACCTGGTTGGAATGGGTGTGTCACTGTGGATGTGGGTATAAGATCCTCACCCTAGTTGCCTGGAAGTCAGTCTTCCACTAGCAGCCTTTGGATAAAGACATAGAACTCTCAGCTCCTCCTGTGTCATGCCTGCCTGGATACTGCCATGCTCCCTCTTTGATGATAATGGACTAAACCTCTGAACCTGTAAGCCATCCCCAATTAAATGTTGTTTTTTATAAGACTTGCCTTGGTCATGGTGTCTGTTCACAGCAGTAAAACCCTAACTAAGACACTACTGAAGGATAATTGGAGTTATTCAGCCACGAGCATTGTGTTTAAAGGTTTTCTTTTTAAACAATTAATAGACAAACAAAAATTTGAATATGCTGAAGTATACAAAGCACATATGGTGCATACTCACTTCTGCAGTCAAATCAGCCTGTGTCAGATTATATGTTCATGTTTTCTAGGTGCTCATCTCTAAAATGTGTGCACCTAGGAAACCTAAATGGACTCAGCAGGTTGCATATGTATGCTTATTTCTGTATAAATATAGCAGTAATAATGAATAAGAGGGCATGAATTTGAAAGGAAACTAGGGAATATAGAGACTGAAAAAATATTATCATTATATATAATAACAAATTTCATTAAATAATAAAAACAATCTGTTCTCTGTGAGTTTCAAGCACATAAAATGATTTATTTTTTTTCACTGTCATTATGTTATACTTTCAGTACATCACACTATCTTATCTGCCTTATAACAGAAACCTTGTACCATCTGACCAATGTTTCCCATCTTCCCCTACATAGATCCCTCCTCTTTGCTTCTCTGTTTGATTATTTTAAATTCCACCAATAAGTGACTTTGCAAGTCTTTAGTCTTCAGAGCCTGGGTAGATTCACTTAACATGATGATCTGCATGCTTATCAGTGTTGTCATAAATGGCAAGCGTTTCATAGATTGTTAATCACTTGCCTTTTTTTTTCTACTACCTCCATGAACAACACTGTGATGCACATTCACATACAAAGCTGCTATTGAGGTATGGTTATCAATGTCTTATTTATACTACTCAGAAATTGGAATGCTGTAGGATTACAGTTCTGCCACAGAGCATAGCTACTTGGGGAGGCAGAACTTGGGGAATTTGGTCACACTTACCACACACTTGGTGGTGGTGGTGGTGGTGGTGGTTGAGTGCAGAGAAGCCTTCTACTACAGGAGATTAGGCTGAGGCTCTGTAGGCAAAGGCCTTCTTCATAGCTTCCCATGTCAGATCATGATGAAAAGCCCATGGTTCAAAACAATTTATTGTCATGGTAGCAAGTGGATGCGTAAAATCATGTCCCGCTCCTCAGGGTGGACGTGAGATTAAATACCTTTTGCAGAGAGGAATCTCTGGGATGGGAATCTTATTGGCTAATCCCTTCATGCCTCCAGGTACCTCGTTAGTGTGGAGAACTCAGCTTTGGGCCTATGTGACCACAGTTCACATTTCTTTTATGTGAGAAGCATGGCATGTGTTTGAAGTCAGGAGTCTGGCAGGGAATTGGGAGTCACTTAAGCCTCAGATGTGTGCTCACTGCGTCTCTGGGTCTCGACCTGCTCTACCTTACCAAACTTCCTGACATGGTTTTACATCCCACAGATTGATACATCATGTAAGATTCTATTTTCAATTTTGAGGGGCTTATATATTCTACTCATGATAGCTGGTGTGTGTATGTGTGCGTGTGAATGGTATTATAGGGATTACTATAAGAATTTCATGACATACATACCTCAATTTGTGTAGTAAGCATTCTTTAGAACTATCCATTTTCCAAGCTGTCAATGAGATAATTTTGAGTATATTCACATTATCTTCATATTTTTGCACTGACGTTTCATTGTCTTCCATATTCTTCTTCTTTCCCCTTAGTTAACTTTTTAATGAGCAAATTATTTATTTTGATACTTACTGTGACTATGATTTTTCTTAAGTTCTTGGTTTATTATTAATATTCTGAAAATGAATTTATTTGGGCATGTTTCTTTTCTATTATAAGTTTTGTTGAACGTGTTCATAAACTCTATCTTTTGGGGGAGGTTGCATCAGATGTAGCAGGGTGGTTTGGTCCCTGGTGGATGAGGTACTCTCCTCCTCTGAGAAGAAAGGGAAGAGAGTAGGAGAGAATGAGAGGAGATAGGATGGGAATGAGAGGACAGGAGGCAGGGAGGCAGCGATGGGGATGTAAAGTGAAAAAATATCTAATGTAAAAAGCTATTATATTCAGGAAAAGTGTAAGCATTTTCTTTACTTACTTGATTCTTTTAATTATTTTGTTTTACTTAGTCTCACAAGTTCTCCCTGCATCCTGTTCATGGAATTGACAGGAGTCGACATTTTGACCTTGTGGGAAAGCTTTCAAATTTCTCATTGAAATGATGTTATCTGTAGGTTTGTATTTATGGATATTTGTATGTTGAAGTACATTTCTTCTATAGTCAATTTCTTCAGTTTCTTTTTTTTTTTTCTTTTTTAATAGAGAAAAGGATGTTGGGTTTTGTCTAGCGCTCTGTTGCACACATTAGATGGTCATGCAGTTTTAGTTTATTCTGCCAATGCATTAATGGTATTATAATGTGTAGTGGGTGATGGTGCATGTCCCCTTAAGCGTGTAGTTTGATACAGTTTGCTGGGTTGCATTGAGGATTTTGACATGTGTGTTCATAAGAGACATTAATCTCTGCTTTCTTCATTCATAGTACAGTCATCTGGATTTGAATCAGGTTGTATTTGTTAAGTGGATTTAGAGTTATGCTTTTCTGTTTCTCTTCCTTCCCACCTATATCTGTGTTTTTCTCTCCGGGTGTATGAATGTGTGTATAGCATGGGTATTTCATGCACACATGCCATAGTGAGAATGTACAGAACAGCAGACAACTGTTTGGACTTGAATCATTCTTCCCCAGGCACATGAGTTCCCAGCGTTACACTCTGGCACACACAGAGCAGCAATCTTTACCTGCTGAATCATTTGATGGCTCAAGAATAAAAAATGGTCTCCAGTTTTTTGTTTTGTTTTTTGTTTGTTTGTTTTTTTGTTTAAATAAGAACTTGAAAAGTATTGATGTTGTTCTCTTAAACACTACGGAATTAATCTATGAGACCATAAGAGTCTGGACTCTGAGTCTTTCTTATTGTGGGGTTTATTCATTATTTTAAGTAAAATGAAGCTAACAATATAGTCACCAGAGCTCAGGTTTGACCTAGTAGTATAAAACTGCTTTGGATTTTCATGGAGGGATCTCTTGCATTTCACTCCCTTTTTGCACATCTTTCTTCATTTCAAACCTTTCATGTTATTATATTGCTTACTAGAAGATGGGACTACACCATATCCATTTATATATTTACATTTTATACCTCAAATGGTACAGATTTCAAATCTATTAATTTAAGATGTTTTTAATGTTTCTTCCTCAAGTGCTCATTTATCCCCTTTAGCCATTTTCATCCTTTAACTTGGAACTGAAGCTACTTCCTTGAGAGGTAAATACTTTAGAGTAGTTGAATTCTTTGACTCTTTTAATGCATAGATGCTTTAAAAGGTGATTGGGAAATGTGAAACCAATAAATAGGAGAGCAGAGTTCTAGGAATGGGAAAACCATTAACCCATCATTCTCTGACATTCTAGGAGTTGCTTTTATTTAATTGTAAAAGATCAACAGAAAAGTACAAGGTAATTACAACAAGAAAGACAAATAAAAAGTGTATTTTTGAGGTTATAGATCATTATAAGTACCAAGCCCTACTTAAATAGAAGAAGGGGTGTCTATGTTTTTTCTTTGAGCACAATTGGATCCAATAAAGATTTGAGCTGAGGCCAAAAATAATTTCATAAGGGTTTATGTCTTTATTATAATATATTAATATGTATATATGTATATGTGATATGTTTATATGTATGTGTCATAATAGTTACAGTAATAACTGCGTTCCTTGGGTTCTTCCGTTTTTTGTCAGATGCCATGATAGTGCCTTGTGTGATACACACTTTTTAATTTTCACTCTATTTCTAATATCCTTATTTTTAACAATCTTGTGTTGGGGAAAATTATACTTTAAGATATTAATTTACCCCAACATATACAAAAACAACTGCAGGAGAAGACATTGCATGTATGTTCCTAAATCAAGTCAGGAAAATGCTAATCAGACTATGTGGGTTAAAAGTGGTAGCTGAGCAGTGGTGGTGCACGCCTTTAATCCCAGCACTTGGGAGGCAGACGCAGGCGGATTTCTGAGTTCGAGGCCAGCCTGGTCTACCTAGTGAGTTCCAGGACAGCCAGGGCTATACAAAGAAACCATGTCTGGAAAACCCCAACCAAAACAAAACAAAAGTGGTGGGCCTGCAACCAGCCTAGGGCTAGGGTTACTGGGCAAGGTGGTACACAGGAAGTTTTGACTGCTGGTTCACCACGCTGCTACAGGGTGGGCCTTGGGCTGTGAGAAGCCCTAGGACCCCACTGCGAGGGTGGGGAAGCACAATCTGAGGTCCCTGTGGAACTCCTGGGAGCCAGCTCTGGGGCACAGAGGCAGAGATCAGCAGGTTCTCAGGCTCTCAGGCACCACAGACCCTAAGCTGAGAACAGAGAGGAGACCTATGGGTGGCTCTGGCCTGGGGCCTAATGGAAAAGAGCAGGAGGAGGGAGATTGTGCAGGTTCCCATGGGGAAGAGAGTCCTAGGCTTGCTTGGTAGGCCGTTTGCTCAGCAGGCGGCTTGGGTTAGTGGAGACCATATGGGAACACTGAGAGCTTCCCATGGGAGATTAGACGTGTGGCTCATTAGGAGAAGACCTGCTCCATTGCTCCAGCATAGCGGATCTTGATGAGAAGAGGCAGTCCAGGGTTTTAAGGTGTTTATTGTAGAAAGGCAGAGAGAGGGAGAGAGTAGAGAAGTAGACGCCAGCCATTGCCATGTGGAGAGAGGGAGGGAGGGAAGGCGGAGATGGGGAAGCAAGAGGGCAAGTGGCAAGAGAAAGGCAGGAGAGTAAGAGAATAAGAGAGGGAGGAGGAGGCAACAGTCCATTTTATAGTGGGTCAGACCTACCTGGCTGTTGCCAGGTAACTGTGGGGGTGGAGTCCAGACAGAAATACCAGGAGCTTGGGGCATTGCCTATGTGACTGAAGGCCACAGAATTAAGGAGCTGGGGCCTTGTGTCAGTAGTTTAGTGTCTGGGAGCATGTGGCAAACTTCCTTCCGTCCCTTGAAGAATTATCTGCTGGGTCTCCAGGGTTTAAACCTAGCTTGACCAGAAAACAGGCTGCCTTTCATGGTCTCACATGACTAACAAGTTTTGACCTAAAGTTACTGCAAGTCTTATTGATGCTTCTATTGTGTCTACTCATGAAAATTCTTCTTTTATTTAGTATATTCTCTGCTCATTTTTTGTGGCTGCATCACAAGACTCTGGCTCGGCTTGCCCCCTGACCATCATAGAAAGGATAGTCTTAGAATGGAATAGGTCAGTAGTTCCTCCATTAAGGCACTATGCCCTCCACTTTTTGCATGTTGTTCCAAGAAGACAGACAAGCCTGCCTCTGTAGTGAGTTTAAGTGCCATCATCCTCCCCAACTGAGCTCTGTTTTCATATAGAACCCGAGTATGCTTTTTTTTTTTTTTAACCTCTTCAATTGACTGAAAATAGAATTAGGCATGTACACATTTGCTGAAGCTTTTTGTATCTATTTTCCTATCCAGAAATACTCAGACAAGAGCACTTATGTACATTTTCAAAAATGGAGTATTAAATCGATTCATGAGTTGGTTAATACACATTTAGCAGAAAGAAAGAAAATTACCCAAAGACAATGGTTGCTATAAAATCCTAATAAAAGCATAACATTCCTATTAATTATACTATTAAAAAAAAAGCCCAGGCTTTGGTTTCATATTCTGTCTGTAAATCCTGTGGAGAGGCATGATGTCATGTTATTTAAAGCCCTGGTAACATTCTCTAAACTTGACAAAATCTTGACTATGACTAAGGAGTGACTTGTGGGATAAAGACATACAATCAGTTCATGCAAGTACTTTTCTCTTTTAAAAGTTTTATAGCTATTATCTTCAAATAAGCTTTTAGCTAACAAATTCCCTCTCTGCCCCACCAGGCATACATATACACACTCACATACACTCACACATACACGCTTATACTCATATATTCACACTTATACACATATATTCATGTCACATTCACACAAAAATTAAAAAACATTCACACACACTTATACACACAGAGACACACACATACATATACATAGTAACACACAGTAGCACACTCATGCGTACATACACTAGCATACACATACACACAGTCACATATACTCACACACACTTACACACACATACACACATACATACATACAGTTACATTCACACAAACATTCATACACATTCACACAATAATACACACACTTACACACGCACATGTGTACTCATACACACACACACATTGAACAGTTATTTTTGAACATGATAATATTTTTCACTTTTTACTTTTTGTCATTCTAACATGGAGATATCAGTATTTGTTATTATGATGATATGAAGAAAAACTGAAGTGAAAACTCTCATGGATATCAGTGTATATTGCTCCCAAGATGTTATAGTTTGTAATTAACATTGCTAGTTATTTAGCCTTTGAAGCCTAAAACAAGAAACAAAAGAATAAGGTTTTCATTTTTTTCAGAATACCTAATACATAAAGCTAAGAAACTGAATATAATTGTTACTTAACAAACATATTTAACAAATTAATGCATAGTAGTACATTTTTGAGATGTAAAAGGCATCAAGTTGCTTGGAACAATTGATGCTTTAAAAGTCCTTTATTTGCATCTAAATAATTACTTGTGATGTAAGTTTTAAACACTATTAATGCTGGATTTACACTGAATAATTGACTTCTTTCACATTCACATAAGTACTTACATTTACATATTTGCATATATGTGTATATATGCATGCATAAACATTTACACATATGTATAAACATTCATATCCATATATGCACACACTTACATGTATGTGTATATGTGTGTGTATGTGTATGTATATGTATAAAGAGTATGTATATACACACATATGTATACTTATGTATATATATCATATATACATACATATATACATAAACTTTATAAATTTGATGATTTTTTCCAAATTTTCATATTCTGCCCTCATGCTTTTTGTATGATTTAAATTGAATCCAGTTTTTATAAATGCATTAAAGTCAGTTTTTATTCATGAATTAGTATCAGAATAAAGAGTCTCTAACTTGCTGATGAGGTGTTTTGCTGACAGGAGAATTACATATACTACAGTAACTGTGAAATCCTTGAGCAGAGGCTGAGTTCCCACTTTAGATTGATTTTTAATATCCTGTCTATTTGTTGATAGAATGAATGATTGTTCAACTATTGAACATGTGGTTTGAACAAGAATAGCGCCCTTATGCTCACATATTTCAATGCTTGGTTATCAGAGTGAAAGAGATTAGGAGGTATGGCCTGGTTGGAGGAGGTTTGGCCTTGTTGAAGAGTGTGTCACTGGACATGGGTGTGTAGCAGATGTGCAGCTCGGTCTTCATGTGGGGTCCCAGCAAATTGATCTGGGGTTGTCCCTAAAGCTGTTGCCTGTCTGTGGAATCTCTTTCCCTAGCTGGGCTGCTTTGTCTGGCCTCAGTGGTTAGAGGATGCACCTAGTCCTGCAGGGATTTGATGTGCCAGGGATGAGGAGGTTACCCAGAGAGGGGCACCCACCCTCTCAGAGGAGAAGAGGAAGTGGGCAGGGGACAGCATCCGGGATGTAAAGGACATTAATTAATTAATTAATTAGGGCTAAAAGCCCAAACCAATCCCATTCTCTTTTTTTCCTACTTCCTATTGATCCACATATAGAACTCCCAGCTACTTCTGCACCATGCCTGACTGCATGCAACCATGCTCCCAGCCATGATGAGAATAGTCTAAAATCTCTGAAACTCTAAGCAAGCCCAATTAAATTCACTTTTTTTTTTAAAAAAAAAAAGAGTTGCTGTGGTCATGGTGTCTCTTCACAGCAGTAGAACTCTGGACAAGACAGGATGAAACCCTGAATAAGCAAGAGGAAGCTACAGTGGCACGGGGCATGGAAACACATCATTACTCAGAGCAGCTAAGCACATCGGAGTCAGCAAATAAGTAACTTCACTTCTTTTTACAATTGCAAAATATAATAAACCTCACATTTGAAGTAAGTAAATCATAGTTAGGAGTTGCTTCATCACCAGGTTTAGAATATTGATTTGAAATTGTCCAGAACTGTGAGACACAGAACTAGATGACTTTTTGAAATTGAATTTCTGGGGTTCTATTTACTCAAACAAGGAGTAAATAGCTTTGGAAATTTAAACTGCCTCTAAACAGATCTCTTATTTCCTTGTAGGATTGTTTTCAAACCCAGGATCCAGGGTTAGTCTGCCACTTCCAGATTATTAGATTTCAGTTCATTCATTTTAATTTGCATAATTTTTTGCTAAATTCCTTCTGGAGTGTACGTTTGGGTAGCTACATCCATGCGTTGATGGTTTTAGACATTCTCACCATGTGCTATAGTATTTTTCTCGATGATTTTTTTTGGTTTAGAGGGTACAGAATAGAATCTGTTTTGGACTGTTTCCCAGAGCACAATAAATATAATCCAGGTAAAATGTCAGCTGAATAGTTTGAAAATAGTATGAAACCCTGGGTGTGGTGGAGGTTTGGAGATCTCCTTCTGGTCAAGGCTATCCACAGCCACACGGCGTGTTTGAGGAGATCCTGGGCTACATGAAATCCTGTGCCAAAAGTTTAGTGCATAAAATGAAAAAAAAATCAAAACAGTTAAATAATAGCATCCTAGATCCTAGTGAGCAGTCTTTCCCTGATGTCATATATATGTATTTATACAAACTTATAATATAGTGTGAGCCTGGCATGTTTATTAAATTTTGTTTAACATTAAGGAATTTATGCTTTATAATGATGGTGTGTCTGAACTTAGTTTGACTTTTTGTGATTTAGAAGTCCTGGTAGGGACATTAAACAAAGTAAAAACAAGTGAATTAATTAACCATTTTAACTTACTGATATATTTAAGATTAGAATGAAGTCATATTTATTTTAAAAATTGTATCTGTTTAAAGCATTTCTAGGTAATATTGTCATATAATTTGGCTCTGCATGGAAGCTAGTAGACTTTTTCTAAACTGTTATAGGAGATCAGGCAGAATGAAGTATAACCAAGACACTCTTGCAAACAAGTAAAGCAAACTCATCCCATCAGCAGAATTTGATATTTAAGGAAGAGACATACTAAGCAGAGAATTCTATAAACACTGGATTTTTCTTATAGTTAATTATATATTACATATATAAGTATATATAAATACAAGTCATTGTTGAGAATCAAGAGACAAGGACAGACACGATTGTTGACAGTTGGCAGATCAAACAGAGTGTATTCTTGAAGGAGATAGTTAGGCAAGTTATAGATTTCATGATTTAAATGACTATGGGAAAACTTTAATGTAATTGCATACAGATCTCAAAATCTGCACAAACCCAATTACACAAGGACTAATGACATAATCCAATAGAAAAATATATAACATGTTAGAGAATAAAAGACACTTAGATGATGCATGGTTTCAGTCACTTGGAAGGTAAATTTGTCTTATGGGTTGGATAATAGGGTAGATATAGAGGTGTCTAGAAAAGTCAGGCAGATTGGAGAGCTGGGTTACTGAGGAAAGAAAGACAACTAGATAAGATGTGTAACTTGTAGTGGTCAATAATCCTGAGAGGCAGCTATAGTTAATTTTAAGCTTAAGTAATTTTAACCTTAAAAGTCTCTTCATTTTATTCTGAATAATAATGTAATGATAGATTATATTAACATTTTTTTTCTGATAGTTATTTGTGTAGCCTTATAGTAATTTTTAAAATGAATTTTCAATTGTTTTCTGTTTGTCTCATAGGAGATAGTTAAAGGTGGGTAAGGAAAAATATGAAAGAAATCTTAAATTATGTTAAATAATAAAATTAAAAGTCTTCATTACTAAAAGTCTTAAAGTGCTTTTAATTATCTGTTTGTTTGAAACGATAAGCCCAACTTCTCAACTGCCTAAAGATTCAAAGACATACCATCTGCTGAGATGTTTATGTGTATAGTGAGAGGCATGAGCAATCATTATTCATAGAATTATGTCTTTATCACCTATTGAGCAATGTTTTGATCTTTTGACTCTGTGTGTGTGTGTGTGTGTGTGTGTGTGTGTGTGTGTGTGTGTGTGCATGTGTGTGTCATAGTGTAGGGGTAGAAGTAATAGGACAGTTTTCAGGAATTGCTCTCTCACTCAGATTGCTGATCATCAGGATTAACTACATGTTCTTTCATCCATTGAACCATCTCATTGGCCCCATATTTAAAATTATTAACATCCAGAGAGCTTAAAATAGACCGTATTATAATAAAATTCACGGTAAAGCTTTTGTTAAACCTTATCATGCTCCCAAATTATTGGGAACAATGGAAGGTCAGGCTTTTTAAAACTATTCAGTGCTAAGAACCACCCCAGAGCTTTGGATGCAGTAACTGGACTATGCTGATAGCTTGTCTCTCTAACCATCCCAAGTGATGCCCTGTGTCAGGGATCCTATTTTGAGAAGTACTTACTGAATTTGATATCAAATGCTTTTGCAGAAGGGATGTATTACATGTAGCCTTAGACCTCTCCTCAAGCTGTGAACTTTGGCAGCAATTTGAAGAACTATTTTCCTTCCAAATATTTTGTTTTTCTCCATTCTAGAATAAGCATGGCTAGAGATAAAAATCTCAGCAGAAGCAGTGACTAACTAACAAATGATGTGGAAAATACGAAGTCCTCGTGTTTCTTTGATGTTTCCTCTGATATTTGTAAGCATTCTGTTTGTTTTAGAAAGTAAAATATAGATTTACAAATACAATGTTTATTTTCAAATCCTGGCTTAGAAATGTTATGCTGAAATCAAAGTAATATGGGCAATGGCAAATTTAAATTATCTTAATTAGCTAAAATGGGTTTAGAATTTCCTCAACTTGAGATTAATTGACTTTAAAACAAAATCAAGGCATTCCCTTGTATGTGAATTTTCCCAAAGGAACAGTTTTGTATACTTGAGTCCATTAGTTTAGAAATGCATAATCCCTAAAAAGGCTTTCACAATAATTAGCATGTACTTGTTATTTTTCTTGATCTCTTTATGCTTTCTTTTTTTCCCCTTAAAATTTCGAGTTCATTGTTGTAAAAGGAAATGTGATCAAACAGTAAGTGCAGAATTGCAACAATTAGAGAGCTGAATATTAGTTTAAAGAGCCCACATATGTTTGGACAATCTTTCAATATGTTGCTTAATGACAAAAGCAGTCTCTACAAACGGTCTTCAAGGGTACTTATCTTTGGAAACTCTTGTAAACAAGCAAGAGCAGTTTATTTAACCCTGGATGATCAAAATTTCAAGATCCATGGGAAATGTTGCCTTGCACAAATGATGGAGAGCTAATTTTCTCAAAATTTGTACATGTGCTCTTAAAACAAGTTCAATATCACAAGTTTAAATTTTTGCAAGAGAAATTATCTTTTAAAGTATTTAATATCCAGATGTCTATCCTTTATCCTCTCCTCTCCAACTCTTCCCTTATCTAGACCACTGCTCTTTACATCCTAGCTCATGCACTTGCATTTTTGAAATGCCAACTGAGTCCATTAAGTGTTAGCCATATGTATGTAATTGCAAAATCATCAACAAAAGCATGACTAGTATTTGTGGGACTGTGTCTCTGAAGAATTAATTGCTCCTAGGATAGAATCTGGAATTCATGAAGCCCTCACACACCCTTCCTGGGATTGTGAGTGGTGGGGTTTTGTGTATATCCTGTGATGTAGTCCCATCGGTCCTGAGTTCATAAATGAATTGTGCTCTTCTGTAGTATACTGTGTTTCCCTAAAGACTTTTACCATCTTTATATTTGCTCTTCAGTGATGATCTCCAAGTTTTACAGGGAGAGACTGTGGTAGAGGTGTCCTATTTAGAACTTTACACTCCACATTTCCTATACCCTGCATGTTGACTGGTTCTAAATATTTTCTAATCCCCATCTACTATTAAGAGAACTTCTGTTATGAAGGTTGAGAGGTATGCTAACCAATGAATATAAGGGTGAGAACTCGGTTGGCAGCTTATTACTATGTCCATTTAATAAAACAGATAATCATTTAGACCCTATGACACAGCCAGCCATGGGATTTGGGTTTAGTTAACAGTGCCAGGCATAGATTATAACATCTATACCATGATCACAGCACTGGACAACATCTTGTCAGATGTCACTAACTTACAGGGTTTACAGCTGGGTAAGGCTTCTCTTCTTTGGTGTCATGTATAGCACCTTCTAGCACTAGAAAAGCTAGCCAGTAGGAATGAATTTCATGATGCGGAAACAAGTAAAATATTATATATATACATATATATATATGTATATACATATACATATACATATATACACATACATATATATGTGTGTGTGTGTGTTTGTGTGTATATATGTATATATAGTATATATTAATGTAATATGTTACATATAAATATATTAATATATGTTATGTCATGTATCATGTATTATGTGTTATTTTATATATTCTATATTACATATTATACATTACATATTGCACATGAAACATATGATATATATTATTATATATCTTATATGTTATTACATCTGCTACATTATATGTTATATATTATGCCAATATATCATATATCAGGTGTTGCATATTGCATATTGTATATCATATATCACATATATTATATATTCTATATTACTTAAATAATATATTATATATCATTTTTTTCTTTTATATTAACATATATTTACTTTTATATTATTAAAGTGCCATCTGTTTTATTGACCTGCCTGGTGTAGTCAATAATCATTTATTATGATTTTTTTCATTATACATACATACATATGTATATGTATGTATGTATATGTAATGATCATGTTTTACCAGATTCTTCCTACCTCTTTAAATACTTGGACTTTGTTTTCAGAAAACAAACATACAAAATACAGAAACAAATATCTAAACAAAAAGGCAAAAGACCAAACAATTGCCAAAAATGCCAAAAATAAAAGGACCAAAAATCCCACACAAATAAAAGAAAGAAACACCAACAACAACAGAAACACAACCCACTCACAGTTGTGCTTTTGTGTTTGCCAGCTATCCCCTTGAATGGAGCCAACCCTGAAGTATGGCAAGACAAAAATGAGGAAAAAGCAAAACAGAACAAAACACCCAGTGTCATTCCATTGGAGCAAACTGGTTTAACCTTTGCCAGGAGTCATGAATTGCAGAGAGCTGTTTGGTTAAGAGTGGGCCCCTGTATTCACCTACTAGTTCTGTGCTAAGACTTCATAATGGTAAAGCTGTGTAGGACTGATGTGTACCACCACAGTCTCTGTAAAGTCATACGTGCAATAATCCTTTTATGTCTGGAAAACACTGTTTCCTTGGAGTTATCCACAACCTCTGACTCTTACAATCCTTCTGCCTCCCCTTACACAAGATGTCTGAGATTTGAGTGGAAAGAGGAGTTGATAAACAACTGTCTAAAGAAAAGAAGAATGAATATTTTCATTATTCCATATGTTATATAATTACAGTGACCTTGCACTTTAGAAAGAAAGGATTCTCACCCCACTTGGATGGAGAGAATATTATCTGAATCTGTAGCACCTACTTAGTCCCAAAGCCAGGAGTCTGGTTACAGATCTTGCAAAGTGTTGAGGACTCCTGGAATAAATACAGAATGCAATGTAAACGGGTTAAGGTGCATTTCTGTGTCCTGTTGGAGCTTCCATTTCTCTACAGGTAATAATTGCTACCATGTGCGTTACTTGGAGATGTAAATGCCATGATCTCAGAAGTATATGATGGTAGCTTTTAAACAACCTAGCAAGCAAATACTAGTGGCTTTACATAGAAATAAATGCACACATAGGACGTCTATCTACAGTAAATAACATTATTTCAAATTAAGTTTTTAGATGGCAGATCAATCAATTAGTGTAAATAATGACTTAAGATTGGAGTAAGTTCTAGTAAAGAAATATATACCTAGAGTGTAGATCTCTATAGCCTCCTTAGAATGCTTCTAGTATCATTTATTCAATTCTAATAAATAACAAACTCCTTAATATAAAAATATGGTCACTGCACAGATGCAAAATAGACAACTACACCCCAAAAAACCTTTTCTCTTTCATGTCAAGAATGGTACTATCACATATACATCATACACATATGTGTTAATACATACAATGCACACACATGCCAACACTAAGAGGATCCATAAAGACTTTTATTACTTACATGGTATCAACTTCTAGAGAATGAAAGACTAGATATTCTAGAGAATATCTGTGTTGAGCAGAGAGAATTTGATAGAAATTTGGAGTAACTCTGGATGCTTACATGTTTTTAATTTGCCACTAATTCTAAAAGAAAGAGATCCCGAGCTTTATCAATTGCCAAGGTTTGAGAGTAGAAGAGTAAGAAAAAAGTGACAGCGATGTGAAAAGAAAAATAAAATGGAAACAGATTTGTCTTCCAGGACATAGCATTCGAATTCAAAGTGTTTTTAATGACCTTATAGGATATGTACAAGAATGCCAATGGAAACATTGTTCATTGCCACAAAATAATGCCTGAGGATCTATAGAGTAGGGACTTGATGAAGTAAGTCGTGATATATGTCCATGAAAGGACATATATGAAAGGATGTCCAGCATGTAGAAATGAAAATACAGCTGATACTTTCAGTGCTATAGGATAAAACTATAGGGTTGTGTGGGAAAAAAAAATCCATCACTAAAAGGTCAGGCTTAAATTACCTTCATATGAGCTAAAAATTAGCATCGACCACAGATAACCTGATGGGTATCCTTTAGGAGGCATGGTATCCCCAGGAAGGGAAGCCGTAGAAGCAGAGAATTGTAGAAATGTATTATCTCATGGTCTTGGTAGTGTTTAAACAGATGGATTCACATTGTGAAAATAATCTAAATACTTATTTGTGATTTGTTCTCTGTTTGTCAATAATTTTCAGTAAAATGTTCTTACTTGTAAAAGATGCATTGATTATTTGCATATAGC
The DNA here is from genome assembly GCF_978045245.1 of Mus caroli. Lineage (NCBI taxonomy): Eukaryota > Metazoa > Chordata > Mammalia > Rodentia > Muridae > Mus > Mus caroli. The sequence continues at coordinate 62,743,814 of NW_028227264.1, forward strand.
CACATACTTTCCTGTTGTCTGTTCTCTATTGTTTATCTATCATGTGTCTATCCTCATAATCATTGTCACCATTGTACATCATGCAGTAAACACATAAGTATCACACAAGGAGAAAAGGAGACAGGGCATATGTGGGTAGATTTTTTTTGTTTGGTTCGTTTTTTGTTTGTTTGTTTTTTGTTGTTTGTTTGTTTGTTTTTCTGGTGAAGACCTCTTAAGAGTATGTGGCTAGCGGCATCTAGCTCAGTTGTGCATTACTATCTTGGTTTCAGTGAGACCCCCCTCATTTGAGTACCACACTGGAAAAACAAAAGCCAGTTGTTTTATGGCATTGGGGTGCTCTAAACACCACATGTAGTCAGTCCAAATGCATCAAAGTTAATAAATGACAAATGGTTATTACTTTTAATTTGAACTAAGGAAATAAATTCCACAAGTCATATGTTGAGTGATGATAGAAACATGGCAGTAATGAAAACCACCTAGCTGTGAAGTGGAAATTTCTGGTTTCTTTGGAAACTCAGTTGTGTCATAGATAGTTTGCTGAGGCCGAGAGGTGAGAGGATGTTTTGCTGAGGAAGACAAATGAACATGTGTTTTCCTGGTACAGACTGGTGAGAGGATGTTTTGCTGAAGCAGCACATGGGAGGACACATGATGTTTAGAAAGAATACAAATATGACCCTGCAACAGTGGAGTGAGGCTCTGGCTTTTGGTTTGACTTGCTCTGCCTCGATGGTTTTCACTGATGATGCCCTGGCATTGCTTCGCCTTGCAGCCTTGCAGCCTTGCATGGTGTTGCAGATCTTTGCTTGTTATGACTTCCTAAGGAGTAACTCATCATAGTATTTCTTGAGATATTATGGTGGCTTCTTGCTGCTTCCTCATTCTTGGGACAATTGGTGGAGCCTGACAGTTTCTTCTGTATCAGTCTGCCCTTGCTGATTCTTGAGTGCTGTAAATGAAGATTGGAATAGCTCCAAGGAACTTTTTCTAAACCGGTCTGTAAACTCCATTTCCCATTAACTTTACTGTTCCACTGCCTCTGGTGGGTATTGGGCTCGAAAGGAAGTTGAAGCGTTTGAGAACCCTGATTAAAGAAGGTTTGAAAACTTTAAACCTAATAACTATTTTCACATAAAAGTATTTTTACTATGTGTCTTTTCACTGAGTAGGGGAAGGTTACACACTACATTTTGTATACCTGTTGTGTGCTTCTTGATCTTCATTTGTTTTTGGAAAAAAAAATGGAAAAGTGGATTGTAAAGTTGGAGGAAATATCTGATCTCTCCTCCGCTGTCCTTCCTATGCTACAGAATGCTAATTCTTTTATGCCATATGGGTGAATGACCATACTACATTTTAAATGAGATACTGATTAAGTTGCCTTGTTTTAAGCAGCTGAGATAAAAGTAAATAAGTGTCAGCCACATTTGTGTGTTGTAAAGGAATTAGTACCGACCACTAAAATATTGTAAAACCACATATCTTACAAGAGATGATAGACTCGCTGAATTAACCTACTTCATTCAAACAGTTCCAAGTATTTTTAATGGCTCAGAGAACTAGACTATTTATGGATATATAAACTGTAAGGAACTCTTCATTTCTATTATGCTACTGCTTAGAGGATTTTTTTCTATAAGAAAAATGTATATAAATATGACTGTTAAGATGTAAATCATATACCAAGAAGTACTATTAGAAGATTGTACAAACGCAACATTCAATGAAAAAAAAATCATCCTTGTAATCTGAGTTAAACCTTTGCTTTCTCATTCCTGTCCCTACTGCTATTGAAGACTGTCACCCTTCCCCCAGTCTCTCTCCCCATTTTGCCATATGGTTGGTCATCTGTCGTATTACAGAGTGTTCCGCAGTCTACAGGGAAGACATCTTTGGTGTGGAATTCACTGCCCTAATCTCAATAACCATAAGCTCAATGACTCTCTCTTTGTAACCCACATGTGGCTCTTTCTTTAAAAATAAAATTAAGTTCACCTCATTTAGTTTTCAATGAGAATAAAAACACTTTTTTTTTTTTTGGTCAAAGCTGTTAGCTTGGATTTATGCATATTATATGTGCATATAGCTAGAATCTTAATCTTTCTTCAGCTTCTCACAGGACTTGAGTGGTGAGCTAACATGCACATAGATGCTTTTTAGACATAAAGCAAGCTGCACTTTAACACACAAAGCATCAAATAGCCAATGGTTGCTACGCTTTGTCATATGTTAGTGTGCAATTGAACAAGGAAATTCCCGCCTATCAAGGAAATGGAACTTATTCAGAGTGAAGGAATGGACCCGCCAAGCATATAAAATACATACACAGAAACAGGTTTAGTTTACTTCGTATTTAGATCAAGTAAATTGTTATTAATAAGGTGTGGGATGACACAGACATTACTTTCTAGAATTCAATGAATATTCAAGCAAAGAAGCTAATGAGCACTAAAAATTGCTTCTGAGCATGTCTTAAAATTGGAAATTTCTCCCACAGCACAGCAGGACAGACATTTATACATGCTGCTACTGTGCAAGCATATGTTATTAATTAAAACATATATTATGCTAATATATTCTTCCAGATCAGCTGAAGACACAGATGAACGACATTCAGCAGTGAAATGGGAAGCCTGCTGGACCTGATGTGAAATTTGATGCAAAACAAAGCCAAAAAGGCCTCCTGTTCGTGCAGGAAATTAACAGAAAATCATCTTCAAGGAGGCTTTTGCAATACTTATGCCATTTTCACCATGATTAACAAGAAGCCTAAAATCCTAACCTACTGAAGAAAAGCTCCATTCAAATAAGGGGCAAGCAGCAGTTTCAACGTGGTATTGAGGGATTTCTAACTAGTTATATTTTTGCCTCTCAATGAACAAGACCCAGACATTTAACTAAACCAGATACAAAGCACAGAAGTACTGGAAACATCTACAAATGCCGTTTCTTTTCTAGTCACAAAAGACCATTCAAATAGAAAAAAAAAAAAAAAAAAAAAAAAAAGAACTGAGTGAAGTTAGAAAGGTGTAAAACCATGGAGCCCCAAACCAGGTTACATTGGGAAAACAGGAAGAGGAAATGCAGAAACATTGGTATCTCCTTGTTTCTTGAAAGAAGTTGGACTGTAAGCAAATAGAACAAGAAGAAACTTTTTGTTTGTTTGTTTGTTTATTTAAAGCTTATTCTCCTTCACACTGGTTAAAGCTGCATGCCTCAATCACAACTGCCAGATGACCTTGTCTCCTGTCCTCCTGATTAAAAAGCAAGCAGAAACAGCAACGCCTCTTGTTAAATCTTGTGATGAATCCTGGATCTTTCCAGTCCCCAAAGAGGAGATGGTTTTCTACTTATTCTAAGCTAATATCTCCAACTGATTACAGCCTGCCCCATTCTTACCTTCTCATCAATCTTTATTCATTATGTTTTTATTTCCCACGTGTGTTTACTATTTAAAGTAGACATCCCTCAAAATATTTTAAACATGCACACACCTTTTTTCACTTAAAGCTTTCTTTAGCTATTAGAAGCCTCATTTTCCCTCTATTAGTTTATAGTCTAGTGTCTCTGAAAAAAATATACTAACATTTCTAGTTTTCAACATATTACCTGTCTATCTATCTATCTATCTATCTATCTATCTATCTATCTATCTATCATCTATCTATCTATCTATCTATCTATCTATCTATCTATCTATCTATCTATCATCTATCTATCTATCATCTATCTATCTATCATCTATCTATCATCTATCTATCTATCTATCTATCTATCTATCTATCTATCTATCTATCATCTATCTATCTATCATCTATCTATATATCTATCATCTATCTATCTATATATCTATCTATCTATCTATCTATCTATCATCTATCTATCTATCTATCTATCTATCTATCTATCTATCTATCATCTATCTATCTATCACCTATCTATCTATCTATCTATCTATCTATCTATCTATCTATCATCTATCTATCTATCATCTATCTTCTTTCTGTCTGTCTATATATCTTTTTATCTTTATTTACTATTATTTATCTATAGTTTATCTATCATAATCTAAATGTATCTATCATCTATTTTCAATTCAGGCTGGTTCTACCTACATTACTTCATAGAGACAGCACTGTTGAAAACAACCAGTGGCTGGGTGGTGGTGGCTCACGCCTTTAATCCCAGCACTTGGGAGGCAGAGGCAGGTGGATTTCTGATTTCGAGGCCAGCCTGGTCTACAAAGTGAGTTCCAGGACAGCCAGGGCTACACAGAGAAACCCTGTCTCTAAAAAAATAAAAACACAAACAAACAAAAACAAAACAAACAACAACAAAAACAACAACCAGTGATTAGAATACTCCTAGAAGCCGTGGATGCATATGAGTTCTCACTATCTCTGCCTTCCCTGCATTCTCAGAACACACCTCCTGCCCCTGGCTCCTGTATCTCTCATTGGTTGCTTTTCCTTTCTATGAACTGGCTTCTCTTTGATAAGCCATCATTGCTGTTATCTCCTCCTCCTTCTGTCTACAGATAACCTCTATGTTCTGTGACATTTCCATTCTTTGAATTCTTCCATTGTCAAGCTTATTCAAATTTGGTCACTAATTAAAGACAAGTTTTAGATACCAATGTTTGGTTATTCCTGGGGATTTCGAAATCAGCATGTGGAAACTCAAACCCACTTATCTTTCTCTACAAGTCACATTACCTGTCATTTATATTTGAAAGTACCCACAGTATTTTCAAAGTCATCAGTACTTCAATAAATCTACTTCCCAAAGATCTCTATGGTGGTTCCTTCTCCTCTCATCACTGTCCTTGATAAAACATTATTTTATCACACATTAGTCATAGTGCCATCCCTGGCTGTTGGAGTGGCATCCACCATTGCCTGCAAGTCATTGTCCGCAGTGTGGAGTGTTTTGAGCAAGATGCATGAATGACTGTGTCATAGACAACCTTAGTCTTATATCTGTTTCTTAAACCCTATATCTAATATCAATTAGTATCTTACTTAATGCTTTTAGGTGAAATAATACAAATTTAGCATTGTATAAAAGACCCTCTTTTGTAATTTATTTTTCCTTCATTTCACTTTTCCCCCAGTACTGTCATCCTCTGGATTCCCACTAAATAATTCTACTTACTTCCGCACGATCTCATGATTTCTCCTACCTCACAAACCTTATTCATTTTCTCCTTTGTTTCTAAAGTATCCCCTTCCCAGCCTCCTTCAAGCTTCTGTGGATCTTTGAGACTTCAGTCTGTCCAAACCTTTCCATGCTCATTAGGGTTAGCCAGATGTATGTTTTCAGTTTCCAGTAAGTTCAGTTCACAGTAGGTAAATATAGATTATTTTTCAATTTTTTTCCTCCTCTGATATACAAGTCCTAAAAAGGGCAATTTTATGTGTGTGTTTTAATTAACATATATTTGCATAGGTGGGTGCTGATAACATGGTTTGTTTGTGATATGTGTATAGGTTTTAATTGGCTCACTTTCCATTCATGTCCATCTGTGTATGCTTTCTTTTAAGTAGAGGATGTTCATTTTGTTATTATTTATAATAAATGATTTATGCATCAAATATGGGAATTCACTATCATGAATTTATAACTTAAATGTACACTATGTTTATAAAATTAGAAGAAAAATTTGAAAACATTAAGTATATTTGAACTCAAATAATAAATGATCCTTGCTATTTTTCAAGTTGTATTGTATACTGGACAAATATAAATTGGATATATTTACAGTATGTGATGAGAATTTCCAATATATTTATACATTGCCAAAAGCTATTATTAGATCTCCTAATTCGTTTAGTGTTCTACTTTTAGTTGTATATTCAAAGTAAATAAGATCAGCAATATGAAAGAAATTCATATATTTCAATGTCTGTTGCAATGCTATTCACAATTGACAGAAATTGGAGTCAATTGAGATGTTCATTAAGAGATGAGTAGGTAAAGAAAATTTGGTATACACAAAGAAGAGACTGTTACTCATAGTCATAGAAAAGTGAAAATCTGTCATTAATAAAAAAAAGATGGTACCAGAGGACTTTATATTAAACTCAATAATCTACATACTGAAAATATACCAGAATCTATTCTACATGGAAGATAATCTGACTAGAAAGTAAGGGTGTAATAGTTACGTCTAGCAGTTGAGAAGAGAAGGCAGGTATGATAGAGATGTTAGAACGGTGGGTAAGCAAAGGCTCTACTCTGTAATGCAGTAGCATGGCTATAGTTTACAATTAAAGTTAGCTCATGGATTTACTGAAAAATCAAGGAGAGAAATATGAAGACTCCAGACATAAGGAAATGGTGGGGATAGGTAGCTACTGACCTCCTCATCTGGGTATAAAACACTGAATGTGCCCTTGAGATACACAATTTGCTCCATCAAGATATCACTTCATATGTACTAATTTGAAAGAAAGAAAAATAAAAAGTTTACATTTAAATAACCGAATCTTATAGGAAGCAGGCTCATTTCTGAATAAGAAATTCATTTATACAGTTTAGAGGTAAAATTAGTTCTCTTAACATGAATTTCTTGGAAATGACATTTGCCATTTCTCTCACCCAAACGATCCCATAAACAAATAGACAATATACACTGAAAAGCTGAGACAAAGGTTAAAATTCCCCAGGGATTTCTTTCAAGAATTTTTGTTTAACTATCATATTTTCTTTCTTGTAAATCATATTGACATTTAAATGGAAATATTAATAAGGATATGTAATAACAATATGAAATGAATTTCACTTACATGCTAAGTAGTCACATTTCAAATGGAACATGGCTGCTTCTATTGCAGCTACTAAGCTCTATTCGCCATCCTGATCTTGAAGCAAGTTTCTTCTGTTGACTTGTGGCACAATGAGGAGATAGCTGCCCCATGGCACAGAACCCATATTTTCTTAGTTTTTCTTCATTATTTACCTCTATAACAGCAAGCCTACTAAAAACCAAACTGGATCATTTCCATCCATCATGGGCTGTTCAAGGAAGGGATGCTTCATTCTCTGAACTTCCTCCTCTAACTGTAGGAGCTTGCTACATTTCTGTCCTGCTTTCCTGAGTGTGGGTGTCAAGGAATATCTGAGCATTTATAACTGAGGGATTAACTTGCATGCTAATAGTGGTTACTTGGTAAATTTTACAATATCTTAAAAGTTTTTCTTTATCTTCTACCCATAGACTGTTCTATTTAGAAAGGTTTTTAATTGGAAAGAATTCTTCAACTGTGTCATTTATAAGCATCAGCAATTCAGAGGAGAGCATATGTCACAGAAGCAAGAATAATAAGGAATAGCAATGGTGATAAACAGAACTGTAATGTGTTCATTCTGCTTCCCATAATGCAAATGCATCGTCTTATTTTGAACTTAAAGTTTATAAAATCACACAGTGAAAGTTTGGAAAGCAAAATATTTCTTAGGCCATGAATATTGTTTTTTGAATTAAAAAAATTATTTAAATTTCTAATGGCACTAATTCCAGACACATAAGCTTCTTAAAACTCTGGTAGAATTATTTAACCATTTCACATCAAAGCAGGTTCCTAATCAGTGAACGATGTGCAAGACGGCAAGATAAAGAGCCTGTTCTCTGTACGTTGGCCAGTTGAGAATGTCTGTGTTGATGTCTACCTAAGGCAAAGAGAAAAGCTTCTCTGAGGGGGATGGTCAATGCACTCATATATGGGTATAGCAGTAACTCATTGATCATCATTTTCTTAAAGAATCTTTAATCTTTTGTTTTTTACATTCAATGCATTATCCCCCTCCTTTTCCACCCTCTGACAGTTTCTCATCCCATCATTCCTCCTCCCCTATCTCCAAGATGTTGTTCCCACTCCACCCCCAACTTGCCAGGCCTCCCCACTCCTTGGGGCCACAAGTCTTTTAATGGTTAGGTGCTTCTTCTCTCACTGAGGCCAGACAAGGCAGTCCTCTGCTGTATATATGTTGGGGCCCTCAGACCAGCTATGTATGCTGTCTGGTTGGTGGTCCAGTGTCTGAGAGATCTCAGAGGTCTAGACTAGTTTAAACTGTGGATCTTCTTATGGGATTGCCCTCTCCTTAAATTCTTCCAGCCTTTCCCTAATTCAACCACAGGGGTCCCTGGATTCTGACCCTTGGTTGGGTGTAAGTATCTGCATCTGTCTCAGTCAGCTGCTTGTTGGGCCACTCAGAGGGCAGCCATGCTAAGCTCCTGTCTGTAAGGATACCATATCATTTTAAGTCTTTTTGTTAATATATTCCTTTAGCACAATAATAGTAATAGGGTTTGCTATAAGGCCCATGATCCATTCATTCTCAGGTTCTTGACCTCATTGTCAGTGTTAGGTATAGGTTCTGTCCCATTGGGTCTTAAATAAAATCAAACAGTACTTGGTTACTCCAATAGAATTGGCTGCTGGGTCAGGGAACCTGAGTTCTCTTCAATGGAGTGACACTTGGTATATCAACTACTTTCTATATCAGGACTAACACCCAGGAAAAGTAGGCTACAACAAACTGGACTGTGTGGTATTAGAGAGAGGAGAGAGGAGAGAGATATTGGGTAGAGAGATGTGGAAGATTTGGGTAATGTTGGAGGAGTATGAGTATGATCAAAATATTTAAGAAAAGATTGTCACACAATATAAGCAACATTGTAACTTTGTATAAGCAATAGGATGTAGTAGTAAATTTCTCAATACAAGATGAATATCATTATATTTAGTGTCAATACCTATTAAGTGATAGTTTATTGCTAATATTCCTATGCCCATAACAAAATAGGAGGGAGGGAAAAAAGTTTTAATAGTAGAATAGCAGAAAATGATAATCATCAGGAAATAAAAATAGAAGCATAAAAGCAAGGTATGTCAATATTATTATTACATTCCTTACATACAGGATGGGAACTGACAACAAGTGTAGATTAAGATTTATAAATGTGAGGATACTGGGCTCAGGGGGTAGATCAGTCAACAAAGTGCTTCTCATGCAACAATGTGTGTGTTGGGGGATTCAGCACCCATTTAAAAAGTCAGGTATGGCAGCATGTAGAAAGGCAGCATAAGGTAGATTACTTAGGCTTGGTATCCTTCTAATCTAGCCAATTGGTAAACTTCAGGTTCAGTGTGACAACTCATCTCAAAAATATAAGTGTTCAATCCTAAAAAAGGATATCTATACTTCACACCTTCAAAGGGCTCAGAGAACACAGCAGAAGGAATGGGAAGATGATGAGAGCCAATGCTGTGAGACAGTAGATTATGGAAATGACAACTCATTAATGCACAACAGCTGGGTTCCGAGAACAAGAACTGCACATGATCAAGCCAGTCCATATTCTAGGACAAATGGGACAGGGTCCCATAAATACCACACCTAGCTAAGAAGCAATTGGCAGTTGATAGCTGCTCAAGAGGAAGAGTTAGTTTTCATCAAGAATGTTTCTACTGTTATATCACCTATGTTTTAGGATATAGGATGGGCCCTATACCACACAAATGTATGTATAGTTGAACTGAGTGATTTCAATGAAGAGATTATGGAATAGGAAATGGGGCATTGTGGAAGAGAGCTAGGAAAAATGAGGAGTAGATATATATGATCCAAACATATTATATATATATATATATATATATATATATATATATATATATATATATATATATATATATATACTAATTTGAAAAATAATTGGTACAAATATATTTTTTCTAAATTAAAAAAATCAATTGACCACAATCTCTGCCAGCATAGTAATGCATGGGCATGTGGACATGTAGCCACAGCATGGGCACACACCAACATCTAAAACAGAAACAAAGTGATAGTCAGGATTTATATGTAAGGATGCCCTAAGTTCATTATGTCCCCAAAAGTAAGGAACTGATTCTTAGAGAAAGTTGTACTATATGGAATTTAATTAGATTTTCATTAACCTAATGCCCTTGGATCTTTTCTTGTCTATAAGTAGCTGGCAAAATGAATGTAACCAAATTTTCTCTTTTTAAATGGTGTGTTGTAGCATTAAGCGTTATAACATTTTACAAAAGGAAAGACTGCATCCTGCAAGAAGCTCATTGCTGCATCACCCAAGGACAGCCACAAGCTAAAATGCTTTAACCTTCTACTCATGAGATACTGATTTCAGAGAACACTGACCTAATCACTTAACAATATCATTGTTATCCTTCTCATCTTGCCATTGATTATCCAACTTATAACAGGAACAAATGAATTAAAGCAGGATGTACCATATGAGATTCTATTAGACATATGCATTATGAATATTTGAGTCTTATTTACTCACAGTCTTAAGGAACATTTGAAGCTGGATATCATGAATCATGCCTGTTGTCCCAGCACATGAGGATCAGAAGTTCAAGTTCACTCTACTGTATTGAGTAGAGTAGTAGTAGTAGGAAATCCTGGGAACAATGAGATCCTGTCCATCAGTTCCTCGGGGAAGAACATGTCATCAGTTGTGTCACATTTGCAATGGTCAATCTTGCCTCATCTCTCCAAAATGGTTCTCCAGGCCCCTGGGAAATGGCATGTGTCCCTAAAGTGTGACTGGTTTTGCAACGCTATTCCTGAGAGATGTGAACAAAGGAAGATCTATTGCAGGAGAGAAGAAAACAATGACAGACCAAAGTAAAGAGACCACAAAAATCCAAATAGTTGATCCAATAAATCTCATTGAAGTTACTTAAGAGAATATGGGCAATAGGTTACTAACTGGTGCAGAAAGGACTCAAAGAAGTTACATCACCCAAAAAGCCCCAGTTTCTGAGAGCAACCTGGGAGAGCCTTAATGTCCAACTTTAAAGTTGGTCTTATAAAGGTGGCTTTATATATGGGCTTGAAAGAGTCTTGTGAATTGTCACTTTCTCAGGTTCCTCTGCCTCCAAGCTTCCCTTAGCTATGAGTCTTATGATCCTTCCCTCCAGGAAGTCATGCTTTAATTCTGAGTTAATATCTGCACAACTGTTGGTTAATACAAAAGTAGAAACATCTCTAATTTGTGTTCCTTTGTCTTCAATAGAGCTAGAGGTGAGGTAGAGCATCATGGTTGAATTAATTAGCTTAATATGCAATCTTCACACATCTGTTTCTGAAATATTTGCTTACAAATGAAGGGATGATTAATTTTGAGCAAGTAAATCTCCCTAGTTTGTTAGGAAATGAGCTAGCATTTTCAATATTATTTAATGCATCATTGAGACTGACAAATGCTTTCCATTGCTGTTTCTTCTTTTGGGATGTCATAATAGCAGAAGATGTGTGTGTGTGTGTGTGTGTGTGTGTGTGTGTGTGTGTGTGTGTGTGTGTGTGCGTGCGTGTAAAATATATAGTGATTACTTAATGGTTGAAAGTGAATCTATTCTCTCCATTCCATAATGTTCCCTGATAATTTTCTTTTCTTCTTATTCTCTGAGAAAAGAATACTTACCCCCCCTTTCCCCTTAGAAATCCAAATGTAAAATCTCTTTCTATTTTGTCATGTAGGGGTTTGGACATATTAACAAATTAAAGGGAGGTATACGTTAACCACTTTAACTATGGCACAGTCCAAACAATTGTGTAGCTGAGATTTACTTCTAGTGTACAGACTGTTTTCCCTTACTGTGTTTATGTTAACACTCCTAACAAAATGTTTTTATTTCTTGAGGAAAAATATCATCAGGATTTTTCTAGCATGCACATTAAATGTTAGTACAAAATAAAAAGTGACAAAAAGAAACTCACACTTTATGGGTCTCTGAAAAAACAGCTTTCCTTTTTTAAATACATTTGACTTCTCTTCCACTATTACCTGAGTTAAGTAGGCCAGCCAGCTGCTTGCATTATCTGTACTGTAGCATGGGTGTGACTCATTAGAAGGCTTCACATTTTGATGGTCAGCACATTTTGATGGTAATCAAAAAAGAGAAACTTTATTGCAACAATTACTTTTAAATAAGAGTGTGAACTCTGACCTATAGTGGAGAATATAAGAATTTAACTTTGTCTCTCAGTACGAAATCTTCTTATAGAGCCAATTATTTTTTCTATTCATAAATGAAACTCCTAAAGTTGGAGTTCTTAGTATTTTTAGGATTTTTTATTTTGCTACTTGAATGTCCATTTTCCTGGGGAAGAAAATACAAAAATATGCCTGCTGCTACCACAGAGATATGTGTGTATGCCACTTTGTTGAAGATGGGCTTTCGGATTTGGAGCCATTAAATGGTTGTCCTGAGGTGACGTTGCTCACTGGAATCTTGATTTTCTGGATGGTTGCCCTTTGGTAATGCAGTGGTTACTGCCTTTTGCTGAAGTTTATAATTTAAATGAGCCAAAAAAAAAAATCGTAGCCTTTCCTGGAATTAAAATGCTTTCTGAAGGCATGCTTTGAAATCATTCACTTAACATTATTTATGAAGTTAAAACTGTAATGTAGAATAAATCACTTTTACTTTCAATTGTTGAAATATCAAAATTAAAATGTCCAGAAACAAAAATGCTGATTTGTTTTACAGAAATTCTGTCATATTGGTATCTGTAGTTAGAGGCCTCAAGGAGTCTCTGATTTCCCTGTGTGTGAGTTGCTTCATGCCTCTTCCTTTGCTTCTTTATTGATTGCATATCACTTGCCTAGAGTCGGTAAAATGCTGGGCTCAAACCCCAGAACTGGAAAAAATGGTCCTAAGCTACTAGCGACCTGGTTTATAACTTGTCAAATATACAGCCTTAACTCTACCTTTGTTATGTTAGGATGGTTGGACCTGAAGGATATTTGTTCCTTTTTATGTGGAGACTGAGTATGTATGTAATGTATATGTGTATGTATATGTATATGTACATGTCTATATATGCATGTGTTTATGTGCATGTATAGTGTATGCATACATGTGTATATATGTATGTATGCATATATGTATATATGTATGTGCATATGTGCATATATGTACAAATGTACCTATGAATATAAGTATAAATTTATGTATGTATGCATGTATATGCATACAAATATATGTGTACATATGTAAATATGTACACATATACACTTACATACCTATATGCATATATAAATGCATATGTATATATGTACACGTGTATGTATTATGTAAATATGAATATACATGTATATGTACATATATATATGCATGTATGTGTGTATATGTATAGATGTGATTGTGATATGTATATATGTGTATATGTATATATGTACATATACATATAGTAGTGATTTAATTAATTAATTTTACAATTTTTTTTTTATTTTTAATATTTTTATTACATATTTTCCTCAATTACATTTCCAATGCTATCCCAAAAGTCCCCCATAGCGCCCCCCACTTCCCTACCCACCCATTCCCATTCTTTTGGCCCTGGCATTCCCCTATATTGGGGCATATAAAGTTTGCAAGTCCAATGGGCCTCTCTTTCCAATGATGGCCGACTAGGCCATCTTTCGATACATATGCAGCTAGAGACAAGAGCTCCGGGGTTCTGGTTAGTACATCATGTTGTTCCAACAATAGGGTTGCAGATCCCTTTAGCTCCTTGGGTACTTTCTCTAGCTTCTCCTTTGGGAGCCCTGTGATACATCCAATAGCTGACTGTGAACATCCACTCCTGTGTTTGCTATGCCCCGGCATCTTCTCACAAGAGACAGCTATATTTGGGTCCTTTCAGCAAAATCTTGCTAGTGTATGCAATGGTGTCAGCGTTTAGAAGCTGATTGTGGGACGGATCCCTGGATACAGCAGTCTCTAAATGGTCCATCCTTTCATCACAGCTACGAACTTTGTCTCTGTAACTCCTTCCCTGGGTGTTTTGTTCCCAATTCTATGAAGGTGCACAGTGTCCACACTTTGGTCTTCATTCTTCTTGAGTTTCATGCATTTATCAAATTGTATCTTATATCTTGGGTATCCTAAGTTTTGGGCTAATATCCACTTATCAATGAATACATATTGTATGAGTTCTTTTGTGATTGTGTTACTTCACTCAAGATGATGCCCTCTTATTTACATTAATCTTATTTTACATTACAGTAGTTAGCACCCTCATGGTCCTTCCTCTGACAGAGTCTCATCCCATTCCTCCTCCCCTGTCTTCAATATGTCCACATGCCCTCACACCCTGCCAGACCTCCCCATTCCCTGGGGCCTCAAGTATCTCAAGGGTTAGGTGCATTTTCTGTCATTGAGGCCAAACCAGACAGCCTTCTGTTGTATATGTGTCAGGGGCCTTGGACCAGCTAGTGTATGCTGTCTGGTTGGTGGTTCAGTGTCTGAGAGGTCTCATCTTTCATAGTCTGAAAATGTCAGTTTATTACTCAGGCAATCTACTGTGCTACCCCATTTCCTCAGACCTATTTTTCAACATGCATACTATACACTATACAAAATATTTTATTATTTTGTCATTTGTGTAAGATTAGTTAAACTGTTTATTTTATTTGTTATAAGGAGCCCATGATTTTGTAAGGTAATGAACGTAAAAAATAAAATCTTAATAACCATTGTGAATTTTGTAAGGCATTCTGTAGGAGATAATTTTTTACATTATACTGATGAAGATTTCCAATATTTGGGTCTTTGAAAGGCAAGGTTAGACTATTTATTCAGCATTCACAAGGCGCCGTGTTTAATTCTCAGCAGTAGCAGCTGATCCTGCTACAAACACACAAGCACACACATGCATACACTCTTACATGCACACACATTCATATTTACATATATATACAAACATGTATACACACAAATACACACATGTTTACATACATGTACACACATATTTATGGATGCACACATACAAACATAGTCCACATATGCACACACATACACACATATGTGCAAACACATTTCATACTCATTTACATAGATGTACATACACACAGTTACACACACAAAAATTCCTTGTTTATTGTGGTAGAGTAATGGTCATTTTATACCTGTTTTTCACATAACAATATCTTTATTTTTGGCTTTTTTTTGAGACAGGGTTTCTCTGTGTAGCTTTGGCTGTCCTAGAACTCACTCTGTAGACCAGGCTGGCCTCAAACTCAGAAATCCATCTGCCTCTACTCCCAAGTGGTGGGATTAAAGGTGTGTGCCATCACTGCCCAGAACAATATTTTTAAGGATAGAAAAATAGATATATTATCATTTAATCTTATATTATAAAGTAGAAAACATTTATCTATATTAGTACTACCTAAACACAAACAGTGCTATTTTGTTATATTTAATTGTATTTTCACTAATTCATAAAATTAAAGCAGAAAATTTATATTATACTAAGATATTTAGCATTCATTGCTGCATATAAATACTTGAAGTTAACACATATCTTTATATGTTTCGCTTTGGTTTTATTACTTTGAAGGTTTTGTAGTTAACTGTTAACTAGATGAATTGTTTTCCTTAGCATATCCTTGTTCAAACTTTTATGTTCCCTCTAGTTATTACATTTTTGCTTCAATAAAATATTTATTAATATTCAGGAGTTTTCATGGGTTCTAGGAAATAAATTTCTTAGCTCAAAAGGTATAGGCTTTCCTTGGCCTTGGCTCATTTACAATTTCACACTTTATAGTTTTTCCATATACTTGTTACAACTGAATATTACAAGTTTGAAATTACTCTTTAAAGATTTATAGATTAAAACACTAATCTTCAGTTATTGCTTTGTTACAATTTTTAAAAAGCTAAGAAGATTAATCATCACTCCATACACAGACTTAATATTTATAGTGAGTCTTCTGAGCCTCCTTTGTATCTATACTTCCATCTTTGTCTCTAAAGTCTTTAACAATGACTATATATCATTCATTTTGTTTCAAATGTTTCCCAAGTCAGCAGTTACATTCTGATTGTTTTCAATCTGTGAATTCTTCAAACTTAGATATTTGATATTATACTAAATTCACAGCTGTGGCATTCTCTATCCTTAAATGTTCTAAATAGTAAAGCTCAGATATAATTATATGTATCAGAGACTATCTGGAAGCTAATGTAAAAAAGAAAATCTCTTCCATTCAGGAGTTTGAGGCCAGCCTTCAAAATACTGGGGGATACTGTCCAAAGAAATGTTTAATTAATTAATTTAACTAAAATTGAAAGAATACTTTGATTGCTCCTCACTTAGGTGTTTGTGTGTGTATGAGTATATATATATATATATATATATATATATATATATATGTGTGTGTGTGTGTGTGTGTGTGTTTGTATATATATATGTATGTATATATATACATACATTTATATATATATACATACATTTTATATATATATTTGCCAAAGAAACAAAGAATGCAAGTGCCTGAGAAATAGCTCAGTGCCTATGAAATCTTGCTCTGTAAGTAAGATGACCCGAGTTCAAATTCCCAACATTCATATAAAGTCTACCAAGGTTTCAGGTTTCAGTGTTGGGGATATAGAAAGATACTGGAAGCTTGCTTGTCAGAGTACATGGATGAAATTGTGTGCTTCAGCTTTAGGGAGCAGCCCTTTCTCAAAAATAAGATGGAGAGGAATTGAGAAAGATGCCTGCTACCTTTCTGCAGTCACGGTATGCACATGCATAGATGCTTGGACTCTAATATACACACACATACATCATACAACTACATGCACATGAACACACACACAACCCTTAATTAAAAAGTGAGAAGCAAGCAAAGCATTCTTTCATCTTCAATTTTAATTAAATCAATCAATTAGACATTTCTTTGAGACAGCATCTCCCTGTATTTTGCAGGCTGTCCTCAAAACTCCTGAATTGAAGAGATAGTTTTCTCTCTGATTCTCTTTTATTAATGTTAGCCTCCCAGGTAGACGGGAGTATGTCCCTGTTCCCATATTCTTTTTATATTTAAATGCCAACCATTTCTAAGCCTTGTAAAAGTATCTATTGATTAGTTATATACTTTTAGGATGATATTTACCTACCTAGGAATTAAGTTATTAATTCAGGTTTTAGTCAGTATTAATCCCAAAAGTAAATTTTCCTATTCATCCAAACGATCGAGCTTCACTGTGATCTTTTCATAATATCATCTTTTTAAAATGTTCCAATTAAGAAAGTCGAGCTAAGTAAAGTGAACACTGATGGCTTGAGAGGATGGATATGTCAGTCCAGTTCTGCTGGTAGACCTGCTGTCAATTACTGGGCTCATAAACATCAGTAAGATAAGCATAAAAATGTGGACAGTAGTCCATTTGATTATTTCTTTTTTTATTATAAATCTAAAGAAAGAAGCTAAAATATCAGTAATCAGTGTAAGAAGGTACCAGCCTTTCACAGGCATGGTTGATATGAAATGTTATCAACATGGAATCCAGTAATTTGTTCCTTTGAACTCCTTAAACACAACTTAGTTAATATTCTCTCTCTCTCTCTCTCTCTCTCTCTCTCTCTCTCTCTCTCTCTCTCTCTCTCTCTTAAAGATTATATTAAACACAGGTTGATTGGAAAGCTGCTCTGAGGCAAGTTCACATGGAAAATCTCCATGGGAAAGGAGAGAGAGGAGAGGGGGAAGAGGAAGAAAAAAAGAGTATGCACGCGCACACACACACACACACACACACACACACAGAGGAGGGGAAGAGAGAGAAGTTAATATTCTCATGTTCATTATTAGGAACATGTGGTAGTATATGAGTATCTAGATATGATCCTTTTTATTAAAAGTGTGCTGAATTGTTTTTCTCGGCTTGACACAACCTTGTGGGAAAAGGAATCACAATTGAGGAGTTGCCTCACATGTAAGCAAGCCTGTAAGACACTCCTTTGATCAGATTAATGAAGGAGGTCCCATTACTGGGCAGGCCATCCTGAATGCTATAAGAAATCAGATTGAGAAAATCACAGCTATTAAGTAAGTACACAGCGTTCTTCCATGGTCTCTGCTTCAGTTCCAGCCTTCTGGTTTCAGTCTGGCATTTCTGTCCTGATGCCCCAATATAATGAAGTGAGACCTGAGAAATTTAAGGTGAAATAAACCCATTCCTCCCTAGGTTGCTTTTGCTGATGGTGCAATATATAGTTTTGTAATATTTGAAAACGTTTTTCTTTTCCTGTAATTTCAAAACAGTAGGTTGGGGGTAGGACCGTTGTTCTTTTGTTTCTTATGGGGGATAGCAAGATTTGAAGAGCTCAAGGGTTTTTCTTGTAGTTAAGTATTGACTGACAGAGTTCAGACTAATTGTAACTCTCTAACGGATTATAACTGGTAGGGCTTCCTTCGCTATCCATATGCAGTTTTGTAATTTACACCTTCATGTAAATTCAGCTATGTCAAACATTTCTATTAACACTTTGAATTGATAAATAACTGGAGTGTGGTGTCATAGAGTTCCCTGGCCTGAAATTTCTTTTGACTGGTCAGATTGGAATTAATTCTTTTTTTTTTTTGCATAATGCATTAAAGATGGGTTGTAGAGGGAATGTTCTGGAGGGAATTAGCCTTAACTTCACCAAAAATTACTCTTCTCACCTACTTGTGTTTTGGTTTTTCTATTTAGAGAAGGAGAACAAGAACCCAGCCTATCCAGTAGGGAATTTGACAGGACTATGTGGAAAGACCAATACTTAATAAGTGAAGTGCTTAGTGTATACTGACTTCTCAATAAACACATAGTATAGAAGTAGTTATTATCAGCTATTCTTCTACAAATATATAAATGTTATGGAAAACAAAGCCTAGGGTTTTTATTTGTTCCTGCTGTGTGTTTGATCTATTTGTTTTAAGATGTTGATGGAGTGACCAAGCAAAACTTCATAGTTGTCAGGACGTTTTTGGAAAACCTATGCTTGTGTTCAAGTAATGCATGTCTGAATGTGAGTGATGCTTATGGTGATCTTGAGCATAATGGCTTCAGTGTTGCATACAAGGTCTCCTTCTCAAATGAAACTGTGATTCCAATGAATTGTTCTGAAGCGTATTGCCTGCTGAGATCTCCTGAGCTACACCACCGAGAATTTATAGCATAACACAGGAGAAAATGTGTAGATGAAGTTGATTTTGTAATTTTTGAAATTGGTCTCCTGTTATTCCCTAAATCCACAGATGTGATCTTGGGATAATAAAATTCTTATCTCAGGGGGAGGAAAGTCCTTTTTAAAAATAACAATTTACATTTAAATGAAATACAATTATTCGTGTCATTCACTATTTACCCAAGAATACATTAAAAGAGAATTTCGATCAACCAAAGGGGATTTAAAGGATTTTCCTTGTCTGAGACTCCTTTGTAAAGCTCAGGGCTTCTCTTTCTTAGCCTTTCCCTATTGCTATAGATTAATTTAGGTTAAGATTTATAACACCAGGGATTTACATTGCTAGAACTATTTAAGGTTAAGATTTAATCAGCATGCATTTCTGGTCATTAAATTCCAGTGTGTAGACAGGCATACCTTAGTCAAAACCACTTAGATAATACAAGACAATTTAGGGTATTGGTATTATGGATCTGTCATTGCGAGTTGCAAGAAAAAAACGAGACAGCTGCTGAAATGATTTATGATTGCTATTCTTTTTTTTCCACTTTTTTATTAGGTATTTACTTCATTTACATTTCAAATGATATTCCCAAAGTCCCCTATACGTTCCCCTACCCACACTCCCCTACACACCCATTCCCACTTCTTGGCAATAGTGTTTCCTCTGTACTGGGGCATATAAAGTTTGCAAGACCAAGGGGCCTCTCTTCCCAACAATGGCCAACTAGGCCATATTCTGCTACATATGAAGCTAGAGACACGAGCTCTGGAGTTACTGGTTAGTTCATATTTTTCCACCTATAGGGTTGCAGTCCCCGTCAGTTCCTTGGGTACTTTCTCTAGCTCCTCCATTGGATACCCTGTGATCCATCCAATAATTGACTATGAGCATCCACTTCTGTGTTTGCCAAGCAGTAGCATAGCCTCATAAGAAACAGCTATATCAGGGTCCTTTCAGCAAAATCTTGTTGGTATATGCAATAGTGTCTGCATTTGGTGGCTGCTAATGGAATGGACCCCCGGGTGGGGCAGTCTCTGGATGGCCCATCCTTTTGTCACAGCTCCAAACTTTGTCTCTGTAACTCCTTCCATGGTGTTTTGTTCCCAATTCTAAAAAGGGGAGAAGTGTCCACACTCTGGTCTTTGTTCTTCTTGAGTTTCATGTGTTTTGTAAATTGAATCTTGAGTATTCTAAGTTTCTGGGCTAGTATCCACTTATCAGTGAGTGCATATCATGTGAGTTCTTTTGTGATTGGGTTACCTCACTCAGGATGATACCCTCTAGATCCCTCCATTTGCCTAGGAATTTCATAAATTCATTGTTTTTAATAGCTGAAGAATAGTACTGCACTGTATAAATGTACCTCATTTTCTGTATCCATTCCTCTGTTGAGGGACATCTGGGTTCTTTCCAGCTTCTGGCTATTATAAATAAGGCTGCTATGAACATAGTGGAGCATGTGTTCTTATTACCAGTTGGAACATCTTCTGGATATATGCCCAGGAGAGGTATTACTGGATCCTCCGGTAGTACTATGTCCAATTTTCTGAGGAACCACCAGACTGATTTCCAGAGTGGTTGTACAAGCTTGCAATCCCACCAACAATGGAGGAGTGTTCCTCTTTCTCCACATCCTCGCCAGCATCTGCTGTCACCTGAATTTTTGATCTTAGCCATTCTGACTGGTGTGAGGTGAAATCTCAGGGTTGTTTTGATTTGCATTTCCCTGATGATTAAGGATGTTGAACATTTTTTGAGGTGCTTCTCAGCCATTCGATATTCCTCCCTCCTAAAATTGCAAAGCTTCTGTAAGGCAAAAGACACTGTCAATAAGACAAAAAGGCCACCAACAGATTGGGAAAGGATTTTTACCAGTCCTAAATCAGATAGGGGACTAATATCCAATATATATAAAGAACTCAAGAAGATGGACTCCAGAAAACCAAATAACCACATTAAAAAATGGGGCACAGAGCTAAACAAAGAATTCTCACCTGAGGAATATTATTGCTATTCTTGTGTTTGTAATAAAAAAAAAAAAGTGAATCCTATCAAACCTCCATTTTATCAATACAAAAGTGGTTATATTTCCCTGAGTTATATGAGTACATTACACATACCCATAAAATCCATTCATCCAATTAGCAAGTGTTTATTTAGCACTCACTCTATCAGTTCCTACTAGTCAGACACTGGCAATATAAAGATTAAGGAAGCATTTCCAACCCATCTCAGAGCAAATTGGTGCTAAAGCCAATTGCAATACAAAACGTGATGTAAATTTTATTAGAAATGTAACCATAAAGAATTTTAAAAGAGTATCAATTTACTATTTGATTTTCCTTTGTCTCTTTAATTCTTCACCCTTGATATCTCAGTTAGTATGGACGACCCACGGAACTAATTCTGTTAACATTGAATATTTCTTTAGCCACTACTTAACATTCATGCCAGTGGAAACCTGGAGAAGGAGAGTCAGGAAGGAGAGAGAAGAATCAGTTGGTTGTAGCTTCCTTAGTGATAGGGCCATCTCATCAGTTTCTGGGAGCCAAATCTCATCCCTGTGATAAAGAAGAACACATGGACTGATGTAAAGGTTGATCACTTATATAAAAATTAGAGTCTCATTTAACTTAAAAGGATCCATCTGCTATAGGCTGCATTACCTTATTGTGATTAAATTACATATCAGTAATAAAAAGGTAGACAATTTGGAAAGCAATTTATTTGTATAAACCTGACAGGCTTGATCGGACATTGAATAATAAGAAATATATACATGTTAAATTCATTGAGAAGTCACTTCAAAACAGGTAAAACGTACACAAATCTGAGCTATCCACAAAAAGTATATTATTACTATTTTTACTTAAAAGTAAAGAAAAAGCATCATGTTAACTTTTATCTCTGGAATTGTAAAGATTTCAAAAAGTAATTTAGAATAATATCTAATGTTAGAGAGACTTTTAATGCATTTGAGCTTTTAGAGGAAGTGATCCAGTTTCATGAAATAAAATATCGTGGGCTCATATGGGTTCAGAGACCAAAGCAGCAAGCACAGGGTTTGCATGGGTTTGCAACATGTCCTCTTTGTATATGCTATGGCTGGTAGCTTGGTATTTTTGTGAGACCCCTAACAGTGGAGTCTCAGACTCTTTTGTCTGATCTTGGTACTTTTTTTCCTCCTGCTAGGTTGCCTGGTCCAACCTCATTATGAGGGCTTTTGTCTTGTCTTATTGTATCCTGTTTTATCTTGTTTGGCTCTTGTCTCTGGGAGACCTGCTCTTTTCTGAAGAAAAATCGAGATAGAGCGAATCTAGAAAGGGGAAGTGAGTAAGGAAACTGGGAGGAGTGGAAGGAAGGGGAACTGTGGTCAGAATGTACTGCACAAAAATGAATGTTTTCAATTAAATATATATATTTCTTTTATATGTATATGTATATGTAATATATATTTATTTGATAAATATATATGTGTGTATATATATATATATATATATATATATATATATATATACATATATTCCTTGAAATAGATTCAAGCAAAATATACCAACTTGTAGGTAGTAAGTGGCAAAAATCTGAACCCATAACCATCAAATATTAATTCTTTCAATGCTGGCCCTGGATGTAGAGGAATTTTAATCCATCAACATGATTACTCTGGCAAAGGATCACATGCAAAGACCTCGGTCTATGTGATCTAGCTGTATACATCTTTAGTACACACATTTAATCCCAAGCAATGATGTCTAATTGAGGGACAGGTAAGGGTATGAATCAGAGAAAGATTCGACAGAATGGGTCAGAGATAGGATTATACAACCCTCACAAGAACAGCCCTGGAAAAAGAAGCCAAGATCAGCAGAGGGCAAGAGTCAGTCAGGGTCATTGGAGTGAATGTTGTACAGTAGAGTTGAGGTCATTCATGAGTTCATGCAGTTAGGTGCAGGTCAGCAGAGGCAGTTGAAGCCAAAGAATAAGAAGGGGCCAGAAGATTAGAACAGATTGCCAGAGTTAGTTTGAGGCCAACTAGAGCAATTCAGTGAGAAGCTGAGAGAAGCCAAATTGAATCAGTCACCTTGGAGAATTAGCCAGAACAGCTAAGTTGAGCCAACTAGCCTGAGTTCAGAAAAAGCTAGAAAGGGTGAGTTTTTTCAGTGGTAAGCCTCCCAGATGACATTACATCAGGTGAATAAAAGTTACTTTTACAGCTGGCAAATAGCATTAGGTATGAACAGGGTACACGAAGTAGATTTATTCCAGATGAAATAAAGAATACTAATGTCATTTTATTAGAAATGCACTGGAATGTGGGCCAACACATACTCTACTATTGTGAAAAGTACAGAAAAATTAAAGACATCTTAGGGAAAAACCATATTAAATGTTAGAAATCCATTTAAAATATATGGCAAAAATGTGTATTTATTTAATGTGATAGTGGGAAGAATATTTGTATCTATCCTTAAGTAATTTTGTTTACATTATTTTGCTTTTGAATTTTTGAAACATTTCCTCTTTGTAGTACACGCTGGCTATGAACTTGAAATCCTCTAACTCCCCATCTCAGATACTCCATTCAGTGTTCTGATCAGTGTCCTTTCGGTAAGTTTGCAACTTACCTTAGAAACAAAACTGCTGCTAAGTCATGAAGAAAAAGGAGATATTACTTACATAATGACTATGAACACTATAAAATACAAAATATACACATTTAATGCTGGCCCCTAAAGAGCAATTGGAAAATGTTAACATTGAATAGTACACAAAGACAGAACTCTCCAAAAGGAACTCTGTAGAAACTGTTTAAAGAAATAAGACTAACTAAATGCTATAAATAACTGGGAGCCAGAGGGTCATCTTTATGCCACATTTCTGAATTCATCTCTCCCCATATTCATATCATATTTACATGAGACATTAATTTTTAAACTTTACACTTGAACTGACCATTTATTTGAAGTTACATATTAAAATACTTTAATAACCTCTTTGGTTCAACAATAAACGAAACAATGCAAAGAATTTAAGAAAACAAAACAATCAACTGGTTTTATTCTTGGGTGGTATTGCTTCCTGGAAGAAAGCCCTAGATGAGTTATGGAAGACAGCAGCACTTATCTGTGGAGATTTAATATCACAGACATTATTATTATTATTATTATTATTATTATCATTATTTACTCATTCCTGTTTCTATTTCATATTTTGAAACACATACCTTTATAAATCATGAAATATCTCGGGAAATAAATTCTTTACCTAATTTTTTTATATTTAAATTTCTAACTGATATGTTAATTTAGGAAAATATAGATTTCTATGCCAGTGTTCTGGCTTCTCTATCTGCTCCCATTCACATCTGATAACCTTTCTCTTTCATGTTGTAGTAGCTACTCACTCCCAGAGCCATGAACAACACATTTTCCACATCCTCCAAAGACTTCAGTTTGAAGATTCTGTTCTCCAAAGACAACATACTATGTTTTAAAATGCATATTATAGACCCCTTCATGACAAATGGCTCTCGATCACATGGGACTACCAGAAGATGTTTTTCTCCTCTGATCTCTATTGCTCATCTTAATTGGATTTCACAGTTCATCACAAAATTACCCCTTTGCTTACATCCATTATTTTAACATTGATAGTTCCTTCTACCTACCTGCCAAGTCATAGCGAAGGCTAAGGATTAACTGTTGTGATGTATAATCCCTACTGACAAGACACTGAAGTGTAGGTAAAATGTGGAAAGACGGAGGAACTAGATAGAAGGTTGGTCTTCCAGTATTTAAAATAGCCTGCATTTAAGGACTGAACATCAGGATCAGACCTTATTCTGAGGAAATAGAAGTCTCGTTGGCTTGTATGGTGTTGTAATACATTTGATTTGATACTAGGTTGCTAAACTTATCAAGGGAGGATTGTATGTTGTCTTAGGGTTTCTATTCCTGCACAAACATGATGACCAAGAAGCAAGTTGGGGAAGAAAGGGTTTATTCGGCTTACACTTCCATGCTGCTGTTCATCACCAAAGGAAGTCAGGACTGGAACTCAAGCAGGTCAGGAACCAGGAGCTGAGCAGAGGCCACGGAGGGATGTTCTTTACTGGCTTGCTTCCCCTGGCTTGCTCAGCCTGCTCTCTTATAGAACCCAAGTCTACCAGCCCAGAGATGGTCCCACCCACAAGGGGCATTTCCCCCTTGATCACTAATTGAGAAACTGCCTTACAGTTGGATCTCATGGAGGCATTTCCTTAACTGAAGCTCCTTTCTCTGTGATAACACCAGCTGTGTCAAGTTGACACAAAATTAGCCAGTACATATGTGTATCTTTGCATGTTGTGTTTCTTGAGCAGAGACCATGTAACTGAAGGCAGAAGTTGTCTATGATAATTGTTGAGAAAACTTTCAGTAACTTTGCAGTAGGCTTTACAATAAGAGCATTCAACTTATATGGTCTTTTTAAATATGGACACAGTTATGACTGTTGTTATTGGATGTTTTGGGCAAAGATTAAGCAGAGGATTAGAAAACAAGCTGGAGTTTAGAAGGGAAAACGTGGCAGAAAAGCAATAAAAGTGTGGAAGGCAACAGAACCCTTGGAGCTTCCTAGGCATGGGGAGCCCCAAGGGCAGGATGGCTGCCTTTGTTTAGGAGAAAAGAGTGAAAACCAGCCTCTGAGTTCTAAGTCTGTATTCATTTTCTTACATTTAGACCTTGCGTATTTGGAAATAGTATTCTAATACTTACCACAAATGCATAATAATCCATCTTCAGTTTCTCCTCGCCACCCCTTACTTAGGTATTTGGTGACTAGGGCAGATGATGGACGTCTCTGATGCTCACAACATGATTGCTGGCAGACCTCATCCTCTGCTGCCTGGGTTTACCAACCCACTTTCAACTTAAATTCTTCAAACTGAACTGATAATAAATTTTGCATTACTATACTATATCAGTATGGTTTGGGTATGTATATTTTACTGTGGCCTAATTTTCTCCCCTGGTTTTCCCACAACAGATGAAGAGGCCAAACCTCTGGGTTCATTCCCAGTCTGTTTTTGATAAATCCTGTGCAGGCTCAGAAATAATGTGGAGAATTTAGATAGAAAAGGATGAAATGGAGCAAGGTGGAAATCTAAAGCTGTGCTAGCAGAACCAAGAATACTAAGCAAAGTTAACGTGAGACAAATTCTCTACTGAAAGTTTTCTATTTGACATCCTCTTATTACTCTGAGTTTCTTGTTTAAAGATACAGTCATTAGCCATTCTTCTTTGGGCTAGCTAATGATTTGGTACAAAAAGGACCTTCAGAATATTGAGAAAATATCAATAGAAATAGATTTAATAGAATATTAATAATACTGAAAGAATTCTATCAGAAATTCCATGTTTGCTTTATGATCATTCACCCTTAATCAAAAATTTAAATATATATTATTTATTATATTTATTATATGATATATGATATATTATATTATATGTGCTGGAGACATGGCTTAAGGTAAAAGAGATACTGCCGCCCTTCTAAAGGATTTCAATTTGTTTCCAAGCACCAACTTTGGGTATCTAACAGCAACATATAACTCTAGGTCCAGGACATCTTAGATCCTCTTTCTTGTCTTCTCAGACATATGCACATGTGGTATATATTCACACAGGGTGACATAGGAATTTTTATTATATATGCCTATGAATTGTGTATTCTCATCCAATGCGAGGTTCAGGATCCAGTCAACAGTGTTGTTTGTGTGTTTTAGTAAGATCATATAGATAAAGATCAGTGAGAATAACTCCCTGATTAAAATTTTATCTCTGTTCAAGCCTGTGAGTTATATCTTCATTTTTAGCTAAGTTACTACACACTATCCTCTTAAAATGGTTAACACACTCATTAGCTATCTGAGTATCTGTCAGTCATTGACATTTTAGATTGCATTTCCTTAATCCAAATGTTGATTTGGCAAGGAACCTTTCACTAATGTGCAAGGGCATTATTGGAAGAATTAAAGGGGGAAGAGGGAAACATTCATAAATGACAAAGGTTTTTGTGGCAGACCCTGGGCAGGATCCTTTTGGTAGCTTGAGTGCAAATGAAATTTGAAGGTTAAAAGACAGAACATTAGAAAGTTCAATAAAGAGGAGGAGGGGTGGATGATCATAGCTGTCTGCTTGCAATGAATACCAGACCCTGAATAACAATTTCAATGACCAACCATCCTTGGAAGATGCAATAATGACACATGTCTGATCAAGGAGCAAGCAAGATGGAACAAACTCTAAGTTTAAGTTTGGAGAAATAAAGAAAATCTACCATTGGAAAAAATAATATGTCATGTAAAGATTCCAAAAGCCATTTGAAACTCCTCTAGTGAGTGCCAGCATGACTAATGAACGTAAAATTGTGACTATCCGAGATTTGCAGGTGTCATCTCATAGCTTCAGATTAACATGAGTCGGTATTACAGCTGTAACTGAATAAAGGGGCAGGGGGAGACGTTGTCAATGTTCAGAGCAATGTATGAAGAAGCATTGTCCAAAGCCAGGCTTCCATGCTTCCCATAACACCAGGAAGTGTAACAGGTGATACTGCACAGAAGCTGGCCATTCACCTGATAAATGCACGGGCCACTCTAAAGTGGAGTGGCAAAGCCACCATAAATGCCTCTGAAATATGAAGTTTAAATGCATTTTGGGTAAAGTCTGGAGTACATAATAAAAATGATAAATCAACTCAAATCTTCCATCTCTGTTTTTGTTCTTTTAAGAACAGTTGCTTCAGTCCTCGGGATACTTAGAATGCATGTCCCTAAAATAAGGCTTTCTGCGGAAGTAATTGAGTGCTTCCCACTATTACATAAATCTATTCACTGGTGTTTGATATTCTTGGAAAGTCGGATGGTAGACATTTATTACTATCAGTGGAGCCTTCTAAAGAGAACATTCACAGTTGTTTAATAAGACAAAGCCAATTTAATGAGTTCTAGATCTGTAATGCTCTTAGAAGGGAAAATTTGCTCAGAAACCAATTTGAAATTTAAGAAATGTTAAACCAATCATCTCTGATTATTTTTCTGAGTAGCCATGAGAAATGTATCCATATTGTAATTCATAATGACAGACTTATAATACTGTGGCAGTATGAAGAATCCTTCAAACAAAGCTGAATCAGACTCCCTATGCATAACTCTGTCATTTATATGGCACTAGCATTTGAACTTGGAATAGACATTCGGGTTACTGTCTGACTGTTTCTTTGATAAGAAGAGTAATAAAAGTGATTGTTTCTTTGTGGTCCCCAGAAGACCGAAGGCGTAACAAAGTATGCACAATGCTTTGAGCATCCAGGTTATCAAGATTAGCTTACGATCAACCACATGAGAGGCTTTTCACCATAAAATTTCACTCATAAAGCTAAAATATTTAATACTCAAATTTCACATATATTTTGAAAATTCTCCTACAACATTGAAAGTTCTGGCAGGTGAATAGCCTTTGAGGTGAATAGACTGCATAAATAGTAGACATGAAATGTTCTCTCAGTGTACATAAAATCCAGTAGTATTTTCTACTTTGTTTTTATTCTTTGTGATAGCAAACCAGAGAGCTTCAAAGAGAATTGAGAGGGTATACAGCCTGCATTGCACCACTGCGCTGGGAGGTTTAGGACCCCACTGCTCTCAATGCTGTTCTCCATATGTAGGGCTGGGCCTTCTTTGGGAATCAGGAGAATAAACGTCGTTAGAAAAATATCCGCCAATTAGCCCCATGTTTTCTCAGATGTTTTGGGTTGAAATTGCAAATCATGAAAAGTAACCATTGAATAACTAAAAATATAACTCACCTGAGAGTGTGCAAGTAGCGGTGTCATTGAGATATGACTAATTTTCACTGCATACAATATATTCACTGAAAGTGTGATATCAGACACTGGGGAATCACACAGCAGTTTCCGTCACATAACAGCATAGATACGTGTTACAGCAAGACTTTCAAGATGAAATTCCACATTGTAGCACTTGATAAGATCTGGCACTTTGATAACTTCATGTGTAAGGCTTCTTGTGAATATTAAAGATTCTTGAATCAGTATAAGTGCAACAACCCTCTTTTTACTTATGTAATATGTAAATTTAGAATTAATGGAGAATCCTGTGCTTGAATTTACTACTGACATTGAGAACATTGTGTTTATACCCAGCTTATAGTATTTCCCAGCTCCTAATAAAATGCCTCTGTTCTTCCTGATCTGTTTCTTTCTAACCATATTGGTAATTGACCTAGGTGAAAGATATGAGCCACCTCGGTACAGGGAAACAAATCAGGGCCCACAGATCTGTAACACCAAGGCAATAGTCAGACAGTTATAACTGGTGTTTGACTAGTGGAACTAATACAAACAGGGGAAAAAATGTGTTTGCTAACATTCTCAATTTCATGTAGATATCCAGGGTAATTACAGTCATATAAATTGCTATTTTGAATCTAACCTGAAGCAACAGGGTAGGCTACTAACCCTAAACACAGACAGTGTAATAAAGACCACATAGGCCAGTGAAAATTGCTATTTGCAGTTCGGCAAACATGATTGGAACAGGAAATAAAATGGAGAAGGCAACAAAATGAAAATTAAAGGCAAATGAAATCAGACCAGATGTTGTGAATCTGTTTTTCATGCAGAGTTGCTTCGATGCAAGGAATGGCCTTCCAGGCAAGGTTGCTGGGATAATAACACTGAATTTGTTCAAGTTGGTTTGATTAGATGGTCTGACAGTAGAGTCTGGCAACTAAAAAGGAGAACAAGCTGCGTAGGTTATCTGTGCTCTTCACATTTTAAAAGAAAGAAAGAAAAAAAAAAACGAAAAGATCTGGAGTAAAAATACTAATCCCTTAGCATTTGTTTTTTTGTCTGAAAACACACACACATACACAGACACACACACATACATACACACACACACTAAAGCCCACATGGTTTTGTTTTACAATTTTAATAACCTTTAACTGCTTATTCCTTATCCTAACAGCAGATTTTGTTTGTTTGCTTGCTGCGTCTTTGTCTTTAAATGAGTGTGCGTGTCTGTGTGTGGGTATGTGCACATGAATCAATTTCCCACAGAGACCAGAAGAAGGCACCAGTTGCCTGGGAGCTGGATTATAGACAATTTTGAGTGTCCTACTGTAGGTGTGGGAACAAAACTTGGTCCTCTGCAGAAGCAATACCAGCTATTCATGACTGAGCCATCTCTCCAACTCCTAGAAGCAGGTTTTGATCTCACGTTGCTTTTATTACTGGTTTTATTAGCTGGCTGCATTACACTACTTATGCTAGACTGCAGGGCTATGAGGCTGGTTATGGGGACATTTATAGAATGAGTTAATATGTTCTTCAATACTTCTGTCTGAGACATAAAAAAAAAGTGTCCTGGAGCAGAGAATAGAGAAATAATAAAATTAATTAACATTTTAATGCTAAAAGGGGAAATTTTATACATTTTATACTTTTTTTTTAAAGATCTTCTCTAAGTTGAAGTAAAATATTGGTATATAATGCCATAAACTAGATTTTGCAAGTGTGGACAAAAGTAAAAATTTACTTAAAATAAAGAAAAAACCAATAAAGAAACACTTGACAGAACCATGAATAAACTATCTGTATAATAGCATTTATAAATTTGTATTATAACAATATCCTGGGTTTGTTTAAAAAAAAATAGAAACTTTAGGTTTTTTTTGTCAGTGCTGGGGATTGAATTGACAGACTGTCTGTCCCTGAGTTGCACTCCACGTGAGTGTGATGCTCTGTCCCTGAGTTGCACTCCACGTGAGTGTGATGCTCTGTCCCTGAGTTGCACTCCACGTGAGTGTGATGCTCTGTCCCTGAGTTGCACTCCACGTGAGTGTGATGCTCTGTCCCTGAGTTGCACTCCACGTGAGTGTGATGCTCTGTCCCTGAGTTGCACTCCACGTGAGTGTGATGCTCTGTCCCTGAGTTGCACTCCACGTGAGTGTGATGCTCTGTCCCTGAGTTGCACTCCCTCCCAGTTCTGGGAAGATACAACGTTTAGTAAAGCGTTTGATTTTTCATCCATGCCCCTCATAAGAAATTCTCACAGTTAAGCTCCTTATCCTCATCAAATACTCAGATATCTTTACTGAAATCTATTTGTGTTGTGTAATATATTGGAGATGAATATGTAGAGAGGCCATGCAGGGTCACACCTATCTGTAATCCCCACACTCAGAAGCACTCAGTAGGGAGACCATAAAATTGGAGCTAGCCTAGGCTATAAAGTATGAGTTTGTCTCAGAAAAATTAAAATAAGAAAAAGGGTAGTAAAAAAAAAACAAATATTTATGTGCTATCTAAATAATAGCCTTTTAGTAGATATACTTTCAATTGAAATTAGTTAATATATTTAAATTAAATTTACTCTATAGGTTTTTAATTCTTTAAATTATCTTTGTTTTTTTTTTTTTACAGTCACATCGTTATCTTGTTATCCCTCACCCCGTTTCTCCCTCTGATAGTTTCTCATCCTGTTCCTCCTCCTCTGTTTCCAAGAGGATGTCCTTACTCCCTTATGCCCTCACCCTGTTAGGCCTCCCCATTTCCTGGGGCATCAACTCTCTCAAGGGTTAGATACCTCTTTTCTCACTGAGGTCAGACCAGGCAGTATTCTGCTGTACATGTGTTGGCGGTCTCATACGAGCTAGTATATGCCTCCTGGTTGGTGGCTCAGTGTCTGAGAGATCTCAGGGGTCCAGGTCAGTTGAGATTGGTGGTCTTCCTATGGGGTTGTCCTCCTCCCTCAGCTTCTTCCAGCCTTTCCCTAATTCAACCACAGGGATCCCTGGCTTCTTCCCATTGGTTGGTTATAAGTATTTGCATCTTGTAGCATTCTGCTAGATGGTGATATTATATGATATTATATACCTTCACCAGTGATTTTTCAGTTTGATTGTACTGAGACATACCCAGGTGATTTGTCAGCATATTAATAGAGCAAACTAAGTCTTAAAACCCTCCCAGAATATGTGTGGTACTAACCCAAGCTTGGGGACCCTGGTGGATTATTAACACACACACACACATTTATACAAAGGAGAATGCCTTTACTAATTGTTTAGTTTCATCTTTCTTGCTGTGGCAAAACTGGAACAAAAGCAGCATCGAGAATACAGGATTTATATAGATTTCACTTCCAAGTCACAGCCCACCTAAGGAGACTAAGGCAGGAACTTTATGCCAAGCCTTCTTAACTATACCACACAGCATTGTCTGGACCCTGAGAACATACTCACAGACAAGAGGGCACAGCAGAGGACATGGAGTTGCCACATCCTACCTCATGCAGGCTTGTACTTCTACAGCCAGGAGGATCACCTGCCCAGAAATGGTACAGCCCATTGTGGGCAGGGCACTCCTGTATCACTTAATGATCAAGACCATTCACAGCAGACCAGTTTGATTGGGGCAACTCCTTAATTTAGGCTGCCCTCTCTGATGAATGTATCTTGATTCAGGTTGATGGTTAAAGCCAACCTTTAGTCTCCTCATCTCTCCCTTCCTCTCTGCTTTCCTCCTTCCATCTATCCAATTTCTCTGTCTCTGTGTGTGTGTCTCTGTGTGTGTCTCTGTGTGTCTCTGGGTCTGGGTCTGGGTCTGGTCGTCTGTCTCTCTATCTCTCTTTCTCTCTATCTCTCTCATGCACCCCAGTTTCCCAAAATGACTGACTCTGACTTCTAAAGCTAAGAGTAAAAATCAAATATTTATGTCCAGTATTTTTATTCTACCCACAACATACTTAACATAGTTACTACTCATAAGAAACAAAAGTCATCATAGTATTGATATAATACTATGTATGTTTTTACATATTTGATCAACCCATAACATTGATTATAATACTATTTTATATTCATATATGATCAATTGATTATAGTACTATTAGAAGCCTTGTTTCAAGTCTTTTGATGAAACGGTCATGCCATAATTATTCTATTATGTCATAAATCTATAAAGTCATATTGAATAGGAAGACATATTAGAAAAAAATAGAGCTGTGCCCAGGGGCACTTGCTGCTCTTACAGATCACGTGGGTTTGTTTCCAGCACTCAAAACTATCTGTAACCCCAGTTCCAGGGCATCCAACATTCTCTTTGGTCTCCACAGGCACCATGCTCACAGCAGGCATTCATGCATACATGAAAGCAAACATTCATCCTGACATAAAAAAAGAGAGAACATTCTTTTAAAATCTACACATTCAATTTGTAGATCTTGCACATTTTATAATAGAAAAACAATTACCATTATATAAAATATAGAGTATTAGCAATTGAGAACTCTCCAGAGAAAACCACAGATGCTGGTACTGATAGATGTAGAGAAGTGAAGCCATTTGGGGGACCCATTGGAAGCTATATGCAGAGCTTTATATAAAGGGAGGAAAGTTCTATGGAAAGGAAAACTGTATGCTTGAACTCTTTGGGTCTGGCTTGTGGTGAGCCATGTTGAATTTATTGGAAACATTGCATCTGTTCGGTGCCACATACTTCTAGGGTACCATTTTAAATGATTCTCAAATTTACAAATCTGTACAAAAAAGCTCTTAATAGGACCCTGAAATCATTCTGTACTTTGAAAATAGGAATAGTACCCAAATGAATATAGTTGTCCCCAATAGTTTTGGTCTGGTATTTATTTATTTATTTATTTATTTATTTATTTATTTATTTATGTTCAGAAATACACCAGAACACTGCTCACTACTGTCTGTTCCTGCTGACAGTCCTTATGTTCAATCTGGTAAACTCCTCACAGCTACTGTTCATTTGTTTCTGGATTCAATGTTTTGTTATTAGATGTTAATAGGTTCTGGGTCTATAGGAGAGGAAGCAATGAGTCAATTAACATAACAGCAGTACCAATCGAGAAAGCCTGAGGTCTATTTGACCCTTTCTCCCTGTGTGTATTGTCAAGGTAAGTGTAACACCAAGTGCAGGAACCTAGCCTTTTGCTTCTACTCCAGAAAAGCTCAGAAATAGGAGTGTTAGCCTCATTTGTTGACTAATCCTCCTCTGGTCATGTCTCTAGAATGCAGACTTCAGGTTTTCTCCACTGTAATGATTCCATATAGGTCCAACATGTTGGTGTTAGGAGAATTTGTTCCTTGTGAGTTTTGAAGGATTAAAATTAATCTCCTAAACAAGTATCAATAATCTTATGCCTAATTAGTCTAGTATTAAAAGTTTGCATTATTCACAATTACATATCATAATATCATAAAACTATTTGGCAGTTTTATATGAAATTTCAAAAATAGTTTGAACCTGTGATTTTCTTGTCCCATCATGCATTCAGAATATCTGAACAAGACAAGTATAGAATTATCAAATTGCCACATTCCATAAGACTTTTACATTTATGATATGGTCTCCTATGCACACAGCTTCACTCAGGTTAAAATTCAGTGCTATGTCATTATTAAGTTTGTAAAGGTATTTGTTTCAAATCCTGTTTTCTATCTATCAACTTAAATATATCAGACCTGTGTCTCATAATTATTATAGTATATAAAAGAAAAAATTGCTTAGGGTATAGAACTCCGTGCCTATAATCTCATCACTGAGGATACCCTGTCAGGAATATTCTGAGTTCAAGGTCACCCTATGCTGCGTAAATGGTGAAAGAAATAATGGGTATATTACCCATTAAGCCTGGAAAAGGACACACCTCAAAAACAATTAACCCATTGGATACCACGGAGATGTATTTGAAGCTGGAAAGATTTCTTATAGACTTGAGAAAGTTTAAGGATGTTCAAGTTTCTCCACTGTTACAAATAGATGCTTTCAGGCAATATGTACGATTAGATATAAAGGCATAAATACCTTTGATTTTCTTTCAGTCTGTAAAAGCAAAATGTATTATCTATTATAGGTCTATGGACATGACACTGAATATGCATGAAATCTCGTTCTTAAAATGTACTCATTTATTATTATTGCGTGATTGATACTGAGGAAGACCCATGGGTGCTGTGGCAAACATGTAGAGGTCAGAGGATGGAATTATGACTGTGCAGTTGGTTCTTTCCTTCTTCCTTTATGTGGACTCTGGGAACTGAATCCAGGTCACCAGGCTTGCATGGCAAAGCTCTTTATACATCTAGTTTTCTCGCTGGTCCCATTCTTATTGGTGAAACAATATTGATGTAATCTGTATTTGTCATAACCTGCAATTATATATTTTTTATATCAGGGTTGACTCTATATTATAAATTCTATGGGTTTTTGAAAAGTGTGCGTTGACACGTGTTCACCATTAGGGATATAAAACAGATGGTTTTACTGCTTTCTGAATCTCCAGTGATTGACTTATGTATTCGAGCAATGATTAATAACAATTGGTCTTTTCGATGTCCGCACATCTTTCTTGAAGTTGGGTACCATGTAGTTGACATCATGCAATACGTTCCATTTCCATACAGAGTGTGTGCACACATTTCACTGTGCTTTCTCATTGTCTGACAGTTTCACAGCCTAGTGGTTCACGTACCGAAGGACATCTCCATTTACTCAACATCATGACAATGATAATACAATTGCCAGAGAATAGCTTTGCAGATGGAAATTTAGGTTTGCAGCTTACTTGTCAAAAATACAAGAAGTATAATTTTATGCTATACTGTAAGGATATATTGAGTCTTATGAATCATTGCCAAACTATCATAATGATGGTTGCCTTAAACTGCATTTCTTTCAAGAGTGAGGTGAAGTTTCTATTGCAACACTTCCTGTCCAGCATTTTGTGTTCTCTGTGTTATGTGTTTTAGTTTTTTAATAGATGGATTGTAATATTCTCCTTTGGAATTACTTGGTGAGATAATATTTTGAGAATATTTGCATTGCATTTACTTATTTGAAGCTTGGATATAATCTCCAATGAGATACATGCTTAGATCTTTTGCTCATCATTAATGGAATTTTTGTTTGATTATTACTGTATTTTAAGAATTATTTGGGGGTTATAGATATGGCTCAAAAGTTAATAGCACTTGTTGTTCTTTCAGAGGACCAGGGTTTCATTCCCAGCTCCATAGGACAGAGAATAAGCAATGTTAACTGTTCCAGGGGATCTTTACATTTTTGTGGCTTATATGGTCAGCTGCATGAATATGGTGACTATATACTTACAGATGAAACACCCCAATACATAAAATACATAAAAACAACCACTTGTAGACCTGAGATACTAGTCTTTACTGATAAATGAGCCTTGGAAACTGCTTCTTGCCTGTTTTTATTTTTCAAATCTTCTCAACAGTCAATATGGCAGCATGGTAACTTTCATTTTTCTTCCAATCCTAACTTGTAGATCCATTATTGATTATGTGTTTTATGGTAAGACAGTGAGAGAAGTGTGTACTTAAACCAATCAACAATAGTTGAGATAATGCTTAGCAGTGTTCTCCCCAAATATTGAAAGCTTTTTTTTTTGAGGGAATTTATAACTATCCTTATACGAAAGACTTTATCACATGTACAGGTGAGACTGTTTCTGGGCATGCTTAATTTGTGTATATCATGTGTTTAAAAAATAATGGACAATATGCTGAAAAGCAAATGTTATGCATAAAAACATTTGATATGCATTCCAGGTGACCTAAATGTGATTGTCCCATATATATGAAAATCCAGATGTGGTAACAATGACATGACTATCTAGTACAAACTCTCCTGGTAGTATGAGATGTGAAAGAGAGACCTAGGAGATTCAGACAGAAGTGGCAGTGAAGTCAGCTTGGATGACACAACGTAACAGAACAATATAAAATCGACCTTGTGTCAAAAAAGTAGAGGAGAGAAATAACTCTCAAAACTTCCTCTGAACACACACACACACACACCCATCAAAAACACACACACACATACACACACACACACACACACTCAGAAATAGATAAATGGACAGCAAAAAGTTACCTCAGGCCAGTTTCCTAAAAGTTTCCCTATAAATTCTTAGGCAACCTACATGGTTAATATTTATTTAAAGAATAAGACCTTTCACCAAATGGGAATAGAACCTGTTTCAAAAACTGCCCA
This sequence comes from Mus caroli, assembly GCF_978045245.1. Classification (NCBI taxonomy): domain Eukaryota; kingdom Metazoa; phylum Chordata; class Mammalia; order Rodentia; family Muridae; genus Mus; species Mus caroli. The sequence goes on from NW_028227264.1 coordinate 62,780,961, forward strand.
TCTAGCATTTAACAGTTTGATTATTTCAGGAAGAAGTAATCACAAATAGAAATTTTCCCTGAATGTGGTGTCATGCAATTTGAGAAGCCAGGGCAGGGGCTACTGAGTCTGAGATTAGCCCAGGCGGCCATGTATGGCCATGTCTAAATAAAATAAACTCATGCTGAAAAGTAACCATGTAAAATAATAATTCATTCATCCGTGTTATCTTATTGTCAGCTTTTCATAATTGGAGTAGAACTGAAACCTTTTATTTCAGCTCTGTATCTATAAAGACCTAGACAAGGGAAGGAATAATGGAAAGATTTGGATATAAAATAAAATAGGAACCACTTTATACCACTTTACATTTAGCTTTGATTGTACACTTGGCACAGCTTAGGTCATGTGAGAGTAAAACCGAGACTGAACACTTGCTTAGATCATATTGGCCTGTGGGTATGTCTGTGGGGGACTGACCAGGTTATTGATTGACATAGAAGGTCCCATATCACTGTGGCACCATTGCCTAGTTAGGGGGCTCTGGGCTGAAGACAACTCGCTGTCTAGGAGAGAACCAGCAAGCAGTGTTCCTCCATGATTTCTGCTTATGCTCTCATTTTAGCTCCTGCCCCGAGTTCCTTCAGCGACCATGACCTGGATGTGTAAGCAAAACAAACACTTTCTTCCCCCATATCGCTTTTGGCAAGCTTGTTCTATTACAGCAACAGGAAGGAAACCAGAGACTTGAAGACCTGTGTATATACACACGTTGTTCTTAAAGTAGTGCTTACATAAGTCTTTGAAAGCCATTAATCATTTGCGATTAGATTTTTGCTAAACAGAAACTTTGCCTATCATTAAATAGAAACAAACAACAATTATCTTCCATACAGCTGCATTCATTTGCTTTTGCGTCTCATGCCTTATTTTGTGTATGAGAAAAGGAGGGAAATCTTGCTGTGTTTGGGTTATTGTTTCTGGAATCTTCCTCTGTCTTTCTGGTGAGTTTTAATTGAACAGATGTAGATTGAGGAGTCTAAAGATGAGCATCATTTACTTATAATTAAACTCAGCCTTGCTTTCTAGACTCACGTCTACCAAGTGAGCCGAGCTCACCTTAGTTCTGCCAATTTTATAACGTCATTTTAGTTTGCTTTTGAACACAGGACAAAAAAAAAAAAAAAAAAAAAAAAAAAAAAAAAAAAAAAAAAAAAAAAAAAAAGCAACAGCATCCATCTTGTTCCTTTCCTCTTTAGATTATTTTTTTCTGGTCACAGAGCCTGGTATCAGGTGGGGGCGCTGTTGATACTGTTTTTCTTCCTCGGTGGATGGTTTACAGCTCTTTGCTTTCCCCTCAGGCCTTGTCATTAGTACAATCAAAGTCCAGACTGAGTCATTAGAAAAAGATACTTACCTCTCAGCACAGTCTGATATTTGCAAATAAAATATGCTTACAGTTTCAATCTATTGTATGGACTGTTGATTTATAAGATTGTGTTTTGGAGGCCAAGTAATGACAAACTAACTTATTTTTGTTGTATATTTTTTCCCTCTATATTCCTTGCAGCAGTGGTGTTGACCTTTAAGTTCTGACTTTTATTAGAGAAAACTAAATTAGTAAGAAAAAATAATATGGACATTTCTGTAAATGCCTTTTGAAATCTCATTGTGTTCGCTCACTTCAGAGATGGGAGGTAGGGTTAGCCTAAGAAACTGGCAGGGGATAAAGTACTCTCTGTGACAGATCATTTCCCTTTAGCCCTGTATCTGGCTCCTTTCTAGTATAACAGAAATCACTCTCTGCATTCCAAGGTGGCTGTAACCAATCAGTGGGAATTGGCAGTTATTCAGTAGTTCCCTTCTCTGAAAATAATGCACTGGTTGGGGCTGGAGAGATGGCTCAGCTGTTAAGAGCACTGGCTGCTCTTCCAAAGGTCCTGAGTTCAAATACCAGTGTACTGGCTGATTTTGTGTCAACTTGACACAAGCTGGAGTTATCACAGAGAAAGGAGCTTCAGGTGAGGAAATGCCTCCATGAGACCCAGCTGTAAGGCATTTTCTCAATTAGTGATCCAGGCAGAGGGCCCCTTGTGGGTGATGCCATCCCTGGGCTGGTAGTCTTGGGTTCTATAAGAAGGCAAGCTGAGCAAGCCAGGGGAAGCAAGCCAGTAAGGATTATTCCTCCATGGCCTCTGCATCAGCTCCTGCTTCCTGACCTGAGTTCCAGTCCTGACTTCCTTTGGTGATGAACAGCATTGTGGAATAAACATTGTATGTAAGCTGAATAAACCCTTTCCTCCCCAACTTGCTTCTTAGTCATGATGTTTGTGCAGGAATAGAAACCCTGACTAAGACACCCAGCAAGGACATGGTACTCACAACCATCTTTAATGGGATTTGATGCCCTCTTCTGGTGTGTCTGAAGATGGGGTATTCATATACATAAAATAAATAGATCTTTAAAATAGAAAACAATACACTGTTGCTCACATCAGTATGCTCCACCCTCACATAACAAGTGTCTATTCTGGGAACCCAGACAAAGCTCCCTTGTGTGTCAGCTTTTCAAGGTGCAATATTCTAAATATTCTGCCTCTATTGCCATATGCCGTGTCTCCTTTAAATAGCATTTTTAAATTATCTAATACCTGAAAACAGATGCATTTGTAATTGTGAAAAAAAATAAGAGACAGAATTCTAAACAGTATTGCAGTTTTTAATGAGACCACCATTGTATCACAAAGATATTCAGAAAGAGATCAGTAAGAGTTTAATACAGTATATTTGGTATAGATTTTATTGGCTATGTAGTTACTCACAAGGGCTTTGCAATTTCATAAAATTTTCTGATAATACAATAATAGTTTTTTAAAAAAATCAGCTTAATATTTAGATACTCTGTGTAGGTAGGTACATGCATTTTCTTTTCCTTTTTAAACTATGCATTTAGAATTTCATGCAAATAATATTGGTAACAGTCTGTGACGCCTTAAAGGTAATAGAAAAGTGTTGAAATAATGGAAAAGTTAAAAATTTATGTCTTATGCTATATTTGCACATAACTCTGAAGGTCATTTAGTCATATTCAACATGATTGTGATGGAAGCTCGGATTAATTCTGGTTACAAACTTCATGTTTTTATTATTATATTTTAATGCTACACATGGTGGTATGAGACTTTTATTTTATATATAAATTTACACCTATAACTCTTCAATACAACAACACCATGGCATTATTAAATTAAAAAGAATAGCCATGAAACCCTCTGTATGGTCAAACCAAGAAGAGACAATCATTCATTCAGTTTTATTTGATTCCCTGATTTAACTAATGCAGTGGCTGCCACACACCAGGACTCCATAGAAGGGGTAACCATCCAATTCATTGTCCCTGTGTAAGATTTGTCTATTTACTCCAGGACGAACTCACTAGGAGAAAATAATTTGTGGCAGGCATGATTTCATCTTAATTAAAGAAAAATTACAGAGTGTATTAGATAATGAATCTTCTGCAACTGAGCATTGTTTTTCTTATGTATTAATATACTCTATAGAACTGAGCAAAACTATCAATGCAGTCTAAGCTTAAGAACACATTGCGAATGGAGATGGAGCCTTCATTGTATGCATATGTTTTATACTTTTCAAAGGCTTATGAATATACATGGCAATGATTGTTTTATAATGTGTCATCTGACGAGTTTCAAAAACATAATTATTATTGTGCCTCCTTCACTTAAACTTTTATCTCTTTACGTGAGAGATAGGATGGTAATGTTAGCACATATTTCCTGTTGAATGGTAACCATCTCTGGTCTTATTGTGTGTCTCCTGATATATTCATAAGTGAATGCTACATATTAGTTTAAAACCTCAGTGAATGTATAGTTTAATGCTTTCAGTCTTTAATGTTTTGGGGGTAAGTTTTCAAATCATAGATATAGGCTAACTGAATAGCTACAGGCAACTAAAGAATTCTGAGAATGGGAGAAACAGTCTTCCCCAAGGAAGCACATCAATTGGTTAACCCATACTAAATGTTCTTTCTAAAATGCACATACAAGTAATGTTATACAGACAGAAAAGATAATATTTAGGATATATATATATATATATATATATATATATATAGCCTATACATGTATTTTTGCTATTATATATACATATGTATACATATATATGTGCATATACATATATAGTCATTCAAATATGTATATGACAGCAATTAATGAAAAGAGAGGTCATGAATTTTAGAGAGCAAGAAAGTTAACTGGGGGGATTTGGGGGAAAGGTATGGAGCAGTGATGTCAGAATAATGGCCTTAGAAATAAAATAATAATAATTTAAAGAATTGTACAAGGTGATCATGCTAACCACAGAAGTGGTCAATCAGTAAAGTTATGTCAGTGTTTTAAGATGCCCATAGGAAGAGTCAAGAAAGCCAATAAAAATACGTGTTAGCAAAGCATATAAAGGCTGCAATGGAATGCCAGGGATCAAAACCATAGCAGGTTTGTCCTATGCATCCAGAGACAGGCTCGGTATATTTAAGTTATACCACTAAGTGAAATAGCTTTCTATCCTTGTCCATAATCTTTCATTGTATGTATGTGTATATATACATATATGTGCATACACACATATATACATATGCGTATATATACATGTACACATACATGTGTATATATACACATGTAAAATATATACATATATGTATATACATATATGTGTTATGTATATGAATATATATGTAAGTTATTTGGTTAGCTTACATTGGCACAGTCACTACATGTACACAGAAGCATGCACAAGAAACAAGAAAGAGAAGAAGAAAGGTTAATATGATATTATGATATACTAAGATCTTTTGTTGTAACTATCTTTGTGTATGTTGATAAATAATAGAGACTTTAATTATCTTGAGTGGAGATTCATGTGATAAAGCCTGAAGCTAAATCACTAATTGTTATGAAATTCTTTTAATTTTTTAAAAATATCATGTATATGGTGGTGAATGGCTGTTATTGCAGCACTTGGAAAGCTGAGACAAAAGAGAATTTAGGGCCACCCAGAGCTCTAGAGTGAGAATCTATTTCAAAAACAAAAATCCAGCAACAACCACCACAACAAAATCCACAACAAGAAACAAAAAACTTAAATTTTTATATTTGTTGATATTACACACATTAGATTATTACCTCATTTTATTTGAGAATATTAATAATTCCATAGAGAAAGTTGTGGTTGGATCATGACAATTAACTCCCTAGTCTTGACATTCTAACCCTGCCAAGGATAAATGAAAAAGAGGAGGTCTGCAGCTGTATTTCAAAGTAGGCAACTATCTCTTGGATTTGTTTACACCAAGTTAATCAGTGGTGTGTGTGTATGTGTGTGTGTGTGTATGTGTGTGTATGTGTGTGTATGTGTGTGTATGTGTGTGTGTGTATGTGTGTGTGTATGTCTGTGAGTGTGTGTGTGAGTGTGTGTGTGTGTATGTGTGTGTATGTGTGTGTGTATGTGTGTGTGTATGTGTGTATGTCTGTGAGTATATGTGTGAGTGTGTGTGTGTATGTGTGTGTGTGTATGTCTGTGAGTGTGTGTGTGTATGTGTGTGTGTATGTCTGTGAGTGTGTGTGTGTGTGTATGTGTGTGTGTGTATGTCTATGAGTATGTGTGTGTGTGTGTGTGTGTGTGTGTGTGTGTGTGTGTGTGTGTGTGTATGTGTTCACAGACTTGAGAAAGAATTGCTTTACAACATAAAGATTTTAGTTTGGGGAACTGTAGAGATGGCACAATGACTCAGAATGCTTGCTATACTTTCAGAGTTCCTTGCACTCACATCTGGTAGCTTATACCAGTCTCCAACTCCAGAGGAGTGCACATACTCAGCCACCCCTATACATATAAATAATATTTTAAAAAATATTATAGTTTTCATATTTTATTATCTGCTAGCTAAGTGAAACTCCATATTTTTTTTTATTCTTCCATATACTTATCCAAGATGGTAGTTTGAAATCTGTGCTCTTATACAGTATGGTTTTTATTCAGAACTAAACATTCCATAATTATGTATTTTTATTCAAATGTAAAAATGCCTTCAATTTGTACTTGCCCCTCAGATATAAAACATACTCTTTTGGAACTAGGACCTAAAATAGCACATAATCAGTACAGTTTTCTGTCCTTTATCCCCCCACCTTGGTGGTTTGAAATAGTTTTACTATCCAGCCTTTAACTCTCCATGTAATGCTAGCTGGTCTTGAACTCCTATACTTTATGGCTGAGGCTCCCAAATGCTGGGATTGGAGGTGGTGTATTTCCCAAGCAAAATTTCTCTCTCTCTCTCTCTCTCTCTCTCTCTCTGTGTGTGTGTGTGTGTGTGTGTGTGTGTGTGTGTGTGTGTGTGTCTCTCTCTCTCATCTGTCTCTCTGTGTCTCTGTGTGTGTGTGTGTGTGTGTGTGTGTGTGTTTAGGTGCACATCTATCTGCAAGCATGAGCAGGCTAGAAGCTAGTTCTGGGTACCTACATTTAACATTGACCACCTTATTTTCTTGAGAGGCTCTCCCTGAGCTTGGAGCTCACTGTCGTTTTTGCTAGACTGACTTTCTATAAATGCCCTTGGTTCTCCCTTTCGCTATCTCCAAGCATAGTTCTTATGCTTACAGATATAGCTATAGTGTCCAGATAGTAAGTGGGTCTTGGTGATCCAAATTCAGATCTCCCTGCTCCCAGCTGAGCTATTTCCTCATACCCTGAAACCTTAATGTTCAATAGTAAGGGCTATATTTTATGGATGTTACTATAATTAAGTAAAGAAAATAAAAATACAGATAATTTTACTTTATAAATAATTCTCAGCACCCCCTTACATGGTGTGTCTGAAGTAAAAAGTTAATATTATTTCAATATGTTACATTTATGTAATCAAAACACACGCAGACAAGTAAATTGGTTTGCTTCTTTACAGAAAGCCACATCCTGGAAGATGTCAACAAATGCATTATAGCCTTGAGAGATCAGGATGCTGATAATTTAGACCGAGCTGCTGGTGCCATCAGAGGACGGGCCGCAAGAGTAGCTCACATCGTTGCGGGTGAAATGGATAGTTATGAACCTGGCGCTTACACTGAAGGTGTGATGAGAAATGTCAACTTCCTTACAAGCACTGGTGAGTCTCTGTCCACAGTTACAGCTACAGTGTGCCTCAGGTCTGAATCTGCATAGCAACTAAAGATCCACACATAGGAAAAACAGGGCTCTCGGGCTGTGTCACTTGATTGCACACTAGCCAGTAACACATCACTGTGCCATCTAATTGGTGTTGGGTATCCTGTTTATGCAATGGGAAACTTATCCCAGTGAAATAAATATATTCATTAAAAGGAAAAAAAAAAAGGTCTTTTCAAATACACGCAATACTCCCAGGCCTTAGCCACTTGTGAGTGTTTATTAATGTTGAAGATGTTTGGAGCTATAATTAGGCCAGCATGGGGTTAAGCATGCAATAGTCTGCAGCCTTTTATTTGAATATGTTATTGGTACCCCTGGGTTTCTTTTTATTTAACCATAGCAGGTTTTTCCTATGTATGCAGAGACATGCTGGTTACCCTTCACTTGCAATTCTATGGAAAACAGCATTCCAACTCTTGTGCATATTTTTCTCCCATTGTTTAAGAAATATATAATACAGGACTGTTTTGGTTGCAGTACTCAAGTTACTATTTTACAAAACTGGGCAGAGAATGCTTTGAATCTCTCAGTGTAATGATATTTTCTTTTCAAATACTATTGTTAACATTTCTCCAAGGGACCCATGGAAATGTCAGGATTCACACAGATTCATGAGCAAAGATGACAGTCAACAACGTTTTATAAATCATCACGGCAGAAATTCCTTCCTGTGAATCCCCTTTGTCAATGTGAAACTCCTCTGAATTTGGAAAGCCTCTCATATATTGCCTCTTGGTAAAGGTGTGATGTTGTGTCTGGGATTCCTGAAGTATTTAGATTCCAGATTTAAGCCATTACCCCTTACAGGATGTAGAGGGCATGTTAATTATGAAAAAAAATCATATTGTTTGTGAAAGGGAGAAATGCACAATACTTCTTAATTTTATTGCTTTAGTCTATGTGTTTGAATGCTTTGCTCATGCACCATATGTATATCTGCCCTCTGAGAACAGAAGATGGCATTATATCCCCTGGATCTGGTATTATAGATGGTATGATCCACTATGTGGCTGTAAATAATTAAACCCAGATCCTCTGCAAGAGCAGCTAGTGCTCTAACTGCTGAGCCATCTCTCCAGTCCTGATGGATGATATTTAAAGCAAACCGACAAACAAAAAGCCAGTGGCAATGAAACATTCAATACCATTTTACATTTTGAAGCTCTGTCTTCAGATTATTTATGGGAAACTCATCAACTTTCTTCTCATCTCTCTAAATTATTGAAATGTTCTGAGGACAGGTGGTAATGGCGCATCTCTCGCTCTTGACATTAAACTGCTATTTCCACACCCACTCCTCAAAGTTATTAACATAACAAATCAAGGATATAGTTATGGCGGCACCTTATTGCAAACCCAGCACTCAGACTAGACGGGCATGGATCCTGAGACAGAGTATTATTAATAAATTCAAGACCAGCTTGGGCTGTAGCTTGAGACCCTGCCTCAAAACAAGTGAAAGCAATTGAGAACCCGAGTCATACCTTTCACTGTGTGAAAATATGTCTGCTTGCTTTGGAACTTGATTGTGTTACAATCATTTAATGTCTCTTTCCTACTACAGCAGATTGAAGTGGTCCTTCACTTGTTCAAATCAAGTACTTGTTATCCATTTTTTAAGGGAATAAGAGTTTATTCTGGAGGCATTTTGAGTAACTGTAGTCTTAGGAACACAGATTTGTCTTGTCCCAAATCCCATTATCCAACATGGTTGCAGTTTCATGATGTTTTATGGCACAACAAAATTCATAATCAAGGCAAGTTTTGAATACATTGATGGGCACATTAGGAAAAGCTGTTTCAGAAAGATAGGGGAAGCATTTCTATAGGCCCAATATACTGTCTGATGACATCCTTAGCTTTGAGTGGGTGGGAACTAGGATCTGATAAGTTAATGGGTTCTGTTTTCTGCCTTCTGAAGATGACATTTAAATATAAGAGAAAACGTATGTAGCTTTTGTTTTTATCCCATTGGAAATTTCCTTTGTGGTGGAATAGCCAACATCAACCGGGACTGCTGCACCTTGCTTGTGTCTCAGTTTGTGAATGCATTAGGGACGTCTTCCCTGCGGGCTCTCTGCCTTAGCATCCATATGAGGTGCCAACTCTGCAGTTTTGTACTCCATAGGCAGAGACTACATCTGCCAGATACTCAAGGAGAAGTGGGAGTGGATTCCAACAGTGTTCAGAAATGTTGGCAGTCACTCTGCATCAGAAAAAAGTGAGGCAGAATTGTTCAGAGGCAGAAATATCGTTAATCTATCTGGGATTATTAATGGCTGTGCTGACTAGCTAAGCAGCACTATGATGTCTTCACAGTCCAAAGAGCACACAAACCCCAAGCCTTTTCCTCTGCTTGAGTTATAAGATAACGTTCATTATGATAGCCCATTCAAATTATGCCTTATACCCCCCAAATATGTGAGATGTATAGAATATTCACAGGCACTTCTGCACAAAATGAATCTTGCTTTTAAATAAAAGCATATTTTAAGACTCCTAATTAATCATTTTGGTCTTTTCTTCAGACAAGCCTTGGGTGTATCCTTGAAGTATGCCTCTGTTTTCTTCTCTGAAAAAAATAAGTCTAATTTGAACTTTTTTTCCAAGCAGCTTTCCTTGAAATTTATCAAAAGCAGGCCTCACAAAAGGGAATTCGGTGCAATAAATTAAATGGAAAACATAATTAGATCAGTTTGATCTTAACCAAAGCTGAAGACAGTGTGCTTTCTCTCTCCCACAGAGAGATTGTCTATGAAAAAAAAAAAAAAAAAAAGAATACTTCCAACTTTTCTGTCCTCCACCATTGACTGACATCTTTGTTCACCCCAGGGTCATATCTTGGACTTATCAGTTAAATAGTTATCAAATTATATAATTGGGAATGTCATGTTTTGTGTTCCAAAGCCTTAGGAACTCACATTTCAGCAAAAGAATACTAGTGTGGCCTGTTTTCTCTTTGTTTCATTTTCCTTTAGCTTTTCTAGAGGCTTAGCCCAGCTTCCTCAAGATAACTTAGTAGGGGTCTCCTGTGAATTTCCTTTGTTTCTGAGGCCCTCCTCAGAATACTGTTCTTTAGAAAATGTGACTTAAGTATCTTTGTGAATGAGGACTCCTAAGCTTTCTTATCTCAGTTGCCAACAGAATCTTGGAAAATGGTGCCTTTGTTTTTTAATCAGAATCTGGGACTCATTAGCAGGTTTTCAGGATTCTATGACCTTCCAAGTCAGTGGTCACATCTTATCTAATGCTGTGACCCTTTGATACAGTTCCTCACATTGCAGTGACCTACAACCACAAAATTACTCTTGTTGCTACTTCATAACTGTTATTTTCCCACGGTTATAGGCTGTAACATAAATATCTGTGTTTTCTCTTGGTCTTAGGCATGCCCTGTGAAAGAGTCCTTTGACCTCCAAAGGGGTCATGACCCACAGGTTGAGAACCAGAACTACTGTTCTAAGTGTTTTCTTCACTTAGAGTACAAGGTTTTCCTGCCTTAGTTCAGAAATTTATATCATCCCATACGTGTTAGTGGTTGCTTTTAAGTGAAACATCAATATCTGCAGAGCTAGGTTTTTTTTTTCAACTGAGGCATAGCATTTTAATCATCAAATGAAGTCTTTTACACTCCCACAATACTGCCCAAACAATAGTTCCTCTACTGCTTGCTTAGGAATTCCTCTGGAGGTGCATTGGGCTACTGCCATGTTGTTTGAGACAGGGTCTTTCCATGTAGTCCTGGGTGCACTAGAGCCTGCTATGTAAACCAGGCTGGCTTTGAACTCACAAAGATCCTCCAGGCTCTGTCTTCTAAGAGCTGGGATTAAAGGTAAGTGCCACCACACCTGGCCTGGATATTTTCTTTCTTTCTTTTTTTTTTTATAACTAACCTGCAAAATGGCAACATGAGGCTATTTGTTACTCCATGAACACCATCTCTACTTCATTCTTTAGATTACAGAGAGACCTACTACAGGAGAGAACTGACAGAGAGTACTTTCCTTTGGTTATTGGCTCTATCGAAGTCAGGAGTCAGCAGGTCAGAAAGCGTCTGTTGTTGCAGACCATCCAACTCTACCTAGTTTGACTGTTAGTCAGAAAGAGAGATGAAAACAGAGCAGACACATAAGTGACTCTGAACAAGACATCCTCATTGCCCCTGCTGTTGAAAACTAGTATTTAGTGGAAATAATAGTGTATTCATCCAGTGACTGATGAATCCCAAACTGCAGAGATAGCCCTGTGGTAGAGTCTGAGCTATCAAGCACTGTATTCAGTCCCAGCACCATGTGAACAAAGACATTGTGGTGCCCACCTGTAATCTCAGTTCTTACAATCTGGAGACTTGAAAGCAATGAAAGTTTAGCCATGTCTACAGTGGCATCTAGCCCGTGATAATGAGACCCCACTAAAATAAAAAATAAAGGAAGACAGGAAGAAAAATGCATGCTGGGGAGCCCTTCCTTCTTGGAAACCTGGGTGATTATATTGTTGTATATATCCCTCAAGGAAATTGAGACACTTGAAAGGCTATTTGAGGCTACCTGTGAAAAATTCTGTTGTGTTTTATTCATGACAAATAAGTAGCAAATTGGTTTAGCTGGCCACTGAAGTAACAGAACTGATTGTGTTGGTAAGCTGGACTCAGGTTGCGCTCTGCATGTTGTGTCTCTGCTCTATAACAAGTACACACAAATGCCAGAGGATTGGTTCCAAAGGTCCTGGTACTCTGCAGCATTTGAAAATTACTATTCCACATTCTATGTAGGACTGAAAGAAATTTTCTCGGCCCAACAGAGTGAGGCAATAGAATTTCCCCTACAGATCTAGTTGGGACATACCAGCGTCTTCTCATTTGTTGTGCCTGTACCCTTTGTTCCTCCAGCTCCCTGTCACCTCCATTCACTCATACAGCCAATCTGCTTCATTTCATTCATTCTCCTCAAATTCACTAAATATGTTTTCCATGGTATGTTATCAAAAACACCCTATATGATCTCGGTGGACATCTTCCCAGTCATGTGGACATACTAAGTCTACTACCATTGCTAGGTCTGGCCCATGCTGTACCACACATTTAGAAGATTTCTACCCCTTGTTTAACATACCAAGTAATCCTCATCTTTCAAGAAATGACATATAGACTTGACTTCTAGGAATCCTTTTCTTTCTTCCAGCAAGAGTAATTTCTTTCAGTTCCAGGTAATGCGGTCTTTAAGAGGTAGGTCTCGAAGTACCATAGTTCAGAGAGCCATGTGCTATGTACACCCTCTAGAAATAACTTTCCTTTCAGCTGCAGGGATTAAGGGTACCCTTATTTGTTTCTTCCAAACACGGTGTTTATCTTTTATTAAGCTAAAAATTAATGATTATGAACAAAACTCAACCTTTTTGGTAAAATTTCAATTTTAAAAATAATTAACTTAAAAGATTTGTTTAAGCCCGGCGTGGTGGGGCACGCCTTTAATCCCAGCACTCGGGAGGCAGAGGCAGGCGGATTTCTGAGTTCGAGGCCAGCCTGGGCTACAGAGTGAGTTCCAGGACAGCCACGACTACACAGAGAAACCCTGTCTCAAAAAAACAAAACAAAACAAAACAAAAAAAAAAAAAGATTTGTTTAACCCAGACTGGTCTTGAACTCATAATCCTGCTTACATTTCTAAGATGCTGGGCATTCAGGCACAGGACATTATTGTCTTGTTGGCTACTATGATTTGGTTAATTCTGCTCTTTGCAGTTGTAGGGGATTCTTTGGCTACTGCCATCTATATTCACTGGTAAACACTAACTCTAAGGCTACCACCCTTGCAAAGGAACTCTAGACTCCATTTTAGTTAAAGTTACTTACTCTGTCCTAGGATGTCCATGTCTTCTAGTGGGCATTTGTTTCCCTTTATCTTTGGTAATAAGCAGCCATTTACAAACAACTTTCCCTTGCTAGAATGCTCCATCCTTAAAGGCAGGCACCCAAGTTCATTTATATATCCTTCCCTAAAGGATTCTCTTCATACTTGATTATCAAGTCCTTTTTTAACATTTAAATTTAACATTTCTTATAAGATCACAATGTTAATGTAGCATAATATAATCAATAAGATGTCATCTCAATTCAGCAAAACAGAAGCAGTGGACTCTGTCAAAGGCCAGGGCAGAGGAGAGATTAAGGAAGTCATTCATTACTGTCCAGAGATAGATATTAGCCACTTCCAGAAAGCTCAGGTCAGCCTTTTAAGAGGTTCCTTGGTGAGCTTTTGAACAAGAGATCATGACTTTTGTGTATTCAATTACATACAAGAGCCATCAATGAAGCACATCTGTTGAAAGACTCCATTGAACCCGATTACAATAATGCTTTCAGCAAATCCTTGACAATGAAGATCTCTGAGTATGAAATCCTTGACACAAACCTGGATTTCATACTCAGAGATCTTCATTGTCAATCCTTTACCTTGTAACAGACAGCCTAAGACAGGCTTGTGGATTATGGACTTTCTTTTGCTTCTAGCCTGAATCTCACAGACTAGATCTCGGATATTTGGGAAGCCTTATACGAGAGAGATTTCAGTCTGTGGATTGCTTGCTTAGCCTGGATGTCCAAGTATCTTCCAAATAGAAGTTATGTGTCAGTCATGGCCTTGAAGAACTTTTCTCCTTCATGAGGATGTGAAGAACTTGCTGCTAAATAAAATATCTACTTAATATAAATGTATCTTCTATGCAAAAGTGGATTATGATAGGACTCAAATCCAGCAGTCAAGGCAGCAATGAACTAATGCATGGTAGTATTTAGCATGCTCTCTCCTTCCCTTCAGTCTGGGCCTAGCCCATGAAATGAAGCTTCCCACATCCAGGATGGGCACTCTCACATCAATCAATTCAATGAAAAGATATTTTAACAAGCATGACCATAGGCCAACATAAGGTAAATAATTCCTTCCTGGGACTCTCTTTCCAGGTGATTCTCAGTTGTGTCAACATCAAACTGAAGACTAACTCCACAAATACTGAAATACCCTATATAGACTGTGCACTGGAAAATAGTTTTCTGACACTTTGGCTATAGTTCATTGATATTGACTGATACACAATTTCCTTGTCAATAATATCTTATTAGAGAAATGGACAGATTCAGGTGCAACAGTAGTCAAAAAAGGAAATAAAAGGTTTGAGAGTGGATTCCAGAAAAGCATAGGGAGAGACTGAAACATTTCCCTACGGAGAAAGTATGAAGCGTGACGTTGAAGATTGTGCCAAAGAAAAGAGGATTAAAGATAGAGGAGATGAATGGGCGTAGGATAAAAGGAAGGGAGATATGGGAGAAGAATGAGAAAATGGAAACCTGCTCTTCTCTTCTTTACCACTATGAACATGAGAATGCTTCTGAGGCTTCCCATCTTCTTTACCTCTAGCCTAAGTCAGACCATCTTCCCAAAGCAAACAAGACATCACGTAGAGAAGTTGGCTACATCTCTGGTCTTTACCCTACTTTCGTAAATGTCTTCTTAGAAAGTGGTAGAGCTAGACTTTTCCTACGATCTATAGGGTACAAGTAAATTTAATAAGAATTTATATTTAAATGCTCCAAGCATTTAATAAGCATTGTGGTTCTGAGTTGAAAGCCACAGAAAGCACTCATGGCTAATTATGCAGCAAACTCTCATAACGGTTGCAGGACAAGAAAAGAAATAGGCAAACCACCCAAAATGCTCTACATGGCATCAAGGTCAAAGTCAGCCTACACTTCTGATGGAGGCTTGGTTCTAGCCCATGCTGAACTTATGGTATGCTGAATCTCACAGATGCAATAGTTATCGCTAGTTTCCAGATATTTCTATCACTAGAACAAATACTAAAATACACCTGTATATGTTCTACACTCTTCATCCCACTTTTGCAGCATTAAGGCATCACAATGTAATTAATGCATCCAGGTCTTGACTTTTAGTACAGGGAAGGTGAGAACTTGGCCTTTAAGCCACTATGGAGACTGTGTCCTGTACCATACCCACTGATGATTCTTCATCCCAGGAAGGAACTCCATTAAGGAAAGAAAGGATGATAATGGGAAACTGGGAAAGATGATTATCAGCCAGAGAGAGGACCCAGAGAAGGAAGAGTAAAGATTGATTTTCATCAACCAAGTTGGCCATCACAGAAACAAGAGAGTAACCTCTACTCATGGCCTATCAAGAACATGACCCTCAGCAGCTAGTCACAGCCACAGTCCTTTCTGGTCAATTAGGACATTTCCAAGTGACACATACAAACAGGTTATATGCCTGTTAGGTACACAAATACACACTATTATATGACACAAATCCAAGTATGATTATAAGAGGACATTTTGTAACATATGATGTGGTTATGTTTATCACAACATATGATGTGGATATATATATGTTCATCCAAGAAAATACAATAGAATATTATTTCCTTTGCTGCTTCTGCGAAAACATGAGATGTGTAGGAGTGGGAGATTGGGAACTGGGGGTAGCCAGGAAAAGTCCCAGATGCCAGGAAAGCAAAAAGCTCCCAGGACACAACGGGAATGGCATTAGCTGAAATACCCAACAAAGGGGAGATAGAACCTGTAGAGACCATATTCAGTGGTTAGGCCCGGACCCTGGTTGAGGGATGAGGCCACCCACCCATCTTAAAATGTAAAATCACATATGTTGGAATGCATCATTTTCTTTGAAATCCAGATAGGTAAGGGACATTAAGTTACTGTTTTATATCAATTAATTTTTTCTTTTAAAATTCTGCACAAATATATACACAAATGTGTAATTGCTTCCACTGAAGAGAATCTGGTTCTACCCTGGCCTCTAAACTATGTGTCAGTAATACAGAATACTGCAATACATGTTCTGATTAGTCTTCCCTGCTAACACTTTCTATCTGCCTTCCACCATTATCAGCCTTTCCGTAGATCCCTACTAGTCCTTCCCAGGTTCCTTATGGTTGGTTTATTTTGCACTGTATTTAATCAAGGCCCTCTGTGTGCCTGTTGGCTTTAACTACTCATGAGAGCGTACTGGGTCATCAGTGTGTACACACTCCCTGAATCTGTCAGTAGCAAGCAATCTATCAATTTGTTAGTGAGAGCTGATGTATCCATCCATGCTTGATCATAGACAGGTCTGTTATTGTGTAGATTCAGGGCAGGTATCTGTAAGCTCTTGTGAATTCATGACTGCAATGTTTAAGATGACATCTTTTAGCCCTTCTTGCTGTCTTCCAACTCTTAACATCCCTTGTGAGATGTTCCCTGAGCCTCACAGGGGATGGTGTGAATGCGCTGTTTAGGGCTGAACACAGATCATCATGTACTCTCAGTATCTTGTGTATCCACGTGTCTCTGCATTCAGTTTGGGTAGAATGATTCTCTGGGGACTATTCTTGGTACCATTTGTCTTTGATCATATTTAGAAGACAGTTTGATTGATATTAAGGAACCTTGCCATTGAGGTAGCAGTCCCACATGACCAGATGCAGGACTTCCTTTCTCAGACTCACTGACTCTGCCTATCTTGTGTGTGGAGGGTATGGGTGGCCTTGGCTAGTCTTGCCTGAAAACTGATCTTGTAAAGAGCTCTCTTCAAGGCTTCATCACTCAGCACACACATCCCACTATGGCTTCCCAGATAATTACTGCATGATAATTAGGTGCTGAACTATAACCAGTCAGCCCTTCCTGCTCACTTGATGCCATGACCAATTAGCTGTTCTCATCCATACCCCTAACAAATGCCATTATAACCCTATACCAGGAACAATAAAGTAAACTAGTCTCACTGTAGCTGTCTCCAGAAATCATTCTGTCCATACTCATGGCTGTCTGAACCCTGCTCTCTGCCACTGCTCTATTTCTCCCCTCAGGCTGGTGTCCAACAGCCTCCAGGGAGAAAAGGAGGGACAGAATTTGATGCTATGGAAACTTTGCTAGCATATTGAGTTCCCTCCAGGACCAAATGCTTCCTCAAACACATTTTATTATTTTTCACCAGGTTTAATGTACCAGGCATGGGTTCTCTCATTTTGATGGTATATCCAATCCAATAATATGCACTCCATGACAGCATAAACTAATGTTTAATAAAAGCATGGTTCTTGCTTGGTTATTGAGGAAAATATAATAGCATAGAGTCCAGCGGGGATCAAGTGCTCTGGGGGCTTGAGTTGTCGTAGCTTCTTCCTGGTAGACTAGAATACTGAAGAGATCAATATTTCAACCTCCCTGTTACTAGTACACACACGATTATGCCATAATCACAGTCAGAGAGAGGCTCTGGGCTAGACCTCTATCTACTGAGAGAGCCAACAATTACATTTACTTATGAGAGAACTATAGTAAAATATTTCACAAGCTAGCATATTGTGTAAGTTTTTAATGAGGTACGCAATATATAGCAGAAGTAGTTTTGGATATCATTTCATCTTGAAAATCAGATCCATGAACATTATAGGATAATTCACTTTTGCTGTTCCCAGTCTATTTTATGTATTTGTAGCCTTTAGCTAAGAAGGAGATTCATTTTACAGTTTAAAGAGTTTTTTTGTATAATGTACAAACTTGTGTTTGTATATTTATTGATATGAGCTGTAAAACTTTTAATGTGATCATCTGTAAAACTGAATTTGAGGTTCAAGGTCACTGAGATTAGCAAATAAACTGAGAGAATGTGCCCCTTGGATTCATCCCTCCTTTGGTTTCAGAGAGACGGTTACTTGTGCCTGGTATATAAGTCCAAATGAGTTTCTCTGGCTGGTAAATGGCTATCATCAAAAACAGAGAGTGACCTTAGCCTCTTTCTCCCCCAAATGTGTTCCCTGTTGCTCTTTCCCACATGAAATCCTGACTGGCCTGAGTAGTCACAGCTAACAGCCCTATATAACTAAGTTTCCTGATAGGAGTAATTAGGTAAGTGAAAAATCAAACAGGAAAAAAGTTATTAAATTCATTTATTTGTGTGTATGTGTCCAGCAAAGGTGGGGGGCTGCTAATGTGGAGGTCAAAGGGCAATTAGGTTCTCTGCTTCCCCTATGAGACTTCCTGGTATTTAAACATAACTCACTAGGTTTATTGGCAAGCACTTGTACACCCCCCCCCAACCATCTCAGTGTCCACGAATAGGTATTTATTGAAAGGTGAATAACACATGAAGCTGTTTCACAAGTAGTGTAGGGTGAATTTATACTGACAGAACTCATAGATTGGAGGGCACATGGCACGTGAGGGGATCTCTGAGAAGAGGAAGACATGTCAGCAAGGCTAAGGTTCAGAGACATCGACACATCTCTGAGGTTGGTTAATAGGTAAGAATGTTTAACTCAGTAAAGCTCATAAAGTCATGAGTTGATGAATTAAAGATGGTTTACTTCTCTTGGCCTGAACTGTAAATATAGTTGATATCACAAGAAGTCAGGTAGCGCAATGGGAAATGTTTGAATGGAGACAGCAAGGTGTTATAATTGTAGCCACGTGGGAGGAAGCGCAATGCTAAGAGTGGAGCAAGCATACATCACTGTGGTAGTGTTAATTGAGTATGCGAAGACAGAGATAAGCAGGAAAACCAAAGAGATTTTTAACAAGAAAGCCCTGTCTATCATTCTAATATCTGCTCACATACATTCTCACTTCAAAAATAAACCTTTTGGACTAAAGAGATCGCTCCGACGTTATGAGAACTTGCAGAGTACCTGAGTTAAGATCCCAGCATTCACACAGAGTAGCTCACAATTGCCTGCTACTCCGGTTCCAGGAGATCCAGTGCCCTCTTCTGGCCTCTCAGAGCACTGTGCATATATGTATATTCATATACATATACACGTACATATGTATATACATATACATGGCATACTCATATACACGTGATTAAAATCAATAGTGGTAAACCTTTAAAAATAATTAAATTTGGAGACTGGATGGATGACTTTGCTATTTGGAGCACTGTTTTGGTCCACCCACATGATAACTAACAAATATCTCTACCTCAAATTCACAGTGTTCTGATGCCATTTTCTGGGCTCAGAGGTAGGCACACACATGGTACAGAGACATTCATTCAGGAAAAACATCCATACACATAGAAGAAAAATAAATAAATCCTTAAATAATCATTTTTTCTAGCTCATGGTCACACATGTCTTCTTCTTTTTTTTTTTCTCCAGCAATTATGGTAGAAACTATTACAGCTTCACAGTTCTAATGACAGGCTAAGGACATAGCAGGAGATTTTTTCTCTTAAAATGCATTAGTAACCCAGTGGTATATTGAAAGATGTCGTACATTCTGGTGATCACCCACCGTTTAATTTTATTGTCTGCCAAAATCTGTAGCAGTTAAAGTTAAGTGAACAATTTATGTTATAAAATTTCTCTGCTGATACAGAGATTTTAAAGGTACCATTTATTATAAACACTACAGGCAGTATCTTTTAAAGAGTCCAGCTAGTCTAAAGTCTAATTTTATTCTTGGTTTTTACTGATTTAGGAAAGGTTATGCACATCTCTTTACCCCCGTCTCAAAATTTCTACAAAGCCCTGCCAGAAGAATTAAGAGCATGAATTTTGAAAATAATCTCATGTTTTAGTAAAGCATGACGCTAAAATATTACACTATTCTTTCCATCTTTCCTTTCTGACTTATTCACTCTTCTTTTATTGGCTATAAACATGTAAATGTTTCATTTATATTTTTTTAACTTTATCTTCTATTTATAGTTAAAGTTAAGTCAATATGATTCCAGAGACAAAATTTGGTTTTGTGTTTCTTTCTCTATTTATTAAAAAGGCTCATGCTGGGCCTAGTGGCACACATCTTGAATTTCAAAACTTCAGATACAGAAGCAGGTAGGTCTCTGTGAGTCTGAAGCTAACCTGATCCACATAATAAATTCCAGGATAGCCAGGGATACGTCAACAAAGTCTGTCTCAAAAATAATACATAAAACAAAAAACAAACAAAACATAATAAAAAGGTTTGAGTTTTGCAAAACAGACAGTGTATATATCAATCTCGAACACTAGTCTAGTGCCTTTTGAAACTAACATTTAAGTGTGCAAAGAAAATACACCCAGAAATGCAAGTGCAAGGTGTAAGAGAAATCCCACCTATAAGATAAGCTCAGAGCGATACTTTTCTCTGCGCCCACCTCTCCCACTCTGTGTCCTCTTTCCTGATTTCATTCATATAACTTCAGCTACTCACATACCAATGGTGGTGTGGCCTCCCTCTGGGAGCAAAATCAAAGTACTAGGTACCACACAGTTGACTAAAACTGAGTCTCCTTCTCCCGGCACCAATCAGCTTCGTTGCCAACAGTGCCTCAGGTGTTCTGGAGTCAGGGAATTCTAGTCAAAATCTCAGTAGTTTCTCAGAATCTTTAGGCCCTATTCTTCATAGATGTTAATCTTTTAGTGTTCTCCCAGGACTGAAAGGGCAAACAGACTCCCTCAGACCTCATGCTACTAATTCCCTTTCAGAAGGGCTCTCACTTTTAAAGGCTTCATAGTTTAATGCAATTGTATTGGTGATTCCATTTCAAAGTTGGAACTGAGTTGGCTCAGACATTCTGATCATAACACAGATATCACAAACTCAGAATCACTGGAATGGATTATATTTTAGAGGGTTTTTCAACTTCTAGTATGTTGGTGGCTAAATTTTTATTTCAATATGAACAATAGGAATTTATCTCAATAATGAATGGACAAATCTCTTCATCAGTATTTCCCGGTCCCTTGTGATCTCTTTCTTGCCAATGTACAATTCAACACCTTCTACCCCTCAAAGCTCCTAATTGGCATTCATTGCCATTGAAATTAGGATAACCAATATTAGTTTCTCATGATTTCTGAAGTTCATTAATCAAATCCGGGAACAATGTAGCTGAGTTCTTATGATTGAGAGTCTCTCATGAGGTTCCTAGAATGTTATTGACTATAGTCAGTTAAGCCTTACCTGGGATGTGTGGCAATCTCCAAACTCACCATCCTGGATGACATCTGGGCATTTCAGCTCCTTGTTACTTAGGTACCTCCAGATACTCCTTCTACATTATCAGAGCAGGGCATTCTGGCATCCTTGGAATGAGTGATCCAAAGGTCACAGAGGATGAGAGTCAAAGACAAAGACTGAGATGGAAACTTCCGGGGTGTTAGACTTTCACCTTTGTTTGATAAGAGTTCAGAAATCAGTTGCTAAGGTCCAAGTGTTATGGTACTAGGTTGCTTAAAGCAGGGGAGAGCATGGCTATCAAGAGACAGAGATTGGCTATCTTAAAGACTGTTTACCACATCTTCTGAATGAGTTCAACTCAGTAAGGTCTCATGTTATTAGGTGACAATAGTTTTCAAATGGTTGACTCTCTTAACCCATCTTCTATTCTGGCCAAACATCTAAAATTGCAAGTAGAGTTGAGACTTGACATGGCACAGATACTTTATGTACATATATTTAATGGGTAACACTAACACACGCACTGATCCTTAGCAAACTTGATTGAGTGACAGCATGGAATACTATGGAAGAAGAATATCTATTCACTTAGTGCTATGGGTAATTCCGACTGGACACATTCATACTCATAAAGACATAGGAACTAATTTACACACTGCTCCCAATAATTATGTTTTGTGCCATGGCCGTGCAGAAGATGTCAAACAGGGAATCAGAGATCCAAAGTTCTAGACATGGGTTCATCGTTAGAGAATTGTGAAAAGTCCTTTAATTTGCAAGAATTCTGCATGCTCTCAAGTCCTAACTGAGGAGTGAAAGAGACGTTCTCTCATGACTTGTGGTGACATTGCTTTTATTTTCTTTCAGTCATCTTTACCTGAAACTTTTTTTTCCATGTTCTAACCTGTATAGGAAAAGATTAGGTAGCTGTGTTCATAACCTCAAAAACTTGTATGTATTTAGCAATAAAACAAGAAAATCTCCAAACTAGAACAAGAATACATTGCTTTGTTTTTTATGCTTTTAAAAGTCTGACAACTCTTAAGAATTGTTCTTCTTGGAGAACTGGATGTGTTGTGCACATTTTAAATGTTTGTTATTGTTGCTACTGCTCAAAGGTCATAAATTGTTTTCAAACAATAAAAATAGTAACAATGATTCCAGGTTGCTGAACACAATGAAAAACATATAAAGAATTAGTATTTGAGTTTTCTTTGTTTTAGGAAGCAAATAATGTTTGTGGAGCTTACTTTTAAAGGAGAACGTAGATTTCTAGCTCCAGTGCAAGTCTAGAATTTGACTGTGGGCAATTTATTTAACCAGTGTCAACTTTAAAACAAGAGCAATAAAATGTATTTCTTGGTGCTTTTGAAATGGTTTCCATTGACCCCTGCATAAAGTCCCCTTGGCATCTTTGCTACATGGCTTTGTACAAGTAACTATTACTAGTTATCTTCTTGTTGAAGGGTAATTCCATGGTTATATAGTTGATAAGTGCCGGTGGTTGGAATCTCATGTGACTAGCCTGGCTGTGGCAGAGAGTTGCAAGTGAGATGCACATAGAAGTCAGTCACAGAAGAAGCAAATCATCCTGAGATTTGTGTTCATGGTCTAAGAAGTCTTTATCTCCAAACATGTTTTAGCTCATACAACTGCTCCCCGCCCACACACACACTTTTTCCCATGATTCGATATTTTAGTTACAGCTACTCTAACACATAAGCGCCATAGACTGCTATTGGATTGCTATAACAAGAGCCAACAAAAATGTGTATTTCTCAGTCTGGATGTCAAAAGTCTAAGGTCTGAGTATCAGTATATATTTAATATACTTGTATTTATGTGAATGTGTGTGTACCTGTTTGGTTATGTGTGCCCCATTTGTGTATACAGAAGCCAGAAAAAAAGTGTTTGATCCTATAGTACTGGATTATAGACAGCTCTGAGTCTCCTGATCTGGGTGCTAAAACCAAAACTAGGGCCTCTCTTTCCAGTGATGGCCGACTAGGCCATCTTCTGATACATATGCAGCTAGAGTCAAGAGCTCTGGGGTACTGGTTAGTTCATAATGTTGTTGCACCTATAGGGTTGCGGATCCGTTTATCTCCTTGGGTATTTTCTCTAGCTCCTCCATTGGGGGCCCTGTGATCCATCCAATAGCTGACTGTGAGCATCCACTCCTGTGTTTGCTAGGCCCCGGCGTAGTCTCACTAGAGACAGCTATATCAGGGTCCTATCAGCACAATCTTGCTAGTGTATGCAATGGTGTCAGAGTTTGGAGGCTAATGGGTATATAAACAGTGTGTTTCAGTACAGCAGAATAAATGCTATGCAGAGAACTGGCAAAAAAACAAAAACAAACAAACAAAAAAAACAAAACAAAGCTAGGTCCTCTGCCAAAGCAGCAAGTGTTAATTGCTGATTGGAGTGTCTCAAGCCCAAGGCTCTTCTTTCTACATACACATTGATGGGCAGCTACTTTGTTTTCCATGGCTGAGAGCATGAAGGGAGCTGTAAACTCTCCCTTAGGTGTCATATAAGAACTCTAGTCCCAACCTTAGAGATCCCTTTACACAAAGGCCATGTCTCCAACTGTGAGCATTTCACAGCCTAGAATTTAAACATATGCATTTACAAAACCAAATCCATTCAGTCCCAAACATTTTAAGGAGTGTTAGGGATTGGTTTTAATGTTTTGTCCTAATTCAGCTCCCCAAATCACACAGGAATCTGCATGTCCAGACGCTGAGGGTTCCCGTCCCCAATTGGTTTTTGATTAATCAATAAAGAGCCAACAGCCAATGGCTGGACAGTGTGAAAGAGGCAGGACTTTTAGGATTCCTTGGCAAGAAACCCAGGGGAGAAGGGAAAGGGATTTCTCAACCATGAGAGGAG
Organism: Mus caroli; assembly: GCF_978045245.1. Taxonomy (NCBI): domain Eukaryota; kingdom Metazoa; phylum Chordata; class Mammalia; order Rodentia; family Muridae; genus Mus; species Mus caroli. Next base: position 62,805,043 of record NW_028227264.1, read on the forward strand.
AATAGGGCTGACCATGTCATGAAGGAGAAGAGGGTGAGAGGGCTGAAATGTGGGTACAAAGAGAAAGCAGCCCCGTGGGAAGGCTACACAGAAGGAAGAAGTGCAGCAAAGACAAAATACAGATTTAGAAAGCATTAACTCAGGATCACCAGACAGGAGCCTGTGCTAGTTGCAGGGAGGTTCAGGAAGTGTCCAACCATTGAGCTAGTAAGGCATATTAAAAATAACTCTCTCTCTCTCTCTGTGTGTGTGTGTGTGTGTGTGTTTGTGTGTGTGTGTGTGTGTGTGTGTGTGTTTCACTTGCAAATCTGGAAAACTCTGGGCAAGTGGCAGGAAGTGTGATCACCTACCAGGTGGATTCACGATTCACTACTACTACAGAGGAGAAAACATTTTTAAAAATTCAAATTAAGGGCCCCCAATGGAGGAGCTAGAGAGAATACCCAAGGAGCTAAAGGGATCTGAAACCCTATAGGTGGATCAACATTATGAACTAACCAGTACCCCAGAGCTCTTTACTCTAGCTGCATATGTATCAAAAGACGGCCTAGTAGGCCATCACTGGAAAGAGAGGCCCATTGAACTTGCAAACTTTATATGCCCCAGTACAGGGGAATGCCAGGGCCAAAATGTGGGAGTTGGTGGGTAGGGGAGTGGGGGGAGTGTATTGGAGACTTTTTGGATAGCATTGGAAATGTAAATGAGGAAAATACCTAATTAAAAAAATTAATTAAAAAAAATCAAATTATATGCCTCACAAAAACATACAAATGCCTTTTGACTTTTAGCCACTTAGTTCCATTTTTGAGATGTATCCCTATTACACATGCTTCAGACATACAATAATAGGAAAAACTATATTTCCCACCACAAGAATAATAAGAGAAGAGCAACACACTATATACTGGCACTGGAGTGAGATAACTCGTTTAACCATTCTACTTCTTTCAGAAATAGGAACACATGGTCGGGGGTGGGGGGTGGGGGGGTGGGATCAGAGGAAACCGGAACACTTAGTTTGTTTGCTGTTGTTTTAAGCACAGATGAGAAGAAAGTTTAAGAGAAATTTGTGTATTAAATTTGCTGTAGCTCTCAGAGGAAAACTTATGCTGGAGTATTTATAGAAGCTTCTGCTTTATCAAATAAGCTTCCTATTTTTGATGTCCCCCAGCCTTTTTAAATACCATCATAATGCTTCTTTAACAATACTTACCTGAGAAACTACTGGTTTCTAGGGTGTTGTTGTTTCTGTTTTGTGGTGTGTGTTTGTGTTTGTGTGTGTGTGTGTGTATGCATGCATGTGTGCAAGCACATGCTTCATGTTACAACTCAAATGTTAGGCCCCCTGATGTTGCCTCCCATCTATCACACTTATCTCAAAGAACTTGTCCCAAGTTCCCTACATTGTTATCCCCTTTGTTCCTCTAGGGCCAGAAAAAGGTTCAGGATTAAGTTTGCTTTACTCTACCAGTTGAGCCACAACTCACTCAGAGTTTACTGACCATGAGCACAGCTTCTCCTTGGTGCTGAGGAGCAGGGTGCAGTCCAGATCTGCCTGAAGCTTAACTGTATCAGAGGAGACCTTAAGAGGCAGCATCATTTTGTGATAGAACATAGAGAAACAGCGAGGAGCGAATGAACACACAGGAATCCTGTCTGGAGAAAAGAGAACATAGATTGTATGAACTCAGTGCTGTAACTGGCCACCAAAGAGATGAAACATGGAGCCCAGATACTATTTTGATTAAAGTACCTTAATGTAGTTTGGGCTGGAGATTTCATTCAGCATTTAGGAGCACTGGCTGCTCTCCTACAGGACCTAGGCTTCCTATTCTCTCTCTCTCTCTCTCTCTCTCTCTCTCTCTCTCTCTCTCTCTCTTTCTCAATCTTTCTTGCTCTCTTGGTTTTTCTCATCCTTTCTCACTCTCTATCACAGTCTTGCTCTCTCTCCTTCTTTTTCTTTCTTCCTCTCTCTCTCTTTCTCCCCCTTCTCTCCCCTTCTTTATCTCTCCCTATTTTTATTTTTTATTATTTAAAACCATTTTTAAATTGAAATATAATTTGATCCTACTCTTCCCTTCTCCCCAATCCTTCCAGATCATCTCCTCTTCCTTACCCACCCAACTTTAAGTTCTTTCTCAATCAACAAACAAAAATTCTATACAACAACAAAAACCTGCAAAAACAAGAAAAGGTGAAACCACATCCAACAATAAATGAATAAATAAAATAAATGAATAATGCCAAACTGTAACTAAATAAAAACACACACACAGAACAAATGTAGTCTAATTATGTGTTGGTCAACTACAACGACTCTGAGGAGGGGGCCTGTCCTGGAGTGGTTGATATGTGCAGTCTCATTCCCAGCACCTACATGGCAGTTCACAACTGTTAACTCTAGTACCTGATGATCCAGGACTGCCTTCTGGCCTTTTCAGGAACTACATACTCATAGTATACAGATAAACATGGAAGCACACATCCATACACACAGAACTTAAAACAAACTGAAGGTATTCTCTTTGGGAAAGGATGTAAAAAATAATTATTTCGCATTTATACATAGAGAACTAAAAATGTACACTGAGCATAATTAATACTCTTATGACTGAATAGACACATCAGTTCGTACATCAGATGCTCCAAAGAGTAGTCTGTTTGTGTGGGAAATTTGATTAGGGAGTGTACAGATTTCCCTGATAGGTCAAGAGCTTTATGTTACCAATGCAAGGTATGCAAAGTCCGAGAGCATTGACAGCCTCCTCAATGGAAGTAGAGTAACTCTGTGTGTTGGTGACCACTGTGTTGCTATCGCCAAATACCTGAGAAGGGGAAATTTTAGGAAGAGAAAAACTTTCTTTCTCCCCTGTATTCCAGAGCTAAGGGCTATGTTCCACATAATGAGAAAGACATGATGTGAGACAGAAAAGGCATGCGGGTGGCACAAAGAGGCTGTGTACCGGCTGGTTCTGTGTGTCGACTTGAAACAAGCTAGAGTTATCACAGAGAAAGGAGATCCAGCTGTAAGGCATTTTCTCAATTAGTGATCAAGGGTGGGAGGGCCCATTGTGGGTGGTACTATCTCTAGGCTATTAGTCTTGGGTACTATAAGAAAGCAAGTTGAGCAAGTCAGGGGAAGCAAGCCAGTAAGTATCATCCCTCCATGGCCTCTGCATCAGCTCCTGCTTCCTGACCTGCTTGAGTTCCAGTCCTGACTTCCTTTGGTGATGAACAGCAATGTGGAAAGTGTAAGCTGAATAAACCCTTTCCTCTCCAACTTGCTTCTTGTCATGATGTTTGTGCAGGAACACAAACCCTGACTAAAACAGGCTGGCTTTCACATTAGATCCAGTCAAGAAGTAGAGAGAGATGAATCCTTGAATTCAGCCTGTGTGTGTGTATGTGTGTGTGTGTGTGTCTGTCTGTCTGTCTGAGTGTCTACGTCTGTGTATCTGTGTGTCTTTGTATCTGTGTGTGTTTGTATGTGTGAATGTGTGCGGTCTGAAAATCAATTTGGTGCAGTGGTGTCACCCACATTGAGTGTGGGTCCTCCTACCTCCTTGACAATTTGTCTCCAAAGTAATTCCAGATCCTGTCAAATTAACAATATAAACCAACTCAGTGCCCAACTATCCTGCTAATGACATCCAGAGCCTGGGGCATAATACAGAAAGTCCTGAGCTTCCCTGCAAAGCCACCACTGATATACAGTAGAAAAAAAATCACTATAATTCTCCATGAGAAATTTCTTTCTCTAGTACATCTTAGCCTGGACTCCTGGGTCCACTCAATGTGGGCACTGTGCACCAAGCCTAGACAGGAAAGCTCTAAGAAAATCCCCTTTGTCAAGGCAAAGGATAGACACATGTAGTTAAGTATATGGACAGCAACTGTTTAACTCCTGGATCCCTATGAGAGGCAACTACAAGCCTGTGACTGGAGTGGCAGAGGTACCCTACCTGGTTACACATTTAAAAAAGAATAAATGCAAATTACTAATACATCGGCAAATTGATGGACCAGGAGGGCATAATCCTGAGTGAGATAACCCAATCACAAAGAACTCACATAATATGCACTCACTGATAAGTGGATATTAGCCGAGAAACTTAGATTACCCAAGATACAATTTACAAAACACATGAAATTCAAGAAGAAGGAAGACCAAAGTGTGGATACTTCATTCCTCCTTAGAATGGGGAACAAAATACCCATAGAAGGAGTTACAGAGACAAAGTTTGCAGCTGAGATGGAAGGAAGGACCATCCAGAAACCACCCCACCCCCACCCCCACCCCTGGGATCCATACCATAATCAGCCACCAAACGCAGATACTATTGCATATGCCAGCAAGATTTTGCTGACAGGACCCTGATATAGCTGTCTCTTGTGAGGCTATGCCAATGCCTGGCAAATGCAGAAGTGTATGCTCAAAGTCATCTATTAGGTGGAACACAGAGCCCCCAATGGAGGAGTTAGAGAAAGTACTCAAGGAGCTGAAGGGGTCTGCAACCCTATAGGAGGAAAAACAAAATGAACTAATCAGTACTCCCAGAGCTTGTGTCTCTAGCTGCATATGTAGCAGAAGATGGCCTAATCGGCCATCATTGGGATGAGAGGCCCTTGGTCTTGAAAAGATTATATGCTCCAGGACAGAGGAATGCCAGAGCCAGGAAGCAGGAATGGATGGGTTGGGGAGCAGGGCAGGGGGAGGATATAGGGGACTTTTGAGATAGCATTTGAAATGTAAATGAAGAAAATATCTAATAAAAATTATTTAAAAAAGAAACCAGCAATAAATAAATAAATAATCAAAAAACAATCAATACAGTTAATACCATATCAAATAGTTAAGAGAATGAAGGCTTTTTTCCTAACACCAGAGGAAGACAAGAAAGCATACTTACTGTTCCTATCAACAGCAAAATACTCTACCCATCCAGTTAGACAAGAGAAAAAGTCCAAGGTTAATGGGCTAAGAAAGACTAAGTAAAATTTTAATTGCAGGTGACGTGATTAGGGGTGGCAGATACAAACTGTATTTCTTTGTGAGAGCACAGAACAAACAAAACTATAAAAGTATATCAATCTGTGTAGCTCCCAGAAATGTAATATTATGGTAGAATTGTTTTACAAAGTTACTTGTATTAAAGTACAAACTACAAAAGGCCAATGCAAGTTAAGAAATGCCCAAATAAACATAATGATGTGATGTATATTATTGGAATATTTAGTATAGTTTACATGTAAATTATTCCCAAGTTGCTATATAAGTGCATTATCATTTCTGTGAAACTACTACTAATATATATGTATATATATATATATATATATATATATATATATATATATATACACACATATACATACACACACACTCTATATTTTATATGGTAACAAAATGAAGTCAGAAGAACCAAAATTATTTAAATAGATTTAAAAAGTCTTGAGCCTTGCAACAAAACTATAGCAAAAGATAGTGATAAAAATTGTAAACAGGCAACCAGTGGATAATGTGAGTTCAGACATAAAGTGAGTTTTCACAGGTGCACAGCAGTGTTTAAGAATCTCCTTGGCCATGTGAGGCGAAGGAAAACACCAGATCACCAGTTGCAAACTCTAAACAAAAGCAAATTCAGTAACAGCACCAAGGCATGCTTCGGCTCATATATGATGTGACCTCAACTGTGAAAAGATCCACCCTTCAAAAGAAACTACAGAGGATTTTTCATGACTGATTACACATTCCTTCATGCAACACGGAACCATAACTTATGAAAGAAATAAAAGCATTTTTCCTTCATCCAAAGTTAAAACAAAACCAAAAACAGACCCCAATTACCACTGTTAAGATAATAAAAAGACTCAGCGTACAGTAAGAAAGAATGTTTCCATATCTTATCCTGCTGGACCCCTTGCATCATTCATATATATATATGCACACACATATGTACACACACATATATGTACACGTGTGTGTATAATTTATATTTAATATATAATATGTATATATTATGCTAACAAGTCTCAAAACCAAAAAATGGGAAAAAGTTCCTGCCCCCCATCTGTATATGTTGGCCTGTTTACTATATTGTTCATAAAGCATAAAGAGAATTTTACACTGTTTAAAAGGCCCTTTATGAGGCTGTGGATGTGGCTTAGTTTGTAGACTGCTTATCAATTAGACACAAAGCTCTGAGTTCATGCCCCAGCATGGAGCAAAACAAGCATGGTACACACGTCTCTGACCTCAGTACTCAAGAACTGGAGACAGGAGGCGAGAGGGTCAGAAGTTAAAGTCTTACAATACCTAGCAGGTGTGAGGAGATGAAACTGCCTTGATTAATAAATTATAAAAATAAAATAGTAATATAAAATAAAATGTACATTTTAGTGGTCCTCTGTATTCATCATAATATTTGATGTTGGTAACAACTCTGAACCTAGTATTATATGATATTAATTTTTTCTTACTTTAAAGACACAAAATAGAGTTTTAGGTTGAGTAACTTTTCCTTAATTAAGTATGAGTTTATTAGATGTGTATCTAAAAAAGAGTGGTTTTACACACACACACACACACACACACACACACCACTCTCTCTCTCTCTCTCTCTCTCTCTGTCTCTCTCTCTCTCTCTCACCTCCAAAACTGACAGATACTACAGATTCTACTACAAACCTCACGTGAGAGTTTGAGTTTGTCTCTTACAGTCCCCTGAGGGATCTAAAATTACTTGTAGTTGTTTGTGAAATGTGTATGATACTCAACCAAATTAACTTTGACTCTGAACTCTCATTGTGGACATAATCCAAAAGCTACTTGAAGACCTGATTATTGAAAAAATAAAAACATGAATGTTTACTGGGGGAAAGAAAACATGAATGTTACAAGTAGCCAACCAAACTTTGTGGTTAATTCCACAAAGTTACTCATGTTCCTTAAAATATTCCCTGTTGTCTTAGTAATTTTTCATAGTTATCAAGGTCCTTTCAAGTGTTGTGTATGTGCTATTTATGCTGCACCAAGAATTACATGTTTGTCAGGAACTCATACAATTAAGAGAGAAGGGAGGGAGCCTGTGATGATCAGGCAGATGGATGGGTATCCAAGTCTTCTTTTAAGCTTTTTTAAATGTGTGGATGCATATGTATGCATGTGTGTATGTGCATGTGCAAGTGTGCACATGTGTATATGTATGTGTATGCACAGATGCAGTTGAGTGCCTACAGAGGCTGGAGGCAATATTATATTCCCCTAGAACTGGACTTTCAGGCAGTTGACTGTAGGTGATTTGACATGGATGCTAGACATTGAACTCAAATCCTCTGTAAGGACAGAACATATACTCTTAACTGCTGAGCCAGCTCCAGCCCCAGTAACCAAATCTTAGTGGTATAAGCTCCACAATGTTTTTTCAGACAGGTGATGCTTACACCTATATCAATTAGCAGAGATTGTTGGCAAAGTGCATATGTGGGGGAAAGTGTGAGGACTTTGACTCATCCACTTGCTCTCAGTTCTCCCACATCTAACTGCAATGGTGAAAATGCTCAATACTCAGATGTCCGGACTTCAGCATTGAATGAAACTGCATACTGTAGTTTACATGCTATGTATCCAATTACTATTAGCTCTGAGCAGAGCATCGTAGGAGAGAGGGGAGCAGAGCTTGCTATCTGAGCTCTGCTTTGGGAACTAGCCCAGTTTCTCTCTCAGACACTCAGTCCCATGGGAATCCCTTTTCCCTTGTAATGTTCAGAGAAGTTTCACTAATGTTTTAGATATTCCCACATGATTATTTTTCCATGCTCTTTACATTTTTGGTCCTTTTATCTCTTATTCTGTTTTTACTCCTTTTCCCAATTGCATAGCAAAACAAAACAAAAGGCCTCTTCAAATATTCTTTGCAAACCAGTTTCATCTCCTGAGATTTACCTTGGCTTGTCTTTTTCCCTGTTGTAAAACCTCTCTGGATTGATTCATATCTCTCTCCTCCTTCTTACGTGTTTTGGTTTTGTGGGTAGATTTTCTCTCTTGTTTTCTTTTTTTCTGTATCACCCTCAGGACTCCCAAGTAGAATGGGGAGATGCAAGCTCTCTTACTCCTGGCTTGATTGCCTCCCTAATCGGATGAGCTAGGGGGATTCTGACCAGCTGCTTGCTTTAATGTGTGTGGATAGCTTAACTTGCATGTTTTAATTCTCAATTTGGCAAAGGATACATGACAGGAGCTTGCTTTCTTGAGATTTTCTCCCTTAGGCAAAAAAGTACAACTGATTCTCTGTTTATGAAAAAGAAGACAGTCGGATAACAATATTTTATTTTTGTGCATGACAACAGATGTCTGTCTCTCCAACATGCAGACAAGAGGCTAGGAAAGATGTGGAAGACAAGTCTTTAAGAAATTGGCCTTGAACTTACTCAAATGCAGTTGTAACCATTTTGAGCTCTGAGTTAGCCACTGGTTTAAGATAGGAATCTGACATTTGATACCAGCAACAATTTCAAAAGTATCTAACTGTACCTCAAGCCTCACACTAGATTTTTTTCAACTATTAAAAAATGAAAAAAATGAGTTTTTAGAGGAAACCTTAATGCCTTTCTGAATATTCCAAAATATTAAGAATGTTTTATTAAGAAACAAAATATAGGACTAAGTCACAAAAATTGAGATCATTAGATAAAGTTCTTATTTTTTTTAATACAACTGGCTGCTTTTAAAATGTGCTTTCTCTTGTGAGACTATGCCGGGGCCTAGCAAACACAGAAGTGGATGCACACAGTCAGCTATTGGATGGATCACAGGGCCCCCAATGGAGGAGCTAGAGAAAGTACCCAAGGAGCTAAAGGGATCTGCAACCCTATAGGTGGAACAACATTATGAACTAACCAGTACCCTGGAGCTCTTGACTCTAGCTGCATATGTATCAAAAGATGGCCTAGTCGGCCATCAGTGGAAAGAGAGGCCCATTGGTCATGCAAACTTTATATGCCCCAGTACAGGGGAATGCCAGGGCCAAAAAAGTGGGAATGGGTGGGTAGGGAAGTGGGGGGGAGGGTATGGGGGACTTTTGGGATAGCATTGGAAATGTAATTGAGGAAAATAAGTAATAAAAAAATATTAAAAATTAAAAAAATGTGTTTGTGGTTTTGATGAAGTGCCTCATGAGTCAGAATGATTACACAGTGATAGCAAATTGATCAGCCATGTCTCTGAGGGCAACTTGCAAAGGAGAATTTTCTCCAGTCTTGGAGATTTCCTCTGTCCCTTGTGACCTCAGACTCCTGGCTTCACCATCCTCTCTCTTCCTAAGACAACCACTAAGAAACAGAATTATATTATTTTTATTGCTTCTTCATTCTTCAAATGACTTCAGCAGCTATGATGACAGTCCTTCCAGGCATGTTTCCGGTGTTCACATTTTTTTATTTTTTTTTGGTGACATTTAAAGCATGGATTCTAGTCTAAGTTTATTATTTGGCCTACTGCTCCCTTGACATTTCACCTCTATTCTTAGCTAAGAACACTCAACAGAACTGCTAGAAGCTACATTCTACGTCAATGAGGGAGACTTCACGAAAGAAGTCTTGGCTATATTCAACAGCAGCTCACTATATGGTCACTCACTGCCCACACTATGAAAGACTTCAAGGACATATCTCAGTCCAGCATTGTTTACTGCCTGGCTTCCTCCTTCCTTTTCATGCTTTGTCAGATCCCTTCTGTGGGTGTTTCTGTCATATGCTGCCGCTGTTTGGTTCAGTCAGATCGCTGTCAGTTTGGTGAGTAATTAAGCAAAACTGTCACCACCACCGTTGTTCTTCACCATGTTCTCCGTGTTCTGAAGAGGTTTCCTGTTAGAAACCATCTATGGCAATTAAATACAGGAGGGAGGAGGGCCCCTAAAATTCTACAAGAAAATGGCCAGAGATGCATGGGGCATATATGAATCTAAGTCATTGATTTGGTTCCTTTCAGACTGAGTCACCTACTGAGCATAGTGAACTATTCTCTGCAATCATGTTTTCATTATTGTTTATTGAAATTCTCTCTTAAAAACCCCAAACAAATGCACTTTCTCCCTCGCTCATTCTCTCTCTCTCTCTCTCTCTCTCTCTCTCTCTCTCTCTCTCTCTCTCTCTCTCTCTCTCTTTCTCTCTCAAACTTTCCCAAGTAACAGTTCTTTACCATCTTGACACAGAGTATCTCCTTTGTGGTACTTATACAAAAATGGCGCTCACAAAAGTGATTGTCTCATAGCCTGCAAAACTGTGGGCTAAACTCACATAAAACTGAAAATAATATGCAAGTCACCAAATATCTGTGAATTCCTTAAATGTGTAATTCTCCTGTGGCTGCTCCTGAGTACCAGGGTTATAGATACATGCACCTGCAACTTGCATGCATTTATCTATGGCTCTCCCTCCTCCTCGGCTGCCAGAAGTTGGGGTTGGGGGTCTGGAGCAGGAGCAGGGATCAGATGGTGTGAGTAGGCATGGATTATCTTCTGGGATCAACTTCAGTGAGACAGCTCAACTCTATTCAGAGTAAACAGAGTTATAGAGATCCTGGGGAGTGGGTCAGGAATTACTTGGTGGATATATACATTATTGGCTGGGGTGGGAGTGACTCCTTTTCATGAAGAGGAATTCCAAGAACCTGTCAGGCCTATTCTTATCAGGAGAGAGGATGTTGAACCTGTAATTTTCTCAAAGACTAAGTGACTTTTCTCAGGTTGCTTGTTTGTTTGGTTTGTTTTTTTGCACACGATATGTGTGTGGGGGGTTAAATGTAGGAAGGGCTCATTGGTGTAAATACAGTACCCAGTTATCATACTATGGGAAGGGCTGACCAGGACTTTTATATTGAATCATGCATGTATCACTTGCAAGAAGCTTTGTGCAGGTCATCCTCTAGATAAGTCAGGTACCAGTGCTTAGAGATACTCTCCAGATAAGGTGAGGCAGAGAAGAGGAAACCCTGATGAGAAAGGGAGTCCTCCATTTTGTGCTGCGCTCTGAGAGCTTCTCTGGACATGGCACACTGTAACCTTAAGAGCAGCATCTTTGAACACTTATCTCTTCTTAGACTTTGAGCCAACTACTTGGGATGGTTGCACATCCAACGTAGGAACACAATTAGTTAGCATTTTAAGAGATGGTATTAATTTCATTGTGTGATCATATTGTTAAATATTCTTGGAGAGATATAAAATAGTGTTTTCTTGCCAGTTTTCAGCTAAGACACATAGCATTTTCTTGTAAAACAAGTCCTTTAAGGAGTCTACATTCTGGTCGAAATTCCTCTTTATGACTCTGCCCTGAGTGGGCTTTTTAACTTTGGTCAGATGATCCTACACTTTAAAAAAAAAAAAGCACTTAGGTTGTAAGAACCTTCTATATGTTGAATGGGACAGCAAAGCTCCGAGCATGTAGTACATTCTCTGTAAAACTGAAGGGACATTTAAATGATCATTAATATTTTGGGGAGAGATTTTTCAGCTCTGTGCTTATCTGCAGGGTATATGTGCATAAACCATCAAATTATTCTGTAAGTTGTAAGTGAGCCTGGAGAACAAGTTTATTTTTGTCTATATTGTTTTAGCTGCAAATAAAATAATGATATTTACAAAGCTCTGGGTAAAGTTTATTATTTATGTTTACTTGGGAAATCACCAAAGAGTGACTGTTTACCATAGGGTGATCAGCAGTTCGTTATTTAAGGATTATTTGTCATTTAATGAAGGTCCCCTGTTTGTCTCAAAGGATCTGCAGTTATCCCTCTGTGAATGTGAATAATTGTGACTTCTTCTAGAGTACACAAAGCAAATCATCCAAAGGGAGGCATGTATATAGTATAAAATTATAAGCCAATTGCGCTTAATATACAAACTATCCGGGAGCTTCCCTGTCTTAAGCTGGTATTGGTCTGCTCACCCATTGCTCTGAATGAGAATAAAATAAACCTCTTGCTATTGTCCCTTCAGCAATATACCCAGAAATTTTTCTCATTACATAATGATTTCTAGTTTTTCATCTATTATCAGCAAAATGTGAGAATTTCTTCCTTACCATTTTTCTAGACTTCTTTATAAAGTTATTTCCATTTGCTAGTCCCCAGAGGCAAGAAATATTTCTCCTGCATTTGCCCTGATAAATATTTTCATATATTATATATATTATATATAAACACATATGCATATATATTCATAATTTCATATGTATATAATATTTTTGATGAACAAAATACCTTAATTGTTTCCTTTGGATAAAACTTTCATTTATACCAATATAAAAACTCCAAAGAGAAATATGTTAGTGTGGTGCTCTGTGTTTTTTTTCATATGGATATGTTAGATAATATTTAAATTGAGCTAGATAAATATCTCTTTTCATAATTTATCTCTTCTTAGATGAGAGCATTTAAGTATTTTTAGATTATACACACATATTGTTAGCTAGAGTTGCTAGCTAGACACTATAACCTTCGAGTATGGTTTCTCTGTCCCCTTTCACAGCTCTCCATTCTACACTCCCCAGCCTCCACCCTCACCTTCTATCCCATCAATGCTCATAGATTCTACACGTGTGTGACATCATATGGAAGTTGTCCTTCTGTACTACCCCCAATTCCATCAAAGCAGTGGGCCATCCTCTTTCACAGATGAAAAGTCCATTATTTACATGTGCAGCATCTTTTTTTTTCAATCCATCCATTCCTCAGCTGATGCATACTAATCTCTCTAAAGTCCATAGACATGGGCTGGGTAGTGTTTTTTAAAATGATGTCTGCATTAACTTACATTCCTACCAACAGTGGTAGGATGTTATTCACAGATGCTTACCAGCATGTGTTAATTTTTACGTGCATGGTCCTGGCCTTCTTCATTAGAGTGAGGATCTGTTTCATCATGGTTATATTACAATACCTCTTTTCCGTATAGCTATAGAATGTTTCTGTAATAGTGTAGCTAGAAAGGCTGGAAGGCTGTGGGCTCCCTTCCTGCCTTCTGCTCTGAAGTCTCCCCACATGGTCCTTGTGTCCACTGTCCCCCTTTAGACCTTTTAGTACGGCAGCCCATAATACTTATAATAGAGACAATTGAGGCACTTCACAAAAGAAGAAGCTTTTCAAAGAGAGGAGGATAGAGCAGTGGCTCAGACAGTATGTTCTCAACCGTGATGATCTGCTTCCTCCCTACAACTATTCTATTCATGATAAAACCATTGAATAATTCCACTGCATAATAACACAGTCCCTGCCACTAATGTCTCACGTTGCTCCTGCAAAGAAAATAGCCTCCTTGGGGAACAGAAAAATGTCTGTCATTGTCCTCTCACGGCTTTCTCTGTTGGCTGTTTCCAATTCACTGCAGTCATTTCCTTATGACCATGGAATTAGCATGTTTTAGAAGACATTGTATGGGAAAAATTACTGCATAAGTGACACTTGTCACCTCAAACCCCAAAGGTACTTTTCTCACAAAACCAGTCGTCTTTAAGGACCATTTTTGCAAACACAGGCTCTTACAGTTGCAACTGTTACCAAACAAAGGGCAGAAGTATTATGTAGTCTGGGATTGTGTTGGAGGTTTTCTTTCCTCCCTGCCCCACTACCTGCCAATCTCCTCTGCTTCCCAGGTATCTTCACCGCCCTTGGCTAACGTTGTGAGGTTACAACAATATCTGATGGTTTCATGGGCCAAAATGTCAGGCATGACTTAATGAGGTCTTCTCGGAATCTTAGAAAGGGATGCGCTCCTGTCAGAGCTGTAGAGTCACCGGAGGCTAGACTGAACAAGGGTTTGCCTTTAATCTCATTCAGGTCTGCATGGTCCTTGAACTGATGGATGATACTCTGTTGAAACATTGCTTCCTGCCGCAGAAATCCCTTGCTTTATGTGTTTTGTTTAAAGGAAGACTGGGCTTGGGAGAAGTGTAACAGAAGCTAACTTCGTTTTATTACAGTTTCACTTTGAGTTTCAAAAATTTGCAGTACTCAAAATTATACCCAAGAATAGCACCACAGAATGCTGAGAAAGTACTAAATATGCAGATTTAGTGGGCTTCTCTAATTCTAACACAGCCTCACTAATGTAGCCCAGGATGACTTTCAAATTCAGGGTCCCTCTGCTTCAACGGGCAGAATGCTTGGCTTACAGTCATGGAGCATCTTGCTGGCATAAGACCTGAGCATTTTCTACTCAAAACAGCAAGCTCATGGTAAGCTTAGTATGAGAATTTCACAGAATAATAAAATAGTAATATCATCGTCACACTGACACTTTCCAGTCAGCAACTTTTTAAAGACCTTTTAAAACTTTTATACACAATGGTCCCACCACAAGTAAAATAGGAAAATTAATATCATCCCAGTAGTATTGAATCATGAATAGTGAGTCCAGAATATTGATCAAGAAGAAACATCCTATTCCATAACTTCTATCATCACAAGTCCAAGTATGCTCAGTTTTGTCGGTACATTCAACATGTTAGTAAACCATGTGACCAACGTGTAGCGCATAGAATTGGTTTCTTCTCCTGTAGATGTTTAAAGTAAATGGTTAGGACAAGAAGCTCTAGTTAGTGACAAAGCAAGCAACTGATAACTTATTTTATGAGCTTTGCACAACATCACATTTTAAGTAGTGGTTGTCTGTGAAAATGGTGATATTTTCCTTCATAAAAATATTTTAAACATGTATTTTAGTGTCATTCATAAATATGCTTATTTTTAAGATGTTTGGGTAAAAGAATTTTTGTCTTCCCAATGTTTTTTCCCCATCGGTTTTATTTATCAGTTCTTTGTTTAAAGGTTCATTATTATAATCTTCCCTTCTCTTTCCTCCTTTCAACTCTTCCCTTGGAACTCTTAATTCTTTTTCTACTGAATTCATGGCCTATTTTTCTATATACATTTCTTAATATATAAATACAACCTGCTCAGTCTGTATAATGCAACTTGTATGTATATGACTTCAGGGCTAACCATTTGATACTGGATAACCAATTGGAGGTCTTCTCTGGAGAGAACTGTTTCTCCTGCCCTCAGTATATCGCTTAGTCAGTTAGTTTGTAGTTCTTTCTTGAGGTTTGGGCCCTTCAGAGCATCCCCCTTCCATGTGAGTATGTCAATTGATATATTCATTTTTAGTTGAATGTGCTTTTCATAGTTTCATGCATGATTACAATATATTTACATTACTTCACTCCTTTATGTCCCTGATCTAACACCTCCAGGGTCCCATAGGTCTTTCTGTTCTGTATTTACTATTTTATATGATACATACAATATTTAATATTGCTCATATATGCATACATTTAGGGCTGACAACTTGGGTTGGAAGTTATTCACTTTCCCTCAGCAGATATTGAATCCCTATAGTGCTTTATCTAGCAAGAGCCTTCTTGTCTGGTATAGTCAATATTCAGGTCTCATTTAGGCAACCATAATGTTGAAATGTCGTAGATGTAGCTTCCCTATCAAATGTAGAAGGCGCTATCTAACAGCAGGCAACTTGGGTATCTGAGTCTTACAATCTACCCATTCTTATTCCTTCAAAGTTCCCTGGACCATTGGTGTAGTGGTTGTATTTTACATGTCTAAGTTGGCCAATTACTCTGTATTTTGACAAGTTGTGGATCTCTGAAGTAGACATTGTCTGCCACACAAAAGAGATTCTTTGATGAGGTGTGGAAGTTAGTGTTATATTGGCTGGTTTCTGCAGGCATTTTGGTGTGTTCTGAAGAACGTTAGCATGACATGATCTCAGCCTTGGATACAGCACATTTAGATCAATTAGTCCCCTACTACTTAGAATGTTCTTGCACCTGAATAAGTACTATCACTTGCTGATATAGCAGATCAAATTGAGTAGTGTTTTACTTTGGTTCTTAGAGGCTCTGGTCATGACTAAGTTATATTTTATGCTTTTACCTATAGGTTCTTATTACTGAAATAAATTTATAAAAATAAGTAACACATATATTATGAAGATAGTATGTGTACATATACATGTGTGTTTGTTTGTGTGTTTGTGCGTGATTGTGTGTGTGCTTATATTTATGTGTCTATATACGTGTTTGTGTGTATGTATTTTCTCTAAAACCCCATACCTCAAAATTAACAAATGAGTTTATGACTAGCATTCAAACTCAATGTTGACCTTCATATATTCCCAAGTTCTTTGAAAGGGTTGGTGTATTGTTGAAAATTTACTTTTATTCAGAAGAGCATTGAATTCCATAAATTGATATGGGAAATGGAAAATGTTTCATTTTATTGATCATTTATGCATTTCTTTTATGCATGCATCCTCACGGTAGCAAACATGAGAAGGTAATAGCCAAAAGAACAAATATATTTCTAAGACCCTGTGTTTATATTTTTCTTAGATTTCATTCCATGACTCATTTAGGAAGATAACCCCAAAGAAATTTGTGGAAAATGAAGTCTAGAAATGTAATTTACTGTAGCCATTATTTCTGGCAACTTTAGTAATAACTACTGATGAGCCACACACTTAAGATATACAGGCTAGCAGGCATATGTGTATCCAATTAGACCTAGTTCTTCTTTGAACCAACAATGCTCTTTTATTCGTAACTTTAATGGCTTAATTTTTGCTGCTATTACAGTTTGAAATGAGCTTAGTCAAAATAGCCTCTGACACCCACAGATACCAGGTTTAGTTTCCACGGAATTTATTTCCAAAGTTCTTTATTATCTCAAGTTACATGGTGGCAAGAAGACAGCTCATTTGCATATTATAAACTTTCAAAATGTGTGCCGTTTTGATAGCTTGTAATTTACTAGAATGGGGACATAAAGAAATTTGATGGTTGCTAAGGTGTTTTTTGTTTCCAAACAGAAACTGGCAATCCATCAATGAGCATGTTTGTGCTTCAGAGATATATCCTTGATAGCGGCCGTGAGTGTTGGGAGGATGCTGGGATGACCACATCAATTAACTTAATGTTCATTCATTTGTGCATTATAGAGACCTCAAGTATGATCTGGTATTGTACAGAGAGGATACAATAGACATGCCATAGGCAGTCTTGGTGAACTAAATTTCAGCTACAAAGTTACATGAACATTCAAGGTAACCAGAGTTTGTAAGGTTCAAGTCATCAGGTAAATCAAGTGTGAAATCCATAAGACTCCAACAAGACATATCCACAATGGCCTAGAACAACAAGCTAAGAGACTCACCCAAAGTGTAGTGCAGAGAACCCAAGTTATTGGAATGAAGTAGAACACAGTGCTTTGATCTTGTAAGAAGCCTCTTGTTGGATTTAGCTCAAGCTCTAACTGGAATATTTATAAGATGCAATTGATTCTGGAACCTTGGAACATTGAGTTTTGTTGTGGTTGCTGTTGTTGTTGTTGTTGTTGTTGTTTGTGTGTTTAAGTATACAGATGATACAGATACAGATACAGATACAGATACAGATACAGACACAGACACAGACACACAGACACAGACACAGCCTCAGACACAGACACACAGACACAGACAGACACAGACACAGACACAGACACACAGACACAGACACAGACACAGACACAGCCTCAGACACAGACACAGACACAGACACAGACACAGCCTCAGACACAGACACAGACACAGACAGACACAGACACAGACAGACACAGACACAGACAGACACAGACACAGACACAGACACAGACACAGACACAGACACAGACACAGACACAGACACAGACACAGCCTCAGACACAGACACAGACACAGACACAGACACAGACACAGACTCAGACTCACTCAGACTCAGACTCAGACTCAGACACAGACACAGACACACAGACACAGACACAGACACAGACACAGTCACAGACACAGACACAGACATAGACACAGACACAGACACAGACTCAGACTCAGACTCAGACTCTTACACTCACTCAGACTCAGACTCAGACTCAGACTCACAGGCACAGACAAAGACTCAGATTCAGATTCATATTCAGATACAGATGATTCAGATACAGATACAGATAGATACAGATAGATACAGATAGAGATAGAGATACAGATACAGATACAGATACAGATACAGATACAGATACAGATACAGATACAGATACAGATACAGATACAGATACACATCCCCTTTTCCCTAGATAAAGGATCAGAGTTGAGATACTAGTTGACTCTCCAGAAGCAGGATGAGGTCCCTGGCACTGTCTCTGGAGGCAAATAGAATTCCAAGATTAGAAAAAGAAAGCCAGGCTAGAATGGATCTTGGCTGACCTTCTGAAATCTTTCTTACACTTTTCCTTTGTCATTTTGTTTTGCCTTTAGTTGTTGCTTTCTCTCCCCTATTTTCCATTCAGATCAAAGGAGAGAGTCAAACTTGTTTATTCTAATATCTTTGGTGACTCAAGGTCCCTGCCCCAACCCTAGAACTGGGATTGAACTTGGGACCTTGTACATGCTAGCTAAATCCTTTATCATGGAACTACAGACCCAGCCCTTCTTACCTGCTCTATAAGAGACTGTGAAGGGACACACCAGTTTCCTATTTATAATGTAAATATTAAACTAGAATGTGTTTTTATTATCTCCCTCTTTTACTTTGATATACATTACTTTTAATCACTCTTCTTTTAATAGCTATGTTCCTTATGCTATTTCTCATCTCTCAGAGATTCCTTTGTGGGTCAATTGTTTCAAGGAACAATAGAGATCAGGTCTAACCACTGAGCTTTGTTTCCAATTCAAGGAGGTCTGGATTTCATGTGCAGTTGCTCCATTTCATTCTATTTACACCCAAAGTGCATCCTATGTTTTCATCAGGGCCAACCGAAGCTGTGGTGAGCTCTGGTGTTGATGAGGTTCTAAGAAAGTGTAACGATGAACAGAGACGTCCAGGCTGGCTCACCTGCCACGACATTCCAGGGGCTCAGTTCAAAAAGTGCTATACCTGGCTGATGCCTTCAGCTAAAAGCCTACCTTAAGTAATGAAAATAAAGTAGGAGCTAATTTAAATAGTCTTTCAGAAATCTTCATGAATAGCCATATCTAAGACTCCCTTTAAAGCATCTTTCTAATGTTCATCAAGTAACTCAGTACTCATTAAAATGAGTCACTATTTCTTAATCTTGTTTTCACGTATTTCCCTCCTAACTGTTTTAATTACTGTGTTATATATTTTATTTTGCTCTCATTGGTCTCCTAGGTTGATATTTCACTACCTTATCTGCCTTCAGCAATAGGTGAGAAGATACTTTTCTAAATGTCATTAAATCGTGGCAACATTTAAAGGGTTGTTTATGGAGACTCATTTGCTAATATCACATTCATTTACTTAATATGTACAAACCCATAAGTTTACTATATTTATGGAGCATTGCAACTATTACCATAAAACTGGGTTTCATACATTTTTATGACACCAATAACACTGTTGATCCCAATTCCATCTCATCCCCAGGCAAAGGCTGCCTAATTTTAATAAATTTAAAATTAACTTTTAAAGACGTTTCAGATAATGGGATTATGCAATATGCTGCCCTCTGTGGCTTGACATCTATTGATTAGCGAGGCATTTTCGAGAATCATCCATGTGATCACATGTAGCAGAGCTTCATAATTTTTGACCACTACATAATACCTCGTTGCATGCATATGTTCCAATTTATTCATCCATTTGTCAGCTGATAAAAAATTCGCGATTTTTTTCTTTACTTGGAGGCTGTTAAGAATGATTCTGTTATTGTAGTTTGTGTGCAAATTCTCTCTGAGCATTTTACTCTCTGTGTGTCTTGGTCATTTACCTGAGAAGTTGAATCCTATGGTGATTGATACATAGAACTAGGTAGAGAATTACCAGGCTATGTTCTGTATCACCATTTCTCATTCTTAGAAGAGGGATACATGTGTTGTCATTTTTTTTTTACATTCTTGAAAAACTTTTCTACTTTCTTGTTAATTTATTAGGGCCATCTAGTGAGTAAGAAATGATATCCCATTAAGGTTTTATTATATATTGCCTTATGACACAATGTTGCTGCCCCTGTGCTCATGTGCTTGGGTCTCAACTGTTTGCATTTTTTCAGATAGAAAAGTATAAACACTAAGAGTTTGAAGTTTGTGCACTCTTATCCTTGGGGTTCCCTTTGACTATAATCCAGACACTTCTGAACCAGAGAACCCAACAGGCATGAGTGTGCTGACACATACCTATAACCCTAGGACTCAGAAGGTTGATGCAGGAGGATTCTGTGATTTGAGGTCAGTATAAATTATATAGCAACATAGCAGGCCAAGGCCAACAAGGAGAGTGCCTGGCAGAATTGACAGTGCTGGGGAGGGCTAGACTACATGTGGACAATTAAGTGCCTAGCTGATAAAAACCTTAATGTACAAGAGTTGCCTTCCCTGGTAGGAAGTTGAGCATGTCTTTTATTTCAGAAGATATGAAAAGCTGTAATTTTCAAAAGTTCTTGTTCCTGGAACCTCCAACAGCTTTCCTTGTATAGATTTGGTTTAATAATATGTATTGTATTTGAGGGTTACAGCTGAGAACTTTGCTTTGCATGGTGGTATGTGAATTTAATCTTAACACTTAGGAGGCAGAGACAGGCAGATCATTGGGATTGGAGACCTTTGTGATTTACATAGTGAGTTCTAGGCAAGCCAGGGATACACAGGACATTGTTTTTGATTTTGTTTTTGATTTTGTTTTTTAAGACAGTAAAAAGGAAGGGAACATTTAAAAGTAAAACACTTCTTTACACTTATTTAAAACCATATAGTAACCACACATTATCCCCTTGTGATGGCCCTTGCCAGTGATCTTAGCACTCAGTAGGTCCAAGGGAGAAAGATTAGGAGTTTATACAGCCTAGGGCACCTATCTTAAACTTAGCTCACAAAATGACCCATTCAAAAACAAATTTCACCCATGTGTTTCATTATAAGCAAAAACACTACCTTTGTGGAAAATAAATAGTCTTAGAAATAAAATAATTTAGGGAGAAAAGCTCTTTTTTTTTTTCTTTCAGAGTATAAATCTATTTCATATTTTACTCAAAGGCAAAAACATCATAGCTGTTTCTGTTATCAATACAGTACATTGTTTCTCTTTTTAGACACACCTACACAAACACTTGCACATTCATTTACATATCCACAAGCAACAAGCATTCATTTGTATAGCTGACAGTTTCAAACTACAAGAGGCCTCGTTGGGCAACTAGAATGTGCCTATGAGATACTGGTGGCTGATGTTCCTAAACTCCATGGTAACTCTTAGTAAGGGAGATTATGTTCCATATATTCCTTTTAAGATCCTTTTCTTACAATCAAGGGTTAGATATAAAAAAGTATTTGACAAAATTTTGAGTAAGACTGGGTAAGAAGTTATGGTCAGTCCTTTTTAAATGTCTACAGTTACCTCCTGGTACTTTCATAATGAAGAAGGCAAATAATATCTTTCTGTTAATATGAATATTGACCACATTTCTAGATCTCCTAATAGCTCTCAAGGGTTGTGAACACCCTGACCATGCTTGGGAATCATTGCTGAGAGGGCATACCTTTTCAAATCAATTAAGTCTGTCCCTCTTCAATGCTGGCTGTACTGGGTTTGAATGAGCTTGGAATTAATTTTTGGGAACTTAATCTACTTGAAAGAAAAAATGCATGATGTTTCAGAAAGATTAAAAAAGTAAACAAAATAGTTTTCAAGTTGAAAAAGAATGTGGTTATTCAATAGCAAATAATCAGCGCTGAAAATATACAAACAAGTAATATTACACAGACCAAGCAGGGTATATTTAGCAATATGTGAATATACTTATGCATGTGTGTGTGTGTGTGTGTGCTATAACAAATAACTACTGAATAAAGGAGGCCAGGAATTTTGAAGACAGCAAGGAGGGGCAATTAGGATGATTTCAACAGAAGAAAGGAAAGGAAAATTGTTGTGATTATATTATAATCTTAAAAATAGAAAAATTGTTTTTTAATAAATAGATAAATAAATAAATAAAATCTCTGCCTGAAAATTAAAAAGATCTGAGTTCAGGTCTTTATCATCTATGAAAATCTGGGCACACATGTACAACTGCAGTTCTGCTGTGGGAGGGGGCGCAGAGTGCAGAAACAACTGCATCTCTAACTTCTAGGTTCAATGAGAGACCTTGTCTCAAAAACTAAGGTGGAGAGCAATTGATAGAAACATCAGACATTGAACTCTGGCCTCCATATTACATGCAAACACATATACATACACACCTACACAAACACTTGCACATTCATTTACATATCCACAAGCAACAAGCATTCATTTGTATAGCTGACAGTTTCAAACTACAAGAGGCCTCGTTGGGCAACTAGAATGTGCCTATGAGATACTGGTGGCTGATGTTCCTAAACTCCATGGTAACTCTTAGTAAGGGAGATTATGTTCCATATATTCCTTTTAAGATCCTTTTCTTACAATCAAGGGTTAGATATAAAAAAGTATTTGACAAAATTTTGAGTAAGACTGGGTAAGAAGTTATGGTCAGTCCTTATGCTCACTAAGGAAAATGAAGACTGGTACGTTCAGTGTAGGACTATGTATTGCATTTGATGGCAGCCTGTGAAAGTTAAGTATCCACTTGTGTAGTCAATGATCTGACCAGAGTAAGCATTATGTACAGGTTGCCTGAGAGAGTATTTCTAGATGACATTAGCATTTGAATCACTACTGCAAAGATAATGGTTAGTCCTCATTGTGCTCAGGCATCATTCAATCCACTGATTACTGTTTATGTAAAACAAAACAAAGAAGTATGACTTGACCCTTCTTTTTCTGCCACTACTTGAGAAAGACCGCCTTACCTAATATTCTTTGATGTTTTTACCATGAGAATGGAGACTGGTACCTCCACCATTGGCATCTGGCAGTGGGCAGATCTTGGGATTTCTCTCCCTAGTGACTTCATGAACTATGTATCTATCTCCCAGTCATATTATATAGTATATATGAAATAAACATTAAGCCCCAGAAAAGACAATTATGATCACCAAGACTCTTACACAGAGAACTCATCCAAGCTGCATTGATAATAGAAGGAAAATTGAAATACTTTCTAGTTTGTAAAGAGTTTGAAATGACAAGGTTCTGTAATTACTCATTATGGTAGCAGGGAGTCAGAGTGTAACATCCAGGTAGTCTTCTGGATGCCAAAGGTGTGTCCTTGCTGTTCCTTGATAACACTTAACCTAAAAACACTGGAAAATGATGATCTCCTGATTTTGAATCTCATATCTGCTTCATGAACTCTAATTAATAGCACAGCAATATGCCTTCTCATTTGTCAAATGCTAATAATATTTATTATAAAACTTTGTTGTGAGAAGAAGTAAGGATAATAGATTGAAATCTTTTGAAATACCATGTAACACTAGTAAGCCTATAGATGAATGGTTAATATCTTTATTCACATTTAAAGGGTAAGAATTCTTCTTCCACGTAGTAATCTGACAAATGAATCGCCTCCACTGACTATGCCTATGAGGGTGGAATGCCATCAGCAAGTGGCAGTGCCAACCGTAGGACAACTGCTGACAGAGAAGGTGATCTTGGAGTCCCGTCATTGACATTTTCTCGTTTGAAAGGATTTTGTTTTTGACATTTGAAGTCCTTTCTCCTAAGCTAGCAATTAGAACATTTTTCTTTCCTGTAGAAAAATATTTAGAAACAGCCAGGACTAGCACACCCAAATTATGAAATGCCATTATGCCCAAAATATTTTTAGAAAGAAAATTTAGTTAAACCATGTATCAGGATATAGCCAAATGAATGGAAGCCCTGCTATTTATAATTGAGTCATAAAAACATAAAATCTGGCCAATTGTTCTAGGTAAAATTTTAAGAAATATGCTTTTAAAACTGCTTTCAAGTCCCTTCATATTTTCCTTGTAAACACCTTCTTTTTTCTGTCTTCTTTTTTTATTATTAGATATTTTCTTTATATACATTTCAAATTTCAAATGCTATCCCAAAAGTTCCCTATACCCTCCCCCTGCCCTGCTCTCCTACCCACTCACTCCCGCCTCTTGGCATTGGCATTCCCCTGTACTGGGGCATATAAAGTTTGCAATACCAAGGGGCCTCTCTTCCCAGTGATGTTCATAGCAGCCTTATTTATAATAGCCAGAAGCTGGAAAGAACCCAGATATTCCTCAACAGAAGATTGGATACAGAAAATATGGTACATTTACACAATGGAGTACTACTCAGCTACTAAAAACAATGAATTTATGAAATTCTTGGACAAATGGATAGACCTGGAGGGTATCATCCTGAGTGAAGTAACCCAATCACAAAAGAAGTCATTAGATATGCACTCACTGATAAGTGGATATTAGCCCAGAAACATAGAACACCCAAGATACAATTTTCAAAACACAAAAAAATCAAGAGGAGGGAAGACCAATGGGTGGATACTTCGTTCCTCCTTAGAATAGGGAATAAAATACTCATGGAAGGAGTAAACACCTTCTTAATCACGAGGAAAACATATTGAAGCTTGAATATAGGAACATGTGTTAATAAAACCAGGAAAATTGATATAACATGATGGTTGACTTGAAAGAAGAAATCTGTACTGCCACTATTAAAAAATTCAAGGGGGTATTCTTCCTCTAGGAGAATAATTCTTTATTCCTTGGTGTTTTATGGCTTTTGTGTGTGTCTTTTATCATGAATGGGGACCAATATTTTCAAACTTCAGGTCCTTTTCCATGTTTCAAAGCTACTCTTTGATCCAGAATGGCAGTGGGAACTAAAACTGATTACCAAGGGTAGAATTTGCAATGAACGCCTACTTTCCTACTGTGAAGAGCATCAGATCCTGATGTGACTCAATTACTCACCTTATAGATGGAAGATTTATGGCACAAGCACTGCCGTTTGTCACGTTCACAGTCGTCGACTTTCCAACTTTTAATCTCTCGCTGTTGTTTTGCAATCAAGTTTAATGTTGTGGCTATGAAACAGATGCACAGAACCATCTAGTTGTCTGGGTTTTGATATTGTTTTCCAAGAGTCAAGAGGTAGCTGAAACTCCTGAGGGCTTAAAAATAGTTCTGAAGCAGAAGTGTGCACCCTAGGGGCACGATTATCCTATGTGCAGGCAATTGTATTTTCAACTCAATTAGCTGCCTAACCGTGTGGCTAAACTTCTCTATGTATTTGCACATATAAGTAATTATGTCAGAATTAAGGTCTGAAGAGCTCTGTGCAGAGTTTGCTTTCCCATAGGAATAGTCATAGCAACATATATTAAAAATAATCCCATGTTATACATCTATTGATTGAACTATGTACAAATAATATCTGAAGTGATAGGGTTTCATTTTTTTACCAAAATATGCAGATAATAAAGATTATCCATGACCTTGACATAATTGTAAATTGTAGCACTCCATTATCAACACAGTTGATCTGATAACCTCCCTTAAACACACCTGTCAATATATAGTAAGTACATATGTTCATATGAAAAAAAAATATTTTATGCAATGCATAACCTCTAGTAATAAAAACAAAACAATGATTAGAAAGTCTTATAGACTGCAAGCGAAGTCCATGCTCCTCACCTTACTATGTCCCACTCTCTGTGTTCTTTTATACAAGAGGATGATTTCTCTCTTTGACAACTGTGCATATTGAAGGAGTTCAGTAAATATTTGCATTTTTGCCATTCTATCCTTTATAAAAAATATTACCTATACTGAAGGGGAAAGCATGATCCATATTACTGGCCCATTTTATTTATAACTTTTTCAGTTTTATATATTTAATTAAATATAATTACATCTGTTTTCCCCTGCCCCTTTTATTCCTTTTGCTCCTACCAAATTCCTTCCTTCCAGTTTCTTCCCTGATCTTTTATCTTTGAATAATATTGTGATATATAATATATATTATAAATTATGTTATATGTGATATATTATATATTACATGCTATACATTATGTTACATATTTATTGTATATGATATATAAAACAATCATAAATCACAATAATATATAATGATATCATATTTATCTGAACAAGTATAGAAATATATACAGAGACTCTTGATTGCTGTTATGGATTTCTATACCTGACTTGTGCAAGTCTGTTCTATTTTAATATTTGCTTTTGCCCTGAAAGACTTCAAACTGGTTCACACAAACATTTCTGGAACTGAGTAGAGAATCCTCTATGTGGTAGAGCACCCTCACATCCAGGTACCTTATCTCCTGTTTGGTGAAATGGCCTCACCACAGATAAGCAAGGCTGTTCATGCTATATCTGGACTGACTCTCTTCCTCTGTTTAATCAGAAAATTATCTCCAGTGCCACACTGTAAAATAGTAATCATTCTTCATTTCTTGCTTAATTAAAAAATACTTTGTTGAATATAATTACTGCTGTGCCTCAAGTGCTTAAATGGGTCAGATAAAGGTTAAGCTCAGCTGTACCTCCGTCTCTTTAAATACTTGAATCTTGTTTAAGCATGACAATAAACTAATTAAAGCAAACTGAAGGCCAGGAGTTTACACTGGATTAAATGATCGATTCTCATAGCAATGTGAAATGTAGATTTCATGTTAAAATAAACGCTAACTATAATACTTGATGAATAAGTACATATAGTTGATAATATGATGCAGATACTGCCTGAAAGTTTCATTCGTTCTGAAGCTAATTTGCGTTTAGTTCTTGCTGATGTTATAATTATGTGTATCTCCTCTAGCATTAGAATGAACATTAAAAAAAAAAAAAAAGCCAAGGAGTCCAGCATTGCACCCTCAGAATCTATGAGGTAGATTTAAGGCAGAAGAACAGCCAACCATAAGCAAAACAGTTCCTGAACTTTTGCTTGTTCAGATTTTGGGCTCATTAAAGAAAATCATTCTGAAAGGAGGATGAGGTGTATTGGGGGTCATGGAAGTAACCTCTGGCTTTTCAGAGTTCATACCATATTGTTCATAAATCCTTGAGAGACTTGAGGGTTGGTAGAAAGCTCCCAGCTCTCACTGTGGCCTGGAAATTGGGGTCTCGACAGAGATGGAATACTAAAAACATGAGTGTTATCCCCATTATGTTTTGAAATAATCTCCCTTGCAAAGTTTGACTATGAAGTGGAAATGGCCATGTGTGTGCAGAGCGCGCTGTTTGTTCCTCAATGCTTGGAACTGAGAAGTGTCTTCCAGTTACTGAGTCTCCCCCAGGAACTGAATTTCACCGGCAGGCAGTCTTTGCAACATTTCTTAGAATATCATCTAGTATTCACTTTTCAGCCAAAGACTCCAGGAAACCTGCATGGAAACGTCTGAAAACGTATTATCTAAGCAACACTCTCCTTGTTTGTCACTGTTCTGAAAATGTTGTTCATTTCAGCTCTCCCCACGTGGTTTTGATGTTCGTGTCTCTACCTCACTAATTGACAAGTTTTTGTTTTGTTTTGTTTTGTTTTGTTTTGTTTTGTTTTTTTTACTATTATTAGATATTTTCTTTATATACATTTCAAATGCTATCCCGAAAGTTCCCTATACCCTCCCTCCGCCCTGCTCCCCTACCTACCCACTCCTGCTTCTTGGCCCTGGCATTCCCCTGTACAGGGGCATATAATGTTTGCAATACCAAGGGACCTCTCTTCCCAGTGATGGCTGACTAAGCCATCTTCTGCTACATATGCAGCTAGAGGTATGAGCTCTGGGGGTACAAGTCTTGCTTAGGTATCTTCTGCCAGTGTATAATCTAGAATGTGCTTCCAGGAAACACTCCCAGGCAAGCAAGCATAAGATGCTCCAGCATTTCTTTCACCCTTCCTTGGAGATCCCAGGTTATCCTAGACTGTCTTTTCCCCAACATCTGCAAATGGCTGTTATACAGATTTCTCTCTCTCTCTGTTTCTAAGAGTTTATGGGGAGCAATTATTCTCAAAGCAAAAATCAGGAAGGAGAGGAGAGAAGGGGAGGGGAGGGGAGAAAGAGGGGAGGGGAGGGGAGAGGAGGGGACTGAAAGAGAGAGGGGGGAGAGGATGCAGAGGAAGGGAATGTAAGAACAGAAGCACTAGATTCCTCTGCAGACAGTTCTTCAGTGACTAAACTTCTCTGAGGAAGAGATTGAAAGTCTTTTGTGAGGTTTGTTTGGGACTTGACAAGGAATAAAAGCTTTGTCTTGCTACTACAGTCTCCCCTCAGTACTTTGTCTGATTCTGGTCCTGAGGATGCTATGCACACTCATATAAGGAAACCTTCACAATCCCCATTTGCTGATTGTCAGAGCACTTCCTTCCCATCATCCCCCAATTAAATAATTACTTAGCATATTGGTTGCAATTTACCAGGGCTTCTCTATGACATCTAGAACACTGAAGACTAGATGGGGCTCACATTACCTCATTCTCATAGGACTTTGGCATTAGAATACACTTTAAAAAACAAACAAACAAACAAACAGGGCATTCATATTTCTTTATGTTAGCAGAAGCTCTAGATTTGGTTGAGACTATATTTTCAAGGATATCTGTGTAAGACTTCAGTCTTCTCTTCCAGTAACATCTCCAGCTCTGTAGAGAGCAACAGAAGCCAAATCAATTTCAACTGATGGAAAAGAACTGGAAAGGCACATGTCCATGTTAAGGTACAGTGCTTAGGGATGAGTGATGGATCATCATGACTCAGAGACATTTTCTAGAAAGTTCAGTAGCTATGGCCTCAGATGATAGTCTATTTCTTTTTCCTATATTTTATGAATGAAGCTTGTTAGCAGAATTATAATAATTTCAAAGAACATTAATGCATGCTCAGAGAAAGTGGAAAAACAGTCAAGAAGAAAGTGAGATTACTCACTGTCTTCTTACACGGAGTGTTGAAGGATACATAAGTATTAGAACATGGAGATAAAGTCTCACCTGTAGGAAAAAGATAGGAAAAATGATGGAAAGTGAGGCACTGAGCTCTGGGGGGGGGGGGGGGAGAGAGAGAGAGAGAGAGAGAGAGAGAGAGAGAGAGAGAGAGAAAGTAATTGGCCTCTACTCATCACAAAGAGAAGGTGCAGAAGAGACAAATAGGGGAACTGATATCAGGAAAGCTCACAGAGGTGGAGGAATTGTTCTAAACCATCAGGCAGAAGAGAATCTGCCATCCAAAGGAGCTAAACATGCTCCCCTGCCAGCCCTGCACCTGCAAAGGAATTTATTCAGTGGATCCTGTTAGCTATTCATAGTGGCCCGGGTTGATCTTAGAACAAAGGGCAAGATAAACACTTCAGATACATCACTGTGTCAGCTGCAAAGGAGGTTTAATGAGCAAAGGATGAAGGACCTCCAAGGAGAGGCCATGGGGGACAGCACACTTCCCACCTCCAATTTCCTTTCTCCCTGTGTCTTGTATTTGGTAACATTCTAATTAATGAACATCGAACTTTCCAAGATAAAAGAGCCCCTGAGCAAGCGTGAGGGCCACTCATACTTTATCATTTCATTTGATGCAAATTATTTGGGATTTTAGAGACTGTTCCATCTCCTTGATAGGAAGAGAGTTCAAATGGCTTATCCTACAAAACCACGTAGATAAAACTCATTAAGCATTCTAGGGTCTTTTATGTCATGGATATTCATACTAATCAGATTAATTGAAATTATTTAAATGATAGTTACAAGTACTACTACAAAAGTATTACAAAGAACAACCCCCAATAATTTAGGGATTAGCTAGAAATAACAAAATTTGTCTGAACCTATATTTAGTTCAAGGAAAAAAATGCTATTCAGAGGTGCGTGTTAGACATTAAATGCAACCCATTGAGTACTCTGGGAAAGACACACACTCTTATTTTAATGTGCGAAAGAGTCCTTAAGCTAGATTGAGTACTACTGCTGGAGATTTGTTATAAAAATTGTATCACCAAATAAATAATTAAAATGTTAATGAAAAATTCCTTTGATGTAGCCATGAGCATTTGAAAGAAATGCAGTTCTCTTTGGGTGGGCTTTAAATATGATTTGGGCTGGTTTTGTATTATGTAGCAGTTTTATCTAGCAGTTGATAAACTTGGGTCTATCTCGCTGCTACTTCTATGAACCATAGTTATTCTGTTACCTGATTCTCTTTAAGATTTTTATCCCTTTAGTCTGATCCTGCCATTCATAAGAAATATTCATAGGCTTGGGTCATCTAGATAATAATGTTGGCTTACATTAATTCCTTCTAAAATAGTTTTCTGTTGACTGGGAAATTGAGACCTGGATTGAGAATTTAAAAATAAGTGTGTGTGGTATTAAGATGAAGGAAGTGACTTTAAAAGCCTTTCCCAAGACTGGTTTAAACATATCTGTTATTTGCCTTCACAATCCAGATTTTTATCATGTGGTTGGCCTTGTGCTTTTTCAGAACTTAGAAGTGTAAAGTTGTAATCTTTCTTTTGAGGATAAAACGCGATAGGGTTGGGCTTTCATGTTTCAGCATCTAAGGTAGACAGACATCTCAATATGTGTTTATCAGCTCACCTTACTGCATAACATCTGGCTTGAGAAATAAGCAGGACAACAATGAATTTTGTGATATAAGGGATGTGCTAGTGTATATAAAATAAGTTCAAATTATTACCATGATTGATATCAAAGATATACACTGAGATACATACATTTAGCTTTGGGTTGGTTAAAACACAGACTGGAAGGTTTATATTCATATCTTTAAATCATTATATGTTTATCAAATGGAGATGTGACATGACTTTTCTGGTGGTTGTAGAAATTAGATTTATGATGGCAAAAACTATTGAACAATTAAGAAGCACAATCACCTGAAGTCAAACTGCTGTTATTAATAAGGCATTATTATTTCAAAGGAGGCAGGGAGTATCTCTGCTTTTTAATTTTGATCATGTTTACTCTGTTCTTCTACTGATAAGGTTAGTGCTGTCATGATTTCACTGTGAGGTCTATCATGGTTGACTGACATTGAAGTATTTTAGTAGGTAACATATCTAGATCTAGAGTTCTTTCTTACCTATTCCCACCCAGAATATGTGCTTTTATCTACTCCTTTCGATCTTTGTAAAATACTGATAGCTTAAAGAATCTATTGTTCATAGATTCAGAATTTCTAAACATTTAGCCCTCTGATCCTATGACATCTTTACATTTGTACCCCCTTCTATGATATATTACAACACACACACACACACACACACACATGCATGTATAGATTGGAATGGAAATCATGGAATATCTAAAAATGATGCACATAAATTCCTAGGGAAGATTTTTCTGAGCAGGACAAGCACACATAGAAAGTTATTCTAGTCCTTATTGCATATTGTAATATAGGAATCTTTAGCTTCAGATCTTTTGCCTTTTGCTGAACAGGGGTAGGAGATGGGGAAAGAGACCACCCAGGCAAGCCACAGAATCAAGAGAGCATCACAGATATTAAGCAGACACTTGATAGATGCTAGAGAATTATAAAATGAGAAAAACCCATTTGAATTAATTAGATGAAAATAATTGTAATTACAACCATTATTAAAATGGCTTGCATGAGGCTAATTACCATATGTAAAAGCTCTTTAGACATGCCCCTAATAGTGATATGTAGCAGCTTTGTAGAGTTGCTACGTTTTACATAATTACTACAAGAGACAATATTCAGCTCTGCTTCAACTTCTGTTGTCCAGGAAGCAATTCATTTACTCCGGGCTGAAATGTATTAGATAGAATATGACTTTTAAAAAACCTTTTCTCACAGATCCGAACAAAATGCAGATAATAGTAAAGGTCAATACTGAGCCCCCACCAGTCCTTTGAACAAAGTACTCTACTTCCCCTCCCTGTTAAATGCTGCAGGTTTAAAGATCTAGTGTACATAGAGTCAGAGTTTCTGAAAGTTTAACACTTCGTTCCTACAAGGTCTTCATATTTGTACTCTGTACTGACATCCCTGTCTGTCTCTCTGTCTCTGTCTCTCTCTCTGTCTCTGTCTCTCTCTCTGTCTCTGTCTCTGTCTCTCTCTGTCTCTGTCTCTCTCTCTCTCTCTCTCTCTCTGTCTGTCTCTCTCTCTCTCTCTCTCTCACACCACACACACACACACACACACACACACACACACACACACCGGAATTTTAGGTTGATTATTTTACCACATTATTTTTTTTAATTTGAGTTCCATAGTGTATATACGTGTGTGTGTGTGTGTGTGTGTGTGTGTGTGTGTGTGTGTGTATACATAAACTCTAATTTTCTATACACATATGAGGTCTTTCTAGTGTAGAATTTTTCAGTGTAGTGTATCTGAATTTCTTTCACTTAAACTGTATGACAGAGGCAGGTAGATTTCTGATTTTCGGGGCCACATTAGTGTGGCCAGCTAGGACTACGTAGTGAGATACTGTCTCTAGAGGAACACTAAGTATTTCTAACCACTGTGCGATCTCTCCAGACTCTAATTTGTAAAAACAAGAATTGAAAATATTTGAATACAAAATGAAAAAGTATATCTTAAGTAATGCACTTACAAAAATTTCAAAAATTTAAATGGTGATTCTATTCAAAGTCTTAATAGAGATTTTAACATAGACAATTTCACAAAGTAAGCACTTACCAAGACTTTTTTGTGTGTTTTATATAAAAATTTGTGTTTGTTCATTCTTTTAGTTGTTAATAACTAAAATCATATGTCATTCCTGAAATATAAATATCAAAATTATTCAAAGTAAAGTTATGTGGATTTCAAGCTATAATTCACTCTCTGCATATTTCTTACCTTGGATATGAGAGAATTGACTTATTTTATTTTTTATTCATTATTGTATATTTTTCTTTAAGAATTTTATTCATGTATTTTGATCATATTCCCACTTCCCCCATCTACTCCCAGGCTTACCACCCTCTTACCTAAGCACCCAACTTTATGGCCTCTGAATTTTTATTATTTGATTTTTTTTTTTGGTATTTTTGTTTTTTCCTATCAATTTGTGTCGTGCACATACTCTTGGATATATGGCCTTCCACTGGAGTCTGGTCTACCCACAAGCTGACACATCCTTAAGAAAGATAAGAAGCCAAATTCTCTCTCTCCCAGAAGCTCAGTTGCCAATAGCTACTTAGCTAGGGGCGGGACTTCATGCCTCCTTCTCCTCCCGCCTCATCCTGGCATTTTCTCTGACTTGAGTTTCTGCACTCAATGTTTCCACTTTTCCTGGGCTGAAGGGGTGGCTCAGTGGTTGGGAGCGCCGGCTGCTCTTCCAGAGGTCCTAGGTTCAATTCCCAGCAACCACATGGTAGCTCACAGCCATCTGTGATCGGATCTGATGTCCTCTTCTGGTGTGTCTGAAGAGAGCAATGGTGTACTCGCATACATAAAATAAATAAATAAATCTAAACAACCACAAAAACATATACTTTGTCACAAGCACCGTTGAGACTGTATGAACAGCTTCCATGCTGTGTCTGGTAAAAAGGCCCTTTCGTTGTAGTTAGCCACCAACTCTGGACCAAGGTCTTCCAGCCCTTCCCCTATAAGGGTCCTTGAGTCCCAATGAGGGATGAGCATTCTTCCGTTTCTCATTCTTTGCACCTTAACCACTTCTACTGTTCGCTAGCTACGGCAGGAAAAAGCATCTCTGCTGACAACTGAGAAGTATGTTTATGTATGTGAATAGCAATGAGTCACTGGAAGTCACTTTAATACTGTGTCCACACAACAAAGTAATAGTCATCTGTTCTCTCCTGGGCACAGGAAAAACTTTCTGAACAGGACCCTGTCTAGTAGTGCAGACATTATAAGTGAATCCTTTATTTAATTTTTTTTATAATTATTGTTTTCAGGATTCTCAATTTTTTTTAAATTTAAGAACGTATTGAACTTGGAGGACAAAGAGAAGAGAAACATAAAGTACGATGAGATCAAATAGCATGTGTTTGAAATCAATCACAAGGACATAAAGCAGCCGCCATCGGGATGTGACTAGTCTTTCTTGAACCATCTGAATATTTTCATAAAACGCTGTCTGATGGATGAGGTGCCTTAAATTTTTATTGGCAAGAAAATGCAGGGTTATAGAAGGATGTTTAAAGCATAAAAATCCCGCCACATACAGTATAAACAAAGTATGATTTAAACATCCTGCTCCTGTGGAAACCCTGCCTTGAGTGAGGCTTTGGACCAGCAGATCAGGATGCAGCTGAGCGCCCCAGTCACCCTGGGTTTCCAGTGCGCCTGAGGCAGAAGTGCCCAGCTCATTTAACCCAGCAGAGAGTGGCTGCTTAATGGAGCTGCACCGCAGCCTGCATTTCTTGCCACATTTGACAAGGACGTTCAGTTTCAGCAACTGAACCTTATTTAGAGAAGTAATGTTTTCCATTTGTGTATTTGCAAAGGATATGCTTCTGGCAATGTCAGAAAACGAATTCTCAGGAAATGGGCTGAAAATGAAGCTCAGGTCTGCAGATCAATAAATTGCAGTCCCTTTGATTTTTCGCGAACTCAACAACAAGTTTCAGAGTTTGCAAATGGAAATCAACATTAGGCTTCACTTATTTTCATTCTGAGTCAAATTAAAGTGAAGTTTTTGTCAGTTTATGAAAAGAACAGCTAATGGGAAAAATAACTGCTCTGAAAGTTAGAAGCCAAGCGTCGTCTCTGAATAAATGTTAGAGACTATCAGAGCTGATTATGTATTTTGAGATGAAGTTATAAAATTACCTAAAAATCTCTGTAGAGGACCAGCAAGATGGCTCAGAGAGTTTAATTGCTTGCCTCCAAACTTCAGGAACAGAGTTTCCTCCCGGAGATCCGCAGGGTGGGAAGAGATAATGATCTCCCACCGTTTGTCCTCTGACCTCCTTAAAAGTGCCACGCAGAGGTGTACACACACACACACACACACACACACACACACACACACACACACAGAGGCATGCATACAGACACTAAATAAATAGATACGTAGATAGATCATAGACCGATAGGCACGTAGATAGAGTACAAAATATTTGTATGAGCAATTTTACTACTTGTAGAATAATCTTAGACTTTAGCATGCCTTCATTTACTAGCTTCCTTCTTTTTCCTCTCCTTCCTTTCTTCTCTTCAAGCCTTCCCATATAACCCTCCTCGATCTCTTTCATATTCATGGCCTCTTTTGTCATTAATCATTGTTATGTACATATATGCATACATATGTACATATATTTCCAAATGTCTAAAGATAACTTGCTTAGAGTGTATAATGTTACTCATATATATGTTTTCAGGACTGATCATTTGGTACTGAATAACCGAATGATACACTCTTCCCCGGGGAAAACAGTTCTCCCACTCCCAGCATTCTAAGTTGCTTGTCTATCCTTCCTTGTGTAGGTTGAGACCTGTCCACTTTGGCAAGTCCATTGCTGTTGTCCTTGTTCATCGCATATTTAGGTAGTCATGTTGGTGAGACTTTGGGAGTGTAGCCCCTGGCATTATTAGGAGAGAAGATCTCACAGCAAACTCCTTTAACCTCTGGGCTATAATATTTCTGCCTCCCCTTCTGAGATGATCTCCAGGCTTTCAGTGTGAGAATAATGAAGTAGATGTGTGTGTTAGGACTAGGCTAAACACGTGACCTTGACCTTGAGACTGTACATAGCTTAAACTCATATGACCTTGCCTCAGAATACCCTCAGAATATCAATTTCCTGGTGCCCTGAATAAAGATATTGAGTGCATGAACAAGACTTAAGTCCTATCCTACACCATCTTTAGGCTCCGATCTCCCAGGTTCATCCCACCAACTAGAATGTTAACAGTTAGGGTCCCAGTACTGGGCATGATTCCCTTCTTGTTGAGCAGATCTTAAGACTACATCTAGAGGGAGGAAAAACAAACAAATATAAGTTTATTTCACATGAATAATTTATTTCTTCAATTTGATGTGTGCACATACATACATATGTGCACATGTGTGTGCACATGCATGTGGAGATCAGTGCTTATCCTTGATTGTCATCCCTTAGAAGTTATCCACCTTTTAAACTTTTATTTTTGATTTACGGTCTTTCAGTGGCCTGGAACTCTATAATTAGCCTATGATGCCTGGCCAGGAAACCCCAGGGGTCTGCTCTTCTGCACTTTCCTAATGCTTGCCTCCAAATTGTGTGTCACCACACCTGTTATTTATTTTTTTAATGTGTATTTTGGGGCTCAAACACAAGTGATCTGTTTTTGCAAGACTAGCATTTTATGGGTTGAACTATTTTGCTAGACGCCTCAAAATATGTGTAACATTTTCCAAACATAAATAATAAATAATAACAATAATTCTAGTTGTTAAGACTTTTTATTTTTATTCTATTTGTATTTTCTTTATTTGCATTTCAAATGTTATCCCCTCTCTTAGTTTTCCCTCTGAAGACCTTTCTTCACCCATCAAAGTGTACCCGTGTGCATGCCTGGAAGCATTCATTAATTGCAAATAAAAACATGTTCATTCTTTTGTTCTGCACAAGTTATTAACTTCAGATATCAGATTCTTCATCCATAAACTTGAAACAGTTCGTGTATTCAGTATTAAATTAATAGATAAAGGCCTTGCATCTGTTGCTGGCATGTGTATACTCAGTGATTTTGAACTATATACATTTACATTAATATTGATGAATTGACCACATTTTCCATAGTTTGTTTTTAGAAATGTCTGTTCTGCCTACAAATATTACATAAATACATATTGGTCACTTAGGATTTGACAATAGAGAAAGTAAACCTGTTAGTATTCGTTATTTGTCAGTGCTTACATCTTTTCCCTTTACAATCACAGCTATTCATTTTCCAGCAAGTACTGATTAAACATGTTTTCGTACACAGCTTCCAGACACACAGACCACCAGGTTCTAATTTTTGTAACTCCACCCAAACCTGGCTAAGCACTCCTTGCAATCTTTCAGCCAAGGGTAGACGAGTGCACAGTTTGCAGAGTGTAAATACTGCATGGTTGTTATGGTGAGGTGGTTTTACAGCTGGCCCTTTCAATTTTACCCTGGCATGTGCTGGTAGGAAATCATGGAGTTTTGCCTTTTAAATCTTATTTTAGTAGTAAGTGGAGGCAGTATAGTTTAGTAGAAAAACAATAGATCAGGCACGGCCATAAATTCTAATCCTGGTACCATCACAGATTCATTTTAAGGTCTTCTGAAGTCTAGCATGAAACACATTACTGAGTAGTGCTGCTGACTCTGTCGTGCCGTTTCCTATGTCAGCAGTAACCGAATGATACTATCAATTAATGACTGATAAAATAAAATAATAGTAATAAGAATAATAATAAAAAATACAGAAGACTCAGCACAGCAGTCGGACCATAGAGAACATCTCATTAAATGGTCTGTGTTTCCAAGGAAGAGCCCAAGTTTCTGAGAACCCGCATGTGTGTGTAAGGGCCAGCCTGTGGAAAACAAAGGGTAGACACTTCCTTG
This sequence comes from Mus caroli, assembly GCF_978045245.1. NCBI lineage: Eukaryota > Metazoa > Chordata > Mammalia > Rodentia > Muridae > Mus > Mus caroli. The sequence continues at coordinate 62,842,528 of NW_028227264.1, forward strand.
TTCTGTCTACTATGTGTGATGCCTTTGGACACCAGGAGATGAAGACAAACAACTTTGACATCTTATTAAACGTTATTTAAAATCTATTTTAATTGTTCCATAAGTTTGTAGCTGTTTCAATATGGAATGAAAATTTGGAAGTTGGGGTCGGGGGCCGGTGCTGAAGAAGTAGCTCAGTGGTTAAAAGTGATCACTGCTTTTATTCAAGTGTACATCAGGCAGGAGTGCTTCCCAAAGTCCAAGTGCTAACTGCCAGGGCCACAGGCTGGGATGGAGTTGGGAGGGAGAAGAACCTTTAAGGGTTTGCAACCCCATAGGAGGAACAACAATATGAACTAACCAGTACCCCCAGAGCTCCCAGGGACTAAACCACCAATCAAAGAAAACACATGGTGGGACTCATGGCTCCAGCTGCATATGCAGCAGAGGATGGCCTAGTCAGTCATCAATAGGAGGAGAGGCCCTGGGTCCTGTTAAGGTTCTGTGCCCCAGTGTAGGGGAATGCCAGGGCCAGGAAGCAGTAGTGGGTGGGTTGGTGAGCAGGGAGAAGGGGGAAAGGATAAGGGGCTTTTGGAGGGGAAACCAGTAAAGGGGATAACTTTTGAAATGTAAATTAATAATAATAATAATAATAAATGATAATAATAAAAAGACATGGAGTCCTCTTATAGGAAGGTAAGCTCCTCTGGCAATGCCATTGTAGGAAGTATTAGGGGCCCCTTCTCTCTCTCTTCTTATTGCCTGCCATGAGGTTAAAAAGAAATCCTCTAGCAAAGGTGCTCAGCAAGATTTGGTGTGTCACCACATGCCCAGTGCTACAGGGCTGGATGTCCCCAGACTGAAGTGTGAGCCAAAATAAACGTTGCCACTTTATAACTTACCATTTCAAGTATGTTGTCATAGTGACAGGTAACTTCGACTTTTACACTAGAACAGAAATGAGGACCATGTTGCCAGCCTCAGATAATGGAGTAGGTTTATTTGACGATGGTAGTAAACTCTTTCAATATATAGCATCATGTTCTTAACATGTCATTAAAAGTTTTTCGCTTCTATGCTCATGAGATGAGCATAGCCTGTAGAGTTCTTTTCTTTCGGTGGCTTGGTCTGTTATTGGTCATTAGAGTATCAATGTAGTTGCAAAGTATTTTCTCAGCTTCTAACTCCTGGAAATAATTGTAGAGAATTTATATAATTCAGTTAAATCTTTTTTTTCCTCTAAGTGACTACTAACCACCTGATACTAGTTCTTTATATTTTTAAATATAAAAAATGGGTTTTATGCATTTCTCAATATCTATAATCCTATTTGGATGACCTCTGTCTAAATGTGTGAGACCATGTCATTTAAATAATTGTCTATGTAACTTAGAATACAAAATTCCTAGGTATATACATACTTTTGAAATCCTTTTATGATCCTCCAAATGGTCATGAGATCACGAATGTCATCCCTTTGCTAATTGCAATATTAGTAATTTGAGCCAATTTCTCTCTTAATTAACTTGGGTTATTCTCTCTCTCTCTCTCTCTCTCTCTCTCTCTCTCTCTCTCTCTCAATCTGGACACAGGTTTACTGACTTTATTGACTTTATCTCTCAAAAAATCCACTTTTGATTTTATAGTCTTTCCTCACTAATTTCTTGCTTTTAAGTTCACACATTTCTAATGTCTCATATGTCTTTTCTTCTACTTGCTCTGGATTTAGCATGTTCATCTTTTCTCTAGTTTTCTAAGGAAGAAATTTATATTACTTATATCCTAGATTTTTAGATTTTTCTTCCTTTCTGACATATCTTCGAAGAGCTATGTTTAAGTACCTTTTTCAGTGAAGCACTCTCAATGTGGCCTTATCTGAAGTTTATATAGCTAGACTAAAGTTACAATTTATTGAGGAATATCTGCTGAAGTTCCCTTGCATCATTATTTTCATTAAATAATTTATTTATTCAGTTTACTCTCTTACATCATTTAGCATCAGTGGTCTGTGAGATCCAGATTATGGATATAGCTCTAATTTAATGGAGTATTTATGTGGCATGCACAAAGACTTAGCTGTGATTCACAGCACCACTGTGTAAAAGCAAGCATGGTGGTCTATGCCTGTGATCCCAGCACTTTTGTAGTAGAGGCTGAGATCTGAAACTCAAGGTTATGCCTGTCTGAATCTTGAAAGAAGAGCAGGAGGCCAACCTGCGCTACTTGACATCTTGTCACAAAAAGTAAGACAACATAATATTTATAATGCTGGTTTGACATAAAACAAGTAATACTAGTTGGGAAATGGTAATTTTCATATTTCTCCAGTATAACAAGACTCCTGCACTCTTCCAAATAGCTCCCCCTCACAACCAAGGAGGACTTCCCAATACACCTCCACGTATTGGAAACAAATTCTCAAATACCTTAGCTTATGGGAGACAGTTCTCATTTTAACCACCACAGACCCCACTCCCCCTGCCACACATACACACTTGCACACATGTAACTTGGTATTAAAGGCAAAAAAGACAGGAGAATTATTGGGCCTGTGGGTTACCAACCTAGCCCAGGAACACAAAGTCCAGTAGAAGAATGTGCATTGAAATGAACAAGGCAAGGAAACTAAAAGCAAATTAAATCAAACACCAAATCCTGTAAGAGAATAATCATCTCAGGGATTGAAAGTGCCATGCTGATACTATTAGATTTGATATGGATTCCATTCTGCAAAAGAAGAGGGTATTGATTGAAAGTAGCTTGTACCTAAAAGGACTGTTTGCAAATGTGGACACATAATCTATTGGAACAGAGTAGAGTTCCAGAAGTCTTAGCAGGAGTAACTTCATCTAAAATTAAGTCCCTGCTTAGTTGATTTATATGCCACTCCATAGAATGATGAAACTATCCTTCTCACAGTTTGTTATTTTTTTATTGCCTGAAATTATCAGAATGTCCTGTAAAAACAAGGACAGTGAGCAAATAACACATAACTTTCTCAGGAAAAAAAAATGAAAAAGGAACAGAGTGATAGAGGAGTGGCTGACCGCATCCCCTACAAGTACATGCTTATGTGCATGGCTGTGCACATGGATGTATGCACATATAAACAAAGCAGGAGACTACTTAATAATTTTTTGGGTGGAATATTTTTTTAGCCATGTTTCAGGCATAGAAATACTTTGATTCTCTTAATGTTTAATTAATTTTGCCATTGAACTGCAACAGTGACTGCCATCATATGCTAATGGAAGTTTAGAAAATATCCTCAATTTTCTCCTTTTCCTACTCTTTCACATTGTATATTATTGTCTTAGGGTTTTACTGCTGTGAGCAGACACCATGACCAAGACAGCTCTTATAAAGGCAGCATTTAATTGGGGCTGGCTTACAGGTTCAGAGGTTCAGTCCATCATCATCAAGGTGAGATCATGGCAGCATCCAGGCAGGCATGGTGCAGGAGGACCTGAGAGTTCTACATCTTATTTCGAAGGCAAACAGGACTGGCTTTCAAAAAGCTAGAAGGGTATTAAAGCCCACACCCACTGTGACACAGCTACTCCAACAAGGACATACCTCCTAATAGTGCTACTCCATGAGACAAGCATATAACAAACCACCACAACTGTATTTGTCTATTTTCATTCACCTTAATTATTTTATGTGTTTGCCTAAGTGAGTTTCTGTGTGCCTTGTGCATGTAGGAACTCTTGGTGGCTGATAGAATGTGTTAGATTCCTGGACCTAGAGTTGCAGGTGGTTATGAACCACCATGTGGGTGCTAGGAAATGGAACTCAGTTCTCTGCTATAACAGCCCATGCTCTTAACCTACTGAGCCATCTGTCTAGCCCTATTCAGCATTCTGGTTCTATAGAATATATAGTAAATATATCCATCTTGTTTTCTTCTTCATCTTCTCCTTCTCCTCCTCCTCCTTCCTCCTCCTTCCTCCTCCTCCTCCTCCTCCTCCCCCTTCTCCTCCTTCTCCTTCTCCTCCTTCTCCTTCCTCCTCCTCTTCCTCCCCCTTCTCCTCCTTCTCCTTCTCCTCCTCCTCTTCCTCCTCCTCCCCCTTCTCCTCCTTCTTCTTCTCCTCCTTCCTCCTTCCTCCTCCTCCTCCTTCTCCTTCCTCCTCCTCCTCCTCCTCCTCCTCCTCCTGTTTCTGCTCTGGCCCCTTACCCTACCTCTCCCCTCTCCCCCTCCCCCTTCTCCTGCCATTCCCTTTTCCTTTCCCACTCCTGATTCTGCTCCTGGTCAAAATCAAGTCTTTCTTAACACAGTGTCTGATTTGACTTTCTGTAATGATCCATTGTTCCATTAAAGTCCTCATAAATGACAGATTTCACCCCTTTCTCACTAGATAAATCATGTGACCTAATGCACAAATATCACATCTGTACAATGTACCTGATGTACTGTAGTCAAGCTATATAACTCTCATATTGTTAATTTTGATTTACCTAATGATTCATTATGTTGAACACTTGGATATACTTTTTAGATATTTATCCATTTTTTTTGAGAAAGGTTTATCTAGGTCTGTTTCTGGTTCTAATATTGAGTTGTTATCTTATCTAGGGTTTCTATTACTGTGAAGAAATACCATGACCATGGCAATTCTTATGAAGGAAAACATTGAATTGGAGCTGTCTTACAGTTTCTGAGGCTTAATCTATTAGCATCATGGCAAAAAGGATGGAAGATGCAGGCAGACATGGTATTAATGAAGTTGCGAAGAGTTCTACCACTTGATCTCTAGGCAGCCAAATGAGACTGTAAGCCACTGAGTCTGGGCTTGTGCATTTGAAACCACAAAGACCACGCCCACCATGGCACACTTCTCACAAAACCACACCCACTTGAACAAGGCCACACCTCCTAATATTGCTGTTCCCTGTGGATCTATGGGGGCCATTTTATGCAGATCACCACAGATGTTTTCTCTTTATAATTTTGTTTTAATCTCTAGTAAGATTGTAGATTTTCTCACAGAGAAAATTTAATTCCCTTTCAGATACAATTTGCTTAGGTTCTCTGCTACTCAATAGTGAGTTTCCTCTACTATGCAGAGGCTTTATAATTGGATAAACTATATTGATCTGGTTTTGCATTTCTTCTTCTATCTTCAGTACCTTGACCAAAAACTGCTGGCCTGTTCCAGTATTCTGAGGGTTGTCTTTCCTTTTTAACAGGTAATTTCTAGGTTAAGGCCCTAGTCATTCTCTAATCTATTCAGGGGGGGGGGGCAGTGTAGCTAATAAAATATGGACATCTAGTTTTATTGCTCTGCATACAGATCTCAGGATTCCCCAATAATATTTATTCACATGACTCTCATTCCCCCAATCCATTTTCTTGGTGCCTTTGATAAGTCAGTTGGCTAAAAACACATAACTGCTACTACATGTATGTTTTTAAAGACAGCAGAATTTGTTTGCATTCCTTGACTACTTTTTAGCATATTTTGAATTAGGCAGTAAAGTGCTTCATGCTTTTTCCTCTTTTGCTCAAAGCAACTTTGTCTGTAAAGCTTTTTTTTTCTTATTTATTTATTTATTTATTTATTTATTTATTTATTTAATGTGAGTACACTGTAGCTGTCTTCAGACACAACAGAGAAGGGCATCAGATCTTTTTTTTTTTATATATATATTTTTATTACATATTTTCCTCAATTACATTTCCAATACTATCCCAAAAGTCCCCCATAGCGCCCCCCACTTCCCTACCCACCCATTCCCATTCTTTTGGCCCTGGCATTCCCCTATATTGGGGCATATAAAGTTTGCAAGTCCAATGGGCCTCTCTTTCCATTGATGGCCGACTAGGCCATCTTTCGATACATATGCAGCTAGAGACAAGAGCTCCAGGGTTCTGGTTAGTACATTATGTTGTTCCAACAATAGGGTTGCAGATCCCTTTAGCTCCTTGGGTACTTTCTCTAGCTTCTCCATTGGGAGCCCTGTGATACATCCAATAGCTGACTGTGAACATCCACTCCTGTGTTTGCTAGGCCCCGGCATCGTCTCACAAGAGACAGCTATATTTGGGTCCTTTCAGCAAAATCTTGCTAGTGTATGCAATGGTGTCAGCGTTTAGAAGCTGATTATGGGACGGATCCCTGGATACAGCAGTCTCTAAATGGTCCATCCTTTCATCACAGCTACGAACTTTGTCTCTGTAACTCCTTCCCTGGGTGTTTTGTTCCCAATTCTAAGAAGGTGCACAGTGTCCACACTTTGGTCTTCATTCTTCTTGAGTTTCATGCGTTTATCAAATTGTATCTTATATCTTGGGTATCCTAAGTTTTGGGCTAATATCCACTTATCAATGAATACATATTGTGTGAGTTCTTTTGTGATTGTGTTACTTCACTCAAGATGATGCCCTCCAGGTCCATCCATTTGGCTAGGAATTTCATAAATTCATTCTTTTTAATAGCTGAGTAGTACTCCATTGTGTAAATGTACCATAATTTCTGTATCCATTCCTCTGTTGAGGGACATCTGGGTTCTTTCCAGCTTCTGGCTATTATAAATAGGGCTGCTATGAACATAGTGGAGCATGTGTCCTTTTTACCGGTTGGGACATCTTCTGGATATATGCCCAGGAGAGGTATTGCTGGATCCTCCGGTAGTACTATGTCCAATTTTCTGAGGAACCGCCAGACTGATTTCCAGAGTGGTTGTACAAGCTTGCAATCCCACCAACAATGGAGGAGTGTTCCTCTTTCTCCACATCCTCGCCAGCATCTGCTGTCACCTGAATTTTTGATCTTAGCCATTCTGACTGGTGTGAGGTGGAATCTCAGGGTTGTTTTGATTTGCATTTCCCTGATGATTAAGGATGTTGAACATTTTTTCAGGTGCTTCTCTGCCAATCGGTATTCCGCAGGTGAGAATTCTTTGTTCAGTTCTGAGCCCCATTTTTTAATGGGGTTATTTGACTTTCTGGAGTCCACCTTCTTGAGTTCTTTATATATATTGGATATTAGTCCCTTATCTGATTTAGGATAGGTGAAGATCCTTTCCCAATCTGTTGGTGGTTTTTTTGTCTTATTGATGGTGTCTTTAGCCTTGCAGAAGCTTTGTAGTTTCATGAGGTCCCACTTGTCAATTCTCGATCTTACAGCACAAGCCATTACTGTTCTATTCAGGAATTTTTCCCCTGTGCCCATATCTTCAAGGCTTTTCCCCACTTTCTCCTCTATAAGTTTCAGTGTCTCTGGTTTTATGTGAAGTTCCTTGATCCACTTAGACTTGACCTTAGTACAAGGAGATAGGAATGGATCGATTCGCATTCTTCTACATGTTAACAACCAGTTGTGCCAGCACCATTTGTTGAAAATGCTGTCTTTCTTCCACTGGATGTTTTTAGCTCCCTTGTCGAAGATCAAGTGACCATAGGTGTGTGGGTTCATTTCTGGGTCTTCAATTCTATTCCATTGGTCTATTTGTCTGTCACTATACCAGTACCATGCAGTTTTTATCACAATTGCTCTGTAGTAGAGCTTTAGGTCCGGCATGGTGATTCCACCAGAGGTTCTTTTATCCTTGAGAAGAGTTTTTGCTATCCTAGGTTTTTTGTTATTCCAGATGAATTTGCAGATTGCACTTTCTAATTCGTTGAAGAATTGATTTGGAATTTTGATGGGGATTGCATTGAATCTGTAGATTGCTTTTGGCAAGATAGCCATTTTTACAATGTTGATCCTGCCAATCCATGAGCATGGGAGATCTTTCCATCTTCTGAGATCTTCTATAATTTCTTTCTTCAGAGACTTGAAGTTTTTATTATACAGATCTTTCACTTCCTTAGTTAGAGTCACGCCAAGATATTTTATATTATTTGTGACTATTGAGAAGGGTGTTGTTTCCCTAATTTCTTTCTCAGCCTGTTTATTCTTTGTGTAGAGAAAGGCCATTGATTTGTTTGAGTTAATTTTATATCCAGCTACTTCACCGAAGCTGTTTATCAGGCTTAGGAGTTCTCTGGTGGAATTTTTAGGGTCACTTATATATACTATCATATCATCTGCAAAAAGTGATATTTTGACTTCATCTTTTCCAATTTGTATCCCTTTGATCTCCTTTTGTTGTCGAATTGCTCTGGCTAGGACTTCAAGTACAATGTTGAATAGGTATGGAGAAAGTGGACAGCCTTGTCTAGTCCCTGATTTTAGAGGGATTGCTTCAAGCTTCTCACCATTTACTTTGATGTTGGCTACTGGTTTGCTGTAGATTGCTTTTATCATGTTTAGGTATGGGCCTTGAATTCCTGATCTTTCCAAGACTTTTATCATGAATGGGTGTTGGATCTTGTCAAATGCTTTTTCCGCATCTAAGGAGATGACCATGTGGTTTTTGTCTTTGAGTTTGTTTATATACTGGATTACGTTGATGGATTTCCATATATTGAACCATCCCTGCATCCCTGGGATGAAACCTACTTGGTCAGGATGGATGATTGTTTTGATGTGTTCTTGGATTCGGTTAGCAAGAACTTTATTGAGGATTTTTGCATCAATATTCATAAGGGATATTGGTCTGAAGTTTTCTATCTTTGTTGGGTCTTTTTGTGGTTTAGGTATCAGAGTAATTGTGGCTTCATAGAATGAGTTGGGTAGAGTACCTTCTGTTTCTATTTTGTGGAATAGTTTGTGAAGAACTGGGATTAGATCTTCTTTGAAGGTCTGATAGAACTCTGCACTAAACCCATCTGGTCCTGGGCTTTTTTTAGTTGGGAGACTATTAATGACTGCTTCTATTTCTTTGGGGGATATAGGGCTGTTTAGATCATTAACCTGATCTTGATTCAACTTTGGTACCTGGTATCTGTCTAGGAACTTCTCCATTTCATCCAGGTTCTCCAGTTTTGTTGAGTATAGCCTTTGGTAGAAGGATCTGATGGTGTTTTGGATGTCTTCAGGATCTGTTGTTATGTCTCCTTTTTCATTTCTGATTTTGTTAATTAGGATGCTTTCCCTGTGCCCTCTAGTGAGTCTGGCTAAGGGTTTATCTATCTTGTTGATTTTCTCAAAGAACCAGCTCCTTGATTGGTTGATTCTTTGAATAGTTTTTCTTGTTTCCACTTGGTTGATTTCGCCCCTGAGTTTGATTATTTCCTGCCGTCTACTCCTCTTGGGTGAATTTGCTTCCTTTTGTTCTAGTGCTTTTAGGTGTGTTGTCAAGCTGCTAATGTGTGCTCTCTCTAGTTTCCTTTTGGAGGCACTCAGAGCTATGAGTTTTCCTCTTAGAAATGCTTTCATTGCGTCCCATAAGTTTGGGTATGTTGTGGCTTCATTTTCATTGAACTCTAAAAAGTCCTTAATTTCTTTCTTTATTCCTTCCTTGACCAAGGTATCATTGAGAAGAGTGTTGTTCAGTTTCCACGTGAAGGTTGGCTTTCTATTATTTATTTTGTTATTGAAGATCAGCCTTAGGCCATGGTGATCTGATAGCATGCATGGGACAATTTCAATATTTTTATATCTGTTGAGGCCTGCTTTGTGACCAATTATGTGGTCAATTTTGGAGAAGGTACCATGAGGTGCTGAGAAGAAGGTATATCCTTTTGTTTTAGGATAGAATGTTCTGTAGATATCTGCCAGATCCATTTGATTCATAATTTCTCTTAGTTTCACTGTGTCCCTGTTTAGTTTCTGTTTCCATGATCTGTCCATTGGTGAAAGTGGTGTGTTGAAGTCTCCCACTATTATTGTATGAGGTGCAATGTGTGCTTTGAGCTTTACTAAAGTTTCTTTAATGAATGTGGCTGCCTTTGTATTTGGAGCATAGATATTCAGGATTGATAGTTCCTCTTGGAGGATTTTACCTTTGATGAGTATGAAGTGTCCCTCCCTGTCTTTTTTAATGACTTTGGGTTGGAAGTCAATCTTATCAGACATTAGAATGGCTACTCCAGCTTGTTTCTTCATGCCATTTGCTTGGAAAATTGTTTTCCAGCCTTTCATTCTGAGGTAGTGTCTTATCCTTTTCTCTGAGATGAGTTTCCTGTAAGCAGCAAAATGTTGGGTCTTGTTTGTGTAGCCAGTTTGTTAGTCTATGTCTTTTTATCGGGGAGTTGAGTCCATTGATATTAAGAGATATTAAGGAAAAGTAATTGTTGTTTCCTGTTATTTTTGTTGTTAAAGTTGGCATTTTGTTCTTGTGGCTGTCTTCTTTTAGGTTTGTTGAGGGATTACCTTCTTGTTGTTTCTAGGGCGTGGTTCCTGTCCTTGTATTGGTTTTTTTCTGTTATTATCCTTTGAAGGGCTGGATTCGTGGAGAGATAATGTGTGAATTTGGTTTTGTCGTGGAATACTTTGGTTTCTCCATCTATGTTAATTGAGAGTTTGGCTGGGTATAGTAGCGTGGGCTGGAATTTGTGTTCTTTTAGTGTCTGTATAACATCCGTCCAGGATCTTCTGGCTTTCATAGTCTCTGGTGAAAAATCTGGTGTAATTCTGATAGGCTTGCCTTTATATGTTACTTGGCCTTTTTCTCTTACTGCTTTTAGTATTCTATCTTTATTTAGAGCATTTGTTGCTCTGATTATTATGTGTCGGGAGGTATTTCTTTTCTGGTCCAGTCTATTTGGAGTTCTGTAGGCTTCTTGTATGTTCATGGGCATCTCTTTCTTTAGATTTGGGAAGTTTTCTTCTATAATTTTGTTGAAGATGTTTGCTGGTCCTTTGAGTTGAAAATCTTCATTCTCATCCACTCCTATTATCCGTAGGTTTGGTCTTCTCATTGCGTCCTGTATTTCTTGGATGTTTTGAGTTAGGATCTTTTTGCATTTTACATTTTCCTTGATTGTTGTGCCGATGTTCTCTATGGAATCTTCTGCACCTGAGATTCTCTCTTCCATCTCTTGTATTCTGTTGCTGATGCTCGTATCTATGGTTCCAGATTTCTTTCCTAGGGTTTCTATCTCCAGTGTTGCCTCATTTTGGGTTTTCTTTATTGTGTCTACTTCCCTTTTTAGGTCTAGTATGGTTTTGTTCATTTCCATCATCTGTTTGGATGTGTTTTCCTGTTTTTCTGTAAGGACTTCTACCTGTTTGATTATGTTATCGTGTTTTTCTTTAAGGATTTGTAACTCTTTAGCAGTGTTCTCCTGTAATTCTTTAAGGGATTTTTGTGCTTTCTCTTTATTGTCTTCTGCCTGTTTAGCAGTGTTCTCCTGCATTTCTTTAAGTGTGTTATTAAAGTCCTTCTTGAAGTTCTCTATCATCATCAGGAGATATGCTTTTAAATCCGTGTCTAGCTTTTCCGGTGTGTTGGGGTGCCCTGGACTGGGCGAAGTGGGGGTGCTGGGTTCTGATGATGGTGAGTGGTCTTGGTTTCTGTTAGTAAGATTATTACGTTTACCTTTTGCCATCTGGTAATCTCTGGGGTTAGTTGTTATCGTTGTCACTGTTTAAAGATTGGAGCAGAAGCTGTGTTCCACTCACCAGCAGTCTCTAAATCCTGCGGCGGGGGTCGTGGGTAGCTGACGGTACCCCGGTGCTGGTCCAGCCGGAAGAGGCCTGTGGTCCTACACAGGCCGTTTTTCTGCTTCCCTAACTAATGCAGTCTCTGGTCCCACGTGCAATTGGATTGGACCAGAGGCTGTGTTCCACTCTCCAGAAGTCTTAAGATCCTGTGGTGGGTGTTGTGGGTAGCTGGTGAGTGTCAGCCGACCCTGCGCCCCAGCTGCCCCGGTGCTTTTCTGACCGGAAGAGGGTTGTGGCCCTATGTAGGCCGGATTTCTCTCTCCCCAACCAGAGCAGTCTCAGGTCCCGCGTGATTGGACTGGAACAGAAGCTGTGTTCCACTCACCAGCAGTCCCAAAATCCTGCGGCGGGGGTCGTGGGTAGCTGGCGGGTGTCAGGCAACCCTGCGCTCCCGCTATCCCGGCGCTGATCCGGCCGGATGAGGCCTGTGGCCCTACTCAGGCCGGTTTCTGCTTCCCTAACTAATGCAGTCTCAGGTCCCGCGCAATTGGATTGGAGCAGAAGCTGTGTTCCACTCACCAGCAGTCCCAAAATCCTGCGGCGGGGGTCGTGGGTAGCTGGCGGGTGTCAGGCAACCCTGCGCTCCCGCTACCCCGGTGCTGATCCAGCCGGATGAGGCCTGTGGCCCTACTCAGGCCAGTTTCTGCTTCCCTAACTAATGCAGTCTCAGGTCCCGCGCAATTGGATTGGAGCAGAAGCTGTGTTCCACTCACCAGCAGTCCCAAAATCCTGTGGCGGGGGTCGTGGGTAGCTGGCGGGTGTCAGGCAACCCTGCGCTCCCGCTACCCCGGCGCTGATCCAGCCGGATGAGGCCTGTGGTCCTACTCAGGCCGGTTTCTGCTTCCCTAACTAATGCAGTCTCAGGTCCTGCGCAATTGGATTGGAGCAGAAGCTGTGCTCCACTCACCAGAAGTCTTAAGATCCTGTGGCGGGTGTTGTGGGTAGCTGGCGAGTGTCAGCAGACCCTGCGCCCCAGATGCCCTGGTGCTTTTCTCGGGCATCAGATCTTATTACAGATGTTTGTGAACCACCATGTGGTTGCTGGGAATTGAACTCAGGACCTCTGGAAGAGTAGTCAGTGTTCTTAACCACTGAGCCATCTCTCCAGCCACTAGTATGGACATTTTAATTATACTGGCTCTTCCAAATTTTGAACAAAGACTTATTTACTTGTGTGTGTGTGTGTGTGTTATTTTAATTTCTTTCATTCACCAACTTTTTAGATTTTTTTTTTTTAGTAAATTATCCTTTAATATAGACTTAGATTGAATAGTAACAAAGTGTTGTACAATCTTTCTTTTTAGGTATTTATTTTATTTACATTTCCAATGCTATCCCAAAAGGCCCCCACATGCTCCCCCACCCACTCACTCCCACTTCTTGGCCCTGGCGTTCCCCTGTACTGAGGCATATAAAGTTTGCATGACCAATGGGCCTCTCTTTCCACTGATGGCCAACTAGACCATTTTCTGCTACATATGCAGCTAGAGAACCGAGCTTCAGGGGGTACTGGTTAGTTCATATTGTTGTTCCACCTATAGGGTTGCAGATCCCTTTAGCTCCTTGGTTACTTTCTCTAGCTCCTCCATTGGGGGCCCTGTGTTCCATCCAATAGCTGACTGTGAGCATCCACTTCTGTGTTTGCTAGGGCCCGGCATAGTCTCACAAGAGACAGCTATATCTGGGTCCTTTCAGCAACATCTTGCTAGTGTATGCAATGATGTCAGCGTTTGGAAGCTGATTATGGGATGGATCCCCAGATATGGCAGTCTCTAGATGGTCCATCCTTTCATCTCAGCTCCAAACTTTGTCTCTTTAACTCCTTCCATGGGTGTTTTGTTCCCAGTTCTAAGAAGGGGCAAAGTTTTTCATGTGTTTCACAAATTGCATCTTATATTTTGGGTATTCTAAGTTTCTGGGCTAATATCCACTTATCAGTGAGTACATATTGTGTGAGTTCCTTTGTGATTGTGTTACCTCACTCAGGATGATGCCCTCCAGGTCCATCCATTTGGCTAGGAATTTCATAAATTTATTCTTTTTAATAGCTGAGTAGTACTCCATTGTGTATATGTACCACATTTTCTGTATCCATTCCTCTGTTGAGGGGCTTCTGGGTTCTTTCCAGCTTCTGGCTATTATAAATAAGGCTGCTATGAACATAGTGGAGCATGTGTCCTTCTTACCAGTTGGAACATCTTCTGGATATATGTTCAGGAGAGGTATTGCAGGATCCTCGGGGAGTACTATGTCCAATTTTCTGAGGAACCACCAGACTGATTTCCAGAGTAGTTGTACAAGCTTGCAATTCCACCAACAGTGGAGGAGTGTTCCTCTTTCTCCACATCCTCGCCAGTATCTGCTGTCACCTGAATTTTTGATCTTAGCCATTCTGACTGGTGTGAGATGGAATCTCAGGGTTGTTTTGATTTGCATTTTCCTGATGATTAAGGATGTTGAACATTTTTTCAGGTGTTTCTTAGCCATTAGGTATTCCTCAGGTGAGAATTCTTTGTTTATCTCTGAGCCCCATTTTTAATGGGGTTATTTGATTTTCTAGATTTTTTAGATTTTTAATTATAGAAAAATTTTACCTCTGTTGAAGTTTATTTCTCTTTTGATTATTTTTACTTTTATCCTTATTTTAAGATACTCATTTCCTACATTTGCTGAAATGCTTATGCACTCTTGCCTTGCCTGTTAGTTATGTTGGTGATCATCACCTCAGGCCATGTTTACCAATTTACATATGTTGAACCATGCTTGCATCTTACGTGTGTATCTTCCTTCCATGTGGTGAAAAAGATAATGTGCTTTGGATTTGATTTGCTCGCATTGTATTTTTTCATCTATGTCCACTAAGCTTGCAGTTTTATAGCTGGGGGTAGATGTTTATCTTTCTGGGGTATTAATGTTTTGCTGCTAATTTTAAAATAAATTGATAAGGATTTCTCCTAACTCAAATATTTGGAGTAATTTAGGAATAATCTATATGACTTTTTACTTAAATATTTGGTGATACTGGAAGCTATGTGGTCATCATTTTCTCTTGTCAAAGAGACTTATTATTAGTTAAATCTCATATATTCAATGTTTAATATATATAATGTATGCCATATATATATACATATATATATATATATATACATATATATCCTTATTCCGGTTTTCTACTTTGTCATTGCTCAGTCTTACTAAGATGTAGATGTGTAGAAAATTCTTCTAGGTTATCAAGTTTTTTAGACTATGATTACTCATATTACAGAGGATTCCTGGCAGTTGGAGCCAAGTAATACCACAAAGTCAAGCCTTATAACAAACTTCACAGAAGATATTTGTTGGGAGGGCAAAATCCAGGAGGACTGCAAGATGCAGCAGAGAACTAGGCAGAATATTGGGTTCAGATAGGGCTTCTGGGGAGGGCCAGGTGGAGCTTTCCAGGGTGGTCTGGGATTGGAAGGATTGTGTAGCTTAATCTTGAAGCAAGCTCAGGGATTGTTTTTTGTTGTTGTTGTTTTTTTGTTTGTTTGTTTTGTTTTGTTTTCTATAAGGCATGGTTAAGCTATTCTCCTGTGTCAGGGGCTAGGAATGATCCTTACAGCCATTACAGAAGTTTGGTGGGTGGGGGTGGGGGGACAGAGCCTGGCTCTTTAAGTGCCACAAGGGGTCAGGCCTGGACACCAGTCTAGGTTGCCAGAGGTCTCTAGGGAGTGATATTACAAGGAGTTTCTGCCCAAGGAAAGGAAAGCCATCCCTGCCACTCAAGTTGGTATAAACAGCCAGCATAACTTTTATTGATCATTTGTATTTTCTGGGTATCAGTTGTAATGGACCTCTTTTCATCTCTTAATATATTGATTTGACTCTTCTCTTTTGCTTAATATACCTATAAGTTTGTCAATTCTACTTATTCTTTGGATGCACTATCTTTTAATGCTATGTTTCAATCAATATTTTCATATCTGGTACATCATGCATGATGCTCTTAAAAAGTAGTCCACAGCCATAAAACAAAACAAAACAAGCAAACAAAAAACCAGAGGATCCTGTGTTCTTCATCTTCTTGTTTAGTTGATCCATATTCAAAGTCCTTTGAAACAAGTCCAAGTCTACACCACTTGGAAATATCTGTCCACAACTATTATTAAAAGGACACAAGGTATGGTAACTTTGGCTTGAAGAACAATGGATATTTATAATCTCCTTGCAACATATCCACAAAAGAGGAAAGGTGACATTCTAAAGACAGATTCAGGACTAGCAGCTAAGGTTTATAGATACTAAAGGTCAAATGTTGAAATATTCACTGGAAATGCTGTATCAAATCCTAGACATTTTCCCAAAATGTATACATAACTGTGCATTGCAATGTATTGAGTATATTTTTAAGTTATCAATCCTCATGGATTTTGTTGTTGGCTTCCAGTGAGTCTATCACAATCTATAGTCATCTGGGAAGACAGAATCTCAAACAAGAAAATTCCTCCTTAAGTTTGGGAAGCAAGCAAGCCTGTAAGGACATATTCTTAATTGGTGATTGGTGGGAGGAGGTCCTGACCATTGTGTATGGTGCCAGCACTGGGCCAGTTGTCCTGGATTCTAAAAGAAAACAGGATGAGGTGGTCATGGAAAGCAAACCAGTGAGTAGCACTTCTTCATGGTCTTGGTATCAGCTCCAGCCTCTGGGTTTCCACCCTGCTTGAGTTCTTGCCCTGACTTCCTTTGATGATGAACAGTGATGTGAGTATGTAAGCCAAATAAACCCTTTCTTCCCAAAAGTTGCCTGTGGTAATGCTGTCTTGTCATAGTGATGGTAATCCTAACAGACACCATTTATCTTCAGCTAACACGAAGAAAAGAACTGCTTAAAGACTTAGCTGCAAGTATTTACCCTCCAATGTTACTGCTTTATAACTCCGCCTCTGTTTTTCAGGGCCCAGTATCAGAACACTCGCTAGACAGTGTGCTCTCTCTTATGCCATTGCTATGTTAGTGACTCATATGGTAGTTGCACTTACCCAATAACGAACCAAATGAAGATGGGGAAAGCCTCCTAGCAGAGCTAATTAGCACACAGTTTATTAAAATTTACTGGAGTTGTTTAGAGAGAAATTCCCTGTGTGCTCTCAGACCTGATTCACTGCCTAACATCTGAAATTCAGCCTGTACACTTCCGCCATACTTAGCTCTTTGTACATTCTGCACAAACACCCCCTCAACCTGTGCCAGAAAGGAGACCCTCACACCATCACTGGCCCCAAAACGGAAGATGTCAGATGAGAACCAATATGTCTCCCGTGTAAACCTTGTCCTCTGAGTTGTTCTTGCAAACTCATCTCATTTATTTATTTATTTATTTATTTATTTATTTATTTATTTATTTATTTATTTCTCGCTTCCTAAAGTCTATCAGCAGGAAATGAGAAAATGTGGCAAGAGAATAAGTTATATTGATTCTTGGCGCATTTTTTAAAGAAAAACACATCTGAGTTTAAAGCAACACCCTTAGTCGTTGTCATAGCTCAAGTTTTCTGTCCCTAGGGGGCCTAGTGGTTTTGAAACAGCTTTCTAGTCTAGAACTTGGATAGAAAATGGTAACAAAACCAAACATTAACCTACGTGATGCTATCTGAATTATACCTGTCGGTGCCTCCTCCTATTTTGTTTAGAATTTCACAAGCAAACGTCTGTTTCATAGTGGACTTATTGCCAATAATGTCATATTAACTAAGAAATAAAAATATGCCACTACTCAAAACTCCTTTCTCTGAGCAGCTATACCCATCAGATATTTAGCTCAGGATCAAAAGTAGTTTCCTTCATTCCTTAGCTGCCTCCTCCTAATTGCTCTCTTAGTACATCATAGCTACCTAAATCTCAATTCTAAATCTTTTAATTTAGACAGATGTATCTGTGGGAGCAAAGGGAAGCTTCGCACTGCCTTGAATCTTTTCTCTACCTGCTGCTCATGGATTTGTAGAAACATAACATACCCTTTCGTGTCAAATCTCATCTTTCAAATGACAAGCATAGCAACATCATTGTATGAAAAAAAAAAAAAAACCTGCTTTGACATGACACGTAAGATGGCTCCCATACATGCATCATTACTGGCTGATACTCTGTTGGCAGATTTTCCCTTGCTCTTGGATTTCTACTGCTACCACAAACTGGCTCCTTTATTGATGTGTGTTCCATTAAAAGTACTTTGAATACATGATGGGCATTTGTAGTTGCAAGGGAATCTATCATTCTGGGCTCCTAATCCAGCCAAATGCTTAATCTGCTTATATCATTTACAAAGTATTAGATATTTTTTCCCTTGCTGCTAGTTGTAGTCAGGACACCCTTAGCAAGATAATAGAGAGTAAAGATAAGATATTGGGGATTTTTCTTCCTGGATAAACAAGAGAATACGACTACTCTGCTCACTGCCTCCTTGTCTCATGCCTTTGGCTGTGTGCAGACGTGAAGCCTGGCTACTGAAACTGTTTTGCAGCCATGCAGTAAAGCCTAAGGACAAGAGCCAACACCGAGAGAGCTATTGAGTACACACAGAAGTGGAGCCTGGATCTCTGTTGACATAGTGGAGCTGCAGGATCCACAGAGATTGTCTGAATATTACATCAGACAACAGGAAATGTCTCTTTCTTGTCACTTTCAGCTTGGTTTGTCTTCAGGTGGCTGAAAGTGTGTGCAACATATCCAAAGGTCTGTGGGTATATGTATAAATGTGTATGTACACATGAAGAGGCCAGAGGTTAGCAATGGATACCTTTCTGCCATTTTGGATTGCTTTCCACTTCCCCAGTGTGGCAGGGTCTCACACGAACCCTGGTTCATATGGTCTAGCTAGGTAGCCTCTGAAGATTCCTGTCTTGGTTTCTCATTTACTGATTACTGATGTTAAAGGCAGGGTGCAATGTCTATCTGTCTTTTACTTTGTACTGGGAGCCTAACTCCAGTCATATATTCGCAACAAGCTCATCACCCTTTGAGCTATATCCTGAGAAATCACTCTTTAGTATTTTTCCTGGTAACTTTTCATCTAAGCAAGCACAAAGTGCTCAACTCTGTGTTTTCAGTTTGCTTTGTCCTGTTTTTAATACTACCACTCCCTGATTATTTCTACCTTTTGATTTATTGTCAAGCTTTTCAAATACCTTATCTTATGATTTTTCTTTTAAAGTCAAGGGGGGAAAGAAATACTGAGCCAACATTTTCTAAAAGGCTACAACATTCCCTGAAGTAAGATTTTGAAATCTACACAGATGATCTTCCCCCACCCAGATTAAAGGCTCACATGACTCTGTCTACTTTCCAAAACAAGCCAGTGAGCAAGATCAGCTTTCAGCATCCCAACATTAACTATACAAACATGTTAGGGTAAACACAAAGTATGCCAGCACATTTATGAATCATCGCATTGGAGCACAGTAGTTCTGGGAATGCAGAAGAAGAAATATAAACCCATGCTCTTGTTTAAAAGACCTCATTGATTTTTTAATGCCATGATAAGCCCCAAACTGAAATTTCTTTAGGATTATAATCAATTTGAACAACTGCTGAGAAAGTACTAGGAGTCATACAGTTTTGCCTTTATCCCATAAGAGTCATGAAATGCCCTGACTGGATAATTTTATCTACTTGCTTCTCCCTGTAAATCCTTAAAAAGCCTTTTAAAATAATGAGCTCATTTCCTTGCTAGGTAACTGCATATGCCTTCACAGACTTGGAACTTATGTCCAGACTGGTGTGCATTTATTCAATTTTGATTGAAGTTTAAAACAGAAAATGAACTGTTCAATCTGTGCTCTCTCTCTCTCTCCCTCTCTCTCTCTCTCTGTCTCTCTCTCTGTCTGTCTCTCTCTGTCTCTGTCTCTCTGTCTCTGTCTCTGTCTCTCTCTGTCTCTGTCTCTCTGTCTCTGTCTCTCTCTCTCTCTGTCTCTCTCTCTGTCTCTCTCTGTCTCTCTCTCTCTCTCTGTCTCTCTCTCTCTCTGTCTCTGTCTCTCTCTCCCTTCTCTCTTTACCCTGTCTGTCTATTTTCACTCTTTCTGTCTGTCTTTCTTTCTCTCCCTCCCTCCCTCCCCCCACTCTCTCTTACTCTATGTGTGTGTGTGTGTGTGTGTGTGTGTTGAGTATATGAGTTTACATATGAAGGCTGAGGACAACCTTGGATACCAGTCCTCAGGTACTGTCCACCTTTATTTTTTATTTATTTTGAGACACACCAGGTTGAGTAGGGTACCTGATCACAGAGTCCCTGGAGTCCACCTTGACATACCTCCCCAGTGCTGTGGTTAGAATCACATGCTTCCAGGACCAGCATTCCTACTGGATTTTATTGTGGCTAACATTCAACCTGACTTCATGATTAATGACAAAAGTTATATGTACACCTCCCAGGGCAAGAAAGATTGGAAAGAAACAGCCAATGTCATGAAATGTCACCACCACCTTCACAGTGTCCCCTACTAAAGGAAAGGCACTGAGAGATAATTTTAATAAGAATGCATCATATCCCATATTATTACTTCCTAAGACGCCTGGGACTTTTTGCCTGACAGAACTTGGGACAATTATCTTGTCCACTCTGTCCAGATGATGTGCTGACAGGTTATTTTCTGAGCAATAACTTGAGATATGTGACCTGCTGTCCTTGCCAGCAGAGAGCCTGTTTTGTAGTTGACAGCAGCAGTCACTCGACAGAGAGCTTGACATTTGTAACTTTGTAGCCTTTGGGTCAGACACATCTGGATTTGCTTTCTCATACTGGAAGGCGGCCTTGATGTTTTGTTGTAGTAGTTGTTGTTGTTACTCTGTTTATTTGTTTGAAAGTTAGATTCTGACATTGCTTTTTTTTTTCCCAAATGACAGCAAGGTTCTGTTGGAGCCTTCCGTATGTGTAATCAGCAACTGTACCTATATAATCACAGCTTTTAAATTCTAGAGCCATGTCCCCCATCTTGTCAGTAAGGCATAGTTAGCTCCATTCAAAATGTAGCTATATAATTTCTGGGACTCAATCCTTAGTAGATCCAATTCCTCTTGTTGTCTACAGAGAGATTAGTAAGGCACTGACTATCTAGATCGGCCAATTCTTAGAGTGCTTGAGTAAAATATGTTCTTATAGCTACTAACTGAATTCACTGTCATTAATGAATGTTGGGAAAGAGAATGTCTTATTGTGAAAAGACTCTATTAAAATTTAATGTTAACAAATACTTCAGTTCTTCATTTCAGTGACCATTTGACTTTCATATTTCTTTCTCATATACATATAGTATTTCATACGCATTATATAAGGTGGTTGCTAGAATAACAGAGTCTATCTTGATCATAAAAGCCAGTAAAATAATAACAAAAGAGATGGTTAGATTCTGTTTACTCTTTTGAATTACAGAGAAAATTTAGCAAAGCAATAAGTATATAGTAGTTTAGCTGGAAGTTAACTCCCTCTCGGTTTTATCCATGTCACCAAGGTTAGCCATATTGTTACATGTGTTTCCCTAGTGCAAACACTTTTAAAATTTCTATGATTTGGCTTAATTCCATAGCTTCAAATGCTATCTCTATTCAAGTGTTTGTTTGATCTCTGCCACTGTGGGTGCCCCTTCCCCTTCCCCTCACTCTCTTATGCATCCCTCTTCTCTATGCTAGATAATGTGTGGGACCCCAGACTACTTAAACTCACTATGAATAGTGCTCTCTGAGATTTCTGTTTCATGTCTGGGTTCTTTATCAAGGAATATTTCTTCCTTTCTACAAGAGTTTGGGACTGAGACTGTAATCATTCTGAGCATTCCCTTTCCTACTTCCCTACACCTGAGCGCTAATCAGCTCTGAAATCTCTGTCTCAGAAGCCCCTGCTGCTCCTCCTCCTTGCCTTACTCTGCCCTTCATGAACTGCCTAGCACAGTAGTAGCCTGACATGTTGCTGCTTCAACTTATCAATCTATTCCATTCACCACTGCTATGACCATAATGTTAATTAATGATTCCCAAATGATCATCCTGTGTGTGTGTTTGTGTGTGTGTGTGTTTTTGTGTGTGTGTGTCTGTGTCTGTGTATGTGTCTGTGAGAGAGACAGACAGAGAGATGGAGAGAGAGAGAAAGGGAGGGAGAGAGAGAGATGGGGGAGTTTTATTCTATTAAAATGGAACCTAACTTTCCTTTTTCATATTAAAATAATTAATGTAAATACTTTATTATAAAACTATTTTATAATTTAAGCTTTTATTTGAGAAATGTATTCACACCCACAAGACCTTTCCATGAGTGCATCCCATAAGGAACACACTCAAATCATGTTGGAGGGCGGGGCTAAGAGGGCTAGCATCACCACCAGTTCAAACCACCTCCTCATTTGCTAATTTCTTAAATATCTGTGTGTTCACATATGCGTGGTTAGTGACAGATGCCTCTTCCCCAAAGTGGCAAATCTCAGCATCATTTTTAAAGACAGGACAGACCGGGAAACACCCACCACAGGTTGCTTACATCATGAACATGTTGATCATGGCATCAAGGAGCACAAAGTAACACAAAGTGGCCAGCAGTTGGTAAACTGTAAACGAGAAGAACTGAATGCTAACCCCTTCCCTGAGAAGCAGGGGAAGAATCACTTCCTGTTTGATTCAGACAAAACCCACTTGTCAGAAAGGCAGGATGCTGGCTTCTGAAATGTTTGAAACAGCTGTAGATGGAACCTAACTTTCTATGAAGCAGCATGAGATGAGTTTGGGTAACCATGCTGGTCCCTTCAGGCCGCTCCCACTGGCACTATCTCCCTCCCATTTACAGAACCTGCTTAGATACTCTCCTGGGAAGTCAGTGGAAAACCACCCTGAAAACATCTTTTCAGACAAGTTAATTATGACTAGATGGTCAAATTGCATTTCAAGTGTGCTGCAAGGAAATAAGCTTGAGCACATTAAATTAAAACCTATATCTTAATGAAAGGGAGTGCTCAGAAGGATAAAATGATGAGTATTATTGGATTATACCCAGTAATCCCAAAAATCTGGTTTAAAACAATCAATCTCTTAACATCATTGTTAATTGAGGGAAGTCTAATTTCCTAGAAAATGTCATGCTCACAAAAGTCTGTTTGAAATTGTCATGTTTATCAGGATTGTTTATTCCCCTCCCCTAATAATGAATGGCACTAAAAAGAAACTATCCCAGATCCTGGAGACTGTGACTCAGTTTCCCATTGATAGTCACATCAGAATCCTACTCCTAATCACTATCAGTTACCTCATAAATTAAGAATGATCTGTTTGGACCATTTAGAGACTGCCGTATCCAGGGATCCATCCCATAAGCAGCTTCTAAACGCTGACACCATTGCATACACTAGCAAGATTTTGCTGAAAGGACCCAAATATAGCTGTCTCTTGTGAGACGATGCCGGGGCCTAGCAAACACAGGAGTGGATGTTCACAGTCAGCTATTGGATGTATCACAGGGCTCCCAATGGAGAAGCTAGAGAAAGTACCCAAGGAGCTAAAGGGATCTGCAACCCTATTGTTGGAACAACATGATGTACTAACCAGAACCCCGGAGCTCTTGTCTCTAGCTGCATATGTATCGAAAGATGGTCTAGTCGGCCATCAATGGAAAGAGAGGCCCATTGGACTTGCAAACTTTATATGCCCCAATATAGGGGAATGCCAGGGCCAAAAGAATGGGAATGGGTGGGTAGGGAAGTGGGGGGCGCTATGGGGGACCTTTGGGATAACATTGGAAATGTAATTGAGGAAAATATGTAATAAAAATATTAAAAATTAAAAAAAAATAAAGAAAAAAGAAAAAAGAAAAAAAAAGAATGAAAAAAAAAAAAAAAAGAATGATCTGTTGACATCACCAACTTGGGGAATCTCTGACTTTTTAATCCTTCTGACATTTTACAACATTAAGAGAAATTACAGTCCAATCTCTTCTTTGTATCATTTTAAACCTCTGAAGCTTAACGTCCTTCACCAGTGGGAGTTCCATTGATCTGATATGGGTTCTAGGGCAGGCAGGAGATTCAGGCTAACATATAACTAAGGAATTCCTTGGATAACACCATACTACATAATTATACCTTACATCTGAGGCCATCCTGTAGTGAGCCACGTATCTGCTTCATCTTCAAAGAGATTTTAATTTTGAATGGTATGGTTTACAAGACAAACCACCCACTTTATATCTATTTGTGCTCTTAAGTTTTACTGGATAGAGAATTGCAGGTATTTCTGCTTAATGAGACAAAGCTTTGGATTTGGTATCTTTAACAAAGAGACAATTACACATCTCAATTGATAAATATCTATGTAAATGATTTTCCTCTTATAGTAGAAAATTATGAATGTACAGATAGGCAGAAAGGGACAGCTGGTGATAGGTTGTCATAGCTCATGCCTAAGAATACAGGCATCTCTAGGTGGGTTAAGGACAAAGGACTCCTTAACAAATAAACAGATGGAAGCGAAAAGATCAGATGGATCCAAGAGCATTAACGTTAAGAAAAGCAAACATGCTTTCAGACACTTCCCCTCCTCGCTTTCTGGACAGTCTTTATGATGACTTGCACATTTTCAGGGGTAGAAATAATAAAACGCCCTGTGAGAGGCTCGGCATGCCTCAGATGTGAGGTTTTTCTGCCCACTTTTGCTGTTACAGGGGATTTCGTGGTAGCTTTGGGTATTTGGGGTTTTATCCTAATTAATCCTCTTAGCTTCAGAGCTCTGAGCACCAGCCATGCACTGAATGTACAGGGTGTGCACTGGAGAGGTGGCAACACATGCTGCAGCAGAACTTCAGTGGATAGGAGCAGAAGAGGTTCAAGAACTCACTGTTTTCATGTGGAGTGACACCCATTACTGTGTAGGGCAACAAACAAGCTCCCCAAAACTCTCTGACTTACACTCCTGGTGAAGGTGGACAGCAGCATTTCAAAAAAAAAAAAAAAAAAAAAAAAGGAAAAGCCAATTTTAATGATCAGGTATAAAATGTACAACTTGTGAAATATTTCATTGGTACAAATTAATTACACACATACATCTGTATCTATGTCTATATCTATCTATCTATTACATCTATCTATGTCTATTTCTGTGTCTGTGTCTATGTATGCATTATTTTCTTCATGCATCAAATAAAGTGGTGAATACCTAGCCTAATAGTGGGTTTCTTTCTCTCTTTTTTCCTTTTTTTCAGTCAAATATAACGAGAACAGGGGACACTAATGTAGTCTGATCCAGAACAAAAAATGGGATGGAGCTGTAAAACATTCTCCATTAGCCCGCTAGCTTAGCAAACTATATAAGATGGAAAACGTACAGAGAGTAGCAATGTACTTCTATCGCAGTTATGGAGGCTGAGAAGCATCTCATCTGCATCTAGTGAAGGCCTTATCATTTCATCTAGCAAAGCCAGAAATCATCACAGTGGGAAGGAACACAGGCTAGCAGAGGATACTCATTCTCTTCCTACATATCCACAAATGCTACCATCGAGATTTTCTTCCCAAGTTCATCCACTCTGAATTCTCTTTGAAAGACCTTACTGTAGGTACCAGTACCTTATCTATTTGGAGATTACATTTCTAACCCATGAAACTTGGATGGAGCATGTGCAAACCCTGGAGATTCACCAAACAGTAAATATCTTTATTTTGTACTCATAAGAAAGAAAGAGTTGCCATTGGTAGGAATAAGTTGGGATAAAGTGGTGACCAATATCGGTGTGATGGTGTAATTGCTTTTAAAATAGCATTTAAGGGTTTTCTTTCTTTTTTACTGGCTTATTTAGAAGGAAGAGCAACCTCTCATGGAGAAAGAAACCCAGGCCTAGAAAACCTACTGCCCCTCAGAAGGAAGGGGAGCAAAAGAACAGAATCTTAGAATAAGACTATGAAATACCTTCTGCTAATTAGTTAAACACAAATTATGAGATTCATGGCACACACCTGTAATCTCAGTACTTGAGGGTATCTGAACTTCAGAACACGTTTCAGACTATCCTGCAGTAATGAGACTTGCAAAACAATAAAAACACAAACACAAAAATGAAAAACAAACAAACAAAAAAAACAACCAAAGACAAAAGAGACAAATTAAATGATATTTCACCAAAAATATGAGTTTACCCACTCAGCACTTAATACATAAAATAAATGGAAGTTCTATTGTTTCATGGCCCCATGTAGTCATTCCTTACTACATAATTCACTACTGAAATTAATTTCAAGTAATTGGTGTTTTATTTTTATTGAAAGCTATGCCAAGAATATTCATACATTTCCTCTAGGAATTAAATAGGGGAATCCTCTGAGTTTGATGATTACATCAGGTAAGAAACAGATACAAAGTCTACAACCCTATAGGTGGAACAACAATATGAACTAACCAGTACCCCCAGAGCTCGTGTCTCTAGCTGCATATGTAGCAGAAGATGGCCTAGTCGTTCATCATGGGGAAGAGAGGCCCATTGGTCTTGCAAACTTTATATGCCTCAGTACAGGGGAACGCCAGGGCCAAGAAGTGGGAGTGGGTGGGTAGGGGAGCAGGGTTGGGGGAGGGTATAGGGGACTTTCAGGATAGCATTGGAAATGTAAATGAAGAAAATATCTAATAAAAAAGGAGAATAAAAGAAACAGATACAAAGTAAGTCTCTTATACTTTTAGTATTTTTCAACTAGCAAAGAAGATGCTGATATTGTCTAAACAAAGAATATTCTGGGGGCTGGAGAAATGGTTTATGTGTTAAGAGAACTGGCTCTTCTTCCAAAGGGTTCTTGTTCCATTCCCAACATCCACATAGTTACTCATACGATCTATAACCACTGAGCCAGGTATCTATCCTCTTCAGGCCTCTGTAGGCAAAGGCACACATGTAGCATAAAGACATAACTCTGGGCAAAACACACATATATGAAAGATATTCAAATAACCTGCTTATTTCAATATAGGATATTTTACAAAGGCACACATATTAAAAGGTTGGTCCTTGTTGGAGCAATAGGAAAGTGGTGTATGAATGAGGCCTAGTGAGAAGAAATTAGATCATGGAAGATAAGTGTTTGTAGATTCTCCTGAGACTCTGTCTACTTCCTGACCATGCATTTGCTTACCATGAAGCAAACAACTTACTGTAGTACTTATGCCTTGTCAGACACCAAAGCATAACAGAGTCAAGCAGTTATAGAACAAAATATTCCAAACTGTGAAGCAAGATCTACCTTTGTCTGATTTTAAATTGATAACCTCAGGCATTTTTCCACCATAACAGAAATATGTGTAATACTTACTCTTATGAATACTGCTTTTGTGTCTTCTTTAGTTGTTCTTGTAAAGACAATTGTTTGTTTCTTCTCCCCCTGTGATTTCATCAATAATGCTGTTAAATTAAAACCAGTAGCATCATAGAATGTATAATACATAAATAAAATATGTAACAATAGTGTAACTAGGTAAAGCAGAAAAGTTATAATTGATACTTAGAGCCTTCCATACTCTGTGAATATAGTTGAAATAGACTGTGGTAAGATGCAACTCTAGTTTAGATGTCTGTAAATTATGTCTCCTATCCTGTTTGTTCTTTAATCGGTGCCTCATTTACTTATATTGTATTGTGATTATATTTAGACCTATCAATAACTGCTACTCCCCTATCTTTCCCTACATATCTTCTAAACTACTTTCTCTGAGGAAATCATTGAAGAAAATGAGGTTCTCCATATGAGAACTATTATTCAAAATAAATTTTTTAAAAATCAGGTTTTCTTAATACACATGCTTTTAAAAGGCTATTCAAATTATTCTTTATATGTTTTAAAAGTTTAATTTTTATTTAAATGACATACATGTTTACATGAAGTTATGTGCACATGAGTGTACACTTTCATGCCAGCAGAGACTGTCAGATCCTCTGGCATTGGACTTACAGGCAGTTGTTATCTGCCTTGTGAGGGTCCTGGGAACCAAACTCAGGCTTTCTATAAGTGTATCTATAACTCTTTGGGCATTCTATAACCTGCCAGCTTCACAATAATGTCATGGAGACCTTTAATTAATTATGAAAACTTTAGGTCCTATCCTAGGTTTATTCCCAACTAGCTCTTATTCTTAAATTGACCCATTTATATTAATCTATATTCTGCTACATGGCTCATTTCCTCTCCTCAGTTTCATACAATAGACTTCCTCTGTGTCAGGCTGGCGTATCTTCCAGTGCCCGACTCTTGCCCAGAGTCCGTTCTCTCCCCGAAAGTCCCACCTTTTCTCTTCTGACTCAACTATGGGCCATTTAGCTCTTCATTAAACCTAGCAGAAGTTGATGAAGGGAGTGTTTACAAGCTATGACACAGCCATATGAAGAACAATACCAAAGTCCAGTCTGCACTCAACTCTCTGCCAGCACAGACATAAGCATCTGGGTAATATAAACATAATCTTTACACGGTGCACAAAAGAAGATCACCCCAACATCAGGATGCTCTGTTCTCCTATGAGCTGTCTCTCTAGCCCTCCAAGTTTCTCTTCACCAGTATCCCTAAGCACACAGGTTTTCAGTGGAGAATACCACCACCCAAGCAACTCATTACTTCATTGTTTCCCAAGAATGCAGGAGATCAGTCTTCCTCTTAATCGCCATGCCCTGACACGAGGACTTCATAAACTTATGCTTTTTGGCCCTAGTTTTGAGTCATGACTGATTCCACATCTATTAGCCTTCTTTCAATATAACTTGGGAGGCCTCATTTTTAAGTTGTTTGGATTCACTTTTGGAACAAGAAAATAAAAAGTAGGACTCAAATCTTCATCTCTGTGATTAATGCATCATCATGAACATGTACCTATTTAACTGATTTCCTTTCTTTTCTTTCCTTTTCTTTTCTTTTTAATATTGGATATTTTCTTTATTTGCATGTCAAATGTTATCCCTTTTCCTGGTTTTCCTTCTGAAAGCCTCCCTATCCCCTTCTCCTCCCCCTTCTTCTATGAGGGTATTCACCCAGCCACCCAGCCACTCCTGCCTCCCCACACTGCCATTCCCCTACACTAGGGCATTGAGCCTTCACAGGACCAAGGGCCATCCTCTGATACATATGCAGCTGGAGGCACAGTTTGCTCCATGTGTACTCTTTGGTTGGTTGTTTAGTGCCTGGGAGCTCTGAGGGGTCTAGTTGCTTGATATTTTTGTTCTTCCTATGGGGTTGCAAACCACTTCAGCTCCTTCAGTCCTTTCTCTTACTCCTCCATTGGTGACCCTGTGCTCAGTCCAATGGTTGGCTGTGAGCATCTGCCTCTGTATTTGTCAGGCTCAGGCAGAGCCTCTCAGAAAATAGCTACATTAGGCTCCTGTCAGCAAGCACTTCTTGACATCCACAATAGTGTCTGCTTTTGGTGACTCTTTATGGGATGGATCCCCAGGTGGGGCAGTCTCTGCCTGGCCTTTCCTTCAGTCTGCTCCACATTTTGTCAATGTATTTCCTCCTGTGAGTTTTTTGTTCCCCCTTCTAAGAAGAACTGAAGGATTCACTCATTGGTCTTCCTTCTTCTTGAGCTTCACGTAGTCTGTGAATTTTATCTTGGATATTCCAAGCTTTTGGGCTAATATCCACTTATCAGTGAGTGCATACCATGTGTGTTCTTTTGTGATTGGGTTATTTCACTCAGGATGATATTTTCTAGTTCCATCCATTTGCCTAAGAATTTCATGAAGTCATTGTTTTTTATTGTCTTTCCTGGTCTTCCTTGCATCTCCCTACTAGCTATCTCTGCATGTTCCTGGCTACCAGTTTCTCTATATATCTTTCTGCTTACAAGTAACTGTAACCAGTTTCTTACTCAAAATCTTATAATCAATTTCTACTCTGTATTCTAGAACAATGCATATGAATTAAACATACTTGGGTATTTGAACCATATTAATTTAGGTCCCCTGAAGTTTTAAATATTGATTGTAGTTGTACAAAGATTCAAGATAAATGAAGATCAGATACAAAAAAAAATGAACTTGTTCCTTAAAATTCTTAATCTTGTACCTCTGCATTTAACACATTCTTGTGAAGAACAGGTAATACGTATTATTTCAGAGAGTACAATCACAGCTATCAATGAGATTTAGTCCATAATCGTTCATAGTAATATTAGATTCCACTTAAAAACATTTCCAGTTTCACCACAGTGCTGATCATGTTAGAGTCTTGTGATGGGTAGCCATGGTTATCAACTTGGCATAAATTAGAAACACCTAAAACAAACACTTGGCATGTCTGTAGGGGTTTTCCAGAGATCTGAATGAGTTGGGCAAATCTACCCCTAAGACAAGCAGCATTGTTCTGTTGCTGAGGTCCTGGATTGAATAAAATGGAGAAAACAAATCCAGCAATGTTCATTGCCGGTACACCTGGAGACATGATTTAGGGTGTTGGTCATGGAGAATTTTGTAGATGAATTTACATATAAACTAATTTTGAATGATAAGCAACAAATTAATATATTCTCAGGAGTGGAAAAGTGGCTCTATTTTTATTCTCAATCATAGACACCTGGGCACAGAAAGCTAGAGTTTGAAGACTTGGAGCTGACATTTTATGTTCTTCCAAGGAATCCCCAGGAGCACAGCAAAGGCTGCTTCACTAATCCTGATGAGAAAAAGTTCTGTTTCCTATTCTAGATTCTCCCTACCCGTACTCCTCATGGTTTCTGCCTCAGTTTATATAAAATGCCTTTCTTTTACACTTAGCTTCCTGCTGCCATAGTTGAGTCTCTGGCCCAGTGTGCTGCCCAACTGCACACAAGGAAATCACTTCCCCTCCTTTCATCTCTTTTCTCCTGTTTGCTTCTCTTGAGAAGAGAAACTGCAGAGATGAAGGATTGAGTTGGAACAAGCCATAGCATGGTAGATGACTCTCAAGGAGAAATTCTAATCCAAAATTAAGGACAAAGTATATAGATATATAAGATCAACGTAGGGGAGCAGGGCAGGGGGAGGGTATAGGGGACTTTTGGGATAGCATTTGAAATGTAAATGAAGAAAATATCTAATAAAAAGTTGGGAAAAATCAATGTAATCCCCAACCTACAGCATTTAAGTTCTATCAACTACTGTAGATGCAGATGATGTTCAAGAGAGAGGCTGACAGAAGATGGGTGATAGATATGTCAAGTATTGAGGGCAGGGCACAGCTAGAGAATGTGGCCCAGGACAGGTCAACTCATAGATAGGTTCTCTAAAAATATATAATGTACTTGCCAATTTAATTTGCTTGTTTGTTTAATATTTGTACACCTCTCTCTCTCTCTCTGTGTGTGTGTGTGTGTGTGTGTGTGTGTGTGTGTGTGTGTGTGTGTAAAGTGGGCCATAGATAAGCATGCATGTGTGTGGAAGCCAGAGATCAACCTTTTTTGTAAGGAGTCATTCCCCTTTTGTATTCAGTGAGACAAGGTCTTTCATTGGGGCCTGGTGCTCACTGAATAGCTTAGTCTGACTGGCCAAACAAGCCTCAGAGGTTCCCACAGCCTCTGGCTCTACAGCTCTGAGGTCACAGCGCCACTGGATTCATATTTGTATCTGTGGCTGGGATTGAACTTGTGTTCTCATGATTGCATAGCAAGTATCTTACAGACAAAACTATCTCAATAGTCCTTGTATAAATGGGATCATAGATGGGCTAAATTGATGAAGGATGGTGTTAATATAGAACAGAGTAGTATACAGCAATTAGGATGAAAATATAATACTATGCACAATAAGAGGCATATTACATATATTCAATTTGACTAGAACAAGATGCAAGCGTGAATACAGAATGATTTGCTTTGTTAAATGAATAGGCAAACTAATCCATTCTCCTATAAGGAACGTGTTTCTTAGCATAGCAGTCAGTCATATGCTCCAGGGGTCTTAAAATGTAAACATTATTTTGTGCATTTTCTGGACATCAGAAATCCAGGGGACTCTTAGCTAGATATCTCTTGCTTATGCTTGCTTTTAACATTTAGTGAAGCTATCCCCCTCATCTACTGAAGAGTCCTACTAGTCTTCTAGCTGTTGCTTGAATCCTTACATTACTTGCTGGCTATTTGCTAGCAGTACCAGTTCTAGGTGATGCTGGACTCTCCATCAACTCTTGATAAGATGGGGATTAAGTCCCTAGAGCAGTTGATATGAAGGAACGAGTGACCAAGATGGGAACTACAGCTTGTTAACCTGATTTTAAAAAGTAGGTCATATACATCACTTCTGCTCTGTTTACTAGGCATGGCAATGATACAACACAGGGACTGAGAACTCAGAGATTTGGGTACCAACAAGAGCACTATGGTTTCTGTTGAAGACATGTTATCACATCTCATAAAAATTTAAATTGGTGTATTCTGAGTAGTTTTATGGTAAAGAAATCACTATTAGTAATATAACTGTTAGAAAACACTAACTTGAAAAAAATTAGTAGGCAACTTTGTAGCCCTTCAAACCAAGTGTTATACAGAAAACTCATTAAGGATTTCTTGCCAGGGGTCCTGCTTTAAATATGTCCATCTTCTTTGAAGATGTTTTAAATTTTTTTAATAATGTATATACATGTGTATCTGTGTATGTGCATGGAAATACAGGTGAAGGTAGAGAGCAGGAGAAGAAATTAGATCCCCTGAGGCTGGAGTTATAGGAGGCTGTGGTACACCCAACATGAGTGCTGAGAAGTGAGCTCAGGTTTTCTGCAAGAACATTTCACACTCTAATTCACTGAGTCATCATTTTAGCTTCTAAATATCTCAACTTTCAAATCACTTAAAACAGTGACTGTGATTTAAATAAAGAGGGATTTGTAGGAAAGTTTAAGCTAGATAAGTTTTTCATATCCTGAGGTATTTAGATGCCCTAAAATAATTAAAATGTTTATTAATAATAACATGTAGCTAAAACTTGAAAAAATTTTCAAAGTATCAGCTTACAGAATGAGTCAGTTTCTGTCACTGGAGGCATACAAATGTATATGCTCAGCCTATTAAGTAATCAGAATTTTATATGTAATAAGATATCTCTGTAAGAGTCTAAGGGCATAATTATCAACTCCATTAAGCCATAGATTGGGCTGCAGTTGGCTTAAAGGTTAAAAGTGCATACTGTTCTTGCAAACGATGAAAATATCGTTCCTAGCATCCACATCAGGCAATGCACAGCTGCCTATGAGACTTGTTCCCATGAGATCCAGTGGCCTCCATAGATACCTGATACCTGGACTCATCTGAAGTCTCTCTCTCTCTCTCTCTCTCTCTCTCTCTCTCTCTCTCTCTCTCTCTCTCTCTCTCTCTCAAAAAAAAATCTATGTTTATAAGCCCTTCCTGTCTTTTACTTCTTAGTTTGGAGGCATGATCCAGCTGCTTAAAAGAAGCAGTATTTGTAAGAAGGACAGAATTGCTGTTTCTGTTAAAAATGTGCTCTGCCCTAAATGATCAGAGTTAGTCAGAACTCCATGACCCAACCTCTGAAAAGGGGCAAGATGTTCTCCCATCATGGATTTGGAGGATATATATTTTTGAAGATTTCAGACAACTCCCAATTACAGGATCTGTATTAAATCCATAAATATTAAATGAATATGAACTATAACGTTAGTGTTAAATAAAATGGAAATAAAGGGTATGAAGCAATTATCGAAGCCGCTCTATGATTACTTGTACTTTCTGTTATAAATCACCCCACCCCCAGCTGCGGAGGCAGAACATAATGAGGCAGATACTTAACTCTATATGAATTCTCAAAGGCCAACCTCTGTACATTAGTAATCCTCAAAGATAGAAGTGTAATTATAAATAGTTTAATGTGAGTTTTATCAGTGATTGACAACATGAATTGGTGACGTCATTTCTAAAGCATCACTTATAATAAGTCTGAATTCTTTTCTGACCCATTTAATTAGTAATTATGCACCCTCATCTACTTTCAAATGCACATAATGAATTTAGCAAGGATTAAGAAGGGATAAAATATTCTTGGGTTACTACCAGAGAGAGACTCAAGGCTTAGTAGAATTTGGCTCCATAGGTCTGTTAACCTCATTGTCAGGAAATTAACATTAATTTTCCCAGGAGCATTACAGTTTAGGAGCCTCAAGGACTTTACTTATTAAAAGGAGACAGTGAAGATGTAGGGTTCAGAGAGCAGGCTCCAGAGTCTCAATTATCTGCCCTTCACTGATTGGTTGTATGACCTCAGTTTCTTCATCCGTTAAATCAGTGTGGTAATAGTCCCCAACTTCTAAAGCCTCTTTGAGGACTACATTAAACATGTAGGTAAAATGTTCCAGATGGTGCTAAGCACTCAGCACGGACCAGGAGAAGTCTAGAACCCAAATAAGACAGAAAACAATAGCCAAAGGTCCTTCTACTTCTAGGCAAAAAGGAGGAGGCAGAGACAGGAAAATCCCTGGAATCTCATGGGTCAGTTGCCTAATGCACTAAGCATTATTGACCAGAGAGACACTGCCTCAAATAAGTGGAAGTTGAGAACCAAAACCAAACGTTGTCTTCTGCTCTCCACACAATGGTAAGTTAGCTGCCATTCTGCAGCTAACACAGTGAAGAGAGAAAGCACAGCTTTCCAAAAATGTCTAGAACCGGTTTAGAACTTGGTATATGAAGTAGACAAGATCCTTAGAAGCAACTAAGATGTGGTCCCCAAGTCCACCTTTCTTTTATAAAATCCACACTTGAAATCTCATAAGTTTGTCTTCCTTAACATTTCAAATAATTAGAAAGACTTTATTTAACATATACCTCCATTTGATGAGTGACTGAGAAGCATGCATTTGTTAGCTCACTTGCTGTCTGTGTGTGTGTGTGTGTGTGTGTGTGTGTGTGTGTGTGTGTGAATGTATGTGTGTTGAAATATAATGTGCTTGTGGTGTGTATGTGTGTGTATATGTGGTATGTATGTGTGTGTGTTAGAGAGAGAGAGAGAGAGAGAGAGAGAGAGAGAGAGAGAGAGAGAGAGAGAGAGAGGAGAGGGAGGAGAGGAGAGAGAGAGAGTGTAAAGATCAGAAAACAAGCAGTGACTGTGAATTATCTGCTTTTACTATGTGGGTCCCAAGGGTCTTGGAGCTTATCAGTAAGCACCATTTCCTACTGAGCCTTCTTGCCAGAACTACATTTTCTTAAAACCCAGATAGATTATGGATTTAAGATAGACATTTTTTATATATTCCTAAATCATCTTAAAGTAATTAGTTAAAATATATTCACTTTTTACTTTCTTGAAAGTATTAAAAAAATGATAACTCCTAGTTAGATCTAAGCAGCCACATGACTATGGTCTAGGTAAGGCACAATCACAGATAAGCTTTAAGGTAACACAATAAAAATAAAAATGCACTACACACTAAGGAAAAAGTTGAAATCCCATCTGTTCTTTCAAGATAGAAAGAGAGATGATGGGTACAGCTTTGCTGTTCCAGAGATGCTAACAGATTGAGAGTGTCAATCGAGACTTAATGTGTCCCCTGCATGTTGATAGAAGAGTTTTGAGGAAGGAGGATGTGGGAAATTTTGTTCCATAGACAGTAACAACTTTTGAGAGCATGGTCCTTGGAACTCTAGTATGTATTTAAGGTGAAGGAAGGGTGCTTAGGGAGCTAGAAGCCATTTCTTTACCATAGTGATTCGGGTGGGGGAGTTGTCTTCACAACTAGAACCTGAAGGAGGTAGGAAATAGCTAGACATGTTTTTACTGAGTTTCCACTTCTCTCCACACTCAAAACAAATGAATGAATGAGTGAATGAATAACAAATATCAACTCATTCAATATATTTGAATGCTTCTACAAGCCCGCATAAGTAAGTTTTGATGCACCTCTGAAATTAACAAAACCTAAATCACACTGATTTCCGAGAGGAGTAGTAAGTTTTGTCCCCATACTTTTGCCATTTCTCTAGCCCCAATTAATTTACATTTAAAGTTGGAGATGTTTTTTATTTCATACTTATTTTTAATATCTTAACCTTTAAGCAACAGTAGCAATCATCTATGGATTGACCTAAGAAGATTCTTCCTTGTGCATAGTTGGTATTCATTTAAAATAAAATCCTGCATTTCCGGGAAGCTGTAGGAATCCAGAAACACAAAGGATCTAATCTCTTCATTACTTATTTTCATAGTGATCCCAGAGTTCGTGACACAAGTGAATGTGGCCCTAGATGCTTTAAGCAAGAACTCTCTGACTGCTCTTGATGATAATCAGTTTGTGGACATCTCCAAGAAGATCTATGACACAATCCATGATATCAGGTGTTCGGTCATGATGATTCGGGTAAGCCCACTTTCCTTGTCCTTGACTCATTTCAGAATTCCTCACCATCTGGAGTGCCTGGAAGGAGGCCAGGAGAGGTTTGATTTCTCTGGTCTGACATCAGTTCTGAAATCTGTCAGCACTTCACAATCCCAGTGTTTCTTCAAAGCCAGATCTAGTGCCATTTGACTTACATATTTGGTGAGAACTCACGCAAAGAGAGCACATTAACCCATAGCATGTGGAGATAAAAGATGCCTCATTTTTTACAGGTGTCTCATAGCATGATCAAGAGCCAAAAAACAAAACAAAACAAAAAACAAAAATAACATACTTGCTTTCCCTGATAAGCAAGGATAGATCTCACTGCTTAAACAAGTTGTTTCTATGGCCAATTCTCACCCCCCTTCCTAAACCATAGACTCACACAACATTCTGCAAGAAATCTACCTTCTAAAGCTGATAGGAACAACAAGCCCTTTAAACTTTCCAATCTGGGATTACTTTATTTGAGAGAGAGAAAAAAGGCTCTTTCCCAAGGGTGTGACTGCATCATTGGTTGTGGATAAAATGTTTATACAGAGTCCAAAATTATTTGCTTTAACTTGGATGTTAACGTGTATGTTTAAGATATTATTAAAGTAAGTTATTTAAAAAAAAATGCTTATATAAGGAGCGGAAAGAACCTTTTCTCATGTCAGTTCAACTGGAGGTGGTAAGCGAGAGGTATGAGATTCTTTTCTCCCTAGTGTGGGAACAAGATGCCTTAGAAAGTGAGGCCAGGGTGTTAAGAAAATCTCAGCAGGGTTATTATGAGTCAGTATGGGTGTTGATCCTGCTGCTGAACTCCTGATGCTCATAATCATTTCACCTGAGGTGAACAAAATCTTGAGATTTACCCAGCTGTTCATCTTTGATTAACTGCTGTACTAAGGGCTATTTACCTGGGCTTCCTGCTCAGAGCCAATGAAGCAGCTCACATCAAATAAAGGAACACTGGGCCGGGCAGTGGATGTGTACAGTAAGGAAGATTCAGTAGAGTGTATGAGAAAAGTATGTAGGCATGAATATGGTTGTCAGGAATTAGCTGCTGCCAAGGATGGAGGACAGAAGTAGATGAGAATATATGAATAGCTTATTGAAAGCGTTTGTGTGCAACCCAAGCGCCTATAGCTTACTCTGAGCAGTCTACACAATGGAGACAACTGTGAACCTTGTGAAGAGTCAGAAGACATTCTGAAGCCTACCAGAACAAATGGAAGGATTGTAAGAAAAAAGGTTAAAGGTGTAAAGGTACTAGACCTAGAGCTTAGTACTCGAGACTTGCTGAAAGTAAACCCAGCCATGAGTATCATAGAGAGAGTCTCCAGATATATACAAAGTTCTCAATTATAATGGTTGGTCTTAGGAAATTGTGCCTTTACAGCATTACAGTAGAAAGAATACTTCTAATCTTGACATCTGACCTTTTCCTGGACTAACAGGGTGTGCAGTATGACATTCTCATAGTGTTGGGTATTCACAATGACTGTTAGTCACTCTTCATGATGATAGGAGGCTGACTGACTCTACAGGGTGCCTACTCTTTGAGGTTCAATAGCTTAGATGAGTTCCATGCAGTTCTTAAGTTACAATATCTTCAGCTTAAGGGTGACTTTATTGGGATTCCTCAAAGTTGAGGAGCACCTGTATTGATGGGGCGCCTACAAAGATTTGGTTGTGTGATTGGATGTCTGATACTATAATACTACTGTGTCCAGAGAGATAATTCCAAACATGTGAGCTCCCTTGAAGCAGGTTTTTTCTTCACCTTACCTATTTGCGATTGAGTGAAGCATGAAGGATGTATGGGTCCTAGGTGCAAAATCTAAATTGTATAACAATATACAAACTTCACAAAATGGTCTCATCATGATCCAGCATGACAAACAGTTCAACCATGTCTGTAAGGATATTTGGCAAAAACAAATATTTACTAACCTGTAAACTCAAGGTTAGAGGAGCTACATTTTCTTCAAGTATGTCTAGGGAAGGAAAAAAAATAAACCTTATAACTCTTTTTAGTAGATGTTCCAGCATTTATTTATTTAGTTTCTATATTGCTTACATATAGCCAATCAAATTACCTTGCTGCTATTTCTACATGTTCTTCCCATACAGAGGTCCTGTCTGGGGCAGGAGAATAATTTGTTGTAATTATAGTTTACAAGGAAGTAATTTTTTTGCTATAACCATTTCCTTTTTTAAGGTAAATATTTCTATTTCTGTTAACTTGTGCTTGTTTAATTTTCAACTAATTTTTTCGTTCCCTTGGGGACTGCTGGGAGGAAAGGTTTACATTTCTAGGTAATGGTCCATCCCTGCGGGAAGTCAGGGCAGGAACTCCAATAGAACAGAAGCTGAAGGCAGGAGCTGCTGCAGAGGCCACAGACAGGTGCATGCTTACTCTTGTCCCCATGGCTTGTTTAGTCTGCTTCCTGAGACTATTGCAAATGCATTCTAATTAAATCCCCTCTTAAGTCAAATAAAATGGAATTATTATTTTTGGAAATTTATACTGCTGTTTTTCTTCCGTTGGCTTACTTCCGCCAATTTAAGACTCAAGGACCATTGGACTAAGGAAAATTCTTACTGTTACTCTTAGGCCTAAATTTGCATTCAATTAGACTTTACATTTCTAAATGACCACTTACACAATTTGTCTGGTGGCTTTCCAAGTCACATACCAACTTATCGCCAGCTACAAGTATGAAATGTTGAGTTATATTTCCTTCGTGTAAATTATTACTAAAATATGTCCAAATATTGACCGTTTTCTTTAAGAATCCAATCATCCCCCCTTATTCTCTTATTTGTTTTCCTCTGCACAGCCAATTGTTTAAAAACAGTTTAATATTAAAAATGCCATTTTCTCCAAGTTCTTTCAGCCTTGAGATTTCTGTTAACCCTTCATATTCTTCCTCTAACATCTCCAACTCCTTTTTCTTTTTCTTTTTTTTATTTTAATTTTTTTATTAATCATTCTGTTTACATTTCAAATGTTATCCACATTCCTGGTCTCCCATCCATAAACACCCCCCCCCCACCTGCCTTTAAGAGGGTACTCCCCAACC
Source organism: Mus caroli (assembly GCF_978045245.1). Classification (NCBI taxonomy): domain Eukaryota; kingdom Metazoa; phylum Chordata; class Mammalia; order Rodentia; family Muridae; genus Mus; species Mus caroli. The sequence goes on from NW_028227264.1 coordinate 62,881,399, forward strand.
CCCACTCCTGTTTCATCCCTCTAGCATCCCCATTCTCTGGGGCATCAAGCCTCCACAGGTGTCTCCCCTCCCTCCTATGCCAGATAAGCCAATCCTCTGCTACACATGTAGCAGGAGCCATAGACCAGCCCATGTACACCTTGCCAACTCCTTTTTCTAACCTCCCCTTCCCTGAGAACCTTCATTCTCCTGGATGCTCCCAGTTTCCCCCTTTTCTTCTGCAGATCAAACTACTTCTATATATTTATTTCCAAACGTTATATTCTTACTCTGGCACTTTGGTAATAGGTTACCTTGGTTACTATGACTGACACTGTATAAGGATGTTGTTTGCATAGTCCAGGGGCATTCTGAACCATTTGACCAGCAGGTAAAACAAAGCTGTAGCATATTCTTTAGCTATCCTATATTTTATTCCATAGCTTTAGAGACTGAGCCAATGTTAAAAATCTATCCTTTATCACTTCATTTGTTTTAAGTTTGGTTTATATGGTCATATTTCAAAGAGTCTTGCGATTGCAAATGAGATCTTACAAAGTGCATGCATGTCAGCTGGCAAATCCCTTCAATTGTGGTTAATATATAAACATATACTCATGTGATAATGTTGGATCGCAGATGTCCAGTTAGGTCTGCAGGTTTTATGCACACTGTCATCCTTGGGCCTTCAGGTACTTCTCAGATGCTATGTTACTTCTACCCACTGTGTTTTTTTCCACAGTGCCGACACTAATGACACCAGTTCTCTGTCAACCCCAGGGAAGACTTTCTTTTACTCCACAGGAGTAACTGCTGTCAAATGTGAGCTTCCTAGGGCTTTGTAGCTCCTTTGTTGACTGGAGAGCATCCCTTTCCTTCACCATTTGGGACTTATTAAGCGCACCGAGAATGAACACCTTTTCATTTCTTGCCACTGAACAAATGTCCCGAAGTCATTCACTCACCCAACTCTTCACTCTAAGGGCTTCTGGCTGGGGATTCCCAGTTGAAACATTGCCCCTTTGGGAGATGTCATGATTGCTTTACTGTGTCAGGATCAGCTTATAAAGAAACCAGTTAGCAGGGAACCTCCTAAGGGAACTTAGTAAAAGACATGTTTTTAAAAAAAAAAAAAAAGTAACTTTAACTTTGCATGTAAATGTAAGCCAAACCTCTGGAGGAAGAGCTCTGTAGTAGGTGTCTTGCTGTTACCTCTAAAAACAAAGGAAGTAACTTAAGGGAACACCCCCCCCACCCCCCATCCCCCACCCCCACTAGCATTGGTCAGCTAGAACAGAGGCCCACTGCTCTGAGCACAGTTAATGGCCTTCCTTGAGCATGTTTGAAGTGACTTCTGACTAAGGGAGTCTGTGTGTCTAGGGTAAGAAGATCCACTGAGAAACATGTTGGTTAGGATACAGACAAAGAGCCAACAGGTGACTGCAGCTCATGCCAGGAGAAAGATGTTCATTCTGAGGTTTATCAGGGAAATCATTTCTCTCCCAACAGTAGAAGCCACAGGACTAGCAGGAGAGGCCTTTGGTCCAGAAGGGCTTTGATGCTAACAGAGTTCTGCACTCAGAGCTATCTATCAGCATAGGAAATAGACTCAAACTTTGTTGAACCTGAGGAGCCAAGTATCTTTCTTTTAACATGTGTTCAGAACAGATGACTCTATAGATTGAAGAAGAATACAAAGAAGAGACTGTTAATCTGGGTGGGGGGTGTATGTATGTATGCTTATGTATGATATGTGTGTTTGCATATGTGTATGTATATGTGTTTGTATAGGTGTGTATGTATATGTATGTGTATATGTGCTGGGCTGTGTCCTCCTTTGCAGCTGGGATACCTGGAGCAGACTCTGCAAGCTGCAAAACTCAGTCTGTAATAGGAATCCCCAGTCCCTGTTTTCCCGGGTAGGAAAAGCAGAGCCTGGAATGATTGCTGTGGTTCCCAGTTTCCTGTGCATCCAGGTGCTGCTGGGAGGTGGGAACTGGGGTCACCAGTCCGTGCTACCATGACCCAAGAAGGAAGGGGGCAGGAAACTGAGTGAGTGCCAAGAATATGTGATTCTTTGCAACAAAGGCCTCCCCCACCCCACCCCCGCCCAGATCCTTGATGAAGAGATAGTTCTTGCTTGTTTAAAATGCTTTATGTGAATGCATACACCTTATTCAGGGTGAACCAAGGAGTAAATACATTTTGCAGGAAGAGATGCCCAGGAAGGAAAGCTCATTGGCTGAGTACTTGGGGCCTATCTAGATAACTCATTAGCATGGAGAATTCCAGGTTTTTTATGCAAAGTGACTGTATTAGTCTAGAGTCACAGAACTTATGGGTAGTCTCCATATAATAAAGGAATTTGTTGATGACTTACAATCTGCAGTCCAACTCCCAAAAATGGTCAGTAGCAGCTGTGAATGGAAGTCCTAGGATCTAGCAGTTGCTCAGTCCCACAAGGCAAATGGGAGAAAGAGAGAAACAGTATCAATCTTCCTTCTTCTAATGTCCTTATGTAGGTCTCCAGCAGAAGGTGTAGCCCAGATTAAAGGTGTATGCCACCTTTAATGACCTTGAACTCAAAGGTCTCCCTGTCTTAATCTTCTGGAATCCATAGCCACTGTGCCTCAAGATCTCCATGCCAGGATCCAGTTCAGAAAATTTTATCTCCCAGCCTCCAGATTAGGATCACTGGTAAGCCTCCAAGTCTGGATTGTAGTTCATTCCAGATATAGTCAAGCTGACAACCAGGAATAGCCACTACAGTGACTAATTGCTGTGGTCTTCTCAGTGGGATGTGGTAGTTACAAGTTCTAGAACAGGTACAGGAGTTGGTTCTGCTACTACTGTTTTCAATTCTGAGATTTATGGGGTTTGGACACACTCAGCCTTACCAGTTCTTCTGTCTGATGGCATGGTCCACTTGCCCCATGTGTATTTGTGTGTATACATATGTATGTATATATTATATATATATATACATATATATGTGTGTGTGTCTTATATGTGTATATGTGTGTGTGTTATATGTGTATATGTGTTTTTATGTGTTTGTGTGTGCATGTGTGTATGTTTATGTCTCTATACGTATTATGTATCTGTATGTGTGCACACATATGGAGACTAGTGTTCAACTTCATTTTTCTTTTTTTTTATTTCCTACTAAGTAAGGGTTTCTGAGTCAGGATTTCTCACTAATTTAGAAATTACTTAGATACACTGACTAGCCTTCAAGCTGCTTAAATCTGCCTTTCTCTGTACCAGTAATGGGGTAGTAGGTCTGCTCTACTCAGCCTGTATATTTATGTGGGCTCTGGGATTTAAACTCAGGTCCTGTGCTTGCTTGTACAGTAGGGGTATCTCTCACGGAGCCATCTCCTTAGCTCTCTTCAAGGCTTGTTTTTCTTTGTTTGGATAAAATTTTGTCTAATATTAAATCAAGTAGGTTTTTATTCTTTGTCTTAAAGAACTCTCCAGAGGTGCTCACCTCCTATTTCAGAGAAGAGATTTGTCCACACAACTACATCCTAGGAGTAACTCTAGTAGAGCTGAAAAAGCATCCTAATGAAGAAACCGGAGAAACAATTTATAGGTGATGGCTTTTACAGAATAGGATATATAATGGATAAGTGGGGGGAAGGGAGAGAGAGAATTTTGTGTTTTAACTTTTGTAAAACCAGTGCTAGAATTTGAGAGAAAGAAAAATTCTACCTTGTGATGGCTTAAAACCTAAGAGAGTTTCCATGCTTCACACAGGTCACAGGCTGATGGAGTCACAGGAGGGGACTTGGAGTCATTAAGCACTGGCTTCAGGTTCTTGTGTACCACAGGAGAAGAAAATAACTCTCTGTTTTCACACCACAGGAGTCTTTAGGCTATACTGATTTCCCCTCTTTCATAGCACAGAAACCCAAGAAGAACTCTTCTGGACAATTGGTTGAAGAACACTTCTAATCTGTTCCCTGCTCCCTAGGGGCAGAGACATTGGTCAGCTCTCCATTCCTTCCTTCAATTTGCCAGAGTGCTTACCTGCCTGGCCTATTGCTTCTAACAGTTCCCTGTAGCTGTGACTCAGCAAAGTGAACTTTCGTGTCTTTACCATCATTAACTCACCTGGTATCTTACAAAGGTCTCATATAGAACCATCAACAAAATTAGCATCGGCCATATCAGGCCCTCTCTCTCACTCAAGTTGATATTTGCCATACCATTTTACACATTTAATTACCTACCTATCATGTTTCTACATCTACAATTTATGTGATATAAAAGAAGGAATTTTTATAGCATTTAAAAGTAGAAATCAATTTTTACTATTAAATGGCTGATTCGGTTTTTAAATTTTGTACTTCAATGATATGTTAAAACTGATCTGCAGGGAATTTGGGGGCAAGCATACGATGATGCTACTTGAATATATTTTATGTTATAAAGATGATGATATATCAAAAACTAACCTGAGAAATGTTTTCCCAAAGAATTAGAATGTGGTATCTCTTTTAGGTAAGCTATGTTTGTTTTCTCCATGGTCATTACCATGACCATGAATATGTAATGTGTCTTTGCTAGTGCTCGTTATTATTAATAGTGCTCTTGGGATATCTGAGAAATTGGATCTATGGTATTGTTTGTTTTGACTTTTTAGAAGTACATTAATCTTGCACATAGGCATCACATCTTTAGCACATTTACTCCAGTTCTCCCTCCTAACTGCTCTTCTATCCAACCTTTGCTGCATTCCTTCCCATAGATTTCCCATCTCTTTGTTTTAACCCTCTGGGTTTTATTTATGGTACTCGTACATTCATGAGTCTGGGCTGGTCCATTGGAGCATGGTAGACCTACGAGGGGTCTCATGCTTGCAAGAACCTAAATTTCCATCAACTAAAGCCATCAGTAATTGAAAGTACAGCTCTCAGATCCCATCAGAGGCGTTTTGCTGTGCAGTCGATTTCAGTTAACTAAGAAATACCAACTGATTAAAGTGTAGAGAGTATTGGTTGTTCTTTTAAACAAAATCTCCATCACTCGATTTTACCAATAAAGACTCCAGAGCCAAATGCTGGTATGAAAGCCTGCTAGCTCAGGGAGGCAGGGAGAGTACTCAACTGACCTTCCTCCTCAACTAATAATCCCAAAGAGAGGAGTTCTTCTCCATGCTGTCTCAAAAACCCTTCAAACTGAATGTCCCTCCTTTCTACTTCCTGTGTATCTATCTGTCCTTCCAACCTCCTCTTACTCTCTATGGCTTTTTCCTATGTTCATTCCCTGTCAACTGCTTGCTTGCTTCACCTCTTGATCAATGGTTGACTTAATTTAATCCTGTTTACAATAATCAGAAAACTCTTGGATTAAAGGTGTGTGCTAGGGCTGAGCCACACCACAATGAGAAATAAGTTTTTTCCAGTAAATAACCAAATCTCAAGGTTCACAGCCTGATCAAATATCCTGTAACAGTTCAGTTTCCTTTTTAAGGATGATAGTTTAAGAAGCCTTACTAAGAATTGTTTCTTCTATAATTGTTATTTTTTTAAATTTGTTTGTGTGCATGTGTGCACCTCTGTGAAGAAGCATGAGTTTCCTGTGTTTGCTTGCCAGAATATGTTGATGAGTATTGAGGGCAGTCTTGGATGTTGAATTCCCCCTTTTGTCTAAGGCAGGTGCTACTACACCTGGCTTGACATGGATTTTTTGGGATTTTATATAACTCAGATCTCCATGCTTCCCTGAACAAGCATTTTCCCCATTGAATAACTCCCCAGGCCACAACAAGACTCTGCACTGTGAACATCTGATGTTGAGTTGGGGAGAGAGAGAGAGAGAGAGAGAGAGAGAGAGAGAAGGGGAGGGAGGGAGGGAGGGAGGAAAGAGGGAGGAGAGAGGGAGGGGAGAGAGAGAGAGAGAGAGAGAGAAGGGGAGGGAGGGAGGGAGGGAGGGAGGAAAGAGGGAGGAGAGAGGGAGGGGAGAGAGAGAGAGAGAGAGAGAGAGAGAGAGAGAGATCCTTTAGGATTCATCTTGGAGCTTGACAAAGTACAGGTTGTTAATATTCTCTCCCCATTATCAGCCTTCGTGTAATAAGCTCTGAAAAGTCACAAAATAATCTACAAATTCAGTGATTAAAATGGATTTTATACTGTCTTACATTGCATTATTTCAGAGTGAAATCAGAAATTTAATTAAAGTCGTAAAACATAAAAATATACCATAGAAAAAATAACCTCTAACGTTAAAAAAGGCTGTAAAATACATTTAACCACCCCATAGTGGTCTGTTTACTAAAACATATAAAAGTAAAATTAAAGGCAGGGATGCATATGTTCTGTTGTCACTGAGTTAACAGCTTGAGAATAAAATCAGCATATCTATTTTTCAAAAGTTTGTATAGACATTAATTGATAGTGTTATACAACCCATTATAATATTTGAAAAGTAAAGTTCTTTGAGCACAGGAGAAGAGAGATGTGCTGGTTAGATGAACAACCAAGGGTCCTTTCCAATATATTTACAGTTTAAATTCAATGAAGATAGGAATTTTAATCAAATAGTAATCATACTGTTTATGCCTCACTAAATATATTGATCAAGCTTAATTTGGGGGGATTAATCTTCCTTAGTGTAAAGGAACCACTCCAGAAGGGACTTTGGAAGAGTGATGGGGATGATAATGCTAATAATGATGATGATAACAGAAAACACTAAGGCTTGCATTTGGAATGATGTTTCTGTAGTTGCAATGAGCTGAAACCAAGCACACGCCAAAAGCATCTCTAAGCGCCTCACTGTCCCTGAGGAGGCATAGGAAATCATCCCGGCAGTCATGCATGCACATTGGAGCAGCCAATGTGAAGGAACAGAAGAAGCACTGTCTCCCCAGCTTCAAAGACTCATGGAGCCTGTTCCAGAGTATCACATGTCCCTGATTACAGAAGATTTGAATGTTACAGGAACAGAAGAAATTGCTAGTCAAAACTTCAGTGTGAGATGGAATTGCAAAGAGATAGTAGCTCACCAGTTAATACACAGAGATCATTTTTCTCCTTCTGAGGCTGTTTCTGTATTGCATCAGATGCTTCAGATTGTAACTGCTAAAGAATCACATCAGTCACAGAAGGCTGAAGCTTGTTATGATGGTATTAACACAATCAGGAGACCTCAAGTCTGCTCTCATATGGATTCCATAGTGGCTATAGAGTCTCAATTCTCTCCTTTAAATACACTGTGACATCATGTTAGGTTACAAAAGTAGGGGTTACCCACACTTTTCTTAGTTCATTCAGTTTAATGGACCTTGTGGCTCTTACCTTCTCCTCCTCCTTTCTGTCTCCTGTCTCTCTATTGTCCCTTGTGGTGTCTTAAATAAGAAAGGGTCCTTTCAGCAAAATCTTGCTAGTGTATGCAATGGTGTCAGGGGTTGGAAGCTGATTATGGGATGGATCCCTGGATGTGGCAGTCTCTAGATGGTCCATCCTTTCGTCACAGCTCCAAACTTTGTCTGTGTAACTCCTTCCATGGGTGTTTTGTTCCCAATTCTAAGAAGGGGCACAGTGTCCACACTTTGGTCTTCATTCTTCTTGAGTTTCATGCGTTTAACAAATTGTATCTTATATCTTGGGTATCCTAAGTTTGGGGCTAATATCCACTTAACGCTGACACCATTGCATACACTAGCAAGATTTTGCTGAAAAGACCCAGATATAGCTGTCTCTTGTGAGACTATGCCGGGGCCTAGCAAACACAGAAGTAGATGTTCACAGTCAGCTATTGGATGGATCACAGGGCTCCCAATGGAGGAGCTAGAGAAAGTACCCAAGGAGCTAAAGGGATCTGCAACCCTATAGGTGGAACAATATTATGAACTGACCAGTACCCCGGAGCTCTTGACTCTAGCTGCATATGTATCAAAAGATGGCCTAGTTGGCCATCACTGGAAAGAGAGGCCCATTGGACATGCAAACTTTATATGCCCCAGTACAGGGGAACGCCACGGCCAAAATAATGGGAATGGGTGGGTAGGGAATTGGGGGGGAGGGTATGGGGGACTCTTGGGATAGCATTGGAAATGTAATTGAGGAAAATACGTAATAAAAAATATTAAAAATTAAAAAAAATAAATAAGAGAGGTCCACAAAGGCTCACATATTTGATCTCTTAGTCCTACAGGTGGTGCTGACTGGGAAACTTAAAAACCTTGAGAGTGGAGCCTTGAGAGAGTAAGCATGTCACTGGGAGAAGGCTTAGAGAGTTTATTTTTTCATTTTGTTCCAGTTAGCCATCTCTGCTCTCTTTCTTTGTAATGTGTTTCGTAGGTTCTTGCTCCAGCCCCCTGTTGCCTACTGCCTGGCATTATGGATTCTCTTCTATACCCTCTATACCCGTAAGCCAAAATAAACTTATTTTTAAATAGGCTGTTTCTGGCCAGGCAACGGTAGTGCATGCCTTTAGTCCCAGTACTTGGGAGGCAGAGGCAGGCAGATTTCTGAGTTCAAGGCCAGCCTGGTCTACAGAGTGAGTTCCAAGACAGCCAGGGCTATACAGAGAAATCCTCTCTCCAAAAACAAAAACAAAACAAACAAACAAACAAACAAACAAAAACCCAAAAAATAAAAAGACCAAACAAACAAAAACAAACAAACAAACAAACAAAAAAAACCAAGCCAAACCAAACCAAACCAAACCAAACCAAACCAAACCAAACCAAACCAAACCAAGCCAAAACAAAACACAAAAAATACTGTTTCTGGTCATTGCCCCTTGCTTTCTATTATTCTTTCAATTATTAAATAGCCCCCTTAATAAATATTTAAATAAATTATTATTGGATACCTGTTGTGTGCCAATAAATAATTCAGATAAAAAAGGTAGCTATATCATGAGGGATAGGAGAGACAAGTACTTCATCTTCAGGAAGACACAAGGAAGTAACCATTGTTGAAGGCTTCAATATGAAATATCCTCTACAAATACTTTGTAGTTGAAGCGCCTCCCCGTTTTAAATCGGTGAAAACTTTTTCACCATTGCAATAAGACTTCAGAAGTCAGACTTTCTGGAAGTGAGTGAATTGTGTTGGCTTTGTCTTTAGCAAATGATTGGTCTATCAGCATAGGTTATCAGGAGGTAGAAGTATGGAAGATTGAGCATGGTTGGAGTTAGTAGTCACAGGAGGTGTATCTATGAATGTTCCAATAAACAAAAATTATCACAAAGTAACTAAAAATATCAGAAGGTCTCCAATCTAAGACATTCTATAATAAGTCTATTATGTAGACTATTGCTTCCAGGACAGATTTAATGAAGTGATGTGTTCCTGGTCTGTAGCGCTGTGGATTCTCAAAAGGGAAGCATATGCTTAGATGTATGGTACATTGTGTCAGGGTATCCTTGACACTGGCTAGAAAGGGCAGAAAATTCTCCAACTATACACTGAGAGAATCCCCAACTGGGTTTAGAAGTAATAAATGCCCATGGGTCTTACAAGGATGAAGATTCAGGGTAGGAAGTAGGGTGGACACTAACTTTTCCTGACCGTTTCATCATCAGGAGAGATCGGATGTTTTCTCTGTTTCCTCTGAAAGTATTCTTTTAGACACCCTGTGTTGTCTCAACATAATAATAAAGGGAAAGTGAGGATGGTGCCCCAACACTCTGGCAGTGGCTGGAGGCACAGACTACAAAGTGAAGTCCTTATGTATGTAGTCATAAATCATGATCACAAACCTTATGAGGGATTTTGCTAAGATCTGCTTCTTAACGACTTTCACTGTATCTTGAATTTTCTCAATAGTCTTGTCTTACTTGCTTTTGCCTTGAACCCTTCTGCCCTTTCTTAGGAAGGCCTCTTGCTTCTTGTGCACTTATGAATGTTTGCTAAAAATCATTAGTCTTTGCTTGTATGTTTTCTGAAATAATTGTCTTTAAACACAGCCTACAGCTATTGATTTCTTCAGAAACATTTGTCTTGCTACAAGATGTTCTACAAATGCTGCCCTCACTCTTTTATGTTTACCTTAGAGATGGCTGGTGCCCAGCTCTCAGAGCCTTCCATAATGAAAAGACTTAAGATCATTTGTGCTTCCTTTCCTTACTGTGTGTTTATTATCATAATTAGTTTTTTATCATAGAAGCAATCAATTTCTTTTAGAGGTAAGAACAATTTCCTGCTTAGGTCAGAGATAAAAAGAGATATATCCACTGGCTATTAAAGGCATTTCTGTGGGTTTTTTTCCCAATGCATATTCCTTCACCTCTCTCTGTCTCTGTCTCTGTCTCTGTCTCTGTCTCTGTCTCTGTCTCTGTCTCTGTCTCTGTCTCTCTCTCATTAATAGCCTCTATGCCCAGTTTATGATGAACTCAAAGCACTTTGTTAAAATGTAAACATAAACACTGTCCAATGCAAATGTTTAAAATTATACTTTATTATATAAATATATCTTTACAAAGAGAACAGTATAGGGTGAGCTATGATAAAAATTAAGTCCAACTACCCTCAACCCCTCATCTCAAATTTTTCTAGCATTACTGGTTTTTTGCTCATTGTTTGACATGTTTCATATCATTCTCTCCATCAGTGCCCATGCATAACATAACTTGGGTATGTGTGTTTTTCATTTATATGTTTAAAAAAATCCCGAGCATTCCATGTTGACCCAAAACTTGATGTTTTGTTTTTCGAGTTTTTCCATAAGTCATATGTGGTGCCACTTCTCTCAAAGTCAGCATGAACTTGTTCCTACTGTTAGTAAGGCTGCTCATTCCCGAACATTTCCTTCTAGGGCGGGGACAAAGAGTGAAAGAAGTGAGTGAAAGGAAGCTGGAGAGAAACATAAAAGAATGATGGAAGCATGTTTTCATGTTGAGCTTCTATTTAAATATATGGAAACCCAATGTGATGCTCTTAATTGATAGCTGTGTTGATGGAGTCCAGTCAGAAGTTCCAGAAGTCCAACTGAGTTGGGCAAAACATCAAATATCTCAGGACCTTCAGGGTATTTCAGAGTCTATAAAGCTAGAGTGAGTTTATGAAGCTAACGAATATCAAAGTTGGAATTATAGTTCAGATCTCCTGATTCAATGAAAACAAACAAACAAACAAAAATTCAAGCAAAACATATTGTGTAATTAAAGTCATAATTAAAGGCATTGTATCAAGTACAAAATTAATACCAAATGTATTTGAAATTAGTGGTTAAGAATGAAATGCAACAGAAGCAGCAAGATTGCTCAGTGGGGTAAAGGTATTTTTTGTATAAGCTGAATGACCCGAATTTAGTCCCTGAAACCCCAAGAGGAGGTGTGAGATCAACAGAATGTCCTCTGACTTCCACACATTCGCAGTGTTATGACTTTGGAATCTTCTGGGAAAGACAAAAATTCCATTTGAATTCAGATTAAATAAATGTATTCTTCCTGCTAACAGAAGGACAGGCAGCCTTAGAGAGAGGTAGCATGCAGTATGGAAGAGAGGAAAAGGAAGGGTTTATAAATGTGAATATCAAAGGTGTACATTACAATTATTCATAGAATCCAAACATGGGCAAGAAAATTGTGTTTTAATAAGAAGACTACTTTGTCCCAGTCCCATAGCAATAATGGAGTTTACAAAAGCAGAAGGCAGATATATCATCAGCTTATTTTTATCTCTCACTTCCAGGTCACTAGGATCTCATAGGAAAAGGTCCATGGCCGTCAATGGATGCCTAGTACCAGCTTAAGTTTCTTTAGCCATCTTGGGGGATATTGATGTAAATTATTACACAGGTCTGAGCATTCTTGGGATAGAGTTGCTAAATGACTTAGATAGAGCAGGTATTGGTGTTCTGTTCAGGAATCTTTCCCCTGTGCCCATATCTTTGAGGCTTTCCCCCACTTTCTCCTCTATAATTTCCAGTGTATCTGGTTTTATGTTGAGTTCTTTAATCCACTTAGACTTGAGCTTTGTACAATGAGATAAGAATGCATCACTTCACATTCTACTAAATGCTAACCACCAGTTGATCCAGCACCATTTGTTGAAGATGCTATCTTCTTTTCACTGGGTGGCTTTAGCTCCTTTGTCAAAGATCAAGTGACCATAAGTGTGTGAGTTCATTTCTGGATCTTCAACTCTGTTCCATTGATCTACCAGTCTGTAACTGTACCAGTACCATGCAGTTTTTGTTTTGTTTTGTTTGTTTGTTTGTTTTTAATCACAATTGCTCTGTAGTACAGCTTGAGGTCAGGGATGTTGATTCTACCAGAGATTCTTTTATTGTTGAGAATAGTTTTTGCTATCCTAGGATTTTTGTCATTCCAGATGAATTTGCAAATTGCCCTTTCTAACTCTGAGAAGAATTAAGTTGGAATTTTGATGGGAATTGCATTTGAATCTGTAGATTGCTTTCAGCAAGATAGCCATTTTGACTATATTAATCCTGCCAATCCATGAGCATGGGAGATCTTTCCATCTTCTGAGATCTTCTATACTTTCTTTCTTCAGAGACTTGAGGTTCTTATCATACAGATCATTCACTTCCTTAGTTAGAGTCACGCCAAGGTATTTTATATTGTTTGTGACGATTTTGAAGGTTGTTGTTTCCCTAATTTCTTTCTCATCCTGTATATTCTTTGTGTAGAGAAAGGCCACTGATTTGTTTGAGTTAATTTTATATCCAGCTACTTCACTGAAGCTGTTTATCAGGTTTAGGAGTTCTCTGGTGGAATTTTTGGGGTCACATATATACTATCATATCATCTGCAAATAGTGATATTTTGACTTCTTCCTTTCCAATTCATATTCCTTTGAACTACTTTTGTTGTCTAATTGCTCTGGCTAGGACATCAAGTACTATATTGAATAGGTAGGGAGAAAGTGGGCAGCCTTGTCTAGTCCCTGATTTTAAAGGGATTGCTTTCAATTTCTCTCCATTTAGTTGGATGTTGGCTACTGGTTTGCTGTATATCGCTTTTATTATATTTAGATATTGGCCTTGATTTCCTGATCTTTCCAAGACTTTTGTTTGACTGGGTGTTGGTTTGTGCTGTAAGATCAAAAAATGACTGATGGGACTTCATAAAATTGCAAAGTTTCTGTAAGGCAAAGGACATTGTCAATAAGACCACAGGGCAACCAACAATTGAGAAAAGATCTTTACCAATCCTAAATTGGATAGGGGACTAATATCCAATATATATATATATATATATATATATATATATATATATATATGTATATATATATGAATATGAGAGAGAGAGAGAGAGGATTCCAGAAAATCAAACAACCCTATTAAAAAATGTTGTAATGTTGTACAGAGCTAAACAAAGATTTTTCAACTGAGGAATGCCAAATGGATGAGAGGCACCTAAAAAAAAATGTTCAATATCCTTAATCATCAGGGAAATGCAAATCAAAACATCCCTGAGATTCCACCTCACACCAGTCAGAATGACTAAGGTTAAAAACTCAGGTGACGGGGCTGGTGAGATGGCTCAGTGGGTAAGAGCACCCGACTGCTCTTCCGAAGGTCCAGAGTTCAAATCCCAGCAACCACATGGTGGCTCACAACCATCCGTAATGAGATCTGACGCCCTCTTCTGGTGTGTCTGAAGACAGCTACAGTGTACTTACATATAATAATAAATAAATAAATCTTTCTAAAAAAGAAAAAAAAAAAAAACTCAGGTGACAGCAGATGCTGGTGAGGATGTGGAGAAAGAGAAAAACTCCTCCATTACTGGTGGGACTACAAGCAGGTACAACCACTCAGGAAGTCAGTGTGGTGGTTCCTCAGAAAATTGGACATAGTTCTACCAGAAGACACAGCAATGCCACTCCTGGGCATATGCCCAGAAGATGCTCCAACATGTAAAATGCACACATGCTCCATTATGTTCATAGCAGCCTTATTTATAAGAAGCTGGATGTCCCCCAATAGAGGAATGGATGCAGAAAATGTCCATTTACAAAATGGAGTACTATACAGCTATTAAAAACAATGAATTTATGAAATTCTTAGACAAATGGATGGATCTGGAGGATGTCATCCTAAGTGAGGTAACCCAATCACAAAAGAACACACATGATATGCACTCACTGATAAGTGGATATTACCCCAGAAGCTCATAATTCTTCTTAGAAGGGAGAACAAAATATCCATGGAAGGAGTTACAGAGACAACATTCAGAGCAGAGACTGAAGGAACAACCATCCAGAGATTGCCCCACTTGGGGATCCACCCCATAAACAACCACCAAACCCAGATACTATGGCAGATGCCAACAAGGGCTTGCAGACAGGAGCCTGATATAACTGTCTCCTGAGGGACTCTGCCAAGTGTCTGGCAGATAGAGAAGTGGGTGCTCACAACCTTCCATTGGACGGAGCACAAGGTCCCCAATGAAGGAGCTAAAGTACCCAAGGGACTGAAGGAGTTTGAAGCCCTATGGGAGGAATATTAATATGAAGTAACCAATACCCCCAGAGCTCCTTGGAACTAAACTATCAATCAAAACAAAAAACAAACAAACAAAACCCAAAAACATGTGGTGGAACTTGTGGCTCTAGCTGTATATGTAGCAGATGATGGCCTAGTTTGTCATCAGTGGGATGAAAGGTCCTTGGTCCTGTGAAGGCTGTATGCCTGAGTATAAGGGAATGCCAGGACTAGAAATGGGAGTGGGAGGATTGGGGAGCAGGGGGGAGGGGAGGGTATAGGGGATTTTCAGAGGGGAAACCAGGAAAGGGGATAACATTTGAAATGTAAATAAAGAAAATATCTAATTAAAAAAAAAAAGATAGAGCAGGCAGTGACACAGTGCCATCAAGTTAAGGTTGGCTGCCATGTCCCACAGCAGTGGTATGTGTAACACACACACACACACACACACACACACACACAGACCCTATACATTTTATCATAATAAATAAATAATATTAATAATAGATTTAAAATAATTGAATACATCAACATAAGAACTAGAGAAAGAAAAAGTGACAAATTAACATAAGAGGAGACAGGAGAATCAAGTGACATCATTTAACTGTATCAGACTTTACTTCAGTAAGAAAGCAGAGGAAAGGCCAGTCTTAAAAAAAATAAATAAATAAAGTTTCTAATAGAACTAGGGGAAATCAATAAGAGGTAAAGTTCTGCCCCTGAGCCACTGGTAAGGAATCTAGCCTGAGGGGAGGAAGTTTTGTTGCTGATCAGCAGCTGGTAAGACGTTTACATCTTTCCTCTCATTTCACGCCTAAAGCAGCCCTTCAGGCAGGAAGGTGGCAAACCATTCCACTGATAGAAAAGAAGACCCCTAACTTAACATTGCCTTCGTCAGGTCACTCTGAAAGATGATGACTGGCAGAGCTATACACAAGCACCTCTGTGTACAAGGACCCTGTCTTATTTCCAAAGTCTGTATTTCCTGCACTGTGTAGTCCTTGAAAAGTTCAACATCTCTAGGTTTGACATAGGCTACCAGGATATGAAGGCATGGGGGCATTCTTTAGAATATTTCTGTCTTACCCTTAGAAAAATGTAAATACGATTAAATTCAGTTGTAGAGAAGATTAGGTCACAAAAACTGTGTGTGTGTGTGTGTGTGTGTGTGTGTTTTACACATTGTTAAATATTACACTTATTTCAATGGTTTCCAAATATAAAGAAGTATCCTGTCATTACTTAATCCCTCCTGCCATTATTTATAAATCAGCATAATGAATGAAAAATATCTGTGTAGGTAAAGATAGGTATTAATACCAATGCAGAACAGCTAGGACAACAAACTTAGGAGGAGGAATGTAGTACTGATAGTGTGTTTGCTTAAAATGATCCAGGTCTCATGTTTGATCCCCAGTACAGAAGAAAGAAATAAACATCAACTGTTCTAATTTTGCTCAACAGCCCTGATATTGACTTGGGGGGGGTCACATGGTATAGAAATATACTCTTATGCAGATCATGTTTGTTTTCTGACAATCCTTATTATATTTTACATATATGGAGATACCTTAAGGTCGGATTGCTATCATCTGGCTGTTGGTTTGGATTGATATTACTCTTTGAAAAGTGATGGTTGTAGCAGTTGATAATACTCAGTGGTACTACTTAGGACCTCCTGCCCAAGTCTAAGAGCCTGAGTGTAACCTCTAAGACTCATGTGCACATCCAAATATGTGGAGGGAACTTGTAATCCTGATGGAAGGGATAGGAAGGCAGGAGGAACCTTGGCATTCACTACCAAGCTATTATAGCCTAATTAGGGAGCTTCAGGCAATGAGCTAACCCTGTCTCAAAAAAAAAAAAAAAAAATCAACCACAGTCGTGCATATACGCATATATACCTGCACATGTTTGTATACCTACGTATATGAACTCATACACAAAGTAAAAGAAAAATAAAATTGCTTTAAAGCCAAAGGCATAATCTGAATAGGTGAAGTTTTAGAAATAAATATGTGACAATTTCAAACAAGCAAAACATCGAATTTTAAAGAATAGACATGAATTTAATAATGATAAATAAGTAGAGGGGAGACTTGAGAGAGTTCTGGATCCCTCTACCCTAAGGAAAGTGAGGAGGTATCCTCATCTATTTCAGGAGATCGGAGAACAGAGGAATCATGAAAGACTACTTCAGCTTAGGGCATACTGGGAAAGAAGGCATCCGAATCTCCCCTAGGTACCTCCACAGGAAGTCTCTTCAGGAGCCAGTGCCAATAAACCAATCAAGAGACATTTTAATTCTGAGAGTTAATTCTTTATTTTCATTTTTTCATTAAAAAACCATCAATATTTTTGGAATATTATCGTCAGATTCCGTGAATTTTACTCTAATGCATTGTCAGAAAAATTCATCATTTTAGATGCCAGCTTACCCTCCCTTAACACAAAATGCAATTTTAATTTACTTTTCAATGACAAAGCTTTAGCAACTAGCAAAATGACTCTAAAGTTCAATTCTAAGAGAGTGAATTCATCAACATATAAGAAAAGTTTACAGGAATAGAGTTTCAGAGATATTGTCTAATGTCAGCATTTTATAGTATCAGTGGTACAGTATTAATAACCTTGTTCTGCGTCACAAATTAAGACTTCTTGGAAAGAAGCCAGAAATGCTCCCCCCCCACCCCACAATCTTCCTTCTGGATCCTTTGTTGTGAAACTGTAGGTATTGCTTTCTTTTTAATTTACTTTTGAGGGGTTTTGAGAAATGGTTTTCTGTGTTTAGTCCCCTGTGATGTGAGTCTGCAAACCTATCCACAGCCTATTAAATTACGGATGCGTCGTGCAGATTTTTGTGTGCTTAGTGCTTTTGTGTTGTGCACAGGTAAAGTCACAGATTATTTTTTAAAGGAAAAAATGTGTCAATTCAGTATGCGTTAGTTACTTTTCTCATGACTACAACAAAATACTTGACCAAAAAGAACTCAAGGCAGGAAGGGTGCATTTTGGCTGTAAGTTCAAGGACAAGATCCCTTAGGATGGGGAAGTCATAGCAACAGAGAATGCTCTCATTAGTCTGAAGACAGGAAACAGAAAGTGGTTAACTACTAACTTTCTAGTTGTATTCAGGGTAGCAACCAAGCCAGATCAAGTAATGGTGGCACCTACATTCAAGGTAAGTCTTCCCACAGCAACTATTTTTAGAAACACTTTTACAGATGCTTGTTTCCATGGTGATTTGAAATTCTATCTCGTCAGTCAAGATTAACTGTCACGTCATGATTATAGAATAAGTCTTCTAAATTTCTTTAGGATCAAAGTGGTCGGGAGTTCAACACTTGACTTAGTTGTATTAGAAATTACTTTTTAACTATTACCTTGTGTTTGAAAATTTCCAATAGTAGTCTATTTTTTTTTTTTAAAAATCATTCATAAACCTCTTTTGTTCAATTGTTAATTTTGGTAAGTGAAAATATTTAGGTTTCTTTTTTTGTTAATTTGATAGGACTGCTGTTTCCATTATGATTGTTTCTGTTACTATTTATATATGGCTGCTCAGTAAAGCATCCCACAAAGTCCCGTTTTGTTTTGATTTAGTGCTTGTTTTTTGATTTTTGTGCTTGTTCATAATCAAGCTGTTCTTTCCAGATCCATGTTACACAACACTCTTACTCCATCGAATTCAGGGAATCTAATCATTCTCTTAGTATGATAATTTGAAAGAATTTCCTATTATATTCTCCTGAAGTCTTAATTCTGTGGTCCAAGATAGGTCATACGTTCATGGGAATGAGTGTTTCAAGATTTAGTCCATTTGTCTTTCAACCTATAACTTTAAAATAATTAAATAGGCCATGTTTATATTTCATTTTGGTGTCTTGAGACTGTTAAATTCAAGTGCAGTGGCTGGAAACAAATAACATTGCACACCTAGAATGCTCTGTCACTGCCAGGAAGCCAGCTGTGACACAGATGACTGGGACCTTATTGACTCCACTGGTTTTTACACACTCCTGTTTCTGCTGCACGTAGTTGTTCTTTATTTTAGGAAGACATGGATGTTAAGATTCTGTTGTGATTTGTCTGGAACAGTGTGAGAGAATTTGGAGAGCTTCTCTTTTTGCTTCATCTCTCATTTTAACTTGGAACAGAGACCATGGATTACTTCCCACAATGCATTGCTGTTACCTTTGAAATTCTTATCCTGCTATTTCTTTTCTTTCTTTCTTTTTTGGTTTGTTTATTAATATAATGTATGTGAGTACACAGTTGCTGTCTTCAGACACCAGAAGAGGGCATCCAATCCCATTACAGATGGTTGTGAGCCACCATGTGATTGCTGGGAATTGATCTCAGTACTTCTGGAAGAGCAGTCAGTGCTCTTAACTACTCAGCCATCTCTCCAGCCCCCTATCCTGCTATTTCTTCAGTGTTTACATTTTATTGACACCAATACTTTATTTTGCTTCTTATAATCATAGAAATAGCAATTGCCCCTCACTGATATTCATGCCATTTCATATTTCTTATCAAGTGTTGACTGTTTTTTTGGCCCCCCGATCCATTCTTTTATTCTTGATGCCTGTCTTCTTTATTATAGGAATAGGACTCATCCTTGGCCTGATGGTTTTAACCAGCATTCCAACACTCTTTCCTTTTCAGACTTCCCAGTATGTGAAAATACTTTGTTTTGAATTTCCTCTCAATCTCTATGTGTAAAACCTTATTTTCTAACAGAGAGCATCTGCTGTTTTAATTTTGTGTGGCAGTGCATCTGGTCACGCAGTAGGCTATCCATTTGCTTCGTTCAGGCTTCTGAAGGTACTGTGAAGATGAGTGCTTGCTTTGCCTAGCTGGTGTATGCTCAAAGGGGCCAAAATGGAAACACATATGACTGATGTGTTCAGGTTATAATTGTCACATATTAGAAGCAAGACAGTCAACTGTGGTCATTGTGAATGACCAGTGCTCTTTCTATTGAGCTTTACCCCAGCCTTTCTCAACCTTCATACTTTTTTCTGATTGTTAGTTATTTATAGACTTTTATGTTAGTTTATTCTTATTACATTGTGGTGGCAGAATGCGCGTGCCACTGTGTGCATGTGGTGATCAGAGGACAACGGGTGGAAGTTGGTTCTCTTCTTCTACCACGTGAGTCCTTTGGATCAAGCTCAGATTGTCCCATCCGGGGACACTCCCCATAACCTGCTGAGCCATTTCACTGGCCCCAGTAGACTTTTACTTCCGCAATAGAATTCTCTCAAATATAAAACGTCAGAGAGTGATTATTACAACCCCGACTCTACAACTGTAGAGCTATGAATGCAAAAATATGCCAATGAAAAAAATATTATGAAAAACACAGAAACAAAAATTATACCTTACAGACTATGCACTTTGGTTTCATACAGACATAGATACAAATGCATTTTATTCACCATGATTATCATTTTCTTTCTTTAACACTTACACCTCATTTCTTAGAATAGCAAGCGGATGACATTAAACTGAGCATATTGGAAAAACGTAACATTCAACAATTATACCATGCAATTTTACCTGCCTTAATTGTGAGGAGAAAAGTCTAGTAGTATGTATCAGACATGTTTTGTAGCATTCAGTACAGTTAGCTGAAAGTGAATGTAATAGATATAATAACAAACAAACTGGTATTCAGTGATTCCTGAAACTTGTAAAATACATGCTTCCATTGATGTCAAGCAAGGCAGAAATGTGGTTTTCTTCAAAAAATAATTCCTAGGTAAACTGGGACTGGAGTTAATATGACTCCAGTCTCACACTATTTCTCAATAATGATAAAACACTTTTTAGTTGTTGAAGTTTTGTTATTTTTTGTTTGTTTGTTTTACATTTCATAAGCCTTGTTTTTCTCAGTACAGCTTTGAAGGAAAACATCAAAAGTATTATTAATCCTCTTTACAATGAGCTGTGCACAAAGTAGAAAGGCTGAAGGTAGGACTATCACTGTAAGTTCTCCCATTCTTTAAACTATAGGGAATAAAACATTTTAGCTTTATTGATTTATTTATTTTGTCTTATTGGTTTTTATTATGTTATTTTGTTATTCTTTTTCTTTCTTTCTTTCTTTTATTTATTTATTTTTTGAGAGTGACAGACAGATTGACAGGCAGAGATAGGCAGAGAGACAGAGAGATAGAGGAAGGCCATGAAGTTGAGTGAGTAGCAAGCAGGTGAGGTTCTGGTAGGAGCTATGAGTTCAAACATTTTTTTAGAAGAATAATGGAAAAAAAAACATAAAAGATTTTGAAGCTGTAAGGATGTGTACTTGATAGACTGGCATTAAAATGAAGTGTGATTAATTGATGGAAGAAGCCATCATCCTGTCAATAATGGCTTCTAATTAGAGTTCTCCTTGTGTCCAGGGTAACTATGAGCTCTTGAACTATTCACACTTTTTGAAGCCAAAGTTCTCACACCATGGATCTAAATTATCACTCTATTTCTGGGTTATTATAGTTCCTTTGTTAATTACTTGCATTTCTGCTACATTCTAACTCCTCATGAATGCTCACATTATTTACAAATTTATTACTGATCTATAGCGCAATAATTTCACCTTGGAAAAAGATGAATAATTATGAAGTCATTAAAAATGAAATATTTTTAAAATTATGACTGTAATGCATATGCACTTCATTATAAAATGATAGAATAAACAGAATTATTAGTAATTTCCCCTCAAATATTTTATGTGGCTATGTGAAAATAAATATACATCTATATTCATAAGTATTCCAAAATGAATAATAACAGATTATACATATTATTTTATAAGCTTCTATTATATTTCAAATCTTTTATATGTTATTTTTATATCTAGCTTAAATTTCTTCCCCAAACCTCATCTATCCTTAAATTAGCCATTTCATACAATCTTAGTCACATACACATATTTATCATACATATATCATGGAAGTTTTTTGTATGTTTATATAACCTTGAAAGACAATACAATAAGAAATTAGACTTAGGGCCTGGATAGATGGCTCAGTGGTTAAGAGCACTGACTGCTCTTGCAGAGATCCTGAGTTCAATTTTCCAAAACTGCATGGTGGCTCACAATCATCTGTAATGGGATCCAATGCCCTCTTCTGGTGTAGTGTATGTATTCAGGTATGTAAAATAAATAATTCTTAAAAAAATAAACTTTATAATGGTGGTTTGCAAACAAATAAATTTATATTACTTTATAATTGAAATATGTAAATTTCTTGTAAGTTAAATTATGTAAACAATGATATAATAACATGGAAAAAATACTATCACAATCAACTTAGACATTTTTGGTCCCTGCTCACTCTGAGTCTCTGTTTTCAGATCTATAGAGTTGAGCATCCTGCTCTGCAGTTCCACATCAGATGTATAGAGTTGACCATCATGCCCTGTAACTCCATAAATTCCCTGTCTCATGAAACTGAAAATCTTTGGTAAGGTAAAGGACATAGTCAATAGGACAAATCCACAACCAATAGTTTGGGGGAAAATATCTTCACTAACCCCAAATCCAATAGAGGTCTAATATCTAAAATATATAAAGAACTCAAGAAGTTAACCTCCAAAAAAAAAAAAAAAACACACAACCCAATCAAAAAATGAAGTATACAGCTAAACAGAGAATTCACAACAGAGGAATCTTAAATGGTTATTTTATGTTTTTGAGAGAGAGAGAGAGAGAGAGAGAGAGAGAGAGAGAGAGAGAGAGAGAGAGAGAACTTAGTTTTGCAGAGAGGTGGAGAGGATCTGGGAAGAGTTAAAGTAGGGGAAAACATCATCCAAATATATTTAAAAATTTGGGTAAAATGTATAAATACGTATTTGCATTGTAATATAAATTTAGCAAAATATTATCAATTGATAAAAACCAGACCTTTAATATGGAATCATGTTTGATACCAGTATGACTTTGGAAATAGATAATTAGATATTTTATAGATTTTTATTTATTTCATATATATTAACATTTGCTTGCCTCTGTGTGATCCAAACGTGTACAGAGTTCACTAAGGCATGAGGATGCCATAATATCGCTGGGACTGGTACAACTATTGTTAACCTTGGTCTCTACCACACCATCAAGTACCCTGAACTGCTCAGCATTCTCTGCACCTCTAGTTTATATTTTGAAAAAAGAATCATAGACCCCAAAACAAACTGCAAAATAAATAGTTTTGTTTTTACATGTTTCATGAATCGATTTACAAATGCATACTTTACACTCATTATTTTTGAAGAAATTATAGATTCCAAAACTTGGCAAAATAATTGAAATAAACAGTGGACCCACTGTAGTACTTTATCAAGAGTCCAAGCACCTGGGCAGGAGAGACGTTCAAGTACTTGCAGATGTCCTAGGTTGTACTCTCAGCACCCACATGGCAGCTCACAACTGTCTCTAACTCAAGGGTTCAGGGGATCTGACGCCTTCTTCTGACCTCTTGAGATGTAGAGTACACATGTGGTTCATGATATAATAACACTCATACATAAAGTAGAAGAAAAAAAATGAAAATCAATAAACTAAAATAATTTTTAAAGAATCAAAACATTGTGATTTGAACACTCGTTCCTTTACATTTTAATTGTTATAATGTTTGGATAATATTCTGCAAGTTAATACATTGCTAATGTTTAAAGGAATTTAAAGGAAGCTGTTGTAATATTCCTTTGAGAGAGAAAGATTTACCATCTTCTATTTTAATAACGTGTGAGAGACTTGACTTGCCCCAATTGTACATTTTTTGTTCACTTATTCTGTAGGTCATCGCTGTAATATTAATATTACATATGCAAATGTTTTATCACCAAAAAATTCATTATTGGCCTAGAGAAAATGGCATTTTGAGAACATAATGAAGCAAATATTAACTATGAGACCAATAATATCTTCAAACTGCTAGGAATTTGTCTCCTGAATTAAATAGTTTGTTCTATTCAGATGAAGACAGAGCAGCAATGCAAGCAGGCTTACCACAAAACACCATTGCTTGATCCCTACCATTGTAATATCATCCTTGAACCTTCAATAATGCTCTTAAAATTTTAATAAAGTAGCCTCAGAATTCTAGTTGAAAATTAGCTAGGCAAAAGTTGTTTATTGTATTATTATTATTATTAAAAATAGACTTCTCTGATATATTACATCCCAACTGAATGTCTCCCCCTCCTCCACTCCTCCCAACTCCTCTCCTTCACTCCCCCTCCATCTCCCTTCAAAAAGGAGCAGGCCTCTCTCTCTCTCCTTCTTCTTCTTCCTCCTTCTTCTCTCTCTTGCTCTTCCTCTCTCTTCTCTCTCTCCCTCTCTCTCTCTCTCTGTCTCTCTCTGTGTGTCTCTGTCTTTCTCTGTCTCTTCTTCCTCTTCCTCCTTCTGCCCCTCTCTATTGCTCCTCCTCTTCCCTCTCTGTCTCCCTGTCTCTGTGTGTGTCCTTGTCTCTCTGTGTCTGTGTCTCTGTCTCTCTTTCTCCCTGTCCTTGTGTTTGTTTCTCTCTCTCTCTCCCTTTCTCTCTCTCTGTTTCTATCATGCAAATCAGAAACTAGCTCTTAGCTACCCCGTGGCTGTCTGCCTGTCTACTACCTTGCTCCATGCCACAATGGCAGTGGACTCACCCTTTGAAACTGTGAACAGGCTCCCCAGGTAAGTGCCTTCTTGGATAAATTGTCTTCTTCATGATGTCTTTTCATGGGAGCAAAAATATAATAAATATAAGACTATCATATATGATAGTCTTCTCTAGGTAGAAAATAAAAGTTTTCCTCCCCACAGCACACCTTTGGATTAGATGCACATAGATATGCATTAGGTAGACAAAAGCTTCAGCTAATATACATCTCATCCTTTCATAGAGAGATATATTAAGCAGTTTCCCTATCCTTTCAACATTTCCGTAGATTAGATATACATCTCTATTTTTCTTATAACTGTGTGGTATATTTGCCTGTTTGAGGTTAGTGTGACCTAACTGTTCAAATTAAAAGAACTGGGAAAGTCTCCAGCTAAACCAAACCAAATGAGTGTGGGCATCACAGAAAGAAGAGCCAGAAAAGCATGTGAGTTTCTCTGGGTATTACATCACCTGTGAGAAAGGTGAGGAATGGGTAACTGTGTGAACGAAGAAAGTATTACTGATGATTTTACATGTGTGCTGATGCTTATAAGGGATCTTGCCTTAAGATTTTGCAGAGCTTGTATATTTCATGATAAGTAATACGTGACAGTCCAAAAGAAGAGACTGTGTTTACTCATTGAAACCCTCCAAAAATGTCTTGGAGATTAAACATTACCAAATATTTAGATAATTACCACAACTCCAGGATATGTTAGGTCTGTCTGTTTTATTACAATATAACTAGTCTCATGTGTAACATTTCTAAGAATTTATATCTGTGCTTTATGTTTATGCCTTATTATTTTTGTATTAGATTGGCCTAATTCTGTAAGAATTTACTTATCTGGGGAAAATAAGAA
Organism: Mus caroli; assembly: GCF_978045245.1. Taxonomy (NCBI): domain Eukaryota; kingdom Metazoa; phylum Chordata; class Mammalia; order Rodentia; family Muridae; genus Mus; species Mus caroli. Next base: position 62,906,303 of record NW_028227264.1, read on the forward strand.
TATATTAATAAGATAGACTTGATTATTAAGGAAATTTGTGTTTAGTTCTGACTTCTGGTTTCTGTTCCTTACTGTGTCTCATTTTCTTGATTGATTCTCTCCATGTGTTCCTTAATTTGCAAGGATTAAGAAAAGATAAATGAAAATACACACCTCTCAGTCACCTCAAATAAGACTCCAGGCAGCACACAGAGAAATACAAAGTTTGTTTCATGTTTTTCATTAACCAGAATGACCTTATTTTCAAATACCAAAACTAGGAAATAGGCGCATAGAATGAAGGAAACTATACTTGAGATAAATTGGGCAGATGATTGACTTATTCAGCATATAGGTGCCTATGATAGATCTGATAGGTAATAGATTACAAACAAATGCAAATTTGATGATATGTTTATACTTATCCTAATATCATCAATGCAAAATTCACAAGCCAAACTTGTGAGGACTGGAGAAATTGCCCAGTCAGTAAAAAGCCTGTTGCCTAAGGCTGAGAATGTGAGTTTGAATCGCTAGCATGCAGGAGGAAATGCTTGCTGTCATCATTGGCATCCTTTATTTATCAAAGCACAGTGGTATGAGGAGCTAAGCAGATCCCTATATCTTTCTGGTCAACCAGTCTAGTCACTGATTGGTCAGCTCAAGGTTAAATGAGAGACACTGTCTCAGACACACACACAGACAAACAGGCAGACAAACAGATGAGGAGACCAACCAGGAAGAAGCATCATGCCTCCAACTTCCCTTACACACAAACACATGCATGCAAGCATGTATCAACACATAACTATCTGCCATAAGATTACAAAATAAACACATTAAAGAAAGAATAAATAGCAATTTCACATACTTTTCATAAATTTTAAACATTTTTATCTTTTGCTATGTAGTAATCCTCAAATTATGTTTTTTAAGCAACAATATTAACTGCTTCATATTTTCTCTGAGCCAGAAATGTGGCTGTTTCATGGCTTGGTTCTATGACAAAGGATGTCACAAATCTGCAATCAATGTGGCATTGTATTTGTTGTTGGAGGGCACAATTAGGAAAAGTTCTAAGTCTGAGATTCTATGGGCATCAGTAGCAACACATTCCTATTGGAATGTTACACTGGTCATTGAATGGGAGCTACCTGCAATTTTTTTTTTGTCATAGATGCCTCTCCATAGATTATCTAATAAAACTTCAGACAGATCTACCAGCAGGGACCACATATAAGGGAAGAGATCAGCATGTATAACAAACCAAAGTTAGTAGCCTTTTGTGGTATTTTGTTCACAGCACATGAGTCACCAGTTCTAGACTACTTTGGAGAAAGAGGGTAAACACAGTTGAGAATTCTCAAGAGGTAGGTATCATGGGAGAAGAAGTAAGGTGTGATGGCTGGGAGCTAAGTGACCTCAGGCAGATGGTGAGTGAAGCAAGAACAGACTCTCAGGAGGCAGCTTCAGTGAGTCAATTCATTTTATTGGGGAAGGAAGGACAAAGACTATTTAAACCATTGGTGGATAAATAGGAAATATGGGATAAGTGAAGTAGCAGGCCGGCATCCCAGTTCTAGGGATGCTTCATCTGCATAAGGAGGAATTCCCAGTGCTGGCAGACATGACCTTATAAGGGGAGAGGAAGTTTTACCTGGCTACTGGGCTACATGATCTCCTCCATTGGGGAAAGGTAGAGTCATAGGGAGGGGTAAGATTGCTGGGACATGAAGGCGTGGGGCATGGGAGGAACGATCCTACTCCTGCCAATCTCAGCTCAAGTTTTCTAGGGTTTGAGCATGCCTTGGCCACAGTTCCATGGTTCCCATGTCCCATTCACTCTAGTTCAGTATTCAGTGGTATCATAAAAATATACATTTTCTTTATAAATGTGCAAAATGGAGAAGTCATTGTTTGTATTGATTGCATGAAGTTTGTGAACACTTATTTAGGAGATTTTTTTAAAAAAATTTTTTAAAAACTGAGTTCTATGATTCTACAAATTGATTCTTAATGTGTTTATTCACTTAAAGAAGTCAGGAGGCCAAATGCATGTATTTTGAATGCAAATATCTCCATCAGTGGCCTATTTGAAAGCAATTTTTGTTTCAATGTAGCCAGTATATTAAGTGTGCCTTTGTTTTAATATCAGTGCATTTGCAGCCTCTTGAAGAATTAGTTGCTGGATCTGGGATACTGAAATCAGGACAAGTTTTCTAGCTCCACCCATTTGCCTACAAATTTCATAATGTCATTTTTTTCTGTAGTTAAATAATACTCTGAAATATAGATGCTTCACATGTTCTTTATCCATTCACGTCTAGGCTACTGTGAATAGAGCTGCAGTGAATGTGTAGCAGGTGTCTCTGGGGTAGGTGAAGCATCCTTTCCAGATATGCCCAAGAGTGGCATGGCTGGCTCTTGAGGTAGATAAACTCCCATCCTCCTGAGGAATGAACTCCCTGGCATCTTCGCAGGTCCTTTTGTCCCGTAATGTTGTGTCAGAGCTTTGTGCATTGCTCTTTATATTTTGCTTTTCATTTTTTATTTTTAATTTAGTTTCATATAGGCTGTTTTCTCTCCTTTTACCCTACAGATCCTTTGAGTATATACTATGGCTTCTAGTTTAGTGTTCTTACAGGATTCCTAAATGTGCAAAATTGTGAGGCTTTGAGTGTAAGTATATTTTTTTATTTTTCCTTGGGCTCTTTTTGGAATTGTCCCAATCTGATATGTTAGCTTTGTTTTATTTTATTATATTATTATCCATTAGAAGACTGGTTGTTCTCTTGTGAGAGTCAGATAAAGGAGCGGATCCAGATGGGAGGGAGGGAGAGAGGGAGGAACTTGGAAGTGTAGAAGGAGAAGAAACACTCAATTAAGGCTGTGTTACGTGAGGAAACAATATATTTTCAATAAAAGGGAAAAAAAGCTGAAAACTCTGCTCCACAAAAGAATTGCTAAGCGTTAATATTCAAGGAGATTTATCTGATATATTTTTAATATACCTATACCTATATCATATCTCATACAAAAATACAAATATTGGGAAAAAATGTCTTCTCAAAAAGAAGAAAGAAGAGAGAAATCCTGGGTCTATGAGCTACATTTTCAGTTGCAATGTTAAAATATCCCAACGAAAGTGATGTAGGAGAGAAGGAGGGTTTATTTATTTTGGTTCTTGGTACAATGGCAGAGTGCATCATGACAGGGTAGTCAAGGCCACAGGAGCTTGAAGCAGGTGGTCACAATGAGTTCCCAGTGAGGCAGAAGCAGCATGTGATTTTCTGAAGCTATCTTCTACCTTCTTTTATACAGCCCAGGCCTCAAATCCAAGGAATAGGACATCCATCTAGAAGAGATCTTCTTCCTCAGTTACCCTTATTAAGATAACCTCTTTTAGAAGTTCACTGACTAATTTAAATAATTCACAACTAATTTAACTAATCTCTCACATATAGTTTCAAGCTTTCTCTCTGCCAAGATTATAGATCCTATCAAAGTAGACTAGCAGCACTGACCATAACACTAAGTTTCAAGGTGTTACATAGAAACTACATTTTTTTCTTAATGTGTAGATGGAATATTATCTGAAATTAATTGTTGGTAAATTGTTAAGATGAAAATTAATATATAATTTTCCTATATGGATTTTCTATAGTTCTATAGTTTCTATTTAACAATGAACAAATAGATTAACTTTTGCCACTGTCTTATTTGCATTTCTATTGCTCTGAAGAGACATCATGACAAAGGCAATTTGTAAAATAAAGTATCTAACTGGGGGTGTGTTTATAGTTTCCTAGCACGAGTCCATGACCATCAGGGTGTGGAACATGGCAGCAGGTATCCTGTTGCTGGAGCAGTACCTGAGAGCTTACATCTGACCCACTAATTGGAAATTGGGGAGAAGGGTGCGAGAGGGGGCAGGGAGAAAGGGAGGGAAGGAGGGAGAGAAAAAGGGAGAAAGACAGAGACAGACAGACAAACCGACAGAATGAAGAGAGAGACATAGACAGAGACAGGCAAAAAAAAAAAAAAAACCAGAGACACAAAGAAACAAAGAGAGACAGAGATAGAGACAGAAGATAAGAGAGACAGAGAGAGAAAGGAAAGAAAGAAAGAGAGAGAGAAAGAAAGAAAGGAAGGAAGGAAGGAAGAAAGGAAGGAAGGAAGGAAGGAAGGAAGGAAGGAAGGAAGGAAGGAAGGAAGGAAGAAAGAAAGAAAGAAAGAAAGAAAGAAAGAAAGAAAGAAAGAAAGAAAGAAAGGAAAGAAAGAGACACAGAGCTAAGATAATCATGCATATCTTGCCTTATTTTTTGCCCACTATTAACTCCTTTTGGTTATTTTCTTAAATTTCAGATTCTCTGTTTTAAATTTCTACAGAAATTCAGGATTTGTTTATTTATTTATTTTATGTTTCTGACTGTTGTTATTAGTAGTCCTGATCATCGTCAAATGAACTTGGTAAATTCTGCTGGTTTTCTTCTGTGGCCTAATGGTTTGCTGAGCATTCATCACCCCCAATAACACAAATTTGTTCTTTCACTCTTTCTATGATTGATGGCCTAAGGCATATTAGCTGACTCTGCTCAGAATCTCACTAGCATGAATTGGAAGTGTTGGGTCAAGGCTGTCTGCGAGTCACTGGTCCTTGGAATTTGGTGCAAACACTCTTCAAGTGTAACAGATTCCAGGTTTCTCGCACTTGGTTTTCCAGTTCTCTTTCACACAGATGGAGAAGCAGTATTTATGCCTAAGAGGTCGTAGCATGGCATTGGAATGATTCATTCAGCAGTTCAACTCGGTCTGTGAGTTCTGGGATAAAGAGGAGGAGCTGGGGAGAATTGGGGGATTCCTCCAATAGCTATGGAGCTGACAGCTCTTCACTGCTGGGGTTTTGCAAATAGCAAAATCGTACATGCATTTGTGGATAATTGGGCGATAATTAATAGTTTATTTACTTCGGTTTTTAGCTCTACTTCTCTAATAAATGGGGAAGATGGTATAAATATACACCCATTTCTAGACATTTCTTTTGATTTGCCCTTTGCTCTGAAATGAGTGTGTTGACTAAAAGCATTAATTACATCACATGAAACTGTCTTAGTTTATTATAAGGAAAATCCCATTAACACAAGGAGACTAGAAGTCTTCTTGTACTAGTTTGTATCCAAAACACATGTCCCACAAATGTTTCAGAAAAAAATAACTACTGGCTAAAGTCTTCCAATCCATTCCTTCTCAGTAATCAACTCTCTGAGGTCCACATGTGCTATGAAGTTTTTTCTACTATGTAATATTTCCTTAGTAAAGACTTCCTCCAAATCAAAATGTACTCAGAAAATAAAGAAAACACAAAACTAAGTTGAGATCGTTCCTGAAAACCCTTATGGTTCATAAATTCTACTGTACACATAGTTTTAAATTGCTACCAGAGAGTTTTCTTATGAGGTAAAACTTTCATTTCTGATTACCTCGTGACCTGATTACCTGAAGAGAGCCGTCCCCTTCCTTCTTCAGTTTTATTTGCTTTAGGACGTTTGTGCAGATGGGTCAATGAACCGAGATACCATGCTTTACTTTACATCTTTATGCTATGACCAAAGCAAGCTGGGTAGTGAGAGCTATGTTAATATCAGGGTCTCATACATACCTATCTTAACAGAAAATTCCCATGCTAAAGGCAAATATTTTATAGTGCAATTATTGTAATCTACATTGTGACTGTAAAAACCAGTTTATGGTGTTTTCAAATACCAAGCACTCTAGAAGTATTAATTTTTAGCCCGCAGATTATGGAAGGAGAGGAAAACCTAAGATGTGGCAGGCACCTAATAAAAGTCCACTGGATGAATTTTGTTTGAACTGAAATATCCCTCTTGTATCAGTGAACATGACAAAGAGGCACTGAGCCATGGCATGGACTCCACCCCAACCCACTGCTTCTCTTTCATTCACATAGTCTGTCTGTTTGTCTGTCTCTCTGTCTCTCTGTCTCTCTCTCTCTCTCTCTGTCTCTCTCTCTCTCTTCCCCTTCTTCTTCTACTTCTTCTCTCTAATATACACAGGTACATTTACACTCTAACACTCTACTCAATTATACACATTCTCTAAATAAATAAATAAATAAATAAATAAATAAATAAATAAATAAATAAATAACAAGATTAGGAAAAAAAAAAACAGATCATGTTTTAGAGCCAAATCATTTGAGGCTAACCCTTAAGTGAAGTAATATAACTTTATTGGGAATCCTTTAAAATTCCATTTTGTTTGAATAGTCATAATTGCTTTTGCTTGAACTGTCAATGTGTAGTGTTCATGTGGTGAGCTGCATTATAAAATACAGGAAGTTTTACTCCAAAGAGTTTCTATAGAAGAATGACATGGGAGCTTACTACTAATAAACAACACATCACCTCATGTACACTCAAACCTCCATCCTGCTTTTTATTCCTTGGTATTAACTACCCTCTAGATATTTCTGTTTTTATTCCTAATTTATATGCCAGGTTTACATATATTACAAATAGTATAACAAAGCATTTGTCACTGGTGCCTATAATGAACAGCCTGGAAGAATTATAGAAAATTTATTTTTCAAAAACATAATTTTAAATACAGATCTGAGACAGATGTAACCGAAACGCCTAATTACCCTTCTCTCAGATAACATATGAATAAAATAAAGTTAACATAATTATACCAATACTTCAAAACTCAAGGACATTTGTCCACATAATCTTTGCCTAGAAGAGACTGCCTATATGGAGAGAAAGAGTTTAGCTCGGACCATTTGAGCTATAACATTTTACTGCTCTCATTTGTTTTGACATCCTTCTTAGATTTTAGGATGTTTGAGAGTTGGGGTTTCTGCTTCCTTTTCACCAGTCTCCCTCCATGTCTTTCTCCCTTTCTCTTCCATCCTTTATACCTTCCTATGAAATTTAACGCAAATAATCAAATACTGCTTTCCAAATAAATGGTTAGAATACACGGGCAAACTGACCTATTTGTCTTCAAGCATATTGGGGTTAAGGGTCGGGCTGTGGATGTAGCTCTACCAGAGGGAAGGAAGTCTTTGCTGAGTCAGCACCATGCAGAAGAGCTGTGATTCTGATTATAGAGTGTTCAGATTGGGTGTCATATCTACTTCATTGCTCAAAAGCACGAATAAAATGAAAAGAAACTTGCAAAATAAAATCAATGAGGAAAGGGGGAATCAGAAGTGACAGAGACTAAACAGAATTGATGGACATCATAAGAGATGTAGAGACTGATATTTTTCACTCCTTTCGCAAAGCTTCCAGGTCTCTGAAAAGAGTATCTGTAATCAATGTTTTTATATCATCAAGGTAAAAGTATTTTAATTAAAATTCTAAATGGTCGGTGAAGCATTGATTGGACAGTAACAACAGGACATAAAAAGGCAAAGCTTTCTTCTACAGTTGCACTTTAGCTGGAGTGTGTGGTTGTCTGTCTCCCTTAAGGTGATTCCCAAAATACAATAAACTGTGTGTAAGCATTATGACTTGATTATTAATATTATCTTTTATAATATCATAAAATATGTAATGTGATATTGATTATTAATATTATAATAATACAATTTATATAAGGACTTTGATAAATATGAATAATCAAAAAAGTTGAAGCAAATTCTCATAGTAAATTGGTAACATACAATGATGCCTTGGTACCTTGAATTGTTTCATCCATATTCTCAAAGTATCATCTTTGGATTAAATTTGTCACAATTCAATTGACCTGTTATTTCAGCTGAATTAAATGGAACTATGGTTATAGATTTCTGGATACTACTAATAGGCTGCTAGGGTGGATGTTAGGGTGGATGTCCTTGTAAGATGTTGAAAGTGTTGTACAGAGTTTACAGAAAGATGAATCAGGGATGGCATTATGAAGAACAACTGACTGTCCAGATGAACATAAAGATTCTCACTAGTTCTTATGGTTACAGTTGCTGCTATGGTCTTTTTTTGCAGTATATCAGTTGGTAGAGTGCTTGTCTATCATGCATGAAGCCCTGGGTTCTATCCCCTGCACCACACAGAAGCAAATGTGGCAGTCAACATCTATAATCCCGCACATCATTATGGAATATAGAGCTAGTATGAAGCCAACCTTAGCACTATCTATCTATCTATCTATCTATCTATCTATCTATCTATCTATCTATTTATCTGTATTCAAAAAACCAAAAAGATTAAGATGATAACTATTTCCTATCAACAAGGCCACTAAGTTGTAATTCAGAAGCAGACCATGAATTTGGTAACACATGTTATGTAGCTTTGATACCCTGAGATGTCTGTTGAACTGGGTCCCTTTAGAAAAATATGTGCACTAATCCAAAACATAGCAAGGAGGATAGTGGTGGATCACAATTGGAATATCTGGCTGGAAGACTAAATCTCTTCTTTACATGAACAAGAAGTGAAAATTACATGAGAGCCCTTTGTTGCTAGACATTTACTCCTAAATGTCTCCAGGTAGATATTGCAAGTTTCTTGGTTAGGCTTGTGTCACTCTTGCCAACTATTAACTATTATGTTCTTAAATCTAAAATTCTCCAAACAGAATTTTCAAAGCACTTTAGAATATCAATGATACCTTTTTTTTTCAAAAAGTCTCTTAGCCTGTCTTCAGCCATAATATATGTGTGTGTGTGTGTGTGTATGTGTTTGTGTGTATGTGTGTGTATGTTTATTCAGAGCAACTTTAACTGTGATAATAAAAAAAACTTGAAGCACTTAAAACACCCTTCCACATAAAAATAATTACAGAAACTGTAGACCACCCTAAATAAGGAACACTGTTCCTTGATATGAAGTAGTTACCTATTAAGTATCCAACAATTGGTAATGGGCTGCAGGAGTGAAAATGTAGAAAAGCATAGCGTTTTCATATCAGCCCCACCAGTTAATGCACTGTGTGATTACATTTGATATTCCTGAAATACAAACCCACAGTGGAGACTGGAATTGCTGCTGCTGTCCAGAGGAGGTTTTGGAACGATGGTATGTGGAATTGCAGAAGCTTAATGTGAAGAAGGGTCTTGGTATTGAGTAGTTCTCTACTGTGGCTGTGGCTGTACTTTCATGAATCCATGCAGAGCATAAAAAGAGAAGAAGCCGCACACACATATACACACACACATATATATACACATATACGCACATATGTGCACACATATATACACATACTGATTTGTTAGAATAGTGGCTTGCATCTGAACACAGCACACCAGGCCAAAGTAGTTCCACATGTTAAGAGATTTATTGGGAGAGAGAGGGGCATGGAAGGTGCCAGTGGAAAGAGAAACAGAGAGAGAGAGAGAGAGAGAGAGATGGGGGGCATTTCTCTCATAAGAATAGATGGTGACGTGGTCACAGGTAAAGGGGGAAGGTGAGCCCAATTGATTCTGGGAACATGGTGGCTATTGTCTTGGCAACAGGTGTGTAGGTTGTGCTGTTGCCTATATGATGTCACAGGTTTCAGGGGTACTGATGCCAACACATACATCTAAACATACACACCCGTATACATACATACATGCATATACATGCACACACATATACACAGATACACACATACACATACATATGCACACATATACACACATACACACATGCATACACATACATACACACACATACACTCATATGCACACATATACACACATATATACATACACATATACAAACATACACACATACACACACACACATACAAACATATACACATAAATACATGCACATATACACACACATACACTCATATACACACATACATATAAACACACATGCACACACACAAATACATGGACACAGATACAAACACACACATATACACACATACATAAATGCACATACACACACATATATACATGCACAGACATACACAGACATACACACACATACACTCATATACACACATACATACAAACACACATGCACACACACAAACACACACATATATACATATACATAAATGCACACACACACAAACATATACATATACATAAATTCACATATAAACAGACATGCACACATATACTCATATACATACATACACACAAACACATGCACACACACATATGTACAGTACATTGATGAGACACTCCCCAAACTGACTCTATACTCCAGTTAGTCACCATGGTACTACTGGGAAACACTGTGTCAAGTGTATATGATTTCTGTACTGCCTTGCAAATGGATGTAGATATTTAATTTTAACATAACATGTAATGGAAAAAAAAAACTAATGTACCTGAAAAGGGTATAGAGGTGCTATAGGAAAATGACAGGGAGACACTCTCAGTGTGTGTGCATATATATATATATATATGTATGTATATATATGATACTTCTGACTTCAAAGATGTTCTGGGAATCCATCCATAGTCGTCACATTTTCACTGTGACCATGATACACGCCCTTGAATTAATTGCCCCACCAAAATCTTTGGTAGCTACAGTTACTACTTTAACTAATATCATATTATTTATTTATCCAAACTAATAAAATATTATTCTGCATCAAATAATTATACTTTACAATATTTTAATACTGTTGCAGTCAATGTATAAATAGCTAGCATGAATTTTCTGCTTTTCAATGTTTGTTGATGACATTGCTTCCCAATTTTTGATCTTCTGAAATTGATTTAAGTCTAATGCTCCCATTTCCAGAATACCTAGACAGGGAATCATGGCATGTTCTCATATGTGATAGCTAGAACTCAGTACTTTGCCCTAAATATCAATGTCTTTGCATGCAAAGTGGAAATTATATACACAGTTTTCCCCAGTAGTAACATGGTGAATAACTGGAGAAAGCCTCATTGACGTACTGTCTGTATGTGTGTGTGTGTGTGTGTGTGTGTGTGTGTGTGTGTGTGTGTGTAGCATGGTAAAAATCTGAAAAAGTGGATATAAAGCCACATCACTTTGTCTAGGTTGACTCAGACAAACAGGAAAACAGCAAAACAGGCTGTGTATTTGATCCTTCCCTGTCTTCCCCACAAAGGAGGCTCACTGTTCTTGTTTTGATTTTCACCTCCCACTGGATGTTACTCTCCTGTTGTTTCTGGATCAGCTCTCTGCATATCAGACTCTGTTAAATGCCAATGCCAGATTGGAAAGACAATTTTTTTCCTTTTGCCTATTGCTAATATTACTTTCTTGTCTCTCTCTCACACACACACACACACACAAATGTAATTTATATACACACATAAAGTCACATAGAATCAGAACCAGAGAGCTCCTCTTGAGAGTGTTTAAGAGATGTCTCTTTTTGTGCTATGAGTCCCTGTAGAACTGAGAATCTATATGGAAACAGACTGGAATGTCCTAGGAGGGAGTCATCTTAGCACTGAAAAACTCCTCCACCCTCAGGCAAAGGATTTACACATTTATAGAGGAGCTTTGGGGCATAGCTTCTGCTTCCCTTTAAAAGCTGCTGGGAGATTGCTAATTGCTCCAGATAGTATACTTCTTATACAATAGAGACAAGGCTAATATTATAAAATTAAGATACTTTTTATCTTCGAATTTTATGTATAGAAAACACACTAGTAATAATTAAAAAGAAGTCTCATGGACCCTAGGCTGGTTATGTAAACTAGGCTAGCTTTGAAATCTTGATCCTTCCAGTGCTGGGGTTACAGGTATGGGCCACTACATGCAGCTCAATCTATGTTTTGTTTCTTCCTGTACTGAAATATCAAAATAATAAATCATATGTTAGAATGCCAGAAGCTCCTCACATCACAAGCTGTATTGTAAGAAATAGGAAGACATTTACACTTTTGAGAGCAATAAGGAATATGTTTTATTATTTAAACCCTGCAGTAAAATACTAGACTTATTTCAAATGTAGTGTGAATATATATTTAACTTAGCATTTATATCATGTTCTGTTTAGTTTTGAGTTGCTTTTAAAGGACTAATTGCATGTGTGTTTGCCTATGTGTGGGTATGTGTATGTGTGTACAACTGCCCATGGCGGTCATAAGAGGCCAGCAGAACTCTTGAAACTGGTAACAGCCAGAATGGAGTCATCCCACTTGAAGGCTGAGAACCAAATTCAAGACACTCTCAAGAGCAGTATGACATCGGCTGCTGAGCGATCTCTCCAGCACTCATGTTTTCTTTAATTTAATTAAGTTTCAAGTAATTATTCCAGGTAACTATTACCAAGAAATACCATCTTTTTTTTATATGTTCTACAAAGTGTTTCTTTAAATCTTATAAATATACTGTTTACATTTTTCAGTGTTTTAATTAGTATTGCGTTTATACACACACACACACACACACACACACACACACACTCTTGATGTTATAGCTAATTCCAATGTGTAATCCAAACATTACTGAGCATTTAACTAAAAGTTTGCTAAAAGTTAATTAAAGTTTGCCCCATTGTCAAATTAATATGCTGCTTCTCCAATTCACACGTAAAGCAGAGATTTGACCTGCTTACCAGTGTTTCTAAGAAAGGAGGAAAGCAAGATTTTGGCAGATGGAATGCCTGCAGTAGATCTCACCACACAACTTCCCTTTGTTAGCTGCAGAGGTGATGTTACCCTGAAGAGAGTCAAATGGGGAGAATAGAGAATACGGCCCACCCTGTGGGTTTGGCAGGCTCCCAGCATCCCTGGCAATGGAGTATGCTAAATCTTTTTTTTTTCTCCCCTGCTAACTTGTACTCCAGCTCACAGCTGAAAACAGTACCTACAACTACAGCCCTCTCTCAATTACACAGCCCCCAACAGATCCTTACAAGGCCTTTGGCTATTAGTAACTAAACCCTCAGATTTGCTGATACCCAATTTTGAAATGACTTTTAAAATAACTTCTTAAACTCCATTTCCATGAAGCAATTCCAGGGGACAATAATACTCTCCCCTAAGAAATTTGGGTAAACGTGACTAGAGACAAAGCAGAAAGCCTGCTTTGCAAAGTAATGCTCTGCTATTACATGTCAGACCTGCAAATGGGAATTGGGAATTGAGTTACCTGTTTCTCCCTTAAGTGTGCCTCCTGGCCTAAGTCCCTGGAAAATCTAGGAGTCTCAGTTAAGTGCGTGGTCTCTGATGGAGTCCAGAAGTGCCGTAGGAAGCCGGTGTTGAGTTGACTTTACAAAGACGTGCAAAGTAAATCTAGCATCCACTGTCATCAGCTTAGCTCCTGTGCTGTTGCAAGAAAATTACTGAACCCTTGTTAGAGACCATGTGTTTTTATCTTCTTGAAGAGCTAAGCAGCAAAATGGCATAGTTCCCACAATATATACAAAATATTACTTAGTAAATCCATCTAGCACAGATTATCATATATAAGAGAAAGTTCTTTTTTTTTTTTTTTAATATTTTTATTACATATTTTCCTCAATTACATTTCCAATACTATCCCAAAAGTCCCCCATAGCGCCCCCCACTTCCCTACCCACCCATTCCCATTCTTTTGGCCCTGGCATTCCCCTATATTGGGGCATATAAAGTTTGCAAGTCCAATGGGCCTCTCTTTCCATTGATGGCCGACTAGGCCATCTTTCGATACATATGCAGCTAGAGACAATAGCTCCAGGGTTCTGGTTAGTACATCATGTTGTTCCAACAATAGGGTTGCAGATCCCTTTAGCTCCTTGGGTACTTTCTCTAGCTTCTCCATTGGGAGCCCTGTGATACATCCAATAGCTGACTGTGAACATCCACTCCTGTGTTTGCTAGGCCCCGGCATCGTCTCACAAGAGACAGCTATATTTGGGTCCATTCAGCAAGATCTTACTAGTGTATGCAATGGTGTCAGCGTTTAGAAGCTGATTATGGGACGGATCCCTGGATACAGCAGTCTCTAAATGGTCCATCCTTTCATCACAGCTACGAACTTTGTCTCTGTAACTCCTTCCCTGGGTGTTTTGTTCCCAATTCTAAGAAGGTGCACAATGTCCACACTTTGGTCTTCATTCTTCTTGAGTTTCATGCGTTTAGCAAATAGGATCTTATATCTTGGGTATCCTAAGTTTTGGGCTAATATCCACTTATCAATGAATACATATTGTGTGAGATCTTTTGTGATTGTGTTACTTCACTCAAGATGATGCCCTCCAGGTCCATCCATTTGGCTAGGAATTTCATAAATTCATTCTTTTTAATAGCTGAGTAGTACTCCATTGTGTAAATGTACCATAATTTCTGTATCCATTCCTCTGTTGAGGGACATCTGGGTTCTTTCCAGCTTCTGGCTATTATAAATAGGGCTGCTATGAACATAGTGGAGCATGTGTCCTTTTTACCGGTTGGGACATCTTCTGGATATATGCCCAGGAGAGGTATTGCTGGATCCTCCGGTAGTACTATGTCCAATTTTCTGAGGAACCGCCAGACTGATTTCCAGAGTGGTTGTACAAGCTTGCAATCCCACCAACAATGGAGGAGTGTTCCACTTTCTCCACATCCTCGCCAGCATCTGCTGTCACCTGAATTTTTGATCTTAGCCATTCTGACTGGTGTGAGGTGGAATCTCAGGGTTGTTTTGATTTGCATTTCCCTGATGATTAAGGATGTTGAACATTTTTTCAGGTGCTTCTCTGCCATTCGGTATTCCTCAGGTGAGAATTCTTTGTTCAGTTCTGAGCCCCATTTTTTAATGGGGTTATTTGACTTTCTGGAGTCCACCTTCTTGAGTTCTTTATATATATTGGATATTAGTCCCTTATCTGATTTAGGATAGGTGAAGATCCTTTCCCAATCTGTTGGTGGGTTTTTGGCTTATTGATGGTGTCTTTAGCCTTGCAGAAGCTTTGTAGTTTCATGAGGTCCCACTTGTCAATTCTCGATCTTACAGCACAAGCCATTACTGTTCTATTCAGGAATTTTTCCCCTGTGCCCATATCTTCAAGGCTTTTCCCCACTTTCTCCTCTATAAGTTTCAGTGTCTCTGGTTTTATGTGAAGTTCCTTGATCCACTTAGACTTGACCTTAGTACAAGGAGATAGGAATGGATCGATTCGCATTCTTCTACATGTTAACAACCAGTTGTGCCAGCACCATTTGTTGAAAATGCTGTCTTTCTTCCACTGGATGTTTTTAGCTCCCTTGTCGAAGATCGAGTGACCATAGGTGTGTGGATTCATTTCTGGGTCTTCAATTCTATTCCATTGGTCTATTTGTCTGTCACTATACCAGTACCATGCAGTTTTTATCACAATTGCTCTGTAGTAGAGCTTTAGGTCCGGCATGGTGATTCCACCAGAGGTTCTTTTATCCTTGAGGAGAGTTTTTGCTATCCTAGGTTTTTTGTTATTCCAGATGAATTTGCAGATTGCACTTTCTAATTCGTTGAAGAATTGATTTGGAATTTTGATGGGGATTGCATTGAATCTGTAGATTGCTTTTGGCAAGATAGCCATTTTTACAATGTTGATCCTGCCAATCCATGAGCATGGGAGATCTTTCCATCTTCTGAGATCTTCTATAATTTCTTTCTTCAGAGACTTGAAGTTTTTATTATACAGATCTTTCACTTCCTTAGTTAGAGTCACGCCAAGATATTTTATATTATTTGTGACTATTGAGAAGGGTGTTGTTTCCCTAATTTCTTTCTCAGCCTGTTTATTCTTTGTGTAGAGAAAGGCCATTGATTTGTTTGAGTTAATTTTATATCCAGCTACTTCACCGAAGCTGTTTATCAGGCTTAGGAGTTCTCTGGTGGAATTTTTAGGGTCACTTATATATACTATCATATCATCTGCAAAAAGTGATATTTTGACTTCATCTTTTCCAATTTGTATCCCTTTGATCTCCTTTTGTTGTCGAATTGCTCTGGCTAGGACTTCAAGTACAATGTTGAATAGGTATGGAGAAAGTGGACAGCCTTGTCTAGTCCTTGATTTTAGAGGGATTGCTTCAAGCTTCTCACCATTTACTTTGATGTTGGTTACTGGTTTGCTGTAGATTGCTTTTATCATGTTTAGGTATGGGCCTTGAATTCCTGATCTTTCCAAGACTTTTATCATGAATGGGTGTTGGATCTTGTCAAATGCTTTTTCCGCATCTAAGGAGATGACCATGTGGTTTTTGTCTTTGAGTTTGTTTATATACTGGATTACGTTGATGGATTTCCGTATATTGAACCATCCCTGCATCCCTGGGATGAAACCTACTTGGTCAGGATGGATGATTGTTTTGATGTGTTCTTGGATTCGGTTAGCAAGAACTTTATTGAGGATTTTTGCATCAATATTCATAAGGGATATTGGTCTGAAGTTTTCTATCTTTGTTGGGTCTTTTTGTGGTTTAGGTAGCAGAGTAATTGTGGCTTCATAGAATGAGTTGGGTAGAGTACCTTCTGTTTCTATTTTGTGGAATAGTTTGTGAAGAACTGGGATTAGATCTTCTTTGAAGGTCTGATAGAACTCTGCACTAAACCCATCTGGTCCTGGGCTTTTTTTAGTTGGGAGACTATTAATGACTGCTTCTATTTCTTTGGGGGATATAGGGCTGTTTAGATCATAAACCTGATCTTGATTCAGCTTTGGTACCTGGTATCTGTCTAGGAACTTGTCCATTTCATCCAGGTTCTCCAGTTTTGTTGAGTATAGCCTTTGGTAGAAGGATCTGATGGTGTTTTGGATGTCTTCAGGATCTGTTGTTATGTCTCCTTTTTCATTTCTGATTTTGTTAATTAGGATGCTTTCCCTGTGCCCTTTAGTGAGTCTGGCTAAGGGTTTATCTATCTTGTTGATTTTCTCAAAGAACCAGCTCCTTGATTGGTTGATTCTTTGAATAGTTTTTCTTGTTTCCACTTGGTTGATTTCACCCCTGAGTTTGATTATTTCCTGCCGTCTACTCCTCTTGGGTGAATTTGCTTCCTTTTGTTCTAGTGCTTTTAGGTGTGTTGTCAAGCTGCTAATGTGTGCTCTCTCTAGTTTCCTTTTGGAGGCACTCAGAGCTATGAGTTTTCCTCTTAAAAATGCTTTCATTGCGTCCCATAAGTTTGGGTATGTTGTGGCTTCATTTTCATTGAACTCTAAAAAGTCCTTAATTTCTTTCTTTATTCCTTCCTTGACCAAGGTATCATTGAGAAGAGTGTTGTTCAGTTTCCACGTGAAGGTTGGCTTTCTATTATTTATTTTGTTATTGAAGATCAGCCTTAGTCCATGGTGATCTGATAGGATGCATGGGACAATTTCAATATTTTTATATCTGTTGAGGCCTGTTTTGTGACCAATTATGTGGTCAATTTTGGAGAAGGTACCATGAGGTGCTGAGAAGAAGGTATATCCTTTTGTTTTAGGATAGAATGTTCTGTAGATATCTGCCAGATCCATTTGATTCATAATTTCTGTTAGTTTCACTGTGTCCCTGTTTAGTTTCTGTTTCCATGATCTGTCCATTGGTGAAAGTGGTGTGTTGAAGTCTCCCACTATTATTGTATGAGGTGCAATGTGTGCTTTGAGCTTTACTAAAGTTTCTTTAATGAATGTGGCTGCCTTTGTATTTGGAGCATAGATATTCAGGATTGATAGTTCCTCTTGGAGGATTTTACCTTTGATGAGTATGAAGTGTCCCTCCCTGTCTTTTTTAATGACTTTGGGTTGGAAGTCAATCTTATCAGATATTAGAATGGCTACTCCAGCTTGTTTCTTCATGCCATTTGCTTGGAAAATTGTTTTCCAGCCTTTCATTCTGAGGTAGTGTCTATCCTTTTCTCTGAGATGAGTTTCCTGTAAGCAGCAAAATGTTGGGTCTTGTTTGTGTAGCCAGTTTGTTAGTCTATGTCTTTTTATCGGGGAGTTGAGTCCATTGATATTAAGAGATATTAAGTTAAAGTAATTGTTGTTTCCTGTTATTTTTGATGTTAAAGTTGGCATTTTGTTCTTGTGGCTGTCTTCTTTTAGGTTTGTTGAGGGATTACCTTCTTGTTGTTTCTAGGGCGTGGTTCCTGTCCTTGTATTGGTTTTTTTCTGTTATTATCCTTTGAAGGGCTGGATTCGTGGAGAGATAATGTGTGAATTTGGTTTTGTCGTGGAATACTTTGGTTTCTCCATCTATGTTAATTGAGAGTTTGGCTGGGTATAGTAGCCTGGGCTGGAATTTGTGTTCTTTTAGTGTCTGTATAACATCCGTCCAGGATCTTCTGGCTTTCATAGTCTCTGGTGAAAAGTCTGGTGTAATTCTGATAGGCTTGCCTTTATATGTTACTTGGCCTTTTTCTCTTACTGCTTTTAGTATTCTATCTTTATTTAGAGCATTTGTTGCTCTGATTATTATGTGTCGGGAGGTATTTCTTTTCTGGTCCAGTCTATTTGGAGTTCTGTAGGCTTCTTGTATGTTCATGGGCATCTCTTTCTTTAGATTTGGGAAGTTTTCTTCTATAATTTTGTTGAAGATGTTTGCTGGTCCTTTGAGTTGAAAATCTTCATTCTCATCCACTCCTATTATCCGTAGGTTTGGTCTTCTCATTATGTCCTGTATTTCTTGGATGTTTTGAGTTAGGATCTTTTTGCATTTTACATTTTCCTTGATTGTTGTGCCGATGTTCTCTATGGAATCTTCTGCACCTGAGATTCTCTCTTCCATCTCTTGTATTCTGTTGCTGATGCTCGTATCTATGGTTCCAGATTTCTTTCCTAGGGTTTCTATCTCCAGTGTTGCCTCATTTTGGGTTTTCTTTATTGTGTCTACTTCCCTTTTTAGGTCTAGTATGGTTTTGTTCATTTCCATCATCTTTTTGGATGTGTTTTCCTGTTTTTCTGTAAGGACTTCTACCTGTTTGATTATGTTATCATGTTTTTCTTTAAGGATTTGTAACTCTTTAGCAGTGTTCTCCTGCAATTCTTTAAGGGATTTTTGTGCTTCCTCTTTATTGTCTTCTGCCTTTTTATCAGTGTTCTCCTGCATTTCTTTAAGTGTGTTATTAAAGTCCTTCTTGAAGTCCTCTATCATCATCAGGAGATATGCTTTTAAATCCGTGTCTAGCTTTTCCGGTGTGTTGGGGTGCCCTGGACTGGGCGAAGTGGGGGTGCTGGGTTCTGATGATGGTGAGTGGTCTTGGTTCCTGTTAGTAAGATTATTACGTTTACCTTTCGCCATCTGGTAATCTCTGGGGTTAGTTGTTATCGTTGTCACTATTTAAAGATTGGAGCAGAAGCTGTGTTCCACTCACCAGCAGTCTCTAAATCCTGCGGCGGGGGTCGTGGGTAGCTGACGGTACCCCGGTGCTGGTCCAGCCGGAAGAGGCCTGTGGTCCTACTCAGGCCGTTTTTCTGCTTCCCTAACTAATGCAGTCTCTGGTCCCGCGTGCAATTGGATTGGAGCAGAAGCTGTGTTCCACTCTCCAGAAGTCTTAAGATCCTGTGGTGGGTGTTGTGGGTAGCTGGTGAGTGTCAGCTGACCCTGCGCCCCAGCTGCACAGGTGCTTTTCTGACCGGAAGAGGGTTGTGGCCCTATGTAGGCCGGATTTCTCTCTCCCCAACCAGAGCAGTCTCAGGTCCCACGTGATTGGACTGGAGCAGAAGCTGTGTTCCACTCACCAGCAGTCCCAAAATCCTGCGGCGGGGGTCGTGGGTAGCTGGCGGGTGTCAGGCAACCCTGTGCTCCTGCTACCCTGGCGCTGATCCGGCCGGGTGAGGCCTGTGGCCCTACTCAGGCCGGTTTCTGCTTCCCTAACTAATGCAGTCTCAGGTCCCGCGCAATTGGATTGGAGCAGAAGCTGTGTTCCACTCACCAGCAGTCTCTAAATCCTGCGGCGGGGGTCGTGGGTAGCTGGCGGGTGTCAGGCAACCCTGCGCTCCCGCTACCCCGGCGCTGATCCAGCCGGATGAGGCCTGTGGTCCTACTCAGGCCGGTTTCTGCTTCCCTAACTAATGCAGTCTCAGGTCCCGCGCAATTGGATTGGAGCAGAAGCTGTGCTCCACTCACCAGAAGTCTTAAGATCCTGTGGCGGGTGTTGTGGGTAGCTGGCGAGTGTCAGCAGACCCTGAGCCCCAGCTGCCCAGGTGCTTTTCTGACCGGAAGAGGGTTGTGGCCCTATGTAGGCCGGATTTCTCTCTCCCCAACCAGAGCAGTCTCAGGTCCCGCGTGATTGGACTGGAGCAGAAGCTGTGTTCCACTCACCAGCAGTCCCAAAATCCTGCGGTGGGGGTCGTGGGTAGCTGGCGGGTGTCAGGCAACCCTGTGCTCCCGCTACCCCGGCGCTGATCCGGCCGGATGAGGCCTGTGGTCCTACTCAGGCCGGTTTCTGCTTCCCTAACTAATGCAGTCTCAGGTCTCGCGCAATTGGATTGGAGCAGAAGCTGTGTTCCACTCACCAGCAGTCCCAAAATCCTGCGGCGGGGGTCGTGGGTAGCTGGCGGGTGTCAGGCAACCCTGCGCTCCCGCTACCCTGGCGCTGATCCGGCCGGGTGAGGCCTGTGGCCCTACTCAGGCCGGTTTCTGCTTCCCTAACTAATGCAGTCTCAGGTCCCGCGCAATTGGATTGGAGCAGAAGCTGTGTTCCACTCACCAGCAGTCTCTAAATCCTGCGGGGGGGGGTCGTGGGTAGCTGGCGGGTGTCAGGCAACCCTGTGCTCCTGCTACCCTGGCGCTGATCCGGCCGGGTGAGGCCTGTGGCCCTACTCAGGCCGGTTTCTGCTTCCCTAACTAATGCAGTCTCAGGTCCCGCGCAATTGGATTGGAGCAGAAGCTGTGTTCCACTCACCAGCAGTCCCAAAATCCTGTGGCGGGGGTCGTGGGTAGCTGGCGGGTGTCAGGCAACCCTGTGCTCCCTCTACCCCGGCGCTGATCCAGCCGGATGAGGCCTGTGGTCCTACTCAGGCCGGTTTCTGCTTCCCTAACTAATGCAGTCTCAGGTCCCGCGCAATTGGATTGGAGCAGAAGCTGTGCTCCACTCACCAGAAGTCTTAAGATCCTGTGGTGGGTGTTGTGGGTAGCTGGCGAGTGTCAGCCGACCCTGCGCCCTCACTTCCCAGGTGCTTTTCTGACCGGAAGAGGGTTGTGGCCCTATGTAGGCCGGATTTCTCTCTCCCCAACCAGAGCAGTCTCAGGTCCCGCATGATTGGACTGGAGCAGAAGCTGTGTTCCACTCACCAGCAGTCCCAAAATCCTGCGGCGGGGGTCGTGGGTAGCTGGCGGGTGTCAGGCAACCCTGCGCTCCTGCTACCCTGGCGCTGATCCGGCCGGGTGAGCAAGAGAAAGTTCTGATATAGGCTCATGTATCTGAACTCTTGGTCCCTAATAGATGGTGCTGTTTGTGGGTGTTCTAGAATTTTTAAGAGATGAAGCCTTGATACAATAAGTTTGTCACCATATAAGAACAACTCATCATACCCATTCTCCAGACATGGTAAGAAAAGAAAATCAGAAATATAGCACTTGTAAGGGATACTGAATGAAATATGTTTTTAAAAAGCTAGTGACACACATAGCTGTGTTGTTAACTTTTTAAAGAGTTTTTAAAGAACGTGTACAATGCACAAGGCCCTGGATTTCAGCCCAGCATATAATGTAGGCACAGTGGTGCACGCTCGCAATATCAGCACTGTAGAGGTTGAAGCAGAAAGATAGGAAATTAAGGTTATTTTGGATACATAATGATTTTTGAGGGTAGCCTTGGCTACATAGTATCCTTATAAAATAGCAGCAAGATAACTTGAATATTGACATATATAAGAAATACATAGATATTAAAGTCCTTAAAGCATAGATATTATACAAAACACTGAGATTTTAGGGCAAGGCATCAAAAAACAGGGATATACAGCAGAGGAAATATTAGCTATTGTGTAGAATTTATATAGGTAGCGGTTGAAAATTAACAATCCTGGGGCTGGAGAGATGGCTCAGTGGGTAAGAACACCCGGCTGCTCTTCCGAAGGTCGGAAGTTCAAATCCCAGCAACCACATGATGGCTCACAACCACCCGTAATGAGATCTGATGCCCTCTTCTGGTGCGTCTGAAGACAGCTACAGTGTATTGCATGTAATAAATAAGTAAATAAATAAATCTTTAAAAAAAAAAAAAAGAAAATTAACAATCCCTACTTCACACCTTAATATATGTTTATATGTGTATATATGTATATGTGATATGTATGAGAGGGAAATATTAGAAGTGGGAGGGAGAAAAGAGATATAGGGGGAGGGATACTAAAGCAATGGGGGAAGCAGGAACGAGAAACTTGGATGACTCTTCTCTTGAGATGCTGAAGCTGTGACCCTGCTGGTGAGTTGGCTGATTGTCTCCGGTACCCCACACATGTGGCTTTCTACTGCAAACCCTTCATCACCTCCTGACCCAAAACACTCATCCTGGACTATTGAATTTCTGGGCCAGAGTGTGGGTGGCTATAGGCTGATACTCCCAATGCATTTATCACAGCTGCCTCCTTGTAACTTGCACCCTTTCCGCATCAAAGTGAAGGGTTATTGTTAGACTCAAATACATTCTTCTAGTCTGTAACCATTGGCCTCTCCAGCCCTCTTATGGATGAGAGAACCAGGCCAATGTATGTCTCAACTGCATGGATTTTATTCCACTGCTTTTTGTACTTGCATTGCTTAGTTGAAGGTTAGAAAACTCTCTCGTGTCCTTTTTTTTTTTTTTTTTTTTTTGATATGGAAGGTGTACTCACAGCATAGCTCTCTCTAAATTAATCTCCTAATAAATGCTGCCCATGGCTGCCAGGACCATTTCTAGAGGCCTGTGGAGCTCTAAACAGGAGGGAGGTAGCAGGGTACCATCATTCATTTTTAGCATTTCACTTTTTATATTCTGCATGAGGTCTAGCACCTGCCACGGAACTCGGCATCTATTATATCTTCATGCTTTAGCCCAAAATTCTTTTTCTCTTCCCCCAACCCCCACCAGTTCTTCAAACTACTGCCCTCCTGTGTCGACTGTGTTACTATGCTGGGAAGCATTCTGGGAAGGCAGCCAGCTCCGAATTTACATTGGTCATCAATCAGGCGATTCATTAAAGTTACTACATAATGGAATGTCCCAACACATCGTTTCCCTGAGAGTTACCACTTAGTACTGTGGATGCCCCAGGGAGTCCTGTGTTTATGGCACACGTTGTTTCTGCAGTCTGAAACCTGAGAACATTTATGAGTGCACACACCAACCAAGAGTTTCAGTTCCCAAGATGCATATGGAGGGCTGGACTTCATTGAGATGTCAGAAATAATTCTATCATATTCATTGATATTATGCGTAGAACAGATTACATACTGTGTGAGAATTGTTATCACAAACCTGTACATCTAGGAAGAAAGCTCTTGTTTGTTCTGTATACTTAGTGTACGATTTTACATATGTTCAGCAAACCCCTAATATCTTTCCTTTTAATATTGTAAGCACATATCCTCTTGTATTTGGTGCTTTTTAAAGACTTTACCTTAGCACAAGCTCTGGAAGAAATGGCATTCTCAAATGTGGGCATTTGTTGAGCTTTACAAAAACTACCACCACAACTAAAGATGGCTAATCACCTGGTATATGACATCAACAGAAATAATGGAAAGAAGCTATGCATTGAACATAGTGACACTGCCCTGGGTCTGTGATCTTGGCCTTAATCTGAAGCCATCCTTTCTCATGGCTAAACCCCATACATCACATAATAACTTGAGCCTTGTTTTTTTCTCATCAGAATAATAAAACAACAACAACAACAAACCTTTCTTTCTATGCAGAGAATCGACCCTTGACTCAGTGGAACTGCATGTACCTAAGATTTTCAAGATGAAACTTTGCTTCCATATTTCCCTTATGGAAATTAACGCCCCACCCCCCCCACCCCCCTACTCCGGCCACCAGGAGCATGGCCATGTCATTGTCCGTCTCTCACCTCTGTGTTGCTTCTAGTCAACACCTCAACCTTTTCTTTCCATGTGTGACACTATTGGTCCTCAGTGCCTGCAGATTCCTTCCCAGTGGGACCCAGACCAAACAAAGGAGCTTAATGATAGCTACAATGTAGCAAGCATTAGCTCCTTCATTAATGTTTTCCATATTGTGTTTTTGGAAAGAAGTGGTCTAAGACGGGTCTTTGGAGTCACTAGAAGCCATGTAAGCTTGTATGTCCCTTTTTGCCATGCATAACTCGGGAATATGCAAGGGAAAACATCCTAGCAGGTTGATAATCCTTGTATGGTCCCCACTCCTGAGGGGCCGCCCAACCGTTAACTCCCACATTGTCTCCCTCTGCATCTGCCTACCTGGTTCTCACACCTGACATGAGAAACCATAATGATTAGCTGTTTTCACCCTTTCCTGAGGTTTGTTTGTTCCCTGGGAATCTTGAGGCCGTAAGTGGGCTGGAAAATTGAACCCTGATAAAAACCACTCTTGATATTCTTCCCCTACATTTTCTCATTAAACGTTACAGAGAAACTCAATGGTGCTGACACAGTAGTTGATTGTAACTGGAAGGAGCATTGTGTTGGCAGGTACAAATTAGATCATCCCGGACTGGTTCTGTGTTTTGCTGTTTCAGCTGCCGTGAATGACTCCAGCAAAATACATTTCTTATTAATATGAATAAATAAGTCAGGTAGAAAATTACTTTAAAGACAGTGGCTTTGGCATCGCACAGGGGTTTTCAGTTCAGATGAACATAGGAACCTGACAAGAACATCAACATTGCCGTCGGCACCAGTCTTGTGAAAGTTCGAATTTATGTGTTTTAAAAATCATTTAATAATATCTAAAAGCTATCGCGAAACCTTTTGCTTACCCCATTTCTCACTCCTGCCATAATTGGCAATGTAAATGCAATGCTTTAAAAATTAGAATTGTTATTTGGCAGCCTAAGTACTTAATGGCACAAATGAAAGGTAGTCTCCTTTTTGTATCTCAGAATAACATGAATAAAAGAAATAAATATATATCATTCTGGAAAATACTCACTCAAGTTTAAGATCCATACAGATATCTGAAACGCATGAATTGTGTATTCTCACTCATGATCTTTGGGTAGTAAGAATATATTTATAATAAATGTTATATCAACATATTATTTAGTCTGTTGACACTTTGTGAAAGTTTCCTTTTTATTCTCCCTTTGCATCTGAAGATCTCAGTAGCTTCATCTTCTATGGATGTTATAGTCATATGAAGCACATTTCCTGAGACTGTCACTCCGTTCAGAATACTCTCGTTCATAAGTTTGCAAATGATGCTATCCTGGAAAATTTATTTCACAAGTGGTCGGTCATTCCTGTGAACTCATCCACTGTGTGGGAGCAGTGTTCTCCACAGGGGAGCCACTTACCTTGATAAAATGATTTCCAAGATGTTTATGTAAAATCATGTCCAATTGTTAACAATTGTAAGATAACACCCCCTAGGAATATGTACTAAATCATTGTTATGTTTGCCTTACATTCTTCTTTTAAACTTTTACAAGTGAACCCTAGAATCACTCCAAAGTATAATTAGTTGAGTATCCTCAAAATATAATTATAAAAACCAAAACCAAACAAACAAAAAATTGAGAATGCCTGTAGTGAAATAACTGAACTTCTATCTTCTAACTAATAATTACATAATGGAATCTGAACCCTACAATTGAGCATGTTCAGTAAATTTTTATGTTTTTATTTATCAAATTATAAGAAGTTAAAAATATCATTTATTTTTCTATTTACCAAATTATAAGAGGCTAAAATAATTATCTTTCTGGGGAGTATTTGGGTTCAAATTAACATAAAAGGGTTAGTTTAATATCTTTTACATTACCATCCCATGGCAAGTAGCAAATAGTTACTGCTGCTGTTTATTAAAGAATTTATAAACTTTATATAATTTTCTTCTTTAATTTTAGTCTTTAGATATTCTTTTAAGGATGCCCAAATAAATGATGTACCATATGAAATAAAAGTCCATGAGGAAAACACATTATCATTTTATTTCTATTAAATAAATCACAATGAAATTTTAAAAATTAAAAATAATAAATCTGCTATCTATCAATTAACATATATTTACCACCTTAACATATTGTCCTATTATTTATGAGGAAAAACTGTCTCCTTAAACATTTACCCACTTCTTGTTTCCATGTTCAAAAGGATCTTTTTTCAATTCACACCTTCCATACAATGACAAGTTTTAAAGTTTTAATTTTCTTAACAAGTTACATCATAAACATCCAATTCTAATATGGGAGCTGAGAATTCAGATCATGAGTAAACAGTCATCAAAATAAATGACAGAAGATGGCTAGATTCCCAAAAATACCTTCCAAAAGATAATATGTGTGATGGAGAAAAGTGTTCTAGACATCATGATGGAGAAATGAAGCATAGTAGAGTAAGAACTGATATTGCAAGGCAAATCTGTGCTTCAGAGAAAATCAGACTGAACAGAACAGTGTAAAAATGGGTAAAAAATTGTGAATATTTTAAAACAAGATTGTCAATATGTCCATTAGCTTGAGAAAGGGCAATAAAATTTAAAGATGAATTTCACCTCAAAATAATTTCTCTCATCAGATTGAATGATTGATTGATTGGTAGGTCCTTAATTCAGTTCCATGGGACAGCAAAAGTGCAATTAAAAAAGTTATTAAATTTCTGTTTGTTTGTTTGTTTGTTTGGTTGGTTGGTTTTTCAAAACAGGGTTTCTCTGTGTAGCCCTGGCTACCCTGAAACTCACTCTGTAGACCAGGCTGGCCTTGAACTCATAAATCCACCTGCCTCTACCTCTCAATTGCTGGGATTAAAGGAGTGTGCCACCACTGCCAGGCTGAATTTCTGTTCTTAATAGTGCCATTACATACTTTTTTATTTTCCAAATACTCACTGATCAACTCTTTGTCTATCACATATCCTTAACTAGGCATTAACGTTTCCATCAGGAGTAAGCTTACATTGATAGAATTCAGACTAGGGGAGGACTAACATTTCAACTGATAGATTTCACAGTGTTAAAATTGCTACCATCAAAGGAGGGAATGAAAGTTGGTCACTCAGAGGTTCGCCCTGCAGGGAGCGCCATCTTGGCTCTGGGACTCCACCGAACTTAGTCGGCACAGGTGAGAGTGAGGACCACAGAGGCAGACAGCTTCTGGGACAGGCGGGAGCCACAGAGCCGCTGAGGCAGCACCCTTTTGGGGCCACAGACATCCGGCACCCTCCCAGCTGGAAGACAGTGGTCTGCTCTGCACAGGAGCCCTCTGCCTCAGGAGCAGGGAGCACATCTTGGATCCAGGACTCCACCGAACTTAGGAACTTAGTCTGCACAGGTGAGAGTGTGCACCACAGAAGCTGACAGCTTCTGTGACCTGCCAAAGCAACACAGCATCTGGGAAAGGTCCTGTCTTCGGCCTTCTTCTTCGGACAGGAGGAGGTCCAAACACCAGATATCTGTACACCTTCCCTTTAAGAGGAAAGCTTGTCAGCAGAGAGTGCTCTAACCATTGAAACTCAGAGGAGAGAGCCTGTTTCCCAGGTCTGCTGACAGACGGTACTCAGAATCACCAGAAGAACAACCTCTGAACAGAGACAACTAAAACAACTCCAAGGATTACCAGATGGCAAGAGGTAAACGTAAGAATCTTACTAACAGAAACCATGACCACTCACCATCATCAGAACCCAGCATTCCCACTTCCCCAGTCCAGGGCACCCCAACACACCTGAAAAGCTAGACCTGGATTTAAAAGCATATCTCATGATGATAGTAGAGGACATTAAGAAGGACTTTAATAACTCACTTAAAGAACTACAGGAGAACATGGCTAAAGAGTTACAAGTCCTTAAAGAAAAAACAGGAAAACACATCCAATCAGATGATGAAAATGAACAAAATCATACTAGACCTAAAAAGGGAAATAGACACAATAAAGAAAACCCAAAATGAGGCAACACTGGAGATAGAAACACTAGGAAAGAAATCTGGAACCATAAATGCGAGCATCAGCAACAGAATACAAGAGATGGAAGAGAGAATCTCAGGTGCAGAAGATTCCATAGAGAACATCGGCACAACAATCAAGGAAAATGGAAAATGCAAAAAGATCCTAACTCCAAACATCCAGGAAATCCAGGACACAATGAAAAGACCAAACCTACGGATAATAGGAGTGGATGAGAATGAAGATTTTCAACTCAAAGGACCAGCAAACATCTTCAACAAAATTATAGAAGAAAACTTCCCAAATCTAAAGAAAAAGATGCCCATGAACATACAAGAAGCCTACAGAACTCCAAATAGACTGGACCAGAAAAGAAATACCTCCCGACACATAATAATCAGAACAACAAATGCTCTAAATAAAGATAGAATACTAAAAGCAGTAAGAGAAAAAGGCCAAGTAACATATAAAGGCAAGCCTATCAGAATTACACCAGATTTTTCACCAGAGACTATGAAAGCCAGAAGATCCTGGACAGATGTTATACAGACACTAAAAGAACACAAATTCCAGCCCAGGCTACTATACCCAGCCAAACTCTCAATTAACATAGATGGAGAAACCAAAGTATTCCACGACAAAACCAAATTCACACATTATCTCTCCACGAATCCAGCCCTTCAAAGGATAATAACAGAAAAAAACCAATACAAGGACAGGAACCACGCCCTAGAAACAACAAGAAGGTAATCCCTCAACAAACCTAAAAGAAGACAGCCACAAGAACAGAATGCCAACTTTAAAAACAAAAATAACAGGAAACAACAATTACTTTTCCTTAATATCTCTTAATATCAATGGACTCAACTCCCTGATAAAAAGACATAGACTAACAAACTGGCTACACAAACAAGACCCAACATTTTGCTGCTTACAGGAAACTCATCTCAGAGAAAAAGATAGACACTACCTCAGAATGAAAGGCTGGAAAACAATTTTCCAAGCAAATGGTATGAAGAAACAAGCTGGAGTAGCCATTCTAATATCTGATAAGATTGACTTCCAACCCATAGTCATCAAAAAAGACAGGGAGGGGCACTTCATACTCATCAAAGGTAAAATCCTCCAAGAGGAACTATCAATCCTGAATATCTATGCTCCAAATACAAAGGCAGCCTCATTCATTAAAGAAACTTTAGTAAATCTCAAAGCACACATTGCACCTCATACAATAATAGTGGGAGACTTCAACACACCACTTTCACCAATGGACAGATCATGGAAACAGAAACTAAACAGGGACACAGTGAAACTAACAGAAGTTATGGATCAAATGGATCTGGCAGATATCTACTGAACATTTTACCCTAAAACAAAAGGATATACCTTCTTCTCAGCACCTCATGGTACCTTCTCCAAAATTGACCACATAATTGGTCACAAAACAGGCCTCAACAGATACAAAAATATTGAAATTGTCCCATGCATCCTATCAGATCACCATGGACTAAGGCTGATCTTCAATAACAAAATAAATAATAGAAAGCCAACCTTCACGTGGAAACTAAACAACACTCTTCTCAATGATACATTGGTCAAGGAAGGAATAAAGAAAGAAATTAAGGACTTTTTAGAGTTCAATGAAAATGAAGCCACAACATACCCAAACTTATGGCACGCAATGAAAGCATTTCTAAGAGGAAAACTCATAGCTCTGAGTGCCTCCAAAAAGAAACTAGAGAGAGCACACATTAGCAGCTTGACAACACACCTAAAAGCACTAGAACAAAAGGAAGCAAATTCACCCAAGAGGAGGAGATGGCAGGAAATAATCAAACTCAGGGGCGAAATCAATCAAGTGGAAACAAGAACTATTCAAAGAATCAAACAATCAAGGAGCCAGTTCTTTGAGAAAATCAACAAGATAGCCAGACTCACTAGAGGGCACAGGGAAAGCATTCGAATTAACAAAATCAGAAATGAAAAAGGAGACATAACAACAGATCCTGAAGACATCCAAAACACCATCAGATCCTTCTACCAAAGGCTATACTCAACAAAACTGGAGAACCTGGATGAAATGGAGAAGTTCCTAGACAGATACCAGGTACCAAAGTTGAATCAAGATCAGGTTAATGATCTAAACAGCCCTATATCCCCCAAAGAAATAGAAGCAGTCATTAATAGTCTCCCAACCAAAAAAAGCCCAGAACCAGGTGGGTTTAGTGCAGAGTTTATCAGACCTTCAAAGAAGATCTAATCCCAGTTCTTCACAAACTATTCCACAAAATAGAAACAGAAGGTACTCTACCCAACTCATTCTATGAAGCCACAATTACTCTGATACCTAAACCACAAAAAGACCCAACAAAAATAGAAAACTTCAGACCAATATCCCTTATGAATATTGATGCAAAAATCCTCAATAAAGTTCTTGCTAACCGAATCCAAGAACACATCAAAACAATAATCCATCCTGACCAAGTAGGTTTCATCCCAGGGATGCAGGGATGGTTCAATATAGGGAAATCCATCAACGTAATCCAGTATATAAACAAACTCAAAGACAAAAACCACATGGTCATCTCGTTAGATGCAGAAAAAGCATTTGACAAAATCCAACACCCATTCATGATAAAAGTCTTGGAAAGAACAGGAATTCAAGGCCCATACCTAAACATGATAAAAGCAATCTACAGCAAACCAGTAGCCAACATCAAAGTAAATGGTGAGAAGCTTGAAGCAATCCCTCTAAAATCAGGGACTAGACAAGGCTGTCCACTTTCTCCATACCTATTCAACATTGTACTTGAAGTCCTAGCCAGAGCAATTCGACAACAAAAGGAGATCAAAGGGATACAAATTGGAAAAGATGAAGTCAAAATATCACTTTTTGCAGATGATATGATAGTATATATAAGTGACCCTAAAAATTCCACCAGAGAACTCCTAAGCCTGATAAACAGCTTCGGTGAAGTAGCTGGATATAAAATTAACTCAAACAAATCAATGGCCTTTCTCTACACAAAGAATAAACAGGCTGAGAAAGAAATTAGGGAAACAACACCCTTCTCAATAGTCACAAATAATATAAAATATCTTGGCGTGACTCTAACTAAGGAAGTGAAAGATCTGTATAATAAAAACTTCAAGTCTCTGAAGAAAGAAATTATAGAAGATCTCAGAAGATGGAAAGATCTCCCATGCTCATGGATTGGCAGGATCAACATTGTAAAAATGGCTATCTTGCCAAAAGCAATCTACAGATTCAATGCAATCCCCATCAAAATTCCAACTCAATTCTTCAACGAATTAGAAAGTGCAATCTGCAAATTCATCTGGAATAACAAAAAACCTAGGATAGCAAAAACTCTTCTCAAGGATAAAAGAACCTCTGGTGGAATCACCATGCCGGACCTAAAGCTCTACTACAGAGCAATTGTGATAAAAACTGCATGGTACTGGTATAGTGACAGACAAATAGACCAATGGAATAGAATTGAAGACCCAGAAATGAACCCACACACCTATGGTCACTTGATCTTCGACAAAGGAGCTAAAACCATCCAGTGGAAGAAAGACAGCATTTTCAACAAATGGTGCTGGCACAACTGGTTGTTATCATGTAGAAGAATGCGAATCGATCCATTCCTATCTCCTTGTACTAAGGTCAAGTCTAAGTGGATCAAGGAACTTCACATAAAACCAGAGACACTGAAACTTATAGAGGAGAAAGTGGGGAAAAGCCTTGAAGATATGGGCACAGGGGAAAATTTCTTGAATAGAACAGCAATGGCTTGTGCTGTAAGATCGAGAATTGACAAGTGGGACCTCATGAAACTGCAAAGCTTCTGCAAGGCAAAAGACACCATCAATAAGACAAAAAAAAACACCAACAGATTGGGAAAGGATCTTTACCTATCCTAAATCAGATAAGGGACTAATATCCAATATATATAAAGAACTCAAGAAGGTGGACTCCAGAAAGTCAAATAACCCCATTAAAAAATGGGGCTCAGAACTGAACAAAGAATTCTCACCTGAGGAATACCGAATGGCAGAGAAGCACCTGAAAAAATGTTCAACATCCTTAATCATCAGGGAAATGCAAAACAAAACAACCCTGAGATTCCACCTCACACCAGTCAGAATGGCTAATTTGAAAAATTCAGGTGACAGCAGATGCTGGCGAGGATGTGGAGAAAGAAGAACACTCCTCCATTGTTGGTGGGATTGCATGCTTGTACAACCACTCTGGAAATCAGTCTGGCAGTTCCTCAGAAAATTGGACATAGTACTACCGGAGGATCCAGCAATACCTCTCCTGGGCATATATCCAGAAGATGTCCCAACCGGTAAGAAGGACACATGCTCCACTGTGTTCATAGCAGCCCTATTTATAATAGCCAGAAGCTGGAAAGAACCCAGATGTCCCTCAACAGAGGAATGGATACAGAAATTATGGTACATTTACACAATGGAGTACTACTCAGCTATTAAAAAGAATGAATTTATGAAATTCCTAGCCAAATGGATGGACCTGTAGGGCATCATCTTGAGTGAGGTAACACAATCACAAAGGAACTCACACAATATGTATTCACTGATAAGTGGATATTAGCCCAAAACTTAGGATACCCAAGATATAAGATACAATTTGCTAAACGCATGAAACTCAAGAAGAATGAAGACCAAAATGTGGACAATATGCCCCTTCTTAGAATTGGGAACAAAACACCCATGAAAGGAGTTACAGAGACAAAGTTTCAAGCTGTGATGAAAGGATGGACCATCTAGAGACTGCAGTATCCAGGGATCCATCCCATAATCAGCTTCCAAACGCTGACACCATTGCATACACTAGCAAGATTTTGCTGAAAGGACCCAAATAAAGCTGTCTCTGTGAGACTATGCTGGGGCCTAGCAAACACAGGAGTGGATGCTCACAGTCAGCTATTGGATGTATCACAGGGCTCCCAATGGAGAAGCTAGAGAAAGTACCCAAGGAGCTAAAGGGATCTGCAATCCTATAGTTGGATCAACATGATGAACTAACCAGTACCCCGGAGCTCTTTTCTCTAGCTGCATATGTATCGAAAGATGGCCTAGTCGGCCATCACTGGAAAGAGAGGTCCATTGGACTTGCAAACTTTATATGCCCCAATATAGGGGAATGCCAGGGCCAAAAGAATGGGAATGGGTGGGTAGGGAAGTGGGGGGCAGTATGGGGGGCTTTAGGGATAGCATTGGAAATGTAATTGAGGAAAATATGTAATAAAAAATATTAAAAATTAAAAAAAAAGAAAGTTGGTCACTAAGCACCTACAGATACTAACTTTAAGCACCAGGAGACAGATTATTGCTGTGATGATAGTCATGTCTGCAGAAGATATTTAGAATAAAATGGTGGATTTGGAAAGGTTTATCTTACAGGCATCAGGGCATGAAAAATTTTTGATTGAGGAAGTACTTTTGTGATCATGCAGGTTTAGTTCTTTGAAGCCACAAATAAAATCGATTAACTTGATATTATCTACCAGATACTTTGTTCTTAAATTTTGTACTCCTTTGGCTATTGTGTCATTACTTGTTCCAACAAGAAGGAGGAGCAATGGATGAGAAGTCCAAATACAATATAGTTGAAAATATTATTAACATAATTGTTGACATAATTGTTAATGAAAGTCTGGCTTAGATCAGTTCTGCTTTCCCACTAATTGCCAACACCATCTTCAATAATCATTGAAGCAGATGGAGATTTGGGGTCAAAGGTCAGCAATCTTGAAAATTTGTAATGGTGATCATGCAAAGAGGGTGATGAAAGCTTTATCTTCATCCTCAAGTTGAATGGATTCAGAATCACCTAGGAGACACACCTCTGTGTTTTTAAGCCTTCTCCAGAGAGGTGTAAGTGTGAAGTTAGAGGAGCACCAGCCCCTGGGCTTGGTCCTATGCTGAAATAAAAGGATTGTTGAAAGTGACTGGAGAGATAGATTGTTCAGCAGTTAAGAACACTGACTGTTCTTCTAGAGGTCCTGAGTTCAATTCCTAGCAACCACATAGCAGCTCACAACCATCTGTAATGGAATGTGATGCCCCCATCTGGTGTATTTGAAGACAACTACAGTGTACTCACATAAATTAAATAAATAAATCTTTAAACACACAAACAACACTGTAAAAAGTTAGTGAGCACCATGGTTTGTCTATGAATCTTCTCTGTGGATTTGAGGAGAACCTCTTACATTCAAAATGCCTTCAGTTCTCTGCCCCAAGAAACTGTATCTTCTCCAAGACATATATGAATATTTTCCCCTTCAATTTCTTGTCAGATAATTTGGTCATGGCAAACAGAAATTACTGGCTACAGGGCAGAAAACGTTTTTAGTGAAGCTATTAATGTAATGACTTAGCTAACTCCAAGTCAGTTTTGTGTATGGGAAGGGTTCATGAGCAATGAAAGCAAATGACTCCAAGAAATAATTAATATAGGTATGTTGATGATGACAAAACAGAAGTTTTTCAGTTTAATGAGGTTGATATTACCTGACTGGTATAGAGTTTGGAAAAGAAAAAAAAAAATACTGGGTGATAGCATTGATGTCATGAAGCCAGGTGGTATGATAAACATGTTGAACAGGCGGTGTTTCTGGATCCTGTACAGGTTGATAATAATGTGATACATATGATATATATTAAATATGCCAAACATGATATATGATAAATATGGCACATACAATATATGACATCTATGACAAGCATCATATGATATATGTACTATATCACACATAAAATGATATTTAGGATGTATAATTATCTCATTTTTATATTTATAGATCTGTGTATATCTGTATATATTATTTGTATATATGATATATGTGATCATATTTACTATATAATATATACATATATGTGTGTGTAAATATATATATATATACATATATTTAAATGTTTTCTACAAACTGCAAAATAAAGCAATTCACCTGAAAGCAACACATGACCTAAGCTTCATCTATTAAATACAATTTTGTCCACTGAGTAATTTTTAACACACCAACATTTCAGTGAAATGCTCTAAGCACTCGATTGTGATTCATATGAATTTTTCAGAAATCGGTGGACTGAGCAGAAATAGAAAAGGATTGCTTGTGGTCGTAAATTAGGAATTAAATCAAGAAAATCTTATTGGCAACATTTGCAATGCAGTTCTGAGGAGAAGTCCAGTCATCACAGTGTTCTCATTCATATTTCATACTGAGCCCCATCACCATTTCAAAACTGACTGGTATTTATTCAAACATCCTCAAAGCGTTCAAAAGCCACTCTCCTATCTCAGAATGCCCATAACCCTTGCAAGCACTGCTGGTCCCGTAATTGCTGTGGGTTATTTTGCTTTTGTTCACACTTGGGAAGTTGCTCAATCTGTGACCTTGGTTATCTTTTGCTTCTGATTGTATTCTTGCTTTACAGCCCAGCTTCACTGGACTTGATGTGAAACACTGTCTCATCGGTTTCTTTCCATCATATAATCTCTTCCACCCTGCACTTCCCCTTTCCCTCTGCTATCCTATGAAGCCATCCCGAGTGCACTGTTTGAAAGTGCTCCATATCTACTCTGTACAAATGGGAGGGGTATGTGTGTGTGCACATGCACGCATGTGCACACACACACACACGTGCACACACATACACTTTCACATGTGTCCCTGAGCATTCCTCTAATCATTTTAAATTTGTAGAAGGTATTTGAAAATAAGTATATAATGTTTCTTTGCTTTTCCTGTGTCATACTTCCTGTTCATATGGAAACTATACAAATTTAGTTTAGGTAACCATATTAATACAGATTTGATGGCGTATTTCCAGCATTCAGGAACCCAACCAAAGAAAATTGTTAGTTTGAGACTAGTCTGAGCTAACTGACCCTGTCTCAAAAACAAAAACAAATAAATACATGAAAAGATAAATAATTTATCTAAAGTATGAGTATATAGTAATAGCCAAGTTGGTCTCTTAAAATTGATTTAGAAATTTTTAAAATTAAAATACTACAGAACTCTGAAGTTGTTTTGATTCACTAACTGTTTGTGATTTCAAGAACATGACATGTCAAAAGTCTAAAGAAATTGATTTATTTTACATGGGAATTTGGAATAATAATAAATAGAGGCAATAGCTGCCAAAAGAGATGTAAATTGAGCAGTTGCCATCTTTAATGTTAGGTTAAAATAATTTAATATACTGCATTTTTTTAATGAGTCTGTTTTTGTAATATTTACTTAAACTTAAGGAACATTTCTGCTTGCTTCTGGCTGATAAGATTTGGTAAGAGCAGCTCGAATTATCTTCTGATCCCTCCCTCTCTAAGAAGGGAAACCAGGCATATAGTGCCAGCTCTGAACTTCAGCTGGAAAAGGAGTCAGAGAGCCATGTTAGCGGTGTGGCGCAGCGGTCCCATGCTGACAACAGCCCTTGCACAGAAAAGGAGAGCTGGTGTTGAACACGAGGAAAGATCTGATCTTTTAGTGTTAGTGACACATACTGACTGATGAAAACCACTCTCCGTGATGTTAATTCTGTAGGAGTCCAGCTGCATAAAAACATGGATTTGCAAAACTCTCAAACAGCAAAGGGATTCATCAGAAGTGTCACCTATCTCACTAAAATGGAACAGAGAACACCAAAAGAGTTTAAAATATCAAGGAAAATTTGTAATGTAAATATGTGTTTAATATGTAATCTCATATATATATGTATGTATGTATATGTGTATATATGATGTATATATGTATATATGCATATCTAATCTCATATATATATATATGCGTATGTACACATTGCATGCTCATGTGTGTGTGCATGTTTGCGTATGTGTGCGTGCATGTGTGTGTCCGTCTATGTGCTAATCAAAAGGTGGTTCCCTTCAAGTCTATGATTCATTTCATTATTACTAAACTTGAATTTATTAAATACTACTGAGTTCTATTTTTCATCAATCAGTAAATGTATTAGCTGCTGTTGACCATATTGTACCCCTATGAAATGTTACCACTTTCACAAGTAAATTCAGTTACCAAAAGCACTTCATCCAATTGATCTGTGTACATAAAGGATATTTGTGTGTGACTGTTATTTTCTTCTTATTATTTAATTTACATTGATTTGCCAAAGAAATCAGACAGTTAATCTTCCCCTGATCAATCTTCCATGAAGAAAACTTCAAAAGCAGTTATAGATGGTGTATCAAATGCAGAGCTGACTAGGTTCCTCTGTCCTTATCAAGGACGCTTTCAGAAAATATCAACACAAGAGAAACAGGGAAAATGCTTTGGCTGAGAAATGCCAATACAGTTTGGAATATTGGCAAATGATTGAGTGACCCTAACTAGAAAGAAATAAACTAAGATTGAATCATCTTCACAGAGGAAAGGAAGTGCAGAGGCTGTTAAATCTCTTCTTAATCCTGAAGAAGATTTAGGGATTAGGCAGTTCTTTTCTTTTGGAAGGTTTGCTAAGGTCCTCTTCATTTTCAGCCCCATTTCTTTGTCCTTTACAAACAAAGCAAAACAAAGCAGCAAAAACCCTGCTCCTGTTTGTGTCCCTTCATTGATTGCTTTGAGTTATTTTTTCTTTTCTTTTGTTTCTCCTCACATTGGTAAGTGAAAAACCTTTATCCTTTCATCCAAAAGGCTTACAAGACAATGCTGTTTGTTTTATGAAAAACAAAACAAAACAAAGCAGAAACAAACAACCCAACACACACACACACAAAGGAAGCCCTTACTAGCCTGACATCACTTTAATTCCTATATCTAACTGGGGCTAAAACTCTTTGTGACCTGGAAGTTCCCTAAGGCTCATACTTTGTCTTTCCTTTTAATTACATTTGCCATTTTGCATTTGTGTGTTAACACGTGTGGACACAAACATATCACGGTGTGAGTGTGGAGGTCCAAGAACATTGTGTAGGACATATTTCCTCTACTACTTGGGCCTAGAAATCAAACTTAGGCCATCATGGTGGCAAGCATATTTACCTACTGAACCATCTACCAAGCACAAGTAGGTATTTCTTGACTTATTAGGCTCTTTGTCTTCAAAAAGATAGAAGTTCCAGCTTTCATCCCTTTGTTGATTTAAATGATAACTTAGTGGGGATATTTCATTACTAATATAAATATTTTCTGATTGATTATTCATTCTCTTTAGAGAAAACAATGACAAATAATTGACTTTTTGGCAGTCAGTATTGAGAAAGCTCATGTGTTTATCTCAGTTTACATGGTTGCATGAGTTAATAATTTGCTTATTTGAAACTGGTGGGTAAAATGGGCAGACACACAAATTGTTATGATCTTGTCTGTCACACAGCTTCAGAAGGACCACACCAGGCCAAACAGTTCCACGTGAGGTTTATTGGGAGAGAGGGGGGCAAGGTAGTGGTGGAAAGAGAAGGGAAAAGAGAAAGGGGGGGTGGGTATCAGGGGGACCTTTCTTTATATATGGATGATGATGTAATCACAGGTAAAGGTGGGAGGTAAGCCAAGTGGATTCTGGGAATATGGTAGCTGTTGCCTTGGCAACAGGTTTGCGGGTCCCACCTATGGGATCACATGGGTTTCAGAGGTCCTGATACCAACACAAATAAGACAGGAAGATAGTTTGATTTAGTAACTAGTTAAAATTCTGCTGTCCATCAGTAGTTATAAAAATTATTCCATGAATTAAATAGAGTCTATGACGGTTCCTCTATGGTTCATTGTCTATGCTAACTTTTAAAAATGTGAAGTACAGAAATTTTCCTTCACGTAGAAAATCTAGATTTCTAGGGTTTTCTGGGAACACAGGTGAATGTCTATATCCATTAGTATTTTCCTCGCTTTGGGTGGCAGTGTATTTGTCTGTTTTCTAGGACTTCTACCATCTATCAGTTGTGATTTTCCTGCCCAGTGGACTAAATTGAATTCATGAGTTACTCAGATACAACCTGTCCTTGTGAGGCCTTTGGTCATTAATTGGTGGAGGGTCCTAGTTTCTGTTGCTACCACAGTTCAGTGTACCTTGGTCTCTCCCAGCACTGTGGGGCATTCATACCTTTATCATGAGTTCTGAGCTTCTTAACTAAGGCTGTGTTGATTCTTCCTACCTGGAGGAAACTATAATAGTCCTGGCCATTATGCTCAACTAACTCAATCTAAAATCTCCCAGCATTCTCCTCCTACTTCTAGACTCAAATACAGTGACTATCAGGATATGTCCAAAGCTGCCCAAGGTATCACAGGGTACAATTTGGACATGAGTGTAGGTTTATACTTTTCAAAACCTACTTTAATAGCAGTTCTTAAATGCTTCAACCTCCCTTATAGCCCTCCAACCAAAGGTAGGGAAGGAAGATAGCTAATAGAACAAAGAGGACGTGGATCTGTTTAGAAGTAGTTCTTTGGAGCAATTCCAATCTTCATTGTCAACAGTCTAGTCCACTAGCAAAACACCAAGCACAAATCAACACAGCCTTAGTGATCCAGATAAAACCACAAGGCTTGGCAGAGCAGAATGAGTCCACTCACCTCAGCAGTCAGATGCTCTTTATGTAAGGGGAGTTTCTGATACTAATGTGCTGTTCCCCAGTTGGTTTTTGATTTGTCAGTAAAGAAGGCAAGGGAGGGGTGGCTAATTTCTGGGTGGAATGTACAGTTATGACTTCTGGGGTCCCAGGAGGACTATGTAAGGTCTCAGGGGGATGGGGAGCTAGGGCCTGCAGCCTTTGCTACAGGAAATTGGCCAAGGATATTTGGCACGGAGTAGGTGGTACTAGACACTAAGTTTAGTGCAGGTGAAGAGTCAGAGATAATAAATTGGTAGGGCACACTTTTCTAGGCAAGAAATATCTGTGCCTAGCAATTATGTGAAGAGAGCAAGTTATAAAGCAACAAACGATGTGTGTCTTTTATCTGGGCATTCCAGGGTCTTGGGAGTGGCTGGTAGTGCAGTCACTTCCCAGAGCTATAGTCCGGGTAGAACAAAAGGGAAAAATGGGAGGGAGCAGAATGTGATTTGATCCCAGGCAAAGGCGATAGTGATTTAAAACTACAAGCAACATTTCTAAAAGTCATGGCTAGTGAAGATAAGAGAAGAAAGCAAGGTGAACCCATGCCAGAGCCTCATCAGTGAGGACCAGCAAGGTGAACCAAAGCTTGACCATCGTCCACTGTCTGTCGGGTTATAATTATACTCTTTCCAAACATCGCATGTCCTCTCACGTGTCCCCTCTAGCAAAACATCACATGCCCTTTCACCAGGCAGCTTCCAGAAAAACACCCCTACATGTCAGTTCTCAGCAAAACATCCTCTCACATGTCTGCTTCAGCAAAAATCCTCTTATAAGGCAGTGTCCAGAAAAACATCACATGACACAAGTCAAAAAATCAAAACATCCAACTTCACATGAGGAAATTAAAACAAAAGTGAATCAGGCACCTCAATCAAGAGGGCCCAGGAAATGATTACATAGACCTCTCTCATGTGCTGCCTCAGTGAGATGATGGATGTATGTTCTAGAATCTTTAAAGATGCTAAGCCAGTCATGGTCTCCATGACCAGGTCATGGACTTGTAGCTAGCTTAGCAAAACCATCTCTTCCTTACCTTGTGTTCCTTACCTTGGTCCCCTGCTGTGGAACTTAAACTCTCAGGAAGGCATTAGCAGCAGGGGTTTGCCAGAACACTTTTCCTGGGGAACTTGGGAGTGGATACCTACTTCTGTCATTAGTGTTATCTATCTGACTGGTCTGCTG
The DNA here is from genome assembly GCF_978045245.1 of Mus caroli. Lineage (NCBI taxonomy): Eukaryota > Metazoa > Chordata > Mammalia > Rodentia > Muridae > Mus > Mus caroli. The sequence continues at coordinate 62,946,972 of NW_028227264.1, forward strand.
TAGAATTCAGAGTTCTACTTCAGGCTTTAAATGTTCTTAGTCTTTGCTCCGTCTTCTTCTTTGTCATTTAGCAATATGCCCATCCTTTCTATTGACATCTAGGGACAGATTCTGTTGTTTTAGAATTACATAAAATTCTTTTGTGTAAATACTATATTTTTCTTGTAATAACGTTCTTACTTGATGCCTTTAGAATGCCCTGAATGCACACATATTCTTTCAAAGGACACCCCATGTCTCCATGAGTGTGTGTTAATAGGAAATAGCTACAAGCAGCATCCAGACACCAATCACAGTTCTTCACAACATTAATTTATAGCTCGTTAATGTAGCGATGAATAGCATGTGCTCACCCAGCAGGGATTTTCTTTTTTTCAGATTCTGTTAACATTCTGTTTATATAAGTTCTTCTTACCATAAAAATAGATCTTTGCTTCGGGCTACATATTAAATAAAATTAGTGGTGATATCGATAATGTTCTGTTAATTTTACCATTTGTCACAGCATAGTGACTTACTTATCTTGACAGCTTTCAGAGCAAAGAAGAGAAGAATTAAAGTTCTTCAAAGACTTGCCCAAATTTGCTCGCACAAGTGGGAGTTTCTAAACTGTGCATTTGCTTCTGATTCTACAACTGGTGGATTGCTATGTGTGTTTTAGCTAGGGTTTCATTGTTGTACAGAGACATGGACTTGGTGACCAAGGCTTCTTTTAGAAAAACAAACATTTAATTGGAGCTAGCTTACAGTTTCTGAGGTTGTGTCCATTACCATCATGGTGAGAAGCATGACAGCATGCAGGCCAGCTTGGTGCTGATGAAAGCAAGATTTCTACATCCTGACCCAAAGGGAGCCAGGAGGAGACTTGTCTTCCCACAGGCAGCCAGGAGAGACTCTCTTCCTCACTGGGTAGGTGGAGCTTGAGCAGTAGGAGCCCCCAAAGCCCACTATACAATAATACACTTCCTTCAACAAGGCCATGCCTATCCTAACAAGGCCATACCTCCTAATAGTTCCCTTTCCTATGGGCCAACCATTTTCAAACCACCCCAATGCTGAAAAATATGGTTATCTTGACAAGACAGGATTCTCTGTACATTTCCCAAGACGATCCGATACTACCTAAGGGGATGAGGGAAGAGTCAGCCATGTTACTGTAAATGGAATCTTTCACACTCTCTATGAGGTTAGAAAATGTCATACTTAACAAACATTGCCTTTTGTCTTTCAACTTATGTACTTATTTATCTGCTGCTTATATTATATAGGGGAAGATCTCTAAGATTGGATTTAACTTAATTCTGGCTGACGGAGAAGTTCCAATAAGCCTGCCTTCAGTGGTATTGTCCATGAAGAAAAATAAAGAGTAATTAGAAATAAAATGACAGAGAGAAGCTCTTGACCTGCTCTCTCCATCCCAGTGATAACAGATTGCAATAAAATCTGCAAGCCCCATTTCCTCCGTAGTCAATATGATCAAGCTCCTGTTAGTGTTTCTAGAGACATAGCATCTATACTGAACATTTATATGCAAGACTGCCTAAATTATTCAATGTAATTTCCAAAGTGTGCATGCAGGCCCAGCGTCAACAGAGAAGCATTGAGTTGTATGTCTTGCGGTTAAATTATTCATAAAAGCCTGTTTTAAAACTCAACCTATTGCCACAACATATGTAGGAACTCTCTTCACTTTCTTGGTGAAAAAAAGGCAGAGTGATAATTTGAAATATATAACCTGGACACCCCCCCCCCCAGTTCAGTTGTACCCTAACTACTCTTGCGCTTGAGTATAATGAGGTGCTGTGCAGAACAACAGGAAGTACCATTCATGTGTTATAAATCTGAGACATAAACGAGTTGGCGTATCTCCTTTTACCTTTCTGTTTTAAATTCTTGGCATAAACCTGTTCTATTCAATAGTAAGCTTGTTTATATTTAAGTCTTTTCATTAGGGTACCCCAGGTATCTTAATGATACAAAATTATCTGATTGAAATATTCTAGTAAGAAGAACTTATATTTATGCTCTGTAGTGCTCCCCTAGTCATATATACAGGCCGATATTCATGTGCCTTATTTCATCCATGTGTTCCTGCATGAAAATTGTTGCCTACATTTAGTTGTCCAACTTCTGAAGGTCCCTTTGGCTGTTTCATAAGCATAGTGTTTTCAGAATATGCTGTCTTTAAATTCCCATCACTTTTCTGTCTCAAAAATATAAAAGGACTTATAATTATGTTCATTGGCCATCTAAATGTTGTTTGGCTATGTGTAGGCAATATATTATTGAATATTGAAGATGTAGCCATACAGTTTTCTATGCCCATAATTCACATTTATTTCAATGAGTAATTGTATTTACCAAATCTCTGGTATAGATTATTAGCAAGCAGAGAGTAACCTAGTGTATGGTGCTGTGCCTTGGGAAAAGCTCTCTCCTGTACCTTGTTCCTTCACAGTGTGACAAATAAAGATTACTGTAAAAATAAGACAAAGGAAGTAATTGCTAGCATAGAGTCATTCAAGTACACATCTATTGTATTCACATCTATTTTTAGGAAATACAGCATTGTTTTTCGAGATAATTTCTGGGATGTCTAGTCCTTCAGAGTGTGTGGCTTATCCATCAACCATTTCTCCATAAGCCACTACTCCAAATTCTTCATTGGCTGCCAGCAACTACCCCTCTGATAAACCAAATTACATATTTTCACATTTGATTCAACCACCATTCCTTTGGAAATGCATTATTCTCTTATTTTCTTGACTTCGTGGAATTGTGGTTTTCATTAGGACTACTCGGTTTCTCTTCAAGACTCATTTGTGCCCTTCTCTGCTCAGTTCCTTTCTATGACAAGAATAAACCATGAGGTTCATTCTTTGATTAAAATTACACTTGGTGATGTGGTTCTTTGATTGGTTCTGTCTCTACCACCAGATGAAACAGATGGCATGTGTTTGTGTCCCAAATAAGCCACAGACTTGAGCCTCTTCTTACTGTTTTATCCCAGAAATCATTAAAAGGGCATCACTGCTGATGAGCACAGATACTCAACTTTAGTTTTTCTAGGGAAATGATTCTTTGCTTTATTCACTAACTTTCTTCCTCTAAATCATAGAGATCCTATTCTTTGCCAGGCATTGCACTGCACATTGGTGACAGAGCTGTTGACTTTCTGGGACAGAGCAAGACTTTCTGGGAACCAATGCAGAATGTAGATACATTCATCTGAGTAATAACAGACAAACTGAGTCTGACTTGAATTAGAGTTTACTATCCAATGTGACAACAACAACTTAAAGTGCAAGAGATGCCAACAAATTCACTTACATGAGTCAGGGGATGTTAAAAAGTGACATCAGATGGAGGGGTCTGGAAATCATAAATACTGTAAGATAGAGGAAAGAGTATATAATCCTTGAAAAAAATCTCAACAGGTTGGCTTGGCTATAATTAAAATACAAGGGAAGCAGAGGGTCTGAAATGCAGATCATTTGGTATAGCATGCCCCACACTTCCTTGCTTATCTGTGAGTTGTGGGGAATATTGTTTTAATTACATGCGATGATTATTGCCTGCTTATGGTCTAAGCCTGGAGCACTTAGCTTTGTGAATGTGAGCGAGTCACTCATCAACCTCTCACTTACTAAATTAAAATGACTAAAACAACCCACTTGGATTTTGGTGTGACTTTTTTCCCTCAGTTCTCTTGCTTTGCTGACTGTCTTGTCCTGAACATTGTGCTAAACTTCCCTGTTATAAAATATATCCTAAACACAGTCAAGCCATGGGCCATTATAGTTCCATGTTTACTGTATGTGTGGAATGCATGTGTAGAAGCCTGTAGGGAAAAGTAGCAATCTTACCCAAACCTATAAGTATGCATTTGGTAGCACTTAGAAGAGTTTAATATTAATGAATTGAAAATCTAAGGAAGTTATTTTTAATTTGCTTATAGACTTAAGTGCACACTTCTAGGGGGGATTTCAGAATAAAAGGGAGACTTTACCAATGACCAAGTAAAAGTGAAAATGCGGCATGCTTGAACCTTAATTGAATATTATGGTAATTTGAAATGTGTCTGTAGAAAGAAAATGAGGCATAAGCTCCATCAGAGAAAGTCTTACCTGTCTATGGCTCTGGTCACTAAGAAAAGCTAGTAGGAACATTACCACTCTGTGGCCTTAACTACTTATGAAAATGTATAGCCTGTTCAAACTGGTATTTTCAGTAACCAGAATGTAGGGGAGAGATCCAAGTTGAGAAAATCATGCTACCATTTCAGAGCTGAACATTTGGGCTAAGGCTGGAATACAGAAACTCCTGGCAGTACAGATGTAGTACAGATGAGAACGTGACACTGCTTTCACTGAGATATAAGGTGACAGGCAGGGCTGATCCAGGACTGCACTGCAACACATAGAATGGTCTTTCTGCTGGAAGTGTAACTGGCTGTAGAGCACATTTTTCTGTTGCCCTGTTGCTTGGACCTTCCACATAAAGGATTCTGGCAAATGATTAAACAAAAACACTGGGAAAGCCAAAGATAGAAAAAAAAGCGGGAGAGCATGTCCAGGGAGTTCCTGTCCCGTAGACCAGTGGTTCTCCACCTGGAGATCATGACCCTCAAAGACCATCTGAAAACCCAATTATTTACATTATGATTCATAGTAGTATCAACATTACAGCTATGCAGTGGTAACAACAACAAAAAAAACTATGGTGGGGGTCACTACAACTTGAGGTACTATACTGAAGGGTGACAGCCTTAGGAAAGTTGGAAACTTTTGGAATTTATTAATCTCTATTAGTTATTAGTATGACCCAACCAGTACCCCAATAACTGAGGCAGAGTCCTATGGATGTATTTAATCAGTGCTGGCACAATTACTGGGGGAATCTCTAATCTAATTTCTTTTTCTAGTGCTAGACTATTAATCACTCAGCTGTGCTCTGCAAGTACTTGAAGTTTGAGTCTCTCCAAGGTTACTTCTGTTCCATCAGCAGGTTTTCAGAGTCCATTTCACTTCAGGCACGTACGTGTTCCTTGTCTGCCATGTTTAATGGAGACCTCCTCTGTTCTCTGTCATCCTTCTCCTACCCTCTTTTCTCCATCTTCTCCTACCACATGTTTCGTTTCTACCTGTAACCCCTACCCTGATAAACTGAAGCTCTGCCTCTTCTGTTCTCCCAGGAGTTGACTGTAGCCCCCTTTATTTAACCAATAGTCTTAAACTGGGGAGCAGAGTTTACATAGCATTACTTGGTGGGTGTTCAAGAAGATCAGCTGATGGGGGCTACTAGATCAAGGGGCCAGTATTCAGCATTTGAATACATAGCAGCACCAGACCAACCCCTAACAAACCACTGCCTTAGATTCTGTTTACATTTCAAAAGGGTGTGAGTCCCAGTCCTTGAAAACATTTCAGTGAGTTACACCTACCTTTGTCTTGGATATTATCTGTTCCTGATCAAAGTCTGAAACTCAAGGTTCTGTCTCCCTGCCTCTCAGAGAGATTTTTTCCAGGTTTATCCAGCTCATGGCCCAGGGCAGTGGGAATAAAAAAATCCACTCCTCCCCTAGGAGATTGGGGCCCTTCATTCATAAACTTTTTGATCTTGCTCCTCCTTTTCAATGAAAAACACTCATTTCTCATTTCAAATGTCTGTGTGCCTTTCTCCATATGAAGCTTGAAGGTGTGACTCTGACTTGATTTGAAGTCACAATGTTTACTTTTAAGTATGACATGAATTAAAAATGAAATATTAACTTGTTAGCTTACTAACAGGTGTTAGTTATATAATTGTCAGAGTTCTCATAGGCTATATTTTCTGTAGTTCTTCTGTTATGAGGGCATTGTCTCGAGACTGCAAGCAATAATCGTGAAAGGCCTTCATCTTTTAGGAACAGGTTGCTTTGTAGGATATTTCTGAGGTTTTAATGTGATTTACTCTGTTCTTTTTATTTCAGAATGATAAGACACAAGGAGGGGTCAGGTCTGTGCCAGAGAATGGTATCTGGTTCAGAGTCCTCTGTAATCCTTTCAAAGACTGAATTAGAAGGCAGAGGCAGAGAGGCAGAGAGGCAGAACAGAACACACACAAAAAAATAATGATAACTAGCTGTTAGGGTCATATAAGGTAGGACAGAACTTAATTTTCAATGGTGGAGAATGGAAACTTAGCTCCTAGGCCAGATGTACATATTCAGGAGGTAACCCAACAGATGAGCTCTTGTCCCCAATAGAAGAACTGATAATGGTATGTGTCATGAGAGCATCATATAGAACATAGCACAGTATAGTCTCCTCTGAAGGGTGTTTGAGATGAGATTATGTTGAGTTCAGTGGGACCTCCTTCAGCCAACCTTTATTAAGTAGAAAAATTAATATAGTCTCCGCTATCTATAAAGCCTCCATGGGGATGACCTTGGGATTCTGCAGGTGTGAGCAGCAGAGCCTGTAAGCTGACTTCTATGGTCAATCAGATCAGGTTCTATCAGGAGAGCCAGATGTCCTCTGAGGATCAAAGCTGATTCCTCCCAAACTATTTATGCCCGTTGAATCCTGTTACTGTCGTCCAGAAATGTGTTATGTTAAGTGAAATAAGAATACAAATATGATGAAGGTGGTTTCAAATTAATTGACTTGGAAAGACTCCATAAAAGAAAATCAATGAAACAATTGTAATCATTCAGGGTGAATGGAAGAGAACAATAAAATATTGGAGATGACAGATGAAAAACTTAAGGCATATGGCCTTATTTATTTTTCAAATGTTACAAAATTCTTTATTTGAAGAACAAACAGTGGGAAATTATGACTCAGCTATGCCTGATTTAGAAATGAATGCTTAATTTGAATTTGTGACTCTATGGAAAAGAATTCAGATCATTATTGTTGGTGGTTACCACAACATGGGGAACTGTATTAAAGGTTTCTTCTTGGTTGGTTGGTTTTTTTTATAAATGCATACATATTTTTCTGCTTTCATTTTCCATTTTTTTTTAAAGATATTTACTTCTGTGTGTCACATGCATGTGTGTTTGAGTACCATGTATGGCAAGGCCTTGGCATTTGAGGAGAGGACTATGATGTGACTTGGGTCTCTCCTATGTTTATTTGTGTTCTAAGGATTTAACCTACCTCCTCAGACTTAAGAGCTTTGCCATCTGAGCCATCTTACAGGTCCATGCCTGAGTTCTTAACTAAATGTTTCTAGTTGCTTTAAAACTATTTCTATTTTATTATACTACAGGGATCTAATGTATTTGAAACTTTGTAAAAAATACACCTCACTTAGTAAAATTATTAATATAGTAATTATACTAGAAAATACGGATGGACTTTTGCATCAAGTGGTATCTGGAACAGACATTCAGCTATCCTCCCATCTCTTTTTTTTTTCGACAATTCATAATATAAACTAAAATACAGATAAACTTTTAAGACAATGAACATTTGAGGATTGAAATTAAATTTGTATAACCAACTAGTGGTGGGGTTAGGCACATTAATTGGCTTTAACAAAGTCATATCTGGGTTCATATCATTTTTCTTAGTTCAGGGAGAAGTTATTGACTGTTTGGCATGCCTAAAATGAGTAGTGCAGACAGTCTTACTGCATTCCAAGGAAATGTCCACTACCAAGCTCAAGGCTAGCCTGGGCTATATAATGAAATTTAGCAGCAAAACAAGATGACTACCAAACTCAAACACACTGAGTGAAAGAGTAGATGCTAAATAATCCTTTTGGGCCTACTCAGTCCTTCTTTCTGTAGCACCCTAAGAACAATATCCTTTAGGGTGCTGAGAAATTGATTGAAATGCCAAGCAAAGTCTAGCCTCCAAATAAGTCAGCATAATTAATCCTGAGCAACTTTGTGCCCTTAACAGTAGCTTTGCAGCTTAAATTCCAAGTACTTGGAAAAACATTCTGCTTATGTGTTTACTAAAATTCATGTGTCAGAAACTTAATTTCCAGTGGAACTGGGAAGATCTGGACCTAAAGGGTATCTTCAGGAATAAGGACTCCACTCTCATGAACTGAGTTGTGGTATTACAAAACTATTTTTGGTGTGGGCTAGCCCTACTTTGCTGCCATACACAGAGGAAAAAGGCTCTCAGCAGAGGCCAGGAGCTGGCAGTCTTAGACTTCCCAGACTCCATGCTGTGAGGGTATACATTTCTGTCCCTTTTAAATTATCTATGATCAGGCATCCTTTCATAGCAGCACAAGATGGACTAAGACAGGGGCTAAATAGATTCTGTCACAAGCAAACGTATACTCTGATGTGTACTCTAGCATTAATCTTAAATTTCTATTGAGTGAATGGGTAAAGGGACCGTGGCCATAGAGTGCAATAATACGTAGCCCTTCAAAAGAATGGACGAGCACCATGATCGAAATGTAAATGCATTTAGTGGATATGATACTATGTAAGAAAAGCCAGACAGGAACAGGGACCCTCCATAAAGCTGTTGCCTGTCTGTGGAATCTTGGCTTGTGGAAACTGGGCTGCCTTGCCTGGCTCATGGGGCGAAGATGTGCTTAACCATGTAGAGACTTGATGCACTAGGAAGGGTCATACCTGGGTAGGGAAAGCCACCCTCTCAGAGAAGAATGGGAGGGATATGGTGAAGGGAGTCTATGAGGGGCAGACTGGGAAGGGGGAAGAAACTGGGATGTACAATGAATAAATAAGTAAGTTTATGGGGAAAGAAAGATAAGCCAGATATATAGGGACAAGTGCCACTTCATGTTGCTTACATATGGACGAAAACAGAGTGTAGAAATAAAGCCAACTGGTGGATACTGATGATGGGAGTAAAGGGAAGAGGATGTGGAGAGAAAGAAGTCAAGCAACACGAAGTTGGAATAAGTGGGAGGCATTGTGCAAGGCAGCATGTCTATGGCATAAAGTTAAATATCATTTGTTGAAGTAAGCATTACTAGTTAATGTGATGGTTTCTGTAGAACTCCCTGGTATTGGATTTTTTTTGTTTGTTTGTCTCCTTTTCTATTTGGGCCTCAAGTTAGATAAACTCAATAGATCTCCAAGTTTTTATAAGTTGACATTAAAATCAGATACTGCGACACTCCCACTGAGTTTCATTTCTGTTATACTTTACAAGTGAAAAATGTCTGCTTTATCACTATTGATATTTTCTCTTATGTTAATTATAAACTTGAATTGGTGGAATTATCCCCTGCATCTTCTTTATTTCTTTGAGTGTACTAAACTCTCGTATTTAAGGTCACTGTCTGGTGAGAAGAGTGCTGTTTTTCATTAGGAGTAGGCTCTTCTTGATTTAGACCTCATCTCACAACATTTGGGCCCCCTGTCTTTCTATATCTTTGTTGTTGCTTTTGTTGTATTAAATACTTGGATATTTTACATATATAATTACATACAGATACAATACACATACTTTTTTGTGTACTGGGGCCTGAACTCAGGACGATATGCATGTCAGGCAAGTAATCTATTGCTGAGTTAGATCTTTAGTCCTTGCCTTCTTACAAGTTTTAAGACAGGGTCTCTCTAATTGTATAGGGCTGGCCTTCCACTATACCACTGGCACCCAGACAGGTCTTAAATGGCCTGTTTTAACTCCTCAAGTTACTGGGATCACAGGCCTTCACGAAGCAGAAAACTGGACATTTTTAAATCCTGTAATTTGGCACTTGTTTTCATCTCTTTCCATAGCTAGGGTTTTGTTCTTATTTGTTGACTATGTTATTGCTGCTTATCTAGAGCCTTCCATCATTTCTGCAGGATAGTATCATTTTGTAATTTCTTACTGCTTAACTTTCTAGTCAGCAAACCATTTGATGGGTTTCTACTTATATATGTGAGCCAATAAGTGTCTGATTGTTCATCCAGAAGCTCTGCTATACCTTAAATCTCAGAAAATGCACATCTCCATCTTTGCTCTTGCCTGGTCCCTGGACAGTATCTCAATCAACCAGAAATTAATCCTGAGGGCAGCAACAGCTACAAAGCTTTGAACAAGAATCTTCTAGATGTCAGGATTACACCAGAGCTTTAGCTTTGACCACAGGAAGCCATTCCTAGTTTTGAATTTTGCCATTATCTTATGGTCCTTCTGTTCAGTTGATTGCAATGCCATCCTTTGTAAGAGTTCCTACACTGAAAACATGTTTAAATGAGATTTTTAAAAAGTTTTGTTTTGTTTTGTTTCTTTTTCACGTGGAATTTCCTAGGGAGTAGGACAAGTAATAACATTTGTCTGGGACCTGGAATTTGGAGGATCTTTTTATTTAGTCTGCCTTTTTATTGCTGTCCTCTGGTCATGGATGGTGTGGGAGTATTGGTTCTCAGTGTGATGGACAGTCTTCATCATTAAATGGATGAAGTTTGGCATTACCTAGGAAGCACACCACAATTGTGGATGGAAGGAAGTTTACAAAGACATTCAACTGAGGAGCAAAGTCTTGTCCTACTGAGGAGCAAAGGATTGCCCTGTAGCATGTATATTATGTCACCCTATGAATCGAGATCTAGGAATGAGAAGAGAAAAATGAGGAAGCCAGATAAGCAGTAGAAATCCTGTTTTTCAGCTACTTCTTTCTACCAAGAGGGAGAACTAAGAACTATGAGCCAAAAAAAATGAAACTTTTCTTCTTTACTCTCTTTACATCAGATATAACTGAAATGAGTAAATCTGCAGGTAAGCACAGGCTTAGACAGAGGGAGATATCTTAGAGCAGATCTGAAGAGTCACAAAGCTTCCTAGTCTTAAGAAAAGTCGTTGACTGTTTTTCAAGTAAAGATTAATCATGTGAGTGTGTTTCTGTAGTTTTGTGAAGCAGAGTCTTATGCAACCAGACTGGTATTACACTCACTATGTCGTAAAGACTGGTATTACACTCACTATGTCGTAAAGACTGGCCTTGAGCTCCGGACTTTTTCTTTTTCCAGTGGCAGAATTCTAGGCATATGGCACCATTTTCAGATAGATATAATTTTATTAAACTTAATATTTAATTTTGATAACTCTAAAAAACATGAATTTGGCCATATTTCCAAGTACTCATAATGGTTCAGCGAAGGAGAAGACTCCTTAATCTGCCATTAGTGATGATGTCATCAATCTAAACCTTAACACTATGATGGACCTTGTTTGCATGAATAGTTGATAGCAAATGACCTTAATGTATCTCTTTTGCCTGAAGGAGTCCAGGTTCTCAACAAGGGCCTGAATTTAGATAATTTAATTTCTTTAAATTATATTGCAAAGTATAAGAGTCCTCTAAATCTTTAATGAATACAGGAAATGTTGATATTTCTTATGATAATGCTGATGGATTTTTAATTTAATTCAATTGAGCTTCTTATACCAACTATTTAAGATAATGAAGATTTCTGTTAAGCAGACCCATCTTAAGCACACTTATCTTTATAATATTCTTTTAAAATTCAAATTGTCAGATAGATCACACTTTGAAAGTTTTCAAAATTTGAATATTTTTCCTTAATTTCTAAGTTTTACAAAACATGCACACTTATTTCTAGGGATGTACATGCATGAGCATGCATCAATGGACATTCAACTACATTTTGATGTTGAGATCCAAATTGCATATGTATAAGTATTTAATGAATATTCATGTTCTAATGAATACCAATCAAGAATACCTCATTTGGTTTAAGACTGTCCTTTAAGAATCTACATAGCATGACTCATATAAAAGTTTCCTCACCTAAAATTATTTTTATAATTATCTATTATTTATAAATTATTATGTATGTGTACAAGTACTCCTACCTGTGATGCATGTGTAAGGAGCAAAAGACAACTTAGGTAATCAATTATTTCCATTATGTGGTTTCCAGAGATCAAACTCAGGTCATCAAGCTTGGAAGCATATATATTTACCCACTGAGAAATTCTACCACTATATTTTCTTCAAAATATTTTAGCTAATTACTTATGATAATTAGATAATTATGCCACAGACCCTCTTGGTCCCTTGTCTGTGCGTAGAACGGGTCTCTGGTTGCAGATGGACAAGGAGTCGGCAAATAAATGACAGACAGAAGCAACATAGGAGATTGTGTAGAATCTGAATGTAATTTTTCAAGTCGAGCATCAAACTTTTTATACAGAAGAGCAACAAGAAAACAGGCAAGATACATCCACCGAGTTACAGTGACACAATACAAAAGGAATATATACATCAAAAGAAGGCGGGGACCAGGCCTCTGCCATTAAGACGGGAGCCAGGTGTAATGCTAGCCTATTGTTAAACCCACCACCAGGGGTTCTTAGTAAATGCCTGATTTATGCTGTTCCTTTGGTCCTAGTGGAGAAACCTGTCTCAGTGGGATTCCCTAACTCTTTCATGGTAAACCCACCTACTCACTAGGCCATTGTGAATTCCCTTGTCTGGGTAAGACTGGCTATTGTTCAAAGTAAACACTCTGCAGACCAGCCCTGAGCTATTCAGGCTCTGTTCTTTGTAATGCCTAATTAGTTTCACCAGTCTCTCCTAGAAGTAATTTGAATGTTACTGAATAGATAACCTTCTTACTGAATTCCTACTGAATTCCAAGTTGTCGGCTTCAAGGATTTCCTGGGATGTTGGAATATTGACGAAGGCTTAGCTATGTCAGAATTCAATCTTTAAAGGCACTTATAATAAAATAATACTAAAAGAGAGCACGTGGATGCGTACACCAGACTAATGCGGGGACAGGGTATGAATATACGGGTTATGAGAATGCCGAGGTTCCAGGAGGTTGAGTTTCTGTGAAGCTCTTTGCCTGGTGAGTGCTTCCAGACCTCTCGGCCTGCCAAGCAGGCTTCACTGGAGTGTGCATAGCAGATAATATTTTTCTTTATGAAATAAAAGAGTAACACGTTTGACTTCAGTTGCGCTGCCCCCCTTTCTCTGCCTCTGCGCTGTTCTCCAGTCCCCTTCTCCTTCCCCCAATAAACTTCCTTTTATACTAGATCTGTCATAAGGCAGACTCCTCAAGGGGAAATGCCTCAGCATGGGCACACTGAGGTGCTTCCTCCAACCACATTATACCCCATGTTTTATAAAACCCACGTTACCTAATAACTTCCAAAGGGTTAGACTCATCTGTGATAGCTAGGAATAGGAAGTGGTAGTCCTCAGAGAAGAGCACTTCAATTGGTTGTCCAGTGCCAAACAGTAATCCTTGAAACTGTACATAGAAATAAAATTACATGGCCTGAAAATATTGTATTTAGTAATATGACTATACATGCATGTATGCAAACAACAATAGTTTACTGACTTTTATAAATGCATTCTTTATTTTCTTCATGATTGAACTATCTGCTTTGAATAGAACATCTTCGTGCCACATCAAAGTCTTTTTTATAAAACATATTAGTTTCAGCCATTCTGATACTATTGATAATGCATAGTTGTACCTGAAGAGTCATCAATCTACAATAAACTTTTGTTTCATAATGTGTAGCATTGTTGTCGCCTTTATTGTGTCTATTATCATATTATTATGTTCACTAATTATGTTCTGCAAAAGTGATACCCTTTCTATTTCTTTACCCCAACTTTTCAATATATATTATAGTACCCCATTGGCCACTAAATTGTTGTAAAATGAATGACTAACTAATTTATAAAATTCTATGGGAAGGCTATTATGTGTATTATACCCAGTAAAGAACTTTGTCTATTAGTAGACTATGCATATAGTGATGAAATGAATGACAGTGATTACTACATTCAGAAAGCTTAGAGGAAATGTGTACAAAGCTGAGAGATGGCTTGTGGGTTAAAGCACTTGCTAGACAAGTGGGAAGGACCTGAGTTTGCATCCCTAGAACATTTATGAAAGTTGATGCATCAGTAATCCCTGTAATCCTACTACCCTAATAATGAGATGGGACGACGAGTCAGAATAATCCCTGAGAGCTCATGGATTAGCTACCTGGATACACAGTTCAATGAGAGGCATTGTCTCATGCAAAGTCAAAGATGATACCCTTTTCCTGAAGTTATCTTCTGACCTCCATGCACTCATGAACTTTTAAACACTCATATAAACATAGATTTAATTAAGTAAATATACACAAAGATTATAAAATAAACAGTATAAAACTTGAACACAAATGACTATAAAAATAGCCTTTACATATACATCCTATTAGATCAGTTCACATAAAACAGTGCTTTAAAATAGTATTTCTGTATATACAAAAATACTCATCTAGTAAGAAAAGAATAAATATACCCACTGAACTCTACCAATAATATGACTTAGACTGTTAAGCTAATTCACCAATTCATGGACAAATGTATTAGAATTATAATGACTATGGCTAAAGAGACAGTGTACAATGATAAGGAATTTGCTTTGAACAGAATAAAAACAATTCATATTTCTAATCTTGACATAATATGGATTTAAAATGAACAAAAAGATAGTGATATAATTAAAAGATTAGGATGCTGTCACATTATTCCAATAATGAAAAATCTAAAGTTATCAAGTCCAGGAAACCACTTCATATTATGACAACTTGATTTATAATAATGTCAATATCACAAAGCAATAATAAAGGTCATATGATTCTGAAAATTTGTAGTAGTAGAAGTAGAAAACTATCTTATTATGTGAAAAGATCTATAACACTAAATTCCAGACAAATTGTCATGCTATAATATAGAACAAAAGCTATATGATCCTTTAGTAGGCAAGCTATTGAATTGCATCTGGGAAAATATGGAAAGATATGCACAAAAGAAAATCAATATGAAAGGAAAATCTGGTAGCAGCAAAAATCACAGTATTTTAATTGTATTGAAATAGTCACTAGAACAAATGCTTCCTAAAAACTTGCATGTAAGTAAATACGTGGAATCATGACTCTTGTTAGTACAGGCAACACCTTTGCATTCATAACAACATCACTAAAAAGGTATATGTCTGACCAATACTCACTGTTTCAGAATCATCATTTATTCATAATACACTATCCCACCCCATTTTGAGATCTGAAACAAGTCAATTATTTTTATTTCAGTAGGGATGGGTCACCTAAGAGTGCCTGTGAAAACACACCTCTTCTTGATATGTGCAAATGACTTTTTTAAAAATAAGGTTGGGTCCAAAGGGAACTAACTCCCCAACTCACACAAAAGGCAATGATGGCTCAGAATTATAGTCTGGCCTAGACATAGAAGGATTGCTGCTGAAAGAAAACAAAAAACAAACAAACAAACAAACAAACAAAAAAAAACCCACACATGCAGCATGCCCCAGAAGTCTGTGAAAGGGGTTTCTGTATGCAGTGAAGAGCCACTTCCCTAATCTCTTACTACCTCAGACAAATAATAGAGCGCCTGGCTATATACCAAAGCCCCACACTAACTTCCAGACTCCCTTGATCCCAATTAACACTGTTAGTCCCAATTATTGTCATGCATACATGCCAAAGCTTGACCCTTCTCAGGTCCTGCATTCCTTCCTCACTGTGCTTGCTCTGTTCCTGCTTACAGCTTCCTTTCCTGATGCAGCTCCTTTAAAATGGTATTGAGCTCCCTCCCCATCACACATACATACACACACACACACACACACACACACACACACCACACACACACAACTTACTTCACTCTTCTCTTGTGTTCTTGAGAGAGAGCCTTGACCACTGCCACTCTACTCCCACCTCTAAGAGGTAGTCATGGCAGGTTTTCACCCTCCATCCCCCAGAGTTCCCTGGCAATTCTCTCTTTCATATTTACAATACACATTTCTTCTTCCCACACATGTGAGGAAAGAGGCATGATTGTATCCATCCATTTTGCTTAATTTACATTAAACCTTTGTACAAAAAAAAAAAAATAGCACTGGGGTTTGTTATTGGGTTCTATCATCGCTATATTATGTGGCCACAGACTAATATTTATTTTGAGTTTCTCCCACCTCTTAGTATTTTTCCTCTAGAATATGTGGTTAAGGTACCATAGGTAGCCTTTTGCCCCCTTTGTCAGTGATAAGGGGAATAGCTGCTTTTGGTAGAGCTAAACCAGCTTTACAAGTTCCTGAGAAATGCTGGTTGTCTTTCTAATCACTGGAAATCCTCCTGTAGTGCACAGAGCCCATCTCTGGATTTTTGGAATTGGGGAATTGAACCTAACAGAAAGTCCAATGGTCAGGGACCATGATTTCAATACTGTGGCTGAATTCCATATATTGGATCTAACTGGCCTCATAGGAGTCTGAGTGTTAAGTTGGATATCAAACTATGGTGCCTTTAGGAGGCAGTGGTGTAAGACCCCGACCTTTGGTCAGTGGTACTTAATTCAAGACACCCAACCCCCCAACCCCACAGAGAGACACACATAGAGATGCAGGTTAGTGCAAAAGCAAGAGGCTTATTTTCCAGCGCCTCTGGGTTGACCATCATTTAGTCCTTCAAGGTGAGTGACTAGAAGGTGACTCCAATGGCTATTACAAGCAGTTTTTATACTTTTTAGGGGCACAGGTTACATCAGCAAGGTTACAGTTCAAACTTATTGGCTAAGCATATTGACCTCTAAATCTATTGGCTAGCAAGCATGACACACATTTGAACTCTACCTGGGACTTTCCAGAGGGTCAGGTGAATATCAGTCAGTACATTCTGAGAATTTTGTACTCAAGAAGGTTCCTATGGGTGGAAAATGGAATTTGGCCTAGCCTTGACAGCAGGCTGGAGGGAGAAGCTGTAAGGATGGGTGTGGGACTGGAAAAAGCCCTTAGGGTCTCTCAGTGGAACCATAAGAAGGTGGAACCTAATGGGAGAAAGTTACATCATTGGGGAGGAGCCTTTAAAGTGACTCTTGAAACCTAAGGTTTCATCTCAGCCTTGCATCCCTGCTGTTCAAAAGCAGTGCTGCCAACTGATCTAGGACTGAAAACCATGGAGATCATAGACAAGAATAAATGTGGTTTGATTTTTCTTTTCATTTTCTTTTGCAGGAATTTTGTCACAAAAACGGATAAGCTCATTCACTTTTCTGTGTTAGTAAAGCAATAGTATTTCCCTATCAGAGAGTTCAACATGTCTTCCTCTTGTCCTTTTGTTTTGTCTTGTTTTGCGCTTAATGTGAGTCTCTCAATACTTTGGTAGTTTATTAGAAAATAGACATATTACTTGGGAAAAAATAATTAATTTCCCAAATTTGAAAAGTTCTGTTCCAAAACAGAATGAATCTCAGCATAAATCATCGGAGATTTCGAGAAATAAGTATAGCTACTTCCAGAAATATAGATATTCATAGCTTGTATCCATGCCCTGCAGCATCCATACTGACTGTAATGTGGTATATTCATATATTAAAAGCATTTGTACTCCACAGGATATGAAGGATTAAGCTTCCAGGAGGAATGATTATATTATTTTGTATATACTTGTTGGATGTTAGCACTCAGAATTTGAGTTACTATAGGACATTTATATACAATATTAGCAATTGTAAAATTGCCTTTATTTTATGTCTCAACATTGCAATGCCATTCCTCTATTTTAAGCAGTAATAAGCCTAAGGGGAAATTAACCAAATGCAACAATAATGAAAAACATGCCTAATAGTTATTGAATTTTATATTATTTATATCAGTGACTGTACTCTAATTGATTAGAACGTCAAAGGAACTATAATTGGGAGGGAGATCTAATTCCTGTTTTAAGTATACCAGCCAACAAAACAAATAAATAAAAGTAACAATTGCAAAATTGAAATGTGAATATTCTATGTTTTTCTGATTAATTCAACATAGTGAAGGTTTCTCTGGGTATACTCAATGTACTTATTAAGCAATGTGCAAATGCCACTTTCAGTAGCAGAAATGAACCATTTTAATATAGTAGGATTACAGAAATAGAAGCTACCAGGTTAGTGTACTGTTAGAACCAAGGGTTGGGATTATATAACTCTGAAAATTATTCAGAAAAGTCTGACTTGAAAATCTATCATTACTAGTAGCTTCTGTTAATAAATAAATCAAGAGTAATTAAAATAATTTAGTTTTTACCTATTTTCCCAGAGAGAGCAATAAGCCATTTTCTTGTTGTAGCGTTTAAGTTCTGAAACTGTGTGTTCACAGTTTACATAACTCCTGCTTCTTCTGTACCTTGGCAGGAAGTACATATCTAAGTAAAGAAGAAGAACAACAACAAAATTATCTTTGTTTTACTTCATGTACTTAAGTTACAACCTGACAAGACATCAGCTGGCTTGCAATAAAAGACAGCAGGGCAAAACAAAACAAACAGCCAATAAAATGCTACCTCATGCAGTTGGAGAAGATGGCTCAGTGGTTAAGACAGCCTGCTGCTCTTCCAGAGGACTGGTTCCTAGCTCCTGACTCGGGAGGTTCACAATAACCTGCAACTCCAATTCCTAGTGATGTGATGCCCCCTGCTGTCTCCCCAGGCCCCCTCAACAGATGACATACATACAGGGCCATGCGCACATGCACATGCACATACATAAAAATAAGTATTTTAAGTTAGAAAGTTACCTTATTATCAATCCGGTGATTGTTTTGAGTATGCATTTAATTTAAAGAGAATTGTTTACGCTTTGCCTTTACACTTGTGGCATCTTAATACGATATATTTATATTTAATTTTTTCTGGATTAATTTTTCTCCTCTATCACCAGTGAAGTACTGAAGTTTGTTTACACTAGGACAGAAAAGGGCCTGATCTCTGTGAGCTACCTAATATTTTCATGTCTTCTAATTTATGACCAGCATCTGTTTATTCAAATGGCCACTAGATGGCAGACCTACCACTAAACACAATTTAGGTACAAAGTAAAATTTGCAAGTGAACTTGACTTTAACAGGAGAAGGATGCTTCATTCCACCCTGGCTTCCCTACACTGTGGTTTGTGGGAGGCGTGATAATGACAGCAACCTTGCATTTCCACATTCTTTCAAGGCTAACTATTTACAGACTTACATGACTTCTAATAATCTTTTCAGATCTACAAACACTCCCGCACTGTAGAAACAAAGATTTCCTGAGGCAGATGGTAATGGCTATTTCTATAGACAACTGCAAGGGAGATAACTTTGAAGAATTCTTGCTTAAAGGGCTCTGGAGTTCACTTAGGTTCTTTGAGATTTACCGTGGGGTAACTATTGATTCTATATGTGATGTGTCTTTTCTGCTTATAACCTATACCTTTATGCTTCCCAAAGAAGCTCAGGCCTCCAGGAGCCGTCAGAATCAATTAGAGCTACTGAAGCATTCCCTGTCAGCAACGCTGGCTCTCATTTCCTTACTTTCTTGTGTCTTTTGGATTCTGTATACTGATTTTTTTCTTCCCTCCTCCTTTCCATTTTGTCTTTGAAATTCACAGAAACCTCCTATCACCAACATTGAAATAGCCTCCTGATTTCTGATTTTGAGCGGTGGTCAACAGTTCATTTCCTGCTTTTGAGAATAGACCAACATTATTCTAAAGAGCACTGAGCTATCTGTTGCAGAAATTAGAAGTGTGTGCACATTGTGTGTCTGTGTGTTCACATACCCTTTGAGTCAAACCAAAAGGTTATGAAATGGTTTCCAGTAACACTGTAAGCTAATTGGAAGCATAACAGCAACATATAGAGCCATTAGGCCAGGTTTCCTAGGCTTTGGAGCAAACATTTCTGAGTTCTCAAAACAAGTTTGCCATTGCGTAAATGTCATGACTGTCTAGCATAGCAGAAGAAAGTAAGGGGTAAAGATGAAACTTATATTCAACAGATTCTCTTTATTCATGTGCTGGTTAGTTTAATGGCAACTTGATAGCAGCTAGAGTTATTTTGGAAGAGGAAACCTCAAGTAAAAATAATGCCCCCAGCAGCTTAGTCTGTGGCGAGATGGTACTGCACTTTCCTTTCTTACTACTAGTGTTCACTGTGGACATCGCCACAGTGGTCCTGGTGGTCTCAGGTTCTATAAGAAAGCATATCATAGAGAGGAAGACATTGACCACACCCCTTTGTGGTTTCTGCTTCAATTCCTATCTGTAGGTTCCTGCCTCGAGTCTCTGACCTGATGTCCCTTGGCAATGGCTTGTGACCTAAATTGTAAGCTAGAATAACCCTTTTCTCTCCAAGTTGCTTTTGGTCATACCATTTAATCACAGAGTAAAAGCCCAAATACAATGAAGACAATAACTTGATCCTGCACCCACCAAATACCTCAAGTATAGGTTAAACTGTTTCATAATAGGGGGATGGGAACTTTAACACCTGCTTCTCCTAATTGAAATGTGTATAGAGGTTAACAAAATGACTAAGATATAAGTCCTAAGAGCAGATTTTCCCCTCATTAATGAAGCAGTATAGATTGTATAGAACAGCTAAAAGTAAAAATGAAAAATAGGCTAAGATTTTGAAGGCTCAGACTTCTCAGTAGTGATCACCTCTGTGAATATCCTTCTAGAGACCTTCTGTGTCACCCAAGGAATGGCCTATCAAAATTATTGATCTGAAAGATCGCTTTTTCACAATTTGTCTACACAAACATAATAAAAAACAGTTTGCTTTCTCAATATCTACTTTTGATAAAAGTTCTCCAATAAGGAGATACCATTGGGAAATTCTACCACAAGGAATGTTAAACAGTCCTACCTTGGGCCAATATTTTATACAACAACCATTGAAGATAATTAGTAAACAATTTTCTCAATCCATAATTTACCATTATATGGATTCAGATACAAATATCTTGGAAATAATGTTTGATGAAATAAAGAGAACCTTGCCTTGTTGAGGATTATAAATTGCCCTTAAAATACAAAAATTAATTATCTAGGATATAAAATAAATCTAGAAAAGGTTAGATACACCCCAAAAGGTATAAATTAGGAGAGACCAATTAAAGACTCTTAAGGATTTCTAAAAATTTATTGAGAGATATTAACTGGCTTCAGCCTATAATTGGTGTTGCTACTCGAGAGCTGAGTAATTCATTTCAAACATTACCAGGTGATACAGATTGAAATGGCGCAAAAAAGTGTTCAACTGAGGCTGAAAAGGAGTTGATTTTGATAGAAAAGAAACTACAGAATACACATTTAGATGGTATTGATCCAAAGATGGCCTGCATCTTTGTTATCTTGCCCTCTACTCGATCTCCCACAGGAATTCTTGTGCAGAGGGAAGATTATATGTTAGAATGGATGCTTTTAGCACACAGAGTAAAAATTAAAAACCTGTATAAAAGGTCTTTGAATTGATTGTAAAGGGAAAAATGAGATTTTTATCAACCTGCCTGAGATTGTGGTAACTTTTACTAATACTGAAATTGCCTCATTATGGGCACAATAAAAATATTGGCAAAGAGCTTGCATTAAATTGGGGAGGGATTAACATCAAATGCTCCAAAAGCAAGAGGTTGCAGTTTATAAAAAGAACTATTTGGACTCTCTCTCAGATAATAAAAATAACTTCAAATTTGGAGTCCCTATATTTTACACTGATGCAAATCTTTATAGTTCAGCTTTAAAAATCAGAATTATATGCAATACTTATAGCATTATTAGGTTTTCAAGAGACTATTACTATAGTAACTGACTCTCAATATGCAAAAGGAGTTGTTTTGCCTATAGAAACTGCTGAATTTATTCAGGATGCTTCTAAATTGACTTCTTAACTGTTTATTCAACTGCAATTAGTGATCAGATTTAGAAATCATCTCTTATGTACAGCACATATCAGGTTCCATGGATCTACCAGGCCCTCTAGCACAAGGCAATGATGAAATTGATCAGGTATTGATAGGAAATGTGCTAGAAGCTACAGAATTTCATAAAGAACACCATGTTAATAGCAAACGTTTAAAGAAAGTATTCTCTATCACTTGGCAGCAACACAAGGAAATTATTGGGAAATGCCCTACCTGCCCTTTATAAAACTAAACTACATTAACATGCAGAAAATAACCTTAAAGGTTCTCAGAGAAATGAAATTTGGCAAATGGATATGATTCATTTTACAGAGTTTGATAAACTGAAATATGTGCACTATACTATAGACACATATTCAAGATTTCCATGGCCAACAGCTTTGAGCTCTGAAAGGCTGACCTATTTTTAAGCATTTATAAGAAATCATGGCTGAAAAATTCGGTGAACAGTCAAACGATCCCCAGAGGACTCTCCACACTGCAGACGCCCTAGCACAGCTAAGATCTTGGGACCACTGGTGAGTAGAATACAGCATCTGTTCCAAAACAATCAGGAGGGGCTTGTGCCAGCAGGAACAGGGACACAGGAAACCTGCCTGACCAGCAGCTGGGATACATTCTGGTCTGCATCAACCCTGTGCCACCTTGGGCGCAAACTGAGTGGATGGTCCCATGGTCCCCAGAGGTCTCTACATGACACAGGCGTCAGAGCACACCCAGGACCATAGGTTCACTGAGGAGAGTGGGCCTCCAAAGAGGGCTTTGACCCTGGGACTCAGATGCGAAAACCATCTTGTATCCTGGATCTCTCAGAGACCAGTCCACGCAGGAGAGCACACTGGCCACAGAAGCAACAGAGCTTCTTGGATAGGGTCCCTTTGGGCCTTCATCTTCAGCCAGGAGGTAGATCTGAGCTCCAGACCTCCGTGCACCTTCCTTGCCAGAGGAGAGCTTGACTGCTGTGAGTGATCTGACCCCTGGGACTCAAGAGAGTTGGACTCCCAGGAGTGCTGACAGAGGATAAGAGAATCTCAGGAGGAACAAGCTCTAGCCAGAGACAGCTGGAACATCTAACACCAGAGAATACCAGAAAAGGCAAACTTAAGAATCTTACTAACAGAAACCAAGACCACTCGGCATCATCAGGACATAATATGCCCACCACAGTGAGTTGTGGATACCCTGACACACCCAAAAAGCAAGATTCAGATTTAAAATCATATCTCATGATGCTGGTAGAGGATTTTGAGAAGGGCATTAGTAACTCACTTAAAGAAGTACAGGAGAACACTGGTAAACAGGTAGAAGTCCTTAAAGAGGAAGCACAAAAAAATCCCTTAACGAATTACAGGAAAACACAACCAAACAGGTGATTAAATTGAACAAAACCATCTAAGATCTAAAAATGGAAGTAGAAACAATAAAGAAAATCCAAAGGGAGACAAGACAACTCTGGAGATAGAAATCCTAGGAATTTTTCACTGAGTTAGGAAGGGCAATTTGCAAATTCATCTGGAATAACAAAAAACCTAGGATAGTAAAAACTCTTCTCAACAATAAAAGAACCTCTAGGGGAATCACCATGCCTGACCTCAAGCTGTACTACAGAGCAATTGTGATAAAAGCTGAATGGTACTGGTACAGTCACAGAGAGGTATATCAATGGAACAGAATTGAAGACCTAGAAATGAACCCACAGACCTATGGTCACTTGATCTTTGACAAATGAGCTAAAACCATCCAGGGGAAAAAAGACAGCATTTTCAACAAATTGTGCTGGCAAAACTGGTGGTTATCATATGGAAGAATGCAAATTGATCCATTCTTATCTCCTTGTACAAAGCTCAAGTTTAAGTGGGTTAAGGAACTCCACATAAAACCAGAGAACACTAAATCTTATAGAGGGGAAAGTAGGGAAAGCCTCGAAGTTATGGGCAAAGGGGACAATTTCTGAACAGAACAACTATGGGTTGTGCTATAAGATCAACAATTGACAAACGAGACCTCATAAAATTGCAAAGCTTCTGTAAGGCAAAAGACACTGTCAATAAGACAAAAAGGCCACCAACAGATTGGGAAAGGACATTTACCAATCCTAAATCTGATAGGGGACTAATATCTAATATATTCAAAGAACTCAAGAAGCTTGACTCCAGAAAAATCAAATAACCCCATTAAAATTGGGGTACAGAGCTAAACAAAGAATTCTCAACTGAGAAATATTGAAGGGCTGAGAAGCCCCTGAAAAAAGTTCAACATCCTTAATCATCAGGGAAATGCAAATCAAAATAACCCTGAGATTCCACCTCACACCAGTCAGAATGGCTAAGATCAAAAATTCAGGTAACAGTAGATGCTGGCAAGGATGTGGAGAAAGAGGATCACTCCTCCATTGCTGCAGGGATTGCAAGCTGGTACAACCACTCTGGAAATCAGTTTGGTGGTTTCTCAGAAAACTGGACATAGTACTACAGGAAGATCCAGCAATACCACTCCTGGATATATACCCAGAAGATATTCCAACTTGTAATAAGGACACGTGCTCCACTATGTTCTTAGCAGCCTTATTTATAATAGCCAGAAGCTGTAAAGAAACCAGATGTCCCTCAACAGAGGAATGGATACAGAAAATGGGATACATTTACACAATGGATTTAAAACAATTAATTTATAAAAATTCTTAGGCAAATGGATGGATTGGAGGATATCATCCTGCACAAGGTAACCCAATACAAAAAAAAAAAAAAAACACACACACACACATGATATGCACTCACTGATAAGTGGATATTAACCCAGAAACTTAGAATACCCAAGATACAATTTGTAAAACACATGAAACTCAAGAAGAAGGAAGACCAAAATCTGGATACTTTGTTCCTTCCTAGAATCAAGAACAAAATACTTATGGAAGGAATTACAGAGACAAAATTCAGAGCTGAGATGGAAAGAAGAACTATCCAGAGACTGCCCTACCCAGGGATCCATCCCATAAAAACCCACCAAGCCCAGACACTATTGCATATGCCAGCAAGATTTTGCTGACAGGACCCTGATATAGCTATCTCTTGTGAGGCTATGCCAGTGCCTGGCAAATACAGAAGTGGATGCTCACAGTCATCTATTGGATGGAACACAGGGCCTCCAATGAAGGAGCTAGAGAAAGTACCCAAGGAGCTAAAGGAGTCTGCAACTGTATAGGAGGAACATCAATATGAACTAACCAGTACCCCTCAGAGCTTGTGTCGCTAGTTGCATATGTTGCAGAGGATGTCCTAGTAGGTCATCAGTGGGAGGAGAGGTCCTTGGTCTTGCAAAGATTATATACCCCAGTATAGGGGAATGCCAGGGACAGGAAGTGGGAGTGGGTGGGTTGGGGAACAGAGCAGGGGGAGGTAATAGGGGACTTTCAGAGAGGAAAGTATGAAAGGGGATAGCATTTTAAATGTAAATGAAGAAAATATCTAATAAAAAGGTATAACATCACATGCAAAAGAGAGGATAAAATAAGTTTGACTAGCCTTTATTTCTATTTCTTATTTATTTATTTATTATTTTACACTCCAGATTCCCCCATCCTCGGCAACCTCTGACTATTCTACATCCCATACTTTCTCCCCTAAAACAACAAATAAAAAAACCCTACCTTTCTGCTAAAAGCCATTATTGTAACGGATGAGTTCCATAGCAAAATTGTTTTACTATTGGTTTACTAAAAGACAACTCTAAATCCATAATGAGTCAGAGAAACCAAATAGCTTACTAAAAAGGTGGCAATGCTTAGCTCTCAGTAACACCTTGAAGTGTTTGGATCTAGAGACCACCTTCAGTCAAAAGGAACAAGTTTTTGATCTCTTGTTCAAGAGGAAATTTAATTCACTAAGTAATCATTAATTCAGAATCATTGAAAGCAACAGTGTTTCTGATGCCATTTCATTTTAATAGCTCAGCGAAGTAGCAGAACTATTTAAGAGATACTAGAAGTAAATTTGTGTCCTTTAACACTTTGATAGGACAAATCTTCAAAGAATATCTAAATCTCATAGGGAATCAGGAAGAAGCTAGAACTATCTGGGTAAGCCAGCAGTCCATGATGACAATATAGCCTTGGATCAAAAAGAAAAGAAAGTAAAATTGGCTGAAAATGGTCTAGATATCCAAGCTCTGTAAGGAAATACAAACAAAGGCAATGGAGTTCCAAAGCCTAGGAAGGAAGATGCATCATGTAGGCCCCAGATAGGTGTTCTTCAGTATTTTGAGTCTTGGAATGGAGAGGGGTGAGAAAAGGGAGAAGGAGATAAAGGCGCGGGGGGGGGGGGGAGAAGGTGATTTTATTTTTTGATGAAAACTATGTATCTGAGCAATATACTCTATTGGGACCTAGCAATTCTTTCACTTTGAAATTTTCTACACTGTGGCACATAGGCCAGCTCCCCAGGTCACACAGTAAAATTACCCATATGGCAGGCAAATAGGACTTCTGGTAGACCCTTTGTCTAGAGCCTATACAACTATCACATTTACAAACTCAACAGCACAAAATCTGACCTTGTTTAACTTTTTAATATGTTCATTGCTTACTGTTTTTATTTTGTTGGAAGTTTTTTGTTTTGTTTTGTTTTTTAGTTTTAATTTTCACAGAAAACAAACAAACTCTACCCTCAAGAGTATTATGATATATTATTTTTCCTAAATCTTACACTATCCACTACTCAAACCATCATACAGGTAATTAACACCTTGGCAGTTGATTATCGTATCTCTGACTACATCAATCCCTTTCCTCAAAATAGTAGTGATTGCTGAAATCTTAATAATCTTATTTTATGTTCTTCAGTCTTTATAGATTTATGACTAATTCCCTAAAGTTAGATGTGAATGTTCTTTATTATTGTTAAGATGTTGAATAGGGATGGATCCTAAAATAATAATAAATATACCTTAATGAATAAATGGTACAGGGAACCTCCAATACTGAATGAACTATTTATTACTTCTCTCCATAGTGATCTTAGATTAGCTGGTTGTGAATAACCGTTCCTTCCCTGTCTAGCAGTCATCCGTTTCTCTCTTCAGCTGTTCCAAGTGTTTCTCTTCCTACTCTCCTACCAATCTCTTTACAATGGTACAAAAATACATCAAACCTTAACTTTATAACATCAAAAAGATAGTTTTTCAGAAGCTGAAGATTTCCTGTTGCTGAAACTATATAAGGTTTGTAGGTCTAGGTCATTTGGAACTCTCTTGAATGCCTTTGCTTGGCTTTGATTTGTTAGCAGAGAGCATGTAAAACGAGAGAGATTGCGGATAGAGATTGCAGTTTACAGGGAAAAGGAAATGTATGCAAGAGGCAACAATACCAACAAAAACCCTAAATATCACAAATCGAAGTATGGACTTTGAATGAAAATACAGGAAGAGGAAGGCTGTGTATCAAAGAATTTGTGATTGAATATATTAGGAGAGGTGTTCAAGGTGGCATGCTGCAGGAATGTATAAGAGCTAACTAGTAGTCAATCATTCTGGAGAAGTAAGGGTCAGAGCTTTCCAGTGGAGAAACAGATATGGTACCCCTGGAAGATATGAACCAGACCCTTAGGGCCAGAAGGAACCTATCACCAAATGAAACAACAGAAACATCGTCTAGGGCCTTGGAAAGGATGTGAAGCTTTATTTAGATAACAAAAAGCATGCTGAATTGCATAAATTAAGTATGCCTATGAACTCATGGCTGTTGTGAGACCATGAACAAGACACAGAGAAGCCCAAGCCAGACTAAATCACAGAATAGAAAATTGTGTTGGGCATGAAACTTCACCCAGAACTGAGCAGCCACTGGTAACTGTCAGCTGCTAGGGGAGGGAGTCAGCTTTCTCTAAGTGTAGCCCCTGGCCAGGTCTCTGCTCTCCAGTGGAAGACCATGCATCCAAGAATATTTTGTTGAACAAACTGGTCTCAATGGAGGAAAGACATGGCACAAAGCTTGATGGGCAGGAAGTGAGTGAGGGGCTGGATCCAGAAAAGGTTCAGGGAGGGGACTATGACCAAGACATAGAATCTTAGGAGTTTTAATCTGTTTTGGCCAATGCTTCTGTTAAAATAAAATAAAGTCTGTCCTTTATTTCAGCTCAGACATGTATAAGGTTGCCAAAAATAGAAGAAAACAGGTAGTAGAAACCCCAGCAATTGGATTAGTTGAAGTTGGAGCAGTGTGCTCAGATGAAGAATGGCAGGACCTGGATATAATGAAGATTTAATTACATACTTAATACAATTAAACCATGAAGCCAGGAGGGAACATAAATATTAAAATATGTCATCTGTGCTTCTGGGGTGTTAGAAACATTTTCATATTTAGAGACTTAGCTTCTATTATCAGTGTCAATATCTATAACATCTTATAATATATCATATGGGTCTCACTAATGGAATTAGGAACAAAGTCAGGAGGCAAAGCATGTGAACACTCCCTCACTGACAAAATACATTGGCAGTGTTGGTGCTCTGTGCCGTATTTTGCAAGTCCTCTCCTGGCCTAAATTACATGCCTGCCTTCCGAGAGGGAAAGCTAATTTATATGATTAATGCTATGTACTTCCTGAAAGTTTACGGATATGACCAGATAAGAGAAAAGCAAATGTGTGTGATTTGCTTTTACTGTACTCATTAAAGAAATAATTAGAAAGTACAGTTGGGAGTCCCTGTATTTGGCACAGAGTACAAATGTATACAATAATCACTTCATTAGGTCAGCAAAGTCTTTGTTTTTCTGCTGTAAATATGGGGTCCCAAAGCCTGACTTAATATTTGGCTCAATTAACTCTCTCCCTATCAGTTATGCTATTTTGGGAAAGTGAATAATTGGGCATGTTTCTGTCATTTATAAAGTTTTATAAATGTGTTGGTCTTAGCATTCTTGCTTTTGTTTTTTTCATGTTTTTGATGATCATGAATAATCTTGAACAGTCTATACATACATACATACATACATACATACATATTTATATATCAATTAAACCCTATATTTTATATTTATAAATCTTTTTGCTTTCTTTAGCATTTTGTATTACCCATGACCCTTTAATCTGGACAACCATTCTTTGAGAGAGCAATCTCAGGCACCTTGATTTGTCACATGGGGACTAAGTTGCTGCCATTCGGGGGTGCAGGGGTGGGGAGAGCAGCACCTGCTAAGCAAGCTGTAAGCATCAGAAAAGCTCATCCAGGTGGGGAACACAGAAAAAGGTGTCCATCTCTCAAGCTGGACAAACTCTCTTGAAGAAACATCATGTCTGTGTCTGAATCATGAAGTCATGATCAGAAGGAATCAGAAGACTTGTTTCCAAGCAAAAACTTAAGCAAATAACATTTCCCATAACTTGATACATATTTGGACCATGGTGATAAAATACTTGACCTGGAACAGATAATGTGGAAAAACACCAACACAATCTAGAAAAACCCTTGATAAGACTTACCTTTCCGGGTGATTCCAGATTATGTCACATGGACAATGGAAACTGGCAAAATGATTGAAAAAAAATTGGATGTTGTCTTTAAAACATATTTTGTTTGGAGGTGCTGAGTATGTTTGAACTTTAGAATGCTAAAAGTCTTCTTCAGACCATTTTTATACTCTGTATCAAATAATTTTCAAAGTACAAGCATAATACTTAAAAAGAGTTGCAAGTCATAAAGCCTGAAGCCTAAATATTAAGAGACATTAAATCAGTTTGATATAACTGTGGGGTTAACTGGTATTGAATAATATATTTACTGTTGTTATGATATAAAATATAAATTATCTATTGGCAAAGCAAATGCTCCAAAATTATGAATGTAAATTTTCAATTATGCACAAACTTGGCAGCAATGGTGTAAAGCAGTAGTAAAGAGAAATCATCGTTGTTATTTCTACATGTAAGTATTTTCTATCCTGTGTTTATTATTTTCTAAAATTTCCCTAAAATGTTTCTAAATTCTAGACTCTCACTGTGTTATATAATAAATCAAGTTGTTAATAAATCAAGGTTCTGAAGTTTCATTAAGAGATTTTCTAGATTAGTTTGATCTATGGGCATGTCTGTGATGGGATTATCTTGATAATGCTAATTGAGATTGGAAAACGATCCCACCCTAGGTGACACCATTCCCTAGAAAGGGGATGCCGAATTCTATAAGAGGGAAGAACGTTAGTTGAACACTAGCATGCTTACAAAACAAAAACAACAAAACAAAAACAAACAAAAAAACCAAAACAAAAAACAAAAACCACTGTTCTCTACCATTAATGGTGATTATAATAGAATCAGTCTCTCAAACTCCTGTCACTGGGACTTGTATGGTGGAGAGCAACCTAGAATTGGGAATTAAAACTAATGTTCTGTCCTTTACATTGCTTTTGTCAGGATATTATATCATAGCAATGGGAAATAAAACAAAGGCACAATGCTATACATGTTATGATTTTAAAAGTGGTGATCCTATTTTATGTGTAAGAAATAGTATCCTACCTAAAATGGAAGTTTTACTAAGAACACCTCCTCAGTAACTGCATATTGCATATCTGTTGATTCAATTAGTTTTCTAAGGATATGGCTTCCTAAATATTTATAAATCTAAATCCTAGTTATACTAGTAATCCAAACATGTGACTAACAAGAACCTCACAGAAAAGCATTGACCAGAACTCACAGCATCTAGACAACTTGTAAGTGTGTTGACATGGTAAGGCAGCTCTCATGTAATTTCAATGGAGAAAGACTTTCTAGCAGTACATACACTGAAGAATGATTGATGCTGAGAATGTTCATATAGTCTTCTCCAGGATAGAACCATAGTAAAATTCAGTGCCAAAAAGGCATAGAAGAATCAGTCCTTCTGGACAATTCAGTTAGTACTGAGTTACAATTCTCAGTAAATCTTTCAGGTGTCTACACCAGTCACTAAAGCGATATCCAATGTCTTGTGTTTGAATTTATATTTCCAAGAACATTAATTCATGAACTCAATGCAACTCATGTTCTTAGATGCAGGATGATATCTAAGACAAGACAGAAAGGGGATTGCAGTGTTGTGCTTTCAAGATTGGGAATATCAAAGGTGTATTAGCAACCATGTACAAGACAGTTAAGGTAGTATGATGGCGAGCACACCTCAATTTGGGACATAGGACACCCAGGATAGAGAGAGATGGTAAATTTCTGTTTAAGTCTTCAGTTCAGGGTACTTTATCACAGCAGGCTAGGGGATAAGCATAATTGGCTTCCCCACCACTTGTTATCCACCACCACCACCCCATGAGACACCTCCAATTACTACTGTTTCTCAAGCTCACTCAACTCAGGCGTGTGAGCAACTAATACTTGTTCTTTCAGGGCATTATGCTCGAGTTATGTAACAAGCAAATGGATGACAAATGCTTAAACGATGATTACCAAGAATGAAGTACGACCACTGGCAGAACACCAGGACACTGATGTCATTTTTACAGGAGGAGGAGATCAGACTTAAACACATATACAGCACTCTAGGGGTTAAAAGGTGCATGTGTGCGCTTTCTCATTTGCTCCCTACTGCAGCTGTTGTGGTACAGAGGAATTCAGTCACGTTCCTCATTTTAATAAATGAGAAAATCAAGCTTGTGGATTTAAGTGATTCACTTAGAGTTACAAAAACAAGCAGTGGTAGTGACTGGCCTTGAATACTAAGGCAAGTCAAATGTATGTAAATTGTAATTGGTCTTCAGTTGCACCAAGAATCAGGAATTGATGGAGAGATTTCACATTTGCCATGAGCTTACTGTGAACCATTTTTCACTGCAGACCCTAGAAGCCACATGTTATCGTGTTGTCCCTAAAATTACTCTATGTGGCATCACTTATCACAATCACTCACACACACACACACACACACACACACACACACACACACACACACCATTGTTGAGTTTGAAGGCTGGAGTTGTCTATAACTGTGCTTCTTCTTAATGCATCAGTCAAGGGTTGTTCCACTTTAGCTTTAAATTGAACAGAAAATAATTCACCATGCTAACCAAGATGTGTGATAGCAGAATGAGCTTCTTTCACAGGAAGAAAAACATCATGTCAAGGAATGTGTATGTGCTCAGGGTAAGAAATATGAGTGCAAAGTGTGAATAGTCATATAGAAGTTAAGATTATCATTGGAAAATGAAAATGAGTAAGTGGGAGTTGGACCATACTGCTGTTGATACCTGTTGAAGTCACATGGGAGCTTCCTTTTAGACATGGAAAATGCAGGTCATAAAGAGGAGGTGTCTGAATGAGACACCCCCAGTAGGAGGAAGTTCCATAAATCAAGGGCATTTCAAACCTCTTGGGCCCCTGGGCTCACCAGTCACAGCAGAAACCACGCAGACATAGTTAGCTCATCCTCCCGGAGGCTGCCCAGTACGTCTTGGTGAGACTAGGGATTCATTAGAATATCGACTTAAAATATGATCAGATTGTCAAATTTATTCAAAATTGCTTATGAAAGTGACTTGGCAGAAAAAAATGTATATTCTGGGTTAAATCTGTGATGTTTAAAAACCCACAGGAAAACAGACTTTTCCAAACTACAATGCCTAACACCTCTGCAACAGCAAAACACAGACAAAAATCAATCCTTAGCAATTCTATTCCGCTTTTCTAGATAAGTATCTATGCTAGTTGAGGGCAGACTAATCATGAAATGGAGATATTTATACTTCCTGGGATGCAGGAAGCTTAATCAGTGATTATCATCATTGTAAAGAATTCTAAAGAGTTGTTACATGATTGCCACAGCTTTGCCTGTGAGATAATTTCAAAGGTGAGTATGAGTATGACTGTCTTAGTGTGTATGCATATGTGTGTAGTATGTGCTTGTAAGTCTCTCTGTGTTCTTTTTTGTGTGTATGTGTGTGTTTGTGTATGTATACACATGCCCATTAGAAGAGGAGTTAAGATAAGGATAAAATAATGATCTTAACATAAAGACAAGGGAAGAGATACTGCTCCTTCAAATAAGTGTTTATATACCTGAAATGGAAGCACACATACCCCTGCTCTGACCTGATGCATAGTAAACATGTTTAAATCACTGTACACTTCAGCCACTTCAATTTGATTTTTTTTTTTTTTTTTTTTTGGTTTTTCGAGACAGGGTTTCTCTGTATAGCCCTGGCTGTCCTGGAACTCACTTTGTAGACCAGGCTGGCCTTGAACTCAGAAATCCGCCTGCCTCTGCCTCCCGAGTGCTGGGATTAAAGGCGTGCGCCACCACTCCCGGCCTCAATTTGATTTTTAATTAATAATAAAAATGTTTTTACTTCAGTTAAAACTCTTTGTCTTAGAGAAATAAGCAAAGGAGACATCATACAATAACGTATGACCCTGTAACATTCTTAAACCCATGGAAAATTCACAATTCAGAATGAATGTGTTCTCCTTTAAAAATCATGTCAAAGCTCCTAACCACCAAAGATGATGGCTTTAGGAAGTGAGACTTTGAGAGAGAAAGCTTCCGGAGAGCTAAGAAGAGATACCGGGTTCCAGCCTTCACATGAGGACACATTTGGTAATTGTTATCTCACAGACCAGATGATGGGCTCTAATCAAGACTGGATCTGCTTTGATCTTTTCATCTTTCAAAAATGTAAGAAACAAATCTCAGTTGCTTTTAAGATGCCTGGATTAAAATATTTTATTATAGTAGCCTACACAGACTAATGGAAAGCTTGAATAAACTTTAATCTGACCTTATGAATGTGAGATATTTTTAAATCACTGATGTTTCCAAAACCTACAAATAGATTCATGTTTTTTTTTAAAGGGGTGTACTTACTTAAAGGAACTTTGATCTTAAATAACCGAGCAAAGGGAGATGTGACCATAGCATATAATTCTCTAGAATGTGCATAAAACTCACAATGCAGAATCTATATACACCCACACACGACTTAAATCTAAGGAGATATTGCTGAAACCTGAATGTTTTGGGGAAGTTTATCAGAAAACCAAAAGGATTTAAAAGCTTTATGTGTTTTCTTTACTTTAAATATAAACACAGTTTAAAACAACATGCTTATATAAACTAAAGGGAAATAAAGCACAACATTTAATTTTTTTAAAATATATTTTTAAAATGAGGCCAATAACTAGTTGTGATTGGTTACAGGAAACAATTGACTATTAAAAACAACAACAACAACAGGCAAAGCCAACTAAAACTTACCAGAATTAATTTCTTTGACTAAATTATTTATTTTAAGAATAACACTCAACAGGGAGAAATCTACATTCAAGAAAAGCAAATATCAGCATTTAAGGTGGGAAGAAAAACTGACTTTTTTTTTTCTGAACTCAAAGCTGTTGATAGTTTCTTTTTGGAGGCACTCAGAGCGATGAGTTTTCCTCTTAGGGCTGCTTTCCTTGTGTCCCATAAGTTTGGGTATGTTGTGCCTTCATTTTCATTAAACTCTAAAAAGTCTTTAATTTCTTTCTTTATTTCTTCCTTGACCAAGTTACTGAGTAGAGTGTTGTTCAGTTCCCACATGAATGCTGGCTTTTTTATTATTTATGTTGTTATTGAAGATCAGCCTTAGTTCCTAGAGATTTGATAGGACACATGGGATAATTTCAAAATTTTTGTATCTCTTGAGACCTGTTTTATAACCAATTATATGGCAATTTAGGAGAAGGTACCATGAGGTACTGAGAAGAAGGTATATCCATTTGTTTTAGGATAAAATATTCTGTAGATATCTGTTAAATCCATTTGTTTTATAACTTCTGTTAGTTTCACTGTGTCTCCATTTAGTTTGTGTTTCTAGGATATGTCCATTGATGAGAGTAGGGTGTTATAATAGTCTCGCACTACTATTGTGTGAGGTGCAATGTGTGCTTTGAGTTTTCCTATAGTTTCTTTAATGAATGTGGATGCCCTTGCATTTGGAGCATAGATATTCAGAATTGAGAGTTGATCTTGGAAGATTTTACCTTTGATGAGTATGAAGTGCCCCTCTTTGAATATTTTTTGGTAACTTTGGGTTGGAAGTCGATTTTACTGGATATTAGAATGGCTAGTCCAGGTTGTTTCTTGGGAACATTTGCTTGGAAAATTGTTTTCCAGCCTTTCACTCTGAGGTAGTGTCTGTCTTTGTCCCTGAGGTGGGTTTCCTGTATGCAGCAAAATATTGGGTCCTGTTTATGTATGTTAGTCTATATCTTTTTATTGGGTGAATTGTGTCCACTGATATTAAGAGAAATTAAGTAAAAGCAATTGTTGCTTTCTGTTCTTTTTGTTATTAGAGTTGGGATTCTGTTCTTGCAGCTATCTTCTTTTAGGTTTGTTGAAGGATTACTTTCTTGCTTTTTCTAGGGTATAATTTCCCTCCTTGTGTTGGTGTTTTCCCTTTATTATCCTTTGAATGTCTGGATTTGTGGAAAGATATTGTGTGGATTTGGTTTTGTCATGGAATACTCTGGTTTCTCCATCTATGGTAATTGAGAATTTTGCTGGGTATAGTAGCCTGGGCTGGCATTTGTGTTCTCTTTGGGTCTGTATAACATCTGTCCAGGATCTTCTAGCTTTCATAGTCTCTGGTGAGAAGTCTGGTGTAATTATAATAGGTTGGCCTTTATATGTTACTTGACCTTTTCCCCTTACTGCTTTTAATATTCTATCTTTATTTAGTACATTTGTTGTTCTGATTATTATGTGTCGGCAGGAATTTCTTTTCTGGTCCAGTCTATTTGGAGTTCTATAGGCTTCTTGTATGTTCATGGGCATCTCTTTCTTTAAATTAGGGAAGTTTTCTCTCTAATTTTGTTGAAGATATTTACTGACCCTTTAAATTGAAAATCTTCATTCTCATCTATACCTATTATCCTTAGGTTTGGTCTTTTCATTGTGTTCTGGATTTCCTGGATGTTTTGAGTTAGGATCTTTTTGCATTTTGCATTTTGCATTTTCTTTGATAGTTGTATCTATGTTCCCTATGGAATCTTCTGCACCTGAGATTCCCTCTTCCATCTCTTGTATTCTATTGCTGATGCTCGTATCTATGGTTTCTGATTTCTTTCCTAGGGTTTCTATCTTCAGAGTTGTTGCCCTTTGTGTGTGGTGTGGTTTTTTGTTTGTTTGTTTGGTTGGTTGGTTGGTTGTTTTTGTTTGTTTTGTTTTTTTTTTATTGTTTCTATGTCCATTTTTAGATCTTGGATTTTTTTTCAATTTCATCACCTGTTTGGTTGTGTTTTCCTGTAATTCTTTATGGGATTTTTGTGTTTCCTCTTTAAGGACTTCTACCTGTTTAGCAGTGTTCTGTATTTCTTTAAGTGAGTTATTAGTGCCCTTCTTAAAAATCCCCTACTAGCATCATGAGATATGATTTTAAATCTGAATCTTGCTTTTCAGTTGTGTTAGAGTATCCAGGACTCACTGTGGTGGGAGTACTGTGTTCTGATGATGCCAAGTGGTCTTGGTTTCTGTTAGTAAGATTCTTACGTTTGCCTTTTGCCTTCTGCTAATCTCTGGTGTTATATGTCCTAGCTGTTTCTGGCTGGAGCTTGTTCCTCCTGTGATTCTGTTAGCCTCTGTCAGCACTCCTGGAGTCCACCTCTTTCTTGAGTCCCAGGGGTCAGAGCACTCTCAGCAGGCAAGCTTTCCTCTGGCAGGGAAGGTGCACAGAGGTCTGTGGCTCAGCTCCACTTCCTTGTTGAAAATGAAGGCCTGTAGTGACCCTTTCCAAGAAGTTCTGTTGCTTCTGCAGCCTGTGTGCTCTCCTAAGCCGACTGGCCTCTAAGAGACCAGGGATAGAAGAATGAGATCTCCCCTGTTACCTGGGGTCAGTGCCCTCCCTGAAGGCCAACTCTCCTCTGACAGGGAAGGTGCACAGTGGTCTGGGTCTCAGCTCTGCCTCCTGGCTGAGGATGAAGGCCCGAAGGGACCCTGTCCAATATGGTCTGTTGCTTCTGGGGCCTGAGTGCTGTCCTGTGCAGATTGGTCTCTGAGAGACCCCGGATACAAGATCAGGTTTCTTGATCTCTATCCATTATGTTATATTTGTAAGCTAACATATCCAATTATTTTCTGTATGCAAAGCATTTTGCATGCCATAATACTTATACTTTTAAATAAACAAATGGAGTTTTCTTAGCTGCTAGAGAGATGTCCTTGCAGAAGACCTGGGTTAAATTCCCAGCACATGATGGCTCACATCTCTAGTTGCAGGGAATATGATCCCCTCTTCCAGCCTCTGCAGCCTTCACACACTTGTGTAGTACACATTTATACATGCAGACAAAAGACCCATCACATTAAAATAAATATATCGTTTAAAGTGAAATTCACCGTCAAGCTAGAGTTCTCTGCCTATCTTTGACGCATCCTTTAGGTCTCCCTGGGTTCATATATCTTCACTGCCGACTGAGTCTCTGCAGTATTATTTTATGGTACTTCACCAAATCCAAGCTTCCCGGAATGGTTTCCTAGTATGCTATTGGATTTATTCATATGTTGTCAAAATTCATATTTACAATATGATTTAGGTATTTCTTCCATATTCTGCCTTGGGTCACATCATCACTCACCTTCTCCAAACCTTAATTTCTCTTGCCTTGGTAGTGCTTTCTGAGATGACATCACTAGTTTCTAAGTATTTTATATTTTCCTTTTTTGGCCATGCCTGTCAATCATGAGTCTATACATGTATCAGGAAACATGTGAACATGAATTGGATTCTACGTCTGTTGCTTTCTCGTTTAATGATGGACAAGATCTGCAGTGCCTCCGAATTTTTTTGTGGATTAATAACGACAATAATTCCTTGGGAATTGTTTTATTTTAAATTGTTTTAAATAAAACTATTTGTCTAAAATAATTTTCTGATCATACTTTCTTTATAAGTAAATATTCTGCTTTTGCTGTGATCCTCTGCCATACATATGAGCATTAGGAAATATCAGCATTGTGACTCTGTCAGTTGTAAAACTGATCTTAAACCAACACTAGGTAAATATTTACCATGTATTTTCTTTGAGGTTATTAGTGACTATTTTTTTTTCTTGTCAAATATACCATGTAGTGCATAGGAACCTGTAGTTTCCCCTTTTCTATTTTCACCCATTTTGAATGTCACCTACATATTTGTGGAAAAATAGCAAATTACTTTTCTCTTTCTAAAATGATGCAATTTCATATAAGGCCAGTGTTAGCAGGTTGAACACAGAGTTATAGTTTACTGTGACAAATTTGATTGATTGATGTTATTACAGTAATAAGCTCTCTTGTGGTTAAAATCATTACTCTAGAAGAAAGACTTGGATTCCAAATGGAACTCAGACACATTTTTTACCCATTACAATGATTGTTCTGTAACTAATGGTTATTTCCAAGGAACCTCCTATTCTCACCGCCTGTGTTCCTTTTATGTAATTCTCCCCCTGCCTTTTTCTCTGTCCATATCGTTCACTGTGTTTTCATTGCCACAGATTTGAGAGGCAGAGGAACCACTGTTCAAATGTTCAAGAAACCAACAGGCTTTTCTTAGATGTTCCATTTCAGATGCGATCAAGGTGGTTAGGACAACAGGATATTTAGCAATCCAAGATCTGCATTATCAATAGCATAATATAAGAGAGGAAGTTCTTCCAAAGGCACACACACATGATGGAGAAACAGAAAGCAGAATATATCTTACACACAAACTATCAGTAAATGCAATAGTAATAATTTTATGATACTCCTCTAAGGTTATTGCGTGCTATTTTTTTCCCCTAGAGTGAGGATCAAACTGCTCTTCATGCAGATCACTAATGATAGAGCAAAGGACAGATTTCACCCAAACCTAGTTTAGTGTGCTGATGATTTTACTGAGAGAACATACAGGAGTAAAGGTAAGGAGTTACTTACATGAACAGGTGTGACTCAGGACGCTGGGTCAGTAAGAAGTCTGTTCCAACATGGCTGCAAGCTAGCTCAAGTTACAGTACTCTGCTTAAAGTATAGGAAGCTCTCCTGGAGGGTCTGCTTTTTCTAAGGGCAATTTACTGCTTACAGAATTGGGAGGATCCTCAAGAGTCTGCTGAACCTCCTGACGTTCTTGAACTTCACAAGATTCCATATCTTCCACCCAGCAGGGACTAGTTCATAGAAAGGGCTATGTAAGGGCCATGTATGTTAATTTTTTGTAAACTCTGTAGAACAATGCCTAGCACTAAATTCACACTTATTTACCTCTATGTTTTAAATGTAAAAAATAAGCGACTATATACTATTGTTCTTGAAAATAATGTAGTAGCATTTGTCTTAAAAAGCAGAGTTCTATTTTTGCTAGTTTCAACATGTTTTTTTTGTTAGCTATTAATTGAAAATTGTTTTGTGTGCTACACCCAAGCCCTTTATGAATGTTTCATATGCTGCTAATTACTCAGACCATCTTAAAGGTTGAGAGTACATTTCACAGCTGAAGTGTTCTATAGAAATGGATCATGTGATTATATTTGCAACATCATTTGTAGGCAGGTTCATTGAATAATATATCTTAATACTTTAAGTTCAATAAAAATAGACATATCTTTCTGATAATTTTATAGTTTTGAGTAGCTTTCTTTTCTTTTCTTTTTCTTTTTCTTTTTCTTTTTCTTTTTTTAAACACTTGTAATGGGGAGGCATAAAAAGATGACCTTGGAAGGGAACCATGCCGTACTGTTCACGAGTTGAGCTTTACGGCCTCATTTCATGGCATCATCAATCCCCCGATAACTGCTGTTTTATAGACACCTTTGTTCTCCTGGGACTATGAACACATGCAAAACGTACTTCATAGGTCAAGCAATCCATCTTCTGCTATGCAGCTTTCAAGTACTTCAAGGCCACTAGGTTCCAATTTGCCCCTGTATTCTGCATTCCTACTAGAGATTGTGAAGATACTATATATGCATGTGTATGTACACACACACACACACACACACACACACACACACACACACATACACATACATACATACACACAAAGATATGTAATTTTCATTTACAAGCAAAATACCTATCTAGTTGAAATACTCAGTAGGATGCATTATGTGATGTTGACTGTAGTATTTACGATAACACAGGCTACTATTAATAGAATAAAATACCCCAGCCTCTGTTACCATGAGGACATAGGACACATATGTGGATTTCATCAGTAATCCCTGTACCTATGGTTTGATATGTAAAGCAGAGACCATAGCCAGACCAATGGCCTATCTACCGTAGGCTCTACAGATACTATCTTATAATTCTGTCTGGAGTAATCTTATAAATAATTTTTAAAAGTGGATCTCCATGTAAAAGGGAGGGAGGAACCTAAGAGCATTTACAGAATATATGTGTGAATGTGCATGAGTACATATATATGGGTCCTCTTGTGTACTGTGGTTTCCTCAGTTCAAACTTTTATATATATCTTTGTGTACATCTTTATTATCTTTTCTTATGACCTTATGCTGTATTTTATCAGTATATAACAATGGATATAACCATGAACTGCAGAAGGACATTGGCCAAATGTTAGTTTTATATCATGATGAGCTGCTATGGACATTGTGATATCCATCTATTTGTGATGATGTGCACATATGTACATGGGTATATATGTAATTGTGGAAAGTAAAGGACAACTCCAGATGTTGTTCCTCATATGCCATCAGCTTGTATTTGAGACAGAGTATCTAATTGTTCTGGAGCTCTCAAAGCATGGTAGTAGACTGGCTGGCCCATGAGCTCCACTGTCTCTGCCTCTCTAACGCTGAGAAACCAAATGCATGCTACTGTGCCTACCTGTTTAAAATATAGATTGTGGGGGTTATAACTCAGGGTTTTAACTCACATTTTACCCATCCTCTCAAATCTTCTGAAAACATGTTGCTGGTAATTTTAATATTTTTTCATTGATTTTCTTTTAATATTTTGTCCATTTTTCCTGCTACATTTTCTACTGAAATTGTTATCTGCCTGATTAACTAGAACTTTTTATTGATGCTAATTTTTTTACACCCTGAAAGTTGATGTTTTAATCCATTTAAAATCCCTATTATAAATAGAAGTTATTAATGTTTATATATCCCTGTTCAGTGTTTAACTTTTTCTGTCTCAAAGTTATAAAATATTCTTTACTATTTAGTTATTAAAGCTTCAGTACTTTATAGTTAACATTTTAAAATGAATTTGCATGGGATTGAAATGTGTACACAGAATGAAATAAAAATCTGTATGATATTTTCTGATGAAGAGAGCCACTTGGCTACATGCCTTCCCATAGAACTATGGCATCTTATTGTTGATGGAGAAGATGCCATTTCGTACAGAATGGGAATATATGTAGGCTCTGCTCAGTTTATCTTTCCTAAGCTATGGGTGGTTTTTTTTTATTCCTGACTAAATTTTAATGAATGGTAGTAAAATGTGGAATTTGGTTTATTTATGTTGTGGCATTTTAAGAATTTCACCTATTTGTGTGGGAGAGTAGACCATCAGTAATTTGTATTTTGGGTGGAGTCTCTCAGTTGCTTAACATAGGACATTATGAGGGTAAATACTAACTTTTCATGTCACCAGTTGGGCTATTACTATCAAAGCATACAGGAGATATTTCTAAGATGCAATCTACAACCTTATGTCTGTTCTGAGGCACACAGAAGTGTATTGGAGAAACCCAGAGGGAACATGGAATTGTTTTGCACTATAACACTAGAGTGATGTTGACATCCTACAGCACATTGGCCAAACTGCCTGCCAGCTGTTTTTGTAAATAAAGTTTTATTGGCTAATTTTGCGCTACAATGTTAGAGCTGAATAGTTACGAATGAAATCTTATGGCCCACAAAGTCTAAAGTACTTTCTAGCTGTTTTTTTATGAGACATAATTATCAACCTTGTGTCAGCCCTAGAGAATCTTCATGT
Source organism: Mus caroli (assembly GCF_978045245.1). Classification (NCBI taxonomy): domain Eukaryota; kingdom Metazoa; phylum Chordata; class Mammalia; order Rodentia; family Muridae; genus Mus; species Mus caroli. Next base: position 62,988,617 of record NW_028227264.1, read on the forward strand.
GCTCCTAAAAACAGTTAATACCATAGTTGCCCTTTAGGCTTACATAAGCCAAACTGCTATGAGCCTTTCCAATGCTGTCTTATCCAGTAAAGTACCAGGTATGGACTTGAAGAAAACACACACACACACACACACACGCCAAAATCTTGGGTCAGCTATCCTGGATGTTCATCTGCTGCACATTTTTGCCACAGTATCACATTGATTATCTTTGGCATAATGTAATAAAATATATTGTTAGAGTTACAGTAATTTAAATGTTTGAGCTTTGAACGTGGTGGCTTGTGCCTGTGTTCCTAACACTCAGGAGTCTGGGGCAGAGGGTTTCCTGCACATTTGAAAATAGCTTAGTTTTTACATAATGGGTTCCAGTACAGCAAGGGCTATAGAGTGAGAATCTATCTCAATAAAACAATATACAAACAAAATCTAAAATGCAACCCCCAATAAATAAGAGTAAAAAATGTATGTTCAGCTAAAAACTTTTAGTCTCCACACTGAAAATGATTAACCATGAAATCTCACATATACGTTTTCCTACAAATTCTAATTTTTCACTATGAGAAACACAGATGCAATGAGAAATAAGTGTTGGGCTTGAACTAGAAGCATCAGAATTTGTATTATAGAAATACAAGTAGATAATAGAATGGATTAATATTTGTAAATAAACTACACACAAATGATCATTTGAATTTTAACAAAGGTACCAAAGTAATTCACCAATATACTGGGCTGAGAGATGTCCATCATGGTGTTAGGTGATCATATATGTTTAACCATTTATGTAATATATGAAATAAAATTCCAAATAAGTTAATACAACTAAATGGCATGAGTTAGAATAGAATTTGGAAGAAAACAGAACAGACATAAAGTATTTGGGTACAGATGACTTAGATAATACATGTGTTAGTTTGCTTTACATTTTGACTTGACATAGCCTAGGGTCATCTGAGAGGAGAGCCTCAACTGAAGAATTGCCTAGATCAGGTTGTCTGTGATGGACTTGTGTGGTTGAGTCGAGTCCACAGTGGGTAGACCATTCCTTTGGCTGACGGCTCAGGACATATAAAAATATTAAGTAAGCATGTTCCAGGGAGCAAGCCATTGAGTGAGGCAGGAACCAGTATTATTATTTCATTTGGACTACTTTGAATCCCTGCTTGAGTTCCTGCCATAAATTCTTTCTGCACATTACTTATTCCCTTCATTTTGCCTCCGATGTTGCATTATGAACTGGAATAACAGGCAAATAAACCCTTTCCTCCCCAAGATGTTTTTAACTGGAATGTTTTATCACAGCAACAGAGAATAAACTATAATAATACATGAAAAAAGTAAGACTTAACAAAAAGAAAAAATAATAATATGATAAACACCACCAGAATTGATAGCTTTCATCTGAGAAACAGAAAACACATGTATACAAATCAGAGATTCAGAGACAAAACTCCTATATAGCGATTAAGATTTTAAGAATAAGTTTTACAAAATAAATCAGATATATCTTAAAGTATTAGAATGCTACAAATAAGACAACACATTTTTAAAAATGAACAAATGCTTTATCACAATTTCACCAATTAGGAAGACCTTAAGGAAGACCAGGCATTAATAAGCCCAAGAAAAGTACTCATCTTCATTAGTTACAAGGGAAATGGATATTAAAATGACACGTGAAATCATTATTCACACTTTAAGATAGATACACAACTTTAAAAGGTCAGACATAAGATGGAAGAGAAATGAAAGAGACACTATTCTTAAGACATTAGTGAGTCTGTGCATAAAAGAATAAAGCCACTTTTAAATAATATAATAATTATTAATTTTTATGCATTTTAATAAAAATGCAATTACATCACTGTAGAAGTTTGGTCTTTCTTCCTCCCTGCCTCATGCTCCCAGAAATAAAACTCAGACTCAAAATATATTTACAGATACCTTGGCCATATAACTTGGTTCTTCTCTGACTAGATCATAATTTAAAATAACCCATTTATTTTAACCTGTACTTTTCTTTTTTTGTGACATATATATGTGCACATATAAATGTGTGTATGTTTGTATATATGTACACACAGTTCATTTAGTGCAATATTGTTTTGGAGTTTTTTTGTTTTTTTTTCATTTTTTTATTAGGTATTTAGCTCATTTACATTTACAATGCTATACCAAAAGTCCCCCATACCCCCACCCACTCCCCTACCCACCCACTCCCCCTTTTTGGCCCTGGCATTCCCCTATATTGGGGCATATAAAGTTTGCAAGTCCAATGGGCCTCTCTTTCCAGTGATGGCCTATTAGGCCATCTTTTGATACATATGCAGCTAGAGACAAGAGCTCCGGGGTACTGGTTAGTTCATACTGTTGTTCCACCTATAGGGTTGCAGTTCCCTTTAGTTCCTTGGGTGCTTTCTCTAGCTCCTCCATTGGGGGCCCAGTGATCCATTCAATAGCTGACTGTGAGCATCCACTTCTGTGTTTGCTAGGCCCTGGCATAGTCTCACAAGAGACAGCTATATCTGGGTCCTTTCAGCAAAATCTTGCTAGTGTATGCAATGGTGTCAGCGTTTGGAAGCTGATCATGGGATGGATCTCTGGATATGGCAATCACTAGATGGTCCATCCTTTCGTCACACTTCCAAATTTTGTCTCTGTAACTCCTTCCATGGGTGTTATGTTCCCTATACTAAGAAGGGGCAAAGTGTCCACACTTTGGTCTTCATTCTCTTGAGTTTAATGTGTTTAGCAAATTGTATCTTATATCTTGGGTATCCTAAGTTTCTGGGCTAATATCCACTTATCAGTGAGTACATATTGTGAGAGTTCCTTTGTGATTGGGTTACCTCACTCAGGATGATGCCCTCCAGATCCATCCATTTGCCTAGGAATTTCATAAATTCATTCTTTTTAATAGCTGAGTAGTACTCCATTGTGTAAATGTACCACATTTTCTGTATCCATTCCTCTGTTGAGGGGCATCTGGGTTCTTTCCAGCTTCTGGCTATTATAAATAAGGCTGCTATGAACATAGTGGAGCATGTGTCCTTCTTACCAGTTGGGACATCTTCTGGATATATGCCCAGGAGAGGTATTGCTGGATCCTCTGGTAGTACTATGTCCAATTTTCTGAGGAACCGCCAGCCTGATTTCCAGAGTGGTTGTACAAGCTTGCAATCCCACCAACAATGGAGGAGTGTTCCTCTTTCTCCACATCCTCGCCAGCATCTGCTGTCACCTGAATTTTTCAAATTAGCCATTCTGACTGGTGTGAGGTGGAATCTCAGGGTTGTTTTGATTTGCATTTCCCTGATGATTAAGGATGTTGAACATTTTTTCAGGTGCTTCTCTGCCATTTGGTATTCATTGGGTGAGAATTCTTTGTTCAGTTCTGAGCTCCATTTTTTAATGGGGTTATTTGATTTTATGAAGTCCACCTTCTTGAGTTCTTTATATATATTGGATATTAGTCCCCTATCCGATTTGGGATAGGTAAAGATCCTTTCCCAATCTGTTGGTGGTCTTTTTGTCTTATTGCCGGTGCAGAAGCTTTGCAATTTTATGAGGTCCCATTTATCGATTCTCGATTTACAGCACAAGCCATTGCTGTTCTATTCAGGAATTTTTTCCTGTGTACCCATATCTTTGAGGCTTTTCCCTACTTTCTCCTCTATAAGTTTCAGTGTCTCTGGTTTTATTTGGAGTTCCTTAATCCACTTAGATTTGACCTTAGTACAAGGAGATAGTAATGGATCAATTCGCAATCTTCTACATGATAACAGCCAGTTGTGCCAGCACCATTTGTTGAAATGCTGTCTTTTTTCCACTGGATGGTTTTAGCTCCCTTGTCAAAAATCAAGTGACCATAGGTGTGTGGGTTCATCTCTGGGTCTTCAATTCTGTTCCATTGGTCTACTTGTCGGTCACTATACCAGTATCATGCAGTTTTTATCACAATTGCTCTGTAGTACAGCTTTAGGTAGGGCATGGTGATTCCACCAGAGGTTCTTTTATCCTTGATAAGAGTTTTTGCTATCCTAGGTTTTTTGTTATTCCAGATGAATCTGCCGATTGCCCTTTCTAATTCATTGAAGAATTGAGTTGGAATTTTGATGGGGATTGCATTGAATCTGTAGATTGCTTTTGGCAAGATAGCCATTTTTACTATATTGATCCTGCCAATCCATGAGCATGGGCGATCTTTCCATCTTCTGAGATCTTCTTTAATTTCTTTCTTCAGAGACATGAAGTTCTTGTCATACAGATCTTTCACTTCCTTAGTTAGAGTCACGCCAAGATATTTAATATTATTTGTGACTATTGAGAAGGGTGTTGTTTCCCTAATTTCTTTCTCAGCCTGTTTGTCCTTTGTGTAGAGAAAGGCCATTGACTTGTTTCCACACTCTCTTCCATGATGCTCTCTTAGCTATAACTGCAGAATCCATGTGTCTATCCATCACCATCCCATGCATCCATCCATCCATGCATCTATGCATCCATGCATCCATCCATCCATGCATCTATGCATCCATGCATCCATCCATCCATGCATCCATCCATGCATCCATGCATCCATGCCTCCATCCATCCATCTATCCGTTCATCCATCCATCCATGCATCCATGCATCCATGCCTCCATCCATCCATCTATCCGTTCATCCATCCATCCATGCATCCATGCATCCATGCCTCCATCCATCCATCTATCCGTTCATCCATCTATCCATGCATGCATCCATCCATCTATCCATCATCCATAGATTCATCCATCCTGTGGGGTCACACTCTCTGTGATCTAGTGATATCTGTTATTCATACACTTGTGGTTTTCTGTGATGATTATCACTTGCCTCAAAGAGAAGCTTCTCTGATGAGGGGTGCCAACTTCACTTTTTTGTGCACATAAGGATAAGATGTAAAATGTAGAAAGAAATTATCTGCTTGCTTAACAAGGTGGTGGTAGTAAATTCTTTATAAAATCCATTGCTTCACTATCCCTGATTAAGGAAACTGATTAAGTTTCTAGCACCAGGCATGGTTTTTCTCAGGTTGAATGATCTGTAAGTACAATTAAAGAACTGCTGGTTACCACTAGCACTTGAGTGACACTTATGTTATCTTTGTTACATTGGTCATTATTATCTTTTGGATCTATTGCAGTTGTGCAACATTATTAACTGTTTCACTCCATCAGCAGCTTGTACATTTTCTGGTACATCAGATACTTGATAACATGCAGAAGGCTTTCAGGCCAGATCTAGCTAACCTGAGTCCCATGTCACAGTTGTGAAGTGCCTTCAGCAATAGGGGCTTACTTTTAACAGCCAAGAGATAACCAAGTACAACAAAAATAATATGTGTTTAGGAAGTTACTTTGATATCCCTGGTATTGGAATTTTGTTAGTCTAAGGCTTTTGGGGGAATGTTGTCAGCCCAAGTGGTGTGATTTCCTTTAAAATCTCTCTCTGTCTCTCTGTCTCTCTCTCTCCCCACCACTCAACACACACACACACACACACACACACACACACATTATAGCCTCTACCCCACACAACCCCAGCCCTGCCTATGGTCTCGTTAGAATTTCCTGGTTTCTGTGTTTGTTCCAAATAACATACACATATCTGAAGATATGGAACTAGGAACTGTAGATAAGAACTAACATGCTGTATTTATCTGATGGCATCTGGGTACCTAACTCAATATAATCTTTTTGGTTTCACAAATTTACCTGAAATTTTCATGATTTACCGTTTTTATATCTGAATAATATCCTACTGTGTATATGTACCTAGTTATTATTATTCATCAATATGTCGAAGGACATTCAAGTTGTTTCTGTTTATTGGGTTAGAAGATGATTAATAATGAACATGACTAAGCAAGCAGCTGTGGGATATGGTGTTATGTCCATTGGCACATGCCAAGGAGAAGTATTAATAAGGTTACATGGTAGTCTTATTTTCAGTTTATCTGAGGTTCTTCATACTGATTTCCATAATTGCTAAGCTAGTTTGCATTCAGTGAATGAGGGTTTTCTCTTCCCTACATCTCTTACAGGATCTGTTTTCAGTTGTTTGGCTAATCTTAGACAAACTGACATAAAAGATAAGATTATATCTCCAAAGTATTTTAATTTGTACCTCCTTAATTGCTAAAGAAGATGAAACATTTTAAGGTCACTAACCCACTCATTAAATTGTGTCCTTTACTTCATTGACTGCTTCTTTTGAAGTTCTTTGTGTATTCTAGATATGAATCCTTTCCTTAGATGTATAGGATGTTTTTAGTCCCCGATATCCATTTTTTATCTTCATTCCTGGGCAAGTGAAGCCTTGTTCAGAAAGTCTTTTCCTACAATTAGATGTTGTAGGTTACTGTTTAGCAGTTTTGGCGTTTCTGCTTCCTCATTGGGGTTTTTGGTCCACTTGGATCTAATCTTTTGTTCTTCCGTATATGGAAATCCTGTTTTGCCAGCACCATTTGTTGAAGATTCTGTTCTCCACTGTATATTTTTCGCTTCTCTGTCAAATACCAAATGTCTGCACTTACTAGCACCCATGATTATTAGGTCTTCCATATTATTCAATTAGTCTGTGTGTCTGTCGTTGTGCCAATACTACATTGCTTTTATTGTTATAGCTCTATAATATATCTTGACCTCTGGAAGAGAAATCCTAGAATTACTCTGTTTGTTCAATTTTTCTTTGATTATCCAGGAACTTTTCTGGAATCAGAGATAGTTCCAATTTTTTTTTCTATTTCTGTTAAGAATGTCATGGGTGTTTCCACTACAACTGCATTTGATCTGTTAATTGCTTCAAGTAGGATGATCATTTTTCACAATATTTATTCTACTGATCCATGAATATGGGGTGTCTTCATTTTCTATTGTCTTTCTCGATCATTTTCTTCAGAGCTTTGAAATTTTTATTGTCAATGTCTTTTGTTTTTCTCTCTCTCTCTCTGGTTAGTTTATTGTTGAGAATAGTTTTTGCTATCCTAGGTTTTTTGTTATTCTAGATGAATTGCTGAAAGGACCCAGATATATCTGTCTCTTGTGAGACTATGCCAGGTCCTAGCAAACACAGAAGGGGATGCTCACAGTCAGCTATTGGATGGATCACAGGGCCCCCAATGGAGGAGCTAGAGAAAGTACCCAAGGAGCTAAAGGGAACTGCAACCCTATAGGTAGAACAACATTATGAACTAACCAGTACCCTGGAGCTCTTGACTCTAGCGGCATAAGTATCAAAAGATGGCCTAGTCGGCCATCACTGGAAAGAGAGGCCCATTGGACTTGCAAACTTTATATGCCCCAGTACAGGGGAACGCCAGGGCCAAAAAGTGGGAGTGGGTGGGTAGGGGAGTGGGTGGGAGGGTATGGGGGACTTTTGGAATAGCATTGGAAATGTAAATGAGGAAAATACCTAATAAAAAGTATTAAAAAAAAGGAAAATTACCCTTTCTAATTCGATGAAGAATTGAGTTGGAATTTTGATGGGGATTGCATTGAATCTGATTGCTTTCAGCAAGATAGCCATTTTTACTATATTAATCCTGCCAATCCATAATCATGTGTGTTCTTTCCAGCTTCTGAGATCTTCATCTATTTCTTTCTTCAGAGACTTGAAGTTCTTATCATACAGATCTTTCACTTCCTTAGTTAGAGTCACATCAAGGTATTTTATATTATTTGTGAATATTGTGAAGGGTGTTGTTTCCCTAATTTCTTTCTCAGCCTATTTAGTTTTTGTGTAGAGAAAGGCCAATGATTTGTTTGAGTTAATTTTATATCCAGGTACGTCACCGAAGCTGTTTATCAGGTTTAGGAGTTCTCTAGTGGAATATTTAGGGACACTTATATATATACTACCATATCACCTGGAAATAGTGATATTTTTGACTTCTTCCTTTCCAATTTGTATCCCCTTGATCTCCTTTTGTTGTCTAATTGCTCTGGCTAGAACTGGAAGAGAGGCGCATTGGACACGCAAACTTTATATGCCCCAGTATAGGGGAATGCCAGGGCCAAAAAATGGGAATGGGTGGGTAGGGAAGTGGGGGGGGGGAGGGTATGGGGGACTTTTGGGATAGCATTGGAAATGTAATTGAGGAAAATACGTAATAAAAAATATTTAAAAAAAAGAAAAAGAAAAAGAAAGAGAAAGGAAAAGAATAGGTAGGGAGAAAGTGGGCAACTGTGTCTAGTCCCTGATTTTAGTGGGATGGCTTCAAGTTTCTCTCTATTTAGTTTGATGTTGGCTACTGCTTTGCTGTATATTGCTTTTATTATGTTTAGGTATGGGCCTTGAATTCCTGATTTTGCCAAGACTTTTACCATGAATGGGTGTTGGATTTTGTCAAATGCTTTTTCAGCATCTAACTAGATCTTAACCAAGGCTACATTGACATTTTGCAGGCTGAGGCATGTAGGTTTTTTTTTTTTAACTCCCCAAAAACTGTCAGAGAAAAAGCCATGCCAGTGAAGAGGGTCCTCCGTATTGTGCTGAGCTCAGATGTTGTCTGGACAATGGTAGACTTTGACTTTAATTAACAGTGTTTCCCACATCTCTGCCTGATTTATTTTATAATGGTGACGTATCAGGCATCATCAAACCTCTCAGCTTAATCAGAATCTGATTAGCATCTTTGAAAATTTGTTAGAAGTCTGCTGTGAATCCATCTGGGCCTGGACAGAAGAATTTTATTGCTATTTCAATATCCTGCTTTGTTTCAGTAGTTTTTCTCTTCTAGGCTTAAACTTGTTACTTAGGATGAACCAAGAATTTATCCATTTCTTTTAGATCTTTCCAACCTAATGGAAAATAAGTTTTTAACATCTTCCCTCATAATATTCTTTTTTTTGTGTTTTTTTTTTTTGTTTGTTTGTTTGATTTTTAGAGACAGGGTTTCTCTCTATAGCCCTGGCTGTCCTGGAACTCACTTTGTAGACCAGGCTGTACTCGAACTCAGAAATCTGCCTGCCTCTGCCTCCCGAGTGCTGGTATTAAAGGCATGCGCTACCACGCCCAGCTAATAATAATATTCTTTATTTCTTTGTTGTTTCTTGAAATCTTTGCTTGCTCATTTCTGATTCTCCCAATTTGTCTCATCTGTGATCTTTTATCTTTGTTATTTGGAGGCACTGGCCTCTCAGCCTTCCTTATCTTCTCAGAGAACCAGCTCTTAGACTTAGATATTTTTTATATTCTTTTCTCCACTTCAAGTTCATTAACTTCTTTTATTTTCACTATTCCTTCTTGATTTGCATCATTAAATAATTATTTTTCTTTGATTTTATGTAGGCATATAGGGATATAAAAATTTTTCTTATAATTGCTTTTAATATGGCCATGTATTTGCGTGTGTGTGTGTGTGTGTGTGTGTGTGTGTGTGTGTGTGCGTGCCTTCAATAACTTCTAGGAATATTTTAATATTTTCTTTGGATAATGAGCTATTTAGTCTTCATGAGTTTGTGCACTTCCAGGAATTATGTTTGATGTTGATTTTAAGTTTTATTGAATAATGGTCGTGCAAACTTTATATGCCTCAGTATAGGAGAATGCCAGAGCCAAGAAGTGGGAGTGGGTGGGCAGGGGAGTGGGGTGGAGGGTATGGGGGACTTCTGGGATAGTACTGGAAATGTAAAAGAAGAAAATACCTAATAAAAAATTTTGAAAAAGGATACTTGAGATTATTTGAGTCTATTCTGTATTTTTCAAGGTCTGTTTGGTGTCCCTGCATGAATTCTGTTTTAGAGTTGCTCCCGTTCGCTGCTTGGTAAATGCATATTCTTTCAGATTTGGACGGACCTTTTTTGTTGATATCCTATTAGCTACATTTGATGTGAGATGCCATTTAACTCTCAGGTCTATTTCTTTGTACAGATGACATATCTATTTAAGGAAGTGGGATATTGAAATCACCTGTAATTATCTGGTTTGATTTAATATGTGCCTTTTTTTATTAGTATGCTTGTTATGAAACCAGGGATACCAAAGTTTGGTGCACATATATTTAGTATTATAATATATTTTCTCAATTAATTGACATGTAGTATACTTTTTGGTTTTTTTCTTCCTGAGTTTTATTTGAAGTTTTATTTATTAGTTCTATTTATTATTTATTTATTAGTTTAATTTATTAGTTCTATTTATCAGCTATCAGGATAGAAACATCTACTTGTTTCTAGGCCCCATTTGCTTGGGATGTTTTTTTTTTTTTTTTTTTTTCCATCCTCTTACTTAAAGCTGGTAACTGTCTTTAACACTAAGATGAGTTTCTTATAAGTAACATATAGATAAAATTATTTTCTTATTTCATTGAGTTATCCCATATTTTTCAAATGAAGCATTGAGACCATTGAAATTTAGGATTATTGATAAAATGTTTGTGTAGATTGAAGTGAATTTGTTGTGTTTTGCGGGTTTGTGTCCTTACCTGTTCTTAGTATTTCATTAAATCATAGCATCTCCCCTGCCTAAAGTCTTAGCTGTGCTGATTTCTTTCCTTCCTTTTATCTAATATTAATTTGTTTAACATTTTTGTTGAATATGAACATTTTAATGCTGTGCGGTCATGGAAAATGTTTATTTTTCTATCAACTATGGCAGGTAATTTTACTGGACACAATAATCTTAGTCGTTAGCTTTGGTCTTTTAGAACTCTGTATGTATTGTTCGAGGCTCTTCTGGATGTAAGAGTTTCCACTGAGAACTTAGCTGTTTTTCTGATGGGGTTTTCTTTATATGTGACTTGTCCTTTTTCTCTTGTAACTTTCAATTTTTTCTTTGTTCTGTATATATAATGTTTTAATTATTGACATACTTGTGAGTGTCTTGTTTGTTTTTTATTTTTGGTATTGCCTGTTTGGGATTCTCTGTGCTTCTTCTATCTGCATTGATAAAACCTTCATTAGTTTGGGGAAGATTTTTGCTGTGATCTTGTTAAAGATTTGGTCTGTGTCATTTACCTAGGATTCCTCTCTCTTGTCTATGCCTAACATGGGAAGATTTGGTCTTTTGATGATGTCCTATATTTCATGGATATTCCTTTTCCTGTGCTTTAATGTTCTTTTCTATATTCTTTGTTCATTTTGTCTAGATCCTCAACTTTATCTTTGAGTCTTCATCTACCTCTGCTTGATCCATTCCACTTGTAAGAATTTTCCCTGCTTTCTCAAATTGGGATATTGAGCTTTTTTTTTTTTTGGTTTTTCGAGACAGGGTTTCTCTGTGTAGCCCTGGCTGTCCTGGAACTCACTTTGTAGACCAGGCTGGCCTCGAACTCAGAAATCTGCCTGCCTCTGCCTCCCAAGTGCTGGGATTAAAGGCGTGTGCCACCACCGCCCGGCTGGGATATTGAGCTTTTAAGTTCCAATTTTATTTCAGTTTGTGTTCTCTTAAAAATTTCTCTTTATTGAATTCATCTTTTAAATTTTGAATTACCTTTATAATTTCATTAGGCTATGTGTTCGCATATTCTTGGACATCACTCAAGCATTTATTGTTATCCTCTTGGTATTAAATGAAGCTCTTGCTCATATCTTAAGTTCCTTGAATTCTTTGATAAAGCTTATATTTGTCCTTTTAAAATCCATGTCTGGGGCTTTACCTGGGTAACTCTCATTAGAAAATACCTCTATAGGACTAGTGGATTTGATGAGAGATAGAATGTATTGACTATACATGCTGGGTTTTTTTGTTTGTTTGTTTGTTTTTTGCAATTTGATCTGGGCACGTGCACTTTTTTGGCTGCATGTCTGATATGGTAGTCTGACCATATTAAGATTGAGCCATTGTAGGAGATACACGACCTAAAGCTGGTAGATTAGTTCTTTTATTGATCCAGTGAATGGTGGCTAAACTTGTGAGTGCAAAAATGGCAATGGACCCAGGAAAAGATGGTAGAGGAAAGGACCATGTAACCAGTTAACGGTAGCTCTTGAAGAAAGCAGGTTCAAAAGCCACTGATCTGAAGCTTATTCTGTAGATGTAGATATAGCTATATATAGGAGTAAAGGGGGTTCAAGAAGATGAGGGGAGGAATCTGCTTTGACAGATTCTTTAAAGGCCAAATATAAACTCAGCATGTGACTTAGCAATTTCTCTCCTAGATATATGGATATTTAAGCCACATGAAAATAAATGCTACATGCAAACAAAAGGCCTTGTATACATGGATGCCTAGTCATATCATCCATCACAGTTGCCAATGAGAACAACCCAAAATTCCTCTACTTTTGCATACCCATGTGCTAAGCATTCATCACATACCCAAACAACAGAATGCTATTCCATAATAAATGAAACACAATTCAGTTATGTGCTGTAATACAGAAGAATCTTAAAGACTGTCTAGGTAAAACAAGTGGGACCCATAACCCTGGGTTAAGGCTGGGAGCTGGGACGGATCACCAAATGAGTTAAATGGAACTTGGGCATATGTGAAGGAAATATTCTAACAATATGTAGCCATGGTTACACAGCTCTATAAACTTATTAAAATCATTGCTTGTATACTCAAAACAAATCATCTAATTTAATATAATGCCTTAATAAAGATACTGTATATACTAGTATATAAAGACATTAGGTAGAAAACAAAAATATAATCATAATGAAGAATATAGGAGTACTACAATAAGTAGTAAATAAAATGGAACAATTTCAAAAGCTTTCTCATAAAGATCAATAATAAATATAATTTGGTAGTATTAAAGGAAGTAAAAGAAGTCACATTATAAATATAAAGGATTATGAAATAATAAATGTTATTCTTATATTGACTTGAGAAGATTTAGAAACCACAAAGAAGAAAAATACTTATGGAAGTGTGAGAAGAATCTACTACAGATGACTCAAGATTGCAAATATATGCAAGCCATCTACATCAAGTAATTATAGCTCAAATTTAGGATTAGATTGGTCAGGGGAATAACTCAGTGGTGGAGCACTTGTGTAGCATGTACAAGGCCTATGTCCAACATGAAAGACCGCTAAAAGTTGAAATTAACACTCTGATGAAATAAGTCCTTCCATCTCTATTTACATGTAAGATCATGAAACTAGATGAGAACCAGCTCTGTCTCTTTTCTCAAAAACCTAAACACTGCTGGACCCAATGAAACAAAAACAATCCACAAGTTCAGTTAAGATCAAAAGTGGAAACACAGCAAATAAAATGCATTAAATGTAACAGTGTGGTACTCATGTATTTATGATCAGTTTTTCCTTAATGCCAAAGATGGGTTTACACTAAGAAAACTAACAATAACTCATGAAAACAAATATTATAGGAAAAATGATTTCATAACAAATTCCAGACTGCTTCATCAGAAGATAACTTTAGTGTTTGACATCTGCATGAATTAATTCAATATATGCATGTAAAAAAATCAAAACACACAGCTACACTTTCAAGCCCATAAAATTTTTGAATATATTTAATACCTAAATTTTAATATATATTACTTTTCCTTTAGATATAATGAATATATTTTTTCTTTTTTTTATTAGACATTTTCTTTCTTTACATTTCAAATGTTATCCCCTTTCCTTGTTTCCCCTCCAGAAGCTTCCCTCTGCCATCCCTCCTCCCCCTGCCCACTAACCCACCCACTACAGCTTCTCTGTCCTAGCATCCCTCAACACTGGGGCATTGAGACTTCACAGGACCAAGGGCCTCTCCTCTCATTGATGTCCCATAAGGCCATCCTCTGCTACATATGTGGCTGGAGCCATGGGTCCCTCCATGGGCAATCTTTGGTTGGTGATTTCATCCCTGGAAGCTCTGGGGGTATTGGTTGCTTCATATTATTGTTCCTGCAGTGGGACTGCAAACCCCTTCAGCTTCTTGGGTCCTTTGTCTACCTCTTCCATTGGGGACCCTATGCTCAGTCCAATGGATAGCTATGAGCATCCATTTCTGTATTTGTCAGGCACTGATGAATATATATTATATATGCATATTAGCATGTAATATATCTATGTATAATCTATCTATCATCTATGTAATCTATTTTATATATTTACCATAGTTCATTTTCCTTCTTAAAAAAATAGTACTTAGGAAAGATTTTTAAAGATTAATTCTGTGCAATGTTTGCCAATAATGGTACCACTGCCCACAATAAAGACCTGAGAGGAGTAAGACAAATAGAATAACAATTACAACATAAAGAGGACTGTGGAGGTAGTTTAGTTAATTAGGTGATGGGCTTGCAAGTGTGAGCATGGTTAATACCTTCCTTGTTATGGGGTCCATATGAGGGTGTCCACTCTTCCTCAGTCTAGTGTGTTCATAAGTTATCTAGCCTGGTTTTCCTATCATTTTTCTGTAATTCATTGTCCTGTTCGGGTAGTTCTAATGTATATTGATACATTTATAAGATGGTTCACTATTTTAGCAATGCGTGTGTAGAGTCTGTGTGTCACATTTCTGCTTTTACACATTTACAACAGGTTGCAGATTTAGCCTCTGAGTTTTTACTCACAGTGGAGTAAAATGCTTCTTGTGAAATCGAGTATCTGAGAGCATGTTGCTGCCTCAAAACCAGTGCTTTACACAGTGTGGAGTAATTTAGACTAGGCTGTAGTCTTCCCTCACAATGGGCTTTTCTTCACAGCTACATGTGAGTTTCTCCTCAGCTCCCGATTTCACCCCTATGTGATGTGTTAAACTGTGTGGTAATGTGTAATCTGTCTGGTAAAGCAAAGTCACACTAGTGCTATGTGCCAGAACTTAACGAATATCAGCCTCTTGATTGTCACATGGATGAAATTCAGGGAGAAGCACAAATATAGAGAGAAAATCCAAAACCAGATGTAGGCTTTTCTTTATATAGGTACCAATATGAGACATTTGGGAAAAATAGGATGAAGTTGCAGAAGTGAAGGAGATACCAAACCAACAATACGTTATATTTAAGATGAAGAGTGGGAAAATTGTGTGTGTGTGTGTGTGCGCACGTGTATATGTTGGTATTTTTCTAACAGGAATAGTAGAAAAACTAAGAACTAAGGCTTCTCAAATGTTCATTTGAGGGTAATTGATTTGGAAAGTATTGGTAATGATGAAACATTCTCTCTCTCTCTTTCTCTCTCTCTCTCTCTCTCTCTCTCTCTCTCTCTCTCTCTCTCTCTCTCACACACACACACACACACACACACAGGTTTGGCTATTGAATTATTTCAATTTTATACCTATTAAAATTATTTTGAGGGCAAACCAGGCACTGATATAAACAGTTTCTTTTTCTTATGATGTCCTGGCCTATCAAAGCAAGTAAATTATTAAGTTCCAACTAACCAGAATTCAGTATTATATCCTAATATGTTGTTTCATGAAAACTATAATAAAAATGATAGAACCAATAAATACATAAACTTTACATAAACTTATATAAATGATTTGAAAGTTATTTTCTTGCATATTTCAGAAGAAAGTCATAAATGTATCTGCAATTTGACCCAATTGAAAAAATGGGCATTTTAGTCATGACAAATCCCACCTTCTGCTAATTTTCTGTGTGTGAGCTGATGGAAGAGATGTGGAGATTCTGCCATAAGAGAAGAAATCACAGGATGCAGGAGATGCAATGAAGTTATGAAATAATAAAATAAAACTGCCTTAGTAAAGATGAGATTGCACGGTGTATAGAATTACTTATGTGCCTTCAAATGTCTGACAGGGTTAAAACTATGACCATGAGACACTCTATGAGACATATTTTAACTTACAGATGAGTATTAATTTATCATGTAGCCTTCCTTTTAATTAAGCACCTAAATCAAGATTGCATTTTTACTTTGGAAATGGCATATGGTCTATAAAGTTCAGGATAGATCAGGTTATAAAATTTGTATTGCCTATGTATTGGATTCACATTAAAAAGTCATATTGACAAGGCAAAGGAATTAGTTGAAAGAATTGTCCTTGCAGCCACTTGGGTAGGGTTCAGGTGTTGTTTTGGTAATTTAATTGCGATCTCAGTGGTAAAGGAATCTCTCCCCAAGTCAGGAGTTTTCCCATTGAGATGTTTGAAGAGGACTTAGAGGATGTAATGATGCATAAGACAGACATCCCATTCATCTCTGTTGAAACCATCATAGTCGTTTAAATTAAATTTGATTTGTAGTACTTTCAACGTTTTAGTTTTGCTTAATTAATTGTAAGTAGAAACAAGATTTGTGACAGCACCACTGTGCTTTACAGGCAGAGCCTGTATATATATACCTTCCACAGCAGAAAGCAACAGCGCTACTCCATCAATGCCCCGATTTCTTTTCTTGAAAAATATTTCAACCTCTGAAAAATAAGTTAAAAGTATGTATCACATTGACACAATAGTCTCATCCAAAAAAGTATGTTCTTCGTATTTCTGGAAATCTCCCTTGATATATTACTGCAAATTTTAAAGCACTTAATTACCTCCAAACTTCCTAAATGTGTAAGGATATCTCAATTTATAAACGTATGTTAAGATTGTGTTATGTAATGATAGTATTCAATAATTCTGGTGTTCACCTTTGTGCTCTATAGAACATTATAAGGGTGTGTATTATTGGAAAAAATTAATATAAACATTAAAATCTTCTCAAGTGAAAAAACACAAAATACAGCACACCATGCTATCAAAATCTCCCATGTCTTAGTTGCTTTAAAGAGGGAGATTTAGGACTCAGAAATGTGACATATTACTTGAGTGTCATCAGGGCCTTAAGGATTCATGATTTTCAATGTTCTCGCTGTCATAACTATATGATTGCTACATTTCTCACATTCTATCTTTTTTTTTGTAGAAAATTTGTACCAGTAGTATATAAATGAAGTTTACATACATAGAAGTTAATGAAGAAATTGGCATCAGAAAATCCAGTATTAGGTGTCAATTGTCCAATCTTTCATCATTTCAATGTCTTAGATAGGTGTATTTTCTACCTATAGTTTGTTGAATAAACTATAAGTAAAAATGTCTCTGAGCAAACTATACTAACACTAAATGTTTTCTCTGAATATGTTCGATTGAATGTCCTCATTTTTGTGTTTCTTTTTTTTTTTTGTCTTTTTTAATTAGGTATTTTCTTTATTTACATTTCAAATGCTATCCCAGAAGTTCCCTATACCCTCCCCCTGCCCTGCTCCCCTACCCACCCACTCCCACTTCTTGGCCCTGGCATTCCCCTGTACTGGGGCATAAAAAGTTTGCAAGCCCAAGGGGCCTCTCTTCCCAATGATGGCCGACTAGGCCATCTTCTGCTACATATGCAGCTAGAGTCAAAAGCTCCGGGGTACTGGTTAGTTCATAATGTTGTTCCACCTATAGGGTTGCAGCCCCCTTCAGCTCCTTGGGTAATTTCTCTAGGTCCTCCACTGGGAGCCCTGTGATCCATCCAATAGCTGACTGTGAGCATCCACTTCTATATTTGCCAAGCACTGGCATAGCCTCACAAGAGACAGCTATAACAGGGTCATTTAAGCAAAATCTTGCTGGCATATGCAATAGTGTCCAGGTTCGGTGACTGATTATGGGATGGATCCCCAGGTGGGTTAGTCTCTGGATATGTGGTACATTTACACAATGGAGTACTACTCAGCTATTAAAAACAATGAATTTATGAAATTCTGGGGCAAATGGATGTATCTGGAGAATATCATCCTTAGTGAGGTAACCCAATTACAAAAGAAGTCACTTGATATGTACTCACTGATAAGTGAATATTAGCCCAGAAGCTTAGAATAGATACAATTTGCAAAACACAAGAAAATCAATAAGAGGGAAGGCTAAAGTGTGGATACTTCATTCCTCCTTAGAATAGGGAAGAAAACACCCATGGAAAGTGTTACATTTTGGGGTTTCTTAAGTTCATTCACAAGAAAATCCCTTAATGTGAAACCTCAAAGACACAAGACTAAACGAAGAGAGAAAAACACTCCCCATCTGCCATATGAATGATCTTATTTAAAGGAATTACTCCAGTTCTTCCACATTGCTCTCACGTAAGGCTTCAATAAACAAAATTTTCTTTCCTTTCTTGGTAGCAGCTATGCCCGGTGGGGTCTGAAATATGGGATGGATTTCCCTATACAACTGAGGTACCATGTTCATTAGTGACCAAACAGTAGGATATTTTATTGCCAGAAAGGCATGGCTGTTATGAAATAGATGAAACATGTATTAGCAAATGGCATTATGGATGGGCCCTTTATCATAAAAAATAGCAAATTACAAGAACTGTGCCATCTGTCCCTGGTCACAGAATTCATTGTCTTTCACAATCTTAGAAGACCAACATGCATCTTTCCTTTGTTCTTCGTCTGTCAATAACCTTGAATTGTGTCCCCATATCTTCAGTTTATTACACTTTCAAGATCATCATCTTACTTATTCCTCCATGTTTTGCATAAAAAATAGGACAAGGTGGTAAAATTACACATTCCTTTTTGTAAAACAATTTGTATTAGATATTTTCTTCATTTACATCTCAAATGCTATCCCAAAAGTCCCCTATACCCTCCCCCTGCCCTGCTCCCCAACCCACATACTCCTGCTTTCTGACCCTGGCATTCCCCTATACTGGGGCATATAATCTTTGCAAGACCAAGGGCCTCTCCTACCATTGATAGCCAACTAGGCCATCTTCTGCTACATATGCAGCTAGAGACACGAGCTCAGGGGGTACTGTTTAGTTCATATTGCTGTTCCTCCTATAGGGTTACAGACCCCTTCAGCTCCTTGGGTACTTTCTTCAGTTCCTCTATTGGGGGCCCTGTGTTCCATCCAATAGATGGCTGTGAGCATCCACCTCTGTATTTGCCAGGCATTGCCGTAGCCTCACAAGAGACAGCTATATCAGGGTCATTTCAGTAAAATCTTACTGGTATATGCAATAGTGTCTGCATTTGGTGGCTGATTATGTTATGGATCCCTGGGTGGGGCAGTCTCTGGATGGTCCTTCCTTCCATCTCAGCTCCAAACTTTGTCTCTATAATTCCTTCCATGGGGATTTTGTTCCCCATTCTAAGAAGGAATAAAGTTTCCACACTTTGGTATTCCTTCTTCTTGAGTTTCATGTGTTTTGCATGTATCTTGGGCATTCTAAGTTTCTGGGCTAATATCCACTTATCAGTGAGTGCATATCATGTATGTTCTTTTGTGATTGGGTTACCTCACTCAGAATGACATCCTCCAGATCCATTCATTTGCCTAAGAATTTCATAAATGCATTGTTTTTAATAGCTGAGTAGTACTCCATTGTGTAAATTACCATATTTTCTGTATCCATTCCTCTGTTGAGGGACATCCTGGTTCTTTCCAGCTTCTCACTATTATAAATGAGGCTGCTGTAATCAAATAACCTCATTAAAAATGGGGCACAGAGCCAAATAAAGAATTCTCACCTGAGGAATACTGAATGGCTGAGAAGCACCTGAAAAATTGTTCAAGATCCTTAATCATCAGGGAAGTGAAAATCAAAACATCCCTGACATTCCACTTCACACCAGTCAGAATGGCTAAGATAAAAAAATTCAGGTAACAGCAGATGCTGGCAAGGATGTGGAGAAATAGGAACACTCCTCCATTGCTGGTGAAATTGCAAGTTTGTACAACCACTCTGGAAATCAGTCTGGTGGTTCTTCAGAAAATTGCACATAGTACTACAGGAGGATCCAGAAATACCTCTCCTGGACATATATACCCAGAAGATGTTCCAAATGACAATAAGAACATATGTGTTCAAAATTACACATTCTTTAGGTGGGCGAATTATATCTGTACATTGAAGAAGGCAGGTACAAAATATATCTCAAATCCTGGACATTCTTTGGATTAGATGTCAACAATTTTATTTATTATTTTTTATTTTATTTAAGCTTTGGTCCTTATTTTTTATTTTATTTAAGTTTTGGTCCGTATCCCATACACAAGAGGAGATCAGACTCCTGATGTTTCTCAAATGTTTTTAAGCTGTTTTAGGGACAGTTGTTTAGCCTCCATATTGAGCATATGTATAAACGATGCCTTCAGGATTGAAGAATGTGACCTTTTTCTTTTTTTTTCTTTTTTTTTTTTTGGTTTTTCGAGACAGGGTTTCTCTGTGTAGCTCTGGCTGTCCTGAACTCACTTTGTAGACCAGGCTGGCCTCGAACTCAGAAATCCGCCTGCCTCTGCCTCCCGAGTGCTGGGATTAAAGGCGTGCGCCACCACGCCCGGCGAGACCTTTTTCAAAACCAAGGAAGTTCCCATTGCCAAAAAGCCCAGTTAACCTTTTTCAGCCATCTATTGCATCTCCAGAATAGAGAGAGAGAGAGAGAGAGAGAGAGAGAGAGCAGGACTTTCCTTGAGTTTAACCCAGGACACTCCTTCCTGTCTTACCTTATTACGTCAGGGTAATCCTGCCTGGATTCCATCCAGGTCATAGACTTTATTGTTCTACCAATACATGGAGAGCCTATCTGTGTCTTTTACTTGACAATTACAATTCTGTATTGCCATGTAAAATTCTATAAATCAAATCTGCTAACTATATCTGTAGAACTCTATGTAGGAGAAAGTGTTACATTCAAGTTAAATTGAATTATTCAGAAGCTACACTTTTGAAGTCTCACCAATATGGCTATTTAAGCATGACCCAAGGGAAATCAATGAGGCCTCAACCTAGACAAGGAGTCAGACAAGTAAGGACTGCTAAGGGTGGGAGAAACAGTCTCCCTTTCGGAGAAGCACACCAATTGGTTATCTATATTGAATCATCAGTGCTGGAGACATATACATGCAAGTAAAATTATATAAGCTTATAAGGTTTTATTTAAGTGTTTAGACACTAGAATATAATATATGATATATGGTATGTCAATATATAATGCATAACATGTAACAATAATATATAACACATAACAATATAACATATAATATATGATATCAATAATGCATGAAAAGGGAAACTATGAGAGGCAGGCAGATTTCTGAGTTCGAGGCCAGCCTGGTCTACAGAGTGAGTTCCAGGACAGCCAGGGCTATACGGAGAAACCCTGTCTCAAAAAACCAAAAAAAAAGAAAAGGGAAACTATGAACTATAGCAAAGAGGGATTGGAGGGGGAAAAGGCAGGGAGAAATGATGTGATAATTTTATAATCTCAAAAACAAAGAAAATATTTGAAAAAGTAGTAGTTTACCTAGAAACCTAAAGTTGGAACATTTCAGACGATTCATAAGCAAATTTTCTCTGAACTACAGAAAAGTATTATAATCAAAGCAGAACCTTATATTTAGCAGAAAAAAAATCCCAGCCGGCACAGGATTGTAAGCTATTCGCATGTGATGCGTGTCTCTCAGGAGCTAAAGGAACATGCTAGCAAGGGATAAATGGCATCCATGGTAGTCTTGCCTATAAATATTTTCAAATTTATAACCCTGGCTCTGAAGAACATATTGTGTGGGGAAATACAGTGTGATAAATGGAAATTGTGCTTCACTGAAGTGAGAAAGGGGAAAATATAGTTTTATTTCTTGCCCAACATTTCTGCATCATGATGTCTCTAAGCGTGTAGCCATAAATCTGAGATGAATCTTGGGAAATGGTGTGAGAGATTTCATTGCTAGTCAGTCAGAGCACCAAATTCCCTTCATTCTGTCAGTCTGAGAAACCCAGAAGGCTAAAGTAAACGGTAGGACCAGAAACACAAGGGGAAATCTGGATTTCCTGACCATTTAGACTAGAAATTTGAAATCCTGAAGAGATTTCTCTTATGCAGTGTGAATGTAGAAACATTAGATTATACAATGGTCCAGCGATAACATAAAGAATTATGACAAATATGTGCATTGTGGCTTTTTTCTCCCTTAAAAATTAAAATAAGATTTTTTTTTCTTGGACATGGATCTGGGGAGATTTCATGAATTAATCCACCCATGATATGCTTGCTATTCAAAGATGCTTCTCTTATCTGTAAATAAGAATTATAGTGGACTAATGTGGTCTCGGTCAGTTAGTTACTAGATATAAATCTAGATAACTGTTATGTCACTGACTTTACAATTGCTCCTCTATAAACAGCAATTATAAGCTTTTAAGCTTTGTCTGCTTAAAACTAAAAACTTACAGTTTTAGATATGTGTATATGTATTTTATATATTCATGTAGTGTATATATAAGAATCTTAATAAATCATATCATTCATAGATTTTTTCTAATATTTAGTGTTTTCATCTTTGGATTACTTTTTCCATTTATCTGGATTCGACAATTAATTCTCCTTTCCCTTATCTATTTTCTCTGTTTCCATGGATGTGGATAGAGAAATACAGGTTATTGCCTTGTGAGCAGCTATGTTTACACGTGCATGAATCATTTAAGAACATGGACATTTCTAGAAAATCATTTTGATATTATTGGCACTCAAATGGTTAAAATTGGTATTATATTGTTTAGCATACATTCAATGTTCAACATTTTCTGAATGTTCTTTGGTGCTATTTTTCTGGTATTTCATTAGCAAAGTGTCTTTGGTTTTCAGATATTTTGCTTTCTTGAACTAAGATAGCTTCTTCAAGTTGTAAGTGTGTTTATTTTTAAACATTATTGTTTGTTTATTTGCTGTTATACTTTCTTCTTTCTGTTTCCCTACCTAATCACCTCTCTCTCTCTCTCTCTCTCTCTCTCTCTCTCTCTCTCTCTCTCTCTCTCTCTCTCTCTCTCTCTCTCCCTCCCTCCCTCCCTCCCTCCATGTGTGCATACTTTGTGTCCCATGGCATTGCTATTTGTAGTATTATAAGGCAAAAATATTCTGGATTTCAGAATTTTCTAGAGTGTTTCTTTGAAAGTAGGCTCACAATAAACATATTTTATAACAATATGGTAGAGGTGGTCATCCTGTTGTACTCATGAGCTACAGTGAAGCAGTGACATACTACAGACTTCCATTTTCAATACTTATGCATTATTGAGCCTAGTTGCTGTATTAGTGAAAATTTAAAATGTATATTTAGTGATATCTGTTAACAGCAATATTAAAACTAGAGGTCCACAGCTTTCTAAGTGAACTGCCTTAGCTTCTGTGAGAGTTAAAATTCTACATAATGCTATGTGGTACTTTTCATTCTTTTTTCAGGGCGGATATTGGAAGATAAAAACTAGGGCACTGAACGTAGGAAGAGAAAGGTCCTTGCCAAATTCCAACCACAGTTGTATTCTTCTCTTTTCAACTTTCACATGCCAGAATTCCTAGGGACAGCTTGACATATGCCATTATGGGGTTATTTGCACACCATAGGGAAGACAGTCATCTCTGCTAGACCAGTACCACTTGTTTTCCAGATCGATCTATTGATCTATCTATCTATCTATCTATCTATCTATCTATCTATCTATCTATCTATCTATCTATCTATGTAATAGTATAATTTACATAAATTGTGTCTGGTCCCTAAACAACATATTGTTAAGTAGATGACAAATTAAGAAAACCAGCAAGCAGATTTTTAGTGTTAGAAAATTGTTGCCTGTCAAGGAAGGAATTCCTGTCATTATAGATTTAAAGAAGTTCCAGTAAAAGCCTTTTTATTCTGTTTTTGCTTAGTTATTAATATCAATGAAATTATCAATCACTGCTTATTTTGAAACAACATACATTCATTGCAACTTTATGCAATATTGATGTGAAAATTTGGCAAAAATCAATGATATCCTTGAGAATCAACTTGTGTTATTGGAATTCATGAACTTTCTGTCATGACCTATTAATATTTGTGTAATTAAATAAAAGTGCATCTATATAGATCACAACTTTTACAGTCTTTCACTAAATATTTTATACCCACTTGCTCATAAGTCATTTTGTCCTAGAAATGATAGCAATTTTATTTTCTGTAATTATCAGATAGCTTCTAGATGTCTGTAAAATAAAGGTTTTCCCCATTTGAACTTAATCCCATTAAGTTCCTCTTTAAATACATGTTTGCCCAATGCACTCATTTTAAATTGAGTGTATTTTCACTTGAATCAATAAATGCATCTGTGGTTGCAAAATAGTGCTCTCAATCATTTATTGTGTACATATTTATGTATCAGCTCCTATTTTTCTAAAAGTAGGTACTATTTCTGGACCACTATGGATAGTGCTGATAACAAAACAAAACAAAAAACCATGAAGAGTGTTAAAACCATCAGAGTCACCAAAGTTTTTATTTTTAAATTGTCCCTAGATTCAGGATCATTTCTTCTGATTAGCTTCTCTGTTATTGGAGATATGATCTCCATGTTTGTGACAAATTTTTTTTAATGTTTTAAGATTTGACTAAAATATAACTAAGTCATCAGCCCCCTTTTCTCCTCCCTCGTACTCCTCCCACATCTGCTCCCTCCAAATCCACAGCCTTGTAGATGTTATCTGCTGTTGTTTTGTACACATATAAATAAGTAAACACATACCTACAGCCTGTACAGTCTACAAAGTGTTTCCTGCAGTATATTTCCTAGAGCTATTTGTATTGGATAACCAAACAGGGTGCTACTTCCTTGAGAATATCAACTCTCCACATTCTAGTAGTTACTAATGGTTTGAAGCTCTTCATCTAGTCTTGGATTCCCACAAAATTCCCCCTACTTACATTGGCATGCTAACTCTTGTGGAATTGTTCAGGTGTTGTTTAGGCAGCCATAACGTTGAGATTCCTTGGGCATGGCAATTCCTGTCACAGCTAGAAGGTTCCATCTCATAATCCACCCTTGGTTCCCTTGCTTTATAATCTTTCTCTTTCTCTCTTCCCAGAAGTTCCCTGACCTCGTGTGTCAAGGACCACTTTCTATTTATCTTGACCAGATATTACCTATTTCACCATTTAGATACTTGCCATGGCAAACTTTATTCAACATCCTGAACTTGGGTGGTATTTATGTTTTCGTTGCTATGGGGATATAATTCTCTGTAGCTAAGAAACACGCATATGACGAACAATACCTATACCCCAAATATAACACAAGAGGATATATTCCCACTGGTTTTCATATTTTTCTTGTACTATATTTCTTGACATTAAGAACTTTAATTTACCCAAACATCATATAGTTAATAATTTTTCGCTCTCAGCAATAACAACCACAAAATAAACTTTGGGGACAATGACACGACTACTATTCTCCTTACAGGTCATGGAACCTTTGTAGTTGTTATACTTCTATAGTATCTCTCACTAAAGTTGCACAGTTAGAGGAAATTGATCTAGCATTCTTTTAACTATTTACTGTTTTCCCTCAGCTGACAGTAAGCCTTCAGTTTCATGTAGTTTTTGTTTGTTTTGTTTTTTTTCAATGTACTTTGCTATTGAGCATTCTGAATACATTGATTCATTCATTCATTTGCATCAGTACTTGTTTATATGAGGACAAGTCTCATTATTTAAAAAAGGCTAGCTTCCAACTTGAAGTCCTACCTGTTGTAGGCACATACTGCCATGTTTGGTACTGTATTCATTTAAAACCTTTTTTAGACATTTATGTAAATAAAAATTAGAAATCGGAATGGATGTTTTATCCTTGCTCCACCAGTCATTTCTCAAGACCTTCACCCTTTAAATCATTTTAATTAATCAATGATGGTCTTCATTTTTTCCTTTCCTCTGAAGATTATACAGTTTGGGAGCATCCTATTTATCTGATTTTGTATGTGTTGCCTTTTGTGATGGCTTAAACCTGAAATATCCAGTGAAGTTCAAGTATTAAAGAGGTGGTATGATTGGGTATGGTAGTACTTTAAGGGGAAAAAAGGGGTGGTGGTGGTGGTGGCTACTTACAGTACATCTGAATCTTAGTCCCTTCCAGTCTTTCTCTTTGCACTAGTGACCATACTGTGAGTATCTTGTTCTACTTCCTGGGTCTCAAAGTGACAGAATATAATGACCATGGCTAAAAATCTCTGAAACTGTGAATGAAGGTTATGCTCTCCTCTTATAGGTTGATTTTTTTCCAGATATTTTTGTCTTACACACACACACACACACACACACACACACACACACACACAGATGCTCACATACATGTGCACGCATACAGTTGTACACACACCTGCACACTCAGACACATACATGCACACTTATACACAGAAAGGTGTGTGTGTGGAGGAGATGGAGATGCTGTGCTTTTTGGGTTTTGAGGTCAATCCAAAACATCATTATACCACCTGATGTCACAGGTTTCTGCTGTTTTCTTTTAGTAGTTTCATGGCTTGCAGCTTTGCATTGATGTAGCCTATTTGGAACTGAATATTGTTCATTGTAAGAGAAATGCTCTGATTTTATTTTTCCACCTATGGGCGCATAGATTTTACAACACAATTTTTGAAAGAACCTATCATTTTCCAATTGTGTGTTCCTGGTTCCTTTCAGAAAACAAGTTGGCTGCACATGAAAGGATCTTTTTCTGGGTTTGCTATTCTTTTGTGCCTGTTTAAATGCACACCGATTCTTTAACATATACATACTTTTAAGTTGATAGTATTGTGGGAACAGGACCAAGGATGGGGGTTAAGAGGTGATGGAGTCATTTCACGAATCTTGGGACTCAGACTTCAGATACCAGCATCAAGGTGCAGATCTGAATTCATTGCTCAGCACAGAAGCTGATATGGAGTGTTTGAGCCAACCCCAAGCCCCTAAATCTTAGATCAATCACATCTTGTATCATCACATACTAGCATCATCTGAAGCTTTTAACAGTGGCTAATATTCTATTGTCTCAAGGTTATCTTTTATTTATCTGCTTAATATCTTGGACACTTGAAATAAAAATGCTATGAATGTCTACGTTTTTATGGCTACCTGAAGTCTTTCAAAGTTAGTCTCAGAAAGTTTTGCTGCCTTCTTGATAAATTGATTATTATAGTTTTTTTTAAATCTATGTATTTAAAATCAATATTATAGATTTTTCTTTGAAAATTTGTGAGCTGGGTATTTATTTTCACGACATAACCTACATGATTATTGGCATTTGTATTTATTTTTTTTACTTCCATTAAATAGTCCTTACCTAATAAAAAATGTCTAACTTTCTAAATCATGGTGAAGGCAGAGCATGGCATTCCCATGAGATGCATACTCAGCATCCTTATCATTGGCAACTTCATTGATTTCATAAAATTTTTCTTTGTATGGGAGGGTGTATGCATGTCTGCAGTGTCTACAGTCTACATATGAGTGCAGATATATGGGTTCTTGTACACACCTGCTGGTGAGAAACTAAGATGCTAGATGGATTTCTGCCTTCCCTTCCTGACTCAGGGCCTCCCGGTGGGTGAATGTGGAACTGCACCATTTAGGTGAGACTGGCAGGCAGCAGGCTCTTTTCATATTCTTATTCTCAATTTCTGGGGTTAGAAGTGTGCACAACCATGTGTGTCTTTCTATGTGGGTGCTGGAAATCTTAACTCACCTCTATATGCTAATGAAAGTCATTTTTTTTTTTGTTAAGCTCCAGAGCCTTCTCTCTAGCCACATAATCTTTCAAATTTATAGATCCTTATTACTCTGGCATTATTAAAGTCTTCAGTTTAGGGGCAGTAAGATGGAACAGCAAAGAAAGGAATTTGATATGCAAGCCTAACAAACTTCTACACTGAAAGAAAAAGACCTACTCCCTAAAGGTGTTTTTTGACTTCAACACTACATAGCATGTGCACTTGCAGCCATGTGTATTTTTACACACACACACACACACACACATACACACACACACACACACACACACACACATACACACACACACACACACATTATTTTAAGTAAATAATAAAGTACACAGTTGATTCAAATTCCTTTAGTTTTTGTTAGGTCATAGTTGTCTTCTAGGACCTGCTTGATGCCATTGTAGTTTTTATTGCCTTCTTTTATTGCATAGGGGAGATATAAATAAGTCATTTCATGGGATACCTGCTAAGATAGGCTTTTCTAAGGTGAAACTAAGGTTTTCCTTTTGAGTAATCTAGAGTTAGATGTCATGAGGATGGGAACCACAGAAAAGGTACCATTCCCACTATGCCATTTCTGGTATCAGAACTAGATGTGACGGTTGATGTTGCTTTTGATCCTTTGGAGTATTTTGTTCTCTACTCTACACTCATCATTGCAAGTAAATCACTGTCTATCTCACGTTGTGGAAAGGGACTTTCCCCCTTCTTAAAGGGAGATTAATGATTATTTAATGATTATTAGTCTTAGAATTCCTTTGACAATTTCAAGGAGGATATATGTGTGTGTGTACCCCATTTTTTATAAGTTCTCTATATGTTTGATCAGTGTGGGATAATAAGTATTTATTTGATGGTTTCATTTATTGCCTAATGCTTCTTCACCTTTTCACTAATGAACGTTATCCAGCTTTGGCCATTGAGAGTCAGCAACTGTGTCTTTGAAAGGATCCTACCATGAAAATTTCTTCCTTCCTTCCTTCCTTCCTTCCTTCCTTCCTTCCTTCCTTCCTTCCTTCCTTCCTTCCTTCCTTCCATTCTTTCTTTTCATTTATTTCTCTTTTTTTTGTCAGCATGCCATTGCGTTTTAACTGTACAAAGATAATTTCAACTTCTTATCTCTTTCCAGTTCTGCCCTAGGATCAGCCTTTTCCCTCTCAGTGCTTTGGATAAGTTTAGGAGAGAACAGTATGGAAGCTACAGTAGATTCTTATTTGCAAGCATATATGGAATGGCTATGAAAACATGTTTTACAAAAAACAAAACAAAACATTACTGGCTCATAGTTCTGGCTCGCCTGGGCCTCCCCAATGAAGACAAGGCTGGACTCAAGCTTATGTAGACTTGACTACCTCCCAGGTGCAGAGATTAAAGGTATACAACACCATGCTGTGAGTTTTCTTAAAGCAAAACTACACTTTTATCTCCTGACATCATCATTGATAGTCTCCTTTTCAATCTCTTATGGCCACAATAAGGTCTCATGTAGAATCTGACATGTGAAATGAAGTGTAGCATGTATTATACCTGAAGAAAATCAGGATGTTGTAGGATATAACTGCGTGATAGCTGAAGTAAGGAGCTAGTGACATAGCTATTTCTAGCTGTGACTAGAAGGGTTTTAAATTAGTTACAGAGATTTATCAGCAATAAAATTTAGTGATTTTTAATTTCTACTGTTTAACTATGAATTACTAAAATTAGGCCAAAGGCTAATAAGGATCTTTGTTTAATTAAGAAACCTGATGTAATTTTCACTGTCAACTTCTACTTCTGAGCTTCAGTGCGTTACTGAATCTTCCACCGTAGTAAGTCAGTGGCCTCTGTATGGATAGAAAAGACACTTTCGCAGGGAAGCATCAGACTTTCTGGCTTTAGCTGAATCCGATCTCCAACATAAGTTACGTATGTAGAGCAACTGACATCATGGAGACAAACACAGAATGGGTGTATGTTACAGAACCACTTTGAATTAGGTGACAATAAAAAGTTTGCAGTTCCTTCCATTTTAAAGCACATCCCAAGGCTTAGATTGCAGTAGATCCCTGTTACCCTCCTATCCACTCCTCTGACTTCTTAACACAGTTAGGCATTTTTCAAAGAAGACTACTTTCAGTGGAAAGAGAGGCCCATTGTTCGTGCAAACTTTATATGCCTCAGTACAGGGGAACGCCAGGGCCAAGAAGTGGGAGTGGGTGGATGGGGGATTGGATGGGGGAGCGTGTAGGGGACTTTTGGGATAGCATTGGAAATGTAAATGAAATAAATACCTAATAAAAAATAAGTAAAAAAAATAAAAAGAAAGAAAAGAAGAAGACTGCTTTCAGATTTTGAAACTTACGATATTAAGTCCAGCCTGGCTCATTTAAGATCTGTTTCTTCTTCCGTTCCGAGTTGTCAAACTTAAGAATCATGAGTGAAACCCTACATGTGCTGCTTCTCTGTGTGTGATTCTCTGTGCTAACATCTGCCTGTCCTCTGCTTGATGTTTAAAATGTATTTTGATAATCCTTATATACCTTTCTACTTATATGCATTGCTTCACAGCCTGTTGATATGCCATGAATCACATTTTTCAGAATAAGGGAGGGACCTAAAGTAGTAAAGGTTAAAATAGCATGACTGACTGCACTTTACAAGTATACAATCAGGTAGGTGGGACAAAAACCTGCTTTCACATTGTCTAATAGAACTTCCTTAAAATTATGAGAGAAAATTTAATTAGGCATAATAAATAATATCTGCATCTGTTAGCGTTAGGACAACAGAAGAGTTGAGATGATCTAATAAATTGAATAATTTTGATAATTTAAATCAAAGTAGATTTCTTTATTAAATACTTGTCTTTCAGCACTATATTAAGTAATCGGTGTTACTCACTTGTCAGTACTGTCTAACAGCAACCAAAAATCTCTGTAAGTACAAGGAAACTGAAGGCATTTGGTATAGTTGCCCACATTTGAATAGTCAATCCATCGTGTAGTGGGATTACATTCTAATAATTATTCACTGTGGTATAAAAAGTTTCAGGTCGTTTCCTCCAGATGTTTTCTTAAGAATGAGTGCTGGATGATGGGCATTTTTTACTGAGAACTTACTCTGAGCCCTGGGCCATTACAAAAGTTATTGCACGTGGAAATGAAAATGTGCCATTCAATATGTCCACTCAGAAGCCAATCCACATCTATCTCTAATACCCTAATGAAGAAGAAATAAAACACACATAAGGAACTTTTACCTGATCAGTTTCCAGGGTCACACACTACATGTTCTCTTATACGTGGACATCCCTTGTACCTCAACCGTATCGAGCATTTCATGGTGTTTTATTTATTCAGTGAATTCAGTGAAAGATGGGTAGGTGAGTGTACTAGTGGGTATATGAGTGAAAAAAAATGCAAACCCAGATTCAGTGCTATCTTTCCCAGGAGTGCTGAACTAACTTCTTACTCAATTCTTTGTGTATTAAAGCAATAATTCAAGTGCACTGTTTAGCTTCTTTATAGAGAGGATTCAGAGTTAATGGTTAAAGGAAATTTTTCATTTATCTAGTGATTGCCATAGCCAGAGATCCATCCCATGATCAGCTTCCAAACGCTGACACCATTGCATACACTAGCAAGATTTTGCTGAAAGGACCCAGATATAGCTGTCTCTTGTGAGACTATGCCAGGGCCTAGCAAACACAGAAGTGGATGCTCACAGACAGCTATGGAATGGATCACAGGGCCCCCAATGGAGGAGCTAGAGAAAGCACCCAAGGAACTAAAGGGAACTGCAACCCTATAGGTGGAACAACAATACGAACTAACCAGTACCCCGGAGCTCTTGTCTCTAGCTGCATATGTATCAAAAGATGGCCTAATAGGCCATCACTTGAAAGAGAGGCCCATTGGACTTGCAAACTTTATATGCCCCAGTACAGAGGAACGCCAGGGCCAAAAAGGGGGAATGGGTGGGTAGGGGAGTGGGGGGGGGTTATGGGGGAGCATTGGAAATGTAAATGAGCTAAATACCTAATAAAATATGGAAAAAAATAAAGTAGGGATAGAGGGTTGGTGTGTCATTCTGAAGATATCCCTACTCATACATAGTCTTCAGTATTCTGGGAAGTCTTTTTGCTTACTATGCTGATTGTTTTAAAATAAGCCAAAGCAATTTATACACACGCACATGAGAATACTGCCTGAGGTACAAGTTGTAGAGGATGCAGACAACAGAATATCAAGCTGAAAACTTCGGAAGCGAACTAAAATTTTCCTTTATCCAAATCACACAGTATCTTCACAGGAAGATGCATGTAAATTATTTCAATAATTCATCTATTTTTTACAAAACTTAGTAAACAAAACTTGAACATTGACTAATTCTATATCTTATGTAATTTTTGAAAAAAAAAACACAATATCTGACAGGCTTCAATGTTCAATACTTCATGTGGGCTATGTCTCTAAATATTTTTAAACATAATCTCTAACAGTTCACATTGTTTTATTTAATTTTTTGTCTTACATAATAATGAGAGCAGTATTTGACATCTTTGGATTTAAATAGAATAATAACACACAGCAACTGATTATAATTATCTCAAGCTAATTCTCTTATCTAGAATGTGGCATAATTTTTCATCTTGCCACATTGTTAACCGTGATACATGTCCAAAAAGTTTTCTCTCTTATTATAAGTTAATTTCAAAAGAAGATGCTTTTCAAGAGGCTGAATATGGTTCCTTGTTTCTTCATATTTGCATAGTTCCTCTTCAGTGAAAATGGAGAATGAAACATTATTTGGGGAATCATGTTGAATGTAATAACAGATTGCCTGGAATAGATGGAAGATGTACTCAAACAGTGGAAACTGGGACAAAGAAGTAGATGACTTCAAATAAAGACGCCTGCTGGAGAGAGATTAGGTCTTGTACTGATTTTTAAAAGCATAGTTTAAGCAAGCATTATATAACTGCTTAGTTATATCATAAACACAATTAAGTAACATAGCAGTTACACTGCCATTATGTCTTGCCTTTCTTGCCCCAACTTACATTTATGTCCCTCTAAAGAACTTGCCCTTGCTATTAGTACTCAAGCACCTTCAAAGAGATTTCTCATGAACGAAGTTTCTGTTGATGAATTCCATTTTAAATTTATAGTAAATTAGGTGTGTCCCCACTATAAATCTATGAGTTCCTAAACAATAATGGCTATTGGTTAAAGAATTTAAAAACGAAGCTGTATTTTCTCAATGTATTTAATCACTAGAAATTCTTGTGAATTTATGATAGTAAATAGATATACAATTTATTACATAATTTCTTTTTAAAGTCATTTATTAAATAAATAAGTTCTCTTACAGTCTTGGGTCAAACAGTGGTTAGTACTGTTATATGTTAGATGAGTTGACGCGGGAGTGAATGCATGTTTTCACTGAACTATTGCTGTATCTTTAATGTTTAGCAAGCAGATATTTAGTAAATGCCTGTTAGTATTGTCACATGCATAGGCATCCAATCCTGAAACTATCAGTGCCACAGGAATTTATGTGAGTAGTAAAATCTCACCCATGTTGCTTTATAGCTTGAAACCACCCCCCCCCCCTTAGCTTCAAAACAACTCCCAGGGTAAAATTTCCTTTCCCCTATATTAGTTGGACTGTACAAGCTTTGTACAATTTGCCTGATTTTACTGAACATACTTGTTTTTTGACTCCCATGTCATTTGAATCAACAACCTATTCAGTGTTGTAGAATAGCATTCCAGTAAATAGATATACAACTTATTAAGTAATTTCTTTTAAGGTCATTTATTAAATAAATCTTCTGTGGATGTGACTGGCCCAGTTTTTTGGATACTACAAATAAACCAACTATGAGTATCTGTGTGTAAGATTTTATGTGAATAAGTTTCACTATTTTTTTTTTTTTGAGCAATATGGACCAGGGGGATGACTGATTCTCTTCTCTATACATCTAATATATGAAGAGACATGCATACTGTTTCAGTATTTTTTTTACAGTATGTTTGTCTCCCTAATGATCCTAGTTGCTTTGCTTGGGACAAATATCTCTAGATATAGTATAAACTATGTGCCAAGATTCAATTTCATAGCTACTATGAGTGCCTCCACTGAATCAGGTCTTACACATTGATGGATTCCCTTACTTGTACAAAGAGGCTTTTTAGTTTGGGGACTTAACAATCTCTTTATATAACAGTGTAATTCTTCCTTAGGGGTTGTCCAAACATTTGCTTTGTTGCATTTTAGTGTCATATTTTATACCCAAGCTGCCAGCTTGGTCTACTTTCTTCTGGCAGTGTAGGGAATTCTTACGTCCCATAAAGCAAATTTCAATCTGTGAACTGTGAGTAATATGTACCAAGTTGACTAGTCATCTGAATTACAGTCTTACTGAACAGCATCTCCCTAGTAATATGTAACTTCTTGTATATTTCTCCAATTTTTTTTTTTAACTCAAGGAAATAAGAATGCCAGGTTTGGGCACCCTGCTTGGAAGTGTACCATGACTGAAACCCAGCTGGTGTGATTTGAGTTTTCTTACTAGATGAATTTGGATAGTGCTATTGATATTGTACTTAGCATCCTAATGAAATCTGAAGGCAAAAGTTTTCCTGAATGCAATATATATTTGCAGTAGGAAGGCAAGACATCACTCTCCGTTCCCTCAAAATTGTGGCTAGACAGCACTTTTCTAAAATCACTTTCCTGAAGGCTGAAAATGTGACCCATGCATTGATGGAGTAACTGCTCCTACCAAGCCATAGAACTAAGACAAGGCAATGCAAGGGAGTTGCGTGAGGGAGGGGGCGGGGCTTCTTTGCCTCAGTCATTACACTCCCTTTAATGTCTGCTGTGACCAGGAAGACATAGGCTGCAACTTTCCTCACACTTAGGATGCTGTGCCTGTGTCTACCTCAGCTTCAACCATGAAGCAATAACAGTCATATTGCAAAGGTGCTTTGTGGTCCTGCTCAGCTCTTACAGTCCTGCCCTTGAAACGGCCTATTGAACCTTAAGTAGATTTCCTTATGACATTTATTGCTTTTATTCCCCTGCCAGTGAAAACAGTAAATAGGCATTGTAAAAAGAGCCACAGGGACTATTTCAAAGCTCATAGATGGTGACTACTAGCATCTACTGATGTGTTTTCTTTGAGTGTTTTTGCATGCCCACACATGCACATACATTCACTTAAAATGATGTGATACCTGGTATTCAATTACCATCTCTTGTGAAACTTGGTGTTTCCAAATACTTGGTTTGTCTTGTTCTCCAAGAGGAGTTTGAGGCTTTCCCTGTCTGTTTTCACTTATATGTTCGACATGTATGTGCACTTTCTATGCAAATACCTTGAATATCTTATTTTAATATCCTAAGTAAAATCTGTAGACATTTAAAATTTGTTAAGCTATGTTACATTGTTTATTATAAAGGAAAATTATATATATGTTATGGAGTTTGGATGCAAAAGGTGAGATATTTTTAGTTTTATGAATCTCAGTCCAATGTTTTAATTCCTTCAGAGGAAACTACTTTTTTCAACAAATTTCTTGTTTGATGTCATAAATTATTCAGAAGCATATGTTTTAAAATCAGTGGTCCAGTGTGCATTGCTTTGCTGTATTTCACCCTACTACAAGATTTTATCACTTCCTTATGCTTTCTATTAAAAATCAGAATATATAACAGAAATCACAGACCTGTCCCAGAATGTTTCATGTTCTTTAAGTTTTGCTCATCAATATATGTTAATTTGGATTAAATTAAAAATAAAAAGAAGTGACTTGGGCCATTTTCAGACCTGATCCTCAGGCTGTGGGGAAAAGTTTAATTCATCTCTACCTTGTTGTATATTGAAGCAAGGGAACCAGTCTGGAAAATAAAGAGACTTTCAGTTCAGTTTGTAAAGTTATACTAGTTACTGGGAGGGAGCAATGGAACAGTGAGGAGCACCCAAGTCACAACTTTAGTAAAGGCACTATGTTCACAGGGTATAGAAATGGCAAGTGGCTGGTAAGGAGACTCAAGACGAATCTTTCATAATGCTCAGTCTATAAATCCTTGTCTACCTTATTTTCTAAGCAGCATATCCATGCTATTGAAGCTGTGTGTGTGTGTGTGTGTGTGCACGTGTGTAGGTACATATGTGTACATATGTATACACATACATATATACATATACATAAATATACATATATACATATGTACATATATGTGTACATATTGATAGATATAGACATCTATCAATATATATGTATGAATGCATATATATCAATCTATATATACATTACATATATATATAAACACATACACAGACATACAACATGTATACATATACATCAAATATACACATATACACATGTATACATACATACATACATACATATATACATATGTACATACATTAATACATACATACATACATACATACATACATACATACATACACAAGTGTCAATGGAGGCCAGAGGCCACCACAGAATGTCTTCCATAATCACTGTCCACTTTTTTTTTCTGAAGTAGTCTCTCCCTGACTTTGGAGCTCACCAGTCTTGCTTGACTCTCTGGACAGGAAACCCATGGATGCCCAGTCTCTACCTCCTCAATTCTGGATAACAGGGGGTATGGACATCTGCTTTAGCCTGGGTGTTAGAGATCCAACTTGGGTTCTCATGCTTGCATGGCAAATACTTTACTGACTAAAGAATCTCCCTAGTCTCCTTAAAGCTTTTGTAATGCATATGCAGCTACTTAAGTTTTTTCAAGCTTACCATGCATTAGTGACTACCATGTCATTTGATCCATAAAACAAATTTGGGCTCTGTTTTGAAGTGGACTTTATTAGCTATGTGATATGAAACCATGATCTACTAAGTATAAGGGTTGGTCTTCTCTCTTGTGATAGAGAAATAACAAGAATTAATACTATGTTAATTGTTAAGATTAAATGACAAAAGGAATATGGGATTAGCAGGTCCCATTTTGCCAATGAATTGTACATGAAAAGCTTAATTAAACATGACTGCCTCGTTTTCCTTTTCTTGAAGAGAAAAAATCTAGAGATTTCTACTATTTGAGCTTTCCAAAAATATGCTTTCACCCAAACCCCATTATCTTTCATGGCTTCATCTGTCTTTCACGTCTTTATTTAAGCTTCCAGCTGGACTTGTCATGTGACCGTTTTCATGAATTAGGAATGCTCCTCTTAGGAGCTGAGCCACATTACAAGCTCATTTGGTGGCTGAATAAGGACAGTAATATTGATGGTGTCACTTTCATTTATGATTCTTCTGCTGAGTTGATCTGTGCTTTTTGTAGCTGTGTTTCATTGGTATCTCTGGAGCAGAGGAATGGCTGTCCACTATGATCCTGATAGAGAGACTAAGGTTGTGGCTTACACTGTGTTTACATTGGGACCAAAATTCTCAAGACATCCTTCCATATTATCCCTTATAATGTGGCAGAAGAAGGAGCTATTAAAGAGTACCTGGGAACTCTGAGAGATGTTGGGAGTAGAAATAGGAAATTCTGTCAGGGAACTCACTGGTTTGTTGACTATTAAGGATAAAAATGTCAAATTTGGGTCAGAGGTGTGGAGTTTCTCCTCTCTCTCTCTGTGTACTTCCCTCCCATCTAACCTTTCTCCCGTCCTTTCCTTTTTCATCGTTGTTTTCTTGTTCCTTCATGATCACCAATTTTCCTTTAAAATCTTTAGCTTTACACATTTACAAGGTTTGTAGAGATGAGTGTTTAGTTATACGGCCATTTATTCCCCTCACCGTGGATGCAAAATGAATAAATGAGACAATGTTAAACAATAATAAAACACAGAGCTTCTTAAGAAGGACATTTATCATTTGTCTGTCTGCCTTTGCATCATCTATCCATGTGTGTATCTATAATTTTTTTCTGCCCCTGTAGTTTCAGGGCCCCATTCTTCTGCTTCTTCCGGTGTTTTCAAGTCTCATATCTGATTTTTTTTCTCTTTTATGTAACTAAGAACTTCTAAGAAAAATAAGGAGAGTTTATAATTATTAACTGCATTCGACAATTCAGTACTTCCTACTTACTAAATGGCATTTCAATGCATCATCTTATTTTGTCTCTAGTGTGAATTAGGTAGTATGTTCTCTGTATCACGGGTAAGAAACTTAAGCTTATTTCCAGTCACTCTGGGGCAAGTTCTGTGAGGAAAAGAAGAAATAAATGTCCTGAATTCTTATATGAGAAACAACCAATTAATACCCAGAACCATTCAACACTCTCTAGATAATTGAACCCCCTCTGTTTTGTTCAGATTTAGATACAGTCCACTTTAAAGAAGGTAATTTATCGACACCATTCCTTAGAATGTGTTCTAAGGTGAACACTTGGAAAAGCCACTTAAGATCATTAAAATAAATGTCAATTGAAAATCGCCTTCATAGGCTTCATAGGGAAAACAATGTATGCAGAATTATATTAAATTCTATTTAACATAGCCATAATAGGAAGGCATAGTTATCAAACATAGCTACAGGTGTTTAGTAAACACCATGTCCAGGCAGCATACTATTTGGGGATACTGCAGTAAGATGTATTTAGTGGGCCGTCTAAGGTTGTAGTCTGAGAATATATTTGAATTAGATTAGAGGGATCTTATGTTTGCACAAATATTTGTGAAAATTTTATAGGGATTAGATGATAGTACAGAAAAAAGAAAACAAGAAAGAAACAATCTTGTTAAATCACAGCTCTGTATGTAGGTTTAGCCCTTACAACATCTCTGCACAATTGAGCTGCATAATACCTTTTGGGCTTAGGTAATATTACTGAGATTCTAGTCTGAGAAAAGTAAAGTTTTAAAAGGTTCACAAATTGCACAGTGTCCCTCATTGCATGGCCAGAATTCAAATTCAGATTTGCATTACACAAGTTATTGGGTCATTGTACGCTACAGCATTACCGTCATGGTGGGTCAGTGTCCTGTCACAGATTGGTAAGTGACTGAAAACACACAAACACTTGTAACTTTCTATGCATATGCTGAGATGGTTAGTTTAACTGTCATCCTGACACAACCTCAAATCTCCCTAGATGAGAGTCCTAGTGGTTAATTATCTAATCAAGTTGACTCATGGGCTTGTATATATGGGAATCTTCTAATTGCTCACTGTTGTAGGAAGACAACACCCACTGTGGGTCACACTATTCTCTAGAAAGGTGGTGTTGGACTGCATAAATGAGAAAAAAAGTTTGCTGAAAGCAAGCAAGCAAGGATTCATTTATTATGTCTCTGCTCTGGACTGAGACTGGGGAGGGATGTAGTGGGTTTCTGCCTTTACTTCCCCAAAAGAATTGATTGTAACTTGGAGCTATAAGTCAGACAAATGCTTTTCCCCTCTCTGTTGGTATTCATTGGGATATTTTGTCAGAACAACAGAAAGGAAACTAGAACCCATACTAAACCTATGCTCTAGCACTGAGCATATCACCAGCTTTCACATTTTTGCCTTTGTAAAAATCACTAGTTAAGGAGAACTATACTTTTGCAAGATTGTTATATATTGTAACCACCACCCCAATCGACCTCCTGTAAAAGTACATCTTATTATTTCCATGGGGGTGGCCTTCAAACCTGAAAAAGTTAACACATATCCCAGAAAACGATTAAGGAAATATCATTTCTCAGCTTCCACTTAATTTAAACTGTGATATTATGTATTTAACTTATTTCACAATGCCTTTCACCACTTGCCTTATGGAACAGGAAATGTTGCCAGCAAGCATTTTGAACACTCTCCCACTGATTTTCCTCATGAAGAGAAGAGGTCAATTTTGGTGGCTTCGCAAGAAAAATATTAGTTCCATGTTACAGAAAAGGAAAGCACAGAAGTATGTGGGTGTAATTGGTAGGGCTTTGTCTCTTCCAGCAACAAAACTGGTTGTTGAGATTTCTGAAAGCAATCATAGTTTTAGTAACTTGGTTTCTTGATTAAACGCTGGAATGAATGGTGAGACTATGCTGCACTAAAGGATGAAGCAACCCATGGAATAAAAAAAAAAAGACATTTACAACAAACAGATCACAGTTGGGTCATCAGAGAGTCTTCAATTAAAAGCAACGGAACTCAAGAAAGGGAATTTGCTCTACAAAATATATACATATGTCCTCAGACTTAGTATCAAGGAAAGAGAAAAATATTCTTCTCAAAACTTCTTTGAAAATACACAAAATGGCTAATAGTGAAATGTGTGGGTTTTTTTTAAAAGAAGTTATCTACTATTGAACTTAGGCTATTAATACTCAGGAAGAGAGAATCAATTGCTCCAAGATTGTTGCTACTCCGAGCTGCAATAGATCTATGCATAAAGAACCAGAAGCTGAGCATGTTGGAGGTCTAACTGGATGGAGAATATTTATATCTGCTTGCAGACATGGAGTAAATATAAAGAATTATGCAATGAAGCAATAGGGGTGCTCATTGCAAATGGAGTTACTCATTACAAGTGTTTAAGAACATAGACCATGTTGCTTAACGGTTCAGGAAATAATCAATTATCCAGAGCCAATAGTGAAAAAGGAACTGGTACTTTGTTCAAATCTATCAGTTAATAATCATTTGCTTCATCTTCAGTCTGGTTCCACTGGAAGGAAGGCCCTGGACAATCACAGAAATGTCTGAGATAGTATGTAATAAACAATTAAGGAAAATCAGAATTGATCTAAGGAGGCCAGCCAGTCTTCAGTAGCCATGTCTACAGAAGAGATACAGTCTTGAGGCTGTCTTTAACTTTATTTTGAAAAAAAACAAAAAACAAAAACCTGTTTGTTTCTGGATTTTTTTGGGGGGGCAGGGCTCTGTATGAAATACATCATAGTACAAAGTTGTGACCATACAAAATAAAACACATGTTAAATCTTGGTATTTATTTCAATCTGTACTTGAAGTAATGATAGTAAGTATCTTAGTTCTTATTTTGGTAAGGGCTATCAGCTGATCCTTACCTCACAGCATATACCATTCAATACTTATCTGCCCAATTTAAAAAATACTGAAGAGCCAAAGTTTGATGAGCCTATGGCAAGGAAAGTCAAGGAGATGAGGAAATGCATGTCAGGTATACAGTTCTATCTAGAGGTTTCCTGAGCAAGGGCTGTCTCAACTGATACCAGCAAAAAGAATAGACAGTGGTTAACTATTGAGAATATTCACTGCCTTTGTTAGAGTTTTACTGCTGTGGACAGACACCATTACCAAGGCAACTCTTATAAGGACATTTAATTGGGGCTGGCTTACAGGTTCAGAGTTTCAGTCCATTATCACCAAGGTGAGGACATGACAGCATCGAGGCACACATGGTGCAGGAGGAGCTGAGATTTCTACAACTTCATTGGAAGGCTGTTAGCAAAATAGTGACATCCAGGCAGTGAGGATGAGGGTCTTAAAGCCCATGCCCACAGTGATACACTTACTCCAACAAGGCCACACCTACTCCAACAAGACCACACCTACTCCAACAAGACCACACCTCATAATAGTGTCAATTCCTGGACCAAGCATATACAAACTATCACACTCACAGAAATTCAAGTTATGTTTTAGTTCATGTAAGGTCTGAGAAAATGTAGTTTCTTGATAGTTGCGGTGTGGCATCTGATGTCTTATTCACTTAATGAAACTTTTCTGACTTATTTACTAATCTAAGCACTTTGGTTTAAAGTAGCAGCATAGTGGCTAGTCAGATTTCTTTGCAATGACAGAAAATTCTATCTGCTCTTTACTTTTCCTATTGCTACAAATTTCTTGGAATTAATTCATATAAAATAAAGTTCTTCATTTTAAAGCAAAAATTCAACATTTTAGCATATTCATATAGACTATAGTGATAATCATTTATCTAATTCCAGAATTGTCAACATCCCAAAGAGAAGGTCCAAACCCATTTAAATCACGGCATTTTTCTCCTATAAAATCAAAATTGTTTCCAATAGATATGTATATCCCCAAAATTTTATTTCATATTCAGTGATCTCTTTATTTTTTTATTTTATTTTTACTTTTGATAGGATCTCTTTTTTTATTGAATATTTTCTTTATTTACATTTCAAATGTTATCCTCTTTTCTGTCCCCCCAAATTCCCTATCCCATGTCCCCTCTCCCTGCTTCTATGAGGGTGTTCCCCCACCCACCCATTCCTTCTTCCTTGCACTGGATTTCCCCTGCACTGGGGCATTAAGCCTTCATAGGACCAAAGTCCTTTTCTATTGATACCTGACAAGGCCATCCTCTGATGCATATATGGATTAGGGCCATGGATCCCTCCATGTGTACTCCTTGGTTGGTGGTTTAGAACCTAAGAACTCTGGTTGGTTGATATTGTTGTTATTCCTTCGGGGTTGCAAACCCCTTCAGCTCCTTCAGTCCTTTCTCCTCCATTGGGGACCCAATGCTCAGTCCAGTGGTTGACTGTGAGCATCTACTGCTGCATTTCTCAGGCTCTGGCAGAGCCTTTCAGGAGACAGCCATATCAGGCTCCTGTCAGCATGCACTTCTTGGCATCTACAGTTGTGTCTGGGTTTGGTGACTGTATATGGGATGGATCTCTAGGTGGGGCAGTCTCTGGATGGCCATTGCTTTAGTCTCTCTTCCACACTTTGTATTTGTTCCCATGAGTGTTTTGTTCTCCCTTCTAAGAAGGACTAAAGCATCCACACTTTGGCCTTCCTTCTTGAGCTTCCTGTGGTCTATGAATAGTATCTTGGGTATTCTGAGCGTTTGAGCTAATATCTACTTA
The DNA here is from genome assembly GCF_978045245.1 of Mus caroli. Lineage (NCBI taxonomy): Eukaryota > Metazoa > Chordata > Mammalia > Rodentia > Muridae > Mus > Mus caroli. The sequence goes on from NW_028227264.1 coordinate 63,030,880, forward strand.
TCAGTGAGAGCATACCATGTGTGTCCTTTTGTGACTGGATTACCTCACTTAGGATGATGTTTTCTAGTTCGGTCCATTTGCCTAAGTTATTGTCGCCTTTCATGCAGCATGGTATAATCAAGATTTATCTGCTACACTCCATGCATAGCTATTTGGTTTCTCTTTATGAACAAATCTTACTTTACTGCATTTTTTCTTTTTTTAAAATTGGGTATTTATTTCATTTACATTTCCCAAAAGTCCCCCACGTGCTCCCCCACCCACTCCCACTTCTTGGCCCTGGTGTTCCCCTGTACTGAGGCATATAAAGTTTGCATGACCAATGGGCCTCTCTTTCCTCTGATGGCCGACTAGGCCATCTTTTGATACATATGCAGCCAGAGACAAGAGCTCCGGGGTACTGGTTAGTTCACATTGTTGTTCCACCTATAGGATTGCAGATCCCTTTAGCTCCTTGGGTACTTTCTCTAGCTCATTCATTGGGGGCCCTGTGATCCATCCAATAGCTGACTGTGAGAGTCCACTTCTGTGTTTGCTAGGCCCTGGCATATTCTCACAAGAGACAGCTATATCTGGGCCCTTTCAGCAAAATCTTGCTAGTGTATGCAATGGTGTCAGCGTTTGGAAGCTGAGTATGGGATGGATCCCTGAATATGGCAGTCTCTAGATGGTCCATCCTTTCGTCTCAGCTCCAAACTTTGTCTCTGTAACTCCTTCCATGGGTGTTTTGTTCCCATTTCTAAGAAGGGGCAAAGTATCCATACTTTGGTCTTCGTTCTTCTTGAGTTTCATGTGTTTAGCAAATTGTATCTTATATCTTGGGTATTCTAAGTTTCTGGGCTAAATATGTAGTCACTTTACTGCATTTTATATGTATTCTTCAGCAGAGATTTTTCTGCTTTTTATCTATGATGATGTTGAAGTTTTATATGGTTAAGGCCTCTCTTGTATGTAGCTGGGGTTGGATTTCAAGGTTCGATATCAACTCAATGGTCATGTTTCTGAGGTCCTACAGGCTCTTCAATGTGGTGGCAGCATTTTTACCCTCAGCAGCTATGCTTTGCTTTCTTTTCGCAGACACCAGAGGAACTAGAGGATGTTTCTGACCTTGAAGATGACCATGAGGTCCGTAGCCACACCAGCATTCAGACAGAAGGGAAAACTGATCGGGTAAGTCATCTACCGAGGGACAGCTCTTAGCTGTGGGTAGACCCATCACTCCAGGAAGCCTCTTATGCATGAAATATTTGGATCTAGATCTGAATCTCTGAAGCACAAAGAGGAAAGCATCAAACTTTAGGAGTATCAGGCTTAAGAAAGTATTTTCTCTCTTGAAAAATCAGCGTGAGGGCTCTAGTATGTGGTAGGAAATCATTCTGTAATGCTTCCAATTTTGTATAAGTCATGCAAATATTAAAGTTAAATTCATACATGTTCGTTTAGTGCAGAGAATAGATTTGAAAATACTGTCTGAAAAGAGGAAACAAGATCTCCTACTAAGTCAGTAATGGGGACTTTTTTTCTTGTCTTCAGTACTATCTTCTGCACGTCCCTCAAAACACACAGACACACACAGACACACAGACACACACAGACACACACAGACACACACAGAGAGAGAGAGAGAGAGAGAGAGAGAGAGAGAGAGAGAGAGGGAGAGAGAGAAAGAGTTGTTTATTTCTAACTTTTGTGGTAAAAGTAGCCTATGATACTCTTTCATCTGAGTTTATAAATAGCACTTTTTCATAGTCAGAAAGTATTTTGTTATATGTGGGGTGGAGCCTCCATGTTAAGATTAGAATTTCTGCTGTTTACTTGGTTTGTTAATTTGCTTAGAGCTAATTCATACCAGGAACTGTCTAGAACACATAATATCTAAGTGTGATTTTCGTCAAATCTAGCTGCTATCATTGTAAAGATGTAGTCAGAAAGTGTCAGTAAAGAAGAAATGTGTTTTGCTGCTGGTAAACTCAGCTCTAGTAGCTGGTAGAGTGTATCTGTGTCACTGGGATCAAGCTAGGTCTCGAGGCTGGCAAACCATTGCTAGAACAAAGTTTAATTAACAAAAGGATACATTACATTCGGATAAACAGGGCTGGTTTTACATTCAGGATTTATACACGTAGACAATGGATCCTTGTTTTAGTCACTTCAGATTTCTTCATTTAGAAAATGAGGATTACATCATATGTTTTTCATGTTTCCTTGGTAACTTCAAATAAGATGGTATTTATGGGTATGTTTTATAAGCTTTAAAATTTAATAATGAAAAGGTAGAACTTGTCTTATCTCCACGTTTACTCATATTTACTCTGTGCCCTGGGTACAACCCAGTTAGATGAATCCTGTTGGGTCTTTCATAGAACTGCTTATATTTTTAGGATCATTCAGAAATTTCTCTACATTGTAGAATTTCTTCCATCTATACAGAGTCTATAGCAATCTAATTTCTCCTTATTGACTCTGTGTGAAAACCTCACCACAAATAATGAGACTGTCTGATCTGCTAGGAGCAAAATTCTATTTCACCTAACTCACACCTCCGCACCTTTATTTTCCACTATGTACATTCCAAATGACTCAGATGTTCTTTCCATTTCTCTCTAATCCTTGCCTGTAATTATGCTGTGAAATTCCTTTGGAAAAATTTGTAGTCATTATGAATCACATATTTCTACTTCCACTCCTTTGGGGTTGGTATTCACATTCCTCAGATTTATTCTTCACTAGCACATTCTCTTTCAATTTTTGATTGGAAATTTTTAAGTATGGTTTCCACATGTTCTCAATGGGTCCCCTTTGGAAATTATGAGTTTAAATGTATATAGTAATGCAGAGCTTGATAAAATTTATTTGGCCACAGTTATAAATCATTATAATCTCTTGTGGTAATAATTAATATTAACCAGGTGTTTCTACTCCACTTTTAATTATTCAGTAACCAGATAAAAGACACAAAACCTTTATATTTATGATTAGTCTTATAAGCACTAGGGCTGAGCAGATATCTACCCTCTTTGCTATTATGTCTACTTTCCAATCAATAACCCTGAGTTATAGCTTGCTATGTTCCATCTGAGCTGCTCTTAAATGCAATTGGCCAGCCCTCATGATCATATTTTCATATCTTACTTACCCCATGACATTTTCTCCTCTCTTCACCTTCCCCCTCCCTTCTTGTGACCCTGCCTCAGACCCCAAGCCCAGGAGTGAAAACCTTGCCTACTTCCCTTTTGCTCAGCTATAGGCTGCAGGCATCTTTATTCAACCAATAGTTATAAATTAAGGAGCAATGTTACATAGCATCACTTGGTGTATGTGAGGATTCCTTCATCCCTGAGACAACTAGATCTTGGGGGTCAGTATTCAGCACTACCATGTATAGCAAAAGAGCAAGTCTCAACATAATCTGTCTCAAACAGTTCTACTTCTTGGTGACTAAGCATTCAAACACATGAGCCTATGAAGTCCATCTGCATTGAAACTACAACAACTTTTTTGATAAGTGGAGAAAGTTTTTACAATCAGATATTCAATTGTTATTCATATGAGTTTTCTTAGGACCTGAAGCTGCTAGGACAAATTCTATATTAGGATAGAGAAAAGCAATCAGTTCCAGGCAAACCTGGTGTAATCCTAAGGGAATAAGAGACAGAAACCAACTCAGAGTAACAAACCTGTCTTAGTGGTGGCATCTTGCTACAATGGAATCTAGTAGTAAATGGTAAAAATAAAACTGTTTTAAATTTACTTATTTCATAATATACACAATTTAAATTTACTAACACATTTTAATGTGTATCTATCTTGTAAGTTAATTACAACCTACTTTAAATTAGGATATGGACATCAAAAAGAATAAGACAAGCCTGTCTCCAACACAAATTACTTGACCAGGGCCAAGAAATTGTTTTAATAAGTTTTAAAATCTTAGGCAGACATTGTATGTCCCCAACACTTCCCTATTTCTTCTAATGAGAGAGCGATGCCTTGACCCTTACTCTTGTGTCTAAGATCTTCTCTTCGCATTATACTCAGAATTTTTGTTTGTTTTTGTTCCCATAATACTGCTTCTTTAAATCCATTTCATGAATACCAACACTTTGGGGAAATACCATAAGGTCCACCATGGATTTTTCTGAGAATCATTTGAATACTTATACCAGGCACTGTGTTAAATTCTTGGTCTCTGGGAAGCCAAACATCTAGATTTCTTCCTGTCCATTGCATGATGAAGGACTCAAATTTTTCTTTTTTGCTTCTTAAATTATGCATACTCTGTTATATTGGACATGCACTAGAGCCAATTTCAGATACTACTTAGGCATTGAGTGACAGTTATTTATTATCATTTTATTTTCTGTGTTTCACTCCTAGTAGCTTTGGCTCAGCATCATCTGTTATAGCTGTCATCAGCTATAAATGCCATTGGGTATTGTAAAGGTCTGTAACTAAAAATAATGATTCAGAGTCTGCAGACAATGAGAGACAAATATTAAATGACCAATAGTGCTTGCCTTATGAAGTGGCAATTGGAGAGCCAAGCAAACATGATTATCTCAATATTGAGCACGGGAATTCTCTGGACCAATGGTGTGATTATTTCTACTGAACAGGTCCACAGTGGCACAGGAGCGTGGTTGTGTAATAGATTTGCAGAAGATTGTTCAAAGAGCTTATTGTGTATTCTGTTTGTGCTTTAATCATACATAATATAGGATTTTTAAAAAATCTTATAGTTCCAAAATAAATGAGGCAGGAAAATGGATTTCTCTCAAGGCTTATTATAGGTTTATTCCCTAAATTTATGGTCATAAAGCCTTTGTGAATCCACCTTTTCTTAAGACTAGGCTACACCCAGGCTAAATTATATTTTTGTATAAGCATAGCAGTTCTGAGAATTAAGTAATATATTGTCATTCATACAGCATCTTTAAGTTTGTATTTAGGTCTTTTAAACAAAAGACTTGACATTATTGTTTATAATTTTTCTCTCCTTAATTTTGGAAAGTAGAGAATGATATTTGAAACATTTAAATAGTTTATGCCAGGCATGGTGATTATGAGAAAATCACAGGTTTTCTCGTCTCATGCACACAGTTTCTAGAACAGCACACTTATGATGTAGATTAAAGCTCTACAGACTCAGTATAGACTTGGTAGTATAAGTCTCCCCTGGGAAAATGATTTATGGAACCTGAGATCATGTCATGAAATCATTCCTGTAGCCGTGTTTTTACAAAATCTCCTTTAATACGTGTACTTAAATATTTTAACCTCCCTTCTGGCCCACCTCCCATCAGAAGCAGTGGAAAAGAAAGGTTAATAGGAGAAAGGAGGATGTGGACCTGTTTAGAATTAGTTATTTGGGGGTGAATCCAATATGCATTTTCAAATATTAGCAGTTTATTTCATGTGAATCAACAGTAGTAGCTCAATCCACTCACAAACACCATTCTCGAATCAGGAATGGTAGACTGATACAGAAGAAACTGCAAGGCTCTGCCAATCAGCCTGAGTCTGAGGATATGGCAAGAAGCCATTGGAATATTACCAGATGTTCTTTGGTGCATTTGTCTCTACAAAGTTATGACAAATGGTTATCAGCAAAGAGTGATAAGGCAAATTAATACCACACCAGTATCATCAGCAAGACCAGTATCAGCAAAACCCAACGAAGACCAGCAAAGAGTGACAAGGTGAACCAATGCCACACAGTGTTGTCTATTGTCTGTTGGATTATATTTATACTTTTTCCAAACATGACATGATCTCTCAATCATCTGTTCTAGAAAACATCACATGCCCCTTTTGCAAGCAGCTTCAAGAAAAACACCACGTGTCTGTTCTTAGCAAAGCATCCTCCCGTGTATCTGCTTCAGCAGAAACATCCTCTCATAAGACAGTTTCAAGAAAAATAGCACCTGATGCAACTTATTCTCCAGAGAAAGCATAAATTCCCACATCCCATTCCTACCTGAATCTTATAAATTTTTAAATATCCCAATGCTAGATCTTCTAACAATTGGAAGATTAGTTTGATAATCTACATTTGGCATCTACTTGGCAATGCCAATTCACTCATAATTTCCTGTGGTAGCTTACTTCCCCTTGATGAATGGCTTTAGACAAATAGCTTTGGACAGCAGGAGATTTTATGGGCCAATAAACTCCATTCTCTCCACATGGAACTCACAAGAGGCGGGGTAGTTGTGTTTCATATGACAACTATTGAGCATTTTGTTCTGTTTCAAGAATGGAAAAAGAGGATCTCTAATTCTCAAATACTTCTCCGAATTATCTTCTGCAATTGGGACAACAAAGGCAGTCGAGTCTCAGTAAACTGTTTCAGTAAGAGAGCAGCTGAGGGAATGTTCTTCAAATCTTTCTGGGTGGCAACTACATATTTAGAGATGTTTAATAAAGTGAATTGAAAGGGCATAGTTATTGAAATGCAGGGAGGAGTGGTTCAGCTTCTAGCCATGCCAGCAGTGTAGAAGTCAAGAGTGTCGTATTTAGAGTCACATAACAATAGATTCGAGCCTTTGCTATATTACTTAGAACAGATGACTTTGAAAAAGTTCTATTTCTGGTGCTCAGTTTCCACACTGGTAAAGTTATAACAATACTATTTTATGTGGGCTTTAAGAATAAATTACGTACGTGAGACATTAATTCAGCTCTTGCCACAGAGGATATATTCTATCAATTTGTATTTTACATTCTTCTGATATTATAAGACAGCAATAATCTTCCATAATTTCATTTGTTGGGGTTTCATTGACCTCCAGCCAAATACAGTCCAAATTTTAAATGGAAATTTCCAGAAATAGACAATTTGTTAATTTTAAATTACATGTGCTCACTATTACTTCATCTTACATGGGAGGTAAATGACTCTTATCCAGCCCATCCATCCTGTGTCTACCACCATCTGATTACCCATCATGTTGTTATTTCAGTTCTCAGGTTCACTTTGTTGGCATTAACATTTCAGTTCTGTGCTTAAGTAAATGTTATTCTATCCAACAGTGGCCCCAAGTTGCAAGAGTAGCAATGCTGGCAAATTTAAGAGTATATTTCTATAAGTATTCTATTTTGTTACTTGATGAAAAGGAATATAATTTTTAAAGTGGACATTGGAATAGCTTCTATACATAGAAAATATGATACTATGTTTAGCCTCAGGCATTCATGGAACACCCATCCCCTAGCTAAGGCAGTATAGTAACTTTATACTTGCTTTCATGGTACTGAACATTTTGACATCTTAAATACTCTGCTACTAAAAGTCTTTTGAAGTATTTTGTTTCTGTTTTGCTTTTTGAAAACGGTAAGACATATGGAAACACTTCAAGAGTTTAAAAGGAATTTGGCTTTGATATGATTCACAAATGATACCAGAATACATGTGACTACATGGGGTACATTGGAGCTGAAATAGAGACCAAACAATTAACTCTTTACAGTAGAGCAAACCAGAAAAAAAATCCAAGAATGATCAAGTTCTTGTGTTTTTCATTGTTGAGTAGAGGCTTGGTCCTCTCATCTGGGAATTTTTCTTTGTATTGTTGTGGTAGCTTGGCAATCCATATATTCTATCTCTATCAGAGGTCTCAACCACATTTGTAAGGTTGCATTTTATTTTATTTTCCACCATTTACCTGTTTCTTCACTTTACATCCAGATTGCAGTCCGTCTTCTCCTCTCAGTCCACCATCACAGTGTTTATTTCTTCCTTACCCTTTCTTCTTCACCGCTGAGAAGGGGAATGCCCACCCCTGGATACCAATCCTCTCTGGCACCTCAAATCACTGCAGGACTAGGTGCCTTCTTTTGCACTGAAGCCAGTCAAGACAGCTTAGCTAGTGGAGCAGGATCCACAGACAGGAAACAGAGTCATGGTAAGCCCCCGCTCCAGTTGTTCAAGACCCACATGAAGATGAAGCTGCATATCTACCATATATGTGTGGGAGGTCTAGGTCCAGTCCTGTTTCAGGAATATTAAAAGAGTTGGTGAGTTCCCTCACTTCACCCAGGTACTCTCTGCCCACGGTTGTGCTGTTTCTAGGCTAGCCTCTGTACAGCAGTCTTTTAGCTCCAGTTCACCTGCCTCAGAGCAACTTGTCTCTTCTCAGTCATTTACCCCAGTGGCTAGTTGTCACAAATCCACTTAACCCAGTAAATCAATACTCTAGAAGCTTATCTTTAATCAGTCAGATTTAATCAATAAACTCTCAGTTCACAAGATGCCCAGAAAATAATTTAAGAGCCAATTGATAGTGATACAAGATGCCCACCTGGATTAAATAAGTTATCCCAATTATTCTATCTTATTATATTCATAGCTGCCTGTGGATATTTAAAGCCATGCAGAATCTAGATCATCTTTCTCCTGCTCCATCTTCCTTCCTCTCTCTACCTGTTTCCTCCATCTCTATTTGTGCAATGTTTTGCTCAGCCTCCCTTTTCCCTATCCAATCACAGTCTTCTTGTATTAATATTTAAAGTGATTGGACAGGGAAAATTTTGCTATACAGTCCTTGTATGTTCTTTCATTGGTGGCTCAGTCTCTGGAAGACCTCAAGGATCCAGGTTAATTGACTCTTTTGGTCTTCTTCTGGACTCCTTATTCTATCTAAATTCCTCAATCCACATTTTAAAAAAGAAAAAAGGCAGGGAATTCAGAAACTGTATAACCTTACAAAGATGGTCATAACCTATAATAGAGACAGAAAAGTCTCATTCTGGTAATTCCAAACACTTCAAAGTTTCACAGAAACTGAATTCCTATTTTTTTTTTATGATACATACTGAATATAGGGAAGAGACTGGAAATCATATCCTAATATTGACATGTTGGAGACAGTTTTTCCTAAGTAAACATTTAGTACCCAAGGAGCTAAAGGGATCTGCAACCCTATTGTTGGAACAACATGATGTACTAACCGGAACCCTGGAGCTCTTGTCTCTAGCTGCATATGTATCGAAAGATGGCCTAGTCGGCCATCAATGGAAAGAGAGGCCCATTGGACTTGCAAACTTTATATGCCCCAATATAGGGGAATGCCAGGGCCAAAAGAATGGGAATGGGTGGGTAGGGAAGTGGGGGGCGCTATGGGGGACTTTTGGGATAGTATTGGAAATGTAATTGAGGAAATTATGTAATAAAAAAAAAAAAAAAAAAGAAAAAACAAAAACAAAAAAAAAAAATAAAAAATAAAATTTACCCATTTCTGAATGGTCGTTCCTTCAGGCTCTGCTCTGAACTTTGTCTCTGTAACTCCTTCCATGGGTATTTCGTTCCCCATTCTAAGAAGGAACGAAGTATCCAGACTTTGGTCTTCCTTCTCCTTGAGTTTCATGTGATTTGCAAATTGTATCTTGGGTATTCTAAGTTTCAATATCCACTTATCAGTGAGTGCATGTCATGTGTGTTCTTTTGTGATTGGGTTACCTCACTCAGGATGATATCCTCCAGATCCATCCATTTGCCTAAGAAATTTATGAATTCATTGTTTTTAATAGCTGAGTAGTACTCCATTGTGTAAATGTACCATATTTTCTGTATCCATTTCTCAGTTGAGGGACATCTGTATCTATCCCTTAAACAACTACCAAACTCAGAAACTAGGCAGATGCCAACAAGAGCCTGCTGACAGGAGCCTGTCTCCTGTGAGGCTCTACCTTTTCCCAGCAAATACAGAATTGGATGCTCAAAGTCATCCATTGGACAGAGCACAAGTTCCCCAATGAAAGGAGCCAGAGAAAGTATCCAGGGAGCTGAAGAGGTCTGAAGCCCCATAGGGGTAACATCAATATGAACTAACCAGTACCCCCAGAGCTCCTTAGAACTATACCACCAATCAAAAAAAAAACCCATGACAGAGCTTGTGGCTCTAGCTATATATGTAGCAGAGGATGGCCTAGTTGATCTTGAATGGGAGGAGAGGCCCTTGGTCCTATAAAGTTCTATGCCCCAGTATAGGGGAATGCCAGGACCAGGAATCAGTGTGGGTGTGTTGGGGAGCAGGGGGAGTGGGGGGATAGGACATTTTTGGAGGTGAAGTTAGGAAAGGGGATAACATTAGAAATGTAAGTAAAATGCCTGGCGTGGTGGCGCACGCCTTTAATCCCAGCACTCGGGAGGCAGAGGCAGGCGGATTTCTGAGTTCAAGGCCAGCCTGGTCTACAAAGTGAGTTCCAGGACAGCCAGGGCTATACAGAGAAACCCTGTCTCAAAAAACCAAAAAAAAAAAAAAATATATATATATATAAGTAAAGAAAATATCTAAAAATAAATAAATACGTAATAATAATAATAATAATAATAATAATAATAATAAAATTACCCCTTTCTCTATCCTAGAACAAGATGTGCCTAGTATTTCTTCCCTTCACCCATACAGCTTAAAAGTAAGCAAAGCCTTAAGTCGACCCTGTCTCTCACAATTAAATTAGAACATATGTGGTGACTTACACATGAGGGTTGGTAAAAGGGGACACATTCAATAGTACTGAATAAGGACAGCCGTCTTTCTGTGAAGGTATCTGAAGCTGCTATCTCCAATTGCTGAAACTGTTTCTGTATACCTTTTATACTTACATTTGTAATTTCAACCATTGTCAGTTCATCTTTCAGGATAAAGTTCTGACCCTTTTAAAAGGGCTTCTGAGCCATATACATTATAGCTCAAATAAATGTATTTGTGAGTTTAACATACATTTATTATTTACCCAGGAGAATTCCATAGCTTGTAAGTCCACTCGACTCTAAGGAAATATCTCTGAGGCCATTGAGTCTATATCAGCTCTATAAATAGCAGCAAATTAGAGAGGAATGAGAACAGTTGCCTAGGTTACTGGACACAACCTCAAAATGTCAACAGCATCAAATGAATTGGAACATATCAAATCTTAAAATGATTCTTGGTGGATTAAAAAAAAAAACTACCCATGTTCACTGCAAGTTCATGTTGGTGATACAAATAACTACCTCATTATTGCTTGTCTACAGGCAGTTAGCCGAATCTCCTCCAGTATGGGAGTATGAAAAACAAAATCCAACCACAGATGGGTGGTTTATTGAAAATAAAGAATGGGATGGTTTTTAATAAGCCCCATTTATTATTTGAATATGCTTCCAATAATAAATATATACTGAATTACCATCCAGCATATGAAGAGATGTGACCTCATTAGCTTCTTTATGATATAATTTGGCTTGGGTTATTATGAAAAACAGTGCAAAGAGACCTGGCTAAAATTATACGCTACAGCAGCCTTTCCACAGAACACTGGGACCTTCCCGATCATGAACTTCTTTTATCACAGTTTCGCTTCTGGCAATCCATCTGTTTTTACAGATCTTGTATTTTTTTTCCTTGAACTTCTTGCTTATGTACATGTATGTGCATTTGCTTGTATGTTTATATGTATATGGATCCTTGAATATGCGTGCAGTTGTGTGTAGTTTGAAAATAAGACTCCAGGACTGAGTGCCATTTCTTGTGATGTTCATATTAAATTCAGCTTACCTCTGCCATGTGTAAGGTACCTCTAGATTTGTTGCTTGCTTCTATCTTCCACTTCTCAGTTCAACTGGTTCCCTCTAGCCCCACCTCTTTCTATATCAGCTGCTATTAGGCATTTGACTTCCTCTCAAGCATTTATCTACCTGTGAAGGTCATAGTCACATCAGTACCTTTTTTTTTTCTTCCTCACCAGTAAATGCTTATTCTTCCATAGAATTCTACATTGGCTCAGATTTCATATCTAAACAGTCTCACTCAATCATGCAGCAGTGATATAATGATATCATGATATAATAATATATTATGCAAATATCTTCACAACATAGCATTCATTGTTAGCATGGAATTTCTCATTCTGGCCATTGAACTCTAAATTAGAGTTTACTCTATTAACCTATTAATACAAGGAAACATGCTTGTTTCAGTACTTTCAAGTTTAGAGTGTTAGATTACTGTGTTGTTAATGAATATATATATATACATATATACATACATATATACATATATATACACACATATATATGTGTGTGTGTACATATATAGGTGTATATATATATATATACACATACATACATATGCATATGCATATACACATGCACATGCACATACACATACATATACATATACATATACACATACATACACATACACATACACATACACATACACATACACATACACATACACATACACATACACATTAAGGCTAATGTTGTTGTTCAAATGAAATGGCCCCCATAGTTTCATGTGTCTCAACCCTTGGATCTCAGCAGGCAGTGTTGTTTTGGAAAGTTTTGGAATACCTTTAGGTGGGAGAGCCTTGCAGGACAAATTGGGTAACTGGGACAGGCTTTGGGATTATTTACTAGCCTCACTTCCTGTCCGCACTTTATCTCCTGACTGAAGACATAAATTAATAGATTTCTGCCATGCATGTTTTGACCACCATGGCAAACTTTATCAACTCACCTGGAAAACTAACCATTCCTCCTCGTTTTAAACTGTTTCTTATCATGCATTTGGCCACAGCAACGGAAAAAGTCATGAATACAGGTGATAAGGAAAACTTTCTCCTGAGGTGTCTGGTTTTCAAAGAACTCCAGTTTCCAGCATCTTGTGCTGACAGTGTAAGCAGATCCGTCCTTCCTAATGATTTACTTGAGCTAGATAAATCGTATTCTAAATTCCTGGGACACCACTCTAAATTTCTGAATGACTACTTACAACTTATGCCAAGGAACATTGGTAACAATAATTATGTCCTCTTTCAAAACACTTCAGGTGCCTTTTCATTCCTAGCTGTGTAAGACACACAAATCTGCAACATCTCCCCCGTGTCCAACCACTAATACTCCATACCTCTAGTGAGCATGGTTCTATCCTGGCCTTCTGGGAGAGCTTTAGTTTGAGACTTTTTCATTAAATCAAGATTATTTGGCATTTCTGTACTAACTTATTTTGCCTATGGTCAATTTAGTTTCGTGTGACAGAGTTTCTTTCCTTTAAATAGCATTCCATTGTGTGAGTACATATGTTGCATTTTTCCTTACACATTTATTTCATAATGTATACCTGACCCCATACCTCAGAACTAATGGATAATGCAACAGTGGATGTGGGGATATAGATGGCTTGTGGGTAAATGGATTTCAGTTATTTTACATGAATATCCAGAAGCAAGACTGATGTGTGATATATTAACACTACTCTTACTTTTCTGAAGAAACTCCATATTGTTTTCTTTTATATACTTTTTTTAAAAAAACTCTTATTTTTTTTATTAGGTATTTTTTTCATTTACATTGCCAGTGCTATCCCAAAAGTCCCCCAGACCCTCCCCCCCACTCCCCTCCCCCTCCCACTTCTTGGCCCTGGCGTTCCCCTATACTGAGGCATATAAAGTTTATATGACCAATGGGCCTCTCTTTCCTCTGATGGCCGACTAGGCCATCTTCTGATACATATGCAGCTAGAGACAAGAGCTCCGGGGTACTGGTTAGTTCATATTGTTGTTCCACCTATAGAGTTGCAGCCCCCTTTAGCTCCTTGGGTACTTTCTCTAGCTCCTCCATTGGGGGCCCTGTGATCCATTAGTTTTTATTCCAATTGTTTTTTCCCACAATTCTGCCTTTAACCTCTTAGAATCTGAGTCATTTTAGCAGGGGTAAGATGATAGCTTATCTTTTCAGAATTTCAATGAGGGCCAATATTTATTACATTTTTTTATGTCTTGGTTAAAAAATTTTCATGTAACTCTTGGTTACTTGCTTGCCTTCTTTTGGGAAATGTCTAAACCCTTCAATCATATTTTTCTATTAAACTTTTTATTCCTGAACTTATTCATTCTTTATCATATGTATTGTTGGCAAATATTTTCATCCAAACTATAAGTTATTGCTTATTTTCTCTTTGCCATGTGGAATCTTTTTATTTGCTTCAGTTGGTTTTGTTTTTAGCTTTGTTGGCTATGCTTTGGTATTCATGTTCAATAACCCTTTGTATGAACCAATATCAGGGATTATGTCTTTTATACTAAGACATTTATATATTTTACTTTTTAATGAAAAATTTGATGCATATATGTATGTTGTGCATGTATGTCAGAATCCATTAACTGTATTGGCGCATGTGTATACACATACTTGTTTTCCTGTGGATATCAAGGTCAGAGTTGGACATTGGGTATTGAACTCTGGATTCCTCTCCACCATGCATATTAAGGCAGGGTCTCTCACTTAACTCTGAGCTCACTGATTCAGTTAGCCAAGCTTGTTCCAGGGATTTCCTGTCTCAGCCCTTAAGTACTAGAGTTGCATCTCGGCTCCCATCCAGCATGGTATTAATGTTTGTGATAGGGATTAAAATTATAATCCACACACAGGTGTTACATACTCTTTCCCACTGAACCATCCCCATAGCACCTCAACTGCTATGGCTTTTAATGTCAGGAACTGTACATTATATTCAGCAGATCTTTGAATGTAGTATGGTATAAAAGGAACAATTTAATTCTGTTATTTGTGTGTATCTAGTCTTCACAGTAGGGTCATTACAAAAATATCTGTTTTTTTCTTTACTTGTATGGTAGACACTTATGCCAAAAATTGACTGAAATAAATATGAGATATTTTGTTCTTTGTTATACTCTTTCACTCACTGGTCAATGTGACTCTTGTTATGACTGAACCATGCTGTTTTGACTATGATAGGTTTGTGTTTGAGTTTGAGGTTAGACAGTATAATGTGTACATTTTTAATATTTGTTCTTGTATGATTTTTCTTTATGTTTATTTTTTGTGAACACTGTCTGACTAGCCTAGAGCAGACTATGTAGACCATGCTGAAACTCATAAAGAGCCACACATCCCTGCCACGCAAGTCTTAGAACAGTAGACATGTACCAGCTTGTGCTTTTGGCTCAAAATGAGTTTGGTTAGTTGAGAACTATTGCCAATTCCATATGAATTTTAGAGTTTTTATTTGATGTGTGTGAGTATCTTGCTCACATGGGTTTCTGTATACTACATTTATCCTGAGCCTATAGAGGCCACAAAAAGGAGTCTAATTACATGGATTAGATTTGTTAGCTACCATGAGGATGCTGAGAATCAAACTTGGGTTGTCTGGAAGGGCAGCCAGTGCTGTGAATCCCTAAGACGTCTTCCCCAATTTCATTTTTGAATAGGTTGTTGTTATAAGATATAGTATAGATTTTGCATTTTGGCTTTGTTTTCTGTAAGTTTAATAAATTATTCTGTCAATCTTAGTATTTTAGGGAATACTTTAGATTTTCTTTCTGTATGTAATATTGTTAACATACTGTTACAAATTTACTTCATTATTCTATTTCAATGCCATTTCTTTCTTTCTCTTCTTTGATTGCTCTGTCCAGAATTCTTGTCCTATATTAAATTGAAGTGGTAAGAATACCCATCCATTTAATTTTCTTAGTCTTAGAGGAAATGTGTTTGGCTTTGGTCATTCATATGTCAACTGGAATTTTTAAGACATGGCCTTCATTGTTTGGAAGTATATTTCTTTTATGCCTAATTAAATATTTTTATCATGAGATGATATCCAGTTCTGTTAAATTCTGTCTTCATTCTATAGTTTATAATCTGGTTACAAATTCTCTGTCCAAATCCTCTTATGATCCTTGAGCGGTCTACAGAATAGTGTTTTCCTTGAGCCTGAATGCTTGTTTCTTCCTCTGTTTTCATGGTCTGCCTTCTATTTTCTTGTCTTTTCAGTTCTTGAAATCTGGGAAGTGGGCTCAACTTTTTCCCACAGTTTTCTCACTCCTTTAGTGTCAGTTGACTTAATGATGCAAATGTAAGAGAGGATGTTGTGAAACCACTCAACTATACCCTCCCTGTGAGTAGAAAGGTTACTGGGAATTCATTGTCAAGTCTATCACCCCCCTAGGGGCAGAGAGAAGCAAAGTGGCATAGAAGGCAAGTAGATTTTATATGATAGTCAGCAGGATGGATTTTTTTTTGAGCCAATAGAGGTTGTTCAGATTGACTGGATTCTCTATGTACTTGATGATGTAGTTGATTTGGGGGTAGATCTGTTTACCCATTCATAATCCTTCTGTTTACCTGGTTGGAGTCCTTCTATTTAGGATATTGTTACAAACATTGTCATTGTGGGAAACCCACTTTGGACCTAACAGCAATAACTGTTAAAAAGTGGTTTAAACTGTTATTTACTGACTAGGTAAAATAATGAATATTCTTTAAAAACAATTAATATAATTGTTTGAGGCTGAAGCCAAAAGACCACTAGTTCAAATTTAACCAGATCTATATACTGAGTTAGAGGCCAACCTGGGCCATATGATGATACCAATTTTGAAAAATTAAATTAAATAAAAAATCTTTTAAAATATTTATTATAAGCCAAATATTAGTAATCATAGCTGGGAACACAGATGTAGTGTACATTGAATAAAATGTTCAGCTGATTAAGAACTTCCATGGTCTTTCATATCTGCATAGAGCAAAAGGAAAGCCACAACTCAATATTGTCACCAGTTATATTGTGGGGGCATCAGGTAGGTAAGCAATATTTCCTATGGATTTTCTACCTCATAGGTTTCTTAGCTTTACAGTTGGCAGAAACTAGATTCTTCTAATTTGATGATGCCTTTGTCCATGGGAAAATATTGGTACTGATACAAATGTTAATAGTAAAGGGTTGTCAAAGTACAATAACTTTATGCCTCAACCTACATCATTCCATCTTCCAAAGGCAATATATTTTAGCAGCCAAGTGTACGTAAGTGATCAGCAATAGCTTCTACAGAAGGACCCCACTTTACATTTGCTTGTTTGTTTGTTTGTTTTGGAATTGCCATCTCCAGGCTCTCTATCTACTGTAAAATAGCACACAGCTTTTTATGCAAATTTCTTGCTCAGTTTGAAATCAAATTCCATCCCTTCTTCATGTTATGAATCAGTACATACAATTTTAGACAGAATAGTTTAAAACAACATGTTCTCTCAATCGATAACTTTTCACACTAGGTTGTTTAAATAAATGTTTCCTGAAATTTCAGTCTAGGAGAGATTATTATTAAGTATTTTAATATGCTCTCACTTTTAAATAATGAATCTTTATTAAAATGAATAAATTTTAGCCTGCATTGATTACCGGGAAGTTCTACATAAAAATTAATGGCTGGTAATTATTTGAATGTCTTGTCCTTAACCCATTCATTTTAGAAATGATTAATAACAATACAAATAGTAATTTTTAAAAGCACAAGGGGGAAGAGAGATAGATAGCAGTTAATAGCACTTGATGCTCTTGAAAAGGACCTGAGCTCAGTTTCCAACATCCATATTAAACAGTTCAGAACTGTGTTTTTTAAGTGTCAGAGTGTCTGACATCCTATTCTGGCCTCTTTGAGAACCAGCATACATGTTGGGTACACATATACACCATACAAAAATAAAAATATACCTTTAGAAATGGAAAAGTCACCTGCTATATTTTCATAATCTACTTTTCTTATTAAAATTCTAATGACCAAATAGTATTTTAGTATTTGGACAAGCTAGAATGTCCAGGATAATAGTGATTTTAGTAAGTATAAGTTCTGTGACATAAGCCCAAAAAAGTATTGGCATTTATAAATTCTGTTTATGTACATTCTTTTTCCCAAAGTTAAAGACCCTAATTTTTTTTTTTTTTGGAATTACTCATAATAACACTTGGGAATAAAGTTAAATGGTATTATATGACCTTCATATGTGAAACTCTTGTTGCAGAGTTAGTGTAGACCTCTACTAAACTTCGGAATGATTTCTTCTCACTGACATAGTTATAGTATATGGGATATAAAGTCAGAAACCTCTCAGAATACAATATCCTTATTTTGCTGGGGTTATGAGGAGTATCAAGAACGCAATCTCGGCATCTAATGCAGAGAGCAGGGTTGAAGGTAAGGAAGAAATTTTCACAAAGGGATCATCCCTGGAAGGGCAGAGGTCAAATGACTTAAGAGTCTGTTCTCAACCTGCTAACAGTAGTCTTGACATTACGTGGGAAAGAGAAACAAGAAGGATCATGAGTTTTTATACTGGTAGATTTAGGATATCCTGTCTGGTAATGAGCTGGTAGATCATTATCTCAGACCATCATCTCAGGATTGCCATGACATTACCAGTCAGTACCATGGATTCAATTAACTAGGTAGTGTTTTTTTGTTCTAAGAGAAAATGGCTCAGGGAAACTAAAAAGGAAGGAAATGACTCTAGACAGAGTCAGAAACAAAACTGAGGTAAGTGGGCCAGTGGGCTCTCTTTCTAATGCAACTATTAAGACATTATCCATTTCTATGGCACTGGAGTTAGAGGTAGACCCCAACTATGCTTGGGGATGAGTTTTAGTGATATCAGCAGTTACACAGTATATTAGTCACTTCTCTTATTTCTAGGACCAAATACATGAGAAGTACATACTTAAGGGAAGAAGAAATAAATTTATTTAAAGTTTGAGACATATAGATCATCCTGACAGCCCTGATTACCTTGTGGCTGAGTCATGAGGGATCCACAAATGTTGTTTCTTGCTTGGTTTCTTCATTTTTATTCAATCCATGATCCTATCCCAAGAAATAGTTTGGGCACATTTAGGGTCCATTTTCCCAATTTAACTCTGTGTCAAAACTCAGAAATATGTCTAGGTGTTTGCCTCCTGAATCATGCATTCTTGGATGTTGCTCCCTGATATAAATCATCACTAATTTATCCCTTATCAAATTAACACCTAAAAATACCACTTTAAGGTTATAACCTTCTATCCTATATTGATTACTTTCATCATGGTCATGCTTCAATACAAAAAAAAAAGGCATATTAGAAACGAGGGTTTTTGTTAGTCTCATATTTTGATGCTACATTCCACCACAGATTCATGCAACAAGAGCTTGGGAAAGCAGTTATGATTGTCTCTGCAATCAGACAGTAGAAATAAATGGATGTTTGTGCTCATACCAAGGTATCCATTTTATTTAGTTGAAGAACCCAGCCAATATTTTTCTACCTTAATTGACCTAATCTTGATATCCCATCACACAGATGCCCAGAGGTTTGTTCCCTGGTGTTTTTGATTCCTAATAATTTGATTATCAAGATTACCCATTATCTATACAGACTCATGGACATATCATAAATAATTTAAAGTCCACCAAGTGAGATTCTCCATAGTCTTTAACAATTAAAAAAAAACTATTCAAAAGTGTAAGTAGAATATCTTTTGAGAATATTGGGATATATATTAGCCATGAGTCCTTTTACTGTTAAAAGAAAACAAATGCAAATATAAAAAGCAAAGACACTTACAATATAAAATGCTGGTGAGTATTTCTGTTCTACAAGAGAGAAATGAAAAATAGTGTATAGCAGAGAAAGACTCGACCAGAACAAGACCAGAAGTCAAGAAGTTAATAGCAAACTTTACAGCTCCATGCCCAGTGTCTGAGTCTCATGATGGAATTACTGCAGCTTCCAAGGGCTTGGGAGCCTCACTGGTTTTAACTCTGCCACCTGGAAACTTAGATACTCTCTTGGGCCACTTTCACTCTATGCCTACAGCCTTTCATGGAGAACATTTCATAGTTGGTTACATGTGAAATATGATTGTCTCTGCCCCACCACTAGTGACAGCACTAGCATAACTACCACCACCACCACCACCACTACCACCACCACCACTACCACCACCACCACCACCAATTTCTGTAAAGTCAATATCATGTGGACAACACTGTCAAGACATGCTGCCAATTGCAGGGTGAGTATAGGTGCCTTGGACAATAGATGCATTGCCTTTAGTGTGCTGACCCTGGGCAAACATTCTTCAAGGCTGCTTGTTTGAGCTAGAAATGCCATTAGCTATGTATTCAGTTTAGACTCTGCAATTTCAAATGAATTTGCATCTTCATAAAATAGAACAGAGAATGATAGGGTGTTATCCTCCATATCACCTTTCTGTTCTCCCTGTACAGCACTTATTTTCTCTTTGTTGGCCCTAATGTCTTTAGGAATTATAGATACAACAAACTCACCTCTGTGACTTTCATATTAATCACACTCTTTTCCCCTCATCAAACTTTAACTTATTTCATATCTTTTTTTTCATGTATTAGATATATAATAGCATGAATGCCATCTGTCTCAATTTTTTCTACTAAATGTATTAATTAATCCATTACTCTCAAGTTTAATACCACCAATGTCTATGACACAAGATCGGTGCAGTAGATTTTTTGCTAAAATGAGCTCAACCGACTCAGCCATAGCCCCCACTGTCTTTGTCTCCATTTCTTTACTGTCCATCTTTCTCTTGGCATTCTGATCTTCCAAACTTCTACTATAGTGGACCATTGAACTCTGCTGAGAGCATTCTAAGGATCTTGAGAGTTTTCAACTTGAAGTTCTATACTCTCTCACATTCCTTTTCAAAGCAGTTGGCAAGACCCAATAACCACATAGTCAAGTTAATCATAGCAACAGCTCTGCTCTTCAGAAACAGTTTTCTGTGTTACTTTTTCACCACCACAATCGAGTACATGAGCAATGGCTTGCATTTGTTTACACAATCTGAGTATATGCAGTCCATCATGGTAATACTTGTCACATTGTGTCTGTAATCAGAAAAACAAGATTGATAAATACTGGTCCTAGGCTTACCTTCAACATCTTATTCAGTCTTTAGCCCAGAAAATGGAATAGTACAGTCTACATTTAGAGTGATTCTTCTCAAATCAACCTAATCTGTGAAGAAAATCCTTCATAGTCATGCTTACTGCTTTGTCTCAAAGATGGTCTTAGATCCTGTCAAGTTGACAGCTAATATGCAGAGGAAGCCTGAAACTCAGAAACAACCCTGCCCTCAACAGATAGATAGATAGATATTGTAAAAGGCAGGCTTTTGTTGGAAATAGATGGTAGAATGACTGGAGAGCCTTGAGCCAGGAATGATATGATCTGTAATAGTTTGCACATGTCATTCTGAACACTGTGCTGAAAATAATGTGGGTGTGATATAGGAACTAGTGGGAGGTTGGGAAGCCATTGCTGTCAGTAAGATGGGAAATGATAGGGGGTTCTGCCTTCGATGTTAGGAAGAGAGTGTCTGGAAATTGTTAGCTGTGCATATACAATGATGTGTGAGCTGCTCATATTTTCTAAAGGATGAATATTGGGTACAACACATACAGAGAGACAAAAGTTATGGAGCAGCTTCCTTAAGGTTTTCATTGCTTAGTCCTGAGAAAATGTTCTAGCTATTTTTACTGATATAGAAAACACACAATAGAGCATGTTAGAGATGGGAAGCATAAATAAATTAATGGTTAGTAATCCTGTTGGTCCATTAGAAAACCAACTATAGATGTCAAATGGGCAGATGTAAGGTTTACAAACTAGACTAGATATCATGTTCTATGCATAGATTTGAGTAGTAACTTTACAACCTTCCAGACTTTACAGTTTTATTCATTACTGAATGGTCATTTTCTTCCTCAAAGTTAACTTTTAGCTGTAGGTCTGCCTTAATTATTTTTTCCACAACTCACTTTCAACCAATTTATTTGTAGATACACCTAATAACTTTAACATTGGTTTATAAGTGAAGCGATAATTGACATCCTGCATATATAGATAATGCTTCATCCAGCCACAGAAGGCATGCAAAATTATAATCAGCTAGATAGTTGTTCAACCTCATCAAAATTACAGTTATAAGGACAATAACAGTTAAATGCCATCTTTTTTATCATACTTGAAATTTAAATATAAAGGCCCTTGGTAATAATATATTTTAGAAAAGTGACCAATATAGCTTACAGATATATTAATACTATATTAGTAACTACAGAAAATTGTTATCAAAGTATATAATCTTATCATTAAAAATTTTGCCACATATATGGAAAAAATGACAGAAACATATCCAATGAAGTCTACTCTATATTTAAAGACACACACACACACATACACACACATACACACACACACACACACATATATATATGTATATATATACACACATACATATTTATGTATTCATATATCTGTTCAAAAGTGAAAAACCCACAAAGGCCATTGATAAAATATAATGGTGATTGATCTCTTACAAGAAAGGAAGGAAATAAAATTCTGAGATATTTCATACCTGAATAAAATCCTGGCATTAGAAATATAAGCATAATCAGCTACCAAACACAGAAACTATTGCACATACCAGCAAGATTTTGCTGACAGGACCCTGATATAGCTGTCTCGTGTGAGGATATGCCAGTGCCTGTCAAATACAGAAGTGGATGCTCACAGTCATCTATTGGATGGAACACAGGGCCCCCAATGGAAGAGCTAGAGAAAGTACCCAAGGAGCTGAAGGGGTCTGCAACCCTATAGGTGGAACAACAATATGAATTAACCAGTACCCCCAGAGCTCGTGTCTCTAGCTGCATATATAACAGAAGATGGCCTAGTTGGCCATCATTGTGAATAGAGGCCCCTTGGTCTTGCAAACTTTATATGCCCCAGTACAGGGGAACGCCAGGGCCAAGAAGTGGGAGTGGGTGGGTAGGGGAGTGGGGGATGGCGAAAGTATAAGGGACTTTCAGGATAGCATTTGAAATGTAATTGAAGAAAATATCTAATAAAAATTGAAAAAAAAAGAACTGAAAAAAGAAACATAAGCATATATATTATGATTTCAGTTTTGGAATATCATTTGAATAAATAGTCACATGCACACATTAAGTATTAAGATCACTGACTTCTTTCCCCGAGGATCCAAGGTTGTGCCCAGCACCCCCATGGTGGTTCACAACTTTCTATTACGTAGGTTATATGGAATCTGACGATTCTTCTGGCTCCATGAGCACACATGTGGTGGACATATATACATACATGCATGCAAAATACTTATACACATTAAATATAAAGAAAACTGAATCAATGAAAGATTGTATGCCCTTACAGAACATGTTTATGAAGACCATCTCTATCTTTTGATAGTGGTCATTAATTCTCCATTCAGGCTCACTAAAATTACTGTTTATTAAAACTAAAAAGATTACTAGATATTGATCCAACCTCTTGATGTTTCAATACAAAATTAGGAAGCTATTTCCTCGATGACAAAGTAATAGAATTTCTGAATGGATTAAGTGGCCCTCGTCTCAGTCTGATTTTGTTGGATGGGATTTAGAATTTCTCATTGTAGTTCTGTTGCCTATCAGTATGTTGAGAATGGTTGAAAGTGAGAACAACATTAAGATCCAGACAAGCTCATCAATAGAGATCGGTATGTACAGCCTGAAGTGGTCCTGTGGTCAGCTTGATCCAAGATCCAAAGCTCTTTGCACAAAAAAATCTATGTGAGGAAAAACTTCTTACCTGTCATCTTGTTGATGTAGCTGCTGTAATGCTGGGCTACATTACATGGGATATAGAGCAGGATGTCTATCCAATAGATAACAATAAGGATTATTTAGCACTGATGTGTGACAAATACATCCCAAGAGACTGACTGCTAACTGAATGAGGTTATATAGTAGGGGGTGTTGGTGGCTAGTAAGGTTTTTTTCTTCCTTTCTGTTTCTCTCTTTTTATGAGTGTGTTTTACATACTTTGTAAAATAGAATGATTTAGGCACGATTCATTCTCTTTTGTCTTTTCCTTTGCAAATGTTCCCAATCATCATAGAGTTTGTTAGTGTAGTGTTGGCACACGGAGTGCTTTGAAAACGATGTACATCATTCTGAAATCTTGCTCCCAGTAGCCTGGAGTCTCACTCCTGAGAGCCTAACTAATCGAAGACTTAGTTTTATTTCCCCTTCGTGCTCATCTGTAGACACAACCTCATCTGTATCCCATCTCAGTCTGAATTAAAACTCTCATGTCAGATGCTGCCTCTTCAGTGAAGGATCTCATTTCCAGGCCCAAATGGGATTTTACTTGACTAACTCTTGTCTTCTGCTAAGTGCCTTTCTGATCCAGATGTCTGCCTCTCCAAATTCACATCCAGGAGACAGGAAGAATTATGTTTTGTTTACTTAATTTTTTTTGTGTGTGTTCTGGCCATATGGACAAATTTAGAGTAAAGTGGGTGTTGTTGCTGTAGGTATTTCTACTCACCCAGTGTTTTATTGCATTCTGCATTCACAAAGGGGTGTGTTAAGTGTTTTGGATCTCAGGCAGTAACCATGCTAGATTTTGATGTAGATTCAGTCACTTTTCCATATATGTGTGAGATAGATTTCTAGAATGCTGTGGATTCAGAAAAATTCAGAAGTTTGTATCTGCTGTCTAAAATGTCATCCTCATTGCAAGATAGCCCTATGTACCCTCTATACATTTTAATTCCTCTCTAAATAATTAGTAACTTAAAATAAACCAAAAATATCTGCAGTCAGTTTTCTAGAGTGTTCATGTAGTAATGGAAAGAGAAACAAAGCCTGTGTCCTTCAATGAAGATTTAGTCATTAGAAATATTTTTGAGTCATGATTAGTTGGATCTGCCCATGTGGGATTCAGGAAGTATGGAGAACAGATTATTTGCATCTAGAATGACTTGACGGGATTGTAATTAATGGAACTGAACTAACCACACTCCACCTACAGAGACAAGTCTTTTCATTGGCATGCATTACAGAAAGAAGCACATTTTAGATTGTATCAAGCCTTGTGACATTTGTTTGGATAATTACTGATAGCATGAATGTTTATTGATAAGCATAAGTATAAAAGTAAACTCTTTAACCCAGCCCTTATGGTTATGTTCCATGAGAAGTGTTTGAATTGTGAATATAGGACAAAAAAAAATACAGCAATCTAGAGACTTCTGTGTCCCCTTTCATTTGTCCTCAGACGTTAAAGCAAAACATCATAGAAGAAGCTGTAGAATATAATTCCATATTATAAATAAAGAAAATGTTCACAAATGTTCCACCACTAACTCAATATGTAAACAAGTGCTAATATTTCCTGGGTGTATTTGAAGCATATTTTAAACAAATGAATGAATGAATGATCTGTAGTACAGTTACTTCCACAAACACCAACCCCCCCCCCTCCCAGGTACTACTTGGTTCCTTCCAAGTTGTGACAGATCAGTTCTTTATCTGCTTCCTCATCACCATTTCTACTCATGATTTCTTTCTCCCTAGCATAATCATTTTGTTAATAATCTCAAATAAAAATGTGAAATTCATGTCTCAAAATTAATATCTCATTCTGGTTTGGCAGTCCTTTTAAGTACTTTTGTTATTGATTCATTCTGAGGCTAAATCTTGCCTAACATAGTCATTACTTGTTTGAAGGATTTTTTTTTTCAATTTTTTCTCCTATAATTCTTTATTTTTTTTGTTCTTATCATTTTCTTTATTTTAAACTTTTGCTTTGAAATAATTGAAGTTGCCAAAATAGTATGAAATCCCATTAACTTTTCACCTGTTTTTTCCATTTTAATACTTAATGTAACTATGGTAAAATATTGGAATTAGGAAATTGCCAGTGACAATATAATCTTATCTAAGTTATACAATCCCATGTTTACCATGTATGTGTGTTTATAATTTTGTGACAGTTTATTTCATTTGTATAATGTATAATTACTTATATATTATCACACTTTAAAGTAATTGGCTGGAGAGATGGCTCAGCAGTTAAGAGCACCGATTGTTACTCCAGAGGTCCTGAGTTCAATTCCCAACAACCACTTGGTGGCTTACAACCATTTGCAATGTGATCAATGGATCCCTGGACAGTGACAGTGTACTCAAATAAATAAGTCTAAAATTAAATAGTTGCTTGTTATTTAATCTTAAATTTATACTCATGGGTATTTTATCTGACAGTGCTCATCAAATGTTTAATTTTGATTAAATGGTTTTCTTAGATGATTTCACACATATACCCATGCCTAATGAGCACTCTCAACCCTGAAACCTCTTCCCTCTCTCTTCCACCCTGTCCACCAGGCTTCGCATGAATCTCCCTCACATGTTCACATCTCTTTATTTTGTTTTATTGCTCATTTGAGTTCCTCCAGGGCCATCTATGTTATCACAGCTTTGAGTCACAAGGCTTTGAGTCCACACCCATTGGAGTCTTGTGTCCTCAGCAAAGGATACACAACTAAAGATAGTGCCACTGAACTCCCTGCCCCTAAATGTCAATAGCCAATCTCCCTACCTGCAGAGCAGGAATCTATAAGGTGCCTTCAATTTCCATGCTGTTTCTGGGTTTTTAGAGGTCTAGTGTGAATGTCTTGTTTAGCTCAGCACATAGTACAGTCACCTATTCACGGTGTTGGACAGCCATGGGTCTGCATTTATATCTGTTCATGGCAAGGGAAGTCTTCCTTGACTAAACCTGGGGAAAACGTTTGTATTGCTCACCCTCGATGCTTCTGTAGCATAGCATCCTCACCGCTGTCTATTAGTCTCATCAGAAGAGTTCCAGATCTTGGTAAACAAGCATGTTACTGGCTGAGCACCTGCTTTCTAAATGTTTGTTTGAAAAATAAATGAATTGTGTGTCTGTGTGTGTGTGTGTGTGTGTGTGCGCGCGCGCACATGTGTGAATGTGTGCATGAGTGTGTCTGTGCACATGTTTAGGTGACTATGGAAGTAAGAAAAGAGTATCAGATCACTTGAAGCTAAGAGGTAGCTAAAACGTTTTGAGCTACAACATAGAGTAGGGTGCTAGGAACTGAACTCCAGTCCTCTGCAAGAGCAGCAAGCACTCTTAAGTACAAAGCCATCTCTCTAGGCACTCTATAATTTGTTTTACATAAAATTCTAAGGTTTGCTCTTTACATTGGTTAGTTGTAGATACAGAAGCCACCCTTTTCTCTAGATTCTACAACTCAGGGTAAAATTCCACAGCTTGAGGAATATTGGAGAGGTTAAAATTCTATTTCCTTTCTCATCCTGTTACTCTCTATGTTATATCTAAATAGTTAAACAGATTTTGTTGAATAGATGATGTAGATTTTGACTGGACCAATTCAAAGCCCTGGATCTGGGTCTGGGTGGTAGCTGAGTTAGTCAGCCTGCTGGCTTTTTTATTCTCTACACCACCAGGGTAATCTCTCCAGCACTGCCCTAGCTAGTTTACCCAAAGCCTCCTGCAAGCTCTCAGGTTCTCATGCCCTCAGGGTCTCACTCATGCCACCAGAGCCAGCTCCACTGAATCACCCAGTTGAGACTCAGCACCCATTCTCTGGAGTGCTGCAGCCTGCAATGGGCTGGGCTAGCTTTCCTGTTCTTGTCTAATTTTTAATGCCTATTTTAGTTGGATTCTACTTATATAGTTTTTCATGACTTAGATGAATAAAAGGTTCAGCAGAATTATTTTTTCAAAATTCTATTCCATGCACCTTTATTTGAATAGTTTGAAATTCTAAATATATATACTATGCATTTCCTGCACAGCACAGACTTATTGTGAGCTCTTTGCTAACATGCATGGCAGCAGAAATTTGTGCAGTAGACATTGCTGAATGCTAGGTGAGTGTATTGAGGGTAATGCATGGTCACAATTCTAATCAAACACTTTACTATGCTGTAATCGAGAGATGGGTGCAAGTGTGCTGATATAAGCAGGAAAGCCCCTTATAAACTAACAGATCTCCAGTGTCTTAGACTTCTTTCTCCTCTTTGATTTTCTGTCCTGGTGCTCAGACTAACATGCCTCCTGTCTACTTCCAACCAATTTACTGTAAACTGGGGCATGAAATTCAGGAAACTAAACTTAATGTGTGAAGTGGAAGAGAAGAACGTTTGATTCAGATTCTTTAATGAGTAGGTTTCTAGAACATGTGTGAGCTTCTACAGCCTTTCCAATATTTATTTATTGAATTGCTCAAACATTTAGATATTGTCTGTTTGCATAGTACAAGAGCTTATCAATATCCAGCAATAATGACTTATGGAAGCACAATACAATTTCATTTAAATTAGTTTAAGTTTTGGCAGCCACTAGTGTTCAAAGAATTAAATGTGCAGGGATTTAGATATGACATAGTTATAGTTTTTATGTACACTCAAATTGAGTATTAAATAAAGGCAAATAATGTGTACAGATATTATAAAATTTTTAGGACTGTTATAGGCTCTTGGCAGAGTAAGCATTTTATCCTTAACAAAGACCACATTGTATTCTTAGCTAGCCAGTAATCATCCAGCCGTTGGAAGTCAACTTATAGAGGGGGTGAGATACATGTGGTAACTTCAAAGGGGTCCTGATGTTGATCATGTGGATAAGATACTTTTGAAGATGTGTCTGGAAATGAATAACTGTTACAACAGAAAAAGTGAAGGAAAAGGCAAAGTTAACAGCATCTGGTGATTGTTTTTTTGTAATGAAAGTCACTTTGTGGGAAACAGATTGCACATCCTCCTCTCAGTTCTCTGGTGGTGAATCTAGGCTCATATAGAGCAAGAAAAGAGAGGTGACATGAAGAATTGTCCAGTAGGTGGCAATTGCCACAGCTGTGTCTCAGACAGTAGTAGTGCATGCCTGTTATTTAAAGAGATAAGAAAGAGATTTAAAAAATAAGTAAAAGATGAAGTGAGAAAGATATAGATAGCTTAAGGACAACTTTATAGGCTTTATAGCTGAACAGGCCATTGCAGTACTGAGACTGTCTGGACCTCAGTTTGTTGGGAAATAAGATACAGTATTCCCATTTTCCCAGTGGAGCTAACCAAGCCGTTAGTTACTATCTAATGCCAACTAAATTCACCAAGATTGTACTGCATTACAATGTAGTACATTTTAATAATACTTATTTAATTTGTCAGTATATAGTCTTCCTATCATGATAATCAATTTTGATGACTTAAAATAGCTCCACTCTTTAGAATACAAAGATAGTTTGAACTTTTCCTTCTGAAACAATTCAAAGTAATTTGAAACACTGTAGCAGTTCATACCTTAGTATTATAGACAAGTCCAAACAAAATGGAAATCCTCATGTTGACTAAACTTAACAATCACCTCCTAACGTTGTGATATCCAGTGTAGATGGAATCTTTTGTGCAATGTGTGGAATCTTCACCTGTCAATAAAAGGCTATTGACCTATGAACCTAGGCAGGAAATAGGTAGAAATACCGGGATAGAGTGAGTATTTCTAGGATAGAGTCATATGTGTGGAACATTTCTTCCCAGAATGTGAAGATGGTCAAATGTTGCCCCAGAACTTTGAGGATGATGGTCACAAGAACTCTGAGGAGAGACAGTAAGCCATATGTCACTGGTAGAATAGAACAAATGGATAACTGAGTCATGAGCTAGTCAGGAAACAGGCTTGAGCTTTTGGCCTAAACATTTATGCAAATATAATTCAGTCTCAGAGTCATTATTTGGGGTAAATTGGTCATGGGTGGAAAAACCACCATTACAATCCAATCTGTGTTCAATCTCCCCGTTTGTAGCCCAAATGTATTTTTTAGATTTTATATTTTCCTGAAACTTAAGTACAAACTGTCTTCATATATAGCTTTTCTACATAAACAAAAAATACTTGAGTACTTGAGAAGCCATTGTACTAAATGGAGGAGGATTTACACTTGATCTTTACAGATATAATTTTCATGGTTGTAATATGTGAATATTACCATATTTCATACCATTATTGTTTATATTATATACTTATATTAATAGAATTCTAATTCTGAGTTTCATAGATAGGGGACTATCAAGTCATTTGATGTCCATAGGAATTAAGTGTCCATAAAAAAGTTTATAATTAAGGAAAACAAAAAGTAGTGAAAAGAGAATTGTTCATATGTGAAATTAGATGGCACATATTCACCTATCCTTGGTAGTAGTTTAGGACCCTTTGCCTTCTCTAGGACAGAGTTACTCAGTTGTACTATATATGAAACATGTGTGTTCCTTTGGGAGAGTGAATGAGAACTTAGCATTTCTGCATTCTGGGTTGTTATGGGACTCATTTGCTCAGTTCTACTTTGGTCTGTGCCTTGGCTCTGTGTGATGGAACAAATGAATAGTGAACCCTATTCCACCCAAGGATATTTTTAAGTACTGAAGGCTAGCTAAATATTTTACATATAATAATGGAAAGCACCACTTACCAAAGACCTTCATACTTCTAGTTCTATTGTCTTCACACACATACCTTTCATCCAAATAAAATTCATGTATGAGTTTATTTTTGCTCAATATACTGAAGGTCAGAATGGGTAAGTTCCTGGCTGTATGATGCATGACTGTCAGCATTTAAAGTTGGGTGAAGATCTATGTGAAATTCCTTACATTTTTCCTATCATGCCATTTTCCTTATCTTTCATTTAAAAATGATTCATTTGTTTACTAACCATTTGTTGATGTGTGTTTGTTTTCTGAGGTGTACACATTTCTATATGTACAAGGATGCCATAAGAGGGCATAGGATGCTTTGGAGCCAAAGTAATAGGCGTTTTGGAAGCATCTGGCTTGACAGGTAGTGCTGGGATTTGAATGTGAGTCTTCCTGATTGTACAGTAAGCACACAAACTGATAAGTCGTCTTCCAGATTTTTCCTCATCTTCCTGAGCAGGACAGAAAATCATTCAGCAGATCAATATTTTATACAGAAATAATGAGATCAATGAGCTTAATGAAGACTAGACTAACAAAGTAGACAGGAAAACAGCAGCAGAGAAGCAAGTTTGAAATCCTATTGGGTTTACAGGATAGACTTAGAGTATACTATAAGCCCCAAAGAAAACATAAGCCATAATATCATAGACATATTCTTTAGGTATTAGATTGTTGTTTTTCACATTTGAAAATTGAAATGAGAGCCTCATGTATTTGGGCTGAACTACCACTGAGCTATTCCTTTCAAATATTATTGGTATTTGTTTTTATTTAAATATACGGTCTTATTAAGTTAGCTAGGCTAGCTTTGAACTTCCTCTATAACCTAGGGCTGGCTAGATCTGTCAACTTCCTTTCTTGACCTCTCAAAACACCAGGATTATTCTTTCAGGAATAAGCTAGGTTGTAGACATTCCTATTATGAATCCCTAAACTTGTGTTATTTATCATCAATAATTCTCCTACTTTCAGAGAAACTATACTCTTGGGAAGTACGTAAAAAAATTGAAACAATAAAAAATAGGTAGTGGTCATTGTTAAAGGTTTAAAAAAAACTTTGCTCTAGGAAGTAGTATTTTTTGTATTCCCAAATGATTAGACTAAAACAAAGAACATCATAAATTTCTACAATAGGAATTGGTAAGGTAGTCTAAATTCTACATAGACCAGAAACTAAAGAAAGTGCTATATATTGTTTGAATTAGAACTAGTTAAATGATTAACCTAACACAGATAAAAGAATAACAAGAATAATAAATGGATAAACCTTATGATACTTATATGCAACAAAAAGCATTACTTAGGTAGAGGGTACAAAGTGTGAAAATAAGAAAGAATAAATAACAAAAAGGTTACTAATTCCCCTGTGACACCCCAGTTTGACATCTATAGATGCAGAAAATTTACAAGCATTTATGTAGGTAAAGAAGGAACCAATGATATTCATTACCCATAAAAGACAAACTGGAATATCTTCAAAAGATTTATTGAGAAACACAAAACAAATGTTGTCTGTTTACACAGTGGATCTCTGTTCTGTTTACATAGTGAGCACCATCCAGTTTATATCATGGAGCATCATTCTGTTTACACAGTGAAACATCTGCCTATTGTTACAGTGGTATGCCATTCAGCTAACTAAGTGGCTTGCCACACAGTTTACACAATGGAATATCATTCTTTTTACACAGTGCCCTATTTACACAGGGGCATATCCTATGTGCATGTCAGCAAACAGAACATAAACATGTGCATCACTTAAGTTGCAGGTCAGACATGAGTTCAAGGATTATAAATCAATAGCCATTTATCTATGAGTTCAGAAATCTAGATACTCATTATAATCTGGGAGCTCATTCAATAAAGATATGTAAAGGCTTACACTATATCAGTGATATGTTTTATTTGATTTTGGTGATAGGTACATAAATGTTTTTCAATTGAGAAAAATAATTCCAGAGAAATAGTCACCCCAGGGAAGAACATACCAACTGGTTATCTCATATCACATGCACACTGCTGAAACACAATAACGTAAAATTATATTATACTGAACAAGGTATATATATATGTATATGTATATTATATGTATATGTATATGTATATATCCTTAATTAATATATTTTAACAATAACTGATTAAAATTTTATATATTACTTATATAGTTATAATTATATTATATAGTCATATATAATCATATATAATTATATTATATGTAGTTATATCATATAATTCATATAATTACATATAACATATATGATGTATATTCTATATTATGTATTTATATATAAATATACAATATACATTACATACATATATGCTATCACAATTAGTAAAAAATGAGAGCATAAATTTGAAAAAAAGCACAGAAAGATGTAAGCAAAGATTCAAAGGGTGAAAGGGAAAGGGAAGTTATAATTATATTAAAACAGCAAAACAAAATAAATAATTAAAAAATAGCTCCAATCGTACATTCACAGTCTAAATATTTCCCTGTTTTATAATATTACTATGTAAACAGTGAAGATTTTCAGTTATTTATTTTGTACAGAGACATAGATAGGTGCCAAGGACAAACCTTGACTTGAAGAGAAGCTCTTAGAAAGAGTTTTTTGGGAGCAGTGAAAAGAATGACTTGAAGTCAAATTGTAGGTCCAAGCTTGATTATTAGAGATGGGAAGTGTAAGCACAGGCAATAAGAAAGCTGGGTGGGACCCTACCCTGAAATTATCCTTCCTATCATGCCTGTTCCTAAACCTAAACTTCCTCTCTCCCAGGCTGACCTTGAACTCAGGAATCTGCTTGCCTTTGTAAGCATACACAAAATACAAAACCAACCAACCAACCAAACAAACAAACAAAAAACCTTAGCTGGGTGGGATCTTGCCCTGGGATCATCATTCCCTAAATCTTTATCTCCTTCCTGACAAGTTGGCTCATAGTGCAGCTGCCTCTGTTCCTTTAGATCTGTGAAGCTCCTTATACAATTCATATTGCATCCTTATATAACATGCATCATATTAAACACTTGAGAAGTTACATATTTTTGAACTCATGCCCTCAGTGTTCTTTCCCACAGCCTTGTGGGTTCTCCTGAAAGTCTCAGCATTTACCATTTTGCTGAGACATTATACACACTTTTGCCTATTAGACTTGTGCTGTCTCTGATTATTATAGATTATTATATTATTAACCTTGACCGAGAGGACATCCCTCAAAGGAGGAACGTGAAAATATGTAGACTATAATACAAGCAAACCCTGTGCCCTGCTGGCTCTGTTCTAAGAGCGGGGATGATGTCATCCCACTCCTGCCATGGCCAGGCCAGACTGGGCAGATGAGGTTTGTTTGGTTTTGTTTTTGTTTTTTAATATAACAAATTATACAATTGAATTAAACATTCAAATGGAAGAGGAAATTAGTAGAGGATATATAGAATAAGATGGACACACAATGACATGTGACAGGTGGACATGGACAGGATTTGTCCTGAGCAGAGCAGAATAATAGAGACAATCAAGAGTTGCTTCTCATGAGTTTTCTTGCTAGTGTAGAAAATTTATTCTGATGATCATCAGTTAAAACTGTAGTTCTGTTTGACTACATTTGCTTTGCATTATTCTGTGACTAGATGTGTCTTGAATGGTAAAGACTCAACACAGTCTAAGAAGGAAGATGAAGACACTGGAGAGGGAAAATTGGTTCTGATAAATACTAGTGCGCTTGAGAATATCTCCAAAGACAGTGTGGGTTGTTTTGGTGCATTTTAGATGATAATGATCATGTTCATTGGCATGGCAATAGAGCAAGAACATGTGTAAATTGAGATAATCCTAGTACTGACCTTATTGGGCTTTTAGGAATATAGAATTTCAAATTTAAAAATGGTACCTAGAGAGAGTTTGCCACAAGTCACAGACAGCTATTTTTATTGTCTTCGGTTTTAAGTTTCTAAATCAATAAATACATAATACAGTATCATTCATGTGGCAAGAATCCCACAGAGCTACTATATCAGCATTCTGCTTTATAGATATTGAGCATAGACATGTAGATTCCAGGCTATTATATGTCAGAGTCTCTACTTAGCTGTATTTGTCTTAACCCTTATTTTTTCTTTGGTTTTGTTTTGTTTTGTTTTGTTTTGTTTTGTTTTGTTTTGTTTTGTTTTTCGAGACAGGATTTCTCTGTATAGCCCTGGCTGTCCTGGAACTCACTTTGTAGATCAGGCTGGGCTCGAACTCAGAAATCTGCCTGCCTCTGCCTCCCAAGTGCTGGGATTAAAGGCATGCACCACCACTGCCCAGCTCTTTTTTTTTTTTTTAATTATTTGTTTGTTTGTTTTTTGTTTTATTAGATACTTTATTTACATTTCAAATGTTATCTCCCTTCCTAGTTTCCCCTCCAAAAATCCTCTTAACCACTCCCTCCTCGCCCACCAACCCACCCACTCCATGCTTCCTGGCCCTGGCATTTCCCTACACTGGGGCATGGAACCTTCACAGGACCAAGGGCCTCTCCTCCCATTGATGACCAACGAGGCCATCCTCTGCTACATATGCAGCCAGAGCCATGAGTCCCACCATGTGTTTTCTTTGATTGGTGGTTTAGTTCCAGGAAGCTCTGGGGTTACTGGTTAGTTCATATTGTTCCTCCCATGGGACTGGAAACCCCTTCAGCTCCTTCGGTCTTTTCTCTTGCTCCTTAATTGGGGACCTTGTGCTCAGTCCAATGGATGGCTGTGAGCATCCATTTCTGTATTTGTCAGGCACTGGCAGAGCCTCTCAGGAGACAGCTCTATCAGGCTCCTGTCAGCAAGCTCTTGTTGGCATCCACAATAGTGTCTGGGTTTGGTGGTTGTTTATGCGATGGATCTCTTGCTTCGTTCCATATCTTATACAAAATAATTAAAAAAAAATTTTTTTTATTTGGAATCCTCAACATCTAGTCTTCTCTTGGGTTGTACTCTTAAATTCTCCCAGTGACTGAAATTGATTGATGGCATTTAATAAATTATTCATAGATCCACTTAAACCCTTCAGTGAAGGTGTCAGGCTGTAATTTAATGTTTCGTGACTGTTGCTGTCCTGTGCAAAGACTGGAATCCTCTAGAACTTTCAGTTTGACAAACTCTTGCCCAACTTCTGACCGTCCCCTTGCCAGAGCTGAAAAATCTTTGATTGTAGCTTGCCATGTGAGCTGAGAGTATGTTGAATGTAGCCAGTGACTCTTCTCTCTGTGTTCGTTTTCATTGCTGTGTTGTCCAATGATCCAATGGGCTCCCTCAAGAGGAGGATGGAATTTGTTATTGTCCATTTTAATCCTGGGGAACTTTATGAGAGCCCCAGGAAGTCCTTTTTCAGGACTTCCTGGAGCTGTCATAGAAGATCAGTGCCATTTCTAGGAACAGGGCTTGGAATACCCTAGACCACATCACCACTTTCACTTTACTGTGTCCTTAGTGGATGGATTTCCATAACATTTTGCTGTAGACTTCAGCATTACAGATGATACTGGTTATCAGTGTCTCAGTGCTCCTTTTGTTTTGTTGAAACAAACATTTCATGCTGTGCTTGCTGATAACAGCCTATCAAGGAGGAATGTCAGGGCACAAACTCGGCGGGGCCACAACCTAGAGGCAGGTACTGAAGCAGAGACCATGGAGGAATTCTGCATTACTGGCTTGCTCTTTATGGGCTGTGCAGTCTGCTTTCTTATGCAAATCAGGACCACATGATCACAGGGCACTAGATCCTCCCACTTCAATCATTAATCAGGAAAATATCTCACAGATTTGAAGGCATTTTCTCAATTGAGAGTCCCTCTTCCCAAGTGACTCAAGCTTGTGTCAAGTGACCAAATGATGATGATGACAGTGATGATGATGACGATGATGATGATGATGAACATGAAGATGAAAATAATGATAATAACAACAATAATAATAATTAATAGTAATAACTTTTAGAACCCAGCACAACCATAAATACACATTCATTACCTCTCAGATGTAGGATGTACAAAGATGCTTCTGTTGAACATTCAAATACAGTTATTAGTCCTCGAATGTATAAACATTTTTATGAGTGGAGAAAAATAATGACCAAATCTTCAAGATGCAGAGAACCTATTTCTATTTCCAAGCTCGTTTAACGGGTTGATAGCTTACAATTTACTTATTACTTTACTTATTACATATTACTTTTGATTCTAGAAGTAGTGAGCTGTGTCTTCATTTATGTGTCTTGCCATATGCCAGGGGCAGTAAAGGCTGCTCTGCTTTTAAACTCTGCACAGGACACATTTCCTAAGAGAGGAAGAAAGAAAAAAAATTTTTTTTTAGTTGCTAAGAAAAAGAAGTTGTATAGCTCACTAATTAAAAATGTAGCCTTTGGGCTAGAGAGATGGATCAGTGACTAAGAGTAGGCACTGTACCTGAGGAAAACCCAAGTTTGGTTTCTAACTGTTACTCCAGCACCATTTTGGGAGTTTCATCTCTGGTGCTCCCAGCCACTGGCACTCATATGCTTTATAAACTCCCCTCTCCCTCTCCCCCTCCCCCTCCCCTCTCCCCCTCCTCCCTCTCCCCCTCCTCCATCTCCCTCTCCCTTTCCCTCTCTCACACATGCATACACACACAATTTAAATAAAATAAAAAAATTTAAACTCTAGCCTCAGGAAGCTTAACCTTAGTCTTCAAAGAAAATGAAATGAGAAATGATAATGTGCTAAAAATATTAATATACATCGATAAGTTTTCTTTGAATAAGAAATACATGTCAGTTTTGAGCATTTAATATGTGTCAGGTTTATGCTAAGGAATCTAAGAGAAACCTCACATTAGACATTGTTGGTTGTTTTTGCTACACTAGAAAACAGGCAAGACATTCCAGTCCTGAGTGCTTTATTGACACCATGTCGAGATTCTAAATGACAAACAGTACACACTGATTCTTTGATTTATATTTTTGTTTATATTTTCTACTAAACATTATTTTAATTTTTTAAAGAGATGTGGTCTCTTGAGATGTAGCCCTGCATGGCCTAGAACTTGTTCTGTACTCCAGGCTGCACTTAATCTACCAGAGGTGTGCCTGCCTCTGCCTTTTGAATGCTGGGATTAATCCAGCCTAATTTCTTTCCTTTAATACAGCTAAGCTTTTGTTATTATATAATATTGATTCACTGGCTAATGTTTTTTACTATTTTGAATCTAATATTCAGAAAATCACAAAGCTTTCTCATATGTCTTTCCTATCTATAGATTTCTATTTACTAGAAGCAGAAATAATTATAGATATCATATGTTCTATATACAAAATCTAATAAGAAACTTCAACATGCAGGTTTTGTCATTTTCAAGCCACCTTCTTTCCACATACTACTAGAAAATATCTGAAATTCTAGTGTGTGTTAATATGTATATATGGATATATGTGATGTGTTCATATCTATGTGTGTATGTGTATCTCTTTGTGTGAACATGCATGTTTCTATGTATGCTTCCTTGTATGTGTGTGTGTAGTTGTATATGGTGTGTTTGTGTGTATATCTGGGTGTCTATGTGTTTGTATTTAACTATGTGACTATGTGTGTATGAGTATGTGATTGCTGGGAGTAGATCCAGACCTAACTTGTTTCACAATGTAACTGCAAAGAGCTTCATAAGGTTTTATGGTCTTTAAAGTATCAGATCATTTTTATTCCTAGATTTCTTTTTTTCTAATTCACAAAGCTGACAGGTTCCAGGCAGTGAGGTTGAGAATTGGGTGGTGTCAGAGTTTACATGGTTTCTTACCAAAGCTTCATTTCAGATGCAATGGGTAGATGCAATTTGCATGCTGTTATGAATGTAACATATTCACAGTGTGCTATCATGCCGAAGCAGATAATGTTTGCTGCTTGAGACCTCTAGACCTGGTATGCTAATGAGGAATGTTGTCCTTCATAAATCCTTTCTGTCACCCTTATTCTTCCATGGGAATAGGGTATATGCTAATACATGGCATATACAAATTATACATGCCATCTATGCGTTTTATAATTACAATCTATAATTGTTTATGAATCTATATACAGTTTTTATTTAAGGAACAATTTATGCATATATATGTATACATATATGTATAAATAGATGATAAGTAGCCTATACCATTTCAAGTGAATTTTAACTATATCTTTTGAATCTATTAATATAATTAAAAGTAGATGAAGTATATGCAGTTTTTAACAAATGTGATGCCTCAGATTCAATTTTAATTAATTTAAAATCTGGTATATTAGGAATTTGCAAAGCAGCAGGCCATTTTATAGAGAATTCAAGTATCTGACACCATAGGCTACCTTCTTAATCTTAATTGTAAACTTTGCAAGCAAGTACTTAAAATTGTGTAGCTTTTTTTATTTGAATCAAGTATGAAAATTTTGACTGGACAACTTTAAGCTTGATTTTTACATGAAGTGTTTGTATCAATGTCCTCTCATGAGAACTTCTTCCTAAAGTGCTGCTCTGTATGGGAATGGTTTTAAAACTGAATTACCACACTTTAGGCCAAGATGACTCAACTGCCTGAGGCAGAAAAGGAAAAGATTGCTGAGCAAGTCGCCGACTTCAAGAAGGTGAAGAGCAAGCTGGACGCAGAGATTGAGATATGGGATGACACAAGCAATGACATCATTGTTCTTGCCAAGAAGATGTGCATGATCATGATGGAGATGACCGACTTCACGAGGTACGTGCACAGGAATGATGTTGTGTTAAGCGATGGATGGCAGTCACATGGTTGTCACATCATTGAAATGTCCAAGTTTCTCTGAGTGGCAAGGGGAAACGCAAATATGGAATTAGGAAGTTACAAATGTACAGTTCCAAAATTGTGGTAAAAATAGTACAATTTCTTACACAGCTGTTACCTCATGCTCTCAGACCTTCATCCACTGAGATTACATTGTACCATACTCTCATAACTTAATACTCTCTAGCAGAGATTACAATGTATCAATCTAATACCTGGCTAACTGTCCACTGAAATGTGTAAGCAGGGCGTGCTCACTCTGAAGCTCTTAAGGGATTAATACCTACTGCTATCTCATGGGGATTTGTGGCCAGTAGTATTCCTGAGTTTGCAATTCAGAGTCTTTGAAACCCCCTGAACAATGATGGCTATGAAGGAAGTATGCATCGTCTATGGGGAAGCAACATAAATGTTTTAAAATATTGGTGAGACTTTGTGATAGTACAGTCTGACTGGCCCTGTTCTCTGGTAGAGTCACCATGGCCATGAGACCCTGTACATGTATCCTGACAAATGAAGGGATTTCAAAGACCCCGTCCCTTATTCCTGCCTGCAATACTGCAGCTCATGTCCGGTGGCTGGAGGATGGTCACTTGAAAATGAGACTTCCCCAGCAAGTAAACTGGCAGTGGTGTCTGACCTTTCTTATCTCTCTAAACAGTTCTCAGAGCCTTGTTCCCTCCTTTTTCTGGTCCTAACTGATTGTGTCTTTTACCATAATTATTTAGCCCCAGTTCATTGTGGTGGTGATGGTGGGGGAAACATAAAATTGTGTGATAAATATTCCTGCTTGATGTTAAGAAGTTTGCAAAGACATGAATTTATAAGGCTCCCACAGAGAGAAAAGGGACCAGAGGACAAGAAGCAGAGGCCCAGACTCAACAAAATAAGGAGATAAAGGCAATTATGGAAGTTGGAGATGATGGCCAAATATAAACAGGAATAATTTACTGAGCCCAAGGCCAATGACCCTGCTTCAATTGCCCAAGAAATCTTAGCATGGGACAGTGTTAAGCATGTGTCCTCATTGAGGAAGTCGTCTCTGTTGCACTGTCCTATTCTGAGAGCACTGATGAAAGTTCTCATGCCTGTGTTGCTCTAAGTATGCTTCTCTGGAAAGTCCTTTAGCCCTTCATGAGCTGAAACCTATTTACTGGAATATTCCAGTGAGTGGACACTTAACAGTCATTCTCTGTGCAAACAGTGACAGCAGCTTTATGTCTGGGGTTTGGGTCTTCCTAGACAAAAAACTCTCCTTGCTATTGAGTATGAGTTGAAAGGTAGACCATGAGTTATATGCATGTGCAAACTGAATCCTGATGGTGAGGAGACCCAGACCATGATACCAGAACACTTCTAGGATGGGGTTGCACTGTATGGGCCAGCCTTCAGTAAACACAAAATCTTTATGAGAACATGTCTTTCAGTTGCCTAGCAGTCTACATCCACCCTTCAGGGAAAAGGAGGTCATTAAGGGGAACAATATGTGGAAAACAGGTTGCAAATGTCTTCACATAATTAACCAAAGAGCAGCAAGATGTGGAATGCCTCTCTTACCAGTTGCTAAAAAATACAAACCTAAACAAAATTCAGTCGTCATGTAACTACTGAAGTTACAGAACAGAAGACTACCCTATGCCAAACATGCTACATGTAGGAAAATATTGTATCACAATGCACCACACACACAAAAAAAAAATGTTATGATGGAACAATGAGTAAATGTGATTTAAAATCATAATTAATTAGTAATGTATATTGCCTTTCAGGGTTAAGGGTGAGAAACAGTTTTCAAATGTTAAATACAGGAAGTAGTAAATGGGATAACATAATAATGCTGTTTCAGTGAAAGGTTATAAAGAAAATTAAAATGAAAAGATAATATGCTAAACATTTGTAACAAAGCCTAGCTACAATGTGATACTTTTTATCTAAATGACAAAAGAGATGCATAAATCACTGTGGGGCAATGGGCTATTCACAGACAGTCTGGTCTCCGGTTGAGCTGAGGTCTGAACCCCGGGACCAGTGGTGATAATTCACCTACATGGGACAGAAGGAGTTCTCTCATGTCTCCTGGAACCCTGGCTCCTGTCGAAGTTACCGCCCCCTCAGCCCCCACAAGAGAAGCATGGTTAGTAGTCAAGTAGGCAATGCCCCAAGCTTCTGACCTTCAGGCTAAACTCATCCCCAGTCACCTAGCAACAGTAAAGATAGCAGCATACCATAAGAAGGGCTGTTTGGCCCCTCCTCACTCTCTTGTTCTCTTGCTCTTACTCCCCTGACTCTCCTCTCACTCTCCTCTCTCTCTCTCTCTCTCTCTCTCTCTCTCTCTCTCTCTCTCTCTCTCTCTCTCTCTCTCTCCCTCTTACTCTCTAGTCTTCTCTCTCTCTCCTTTTCCCCTTTCTCTCCTCTTGGCTATGGCTGGTCTCTCTCTCCTTTCCCCCTGCCTTTCTACAATAAAGTTCTAAAACTATAGACTATCTTCTGGACTCAAGGCCCACTGCACTTACTCTTGCCTGCGTGGGAACCTCTCTGCCTAAGCCCTCTCTCCCATAACCCTGGGATTACGAGTTGTAGTCCTGGGGGGGCCCCTGGTTTCAGGGGATGCCCCTTGTCCATACCCCATAGAGTGGGTTCAGTGGCTTAGATGCCCACCTGGGGCAAGTGGAAAGCTTCTGGCAGCTCACCCATGTCTGCCTGCTGAGAGCATAGGAGGAACTCTGGCCTGATGCTGGCTACCTCCCTCCCCATCTCCTTCACCTACCCCTTTTTAGTTTCCACAAATCACTGCTTTGCTAGGTCTTGCCTAGTAAATATTTGAAGATATTTAATGGAAAAGTAAGCTAGGTAAGTGTACAGTTGTTCAATTTTTTTTTTTTTTTTTTAGAAAATATGGTGGGAGAATCAAACTTTAGTAGATGCCTTAATTTGGAATGTTATATTTGCTGGGTGTGTTTTGTCAACACTGTACCCTGTGTCTGCATCTCTAGTTCACTTCAGGTAAAGTAGCTGGATATAAAATTAACTCAAATAAATCAATGGCCTTTCTCTACACAAATAATAAACAGGCTGAGAAAGAAATTAGGGAAACAACACCCTTCTCAATAGTCACAAATAATATAAAATATCTTGGCGTGACTCTAACTAAGGAAGTGAAAGATCTGTATAATAAAAACTTCAAGTCTCTGAAGAAAGAAATTATAGAAGATCTCAGAAGATGGAAAGATCTCCCATGCTCATGGATTGGCAGGATCAACATTGTAAAAATGGCTATTGTGCCAAAAGCAATCTACAGATTCAATGCAATCCCCATCAAAATCCCAACTCAATTCTTCAACGAATTAGAAAGTGCAATCTGCAAATTCATCTGGAATAACAAAAAACCTAGGATAGCAAAAACTCTCCTCAAGGATAAAAGAACCTCTGGTGGAATCACCATGTCTGACCTAAAGCTTTACTATAGAGCAATTGTGATAAAAACTGCATGGTACTGGTATAGTGACAGACAAATAGACCAAAGGAATAGAATAGAAGACCCAGAAATGAAGCCACACACCTATGGTCACTTGATCTTCGACAAGGGAGCTAAAACCATCCAGTGGAAGAAAGACAGCATTTTCAACAAATGGTGCTGGCACAACTGGTTGTTATCATGTAGAAGAATGCGAATCTATCCATTCCTATCTCCTTGTACTAAGGTCAAGTCTAAGTGGATCAAGGAACTTCACATAAAACCAGAGACACTGAAACTTATAGAGGAGAAAGTGGGGAAAAGCCTTGAAGATATGGGCACAGGGGAAAAATTCTTGAATAGAACAGCAATGGCTTGTGCTGTAAGATCGAGAATTGACAAGTGGGACCTCATGAAACTGCAAAGCTTCTGCAAGGC
The DNA here is from genome assembly GCF_978045245.1 of Mus caroli. Lineage (NCBI taxonomy): Eukaryota > Metazoa > Chordata > Mammalia > Rodentia > Muridae > Mus > Mus caroli. The sequence goes on from NW_028227264.1 coordinate 63,073,738, forward strand.
ACAAGACACCATCAATAAGACAAAAAAACACCAACAGAGTGGGAAAGGATCTTTACCTATCCTAAATCAGATAAGGGACTAATATCCAATATATATAAAGAACTCAAGAAGGTGGACTCCAGAAAGTCAAATAACCCCATTAAAAAATGGGGCTCAGAACTGAACAAAGAATTCTCACCTGAGGAATACCAAATGGCAGAGAAGCACCTGAAAAAATGTTCAACATCCTTAATCATCAGGGAAATGCAAATCAAAACAACCCTGAGATTCCACCTCACACCAGTTAGAATGGCTAAGATCAAAAATTCAGGTGACAGCAGATGCTGGCAAGGATGTGGAGAAAGAGGAACACTCCTCCATTGTTGGTGGGATTGCAAGCTTGTACAACCACTCTGGAAATCAGTCTGGCGGTTCCTCAGAAAATTGTACATAGTACTACCGGAGGATCCAGCAATACCTCTCCTGGGCATATATCCAGAAGATGTCCCAACCGGTAAGAAGGACACATGCTCCACTATGTTCATAGCAGCCTTATTTATAATAGCCAGAAGCTGGAAAGAATCCAGATGCCCCTCAACAGAGGAATGGATACAGAAATTATGGTATATTTACACAGTGGAATACTACTCAGCTATTAAAAAGAATGAATTTATGAAATTCCTAGCCAAATGGATGGACCTGGAGGGCAACATCTTGAGTGAGGTAACACAATCACAAAGGAACTCACACAATATGTATTCACTGATAAATGGATATTAGCCCAAAACTTAGGATACCCAAGATATAAGATACAATTTGCTAAACGCATGAAACTCAAGAAGAATGAAGACCAATGTGTGGACACTATGCCCCTTCTTAGATTTGGGAACAAAACACCCAGGGAAGGAGTTACAGAGACAAAGTTCGTAGCTGTGATGAAAGGATGGACCATCTAGAGACTGCCATATCCAAGGATCCATCCCATAATCAGCTTCCAAACGCTGACACCATTGCATACACTAGCAAGATTTTGCTGAAAGGACCCAGATATAGCGGTCTCTTGTGAGACTATGCCGGGGCCTAGCAAACACAGAAGTGGATGAGCACAGTCAGCTATTGGATGGATCACAGGGCTCCCAATGGAGAAGCTAGAGAAAGTACCCAAGGAGTTAAAGGGATCTGCAACCCTATAGGGGGAACAACATGATGAACTAACCAGTACCCCGGAGCTCTTGTCTCTAGCTGCATATGTATCGAAAGATGGCCTAGTCGGCCATCACTGGAAAGAGAGGCCCATTGGACTTGCAAACTTTACATGCCCCAATATAGGGGAATGTCAGGGCCAAAAGAATGGGAATGGGTGGGTAGGGAAGTGGGTGGGGGTATGGGGGACTTTTGGGATAGCATTGGAAATGTAATTGAGGAAAATATGTAATAAAAAATATTAAAAATTAAAAAAAAAGAATTTGAAACAGGACTCTTTAAAAATTAATTCAACCAGTATTATTGGTTGATTTTTGTTTTCATTTAATATTTAATTTGTACTTGGACAATTTTAGACATGCACATAGAGCATGCTGACCACCCCCCCCCCCCAAATCTACCTCACCAATCTGTTCCTCTCCTTCCCATAAGTCTGCTCATCCTGCCTTGTTTACTGAGATTAACCATTATGTTCTCTGTGGTGTTAGAGTGATCTTTTGGGGCTTGGTGGGTTTGGCAGTGGTACCCAGCTAAAGACAGTGACTCCCTTCTCCTAGCAAGGGGCAGTGAATATAGTCTGCATGCCAGTAACGATGCAGTCCTCTCCACAATGCCATGTATGTAAAAATTGGATGATTTGCTGGACAAGGGAGAGTACAACAGAAATAAAGTCAGTCTTGGAAAGGAATTTAATGGAATGTAAGCTATTCAATGATACAGAAAGGTACTCTGACCTACATTTTATGAAACAATACCCTGTGGTTATGCTAGTCCTGTTACAGCTTTGTTTGGGTTAGTACAATTATCCCCTAAAACAGAATTTGGTTCTATCTTGTATTCTACTGAAAGAAAATCCACTTTTCAAAGGTAAAAGAGAGTGAAGGTGCCACTCCAAATTTCACTGGAGAGGATGAAAATTAAACTTATACATAGCATTCATTATGAATGTCTTTTGGTTATCGGTTTCTATTTTTACCATTTAAAACTCTTGAGAGTTTTTGTTTGTTTGTTTGTTTGTTTTTTCTTTTTTTCCCTTGTTAGAGCTTGTCGCTTGGTAATACCCTCTCTTTCCTTTTCATCCTTTTCATGCACAGGACAATTGAGTATTGGCCTGTGCTCCAGCTTCTGCAGGCAGAAATTCTAACAATCTTTTTGTCTCCGTATCTCACTGGCTCTCTTTCCCTCTCTTGCCGTATGTATCTTCTTTCTCCCTGTTCCTCCATTTCCCCCAGTGAATTAATATTCATATATACACAGTATAGACAGGTATATAGCTCTCTATAGTAATCAAGCCTAGTCTGTAGTGTTAAACATTAATATATTTTACAATCTCACCATGAGCAATTTCATCATCATTGAAGCTTTCTAAAATTCGTTGATGATGTGTATGACAAATATGTAATCATTTTTGAAAAAAACAGTTTCTTACTTAATTTGGATTGTCCCCTAAGCAAGCAAGCAGTTTGGTAGGTTATTTCTCCACTGGTGAAATTCCACTGGTGAAATGAGTCAATTCAAACCAGATTAGATTATATTAAAGGTGGGCTTATTGGGAAGCTGCTCTAAAGGTAAGTTCATTGGCCCCAAGAGAGAGAGAGAGAGAGAGAGAGAGAGAGAGAGAGAGAGAGAGAGAGAGAGAGAGAGAGAGAGAGAGAGAGAGAGGAAGAAGGAGGAGGAGAAGGAGAAGGAGGAGGAGGAGGGAGGGAGGGAGGGAGGGAGGGAGGGAGGGAGGGAGGGAGGGAGGGAGGGAGGGAAAGAGAGAAGGAGAGGGAGAGGGGGAGAAGGAAGGAGAGAGGGAGAGGGACAGGGAGAGGGACAGGGAGAGGGAGAAAGAGTAGTAGAGGGACTGAGACACTGGAGAAGGGCAGCCCAATCCCTGGGATCAAAAGTTCAAGGTTGGGCACAGGTATGCTATGTAGGGACTGACAGATCCTGGGAGGAGCTGGTTGCCACTCTCTCCTCCTGGCTCACGAAGTTCCCATTGCCACAAAGGCTCCATGCTTCCAAATTCCGGTGGCTGGCTGGCGCTCTGCCAGCATAAGGAACCCAGTTGAGTTGCCCCATGAAGGAAAACACAACACAATCTTAGTTTAGAATCAACACGTAAGACAATCACTGGGTGCAGAACCTAGCATCCTAATTTTATAAACTAATCTATGCTAGAAATCCTCAGGGACTGGTCGGCCACTTGAGCTGACAGCCTCTGGCTACTGATATCCTGTCTGACTTTCTTGTTCCCATCCAAACAGGCCTTTCCTTTCTCCTGCCTCCCTCTACCTCTTCTCAACCCCTAAATCTTGCCTACTTGCGAGTGAATGGTCCCTTGTAATGTTTATTTATTAGGGGAAAATTCTACCACAGTATCTCATTCACAGAATAGCATTCAATATATATGTATGTGAGACAACATAATGAAACCATTGGAATAAGTTAGGAAAAGGAACCCTTCTTGCTCCAAAGGCTGATCAACACACCATGTCTATTCTCATCCTTGCAAACATTAATGTGCTGAATAATCTGCTTTGGTATATATTCTAACTTAAATTCTAACTTAGGCCACTTCTGTGTCTTTCACTCTCTCAATCTTTCTACGTTGTGGTACTTCAATATAAATGTTTTCTTTATTTTTTTTCTCTCTGAAGCCCTTGATGGCATTTTTTTTGTTTGTTTTTTTTTTAAAGTAATTCATCTCTGGTATGTGTCTTAGTCTTAACTGAGCTCCCTACCATGTAGAATACAGTATCTGCCTACCTCTCTTTTATTTCTCATTAACCCATGTTCCTGTATCTTCTTTGCATTTAATTTTGCTACCCATACTTATATTGTATATCTGAAATATTCTTCCTTAGAATCACCTATAGGTCTATAGGGTGATTCTGAAAGGCCTGGTATGGTATTGATATAATTAACCTAGATAGGTAAAACACATGGGAACATACACTTAACAGCAGAAAGCTAAATTAGATTTGTATTTAGAATACCGTGGCTCTATAATTATATAGATAATGGAATGAAATGGAAAGAAACCTTAACTGACCTCAGTGAAGTATCAAGCAGAGCCTGGAAGAGTGGAGCATGCCTTTAATCCCAGCACTAGAGATGCAGAGACAGGCAGATGATCTTGAGGACAGCCTGATCTAAATAGTGAGTTTCAGGACAGCCAGGACCACATAGTAAGTCTCTCTCTCTCTCTCTCTCTCTCTCTCTCTCTCTCTCTCTCTCTTTCTCTCTCATGAAAATATTTATATGAATGAGGAGGGATAAAAATGTATGTGAAATGCATGTATATATGTATACATACACACATGTATGATATGTATAACTATATAAATATGCACACATATATATGTACATATATACATGTGTATATATGTATGTACACATATGAACGCATGTATATACACATACATGTATGTACACATGTATATACATATAATGTGTGTGTGTGTGTGTGTGTGTGTGTGTCTGTATGTACATAGCAGATATTTGGCAATGAAAAGCCTCAATTCATCTCACCAAGTATCAAAGTAAATGTTCAGAGTGGCTACATACATTCATGCGACCTATAACAGTGGGAGAAAACAGAAAAAACATCGCAAGTACCAGAAGTTTAGGCTTTTTGATTATTTATTTTGAGAAAGAGTTTTTTTGGACTCAAACTATCCCCAAATTCGCTATGTGTCCACAGCTGCCCTTGAACTCAGTATGTAAATGAGGATGACCTTGAACTCCTGTCCCTACTACCAAAGAAGTGGGGCCACAGGTATGAGCATCAGGCCTATTAGCAAGTGAAAGTGAAGATATGGACAGATAGAATTCCATAATGAACGAACATTTCAGTGATCACAAAGAAATTACAACATACAAAGACAGATGCTGGGCAAGAGTTAAGGAAATGTCATCGAGTAACCAGTAAAGAATTTTACCTTTAAAAGATGCTGGCACCAGTGACTGAATAATATCACTAAGTGCCAAGACGGAGAAGGCAAATCCCTAAAAGACATTTACCAAGGAATGATGGATGCTTTCAAAAGACTCAGAGTAGTGACTTATAGAAGAATTTGGCCAGGGCAGATTTTTGATATATCTAATGCTTGAAGAACTATGTTTTAGCTTTCAAGAAATAGATGATTGAGAAGAGATAGGATGAGATTGAGAAATGAAGAGCCATCAATAAGATGGAAAGAACGACCATATACAGGGGGAAGAGAAATTCCCAGTGAGGAGCAGGAGCAGGAGGAGGAGGAGGAGGAAGAGAAGGATGATGGTGATGATGGTAGTGGTGGTGGTGATGATGATGATGGTAACAAGAAGCATGAGAATCAACCTACATGAATTCACATGTGTATTTCTTCAATATTGGCTTTATTGAGTGAGCTGAGCATCATGGGCATCAGAGAGAAATTTCATGTTCATCTAATGTGTAAATAACTTGAGTCTACTATTCTCTTTATATCGCAAGATTCCTGTTTGTTTTGTTTTGTTTTCCAATCGACTCAGTTTTGAATTATCTAGTCCATGATTTCTCCATATTCCCTGTTTAGGTGTCTACCCTGAGCATATGAGCATATGTTGTATGAAATACTTACCTTTGACTTACAGCTAGAATTTAAAGGATAGATTCATCATAGACTTATATAATTTCAAGATATATTGACATACTTTACTCATCTTGTCAGACAATTATTAAACAAAGAAATTATAGAAGAAAGACAACCAGGAGAGTAACAAGGGATTTAAAAACAACACTAACAAAATCACCAAAAACAGTGTGATCAACATTACTTAAATGTTTTGAGTCTCCTGTGTTTCACTGGTTTGTTAAATCACCGCTTAATTTTTAAATTCAACTCACCTATGGTACTAAGAAGAAGCATAGTCAAGCATAGTCACGTTTTGTCACTGTGACCATAGATATCCTTGACTTCTTATGGGAGTTGATCCAACCAGGCTAATAGTTTCAAGAGAATACCACAGTGGTAAGGCATCATGTTAGAGCCATTTGGTCCTGGAAGCAGAAGCTTACCACTGCTGCTGTTGCTCACATCTAACCAGACCCAAGTCAGATATTTGAGTAAGAATCAAAGTTCACACAAAGAGACTTCCTATTAACTATGCTACATTTCTCAAAGGATGTGGAACCTTCTACACCAACTGGTGAGGAAGCTAGCCATTACATTTTCCATGGACCAGCTTGAGGGACCTTCAGCCTGTGGTCTTAGTCAAGTAAAGCTGTACACCTAGAGTTTCTAGTCTATTGAAATAGTAGATACTAAATTACATTGCTAGAAATAATAGCCATGAAAAATTAATTAAAACAGAGGGGACAAGGATGATTAAGGAAGTTAGAAAACCCTTCTGTTATTTGGAGGGGTGCCCTGGAAAAACAACATTGCAAACAAAGAAACCAGTTTACATGACAGACTAGACTCAACAGGGAGCAGAGCAAGGAGAGAGGTGAGAGTCACAGTCAGTTAAGATCCCTGAATTCAGGATCAATTTTTAAATACCTATGTTATGCTTTGTTACACAGAGAATTACATAATATGTTTCATTTTGTTTCCTAGGAGTTTCTATGATAACAGTATTACAAATACTACATTATCATTACAGAGTGATAAAATTGAGAAGATAGAAACTAAAATAGAAAAGGAAAACATAGGAAGGAGAATAGGATAGGAAATTTTTAAATATAATCTCACTATTAGTTCTGTTTATATGCCAGAATTTCTAATACAGGTACAGACTAACCTTTTTGTAACATTAAACTCATATAGTAAGTAGAAATGGCAAAATTATCTCCCCCGTAATATAGAAGCATAGAGCAATCTGTTTTTTCTAGAAACAATGGTAGATTAGAGGGAAGATGTCTCTTTCTCTATTGGAAACAATTTTCAGAAGTCACCAATGAGCACAAGGACATAAGAAGCAATGCAAAATGGCTTACTTTGCTGGGTGACATGGGTGTGTACAACAACACCAGGAGAAAGCCGGATATGTCAAAATGGCATGATGACCTTTCTGACCCCCTTTACATCTTATTTTTGATGTTGTATTTAATTACAACATTCCCTATTCCCTTTCTTCTCTACAAAGTGTCCCACATATGCCTGCTCTCCTTTAAATTTGTGACCTCTGTTTTATTCAATTATTACTGCATGCCTATGTGCATTTCTATACACATATATATTCTCTAGTACCAGCTACTGAGTTCATGAAATGTCTGTTGTCAAGGATGACCATTTGACACTGACCAACAAATTGATATGCTTTTCTCTGCTCCCAATTTACTCAGGCCCCTGAGGTCCTTGTGTAGGGCTAAGACCTTGTGGGCTGTTCTCATGCAGTTTGCCATGTTTGTTCATGTCAACCTTGTACTATGCATGCTTGGATGGCCATATTGGGTGAGACTTCATGGGCATAGCTTCTGATGTTACTAGGAGACACAATCTCACTGCAGAGTCCTTGACCATCTGGCTCTTAGCATCTCTCCACCCCTTCCTCTGCAATGTTCCTTGAGCCTTAGGTATGGGAGTCATTTGTACTTGTATCCATTGGGACTGGAATCCACATCTGTGGACATTGTTTAGTGGTGGTTTTCTGTAGTGATGTCTCTAATAGAGAACGATCTAAAAATGTGAATGGTAAGGCAATCCACTATGAATCTATACTTGTTCATTCCAACTCTTTTCCCACCTAACACATTTATCAGGAACAGAGTGAACAGATTGTCTCTATACTTAGGTTGAGATTTTATCTACAATCCTAGGCTAGTACGGAGTTTACATAGTAACAGGAGCTACTAGAATGTATACAGAAAGATGGATAGGTTCCACACTAGGAAACATTGGAAATTCTATTGGGAAGCAGAAGAAAGAGCAAGGTTAGAGCGTGTCGCACAAGAGGCATGATTTTACCCTCTCTGAGTGCAAAGTTCTTACAAAAAACCTTAATGAAATCCTTTCAATCTAGAGTGAAGGTTTTCTGATACATCAGTAACTTTGAGGATATTTTGAACCAGAGCTAGGATGTGATAAGAGAATTCATAAGTACACTGCCTGAGAATACTTTGGAAAATAGACCCATTCCTATTTTTACAAAAGCTAAACCTCTCACAGTTTATATGTGTAAAAAGGCATATTTTGCATCCACACCTCAGTAAAAGAAGCTCTGCAATATCAGTTTTAGAACCTTAAAATCACTGCAACTTAAACTGAATCCAGAGACAACTAAGTTTTGCTTCACATAGTATATAAGAATTCTGTAATGGTTTTAAAATGAATGTAACTTTTAGTTTTACTCTTTTCTATGTCCACTTATTTTTCTTTGTATTTTTTCCTTGTTTTCTGCAGTTAACTTTGGCAGGAAAGCATGTTTAGAGTTTTCATCCACATCAAATTTGTATCACAATTAATTTAGTTGTTTATAGTTAGATATGTCACCAAGGAGGCCATAGTAATGTGATATTAAACAGCAAATAGTCTCTCATTTGACACATGTTGTGTTCTTCACAAATGCTAATTGGCTATGATATATATATATGTATATGTATGTGTATGTGTATGTGTATGTGTATATGTATATATATATATACACACACACACATATATATGTGTGTGTATATATATACATATACACACATATGTGTGCATGTATATATGTGTATATATATGTATATATATGTTTGTATAATGTTTATATTTAAATATATGAAATGCATCTTCTGAGGCTCTACTAGATATAATACTTTTTTTCATTTCCTGAATTGCTATTTCCATAGAGTGCAATAGTCAACCGAAGAATCTACACTATGTGTCTCCCTATGAAAAATACATGAAGAATCTGCAATATGAATCTCCATATGAAAAATACACATCTTGTTTGTTTGTTTTTTATCTTAAGTTTGGTTAATGATTGCATTCTGCAATCCATTGGTGAAAGACTATAAGACAGTAATAAAAAGTTTTTAAATTATTGATAAAAATGAGGAAAAAAATATGAATCCAAAAATGATAGCTCATTGGGTAAAGACAGTTGCTGCTAAGCCTGAATATCTGAGTTTGATTCCCACCATAGCAGAGAGGGCAAAACAGTGCTCAAGCCATAGAAGTAAAGGCATGAGTTTGCATGATTATCTGATGTAAGAACAGAATGTGGAGAGCACTGATTAAAACATGAGCTGGAAAGAACTTCTTAAAAGACCATTCCTAGGGACCTTCTAGCCAGCTTACAGAGTTCCAATAGCTCCCCTAGACACGAGCTGCTACCGCGGAACTCACAACAGAAGGTTCTGGGGGAGATATCAGATTCAAACCATAACATCTGTATTTCATTCAAGATTCAGAGAAAAAGTGAAATTAGATATTTATGTTACTTTACATTTGAATCAGGAAGGCCATTAGGAATTATTAGGGTTGTAGAAATGTTCTTATATTTAAACATTTAATTGCATTTCCATAAGTTGAGGGTTTATTAATACTTATCAATAAAACAAGCACTGCACTACTTATGTTGTGGTAATCCTTAAATTAAATAATGTAGCTGTTAATACCTATCAGCTTCGTGGTGATTGACTCTGCTTCCTGGATGAATGTGGATAATCACCAAGGTAATCAAAGCTGTCTGAAGTATTCCAGCTTGAATGTAATACAGTTGTTGAAAAACATCAAATGTGCATGTTAATGATATAACTTTTCTTTAGTTTTGTTTGGTTATCCAGGAAGAATGTTATGCATTCTCTTGTTCTGTTAACTGCTACAGCCAGCTATTACGATGACATTTTATAATCATGGTTTCCTGATACCTACCTACTCATCATGAGCCTATCTAGAAGGCAGATGAGTTTGGGAGCAAAGTATCTGCAGATTCAGTTAAGAAGGAAAATCAATTTCCATTCCGTGTGATGCAAAACAAGGAGCTGAATGTTCCCCCAGTAGGTATTTCTGATAAGTTCCAAAATAACTAGATAGTGAAGGTTGCTGCTTTAAATTCATAAAAAAATTCTGCTTTTCCCCCTTCGGCATTGGATTCTTCCAGATAAAGGATACAATTCTAAACCAATTAAAACTGCCTTAAATATAAAGAACACTCCCCCCATACAAACACACAATGGTTGTGTTGTTAATATGTTTATAGCCATACCCTAGATACTCCTTGGTGTCCTGCAAGGTCTGCCTCCTACAAAATATCTGATTAGAAGGGCAGATTGGAGCATCACAGGGGTGCCAATTTGCCAGCTGGTCACCCTGTGTTTGTCTGCTGTTTTACAATGAGTGTTGGCTGACCTCCGCTCAAGAACCCAGATAGGATCTGGGTACCTGCGTTAATTGCTACTCCCTGGTGAAAACAGAATCTCTCGGATTTATAATGGACCAAGGGATGTCAAGGCGAGTCGCATCCCATAAACGTCACCTCCTCTGACAGTGTCCAGAACATCTACTCATGCTGCTTTCTCTTCCCATTTCCTCCTGTGTAACGAAGCAACTCGACCGTGCCAGAGGATTACTAGTCTTAAAGTGAATAGATAGTTACATGGTACATTTTTAAATTCCAGATCATTTGCGGAGCCAAGGACAGATACTAAATTTCAATCAGTCCTGATAAGAACCAAAGTTGCAATTTTAAAAATTAGTGTGCAAGTCTCATGGTCTCATGGTACCCCTTAAAGACTGATGTCAGGGATTGTGGACCTCTGGTTTGGTATTTAACTATTGTATTTAAATTTAAAATACCTTCAAACTATCGGGTTTTTGTTTACATTTATTATTCTAACAAAATTTTGAAAATCAGTATTTCGAAGAGAAAAACGTTCAGCTGCAATCTCAAGTGAACACCTCTCTTCTGCGTTTTCCCAGAGACGTTATTTTCTTAGTTTGGTCATTGTTTCTTTTGTCCATTGTCTTGGAGTTAATTTTTTATTTCCTGGTTATATGGGTTTCTACTCCTCATTTTCCTTTTCCCACAGAGATCGTGGGTTGACACAACTCCTCGTGTCATTCACATCTTTGTCCTCACAGGATTAGATTTTTCTTGTCAGTTTCCTTCTTTTCATTCCACACTTTGGTCGCCTGTGGTCTTATTCTTGAATGGCCCTACTCCAGTCATTCATTTTCATCTCCATTTTTTTTATTTTAATATTTCTTTTCCTTATGATCCTCTTTGCCAACATACGACAGGAGCTTCTGTGGTCTTCGTCTCCTTTTAAAACTTTTAGCCAGTGGCCCTGTTCTCCCATCTCCTGCCCTTTGTCTTAAAATTTGTATTACATCTCTATAGGAACCCATGTCTCACCTCTTTGGTTGCTCATACTTGATACATAATCACTGGGTTATCTATGAACATGGGATGTGGACGTGTAAAGGTAACCCGTCATGAATGACACCTTCCCTCTCCACCTACTCCAGAGGAGCATCCATCTATCACCCTGTATCCTCACGGGGATCACATAGGAAATAGTGTACCAGGATTTTTCTAGAAGACCTAGAGAATAGACATCTGACATGAAAGAGTGTGCTAACAGGGGAAAAATTATTTTGCCAAATGAAATTTTATAGCTGTTTCTTATAACAGGCAAGAAAAATTAATAACTGTGATATGTTCCCTCTATGTTAACCATTTTACTGTGTGTATCTTAGTCACCAGGTGGTAATTTATAAGTATATACAGTAATTACTAAAAGAGAGGGAAAAAAACCTAGGTGCCTCCTTAGCAGAGCACATTATATTTCGTATGGCGTATTGTCAGACAACACTTTGGGCAGCCATAGTATGAGATTCAGGGAGGTCTTCATATACAGGAAGCATCATTGGGGGAAAAACAAAATAAAACATTCAGATAACCTCAATATCATGTTGTAAGGAGACGAAGAGGCAAGCTGACAATTCTTGAGTGTAAATGGAAGACAGGATGTGTGAAAAGGGAGCTTGAAGCTGCTGAATGACTTTGCCATTGAAGGTGTTACCTTACCATACTGGGGAGCATGAGCCTGGTCAGCGACCCTGGCTGAACCTTGTCCAGGAAATGATCTAATCCCACGGTATCTTTTTCATGTATATTCTTTCCATTTCTTCAGAAGATAACATTATAAAGGCTGTAGGAATGAATTTAGGTCCCAGCTGGAGAGAATTTTTAACAAGAATTGTATCAGAATGTGACAATCGAAAGGGAAGAGAAAATGCAGATAAAAACCTTCATCATTGAAAAAAAAAATGGGAAGGTACAATGGCTGACTGAACATGCTGGTGACAGAGAGGTTGATTGACAGCCCTCACTTTCTGACTGCTGCCCTGCTAAAGCCACAGCCACACCAAGAATGTAGAACATGGCACAGGAAACTAGGCTTCATTTCTCTCCCCTTTGAAATTCTTTGAGTTTTACAGTTTAGATTTTTCTAAAAGAACACTAAAAGTCCTAGCTCCTATTCATCCATTACTTGATTCGAGCCTCAAGAATATCTTCCAAAGCTGACTTAACACATTTTAGATAAGAGCTCTGGAGGCAGGGAAGACTTTCCTAAAATGTGTATCCTATTGACTGTGGGCTATTGAAATGTTCAGATTTTCTTTTTTAAATTAGGTGGCTCAGTCCTGATAGAACAAGAAAAGTATGAAAATGAATAGAACGCCTTCAGACTTAGGAGATGTTCATTTAATAAGCCAATATCTTATATGTACAGAGTGTTTACATCTTTTTATAATTGGGTTATAGGCTTTGATATCATATCCAGATCATAGGATTAGTTTAAATATTGCAAATAAGTCCTATATTTCTATGCAGTTGCATTACACCTCCACCTACACTTTGATGGATAGATACAGATACAGGGAAGCCCTCTGGTTCTATAGGCCCTTTGATCTACCCTTACTATGTTCTAATCTCGCTCTGTCTCTCTCTTTGTCTCTGTCTCTGTTCTCTCTCTCTCTCTATATATATATATCTTTCTATATCTATATATGTATACATATGTATACATATATATATATGTGTGTGTGTGTGTGTGTGTGTATAGAGAAGTTCCTGAGTTATAGATCTCCTAATAATTGGTAAAGTGTTATGTAAAAAAAACAAACAAACAAAAAATCCTGTGTAAAGTATTGCTATAAAAGAAAAAATTATATGTCATCCTAGCCCAGTCACATACAAGAAAACTAACCTTTTCAGCAGCAAATAGCAAGGAAGTGGGAGATGCTAAAGGCCTCTTTATAGCTTCCACTTTCCTTTGAAGTGCTCAGAGATGATCACTATTGATTGGGAGGCAGAATATTACATATCCAATTAAATTATTTTGATACAGTTAAACCTATTTGTCTTAGTTTCATTTCCCATTGTTGTGGTCACCTGACCTGACAAGAGCTACCTCAAGGTGAAATGGTCTCTTTTGATATCATTTTTCCAGAGGTATACATCCATTGTGGTAGAGAATACATGAGCAGACAGGGTAGCTCTGGCAGTGGAAGTGAACCTAACTAGTTAAATTGCACTGTACTCAGAGAACAGTGGGAAGAAGGTAGGGCAAGGCAACAAAGCCACAAGACCCGCCCAGCACCTCCCATGTGATACACTTCCTTCAGTGAATCTCTGCCTCCTAAAGATTCCAAAAACTTGGGGCCAGGTGTTCAAACTCTTGAGCCTATGGGACACATTTTCACATTCAAACCGACAAACCACTTTATTATCTGAATACATTTCACTTCCTCGACTTCTGGGTGGTTCATGATGATGAGGGTCCCTGAGTAAATGTATCCATAGCATTCAACCCCATTACCATCAAAGCCATGTTTCATCTTAAAGTTTAGGCTTAAGAAGAGGATTGATGATGAGAATTATGTATTTATCTTTCTAGTAGGAAAGTGAAACAGAGAATACATTGAATTATGATTCAAATGAGGAAGTTGGCAATGACCTGTTCTCCTAAAGTAATTGGGGAGACTTGTCAAATTACACTTGGCTGCTTAAATCTTTGGACTGGAGCTGAGAATTAGATCAGTATTAATCTGTGCATTGTTTACAGAAGGCAGTGTTTATTATTTTCAGAGAATGTTTCTCAATCTTTTGACCCAGAAGTATAATCTAGAACAATGTTTGTTCAGAAGCAATCATCTATAAAGATCCAGACTTTTATTATGTTATTCAAATCTAAATCACGTAAATGTAAAAAAAAATACTGTTTATCCTATGAATATCAATAATTAGTCTCTGAAATAAAATTATGGCCAAATAATCTTTAAAATTTTCAAATGAATATATTTTTACTTACAAAAATATATATACACACACATACCCACCATGTACACAGACACACAGACACACAGACATGAGTAGTTGTAAAAATGAAAGCCAGGATTTGGTTTTAAGAGGTTTTTCTCAAACTATAGTCTTTAATACCCACATCAATATTTATACAGTTATACTTTTTTGTCTAGTTATTGGACTTCCTGATTATGAATTTCAGGTATAAGTTACTTTTAACATTCCCAAGTATTTCTGTATGAAATATTTGAAACACCCAGCTTACAATTTATATCCAATACTGCTTATTTTCTATTGAAGAAAAATAATAATAGGTTCAATCCTGCATATGATATACTCTGATTATATGTAAATGTGTTACTATTTAAAATACTCATATGGTTTTAAGCTTGTATAACAGCTATATAGTCTATTTTCATTTAGATGACTAGATTCAACAGAGGTTAAGTATGAAGGTAATGCTTATTATTTTATTAAATTTATGTTTGTATTTTTGTGTGTGGCTGTCATGCTGTAGTGTGGGTATGGAGGCTAGAGGCTAGCCTCAAGCATACTGTTGTCTTCTTCAACCAGGTGACTTTTAATGAGCACACTCAAGTACTCAGGCTTCAGATCAAGTCTTCATACCAGCTGAGCTCACCTCAGCACATTGAAATACTCATTATTTTACTCCATGACACATATCCTTTAAAATGAAAAAGAGTCTCACATAAGCCAGGTTAGTCCTAGACTCACTGGGCAGCTCAGGATAATCTTAAGCTTCCCCTCCTCTGGTCTCTTCCTCTTAGGTGATGGGATGCCATGCATGTGAAATGCCAAGGCTATCATGATACCCACAACCTAAATGAGGGTTAGTGTGAGAAGAATAAGAATGTTTAAGCTTCTTATCTGTGTGAATACCATTAACTATTCTTTTTAGTTGATGATTTCCAGAAATCAAGACTTCTCCCCCCCTCAAAGGGGAAATCAAAGTGTGCCTACCAAAATAAACTGAAAGTGTGCACTATAATATCACAGAGCTTCTATTTCCTGCTTTCCCTTTTTATTCCCAACATCCTGCCTTTTTATTCTGTACCTCCCTCAGAATTGAACTCAATTCTGATTTAAAAGACTAATTGCCTCCCCTACTATTTGTGAAATGTATAATTTTGATTGCAAAGATATATAGGACAAAAAGAAAGAAAGAAAGAAAGAAAAAACAGTTGAAAGAGACTAAGATCTCAAGCCAAGGAAACAACAGATTACACAGTATATGAGAGAAACTTAAGCATATGAATGTGTGCCCAGTGTCATGCAAGAGGTCTGTCTTATTCAGTGCTCAATTCCTGTAAAGAGACACCATGACCATAGCAACTCTTATCAAAGAAAACATTTAATTGGGGCTGGCTTGTGGTTTCAGAGGCTTAGTCTATTATCCTCATGGCAGGGAGCATGGCACCACGCAGGCAGGCATAGTGCTGGAGAAGTAGCTGAGAATTCTCTATCTGAATCCACAGGCAGCAGGAAGAAAGGACAGCTGGGCCCTTTGAAACATCAAAGCCCACTGCCAGTAGCACACTTTCTCCAAAACGACCACACCTCCTAATCCCTCTCAAGTAGCACCACCCTCTGATGACTTAGCATCCACACAGATGAGCCTATGGGGGGCCAGTCTTATTCAAACCAACACAAGCTCTAAGATCTTGAACAAAACTAGTGATTTTTTTTATTTGCTTTATATATTTAGCCATAATGTTCTTTTTAAAAAAATGTTAGAACTTTTCTTGGTGCGATTTCAGATGTGCTGGATTTTTATTCTGTGAACACTTCTTATTGATCATAATACTTTTTCCTACAGACTCTATAGAGTGAGCTCACAATTTCATGACAAAGATCCTGGCTTATATATTTTCTAAATTATTTATTTATGTGTGTGTGTTCATGTGTGTGTGTGTGTGTGTGTGTGTGTGTGTGTGTGTGTGTGTGTGTAGTGAGTGCATTCCTGTGTGTGAAAATCAGAAGACAAACCTCTAAAATGGATTCTCTATTTCTATGAGAGATGGGCTTCAGGAATAGAAATCAAGTCACCAGGCTTGGTGGCAAAGTGTCTTTACCAGCTGAGCCATCTTGCAACCACGGAAGGAATGATTTTCAACAGTAAAATTGTTTGTAAAATGCAAACAATGCTCATGGTAAGCAAGGGTCTTTGATGGGCAGATGTGAGATCCAGTGGCATTCTTGAGCCAGCATAGATGATTTGGGGTACAGATGCTCTATTTTTGTTTCCTAAGCTTTTATTGGCTAAATGTGATCCCTTCTCATTCAATTGAGTAATATCCAGGCCATAGGAAAATAAAAGTAAGTGGCTATTAAAAAGAGTTCTCCTGGAATCCTTGCAGTACACAAATAAGAGTTTTATAAATGATATAAAACCATCAAATCCTGAAAATAAATTTCAGCGAGAATATGCAAATGAGAGCCAAGGCATAGAGGATAGCATCACAGGTCACCCCGATAAACATGTTGTTTTCTCATGTCTAAGCTCATTGAATTACTGCTTCCCCTACAAAGGCTAGTGAAAATTGCGGAAGAACTGAACGAGAGGCCATGAATAAGAGTATCCCAGGGCTTAAGATAGGCATCAATGAAGTGCCCCATTTGCCTTCCATGCTATGACTTTTCTGGTAGAATGAAGAGATTGACGGAAGCTGAACAGGGAGGGAGTATGCTGAGAACCGCACACTGCTTGTCTGTCTGGCGGCATAGCATTTAGATGTTTACATGCAGCACTGTGAATGAACAGTTTAGCACCTTCTCAACTGGCCAATGTCATTTCCTATTCACCTTTAATGCAAGCATACTGGATAGATACAGAAGACTCCTAGGTCATACTCATACCTTCTCCCTTCCTTATCATCACCACCAGATCTACAGCAGGCAAAATATAAATGGTTATTTCCTTATTATTACACTTCAGACTGGGCTCTTAGTTCTTAGTTTATTTAAGTAAATTCGGCGAGGGGTATGCTTTTATTATTCTACAAATGAGGACACTGGGCTATGAAAATGTGTTCATAACCCCAAGGTCCAATAGGAAGAGCGAACGAGAAGCAGGGATTGAATCTAGGCAGTTTTGAATGGAATCTGCCCCAGAGCACACAAACATGTCAATGAAACAATATGAACTAACCAGTACCCCCATGTCTCTAGCTGCATATGTATCAGAAGATGGCCTAGTCTGCCATGAGTGGAAAGCAAGGCCCATTGGTCTTGCAAACTTCATATGCCTCAGTACATGGGCCAAGAAGTGGGAGTGGGTGGGTAGGGGAGGGGGAGAGGGTATGGGGGACTTTTGGGATAGCATTGTAAATGTAAATGAAGAAAATACCTAATAATAATAATAATTAAAAAAAGAAAAGAAAAGAAGGCAGAAGCAAGACCTGAATATAGTTTCATGATACCCAACGTGTGTCTGGATGCAACATGCAAGGGCATAGAAAAATAATAGCGTGTTGAGAGTGAAGGTAGTGTATCTGGCCTTAAGATGTTTAATATGTCAGGCTCCAAAGCCAGAGACCAACCCTTTCAAGACTGTGTGTTAAGTGGCTGCACACAGTATCACACAAGCTGCCAGGGGTTACAGGGCATAAAAACATACATCATGTAAACACATACACACACACACACACACACACACACACACACACGACAAGGATGAGTCGTATTGCATGCAATCCTTAAGATTACAGTGAAGCATTCTGACTTTCTAGACAAACACCATCACTGTGATGAACCTGCAAACATTCATAGTTTAGGATCCAGACTTAGAAAGCCAGTTACCAGTTACCGCTTGCAGAAATGAGTTATTGTGTTGGGGTGGGGGGACGGACACTTGAGCTCAGTGTAGATTATAGCAAATCAAGTGTAAGAAGTGAAATGTGTGTGTGTGTATGTGTGTGTGTGTGTGTATGTGTGTGTGTGTATATACACACATGTATGTATGTATGTATGTATGTATGTATGTATGTATGTATTATAGAAAATGCCTGCCTAGGTGAATATTGACTCACACTTCCAAGTGTTTGATCTCAGATGTAGTTCCTGACTGTGCTAAGACTATGCTGTCTATAAACTCATGCTAAATCACCATTTCACAGCCCAGAACAGTTGTAGGGCAAACTCCTTATAAACAGCAGCTTGATGTGTACTGATATTGTTAATATTTGCATGTTAACTGTTTAGAGTGTTAATCATTTTATACGGTGAGATAGTATTGGCTTGAACCCTGGCTAGTACTGAGAAAGGAGAAAATGGCTATTTTGATTCATTTTTACCATGTTGTTTAGTGCCTGAAAATGTTGCATTAGATAATATACATCTATTGAATAGATATATGAATGGACAAATTGACTGTAAAAAACGAATGGCAAGCATTTTACCAAGGTCTTTAATTTTATAGATAATAGATTACTCTATGAACCTGTAGACGATTGGGGAAATACCGTATTTTTATTTAAATCTAGTTGTTGGCCTTATCCTCAAGATTGAGAGTGTGAATGTGTATGTCTCTATGTCTATATGTTTCTTAAAGTTTTTCTTTGGCTCTTTCCTTCTTTTTTTATTTTATCTAATTTTATTTTATTATTGTTGTTATAATTAGATGCCTGTTTATATTCTAACAACAGAGAGAAAAGATGTGGGTTTGGGCAGGTGAGTAAGTAGGGAGGATATGGGAGGATTTAAGAGAGGAGAAACTGTCAGAATATATTGTATGAAAGTCTATTTTCAGTGTAAACAAAATAATGATTAGCAAGAATTCTAATTTTCCACTGATTTTTAGTTTTATTAAGGATTTTTATACCAGGTGGCACTTTCACTCACACGCACAGACACACACACACACACACACACACACACACACACACACACACACAGAGAGAGAGAGAGAGAGAGAGAGAGAGAGAGAGAAAGAAACAAATATGCACATAATTAAAAATAAAAATATCTTAAAAATAAAATGTGTCATACTTTACCTGAGAAATGCTTCCATGTAATCAGAAAATATACATCAGTTGGCATTTTCATAGGCAAACAGAAAGCAATAAATGTTTATCATGCTTCATTTCTTCTGCTATTATTATTTTGTTCCTTCATCATCATACCATGTTGTCTAAATTGACTTAATCTCACACCCTTCTACCAACTGAGCCCTCCACAAGTGCCTGGAATTGAATGCAATTTTAGCTTTCTCTTCAAATTTATTAAATTAAATCTATTTTGAGGATTTCACTTATGGGTTATCATTTCCACTCTTGTCGTTGCCCCTCAGTTCCTCTCAAGATCTTTCACTCTTTTCTCTCTAAAATACTTAACTTTAACAATGATTGTTGTTGTTGTTGTTGTTGTGTGTGTGTGTGTGTAAGCAGTTAAATCTATTAGTTTTGTTCATATGTTTAGGACTGACAATTTGAGATTTGATAACCTATCAGTAGGCTTGTCCCCAAAGAAGACTGAAGATTGATCCTCCTCTTGGCAGACATTAATTGGCTATAGCTCTCCATCTAGATATATGGCCTTGTGAGATGTCCCTTATTATGTTGACAGGTCAGTTGCAGTTGTCATGGTGCAAGTCTTTTAAATCTAGCTTCATTTTTATGGGCACACGCACACGCGCGCGCGCGCACACACACACACACACACACACACACACACACACACAATCTTACAGCAGATGTTGCAGTCCTGTTGCAGTTCTTTACATTTGTTCTGTCTGATCTTCCACCATGTTTCCTGATCAAGCCATCAAGATGTTCCCAGTAGTATAATAGTAACATTTTATCTTGGGATTAGCCCACAGCTTTCTAATTAGACTCAATGCCTGCTTAGTAAGAGGGATAACACATGCATAGTACTGGCCAGATCATGGAATCTAGAGTAGGTTTCTGCTTTCCTAAACTATTTGAATTTCTAAATGCATTCTAAACACAGATCCTCAGACCCACAGATATGTGAAGATCTCATTCCTTATTTTTTAAAAAAATATCTTCTTGTAGCAGATGGAGATTATTACAGGAATCCACAAGTGGCCAAAATACAGAGAGCTACCCACAGTGGGGTCCTCAACTACTGTTGAAAAACCTGCAATGCAACATCTATACCTCAGGACCTCTAGTCTTTCCCATTTTTCCTCTGAAAGTAACTTTAAATTTGAGACTTTATTTTCCTGTGAAAGATTTTGTGTGTGGGTGTGTCCCCAAAGCATCTTATAGGGGTATTATTTTCATAATCATTTAGCAACACAGGCTGAGAATTGGCCTTGGCTTAGTTTTACTTTTTTCTTGTCAGCAATTACCTCAGTGGTTGTCTTTCATTATGTAGGTTAGCACTGGTCTCCTAGGACAGTGGTTCTCAACCTATGAGTCGCGACTCCTTCGTGGTCAAAGGACTTTTTTTTAATGGGTTGCATGTTAGATATCTTACATATCAGATACTTACACTGTGATTTGTAACAATGGAAAAATTACATTTACAAGGGAGCAATGAAATAATTTTACAGTTGGGGATTGGCACAACATGAAGAACTGTATTAAAGGGTTTCAGCATTAGGAAGGCTGAGAACCACTGCTCTAGGAACAAAGGGTCCCATGGATGTGTGCTAAACATCATTTGGATTGTACATGGAGACAGTGTTGTCCCTGTGTCCCTGGACATGAAAGAGGAGGTGAAATCAGAGGAATCTCAACTTCTTTAAGTCACTGGCCTTTGTAGCAGCAAATGGCAACCTGAGAATATATTTTTGATGTCAATGAAAGGGAAATATTTCACTTTAAGTTTTCTATCAGCCAAGGAGAAAGATTGCTAGAAGGAGAGCAATAATGATTTTGTAAATGGAATTCATTGTGCTATAAGTCTTTGTGTGTGTGTGATCATGAGCAGGTCTTTCATTTGTTTTGGCCAATGAGTAAATGTAAAATTAAACAAGGGGCACATGCTATTCTTCTATTTTTTTTTTGATTTTTAATATTTTTATTACATATTTTCCTCAATTACATTTCCAATGCTATCCCAAAAGTCCCCCATAGCGCCCCCCACTTCCCTACCCACCCATTCCCATTCTTTTGGCCCTGGCATTCCCCTATATTGGGGCATATAAAGTTTGCAAGTCCAATGGGCCTCTCTTTCCATTGATGGCCGACTAGGCCATCTTTCGATACATATGCAGCTAGAGACAAGAGCTCCGGGGTTCTGGTTAGTACATCATGTTGTTCCAACAATAGGGTTGCAGATCCCTTTAGCTCCTTGGGTACTTTCTCTAGCTTCTCCATTGGGAGCCCTGTGATACATCCAATAGCTGACTGTGAACATCCACTCCTGTGTTTGCTAGGCCCCGGCATCGTCTCACAAGAGACAGCTATATTTAGGTCCTTTCAGCAAAATCTTGCTAGTGTATGCAATGGTGTCAGCGTTTAGAAGCTGATTATGGGATGGATCCCTGGATACGGCAGTCTCTAAATGGTCCATCCTTTCATCACAGCTACGAACTTTGTCTCTGTAACTCCTTCCCTGGGTGTTTTGTTCCCAATTCTAAGAAGGTGCACAGTGTCCACACTTTGGTCTTCATTCTTCTTGAGTTTCATGCGTTTAGCAAATTGTATCTTATATCTTGGGTATCCTAAGTTTTGGGCTAATATCCACTTATCAATGAATAATACATATTGTGTGAGTTCTTTTGTGATTGTGTTACTTCACTCAAGATGATGCCCTCCAGGTCCATCCATTTGGCTAGGAATTTCATAAATTCATTCTTTTTAATAGCTGAGTAGTACTCCATTGTGTAATGTACCATAATTTCTGTATCCATTCCTCTGTTGAGGGACATCTGGGTTCTTTCCAGCTTCTGGCTATTATAAATAGGGCTGCTATGAACATAGTGGAGCATGTGTCCTTTTTACCGGTTGGGACATCTTCTGGATATATGCCCAGAAGAGGTATTGCTGGATCCTCCGGTAGTACTATGTCCAATTTTCTGAGGAACCGCCAGACTGATTTCCAGAGTGGTTGTACAAGCTTGCAATCCCACCAACAATGGAGGAGTGTTCCTCTTTCTCCACATCCTCGCCAGCATCTGCTGTCACCTGAATTTTTGATCTTAGCCATTCTGACTGGTGTGAGGTGGAATCTCAGGGTTGTTTTGATTTGCATTTCCCTGATGATTAAGGATGTTGAACATTTTTTCAGGTGTTTCTCTGCCATTCGGTATTCCTCAGGTGAGAATTCTTTGTTCAGTTCTGAGCCCCATTTTTAATGGGGTTATTTGACTTTCTGGAGTCCACCTTCTTGAGTTCTTTATATATATTGGATATTAGTCCCTTATCTGATTTAGGATAGGTGAAGATCCTTTCCCAATCTGTTGGTGGTTTTTTTGTCTTATTGATGGTGTCTTTAGCCTTGCAGAAGCTTTGTAGTTTCATGAGGTCCCACTTGTCAATTCTCGATCTTACAGCACAAGCCATTACTGTTCTATTCAGGAATTTTTCCCCTGTGCCCATATCTTCAAGGCTTTTCCCCACTTTCTCCTCTATAAGTTTCAGTGTCTCTGGTTTTATGTAAAGTTCCTTGATCCACTTAGACTTGACCTTAGTACAAGGAGATAGGAATGGATCGATTCGCATTCTTCTACATGTTAACAACCAGTTGTGCCAGCACCATTTGTTGAAAATGCTGTCTTTCTTCCACTGGATGGTTTTAGCTCCCTTGTCGAAGATCAAGTGACCATAGGTGTGTGGGTTCATTTCTGGGTCTTCAATTCTATTCCATTGGTCTATTTGTCTGTCACTATACCAGTACCATGCAGTTTTTATCACAATTGCTCTGTAGTAGAGCTTTAGGTCCGGCATGGTGATTCCACCAGAGGTTCTTTTATCCTTGAGAAGAGTTTTTGCTATCCTAGGTTTTTTGTTATTCCAGATGAATTTGCAGATTGCACTTTCTAATTCGTTGAAGAATTGATTTGGAATTTTGATGGGGATTGCATTGAATCTGTAGATTGCTTTTGGCAAGATAGCCATTTTTACAATGTTGATCCTGCCAATCCATGAGCATGGGAGATCTTTCCATCTTCTGAGATCTTCTAGAATTTCTTTCTTCAGAGACTTGAAGTTTTTATTATACAGATCTTTCACTTCCTTAGTTAGAGTCACGCCAAGATATTTTATATTATTTGTGACTATTGAGAAGGGTGTTGTTTCCCTAATTTCTTTCTCAGCCTGTTTATTCTTTGTGTAGAGAAAGGCCATTGATTTGTTTGAGTTAATTTTATATCCAGCTACTTCACCGAAGCTGTTTATCAGGCTTAGGAGTTCTCTGGTGGAATTTTTAGGGTCACTTATATATACTATCATATCATCTGCAAAAAGTGATATTTTGACTTCATCTTTTCCAATTTGTATCCCTTTGATCTCCTTTTGTTGCTGAATTGCTCTGGCTAGGACTTCAAGTACAATGTTGAATAGGTATGGAGAAAGTGGACAGCCTTGTCTAGTCCCTGATTTTAGAGGGATTGCTTCAAGCTTCTCACCATTTACTTTGATGTTGGCTACTGGTTTGCTGTAGATTGCTTTTATCATGTTTAGGTATGGGCCTTGAATTCCTGATCTTTCCAAGACTTTTATCATGAATGGGTGTTGGATCTTGTCAAATGCTTTTTCCGCATCTAACGAGATGACCATGTGGTTTTTGTCTTTGAGTTTGTTTATATACTGGATTACGTTGATGGATTTCCGTATATTGAACCATCCCTGCATCCCTGGGATGAAACCTACTTGGTCAGGATGGATGATTGTTTTGATGTGTTCTTGGATTCGGTTAGCAAGAACTTTATTGAGGATTTTTGCATCAATATTCATAAGGGATATTGGTCTGAAGTTTTCTATCTTTGTTGGGTCTTTTTGTGGTTTAGGTATCAGAGTAATTGTGGCTTCATAGAATGAGTTGGGTAGAGTACCTTCTGTTTCTATTTTGTGGAATAGTTTGTGAAGAACTGGGATTAGATCTTCTTTGAAGGTCTGATAGAACTCTGCACTAAACCCATCTGGTCCTGGGCTTTTTTTAGTTGGGAGACTATTAATGACTGCTTCTATTTCTTTGGGGGATATAGGGCTGTTTAGATCATTAACCTGATCTTGATTCAACTTTGGTACCTGGTATCTGTCTAGGAACTTCTCCATTTCATCCAGGTTCTCCAGTTTTGTTGAGTATAGCCTTTGGTAGAAGGATCCGATGGTGTTTTGGATGTCTTCAGGATCTGTTGTTATGTCTCCTTTTTCATTTCTGATTTTGTTAATTAGGATGCTTTCCCTGTGCCCTCTAGTGAGTCTGGCTAAGGGTTTATCTATCTTGTTGATTTTCTCAAAGAACCAGCTCCTTGATTGGTTGATTCTTTGAATAGTTTTTCTTGTTTCCACTTGGTTGATTTCACCCCTGAGTTTGATTATTTCCTGCCGTCTACTCCTCTTGGGTGAATTTGCTTCCTTTTGTTCTAGTGCTTTTAGGTGTGTTGTCAAGCTGCTAATGTGTGCTCTCTCTAGTTTCCTTTTGGAGGCACTCAGAGCTATGAGTTTTCCTCTTAGAAATGCTTTCATTGCGTCCCATAAATTTGGGTATGTTGTGGCTTCATTTTCATTGAACTCTAAAAAGTCCTTAATTTCTTTCTTTATTCCTTCCTTGACCAAGGTATCATTGAGAAGAGTGTTGTTCAGTTTCCACGTGAAGGTTGGCTTTCTATTATTTATTTTGTTATTGAAGATCAGCCTTAGTCCATGGTGATCTGATAGGATGCATGGGACAATTTCAATATTTTTGTATCTGTTGAGGCCTGCTTTGTGACCAATAATGTGGTCAATTTTGGAGAAGGTACCATGAGGTGCTGAGAATAAGGTATATCCTTTTGTTTTAGGATAGAATGTTCTGTAGATATCTGCCAGATCCATTTGATTCATAATTTCTCTTAGTTTCACTGTGTCCCTGTTTAGTTTCTGTTTCAATGATTTGTCCATTGGTGAAAGTGGTGTGTTGAAGTCTCCCACTATTATTGTATGAGGTGCAATGTGTGCTTTGAGATTTACTAAAGTTTCTTTAATGAATGTGGCTGCCTTTGTATTTGGAGCATAGATATTCAGGATTGATAGTTCCTCTTGTAGGATTTTACCTTTGATGAGTATGAAGTGTCCCTCCCTGTCTTTTTTAATGACTTTGGGTTGGAAGTCAATCTTATCAGATATTAGAATGGCTACTCCAGCTTGTTTCTTCATGCCATTTGCTTGGAAAATTGTTTTCCAGCCTTTCATTCTGAGGTAGTGTCTATCCTTTTCTCTGAGATGAGTTTCCTGTAAGCAGCAAAATGTTGGGTCTTGTCTGTGTAGCCAGTTTGTTAGTCTATGTCTTTTTATCGGGGAGTTGAGTCCATTGATATTAAGAGATATTAAGGAAAAGTAATTGTTGTTTCCTGTTATTTTTGTTGTTAAAGTTGGCATTTTGTTCTTGTGGCTGTCTTCTTTTAGGTTTGTTGAGGGATTACCTTCTTGTTGTTTCTAGGGCGTGGTTCCTGTCCTTGTATTGGTTTTTTTCTGTTATTATCCTTTGAAGGGCTGGATTCCTGGAGAGATAATGTGTGAATTTGGTTTTGTCGTGGAATACTTTGGTTTCTCCATCTATGTTAATTGAGAGTTTGGCTGGGTATAGTAGCCTGGGCTGGAATTTGTGTTCTTTTAGTGTCTGTATAACATCCGTCCAGGATCTTCTGGCTTTCATAGTCTCTGGTGAAAAATCTGGTGTAATTCTGATAGGCTTGCCTTTATATGTTACTTGGCCTTTTTCTCTTACTGCTTTTAGTATTCTATCTTTATTTAGAGCATTTGTTGTTCTGATTATAATGTGTCTGGAGGTATTTCTTTTCTGGTCCAGTCTCTTTGGAGTTCTGTAGGCTTCTTGTATGTTCATGGGCATCTCTTTCTTTAGATTTGGGAAGTTTTCTTCTATAATTTTGTTGAAGATGTTTGCTGGTCCTTTGAGTTGAAAATCTTCATTCTCATCCACTCCTATTATCCGTAGGTTTGGTCTTCTCATTGTGTCCTGTATTTCTTGGATGTTTTGAGTTAGGATCTTTTTGCATTTTACATTTTCCTTGATTGTTGTGCCGATGTTCTCTATGGAATCTTCTGCACCTGAGATTCTCTCTTCCATCTCTTGTATTCTGTTGCTGATGCTGGTATCTATGGTTCCAGATTTCTTTCCTAGGGTTTCTATCTCCAGTGTTGCCTCATTTTGGGTTTTCTTTATTGTGTCTACTTCCCTTTTTAGGTCTAGTATGGTTTTGTTCATTTCCATCATCTGTTTGGATGTGTTTTCCTGTTTTTCATTAAGGACTTCTACCTGTTTGATTATGTTATCCTGTTTTTCTTTAAGGATTTGTAACTCTTTAGCAGTGTTCTCCTGCAATTCTTTAAGGGATTTTTGTGCTTCCTCTTTATTGTCTTCTGCCTGTTTAGCAGTGTTCTCCTGCATTTCTTTAAGTGTGTTATTAAAGTCCTTCTTGAAGTCCTCTATCATCATCAGGAGATATGCTTTTAAATCCGTGTCTAGCTTTTCCGGTGTGTTGGGGTGCCCTGGACTGGGCGAAGTGGGGGTGCTGGGTTCTGATGATGGTGAGTGGTCTTGGTTTCTGTTAGTAAGATTATTACGTTTACCTTTCGCCATCTGGTAATCTCTGGGGTTAGTTGTTATCGTTGTCACTGTTTAA
Source organism: Mus caroli (assembly GCF_978045245.1). Taxonomy (NCBI): domain Eukaryota; kingdom Metazoa; phylum Chordata; class Mammalia; order Rodentia; family Muridae; genus Mus; species Mus caroli. The sequence goes on from NW_028227264.1 coordinate 63,100,943, forward strand.
AGATTGGAGCAGAAGCTGTGTTCCACTCACCAGCAGTCCCAAAATCCTGCGGCAGGGGTCGTGGGTAGCTGGCGGGTGTCAGGCAACCCTGTGCTCCCGCTACCCTGGTGCTGATCCGGCCGGATGAGGGCTGTGGCCCTACTCAGGCCGGTTTCTGCTTCCCTAACTAATGCAGTCTCAGGTCCTGTGCAATTGGATTGGAGCAGAAGCTGTGCTCCACTCACCAGAAATCTTAAGATCCTGTGGCGGGTTTTGTGGGTAGCTGGCAAGTGTCAGCCGACCCTGCGCCCCAGCTGCCGGGGTGCTTTTCTGACCGGAAGAGGGTTGTGGCCCTATGTATGCCGGATTTCTCTCTCCCCAACCAGAGCAGTCTCAGGTCCCGCGTGATTGGACTGGAGCAGAAGCTGTGTTCCACTCACCAGCAGTCCCAAAATCCTGCGGCGGGGGTCGTGGGTAGCTGGCGGGTGTCAGGCAACCCTGCGCTCCCGCTACCCCGGCGCTGATCCGGCTGGATGAGGCCTGTGGCCCTACTCAGGCCGGTTTCTGCTTCCCTAACTAATGCAGTCTCAGGTCCCAGGCACTTGGATTGGAGCAGAAGCTGTGCTCCACTCACCAGAAGTCTTAAGATCCTGTGGTGGGTGTTGTGGGTAGCTGGCGAGTGTCAGCCGACCCTGCGCCCCAGCTGCCCTGGTGCTTTTCTGACTGGAAGAGCGCTATTCTTCTTTTAAAAGTGTCATCACTTGCCTCTATGCTGTGAACAATTACATAACAGTGTCTATTGGGAAATGCACATAGTGAAGTGGAGGCATCAACAGAATGAGAAGAATAGCAAGAGTGGATATTCCTGGTACAATATGCTTCTGTACCTTGTTCCATGAAAAAATCCCAGAAGTAAATAGGGAAAAGGTGTATATTTAATTATTTCATTACCATTTACTGTTGCTGGGTGCCACGACTGCAGCTCAAAGCCATAACTCATAAAATATATGTAAATTACAAGTATTAAACTGTTAAACTCCCCCCAAACAATTACTGAAAGCTACTGGCAACTTTAATCCTTCAATGTATATAATTATTATATATGCTTACCATATTATCCAACACAAATGGGATTTTCTAATTTAAAAAATTTAGAAATCCATGCCAGGCATAATTACACAATCCAGTAATCCTAGCAAGTGGAAAGCAGAGGTAGGATGGTTTGAGTTCCACACACCACTTTTAACTGTACAGTAAGAACATGTCTCAATGATAGATAGATAGATAGGTAGATAGGTAGATAGGAAATTGAAAATAAGATTTCTCAAGTATAATACAACCCCAGAAGGTAGAACAACCACTAACCTAAGACTGCATTAAAGTTGTTTTCTTATTAAACCCTTATAAACTGAAGCCACGGTTAAGACTAATTTCAGTGCTTTTAAATGTGTATATTTGAATACACATGTTTAATTTTAACTTTTATGTAATCTGCTTCAGTGTAGATATTAAGCCAAAACTGAACCTAATAAAGAATGGAGGCTGGAGAGAAGGCTTCAGCACTTAATAACTCTTGCAATTTAATTATGAGGACAGCAGTTTAAATCTGTGCAATCGTGTGGAAATCCCTGCTCTGGCTCTAAGAGAGCTGGTTCTCTCTGGTGTTGGAATAGGCATACACATCCACATTCATGTGCAGATGCACTCACGTAGATGCACAAATACATATATACATACACACATATATACACATACATACATACATAATTTATTTAATCAATAAATAAGAGCAATGTGTTGTTTAGTATTAGGGCTGCTTGAGTTCCTTGTAACCATTTGGCTATTAACCCTTTTAAAATGTACAGTCCAAGATGGACAAGAGCTTTGTAGCAAAAACTCAAAATATAGGAAATAAGATCAAAATAGACTAGTGGGACTTCTTCAGAAAAAATAATTTTGACACAGCAAAGAAAAATAACTGTAGTAATGAGACCAGTTCTAGAATGGGAGGAAATGCTTGATAGAATTTTTGAATGCATGTCTCCCAGTCCCTGTTTCTTAGAAACCAGCTGAGGTTAACTAGAAAGGTTCAGCTTGGTGAAAATATAGATCAAGTATTTCTATCAAAGTGGAAGTTTATACAGAAAGCATATTAGGGGCATGGAAGATTATATGTGGCAATTATGATGCAGATTGGCCTGTGGAGCCAGACTTCTTGTTTATTTACTCACACAGAAGGCAGATGAGAATCTTTTTACCTGAGACACATATAAAGACTACAGAGACTCTGGGGCTAAGCTAGAAATCAAAATGAGCAAGGTTATATTTTATGCTATTTATTCTTAAAGATCCTTAATTATGAAACCATGTGAAGAGCAAATTTTGGAATAGGGTGTGTGAGGAAGAGATATAAAGTCAGCTAATATCAGGAAATTAAATCCATATTTTGATTTTTACATTGTGTATATATATATATACATATATATTTATATGTATCTCTGTATATATATATATATATATATATATATATATATATATATATGTGTGTGTGTGTGTGTGTGTGTGTGTGTGTACATATATATGTGTGTGTGTGTATGTGTTGATCACAACTATCTACTGTATGTGCACATGCCTCTGTGTGTGTGTGTATGTGCGTTGATCAAAACTATCCAATGTATATGTGTGTATGTGAGTCTGTGTGTGTTAGTCAATCTTGTTCATTGTGCATATATGTGTGTGTGTGTATGTTGGTCAAATTTGCCAAATTCCCAGTGTTTGTGTTCTCAGTACAGTCAAGAAAAATATTTGCATTTTTTCAGTCAATTCACTCTTCTGCTATATAGACCCAATTTAGAAATCATGATTATTCCACGAAGTTTTCCTACTGGTAGTGCTTAGGCAATGAAGTCCCTGTTGAGAAGATGAGTATAATCTGTTTGTAAGATTTTTTTTTTCCCAAAATCTGAGGCTTGGAAAATGTACTGCATTGTACATAATTATAGCATTGGAAAGCAGAGCTTCTGCCTGATGCAAGTTGAATACTGATGTTCAGGTTGTGGGAATCATTCCTTTGCCAGAGGTGGACAAAGCAAAGATGCGGAAAGTACAGTAGTGATCTGCAGAAACCTATTGAGTGCCATGAGGCATTTAGAGTTTAATTGCTGTGAACAGATACCATGACCACAGCAACTCTTATAAAGGAAAAAGATTTAATTGTGACTGGCTTACAGTCTCAGAGGTTTAGTCCATTATCATCATGGCAGGGAATCTGCAGGCCTACAATGGTGCAGAGGTTGCTGAGAGTTTTACATCTTGATCCACAGGCAGCAGGAAAAGACTAAGAGTCAATAAGCCTCTTGCATTTTGCATTTTCTTTGATTGTCGTGCCCATGTTCTCTATGACACATTCTCTACTATGTTCATAGCAGCCTTGTTTATAATAGCCAGAAGCTGGAAAGAACCCAGATGGCCCTCAACAGAGGAATGGATACAGAAAATGTGGTACATTTACACAATGGAGTACTACTCAGCTATTAAAAACAATGAATTTATTAAATTCTTGGGCAAATGGATGGATCTGGAGGATATCATCCTGAGGGAGGTAACCCAATCACAAAAGAAGTCACTTGATATGCACTCACTGATAAGTGGTTATTATCCCAGAAACTTAGAATACCCAAGATAAAATCTGCAAAACACAAGAAAATTAAGAAGGAAGACCAAAGTGTGGATACTTCATTCCTTAGATAGGGAACAAAATACCCATGAAAGGAGTTACAGAGACAAAGTTTGGAACTAAGACATAGCTGATATAGCTGTCACATGTAAGGCTAAGACAGGGCCTAGCAAACACAGAAATGGATGCTCACAGTCAGCTATTGGATGGAACACAGGGCCCCCAATGGAGGAGTTAGAGAAAGAAGGAGCTGAAGGGGTCTGCAACCCTATAGGTGGAACAACAATATGAACTAACCAGTACCCCCAGAGCTCATGTCTCTAGCTGCATATATAGCAGAAGATGGCCTAGTCGGCCATCATTGGGAAGAGAGACCGCCTTGGTCTTGCAAACTTTATATGCCCCAGTACAGGAAAGCACCAGGGCCAAGAAGTGGGAGTGGGTGGGTAAGGGAGCATGGTGGGGGAAGGGTATAAGGAACTTTCAGCATCTGAAATGTAAATAAAAAATCATCATCATCATCATCATCAAGAGCCACTAAGCCAGCCTGGCTTGAGCTTTTGAGATCCCAAAGCCCACCCCCAGTGACACACCAGCTTCAAGGAGGTCTAATAGTGCCACTCCCCATGGATTTATGCAGACCATTTTATTCAAACCACTATGGATACATTTTCTCAACTTCTGTTTTTGATCAGTATTCAGGATTAGATAACATTTGTGGGGAAATAATATAGTGTCATTTAAAAAAATATTCAATTGCTAGTTTGAAGCACAGATATTTGGCATTTTTCTCCAACAGACAGGCTAAGTAGGTAGACTTTGTCCCTTCTCTAATGTTTTATGAGCTCCCCTGGACCTTGAGCAGCAAGCTAATTGACTATGTGGGATGCGGTCTATGACCTTGTCCTCATTAACCTGTGTCTTTTTTAAAAAAGATTTTTTGATTAATTTTTATGTATATGAGCATAGAGTAGCTGTACAGATGGTTGTGAGCCATCGTGTGGTTGCTGGGAATGGAACTCAGGACCTCTGCTCCCTCCAGCCCTGCTTGCTCTGGCCCAAAGATTTATTATTGTATGTAAGTACACTGTAGCTGACTTCAGACACACCAGATGAGGGTGTCAGATCTCATTCCAGGTGGTTGTGAGCCACCCTGTGGTTGCTGGGATTTGAACTCAGGACCTGCAGAAGAGCAGTCAGTGCTCTTACCAGCTGAGCCATAACTAAACTGAGCAAGCTTACAAGTTCATTTCCACACCCATTTGCTGTTCCCAACAGAGAACAAATAAAACCAGACTATGCAACTGGGTACAAGTGGGAAGGGTTTCCATTTCTAAGAGACACTCTTGCAAAAGTATCACTGTTTTTGTTTGTTTGTTTGTTTGTTTTTGTAGTTCGTTTGTGCTCTGCTCATCTTCAGTATCTTTTTATTTAAATGGGTTCTTTTTCTTTTTCCTTTTTATTAGGTATTTTCTTCATTTACATTTCCAATGCTATCCCAAAAGCCCCCCATATCCTCCCCCCACTCCCCTACTCACCCACTCCCACTTATTGGCCCTGGTGTTCCCCTGTACTGAGGCATATAAAGTTTGCAAGACCAATGGGCCTCTCTTCCCAATGATGGCCAACTAGGCCATCTTCTGATCCATATGCAGCTAGAGACACGAGCTCTGGGGGGTACTGGTTAGTTCATATTGTTGTTCTACCTATAGGGCTGCAGATCCCTTTTGCTCCTTGGGTACTTTCTCTAGCTCCTCCATTGGGGGCCTCTTAATCACTTAATCAAAGCCTCCAAATAGATACAAACTTGCCACCATTTGATGTACTCCTTTGGCACATAAAAGATGATGTAACTGGGTAGGTGGTTGTGGTTGAGCAAAGGCAGCCCATAAATAGGCATCTGGCTAGAATACAAGGTCATAGGGGATGCTATCTAAGAGAGGACCATTCCTCTTGCTGTCTGTGCCACTGATTTCTGAGTCTTTCCAACTGGCACTCATGAACACTGTCATATCTAGTCTCAGGCTAGTGATACTTTAGTTTATCATTTTAATGTCTGCTTAGTAAATTTCCCAAATGTACTACTCATCTCTGAAAGCCCATGTTTTATCTGTTAATATTGGCATTATTTGTATTATCAAAACAGTGCTTGCCCAAGGCTTTACCTATGGGATGACATTTTACAGTTGCTTCTGTATTTATCATGAGTGTACAAGGCAACATTTCTGAATTGCACACTAGGAAATGCACAGAATCAACTCACCTGGACTCCTAGGGGCTTGCTGAGACTAAACCAACAAGCAGAAAGTCTGCATGAATGTTGAATGTTATATGTTATGGTTGCCCTATCTGGTGTTTCTGTGAGACACCTAACAGAGGGTGCAGAACTATTTTTTTATGCTTTTGCCTACTTTGGGGACCCTCTTCTCCTGCTGGGTTTCTTGTTCAGCCTCAAGGTGAGTGAGATGTCTAATTCTATTACGAGTTGATATGCCAAGTTTCGTTGCTATCCCAGGGATGTCTGCCCTTTTCTGAAGGAAAATGGGGGAGAAGAGAATGAGGAGGGAAGAAGGTCGGTGACAGGAGAAGGGGAGGTGGCACTATGGTCAGGATGTAATATATGAAAAAATAAATTTATAAACATAAAACAAACAAAAAACAAAGAGTAAGCAACATGGAACAGCCTTATTTAGAATTTTACTATCATGTGAAACTGTTTTTTTTAGGATAAAATGTTAGAAATTTATCTTTGGTATAAACTCCAGACCCTAAAGTCTCCTCAGTCTATTTTCTCCCTGCATACATGAGACGGTGAGAGAGACAATGGCCTCAAGGAAGCATCTGTGATGTTGCATCTCTCTTCTGCCAGCATCAGTCCATCAGCATGTACATGTGCTGGTATTTAAAAGAAGAACATTTTTGTAATAGTTGTAGATGGACTTTACTGAGTCCCTCTCGTATCTGAACACCTCAAGAGGAATATACTTCCCATCCATCCTTTCTGTCATTAAAAATGTAACATAAAGCACTGGTATAAGTTTGAATGAAGGTCCTGCTTGAAATGGTATGTTTGTCACTTGAAAGTCGGGAGATATGTGTACTAGCAAGCTAAGTACCTAGCTTGAAAGCTTTTCACAGTCTCCAAAAACATTTATAATTGCAAAGTCATGGCTGATTTCCTCTGTGGTAGTATAAGTGAAGTGTGATTCTACAAGCTCTTGAAAACGTTCGTAAATATTTACTTCACACTGTTTTACTGGGTTAGAGTTTTAGGCAAGCATGGGTAATGAGTGGTCAGCATAAGACTTTCTGAAAATATTTATTGATTATCTGGTTTATGATAAGCTCTTTCTAAGTACTAGAGATTTTTAAAATCCAGCCTTTGAAGTGTCCAAATACAGAAATATAAGAGGTTGAGGAGATGACTCAATCAATGAGGTACATAGCAAGAAAACTGGAAGATCTGATCTGGATCTGCAGAACTCATGCAAAGCCACAAACAGCCGCACATTTCTGTCATCTCGGTGCTGGTGTTACGGAGGTTGCTGATCTCTAAAGCTCATTGGCCTCTCACACAAGCTGAACTGATAAGCTACAGGTTCCAGGAGAGATACCCTTCCTAAAAATAAGGTGGAGAACCATCATGAAAGACGCCTAGACTTGACCTTGTCTTCTACCTCTGTACACATCATGTGCACATGCACACACGTAAGTATGCAATTATACCATACAGACATAAAGGAGTATGATATTGAAAATAATAACAAAAGACAACATGATCTATCATGAGAGTTCTGCACTAAGAAGAAAAACAAGGGTCTACTGAATGATGGGTGGCAGTTCCACATATTTATTAGAAATGGCGTGGGAATAAAAGGACAACCCTAAGAACTAAACTGAGCTTTGGTTGGCAGACAAGCAAGGACAGAGAGCATAATATGAGAGAATACAAGAAGTAATGAAGATGAGATTACAAGGGGACTTACAGGTAGATGAAGACATGCATTCAGCCTAAAGGCTATATAACGAGGAGCAACTGAGTATCCCTGAGTGCGCAAAGCCCAAGGGCAAACAGTCCCATGCCTGCTTAGAATGCTTGCTTGCTTTTGGCTCCTGCATGTGCCTATCTCTGGGTACCATGTGTTCTACACTCTTCTGCTTCCTCTCCAAAACACCCACTGTATTTCATCTTTAATGCATCCCGAATCACAAAAGGATGGATACTTTTATTGGTAAATGCTAAGACAGGTGACTTTGAAGGGAATCAAAAGCAGCTGTCTATCTTTCATCAAATCAAACTTGAAATCCTCCTCAACCTTGTACTTGACACATAGGATGAGGATAATTGCATACATTATTCATTTCTGAAATATGACTTTTGTTCATGATATTGGAGATTTAACAACTTACTGTTTATTTGAAGTGTAGAATGAAAATGAGAAGAACCAAGCCAAATATGTCACCCACCAGGAAAATCCAAGGTCAAAATTCTACTCCTGAACTTTAGGAAAGGCATTTTCTCAAAAAGAAAATTAAAATTAAATTTAAAAAAGCAAAGATTCTGGGCATAAAAATCTCCAGCAAAGAAGGTATGTTAAGTTTGTTAATAACTTGTTAAATATAAATAGATATTTTAAGTAAATTGAGTATTTTATCCTTTTTCTTTTATTTGGCTATCTATGTGATGGTTCGTCAAATAAAATGCAATCTTCAGAACCTGCATTCTGTACGAATATGTGTGATTTTGGTCTTAACCAAATTATAAAACTTTCATGGAGTGTCATCATTAGTCTCTTTTGAACTAGAGTTTAATTAACAAATTGCAAATGAGGCAAATATAAACAAATCAGTAAACATTCTACATAAGTGCATGGCTCATTTTAAGAATGGCTCATTTATATTTACAAATATGCCTGCTAGTGTTCACTTAAATTTTATAAATAATTCTGGCATAAATACCTTAAAACTAGCAATTTGTTGCCAGGCGTGGTGGCGCACACCTTTAATCCCAGCACTTGGGAGGCAGAGGCAGGCGGATTTCTGAGTTCGAGGCCAGCCTGGTCTACAGAGTGAGTTCCAGGACAGCCAAGGCTACACAGAGAAACCCTGTCTCGAAAAACCAAAACCAACCAACCAACCAAACAAACAAAAACCTAGCAATTTGCAGTTGAAATGTATCCATTCTAGTTATCTGCTTGTATGTGTGTATCTCTCTCTCTCTTTCTCTGTCTGTCTGTCTATGTCTATGTCTCTGTCTGTCTGTCTCTGTCTCTCTGTTTCTCTCTCTGTCTCTGTCTCCATCTCTCTCTCTCTCTCTGTGTGTGTGTGTGGTGTGTGTGTGTGTGTGTGTGTGTGTGTGTGTGCGTGTGTTTGTGGTGTTCTTGCCAGGGCACACTTGATAAACTTTAGGGGACAGTTTGTGGGAGTCACTTCTCTAATGTATGTTCTATGGCCAGAACTCAATTTATTAGCTTTACTTGCTAGCTCCCTCACTCACGAAGCCATGCCATCAGCACAGTAAATCCCATATTAAAGTGTAAAGAAAAAAATGTACAAATGCATAGAGACTTGATTCAGCTTCTGTCACCTTGACAGCTCTTGCACACTCTCCTCCAGGATCACATCTCATCCTCATTTACAAGGAGCGCACAAAGATAACTTCCTCTTCTCAGATTCCCACCACAGTAGGTTTTCATAAAATCTGTCCCATCAATGGAACCCTTTGAGCATCTAAAACTGGGAGTTTGTTCAGAAGTAAGGAAGACTCTGGAGACAAAGTTTTCAGTAATTTAAAGAACATCTATGTCATAGCAAAATCCCATTCACAGAACAATATATACAGGAATGAGGGAGTCTCAAAAGTTTGCACAGAAGGGCTACACCCAAGAGCTATGAACTGATGGAGGTTAGGCCTAGAGTCAAGAGGGAGTTGATGACATACCTGGAGAAAAGTTCAAATCACCTGTGCATATTTCAGCTGAGTTGCTATGATTTCCAGAACACAAGCAAAGATAACCAATAGGGCAGTTCTCTATGAGTCTAGCCAGGACTCCCTGATAGTTTCATGGCCACAGTGGAAGGTTAACATCATTTCCTATATACACCACACCTTTTTAGTATCAGCTATGATCAGTGTCAGGCATCAGTGTGTCTTAAACAGGTCAGCATTCTGTCCTTTCGAAGACTGGTCTCTACTTGTTCTTCCTACACATTCTTTTATTCTGACCTTGTCCCACACATTCTTTTATTCTGACCTTGTCAGGTAGCTTTTCCTTGCTCGAAGGCCAATGTGTGTCATCTCTTTTCCTGTCTCCACATGCTGACCTCCCTCACTTTCCTTCTCTTTAAGCTTTGCATCCTGCGCTCAGGATTTACTCTTCATTCCCCAATTCTTACTGCACTTAAAAGCTTTAAAACAATAATTGAGGAATTTGCTTGCTTGGGTAACTGTTTTAGTTTATTAACCCAGCTGAAAAGATGATCATTTAATTTGTTTGCATGTTTATTTTGTTTGTTTTACCACTAACTGTTTTGTGATGGAGGAAAGAAGTTTTGAAAAAAAATTCTTTCTGCTTCATTACTAACTATTGAGAGATGAGGTAGGGTTGTATATAGGTACATATATTTCCTTTCTCACCATTTTGAGTAAAATCAATCTGTTTCTATGAAGGATGTAGTATTAATTATCAACTTGAGAGTATCTAGAATCACCTGAGAGGAAGGCTCTTAGCATACCTGCAAGGGGTTATCTAGCTTAGGTTAGCCTCTTAAAACAATTGAGAAAAACTATTTTGAGAAAGTTAATTGAGATGGGAAGACTTGCCCACAGTGGGTGGCATCATTCCCTGGTCTGGGATACTGTATAGTATAGAGGAGAAAGTAAACTGAGCATAACCATTCATTGCTCTCTGCTACTTGACTATGGATTCAATGTATCCAACTGCTTCAAACTTCTGGTGTTCTGACTTTCCTGTAATGATGGCATTAGCTTTTAATTTTTCCCAGATTAACTCTTTCCATCTTAAGTTGCTGTTGTCAGGGTATTTCAGACAGCAACAGAAAAGAAAATAACCAAGGCAATGTTTTTGCTATAGTAAATTAAATTAATTTAAAATATTGGGTTAATTAGAATATAGAAGTAATAAAGAAAACAATAAAGACTAATTATATTAAAATATATGTTCATTTCAGCCAGGAAAAGGTGGCCTTAAATAACAGCACTTGGAAGGCAGAGGCAGGTGGTCTCTGAGCTGGAGAGTGAGTTCCAAGACAGCTAGGGCTGTACAGAGAAACCTTGTCTCAAAAACAAAGATTAAAAAAAAATAGTTTGTTTGTAGGCAACCAAATATACTCAATACCCATGTTTTATTTGCCTCATTCATTTTACAGAGACCAAAGATGTCAGTGTATCAAGCATTTTGACTATAGTAATCAAAATATAAAATATACGCATTTTATGCTTTTTCTTTCAATGTTCAGTTCTCCTTGAGTTTTACCAGCTGCCAACATTTTAACCTTTAATCCTGTTCTTTTTTTTTTTTTTATAGAGTTTTGTTTCTCTAGATAACTTAAAGTCATGTTGGAGCATTTCAGCATCACTTTCGCCTTTGATGTGAATATCATGGTAAAAACAATGGTCTTCATGGGACCAAAGTTCAATTCCCAGCACTCATACAGTAGTTTTCTGTAACTCTAGTTCCAAAAGATCCAGCATCCTCCTCTGAACTTTGCAAGCTATATACATATGTGGTATACAGACAGACATGCAGGCAAAACCCCTGTACTTATAAAAGAAAATAAAATCTCAAAAAATAAGTAAAGATATACTAGTACCAAAATAAAAAATAATCTAATGATGGAATAGTTCATTATGAAAGCTGAGACTTAATACAGCATGATTTCAGGGAGTTATTCCTTGCCACTCCTTATATCTATTGCTACTGAGATATATGGAAGAGAGCTACATGACTATCTAAACAACCTAGATATGTAACTATAGTGGATTTATTTCTCTGTGCATACAGTCTTTATAATTACTACTGCTAGATAGGGGTGAGTGGCTTTTGTAAAATTATGTATGTTTACATATCCCTACATTTAAAATTGTGTGGAGCTGCAGCTGCAGCTGGGTGTGAATGAAAGATAAGTCATCTTTAATTTGTTTGAGAAGTGATTATAGAGTGAATGGCTGGTCCTGTGGTAATTGTTAATCATGACACAATTTCTCCGCAATAAAACTCCTAGCTAAATAGGTAATATATGACACTTCCATGAGTTAGCTTAGCCATTTGGTTAAAGTATAAATTGTTCCATGTGTGTCTTGGTTATTCATTTATTAATGCCATATGGTGGATCATCTGTGCAACTGTCTCAGAAAAATGGTTCAGAGGGATGATACTGGGGGCATATTTGTTTTGTATCCAGTAGGGAGAACATGTACTTCACAACACAAACACAGTAATGAACACAAAATCAGCTAGTGTTTTTCTCTTAAGTTGGGAACATCCGTTTTAATTCTGAGGAATCAATACTACAAAGAGAAAGACTCCAGAGTATGAAGTCTAAGAGTTGGAATGTCCTATGAGATCATCCATTCCACTTTCTCATTTTCACAGATGAGGAGTATAATTTGGGTTTCTGAAAACTCAGTACCATTTGTAGCATGAGTGGTTTGATGAGTGGATCTTACTCCTCTGAAGACCATTAACACATCAAGGTTTCAGATTTATTGGGACATTTCACACAAAGCAGCCCCGTTGATTATGTAATAGGTAAAGAGCATTGCAGTATAATTGCTCTAGATGGTTGTGAGTGCTCATGAGGAATGACTTGAAGAAGACATGTCATCCTCCTCCTCCTAAAGTATTCTGCACACCCATCCAGTGGCAGAGTATTTTGTTTTTAAATAAAACAGGAGCTAGATTGGGGAACAATGCTAAGGCTTTCCCAACGTTAACCTAAATAATCTCTCTACATATTTCTGATAATTAGTATTTCCTTGTCAACTTCTTACAACCTAGAGTTACCTGGAAAGAGAAACTTAACTGATGGGGTATCTGGACCAGGTTAGCATGTCTTTGGCAGATTATTTCCTTACTAGTTAATGTGGCAAGACTTACCCTACTGTGGGTAGCATCACTCCCTAGGCAGTAGTTCCAGATCTATATTAAAGGAGGAGAAAGCAGTCACCTCATAAGTATCCACATATCCATTCCTTTTGTTTGTTTTTTTTATGTGCATATGATGAGAGCATTTGTTTCAAGCTCCAACTGCCTCACCTTCCCCAAGAATAGACTCTGTCCTGAAATTGTGGCTTTCTCCTTTGAGTCTCTTCTGTTCCCCAGATATTTTATGAAAGCAACAGAAATGAAACTGGGAGAATATCTATTAATCATCTATATAGATGTGTGTATGTATGTTTGTAGTAATTTCTGAAATCATTTATACTTAGTTAAGTGGCTCAGTGATTTATTTAATAACAAAGGATTTAAAATTAATGAATAAAATAACTGTGCTGATGCATAATTTGCTAGTTTACATACTACAATGCATCTGCACTTACTCTTTGTCAGAAAATACAATACTCTGTCCATGAATGTATGTCCATGTATGCATGTCAAAGAATACAGCACTGTGCCCATGCCATGTATGTTTCTATGTCTCTTCACATAGACATCGATCATTACATGTGCCTTCTGACTTTGGGAATGCCTGGCTTTTGTGATTTGCATATATGGCAGATACTGGATTGTATCACACCTGTATCTGAAGTATAGCTGAGAAGATTTCTCTAGAACAAGTAACTTTGTTTTGCGGTATGACACAAAGATGCAAGGGATGATTTTAAAAAATTAGCCTAAGCATTTATGTCTCATCAAACACAAAGGAGTCCATGTAAACAAACAAATTATATGTACCTTCAGAAGAAAATGAGTTATACTTCATGTGGTAAATAGCAATTAGAATGTTAATAGAGAATAATATCAGTATTGATAAATTCTGAACTACAAAATAAAGTCTATATTCTCAGATGTTTAAGTACAAATTCAGAGTATAATATTATGTTACTTAACAACTGTTCTTTTTGGCACCACAACTGACAGGTGCCTAGGATGTTCTGTAGTTTGTTTTGTTTATGTGGGGTTTTTTTGTTGTTGTTTTTTTGTTTTTTGCTGATAAGAATGTAAAGATAGTGTAGCCCCTGGAAGCTACTAATTCTTCCTCACTAATTCATTGCCATTTTTAAAAAGTTGCCCACATTTTCATAACTATAAAAACACTTGCAGTGATTTAATTTTACCCTTTTATGTAGTTCAAAGAAGAATTCCTCAATGATATTTCATTTCCTAAAATAGAAAAAAAGTATAGAGAATCCATGGGGAGCTTTAAACATCTCTTCTAACAGAAATCCAAAGTTACAGGCTTGTTCCTAATAGTCGTCAAAATGATTATCTAGGGCTTTGTTTGGAAGGCCTCCATAGGATGCTGTGGTCAGAGATAACTTGAGGAAAATTAAATATGGAGACAAGTCTTTTGTGTCTATTTTATCTCCACATGACTGGTTCCATAGAACTAATAAGGCACCACACCGAAATAAGAAAAAATGTTTCAGGAAAGCAAAAGCCATCGTCTCTTTAGCAGTCCAGTGTAAGTCATTGTAATGAGTCTCTGGTTCTGTGTTTAAACACCTCCACACTTGACAGGTCTACATTCATACATATGGCTCAAAGAGAGCAGCATAATGTAGGCATCTCTGTAGTTCATGTTATCATGTACATTTTTGTGTGTGTGGTAAAGCTTTTTATACTGCCATTCTGTAGAACATAAAACAAAAGCCCTTAGTTGAAATGTTATTTTTGACTTTCCAGATTTATAAAGCAAATTATTCTGACAACTGTTAGAGGCTCTACAAAGACAGAGCTCAAAATGAATGTACCCTTAATCAAGAACTGATTTGAAAGATAACCGCTGTCTTCAGAAAAACCCAGAAATCTATAATGATTTTATTAAAAATCCATGAATATGATGTTTTGTAGGGTTTTTTCCAAAATGTACATGATTATGTATTTCAGATGAGAATTGGAAGCATATCCCTTTAATAACACATTCCTCCTCTCAAGAATAAAAAAGACTCTTTCTACCGAATTCAAAAAGTAGTTTTTAAAGACTAAAGTAAATTTTAATTTAAAGTTGTTTCCTAATAAACAGTACCATTCCTTATAAAATCCCTGTAGCATCAGAATTACTCTTTAGATAATTGTAATGCATTTGTAGTATAATGGAAAATTTTCTTCTTTGAAAGGCAAGAGCAATGCATGGTTCGTGTGACCGAATCAAATTTAAAGTCCAGCTTCTTGGCACTCATAGAATCCAGCCTCTGGGTTAGACTGTTCTTTTCTCCCACCATTTCTTCCATTAGACAAAGATCCTCAGAGTTCCAAGCTGTACAACATACTCTGTCTATTCTTAGTACCAGTTGATGGAAGAAAATCAAACCAAAGAATAGAAGCTAGGTTGAGAGATCCTTTTCCCCTGTTAGACTGAGCTGATAGCGGATATACAAAGCATAGGCACTGTGGCTACCTCAGCTCCCAAGACTCAATGTGTCTCAAACTCTTCCTAGTCCATAGATCAGAATGGTACTGTCAGTAGAAAGATATCAATGAATATTCATGGCTTCACTGGTGATTTTCTGTGTCCTTCAAAATCCCTAAGCTTCTTTGGGTATTGTATTTAAAATGAGTTTAGAATGCACTTTTTTTTCTTTAATTTATTTTGAGAGATAGTCTCAGTCTTGCTCAGTTGCCCAGACTTTGAACTTGCTTTGCAGCTCAGTCACACCTCAAACTTTTAATCCTTTCATCTCAGCATCCTGAAGGGCTAAGAGTACAGGCCTATGCTATGAGACCTAGTTCAGAAAAAAAATTTTAATATTCTATTTTAACTATGGTATCCTCTGATTACCGAGAATTAGAGTCATATTACCTCATAGTTTTGCTTAATATTTTTTTAAAAAACCTTCGAATTGTTATTTGTGCATCCAATTTCTATTATTTGCTCAAAGTATATTTATTTTTTAAATATTTAATTTTATGTATGGGTGACTATGCAAGGGTGCTCGGTGTCTCACCCACAATTGCTACATACATTATGGCATTTTAGTATATATAAAAGTAACAAATATTTTATTATATGTGAGATATGAGTGTAGATTAGTAAACTTTAGTAGAATGAGTTCATCTTTGCATGCACTACATAATGCTTATGTAATAAATAAGGCACACACTTTCATGGGGGACTAGTATGTATTCTGCACTGAACCTGAGTTTGGTTTGAATGTTGAAATCAGTGTTTTTGTTCTAAGCCACAGGAAAAAATTATCTGAATACACTGAGACTCAAACGAGCTATACCAGTACTGCTGGGTTTTGATTGCTACCATTGCAATCCATGCTTAGAAGGTTAACTAGCTTATTAGTATTGCTATTGTTTAGCTTTGCCTTGATAAAGTAAAGGAATAGCAGAAATGCATACTGAAGTCATTTAGCCTTGTTAAGAACATGAAAAAGCAAATTCTACTCAATCAGAAAGTCACACATCATGAATTAGACATCTTTCAGGAGCCCTCACTCAAATTTCATTATTCAAATTTGAGTATGAATTAAAGCTAAATAGAAATAAAACTCAATATATTAAATATACAAAATTCACTTCTGGGCTCCTCAGCTCCCTGTGTCAAATGGAAATCATATTTGGTTGTGTAGAGAGTGTACTTATTGTTGTCAAGGCATCAGAAAAACTGTACCACAAAACAAATATAAATATTGAAGACACTAAGGAGCAAAACCAAAGAATGATGGAAATCAACTGCAAGCAAGATACTTCAGGCATCCTAGAAGCATGAAATGCAGAACTGTGTCAATTGGAAAAAAATGCAAAAAAGGTGTTTCTATTTAAAATGATGACTACAAAAATTTTCCTGAGCTTCAGTCAAAGCCATATTAGAGTCAAAGGGAAATTGTAACTGATAAGCCACATTATAAATGCCATCTACTCAAGCTGCTTGGCCAAAGAGTTGAAAACCATTTAACTGTTTCTTGTAACTTCCAATACAAAGGATGTATGAAACCATTTTGAGAAATCTCTATTGAAAAATTGGGCTTACATATAGATAAACTGGTCTCCTACAGGTGTTTGAGTGTGCACTGTGTGTGTGTGTGTGAAGGAAAACTGTCTTATTTTGATACTCCCTTTCTGTCAGTTAAACCCCAATATATGGCAAAAGTGAAACTTTCAATTTTATTTATAAAATGATGATTCTAAAGAAATTTGGCTCAAGAATTGTTTCCTGGTGGAAGCTTTTTGCTTTCCTTCGCAATGATCCATTATTTCAGAATTATTTTAGAAATGCTGGAAGAATATTGACATTCTAAAGGAAAACATACTGGATGGGATTTAATTTTTTTAATTCGCTCAAGGAAAACAGCTTTGAATCAATTATCCACAGTTTTCAACGTATAATCAAGAATTTTGACAATATTTAGCTGTTGAACTGCCAAGCTATTAGCAACCAAGAGATGTGATTAGGCATCCATATTAATAAACACCTGTCACAATACCATAACAGATGCTGTGGGGACATAGTAATACAAAACATAAATTTAAGAATTCTGGACAGAGTCATCTACAATATGGAACCTAAATTAAACCTAATGATTGCGATCTTATTTGTGTTTCTAAATACAGAAGCATATTTATCCTACTCAAATACAAATGACATTTTATTTAACGTTACTAAAAGGCTTTCACTAAAATAAAAGCCTACAACCACAGCACAGGAAATCACCCATTACCTTTACATTAGCGAAATAGTAGAGTCTATTATCTTTATGTGAGTAGGAAGAGTACACACTCAAGTATGCTTTGAATTTAGGATTTACTGTTTTATAATTCATGATGACTCACAACTAGTACGTGTAATTTCAACTGGGACACATCCGTATAACTTAGTGAGATATGTAGCATCGATCAAAGTGGTCTGTGATCTGGAGAGCTTGCTCTGGAAGCAGAGATGGATGCTGACATCCTAAAGATAAGACCCGAATTATGGAAAAGGAGAGGCAGCTCGTACAAACTTTCCCCTTTCCTCCACACACGTTTGGCCACCACAGACATATAACACACACACACACACACACACACAAACACAAGTAAATAATTTTATAAATTTAATTAAAAAATTAAAGGTGCATTTTTGAATACCTTAATACAGTGTTTTCTCTAATATGCTAAATTAATTAAAATGTTTTTTCTCTAGAGGCAAAAAACAATCATTAAAATAATATAAATATTGTATGCAAATAAGTTATTTTAGAGAAATGAGCATATGTAAGAGCTGTATTAAATCAAATATATACCTATCCATACCTGGACTTAGGGGCCTATAATTACATAATTTTTCAATACAACTTCAAATATATAAAAATTATCTCAAGGACATTCATACGATATTAAAGCAAGCATCAATTTAGGGGGATGTCTCCTTTCCTTAATGTGTGAACTTATATAAGTATTTGTTTCAGTTCATGTCAGCAATGCATGTAGATATTATTCTTTCACAATGGGGATTTTATATTGGGAAATAATTCCATATACACTTGCCTTCCTTACCATGGAGATTGTTTCACAAAATTGGCATGATGAATATATGATTCTCATTTTAGTCATGGTGCTAACTATTCTTAGGCACAGTAGTCAGTGACTATTTCTATAAATATCCAAGAAGACCTCAATTTTTTTCCTCCAATTTCACCTCACCTCCCCGTGTAGTATAGGTCAGTTAAAAAAATTAGAATTATTTTACTGTCTATGAAATGTTTTGAATATTAAGTATAGGGTTAGATGTGTCTAAAGAATTACATATTCTATTTTAGGTTTTTGAGTGTTTTGTCTTCATGTTTGTCTGTGTCTCATGTGAATGTCTGGTACCCTAGGAGGTCAGAAGTTGGTGTTTGGTCACTTGGAAGTGGAATTGTCATCACGTGAGTGCTGTGAACTGACCGTGGATTCTCTGCAAAAGCAGCAAATGTACTTAACTCCTGAGTGATTTCCCTAACCCCATATGTTGTTATTTTTTGTTTGTTTTTATCTTTTCCTCTGCCTTTGTTTGTTTCTTCTAGAGTAGAGTGTTGTTAAATGTCACTTTCTTTCCTGGCCTTCTAAAAATGCATACATCAGGGAATATAATGATGTTTTAATAACTAAATACACCAGATGTCTGAATCTAATCTTTAACTCTCACCACAAATACATTTTGTTGGTCAAAGGGTAGATGTTGGATCAAGATTAGGAATTCGATAGATTTTGGCTCAATTTAAACAAACAGGTGATACAGTTGTTAATACAAACAAAAGTAGGGTTTATTTTGTTGTTGTTCCTCTCAATGTGAGCCTATACAATCAAAAATGGATAGAATCTAGCCAAGCTGCAAAATTCATTTCTGTATCGAGGAAGGGCATGCTATCTGTCCATCAAGTCTTCACTCATCTATTAGTTTCCAAAATCACACAATTCACAGCAATTTGTGATTATAGATATGGTTTATATTTATTTATATATATTTTTTTACATTTGTTTCAAATTTTATATGTTGTCTTAGTTAGGGCTTTATTGCTATGAAGTGATACCATGACCAAGGCAACTCTTATAATGGCAAATATTTAATTGGGGCTGGCTTGCAATTTTAGAGGTTCAGTCCATTATCACCATGACATGAAACATGGCAGCATACAGGTAGATATGGTGCTGGAGGAACCAAGGGTTCTACATCTTGATTCAAAGGCAGCCAGGAGGAGACTCTTCTGTAGGCAGTCAGGAGGAGGTAGAGAAAGTACCCAAGGAGCTAAAGGAGTCTGCAACCCTATAGGAGGAACAACAACATGAACTCACCAATACACTCCAGAGCTGTGTCTCTAGTTGCATATGTAGCAGAGGATGGCATAGTCGGTCATAAACAGGAGGAGAGGCCCTTGGTATTGTAAAGACCATAAGTCCCAGTATGGGGGAATGCCAGGGCCAGGAAGCAGGAGTTGGTGGGTTGGGGAGCAGGGCAGGGAGAGGGTATAGGGGGCTTTGGGGATAGCATTTGAAATGTAAATGAAGAATATATCTAATAAAAATGTCTTTTAAAAAAAGGAGCAGGGTTTCTTCTGTGCCAGGTGAAGCTCAACCATAAGATCTCAAATCCCATCCCCACAGTGATACACTTCCTCCTGCAAGGCCACACACCTCCTAATAGTGTCACTCCTGATGGGCAAAGCATATTGAAACCACCATATATTTATTTTATATGCATATGCGTTTTCCTCCATGTGTAACTGTGTACCACATATATGCCTGGTTATTACACATGTCAAAAGAGGGTAGAGATGCCCTGGAATTGGAATTATAGGTTTGTGAGCTTACATGAGGAAGCTGGGAATCAAACCCAGTCCTCTGAAAGAGTAGCCATTCTTAACCACTGGGATGTTTTTCTAGCCCCAATTTGATCTACTTGTCTGATTTTATTTAGGCTCTCCTTTGTTATCATTATCATTATTTCATTTAAGAGATAAATTAGCTGTTTAAAAATATTTTCTATTAATGGGTTTTGGAAAACACTAACTGGAATCTTTTTCCCATTATTTTGCTTTGTTTTGTTTTTGAGACATGGTCTCAGTTTGTAGCTCAGTGGTCTGAGACTATATCCTGCTTGTTAGTCTTAAGCGTAGAGGAACCCTGCTTCCTCCTTTTCCTATGTCTGTGGTTAGAGGTATGAGCCACCATGCCCACATTTCCAATTGCACTTAAAAATGTGAAAGTTATCTCTTCTTTATTAACTTCATTCAAATGCTGCTACTATATATTTCTCAATTAACTCCAAACTTGATATAGTTATTATGTTTCTTATAGTTACCCAGCTAAACTAAAATTTTATTGTGTTTGGCAGCTTCAATTTCCTCTTATATTTTTACTTCTGAGATCACATTTTTAAAATAATTATTTGTTTGTGTGTTCATTCATCTTCTTTAAAAGATTTTGAATTCAACAGTAAAATGACTAAGGAAAATCTTAGTCCATAGTAAAAATAGATAATAACTAAATTTAGTGGATAATGAATAGAAAGATAGATAGATAGATAGATAGGTGGGAGACCTGCCTTTTCCCTTTTGTCCTCATATATAAAATATAATAGAGAGGACAGTCAGGACCCAAATGGTCTTCCTACTGGGACATGTTTTCATCTTACCACTGCATACTGTGAAGATAGTAGATACACTTGACTCTTGTTTATATCTAATAAATCGCCAAGCAAAGTATCATATATATGTTAAATTATGAAGTTATTCAGTACTAGAGTGTATAATAGCCTTACTGTAAGAGTTTTAGTGAGATAAAATCTTTTATGATTAAACAAAAGAAGAGGGGCAATGTGTTGAGTTTTGTCTTTGAGAAACATAAAGGAAACTGGCAGTCTGTGACAGTATCTCCATAAAGCAAAATCAGCAATATTAGGTTTAATTGACCCCTAACCTGATTCTTTCTGAACTTGATCCAGCTCTGACTTTATATATATATATATATATATATATATATATATATATATATATATATATATATATATATATGTGCTTTCTTTTCGGAATGGGAGCTCACAATCATTACTGCCCCTATATCCAATGCTTGCTATGCCCATCTACCACCAAATAGTCCATGGGGAAGTAGTTATTCAGTTTGTAAAATGCTGTGTAAGGAAATATTGTGATTGTCCACAATACTAAAACTTCTTTGAAATCTAAGGTCACTAATATCTTTATTCCAGAAGGAAATAAAAATGTGCCCTCATTTCTACTCAGTGGAGTGAGGGTCGAGAATAAAATTGGTAAAAAAACAAGGTAAAGTTGGTGAATCAAGATGAGAGAGAAGCAGTGCTTAATAACACATATCAACAGGGATATGATGAATTTGAGGACGGCTTGGATCGGGGAAAGGAAAATGAAAATATATATACGTATACATATACATATGTATATATATATATATATATATATATATATATATTGCAGAAGGAGAATGTTGTCCTGGAAAGAAACAGAGAATCAACAAGAAAGGGAAAAGTTATATCTGGTAGGAATTGAGAATGGCATACATGTGGCAAAAGATCAGCAGAGATCCATAAATTGAAGTTTTATACATTCTAGAGCCATGGACCTGAGGTGAGGCAAGATGATGTAATCTGTCCAACGTAGGCCTAGCTAAGACCCACTATTACATACCAGTAGATCACGCCAAATTCCAAGACAAGATAAGAATTATCTATTCACAGTCAATAGAAAAACCAAAATGAGAACCTATGCTTGGATTTTAACAAACTACCTCTTTTCGGATGTTCAGTACAAAACCTGGTCTCTGCCTGTCAAGTTCTAGTGAGAGACAGCTTGAAGGGTATGACTGCATGCATCTGAAAATGGTCAGAAATGCACATGCCTTTGCAGCTTTTGTTCAGTTTTCTGTACACAGAACACCTCCCCAACCCCAACTAAATTACCATTTACATTGCACAGAAGGTGGACATGACATTTGAAAAGAAAATTAAGTCAATCCTTGCATTTGATGGTACTTTGGAGACATGATATGTGGAGAACAGGCTGGTCTAAAGGATGTGGAAGTCAACACTCAGGAGACAAAGAAGAACCTGCTACTTCCTGCCATTCAAGTACCTTCCATACCTCTTGAAAGAATGGCTATATTTAAAGAATTAGCTAATCCTTTTTTTTCCTGTGAATTCTCATTATTAATTCTATTATTATTGCTGATGTCTGTGACAAGGTTTTCTTGGTTTCATTTCAGATTTCTCCATTGTACCTAAGTTCTTTTCCACTGTCAAAAGCCCCTAAAATGGTTCTGAGCATCTGCGCTCACAGGAATAACTGCTTTTGGTTGTTTTGTGACTTACATAATGCTTCCTGCCAGCATCTAAAATGAGGAGCAATAAAAACATGTCCTTATGATCACTTCTCGTCTCTATCTGGGACTAATTTAGGAAGAGGGAAGAATGATATATTATAGATGATTATAATGTTGAGAGTTCATGCATATTAAAAATTAGAATAAAAGCATTTTTAGGATATTCTACTGTTGTATAATTTTAGTTATTCAAAGATGATTATGCTTTGAAAATCTGACCTTTTGCATGAACCTCCAAAAGAAAGAACATGTTTTTCTCCTTATTCCAGTCATTGTGTATGCATTCCAATTATCCTCTTTGTCAATGCCTAAAAGAACCAAAGATACACAATAAAAGTCCCACCATGAAGTTTATTTCCAGTTTGAGTATAGGAATAAGTTAATCTATCACCTGAAACAGATATTTTTGGAATAACTTTGATATGGAATGCAAGGTTAATCTTATCGCTGAAAAAAAAGAAATGTCATCTCTGTTTTCCTAGCTTCAAAATAATCCAGGAAACACAAGGAGGGAGTCACCTCACCTAATAGGTTTGATTCTTACTCAAGTCAAGACATGTTTGTATGTAACTCTCAAATAGCAATTGGTAACTAGAGAGTGATATACAGACAAAATGCCTGTACGGTTTAGAGGAATGGTATATTATTTTATCTCTAGATAATAGGAAAGACCTAGAAATATCATCTGTGAGTTTTAGTATTAGTTTCCCAAATCATGATGTACTGAGTTCTTCTGGAAAAGGAAAATATTAAAAACCTTCTTTGTCTTGATTACTTACATCATTATACATGCTCTAATGAGGGTTGTATTCATAGATGATGTGTACATGTATTTTGTAGCTTTTATAACCAAATGGATTTATCAGTGACATTATCTCATTTAGACTAAAGTAGTGGTTATGGAATAGCATTTACTATCAACTGACTGTTGATAGCGATTGAGGCACACCTACTGGGTATGACTGACTGTGAGGGAATATCCAGAGTGGATTGATTGGTGTCATCTTTGACATCTTATAGACTGAACAAAAGGACAAAGGGAATATCTATTTAGGTGCTGAAAGCCCTCCACTCCCTTCCCCCACTTCTCATTGCCAAGAGGTGAAGAATCTCCTTGGCCACAGGGCTGCATATTCTTGTCTCCATGTGATTAAGCCTGAGTGCATTGGGTTAGGCAACCATGAGTTGCAGTTGAAATCCTGATCCAGTTCATCTGACTTCTACCTGATATTTGGTAGAAAGCCATGCAAAAGTAACTAGTGACATAGTATTTCTTTTTTTATTCTAAGTTTTTACTTATTCACTTTATATCCCATTCATTGCCCCCTGCCTAGTCACCTCCTCCCTTATTCCCTCCCCCATCACCCTTGCCTTTTCCTCTGAGCAGGTGAGGGTCCCCCTGGATATGCCTTGATCTGGGCACATCAAGTCTCTGCAGGGCTATCTAGGCTCATCCTCTCCCACTGAGGCCAGACAAGGTATTCCAGCTAGAAGGGCATATCCCATGTCCAGGCAACAGCTTTTGGCATGGACCCCTTTCCAGATGAAGGCCAAGTCATGCATCTGCTACTTCTAAGTAGGATCTGTTTTTATATGTTTTAAGAAAGAAACTATGGGTTGTGGATAATTGAATGTCCAAGTAATGATTTCAAGATTGACAGTTTCTGTTTTTCTAGGAGTAGATGACAGCTGGTCACAAATGAATGAATAATAATCTAATAAAATGGCAAAAAGGAAGGCTATTAAAATCCACTGCCAATGACACAGCTTAAAATAAGGATTATACCTTTAATACCAACTTGATATTTTTCCCTAAGGGACAATTGAGGGTTTAGGAGATATTGTTATAAGTAAGATATTTAAACTATTTCCTATTATTTCTTGATTCTTTCATTTGTTTGTTTTGGGATTGTTTGTGTGTTTACTTAGATGGTAGAGAGGTTTGAATTTTTTTTTTAAATGAGAGTCTACTATGTAGCCTTGAGTGTCTTGGAATTTGATATGTAGACCAGGGTGGACTTGAACTCATAGAGATCTGCCTGCCTCTGCTATCAGAATGCTGAAATTATTAAAGGCATGAACCATTATGCCCAGCTTACTTGATTGCTTTATAATTTGCATATGTGTTTTATGATTTGTTAACTTTATTATCACAGCAGGATAGACTATGTAAAAGTCCTAGGAAGGTACTGTGGCTAAAATCAAGACTGCTATACTATTCTAGAACAAAACTTCACTATCAGGAAGGAATGCTTTGGGATATAGGCTGCTCTCATAAAAAAATGATGGAGCCAAACACAGTACTGCAAAGGCCTTCATTTCCAATTTCAGGGAAATGTCATCTTTTCCTATTGAAATGCAGGACTTAAGTGGTACCAGAGAGTAAACCACTGAAACAAACACTAAGAGTTTCCTACTGATAAAGTCAAAGGGACTCATAGTTCACTCAGAGCATCATTCCTAACATTTTCTGTTTGCTTCTTCTAAGTGACCCCTCTTCATTGAGATTGATGCTTTATGACACAGTATACTGTTTTCAAAGCAGAACTCCTGGACTTGGATGAACAGGTCTGGGCAACAGACAAGTGCAATCATCTCAATTGACTTTTGAATTCTCAGAGTCCATCAAGGTTTCAAAAGATCATTGGCAAAACTCAGACCAATTTTCAGAAAGAGTGAACTGAATGAAATAAACTCTTAAGACCAAAAGGATGTTTATTCTGGATACCCATATGGCCTGACATTATGATCTGTGTGGCACATGCTGGATCAGAGCAGTGCCTCTTATCTTTAGATGAAAAGCAGAAGTGAAAGTAATGAAAGAATGGAAGGAGGCAGAAAGAGATGAAGGGAGGGCCAGGGGGGAAGGATATGAGAGAGGGGGGAGGAAGGGAGGGACGGAGGGGGAGAGAGAGAGAGAGAGAGAGAGAGAGAGAGAGAGAGAGAGAGAGAGAGAGAGAGAGAGAGAGAGAAGAAGAAGAGAAGAAGAAGAAGAAGAAGAAGAAGAAGAAGAAGAAGAAGAAGAAGAAGAAGAAGAAGAAGAAGAAGAAGAGAAGAAGAAGAAGAAGAAGAAGAAGAAGAAGAAGAAGAAGAAGAAGAAGAAGAAGAAGAAGAAGAAGAAGAAGAAGAAGAAGAAGAAGAAGAAGAAGAAGAAGAGGAAGAAGAAGAAGAAGAAGAAGAAGAAGAAGAAGAAGAAGAAGAAGAAGAAGAAGAAGAAGAAGAAGAAGAAGAAGAAGAAGAAGAAGAAGAAGAAGAAAAAGAAGAGGAAGAAGAAGAAGAAGAAGAAGAAGAAGAAGAAGAAGAAGAAGAAGAAGAAGAAGAAGAAGAAGAAGAAGAAAAAGAAGGAGAAGGAGAAGGAAGAGGAGGAGGAAGAAGAAGAGGAAGAGAAAGAGGAAGAGGAAGAGGAAGAGGAAGAGGAAGAGGAAGAGGAAGAGGAAGAGGAAGAGGAGGGAGCAGCTAAGTAGAGAAGCATTGCTAAAAAACTTGAGTGAATTGCCATTTTTCTCCTGGGTAACATACATCAATAAAGGGGGCATTGGCAGAAATGGCAAAGATAGTGACACCTTTTGACTCCAACCTTTAAGCTGGCACCAGCCATTGCCATATGGGTAAAGACATCTTTAGACTACACCATATTTGATGTTGGTGGTATCTTGTTTCTGTAAGATAGAAATGACCTTCCTGTAGATGACAACTTTCCAGTTCTCAGCCTTGACTATGCCTGGAACTTGCTGTGGGTGGAGTCATACTGTAACATGTAAATCATGTAGGTGATGTCAATGAAGGTTTCATTAATATCACACTATCTACTTTGCCAGAGTTGAAGGAAGCTCTGGTAGCCTTGTGCCCAACACAACAAAATCTGTTTAAGGAAATCCTCAGGTACCCTGAATACTAGGTTGTTTCATGTGACTTTAACAGGGATACCTACTCTTCTACTTTTGATGCTGAGGCTGAAATTGCTCTCAGTGACAACTTTATAAACTCATTTCCTGGTATGACAATAAATAAGGCTACAGCAACAGGTTGGTTATCTCATGGCCTATATGGTCTCCACACATTAAAAGACCCTGGACTACCCATCCAAGCAACAATCTGAGAGGAAGAGATTCAGCTGCCTCTCTGCCTCAAGTCAGTCCCCAATATTGAGCATTTCCCCTCACAATTTCAATCATACCTCCAGAAGAGACAAGCTTAGGGAACCCTGCACTCTTGAACTCTGTCAATAAGGTCAATTAAACCCACTTCCCCTCAAAGCTCATGTTTTCTTACATTGTATTAGATAAGTAGCTAGGTAATGGTCCTGATAAAATGCTAAAGTAAACATATAATTATAAAAATATAATAAAGTATCTGAATTACAGCCATAATTTCAACCTTTAAATCATAAACATTAAGAGCTGGGGATGACTTAAGCAAGTTCTTATGTAGGCATGTAGGCCAGAGTCCAACCCCTAGGTATATATCTGCTATCCATATGTTGGGTGGTGGAGGTAGAAGATACTTGGGGTTTACTTGCTGGCTAGCATAGCCAATACGGTGGACTTTTAATTTATTAAGGGATCTTGTCTCAAAAATTCTGGTGGAGAATGATTGAGAAAGATACCCAACGCTGACAGCTGGATAAGGATACACACACACACACACACATCAAAATGAATTATACCCTTTAAAATTGATTTTGAGTCACTGTATAATATAATGACTCAATAAAATATATAAATCCCTTGAACTCAGCACTAATGGCATGGTCCCATGAAAAGTAGCTGCATAAAAGACTGTGCCTTAAGTCAAACTGAATCTTATTAGCTTATTTGCTAACAGTATGCATACAATGTGCTAAAATTTAATAATCTATCTTCTAGGCTTCTAGACTAGGGGTAAAGAGGCTAAAGTAAAGATCAGCTTCTGAGCTCTGATCCTCTCAGTAAGGAGTGGGACTGGAAGAGCGTCAGACTCTTGAACCAGCTCTGTAACCTTCTGTTAATTGTGATACTTCTTGACTAAGTCAGTAGCCCCTCACCTCTTTGTTTCCTTATCTAGACCTAAGCATAATACCATGCCGTGACTAGAGTTAGAAGTTAGTTGGTAGGTTTTGAGATGGTTGGAGGCTAAATAATAATGGCTAAATCATACTATTTTCCTAAACTGAAAAGTAATTATTTTCTGAGACCATAAAATGAGGTCTTATAGTAAAAGACAAGGGGCAGCCAGTATATCATAATAGTTTAAATGAAGCTGAAATAAAAAATGTCCAGGCTCTGTAAGAGATTTTGTACATGATTAATGCTGAGTCCATTGGCATCAGGGAAAAGGGGGACTCCCCAGTCAGAATGGCTGATTGTATTTGCCATACACTGGCTTTGATTAATGTGTACACTCTGAGAGTAATGTGTAGAGGTGAGGAAAGACCTGTTTTCAAATGTTAGAGCTGAGCATGGATATCCCATTATCTTAAAAGATGTCCATGAATAATGACTTACAGAACTTTGACGGGAGTGCGGAAGGCATGGTAGGGTGCTTGTCTCTGTGTTAGGCAAAGTACAGAAGACTTCCCTTATTAATTCTTACCTTTCACTGGCCTTGGGGAATCACCATCAAGAAGCCACTCTATCCTGTATTTCACATCCTCAGGAACCATCTGCTTTAAGGTGCATCTTTAAATGTTTCTAACTATAACATTGTTTCTAAATGAAACCTTCAAGTGTGCAGTGGGTACTTTTTCTAGATGTGATATGGAAAGATGCATTCATTCCCCATGAAAAACTAGTACAGACCATAATCACCTGAATTTGTCCCCTCTATCTACCCCAAATGGACTTCTCCCTTATTATATTACACTGTGCTATATTTTGAGGGTATCTGTGAATCATGAGTACTGCTAGGTCAACAGACATGTTACATTTAAGGTAGTGTCTCAGGAAGAGTACCAAA
The DNA here is from genome assembly GCF_978045245.1 of Mus caroli. Lineage (NCBI taxonomy): Eukaryota > Metazoa > Chordata > Mammalia > Rodentia > Muridae > Mus > Mus caroli. The sequence goes on from NW_028227264.1 coordinate 63,129,536, forward strand.
CACACATACAGTGGGCAGTGTGACCCTGGGTAATCCTGGTTTGCCCATGTCTCCAAAGTCATGACCCTGTCACCTGTATTGATGTGAACCCCAAGAAAAGGACCATAATTAGATAGCTAGCAACTGGTTTATAACAGCGAGAACTTTTCACTAACACTGGAAAAATACAGGTCACGTTAGAAAAGAATATGTCCTTATAGGAACACCTCCGATTAGCCCATTGGTTAGCTGATTTTATGTAAAATCAGAAACTAATGGCTTCCTCATAGAAGGCCACCCTGACTTCCTGGTGGTTACACTTGAGGATGATGGCGGGCTTAATGATGAGCGCCCAAGTGACCTACTTCCTGGTACTCAGAATTGGAGAATATCATCTTTTGTGAATGGAGAAAGGAACTTTAAAGATGGAATCTCATTAAGGTTTTTGAGATGAAATGATTATGTAATCAGTTCCGTAGTACAGGGACCTTTATAAGAGGGAGTAAAAAGATAACAACATAGGCCATAATATAATGAAAAAGTCAGAGACTATAGTGATAACCTCTTAACGTAGAAGAATGACAAGCTTAGGTGTGTATGCTGCCAACTAGACCCTGATAAAAGGTAGAGGTGAATCTTTAAGCAGAGCTTCAAGAAGAGACACTTGCTGCTGAAACTCAAACTCGTGGGTAATGAAATTCATTTGGAATCCTGACCCGCTAGAAATGTACAATAATAAATCCACACTGTTGTAAGGTATCTAGGTTGCTCTAAGTTGGGAATTATTTGTTTCAGTGGCAATGGAAGCATAGTATAAGCACTGTGTGGAGGATGATAAAGAGAATTGCTGATAACAAAAGTTAAAGCACTCTGTGAAATGGAGGGCACCAAGGCCATCACGCTGCATACCAAGTCCCTATTCCAGTATGTCTTTAAAAATGGTGTCACCAGAACAGATCGTGTGACCACTATTTCCATCGGTGTTAAGAGCTGATGTTAATGCTGTGTTCTTCAGTTATGGTCAAATAAATCATATGGCTCAGTCTCAGATTTCAAAAACTAAGGCCCATTTTTGTCTATGAATCAGAGGTCAACTGGGTGAAAATGGTGGCTTTCCCTTTAGACATGTTTACTTGTAGACCGAAACCAAACATGGAAAAAAATAAAGAACAAAAAGGAAGTACCAAATTATTGTTGTAAAAAAATTACCCAAGGATAAGCTTATTCCATAAGGATTGATAGTGGGACATGTGGATGGAGAATGAAGCATTAAGATGATACCCCTCAGACAGTGGAAGGTTTTCCTTCACAGTACCTAAAATATTCCATCCAGTTTTTCAGTGGAATTCTGGTGTTTGATGGTGCATATGTAGAGATTGCCTGGGATGTTACCATGTGACTTGGTCCAAAGTATTAATGACTCATTGCTCTTGTCACTCAGTTTAAAGTTACCTGTATTTATATCCTTCAGAGAAGACTGAAGGAACTTGGAACAACTAAGATACGATTCTCTGCAATGAACTTTGGAAGTATAGTATGTGTGCCCAACAGCAGAGCGTGTATAAGGCGGGGTTACAGAAATCCATAAAATATGAACAGAATATATAATAAAATGGTGCCATACAAAACCTTCACAGCTGCACCCAGCAGTAGTACATGTGACAATTGAGTAAAATCTTAATTAATATGATATTTCTAGAACCTGATAACCATGGGACAAACTTTGTTACGCAAAGTATTTTCTGTACAAATTTAACAATTGTTTCCCCACCCCTCCAGGGAAATCTAGAGAAGTTTACTTTGCATAAGGAAATTATCCAGCTATTTGTCCATCTGAATGACGTCTGTTTCACTTACAACTTAAAAATAAATAGTCTTTGTTAGAGAATTACTTCCCTTTAATTCTACCTTCGCCCTGTTACCCTAAGAATTTAGCTGTTTTCATTTTTTGTCTTCTTTTTCCCCACCATCAAGTTCTTGGCATCACATATTTTTCTGGCATATGATATAGCACTAATAGGTGAAAGGAAATTGGAGAATTGAAGGCACTGAAAGGATTTATTTTTTTTTTCTCTGTCTTATAAAACCTTGTTGGTGGATTTTAGTAATGGAGTCTCTACAGCCAATCACAGACCTCGCCTCTCTCTTTCTCTTTCTGTCTCGATCTCTGTCTCTCCCTTCCTCCCTCTCCTCTCTCTGTCTTCTCTGTCTCTATTTCTCTATATCTCTGTTGCTGTCTCTCTCCTATTCTTTTGTGTCTGTCTGTTTCTCCATCTTTCTGTTTCTCTCTGTGTCTGTCTGTATGTCTGTTTCTCCTGTCCTCTCCCTCATCTCTCTCTCTCTCTCTCTCTCTCTCTGTATGTCTTTCTCTCTCTCTCTCATCCTCTCTCATACACACAAACACACACACACACACACACACACACACACACACACCAATAACAAGACAGCAGTGGTAACCTTAGAGTAACTTTAAACTCAGATAAGTGACAAGAGATTTTTTTGATGAAGGCCCACTCTCTTCTTCATAAACAAATGTAGTGTTGAACAGGAAGAACTATCATTATCATACACAAAGCAAAAGCTTTATAATTTCTATTCTTTTTTTAAATATTTTTTTATTACGTATTTTCCTCAATTACATTTCCAATGCTATCCCAAAAGTCCCCCATACCCTCCCCACCCCCACTCCCCTACACATCCATTCCCACTTTTTGGCCCTGGCGTTCCCCTGTACTGGGGCATATGAAGTTTACATGTCCAAAAGATGGCCGACTAGGCCATCTTTTGATACATATGCAGCTAGAGTCAAGAGCTCCGGGATACTGGTTAGTTCATAATATTGTTGCACCTACAGGGTTGCAGATCCCTTTAGCTCCTTGGGTATTTTCTCTAGCTCCTCCATTGGGGGCCCTGTGATCCATCCAATAGCTGACTGTGAGCATCCACTTATGTGTTTGCTAGGCCCCGGCCTAGTCTCACAAGAGACAGCTATATTAGGGTCCTTTCAGCAAACTCATTGCTAGTGTATGCAATGGTGTCATCGTTTGGAGGCTAATTATGGGATGGATCCCTGGATATGGCAGTCTCTAGATGGTCCATCCTTTTGTCTCAGCTCCAAACTTTGTAACTCCTTCCATGGGTGATTGTTTCCAATTCTAAGAAGGGGCAAAGTGTCCACACTTTGGTCTTCGTTCTTCTTCAGTTTCATGTGTTCTTATATCTCGGGTATACTAAGTTTCTGGGATAATATCCACTTATCAGTGATTACATATCATTTGAGTTCTTTTGTGATTGTGTTACCTCACTCAGTATGATGCCCTCCAGGTCTAACCATTTGCCTAGGAATTTCATAAATTCATTCTTTTTAATAGCATAGTAGTACTCCATTGTGTAAATGTACCACATTTTTTTTTGTATCCATTCCTCTGTTGAGGGGCATCTGGGTTCTTTCCAGCTTCTGGCTATTATAAATAAGGCTGCTATGAACATAGTGGAGCATGTGTCCTTCTTACTGGTTGGGACATCTTCTGGATATATGCCCAGGAGAGGTATTGCAGGATCCTCCAGTAGTACTATGTCCAATTTTCTGAGGAACCACCAGACTGATTTCCAGAGTGGTTGTACAAGCTTGCAATCCCACCAACAATGAAGGAGTGTTCCTCTTTCTCCACATCCTTGCCAGCATCTGCTGTCACCTGAATTTTTGATCTTAGCCATTCTGACTGGTGTGAGATGGAATCTCAGGGTTGTTTTGATTTGCATTTCTCTAATGATTAAGGATGCTGAGCATTTTTTCAGGTGCTTCTCTGCCATTCGGTATTCCTCAGGTGAGAATTCTTTGTTTAGCTCTGAGCCCCATTTTTTAATGGGGTTATTTGATTTTCTGGAGTCCACCTTCTTGAGTTCTTTATATATATGGATATTAGTCCCCTATCTGATTTAGGATAGGTAAAGATCCTTTCCCAATCTGTTGGCGGCCTTTTTTGTCTTATTGACGATGTCTTTTGCCTTGCAGAAGCTTTGCAGTTTCATGAGGTCCCATTTGTCAATTCCTGATCTTACAGCACAAGCCATTGCTGTTCTATTCAAGAATTTTTCCCCTGTGCCCATATCTTCGAGGCTTTTCCCCACTTACTCCTCTATAAGTTTCACTGTCTCTGGTTTTATGTGGAGTTCCTTGATCGACTTAGATTTGACCTTAGTACAAGGAGATAGGAATGGATCAATTCCCATTCTTCTACATGATAACAACCAGTTGTGCCAGCACCATTTGTTGAAAATGCTGTCTTTCTTCCACTGGATGGTTTTAGCTCCCTTGTCGAAGATCAAGTGACCATAGGTTTGTGGGTTCATCTCTGGGTCTTCAATTCTATTCCATTGGTCTACTTGTCTGTCACTATACCAGTACCATGCAGTTTTTACCATAATTCCTCTGTAGTAAAGCTTTAGGTCAGGCATGGTGATTCCACCAGAGGTTCTTTTATCCTTGAGAAGAGTATTTGCTATCCAAGGTTTTTTGTTATTCCAGATGAATTTGCAGATTGCTCTTTCTAATTCGTTGAAGAATTGAGTTGGAATTTTGATGGGGATTGCACTGAATCTGTAGATTGCTTTTGGTAAGATAGCCATTTTTACAATGTTGATCCTCCCAATCCATGTTCATGGGAGATCTTTCCATCTTCTGAGATCTTCTAGAATTTCTTTCTTCAGAGATTTGAAGTTCTTATCATACAGATCTTTCACTTCCTTAGTTAGAGTCACACCAAGATATTTTATATTATTTGTGACTATTGAGAAAGGTGTTCTTTCCCTAATTTCTTTCCCACCCTGTTTATCCTTTGTGTAGAGAAAGGCCATTGACTTGTTTGAGTTAATTTTATATTCAGCTACTTCACTGAAGCTGTTTATCAGGTTTAGGTGTTCTCTGGTGGAATTTTTAGGTTCACTTATATATACTATCATATCATCTGCAAAAAGTGATATTTTGACTTCTTCCTTTCCAATTTGTATCCCCTTGATCTCCTTTTGTTGTCAAATTGCTCTGGCTAGGACTTCAAGTACTATGTTGAAGAGGTAGGAAGAAAGTGGGCAGCCTTGTCTCGTCCCCGATTTTAGTGGGATTGCTTCCATAATTTCTATTCTTAATAATTGACTCTGTCGTTGCAATTACAAAATAAGAAATAGACTTGGCTTTGTGCCCAGGCTGAACATATGCCTTACAATTTCAGCTGTATTGGTTGAAGGGTCATGGTTCTTTCAGGTTTTGATTTTTTTTTTCTGTCTATTGATGAAATCCAAAAATTTAAAAAGTATATTTGTTTATTTGTTTTGTTGGTGGTAAAGTGGAAAAAATATTTATAGGATTTTGGTACCCATAGGGTATATATGAAGAGGCACTGCTAAGAGCTTACCAACTACTCTTTTATTTTTAATGGGACCAATTAGAAATACTTTCCAATTTTCCATACTTCTCCTAGATGCTGAATTTGGAAAGATGGATGGGAGTGTTCTTATCCTGAAATTTCAGTTTTCTCTGATACCCTCTGATCTCTTGCTTTTCATGATTAGATTAGATTTCTGGTTACCACTGGTTCTCTTCTGGATCTTAAGAGACCTTGGGGTTCTCCAATAGTTCACTAATGATGACATGGGAGACACAAAAGTTGAGGCTACTTCAATGTTCTTTGTATAGTTAGATCAGATAATAAATATTAGACAGGAGAGAAATACCTTTCTAGAATGGAACCCAAAAGGTTTTTTAGAATGTTCAGTATTCTTGATGATTACAAGCTGATTGAAATCTGATTACAAACTAGTTGGTTTTCCAAAAACTTTTATAGTCTTCAAAACTCAAATGACAGTTTTCAAAAGAAAGGCACATCTAGCTGGCCAGAGGAGTCTCATGTCTGAAGAATGTAGGAGCCCTGCACCATCTGCTTGAGCTGGGTACCGGTTGTCATTTTATCAGTCTTGGGTGGCTTTCATGACAATTCTTTCTACATATCTTGGACCTAATAGAGAACTGAACGGAGATATGTTCTGGCAACCCATTGTAGAACTAAATCACAAACACTAGGAAGTTAGACCTGAAGGAAATTTTGTCAATAAATGAAAATAATCACTAAATGCATGCTTATAAAATCGTGAACAATGCTTATACAAACATAGATAATGCCTGTCTATAGTTGATGATTTTTTCTTTATTAGTAAAAAGATGCTATGGCTGTGGCTATAATAAGCACTATATTCAGCAGAAAAAGGAAGTAACCCAATGTAATTAACTCAGTTGATATTGTCTGAAATGCAGCACAGTATTTAGGTTAAAAAGAAAAGGAAAGTAGAACATAGATAAACACTTAACAACAGATACTGCTTTTGCAGAGGAGGAGTTCGGTTTTCAGCACCTACATCATGTGGTACACAACCCCTTGTAATGGTAGCTCCAGAAAACCCTATGTCTTATGGCACCTACAAATGTGACATGCACACATACATGAACATGTACACACACACACACACACACACACACACACACACACACACACAAAGACCATACATGGGCTGGGTGTGGTGGTGCATGCCTTTAATCCCAGCACTCAGGAGGCAGAGGCAGGCAGATTTCTGAGTTTGAGGCCAGCCTGGTCTACAAAGTGAGTTCCAGGACAGCCAGGGCTACACAGAGAAACCCTGTCTCAAAAAACCAAAACAACAACAACAAAAACAAACAAACAAACAAAACAAAGACCATACATATATTAATATAGAAATAGAATCACAGAATATTGTAAATGAAAAGGTAAATCTCTAAAAAATATTTGTTGTGAAGATGATATAGAAGTATTTCATGAACAGTTGTTATGTTCTAAATAACATGTAATACATTTAATTTTATGTTTTATACCATGTGGCAAATATGTTCATTACCTTGGCAATCAGAAAGCAAGGTCAGGGCAGTCAAGACTACTTGGCTACTAGTTACAGGATGTAAACAAAATGAGTGGCCTAAGCCCATTTTAATTATAATGTATTTCTGCTCTAACTTTGAATATCGAAACAAATAAATAATAGTATCTAACATGAAGGTTAAATGAAAGCTCTGTTTTCTATTTACTAAGGTATATTTTTAGTGAGGTATAAGTTTTCATTTACTAGAGCATAGGTTAGGTGCAAGTTTGAGTGCAGTATTTTACATTTAGAAAGCAGAAGTAAAACCAGATAAGACATAACAAATAAAAGCAGTCCCGTCTCTCCCATGGAGCTTATGAACCACATTTTAGCCATTCCTTTATACATGGAATTAGGAGTCAGCCTCGCTCTCTGTCTCTCTCTCTCTGTCTCTCTCTCTCTGTCTCTCTCTGACTCTCTGTCTCTATCTCGCTCTTTCATCCTCTTGTTTCTGCTCTCTCTCTGTCTCTCTGTCTCTGTCTCTGTCTCTGTCTCTGTCTCTGTCTCTGTCTCTGTCTCTCTCTCTCTCTCTCTCTCACCTGTGTTCTTGCTCTGACTTTCCTCAACAATGGACCTACAAGAATAAGAATAAGCTGGATAAACCCTTCCCTCCCCTAATTTGATTTTGGTCAGACTGTTTAGTCATAGCATCTGAAATAAATTAGATATATATCCATTATTTTCTTGCTTTTGTAGCTAAATTCCTGACAGAAATTGCACAAGGGAGGAAGGGTTCATTTGGATAAGGGTTTCAGGGATTACAGTCTATAATGATGGAGGTGGGGTATGGAATTTGGGGCAGCTTGAATGGGGGTGATGGAATCATGTGGGGCCTTCTCACATCCTTGAAAATCAAGCAGTAGAGAGCTAGACTGAAACCTAAGTTAGAGTTTTCGTTACTCACCCCTAATGTCTTAAAGTCAGCCAGCTAGTCCCTGTGTGTCAAATTCCTACAACCTCCAAGACAATGCATCCAAGTATTCAAACATGGATGCCTATGGAGAAAATTTTCACATTAAACTACAGAGAAGTGATAATAACTATAAAATAATGTGTATGGAGCTGTGGCAAGAATGAAGAAAATGATAAATGTGTTCATTACCATGAGTCAATATATATTATCATGGTTTTCATCTCATATATAAAAGACATTAATATAGAAGAAAAAGAGGATTGAGGGACAAGGTTTTAGTCTCATAAATGTGAATGATATTATCATATATATATATACATATATATATATACATATATATATGTATATATATATATATATATAACCTCCAATACAATGACACTTTCTGATTTGTGTTTAATTGGTAACAGAAAGTACCAAATAAGATGAATGATACTGCTTTTCTCTGAAAACAGAAGATGAAATGGTTCAGTACTATTTTTATTAAGCTAGATCCTTGACACGTGGGACTCTCTGGCTCACAGTTTCTATCTTGTTTATTAAATCCAAAGAGAAAGAAATGTGCCTTTATGCAAAAAAAATGCAATGGGTTAAGAACAGAATAATGGTAGAAATGAACAGCTGGTGTTTGTTCAAATAATAAATGGATAAATTGACTTTCTTTTTTTTTTATTACGTATTTTCCTCAATTACATTTCCAATGCTCTCCCAAAAGTCCCCCATACCCTTCCCCGCCTTTCTAAAGAACTTTCTTCACCTACCTAAGTAAGATAAAATCTATGTTGTCTGCATTTCATTAACTCTTTATCATTTTATCATCTGCCATATGTTTTTAAACTTTTTTAATGTTTTTATATATCATATATATCCCACATATATTCAATCATAAATATTCATATATTTGATATACATATATATATATGAATTTGTGTGTGTGTTTTTGAGTTTATTCATACGTGTGACTGCAGGTTATCATACACTCAGCACATGTATGGTAAGAATGCTGGTGTCATCATTCACCTTCTACCTTGTTTGAGACAGGGCCACTCTTGTTATCTATCATTGTCTACATAGGAGCTGGCCCTGGGTTTTGGTTAGTTCTGCATCTACTTTTCATTTCTTCACAGGAGTGCTTGAATTGATTCAGGTCTACCTTTAAGTGGTTCTGCTAACTCATACTGATGTCTTCATATTTGTACAAGTACTTTTATTTTTTTAAAAATGAAGATGAATTATAAACAAGATGTTCTTTAAATACATACATTGTGAAATGGAAACAAGGAAGAATAGCCTCATCTAGTCAGTCATTAAGAAGTCTCTTTCTCAATGTCTTCCATGGTGCGTTAAAAATAATCATTTTAATCAATTTGTACTTAAAAATTTCTCAGCCTGTGGCTTTTAAAGATATTTCCAGATACTTCACTTTCTCCCCTCTCTTCCCTTTGGTACCTTTCGCTATAGAATCTAAGTCTGATTTAAGGAGCAATTTGATGATAAGAAATTGTGCAGATCCATTATGAAGATGAAGGCTGCAGACAACCTCTGAATGCATCCCCCAATTTGAAAAGCCTTCATTACATAGCACGTTTCAGGCTGAGAATGTTAGAAATCTGTCATAGTTTCAGTAATTGTCGCCTGGTCTGGAAGCTTGGCACGATAAGGAATCATTTATAAAATGTGTATTTTCTTTGGCACTCAGACGGAAGCTTGCCAGGCAATACATCTAATTAAGAATGAGGGGAAGGGAGTGATCACGGCTTGTCATCATGGATTATTGTTACTTGAAGGTACCAAACTTATTGTGACTTTTAAGCTCATGGTCTCAATAACAAGGTTTATATTTGGAGCTAGAAGTAATTTCTCCTTTATTAGCCTAGGATTTTCATACAGGAACATATCTTATTTTGCAAATTAGTTGCATTCTGTAGACATACCTATTTGTGTATTGTTTAAGCTACAAGAGGCTTGGCTGCTCTCCTTAGAAACAACCTTTGTCCATTGTTTTAGACCTTGAAATGTGATGCATTGTCTTTTGGGAGCTTAGACAGCTTTATTTAAGTTTAACTTTCTCTGGAGAGGCATAGAGATAATGAAATGCAATTCTGTACTCGAACATAACCACGTACATAACTTCTAGTCCTCCCTGATGCATAAAGCAAATTTGATAAGAGCAATTCAAATATTGTAACAATTAATGTTGATTTTTTTTTAAGTTGCTAAGAAACCTATGTCAGCAGTTCAGGCATGTGGGGATAACCATTTCTGAGGCCAGATTTTCATTGTGTTATGTACCCGGCCATTTAAAAATTTTCCCTGGTTTTCTTTTAGAGGACATCTTGTTTATAATGGCTTTGAAAGGAATTATAGAGAAGGAGAAATGAAACACAAGGAGCACACATTGCAGTGTTTAGCTCATAGGTGCAGGAGCCTTGGATTATTTAACTTTGTGTGAATATGCGCTGTATTTTAATCATGTCATAGAACTATTTTTTCTGTATTAATTTCTACTTTAATTTCTTTTTCATAAAGATTATAATCAAAAGCAAAGTAGAGAACAAAGGGATAGTTGGGTTACACCTCCCCAAGGCAGGAACAGAAGCAAAGTAGGAGCCGAGGCAGGAGCTAAAGCATGGAACAATGCTATTTGCTGACTTGCTCCCACAGCTTGCTCAGGGTGCTTTCTTATACAAGCCAAAACCTCTGCCTAGGGATGGCCCTACCTACAGAGAAGGCTGGGCATTCTAATACCAATCATTAACCAAGAATGTCTCCTATAGACTTACCTACAGGCCCCTCTAATAGAGGTGTTTAATTAACTGGAGTTTCCTGTTCCCAGAAGATTCCAACTTTTGTCACGTTGACACAAAACTAGCTATATAATATCTCCCGAATGAGTAAATATATTTCTCTGATATCTGTCATATTGGACACTTTCGTTTCTCTCGTTACCTTCAAGGTAAGGTGTAACTCAAACACAGATGAAGATTCTCCCCCCCCTTCTATGTGCATCCTGATTTGTCTAACCAAAGTCTTTCATTTCCTACACTTCCTGTCTCCTTGTTACACTCACAGAGCTCGTCACTCCCCCTCCCTATTTCTAAATCACCACAGAATAATCATGTAGCATTAGAATTTCAAATAAATCCTGGTTCCGGGTTAATAACTGCCTCAGTGGCTCAAGTTCTTAAATGAAAGACACACACACAGCCTTTACATTTTAATATACCTTAAACAGCACAAAAGATGGGCAACTGCCTAACCTCCGTGCTGTTAGAATCTGCCTCCTATCCATAACAATGAGTAACTACTTAGTTTCTTTGTTCCATTTTGGCTGCTCGTGGCCCAGTTGAGCAGCCCTCTGGCCACGTTCTCTTGGCTCCTCTTTATGGTGGCTCTGCTTCTCCCTCTTGCACATTATTGCCCTTCCATGGCTGCCTCTCTTTCTCTTGTCTTCCTCCTCTTCCTGGTTCTAAGACTAGGAACCCTAAACCCTGACTATTCTTTCTTCCCCAGCTATTGGCTGCTGGCATCTTTATTTACCAATCAGAATTAACTAGAGACAGGTTCCCAGAATCTACATCCAGACCCTCTATTGAAAAACAGTTTTGGGGAACCCAATTAGCATAAAAATACAAACAAGTACATAATCTTTGCTGAGATAATGACAGTGATCTTATTTTTATACAAGTGTATCATGAGCCGTAGTTAACTTAAAGTTGTAGCACTTTATCTTTGCCAATCCATACTTTAAAGCAATTTAGGGCATGTTGGAGAAATAAACTCAGGTAATTCTAAGAAAGTCCCTGTTGAATGCTATTCCAATCCCCGAATATAAAGAGGCACAGACTGATTATACACAGTAGTGAGTGTTTTGTTGTTTTGTCTTTTGGTGATTTTGTTTGTTTGTTTGTTTGTTTTTGGAAACAGGCCAAAACCATGTGAATGCAGGTTTTTACTAAAAAATAAACAAAACAACCTCTGACATAATACTGTCTTTCTGTTTATTTTCTTTTGTTTTTCCTTATCCTGGGAGCAGGGGGAGCTATATAAGTACAAAAAAAAAAGTAGATTTAGGGGAAAATGAGAGGAAATTATAAAGGATCCGATGCACAAAAGATATTCTCAAGACCCGTGTACTTCCTAGGATTCTTTGAGACTGCAACCATATTCTCCTTCTCTACCGCAGTCCCTATTTTTTCTCATGTGGTGAAACACATCACTAGACACCTGAGAGTAAAGGACAGTGTGACAGATGCTGCCAGTCCACTCTCTTCAACTGTTCTTCTCTTACTAAAAAAGATGGGCACATAGCTCAGCATGTGTGCAGTAATCGGTTTTATAAGACACATTTATCAAAAACAAAGGTTGGATTGTCTCTTGGGCAAAACAGAGAGCACACCTTTTCATTATTCCTGATCAGTTGTTCCCAGGATTCAGACTCATTTGGGGTCTGGAAAGAAACAAAAACAAAACAACAAAACAAAAGCAAGGAAATAGAAAACATCAAACTCACTGCAGCAAATTGGCCAGCATCGTCCTTTGAAGAGCTGGTGGAATAAAAGGAGTCACTTAGGTCCATCTCAAGGTATCTGTTCTTTAAAGCTATCCTGGCATACAATAGGGTCCACAGAGAAAAGAAATGTTAATTCATACTGCAACGCTAAAGGTCCTAAGTCAGACATTTTTTGAGCGCAGTTCTATATGAAAATTGATTGTAGGGAAGAGATTATATGATAAAAATCATAATGCACCTAGCTGGGGAAAAAAAATGTAAAAAATGAGTTGACCCAACCTCCACCCCCACCCTCCCCTCCTTACCTGGACAAAGCTGGAGAGCTGGCCCTGGTGGCACGAGAGGCACAAGAGCTGTTTAAAGTCCCTGCCAGGTTCCCATAAGAGCATCTCAGTGGCCAAGCAGGTAGCTGAGGGCAGGGCTGCAGCCTGCCTTCCTGGGGAATCACCTGGGCAGGTGTTGAGAAGACTGGATAACGAAATGTCCAGATGTCCCAACCTGCTTGATGCTTTGTCTCCTGCCCCCAGTTAGGCCCTGATGGCAGTGTCTATGACAGCCAGCAGGGAGCAGCCTCTCTGCAGAGATGGTAGTCTTGGGCCATGCTGAGTCACAGAGTAGGCTGGCTTCAACTCTGACTGACCAACCCTATCTATGAAGTGCTGGAGCACTTCACAGGGCCAATCCTGGTGATCCGCAGCCACAGAATCTCCATGACACAGGGCAAAATCAGTCTATCCAAGAGGAGTCCTGATAAGAATGCAATATTGAGAGTATAGCAGAAGCCAGAGCTGATCTCAGACCAAACCTATGATTCACTACATATGAACATTTGCAAGAAAAAAAAATGTATGGACAAAGGGGTATACTGTGTGACACACTGTGACACACCACAGCTCCATGGCAAGATTTTTTTCTATTTAATTTTTGTTTTCTGTTAGATGGGGGATTGCAAGGGTCAGAGAATAGATACAGGGGGCTGTGGGATGGGAAAATGAAAGCTATTGGAGTATATGGTGTGACATTCATGAAAAATCGATTAAAAGTTAAAAAATATCAGAGATGGATTAAAAGAGAAAAATAATAAGTAGCTCGCCTACTTATAATGCAAGGTTGAATATATATGTCTTGACTCTAAAGGTATCTAAACTGAGATATATCTAAACTGATACTTTTTATTAATTATTTTATTTATTTATATCCCAAATGCTGCCCCCTCCTGATCCCTCCTTGTACAGTTATACCCCATCCACCCCAGCTTTCATCTCTGAGAAAGTGACCCCATCCTGGGTATCCCCCCACCCACCCTGGGGCATTAAGTCTCTGAGTGTTAATCTAATTTAAAAATTAAAAGTGCTATGCTACTTTTCTTCTTTGTATTACTTTCTAAATTTTGAGAAGATAGATATTAATTGTTTTCATTTAAGACTAAAATTAATTTTGGGCTTATCTAAAAGGAAAGTACATAAGTCTAATTACTATTATTTTGGGTAAATGTGTTATTTATGTGAGCATAGATACCTATCTATTGGAGCTGGAGAAGTTGCTCAGTTGTTCAGGGTTCTTCTACTCTTGTGGAGAATCCAAGTTCAGTTCCCAGCTCTCATGTGGAGTAGATAACAACAGCCTGTACTTCCAGATCCAGGGAACCAATGCCTGTCACCTTCTGGTCTCTATAGACACCTACACACACCTACACACACACACACACACACACACACACACAGAGAGAGAGAGAGAGAGAGAGAGAGAGAGAGAGAGAAACATATACACACTAAAAGTGACTAAAAATAATAAAATATGTTTTAATATATGCATATTCATTATATTTTATCTATTTCTATATAAACCCACAAAATTAATATGTGCCATTTGTTTTCAGGGGGAAAGGACCACTAAAGCATACCACTGATGTAATCTATGCAGCTAAAATGATATCAGAGTCAGGATCAAGGATGGATGTTCTTGCTCGGCAGATTGCTAACCAGGTGAGCTACTTATAAATAGACATAGGAAAGCCTTCACTGTTTTCTCTCTTCTTTTAATTATTGACTACAGAGGAGCTGGATGACTACTATTTTAAACTCTATTGAATACATTTGCTTACTATAATAGAGTTTCAAAAATGTATAATGTTGTAATTATGCAACTCTTGAGACAATAAACTCTAAAAATGAAAGATTGGTTTTAGAATATATATATATATATATAATATATATATATATATATATAAACTTTAAATATACTTTATGTTAAAATCAGCTTTATCAGATTGAAATGAACTAAATTTATTTTAATTGGCTATAATGGCATAATGGGTGTTCTCTTTTCCTTGATTTTAGCGAGTAGTTCACACTTTTTAATCTTCTAAAATGTTAGCTGACATTAACACCTTGCAGCCTTATTAGAACAATAAAGTAAAGAAGTCTGTGGTAGGAGTTATGCAACTCTTGGGCAGACTAGTGTTTCTGCACGCCTTTCATTTTTTTCCCTTGTGTTTTTCACAGATTTTTAAAACAATTTTTTAAGCAGTGCCCATATTATAAATTTGTCTGAATAGTGAAAAATTAATACTTCAGACAGGGGTGTAATATGAATACATTTATTATATATTTATTATCATTTTTAACCTCATAGTATTTTGCTGTAGGGGAAGTATCATTTTGAATTTGCATATACACCACATTATACCTTCCTTGTATACTAAGAGATACCTTTTTGTATGATTGTTTCTGTCCCATCTCTCTATATATACATCCCTTGTGGGAACATGAGAAAATTTAAACTGAGAGATAATATATTTGTGGGTATAATGGAGAACAAATAAATGTCAGAGAAATGTACTAGAGAGAAGTAGTTTGTTTTTTTAATTTGACTGTGCATTGTTTGTATCAATAGCTTGCTATTTTAAACATTTTAAAATTTATATTAATCTGTTGTGTAATGTAGATTAAACAGTGATCATTTGAAACTCTAGAAGCAAGGATGGCTCTCGAATAGTTTTAGATTTCATAAGACTCGAAATTTCTGATTTTTCCAAGTAAGGGTTCTCAAAAGGTTAAGACTGTGTAAATTTTCTTAAAAATCTGAGACCATCCCAAATTTGAAGTACTTCTTATGCAAGAACTTAAGCTAAGGGTTTTTGACACAGAACTTAGCGTTTATATCTAAACCAAACTTTGTCATCTTAAAGTTCAGAATTTCCTAATCCATTTCGTTTCTGTATCTATGATCTGTCCATTGCTGAGAGTAGGGTGTTGAAGTCTCCCACTATTATTGTGTGAGGTTCAGTGTGTGCTTTGAGCTTTAGTAAAGTTTCTTTTATGAATGTTGATGCCCATGCATTTGGAGCATAGATGTTCAGAATTGAGAGTTCAACTTGGAAGATTTTTTTTTCTTTGATGAGTATAGTGTCCTTCCTTATCATTTTTTAAATAAGTTTTTGTTGAAAGTCAATTTTATTTGATACTAGAATGGTTACTCCAGCTTGTTTCTTGGGACCATTTGCTTGGAAATATTTTTTCCAGCCTTTTATTCTGAGGTAGTGTCTATCTTTGTCACTAAGGTGCATTTCCTATATGCAGCAAAATTCTTGGTCCTGTTTATGTATCCAGTATATTAGTCTATGTCTTTTTATTGACGAATTGAGTCCACTGATGATATTAAGTGATATTAAGGAAAAGTGGTTGTTGTTTCCTATTGTTTTTGTTGTTAGAGTTGGAATTATGTTTGTGTGGCTATCTTCTTTTGTGCTTGTTGAAAGATTACTTTCTATTTTTTTCTAGGGTGTAGTTTCCCTCCTTGTGTTGGTGTTTTCCATCTATTATCCTTTGTAGGGCTGGATTTGTGAAAAGATATTGTATAAATTTGGTTTTTATCATGGAATACCTTGTTTTTCCATCTATGTTAATTGAGAGTTTTGCTGGCATTTGTGCTTTCTTAGGGTCTGTATGTCATCTGCCCAGTATCTTCTAGCTTTCATAGTCTCTGATGAGAAGTCTGATGTAATTCTAATAGGACTGCCTTTATATGTTACTTGACCTTTTTCCCTTAGTGCTTTTAATATTCTTTCTTTGCTTAGTGCATTTGGTGGTTTGATTATTAAGTGATAGGAGGAATTTCTTTTCTGGTCCTGTCTATTTGGAGTTCTGTAGGCTTCTTGTATGTCATAGGCATCTCTTTCTTTGGGTTAGGGAAGTTTTCTTCTATAATTTTGTTGAAGATATTTACTGGCCCTTTAAGTTGGGAATCTTCACTGTCTTCTATACCTATTATTCTTAGGTTTCATCTTCTCATTGTGTCATGAATTTCCTAGATGTTTTGTGTTAGGAGCTTTTTGCTCTTTGCATTTTCTTTGACTATAAGTCAAAGGTATCTTCTGTACCTGAGATTCTCTCTTCTATCTCTTCTATTCTGTTGGTGATGCTTGCATCTATGACTCCTGATCTCTTTCCTAGTTTTTTTTTATCTCCAGAGTTGTGTCCCTTTGTGATTTCCTTATTGTTTTCTATTTCCATTTTTAGATCCTAGATGGTTTTGTTCAATTTCTTTACCTGTTTACCTGTGTTTTCCTGTATTTCTTTAAGGGAGTTATGTCCTTAAAGTCCTCTATCTTAATCATGAGAAGTGAGTTTCTATCTGAATCTTGATTTTCCAGTGTGATTGTGTATTCAGGACCTGCTATGGTAGGAGAATTGGGTTCTGATGATGTCAAGTAACCTTGGTTTCTGTTGTTTATGTTCTTATGCTTGCCTCTCACCATCTGGTTATCTCTAGTTCTACCTGCCCTCACTGTATCTGACTGTAGCTGGTCCCTCCTGTGATCCTTGTTGTGTCACAACTCCTCAGAGACCAGCTGTGTCTGTAATCCCATGATTCTGGGATCCTATGATCCTGAGATCCTGGGTGTATCAGAGCTCCTGGGAGTCAATCTGCCTCTGGGATCCTGAGATCCTGGTGTGACCAAGCCCCTGAGATCCTGTGATCCTGCGATCCTGGGCATGTTAGAGCTCCTGGGAGTAAAGCTTCCTCTGGGTATTGTGGGACTGGGTGCAGAGCTAATGGCCAAGATCTGTTCAGGGTTTAGAATTTCCTAATCTAATAAATAAACAGAACTCATTCTTGTATATAATCTGCCTTATTTTCAAACTGAATTGCAGTTAGTTTCATAAGAGAGGCAAAATATTAGTGGAAAAATGAAAGTATAATATTTTAGACAGACATGCATATAGTAAGGCCCCTTAAGTATCAAATATTTCGTAGCTTTGTTCTCCTGTTTGCTTTAGAGTGTATAACTATATGAGGTAAAAAATAAATAAATAAATAAACCTTATCATTTTTAAATTTTACATGATATATATTATTCTTTAATTTGACCAAATAACAGTAGAGTAGATGTTTTGATGTTATTAAATCTTGTCACCATTTTAATATTATTCTAATTATATGGGCGGGAAGGAAAAGTACCATGAAACTTCTATACTGCATTGGTATTTTTCAAGAAACTTAAGAAACAGCCATTGTCTAGTAATCATGAATAACAGTCCTCAAACTTTTAAACTTTGTCAGTCCAGAGAGTTTCTAAGGATGACATCTGTTCTGAACAAATGTGGCTTTGAACAAACAATAACAGGGATTGAGGATATGATGTGGTAAATTTAGTGACCTTCATGGGAGGTCACCCATGAATGTGCACTTATTTCTACACATACATACATACATACACACACATGCACACATGCATACCCATGCAAACACACGGATAAATGTATCCCCACCTGCATACATACATACACACACATGCACACACACACATGCACACATATGCTTGCATGCATGCATGTATATCCACACACACCACAGAAACTCACAAATATATACACACATATGCACACACACACATTTTAGGCTTTAAATAATTTCAACTATTTTTAAAACACAATTGATATAATAATGAGAGCTAAGTAATTTCTAGTGCTTGTAAATACTATAAAAGAATTTACTGGTGGTGTTGGTTACTGGCTATTTTATTCAATTCAGAATTTTAAAACTTCAACAACTTTTATGATTCTTTCTACTCTGTTATTTTTATTGTCTGATGGACTATCAAAATGTTCATTTACAGTTTTTAATTCTATATTATATAAATTTAGAATATATTTGTACCTACTGGGTTAAGTCATAATATAAATATATGTCTTTGACCAATTTAATTTCATTCTGTGTAGTGAAAGAGTTATATGTAGAGAGAATACTATTAAACCTATTTAATTTAAGACTATTTCTTGATGCTTGTTTTCTTTTCCATTTTCCATTTCTATCTTCCTCTATTTAATACACACAAGGCACAATTCACTACCTAAGAAATTGCTGTTATCTAGTTACAAAGAGAACTGAAAGCCTCTCGTCATTTAATTTCCAATTGCTTTACCTGATTATTTAATTGTATAAGTTTTGACACATAGAGTAATAATTTAATACAATGATCGAATGAATATGGTGACATTCTTCTTCAACATTTTGAAATTTATAAAATTTGCTTTTTTATGTAGCATACAATATAAGATCTACTAATTCCCTCACCTGACTTCATTTGTCTGCATCACATAACATTTCTTGAAGCTGAAAATTAAATTGAGGTATTGTGACTTTCACTCTGCCATTCAACACAACACAACACTGGTACTAATATTGTATGCATTACATAGTATATTCCTAAAGACAAGGTATTGTTATTTACCACAATGCTTAAACAAATTAAAAATTAATAACATGATAGCAAACTCAAGAATAGCAATGCAGGAACAGGCTTTCCAAACCCAGGCTAATATGTTATTAATTCCCCTACACTAGTCTATGATTTTTCCATGTCAGCAGACACTCCAAATTAGATGATATAACCAACACCATATATAGTAGGAATAATACACAGGGTTGTTTAGGTGCAGATGCAATGCATTCTTATGTATGGTGGAATGAACAGAGCTCAACTGTAATATATCTAACAAGGGAAAGACCCTGGTGATGTATCCAAAGTCTGCCACTACTTCCTTCTAACTTTGTCAAAACAAGTATGTCTAGGTTGCTGAGTGAATATCCCCAGTCAATTGTGATTACAGACAAAGTCGATTTTTAATGTTAAACTGACAATAGTAACTCAAGAATGGTAGCACCATAAAACTCAGGAAATACTTATGAAATCATTATTACCCATTTAACTAGGATCCGAATAATCTAGAAGAATAATCTAACTTATATTGGCATTTAAAAATATTATTGGTGGATTTCCTTGTACTCTATGCTGATGGTATGACCTAAATTTTCATTATAATAAAACCATACTGGGAATTAAATTCTAGAGCCTTCGTTATATCATCAGTACATAGCCCTTAAGAATATAATTCCCATAGGTATCATGCAGCAATATGTGTGCTTTGATGTTGTTTTCTCTCTGAAACTTACTTGAAGTACAGATGTTGATGCTGAGTTCTGTCGTCCAGATTAATGAAGGCTCACATCATGAAAGTAAATACCCAATGGCTCCTCAGGAATGAATCAGGACAGATAATGAGTATGTGACCACTATGCACTCCTCTAGTGACTGCCAGTTTCCTGCTTGAAGGGATGCTTTTTCACTAGTTTCCCACTGTTTCTTTGTCATATTTTGCATCTAAGCAATGCCACAGATGCGTTCACTGGGATCATTCACATTTCCTTGATTCCTTCAAAACTATGAACCAGGAGAGCAAGATGTTCTGAGTATTAGATCACAGGCATATGCCATTAATGGGAGTGGAAAAGTAAAGTAAACTACTTCCTCATAGCTCCTCACCTGCCTATGTTAAAAATACTGAGAGAGGAAAGGAGAAACTTTTTTTGAGAGCATTCTCATTGGTAGATTTTCCATGTTCCATTTAGGGAGCTGCAAACCTATGTACACCTGGGAACCATTAATTTTCCTTAGTGTTTATCAAAACAATTTTTAAAAGGAGACATTAAGAAATGTGGGGGTATTTTGGAGAGATATTAAGGAGGGTGAAGGAAGGTAATGGCGGGGGGAAGTTACGATTGTATTTCATTGTGTACATGGATGAAGTTCTCAAGGAGAGAGAAAAAATATAATAAAACATTCCAAATAACCAGATTTTGTCTGAATTACAATCCCTGCCACCCTTTCCAATCCTGATTTTATGTGCAAGATAATACACCTCTGTAAGTTTCCGTCAACACAAGTAATTCCTCCATTTGCAAATATCCAGGATCAGGGAAAAGGATTGTAATCTATGTTTTAGAAAAGTGTTCTCTGAGAGTTTCACATGGAAGTCATCATAAAACTTAGAAAAGTAGGTTAGGTCAACTTTTCTATACAGTTACTAATTAAGAGTGGGTATAGGCGGAAACAGCTTTACATCTAGTCTGTAGAGTATACAGGCTTGAATCCACCTTAACACTAAAACAAACAAAAAAACCACATGTATTCATAAAGATTTTAAGATACAAACAACATTAGTTTAAACCTATATAATAAAGTTTAACATGTATCCATTGAGGTGTCACAAATACAACCCTCAAAAATTAGATATACAGAGTTAGTTCTCAAGTCGTGTTTCCACTACTGACATTTTGTGGGAATTCCATTGTAATTTTACCCATACTTCTGTGCATTTTACTATTTGTTTTTAAAATGTATTTACTTACTGTGTGTGCATGCTGCCTTCATCAGGGTTCTTTGGGTGTAGAGAGAGATCATGACCAAGGCAACTCTTATAAAGTGAAGCATGTACTTGGAACTTGTTTATAGTTTCAGAGGGTTAGACCATCGTGATCATGGTGGGGAGAATGGCAGCACACAGACAGACTTAGTGCTGGAGAAGTAGCATGCAAAGTTCTACACCCTGACTGCAAGCAGGAGTAAAAGAGAAACACTGGACCTGTCTTGAGCTTTTGATACCCCAAAGTTCACTCCCCAGTGACACACTTACTCCAAAGAGGCTACCCCTATTCCAAGACCGTACCTCCTAATCTCTCTCAAGTAGCAGTGCATTCCAATGACAAACATTGATGTATATGAGCCGATGGAAGTTGTTCCTATACAAATCACTGCACAGTCACATGAAGGTTTAAGGAAAACTAAGAGGAATCAGTATTCCTGTTCTGCATTGTGTCCTAGAGATTCAAGTCAGGACATGCCATTAGACTTGGCATCCAATACCCCTAAACCCACTAAGCCATGCTTATGTCCCTTGTCTGAAATAGAAAAAGTATGAAAATAACATTTCACATTTTCATAGTTTACATCTTTATAAAATACCTGTACCTATGATAAACAAAATAACATTTGTTATATTATGAAACTTGTTCTTTGAGAAAATTTTGTTCTGAGGAAATGTCTTCCTGAGAGTCAATATGCAAAATATGGAAGATTATTTATAAAAAGAATAAAAGATCATTCTCGAATTTGGATGAATAGTTCTTTTGATTATGCTTTTAGGACTATGAAAACAACTCAGATATCTACACTTGGGAATATCTGTGAAAATAGATGTGTCAATTGACCTGATTTGATCATGAGACACCATTTCACAGAAATTATAATGCTGAGTACTTTACATATGTACAGCTATTACAGAGAAATAAAAAACCATAAAAAGGTTTTTTTTGACAATGATAACAAGAATCTAAAACATGTTCTACAGCATTAGAACTTACCAGTTAGGGTGGTTTTGCTCTTTAGATGATAAAACAAATTCCAAATATATAACCAGAATTTTCTTCAAATCTGTAAATAAAGGGTGAACATGGGTCAAACCACTGGGGACTACAGAAGTTTATTTCAAACCCAATACACAACTTATCATCCTTTTCTTAGTAAAATTATTTAGTCTTATGCCTACTGTTGAGAAAGTCTCCTGGAGGAGATTGAATATTTTCTTTAAATATATTAAAAGTGAGTGGATATAGCATTAGTTATTCATTCAAGAATCAAGGAAGTTTGTGGGTTAGGAATGAGGGTACGTGTTCACTTCCATTCTCAGCACTAGAACCCTCTTTTGGCTTAGCTCTGTGCAGGCCACGTGCATACTGCCACAGTCTATGTAAGTCCACATATACATCTGTCCAGTTGTGGCTCCAAGTTCTTCTTCCCTAGGTATCCTCTACCCCCTCTCTCTTACCATCTTTCTACTTCCTGTCCTTCAGATTTGGTTCTCAGAGCCATTAAGGAAGTGTTCTCATAGAGATACCCTATTTAGGGCTGAGTGTTTTAAGGGCTCTCACTTTCTGGATATTGCCTGGCTATGAATCTCTGTTCTCATTGCTGCAGGAGGAAATGTCTGCAAGACATTGATCTATATTGAGTATAGACGAATGTCATTAGGAGTAATTTTATTGCTACTTTCCTTTAGCATAGTCATTCTATTTGGTTTGATCTCAGGTCCATATCCCACTAAGCCTGATTCTTGGCTAACCAGGCAATTTGACATGGATCCCATCTTATGGATCTGGCCTTAATTCCAATCAGATAGTAGTTGGTTACTCCCACAGCTTTTGTGCCACTATTACACAAACATATTTTGCCAGCAAGATGCTTTTGTAAGTGGAGAGTTTTGTAGCTGGACTGGTAACTATCTCCACCAATATTATGCAGTCCACCTTCGAGGACCATGAACACTTGTTAGTTGGCATGAAGGCTTTACATAGGCCCTATCTCTGCTGCTCATAATCAGTGAGTTATATATGTGTTGTCATCAGCAACAGGCGCTTGCCATCAGTTTGTGGAGATCAATCAATAGCCTGGTTTGTCTAGAGTTGTGAGTTCTGTGGGACCCCTTTCACTAAAAATTTGATTACATTTATAACTGCCAGCTCTGGGGTTTTTGTTTGGTTGCAAGAATTATGTAGTCAGAGTTTTGTCTCCTTTGTTATTTGGTGACTCCATAGACATTTCTTTCCTATATGTATATACTTGAAGAAGATTCTACACTATTAGGTTTCCAATGGATCCCTCAAGTGACCCTTAGTTTTAGCTGCCTCTCCCTTTATTCCTTCTCTTACTCCTCCTTTCCTTCCCTCTATCTATTTGATCCTCCCAATTCCATTCCCTATACTTCCCACACCCATCCATTCATAACTATTCTACTTCCAACTACTAGAGAAATTCTTCACTTTCCTATACTCCGTTACTCCATACCTAAATTCAGTGGTTGCATGTATTGTAACCTCAGTGGTTACATATATTATAGCCAGGTTACTGAAGACTATGGCTATTATCTATATATGAGAAATTACATACCATAACATTTTTCTTTTGAGTTATATATATATTTGTTTTGCGTGGCTTCATCCATTTATCTGAAAATTTTGTGCTAAATTGGCTAAAGAAATGAAAACTCCAGAGCTGGGAATGTGATAAATTTGACTAAACTTTTGCTTAAAGGGGTCCCAAAGAACCCACATCTCTAGACAACCAGGCTACAGGTTGACTCTATAAACTGATCTCCACTTGCAAGAAAACTCAGTTTTCATCATCAGTGTCTCATGGATATACAAACCATACTTAAGGGCAGTCTGCATGGCTGCATCAATGAGCTCAAAAATATTTTTGGAGGATTTTATCTCAAAATGGGCATTTTTTTTTTTAGAACCATCCAGACATTTTTTCTGACTTATGTGGTTTCTGATTTTGTCTTTGTCTTTACGGTATGTGTGTGTGTGTGTGTGTGTGTGTGTGTGTGTGCGCGTGTGTGCGCGTGTGTGCGTGTGTGTGTGTGTGTGTGTGTGCGTGTGTGTGTGTGTGTGTGTGTGTGAGAGAGAGAGAGAGAGAGAGAGAGAGAGAGAGAGAGAGAGAGAGAGAGAGAGAGAAAGGAAGAGAGAGAGGAAGAGAGAGGGGGGAGTGTACATTTAGGTAGGTGGGAATATGGAGAGAATTTAGAAAGAGTTGAAGGAGGGGAATATAATCTGAATATAATGTTTAAAATTGCATTTTCAATTTAAAAAAATCAAATCAGTAGGTCCAAGGTAAATTTCATCAAGAATTTTATAACCCAAAGGAAAAAATCCATACTAATCAAAAATGTAATTTATAAATAAGAAGGGCAACTTAAGCCCGTTTACAAATTAAGTCATGCTTCATCTTAGTTCTAAATTAGTCACCCCTCTACACATATGAGTCCTGTATCTACCAATTCAGTCTTCTCCAATTAAATTTTGTATAGATAGCAATTTGACAGTACTATCTTTTTCTTCATACCTTTATTTTCCAAGCAATACAATGCACCAACTATTCATATACTATTTACTTTGTATTATTATTTGTATGCAGTATAGATATATTTAAAATTTACTAGGAGGGTTTTTTGAGGTTATACATAAATGCTCTGCCATTTTATTGAATATGAACTGAGCAGTTTTGGATTTTGATGTCTCCATAGACGGGTTTGGAGGATGAGTGTCCTAGATGAATACAAATAGTCATGAGAAGTTTTATTGTTTTCTCATCTTACTTTTTACATTTGTTTACTTATGGTGGTGGGGCAGGACTCATATGCCACAATATATGTATGGAGGTTAGAGGATAATTTACAGGAGTCTGATCTCCTCTTCTACATTATGAGTTCTAAGAATCGAACTCAGGTTGTAAGATTTGGTGGCAAGTGCCCTTGCCATTGAGACATCTCACTGGTGGCTCCTCAGCCTACCTTTTAACTCGTAAATTTATATAACTTGATTTAAAGATTTTTAAACAGCACCTTATAATTATGGAAATACTGTGTATTTATTTCAATGTTGATGAAATATATGAAAAAAGTGAAGACTACTGAATGTATCATATCCATTGATCATTTTCATAGATTTCCTTCTCAGGATGTTTTATTTAAATCCATATATTGAAGTGATGTTTGGAAATTTTAAATTCCGAGATTTTAACCTTCAACCATTGAAAATTTGTCTCCTGTATCGTTTGAAAACATTTTAAAGTGTTTTATTGGTTTTTTTTTATGCATATGTGTTTGTCTGTGTAAGTGAAGGCCATAAGTCTGTGGGTTCCTGTAGAAGCCAGAAAAGGGTGTCACAGCTCCTGAAACTGGGAGGTACAGGTTGTTGTGAGCTGCCTAGCATAGGTTCAAGGACCTGAACTTGGATTCTCTCCGAGAGCAGCAAGCACTCTTAACCACTGAGCCATCCCTCAGCCCTTAAGAATAATTTGAAACAATGAAGTGTCACAGTATTCAGACAGACATTCACATTTGTTCTTATGACTATTTTGCATTATTTCAATTTTTTTACATTTTCAGTGCTGTAGCAATACTTTTCTATATTTCTGGGTTTCCTTTTTCATGTCTATATTCTTATGAAATGGTACTACTAGTAAAATTAAGTAAGGTAAGGAAACGACTTCCTAAGCATCTAACTTCATGTGGGAGACAGTACGAAGATTCACCTTTATCCTGAGTTATTTTTCATATTATAGTGAGACGCAAAATTATTTTCTTAGGAGTTCCTTATAGAAAATAAAGCACCAAGGGGGAGTGTTATTGAAAAGGAGGTTTGCAGCATCCTTAAACCCTGTGAGTTTTCTACTTCCTTCTGTGCTGCATCTGCAGATGTAATCTCAGGTAAAAAATAATTCCCTTTATCTGTACCAGATAAGAGTATTTAAAGCTGAAAATAATACAGCATAATATGCTTTCTTGCGGATTTGGTATTCTCATACAAATATCACAGGGCACACAGCAGAAAACTATGCATTCCAAGGACCTTATAATGATTCTTGGTGATAGGGAAATTTCTTTTCTCTTCTTTCTTTCTTTCTTTCTTTCTTTCTTTCTTTCTTTCTTTCTTTCTTTCTTTCTTTCTTTCTTTCTTTTGTTGGATAGGGCAATTTCTTATTACTATTTCTTCATGTCTACTCAAAAACATCATGTCAAGTCTGCTAAACTTGTCATGAATTGAAGGCATCTCATTACATGTTTCTTCAGATCTGTAAATTTCTATAACAAGTACTTTGGATAAACTCAGTGATTTCCACTGAAGAACGAAGAAGTTGTTCCAACAGGAGCTTTCCAATGAAGGAGATGGGACTACACTTGAGTTGGTATGAGAAACGGGGCTTGAGAAAAATTGCTGAGCTTTAAGGTATCCATGGGTTTTGTACTGACCACTCTGATGTGCTCCTTCTTTTTTTTTTTTTTTCACTGTTTCTATTTTTAACTCTGATACATTTGCAGTGTCCAGATCCACCTTGCAAACAGGACTTGCTGGCTTACCTGGAACAGATTAAATTCTACTCCCACCAGCTGAAAATCTGCAGTCAAGTTAAAGCAGAGATCCAAAACCTGGGGGGAGAACTCATTGTATCAGCTGTGAGTACTGCCTGTTACTTCCACTGTTACACACAGAAGACACTAGAAACAGAGCAGCCAGGGTGTGGCTCAGTACTTTTCTCAAATGAGTTTAACATAGGACAAACTCTGTCACAGTATAAGGTATATGTAACTAAGCAAGAACACTTTCTAGGTTTATTTTTAAATTTTTTAATATACATATTTATGTGTGTGTGAGTGTACGTGTGTATGTGTATACTTATATATGTATATACATATATATATATATATTATTTTTACAATATATCAGCATTTGAATACTACCTTAAGAAATTCATGGTCATATGGAACAGTTTTTAAACCTTATAATGTGTACAGAGAGAATTCTGAAATGAGCTCTGTAAAATTTTAAAATAAGGGAATATAAAAGCATACATTAATTCAATTATTTTATTGCTATTTATTAGTCTTCATTTTCTACATATTTAGTTTTATAACTCAAAACTTCCAGTCCTGAGATAAAAAAAATCCACATATTGTTTTTGAAATAGTATATTATAAATATTTTTGGTTAAGGGAACTTGCATAAATTCTTTGGTGGCCTTGAGTTTCAATCTGCTTTTAAATCTTCATGGTAGAAATAATGCCCAGTGGTTTGTGCTCGTCTTTTAATAACATTAGATTATTTCTCTAGAGCAGACACAGTAATAAAATAATATTTGATGTCTATATTGGACTCAGTTATCAGTGACTTTGAGAAGGACATGTACCAAGATTATAAATTTAAGTTAAAGCGTGATGAACAATTTAGGAAGCCACATTGCTGGGACACTTTTTAAGAAGCTGTGTTAGTATCTTTATGTATTCGCATCATCTCATCCTTCTACATCCTAGCCCTGAACTTTCTCTTAATGTATTGATGTTCTTGAAGTAAATGCAGTTACAAAAAAAAGCAAAGGTTATTATCAGGGACAGAGAGAGGATACTAATCATTATTGATTCTCTATCTCTGACCTGAGTCTAAGCTCAATCGTTACAATCACATTCCAGAGAGACATTTATTTGATTGTGTTGTTTTCTTTAATATATGGATCAGTTGATTCGGAAAGGTTAAGTAGCTTCTCGGAGGTCAGAAAGTAAATGTCAAAGTTGGGGTTTCCTGCCAGAGACCTCAGAGTTTTATTTCTTCTGCTGTCCAGCATTGAATCTAGGAGGAAACTGAGGCTTGTAGGATGAGAGTGAATGATTCAGAAAGAATTGGTAGAATTTGTGCCTCGCTTTTTGTTGCAGTAATGGTCAAGTGTAAAAATAAAGATTTATTTCAAATTTTAGAATATCACCCAGACTAAATATCAATGTTGATATCCTTTCATTTTTTAAAATATATATTTTATTAAATCAAAGGCCATATAAGCTATATCAGCATATCTAGGTAGAAATATACACTTATTCATGGGTACTCATTTACAGCCCAGAGAAAATTATGCAGATATTGGTGGGGTTTTTTGTTTTTTTTGTTTTTAATTTTACCTTTGGTGTAATAATATAGTGATTAACCACCTGTGCATTGCAAACATCATAAGTAGGAAATTAATTTAATTCATGTAAGCCACCAAAAATTGTAGTTCAGTCTACACTAAACATGAAGAGAACATAAATGCTTATTTACACGCTGCACAAAGTTATAAACACAGTACCTTTACAATGCATGGAATATTTTGCATATGATGTTTAACTATGTCAAGGTAAGGAAATACTGTATTTGGACACTGACTCCTGCCCAGCCTGAGAGGACAATGTGGACAGCAGTAATACTGCATATCGCGATCGCAGAAAAAGGTCTGGATTCAAAATTTAGTATTTGGTTTCTACCGACTATTGCGCTATTGTGTCACCTGCCCAATCTTTAATCATTAAAAAATTGTAGGCTAGATCATTGTAAGTCAATGACTATTTTTATGAGCATATTACATAGGTACAGTAAGCTACCTGAGCTCCATTTCTGAATTATTAGACATCAAGTCTTTTTTTTTTCTCATTCAATATTTCACACAGTCATCATCTTTATAAGGTCCAAGTTCACACAAATGTTATTTTCCAAATATATGCAATGGTTTTCGTCTTACCCAGAAGAAAAACCTCTCAAAATATGTGATGCATGTCCACAGGTCCAGTCTTGACATAGCTATTAAAATACATGACTTCTATACTCATCAATAAATGTCATGTTTAGCATAACCAGCTAGGCATTGTGTTAAGAGGGAGAGATCTTGGAACACTCAGCCCTAAATGGGATGTCTCCATCAAATCCCTCCTCTCAGAGCTCAGGGAACCATGCCAAAGAGGAAGTGAGAAGAGTAAGAGCCAGAGAGGCTAGAGAACACCTAGCAAACAAGGCTCTCTAAATCAAGGTTAACAACTGAACTGTTCTTTATACCTACTGGGAATAGAAAAACAGTTTTCTCCCATGGAGTGACAATAAATATATCCACCATTCCATGGCAGGCCTCCCTCATGTTCTTAAGTACTCAATTAACATAAAATGGACTCTATAGTTTTATTTTATCTATGCTTTTATTTGGTTACAGTTAGCAGGCATTTTTGTTTGTTTGTTTTCTTGACTGGTTATATTTGTTTTGTTTTTTTGAGGGTGGTATTTTATTTTGTTTTTGTTCTTTCTGGTTTGATTTTAGTATTGGGGTGTTTAGTCATTGTATCGGGTTTTTGTTTCTTTTTTAGAGAAAATACTTAAGGGAGAAAAGGAAGTGGGGAAAGGATCTAGAAGGACTTGGCAGAGGGGAGTAATAGGATCAAAATACATTTATATTTAAAAATTGTTTTCAATAACAATATATATGTAATATATATATATATATATATATATATATATATATTTAAAACGGCCACTTATTGTCCGTCCAAAAATGCAATCTCCTTAAGCTATATAAATGGCATTATATTCACTATTATTCAGTGTGGTGATTCAAATTCATGAACCACATATTGTATAGACAGAAAGGGCAGGATCCATTTGAAATCTGCGCTTTAGCACATAAAAGTGGAGTCATTATGAGCCCAAAGCTATTTGTCATCATTTTGCTCATAATTGTCCATTAGAAAAATAAATCTGCCAGGAGAAAGCATGCTACCTTTTACATTCTCAACATCTGCCTTCAGGTAGACCTGGAAAGCTTTCAAAGTTCATTTCATTTTTGTGTGCCAAAATATATACTTGCTTGAATATTTCATCGACCCTATATACACCTTCTTCCTTTCTTTACCTTTTTCTTTTATGTCCATCTTTTCTTTTCCTTCTTTAAATTGACAACTAAGCTATTATGAAGCTTCTGAAGCACACATACACATTTTTAAATATCACACAGGTTTTGTGTTTAAAACTCCAGAGTTCCCTAGAGGACGTATTCATTACAGCATCAGGTTCATGTGACAGCACTTCAGCAAATATTCTTGATAAAGAAATAAGACAGTGGCTGGGATTCTGAAAGGAACAGACAGAATATATTCTGTGAGTTCTGAGGACTAGGTCACGGAAACTGATCTAAGGAAGTGAAGTTACTTAAAATACATCCACATAATATAACATGGAATTAAATTACATCACCTCTCATTTGTAAATCTATATAATACACATTTATCTTGAAGTTGAATGATTTAAACTATAAGAAACCAAGATACAGTTCATTGAAATCACCGAAAGGGGGCTGAGTTTCTCTTTGTGCCAAGCACACTAGTACATCTGGACTAAAAGACAGTTGGCTTAGCCAGTGGGGTTTCTAATGCTGCTCAAGTCCATACAAAATAACACAAGGGCAGTTAATCTGAGCACTTGGGAGGCAGAGGCAGGCAGATCTCTGAGTTTGAGGTCAGCCTGGTCTACAGAGTGAATTCTAGGACAGCCAGGGCTTCACCGAGAAACCCTATCATGACAAGCCGATAACAAACTAATGAGCTTTCTTACTTACTTGCCATAAAAGTAACATAAAAATACATGTGAGTGTGTGGCATTAGTGTAAAGTAATGCAATACACCATGGATTAGCAATGTCTACAGATATACATCATTGAACAGGCAAGGAGAAAACTAATTCCTCTAATATGCAGAGTGAAGAAGAGAAAGCTACAGAAGTTGCCTGATCCAAACTTGGACCTTGACTATTCAGTGTCAATCAGATGTGCTCTTTTGCAGGAGGGACAAAAGAGGATGGGGCAGAGGAGATAACAAGACAAGAGAGGCTGCTAGCAGAGTAGTTTCAGTGAAGATAGTGTTGCTCATACTACTGGTATGTATGTTGTGGAGTAGGGGTAAACAACTTCATTTCAGAGATAATTGGCTTTAAGTTTGAGAGGGACACACAGAGCTCTGTGCATTTGGAAGTTAACTATGCAATAGATAAAAAACAAAACCAAACAAACAAACAAACAAAAAACCAGGGGGTCAGGAGGAAAAGCACCGGGTTGTAAGAGCTTGTCTTAATAGGATTCAGAGGGATGAAGTGAGCAAGCCTCTATTTGTAAAATCTCAGTGAGCACATGAAGTATGAGGTCAATACGCTATCATAAGTTAAGAGTGAAGTTCAGGTAAGACTTTAATTTTCTGGGCAACACAAAGTGCTACACATGGAGAGGGCATCATGTCTAGAAGAGTAAGCAGACATGTTTAATTTTATTCATTGAAGTTAGGTGACAATGTGACATCTGAAGGGAGAAAGGTCCAGTGGAACCTGGGCATGCAATACAATGGTGGCTTTTATGGAAGAAGAGTCTTGAGAAGCAACTTGAGCCACTAATTAAATGAATGCTGGAGAAGGATTTGAAGAAACTACTGAGATAGGATTTTTTTTTTCTATAGTGTAGTTCAGAGAGACCTTTCACAGTATGCAGGTTTACTTTGAAACCAAATTGGGAGGTAGTGTCCTCCAGAGATTCTGAGAGAGTCATCAGGAGGTCAGGCTCTTTTACTCCTTCCACTTTGTATCTCTGGCTCTGGTTGCATTATTACCTAAGCCCTCCAGCCCCACCCCCAAAAACGTTCAGTCACAATGAATGAAAGTGAAGCACACATTCCTGGTTTCACTTTACCCCTGGACATCAACATGTGGAGCTTTCCCAATGACAAAGCATGGAAATAATGCCTTGATGCAAATCCTTTCCTCCATGTAGCCAGTTGCTATGAAGGAAAGGGTGGGTGTTGGTGGCATCCAGCAATTTCTAGCATGTTCCTCTGTGAAAACCAGAAACTCAGCAACTCATATGCATGTTTTAAATATCTGCTTTTTCAAAGATTTAATCTCTTGTGAAAATTAAGGTTCTTTAGATATCTTAAATGAATCACTATGCAGGAGTTGGTGACCATAAATGATGTAGACAATTCATGTTCCCTGAGCCTTAAGAGTATGTGTTCAGTTGATTCTTAGTAAGTATCCAGCTTTATTTGTCAAGCTGTATCAGAAATAAGATGATGTTGGTGATGTCAAGTGAGACGAGTACCAATGCAGAGAAAGAGAAAAGATCAGATCAGAACATGGGGGGAGACCAACAAATAGGTTGGCAAGAAGCTGGAGTGCAGTGTGAAATATAAAAAAAAATCATTCCATGCTATCGCCAGCAAAGGCACTGGCAGACAGGCTGGCCTGTTCTCAGTCAGGCAGACTCTCTGCTGGGCACAGAAGCTAGCATCCTAATTTTGTGAGCTATTCTATGTTAAATCCTGCAGTGGCAGATCACTGTGGTTGCACCACCTAAATGGTGGGGGTGGGGGTATAGGTGGTGGCTCTGGCTACCTACACTATGTCTCCACATGCTCCCCTGTCCAAAAGGAAGTACCCTTTTCCTGTCTCCCTTCTTCCTCCCTCCAACCAGAAAGTCCTGCCTACTAGCCCAGGGATTGGTCCCTTGAAATTTTTATTTATTAGAAGAAGGGTTTTGCCACAGGGGAGTATGGGTAGTGTTCCCAAACAAACAGAATTATAGGTGTGCTGAAAGCCTATTTATCCTTTGGTATTTATATAATGTTAAGTGGAATTAACTAAGGGATTCTCGGGTAAAGAATAAGAAGCATAGAGAAACAAAGAAATCAATGAAGACTCCACACAATAACATGGAAAATAATGTTTTCATGGGGTGAGAGGGGTGGGATTAAGAGAAACATTAGAGGGATTGGGGTTCGACATTGAGAGTGCTTTTTTTTTTTTGTCTGAGTTGGGACTGAGGAGAATTAAGATATAATCACACATAAAGATAGATGAGTGGAGAGTTGAAGAGCTCCTTACTCCTGGATCCCATCTTCTGATAAAATTGGAGACATCTTCTGTTAACAGTGAAATTCGAGTTCTCTGTCCCAACCTCATTGGAAAAGCAGAATTAAGATGGCCATCTCCTCAATCACTTCTCCAAATTGCTCAGAAGAGAAAGTAGCCTAAGGTAGCCACAGTGATTTGAGAGAAGGGGCAGAGAAACCGTATGTTTATACATGCTTCAGGATATTTCCTGATGGAGGAATGTGCCCTAGCCTGTTCATCCTCTCCCACAAGAACCTGAAATCGTGATGACTTTCCAATTGCTTTCTCTCAGATCACAAGGGAGTCACCCAAAAGACTAGCTATGTGTAAAGTGCTTAGAATACTAAACAGGTTCTATTGGCTCAGTCTCCATAGCCACTTTGACTTATGAGTGTCTTAAATAAGAAAGATATAAAGATTATAACCTCCAAGTGATTATCCAGTACAAAGGTTACCAGAAGTCAATCACCCCCAAACACTTTCAACTGTTCTTCTAGTCTCTGGAAGCACAGTAGCCAGTAGGATAACTGTTCAATTTCATGAAGCATGCCATAAAAGATAAGAAATAAACAGTGTTATAGTCTACTGTGTGTAGATATATAAATTCAGGGGAAAAATCAAATTGTGAACAGGTTTAAACTCTCAAAATTATCCTTTTTCTAACTGCCATGGTTTTAGCTCACCCAATTTTTCTACTACATAGAATTGAATAATTATGTAACTCCAGTGTTTTGCGGCTTTCCATTAATGTGTTTAATTGTACCCACTTACCCTGAGGCAGGTGTGCCAAAGCCACACTTTTGAAAATTAGAGAAATATGTGAAACTAATCCATCGAGAGGGAGAAGATCAGCAGTATTTGAAAATTGTCTAGACAACTGCAACCACGTTCTAGCATACATCAGGGAACAGTATGTATCAATTAAGGAATGATAGGGGTCAGCAGTATTATAGCTATTGACCAAAGGAGCCACCAGGGTCCACAGAACATAAGCAACCAAGTACATACAAGTAACTCAGCAAGCTAATGTGCATGCCATGTTATGGCATTAGGGGATTACCTAATGAGCTTTCCCAATATAGTGTATCCATTTGTCTAGATATGAAAAAAAAATAAGAAAACAGAAAAAAGAAAGATTTTGAAAATTAGCACAAATATTTATCAAGAAAAAGACATGTGGGTCAAAGTATAAAATTGAAGAGTAAATAAAGGAAATGTGGATAGGGAGAATAATGAAGAAGAAAAATGAGACAAAGAGGAAAGTGTTCTTATTAAAAATCTTAGCTCTAAATTGTAGTTTATGTTCATTGGTTGGTTGATTTGTAGGATCACACTAATCAGAAATCAATATATTCCATAGTGTATCCAGATACTGTAGTATTTTGTACAACTATATTAATATTTAATACTGTAACTATCTTAACTTTTTGAACATGGAAATAAGTTGAAGTGTTTTAATTACTTGTTCCAGGACATAGAGTTAGGTCTCAGCAGACTCAGGACCAGAATCTTGGACACCATGTTCTGAAGTGGAAACTTAAGCATTCTTTAGAAAGTCAGCTATGTTTGATGGTGTTTTGCTAGGGCAAACAATATAAAGGAGTGTTTTTTTTTTTTTTTTTTTTTCTTCTTTTTTTTTTTTTTTGCAGTGGACACAGAGAAAGAATAAGACAGATTCATGCAAGAATGTTTTACTAAAGGCATAGGAGGAAAGATGTTCTATTAAAGCAAGCACATAAAGGGACACATTATGAAGGATTCTTTGCAAATGGCATACATGCATTGCTCTGCCTAACATTAAGTAGTTGAGCTCTATTAGTCAGGACTCCATAGAGAGAAGCATCAAAAAGCGTCTGGTGGTATGCTATAGTTTATTTCTGCATCTGTGGTCTTGGGCTGATTGGCCGAGTGATGTTAGCTGAGACAGATGCATGTGCTAAGATAAGACATGGATTGAGGCAAGAGCCATGGAGAGCATGCGATAGATACATGGATATAAATAGGACTCTAAGGACAGTGAATGGCTGAGCTAGGCATACTTATAGAGCTGGCTGTGTAATGCTTGTTGGTCTTGTATCTTAGCTGATCTTCTCTTCTCTGGGAAAAGCACAGCTGAGAACTTTTCCTGGTGTTCCTGTTGGCCCTGGTCCTTCCTGTTGACTCGAGCTGAGACTGATAATGAGTCTTAGCTGTCTCTGCTAAGTAGTGCCACCACTGACATTCATGTTTGCGATCCCAACTCTACAAAACTGGACTGCTGATGTATCTGTGAAGTGTTTGTGAGTGGACTGAGCTGCCACTGCTAATCTGTGAACTGAACTACCATTTTCCAAACAACACAGATTGGTGTTGCTCCAAAGAACCTTTCTAAACAGGTCCACTTTCTCCATATCCTTTGATATACACACAATCAATATGATACCTTCTTCATGACATTAGGACTGGTTTGACTTAGCTTTACTGAGATGTTCCTCTTAGGAAGACCAGGGTTCTGTTTTTTGAAATTAGGATATTTGTTTTTAGTCATAGGGAGAGGTAAAATCAGATATCTGAATTAGATACAGAAATCAATGCCTACAAAGAGGGATGAACTAGAGGAAGTGGACATAATGTCTTTACTGTTAGTTTACAGATTGTTATTTTTAATAGTCTTGCATGATTTAAACACAGACACTGAATTACTTTATTTTATTCTGTTATCATTGATAACAGAAGTTTAGACTTTAAAACTGTGTTCTTGAGAATGGAATTGGCTTGTTATCAACCCCATAGTAAAGAAGAGAAGAAATTAATTGCATTTCTTATATGCTAAGCAACCTGAAACTTGAAACTTCAAAGCCCCGTTGGAAAAAAATCCAGGAGGTAAGCAAGATGCCTTTGACAACTGTGGGAAGGAGCCAGTTCCCCATTAGGCAAAATACATATCAAAGTAAGAGGAACTCTCCATGCAGGCACTTGGATGCTTATGAGTTTAGCTGGAAATCTGATAAAAAAAAAAAGTCACAGACACAAAGGGGAGAGAAGAAAAGCAGCAAGGAGCTAAGGATTCCAGAAGAACAATGTTGATTTCAGAATTCACTACAGTGCAGATAAAGGCAGGAGCAGAAACTGTGTGAGCAAAGACACAGTGTGGTGTGGATTGCACACAAAGTTGTGGCTTCCTTTCTGACCTCAGGTTGTATTCCTACTTGAAGATGCATAATAGACAGTCATGCTGGAAAAGAGATAAATGTCCCTTCCCTTTCCCACTCTCTACTTTTTTCTTTCCTTTCTTCTTCTCCTGCTCCCTCCATTCATTCCTACTTCCTCCCTCCCTCCCTTCCTCCCTCCCTCCCTCCCTCCCTCCCTCCCTCCCTCCCTCCCTCCCTCCCTCTCTCCCTCCCTCTCTTTCTCTGGGTTTACTATAAAAAAACAGTACAATTCTTTCTCCATAATTTACTATTTTTTAATTTATTTATTAGTGTGGAATTCAAGGGAGGTGTGTGCATGGGGGCTGGGTGAGTAGAGAGATGGAGAGAGGGAGAGAGTGGTGGTGTGGATTTGTGAATGCCTTTTATGTTTTAAGGAGGCAAGAGGACAACCTTAGGGAGTCTATGTACCCATGTACCTAACCCATGTCTAAGAGGTGGATGTAAAAAATTAGACAGCCCAATTAAAGACATTGCTTGATAATGCAGTCTTGTAACCCTTGCAAAATTAGGAAAAATTCTCACAACTGGCTGAGATGAGCAGTGTTCTCCTTGATTAGATCTGCTTTTCCAATTGTTTTTCTTTTCTCTTTTCTTTTCTTTTCTTTTCTTTTCTTTTCTTTTCTTTTCTTTACTTTGGAACAGAAACAGGTATACAAGTATAACTCCTACTTGTAAGTAGGTTTGAGGGATTGAATTCAGATCATGAGACTTTCACAGTAAGTGCTTCATTCACTCATGAAACCACCTTGTTGGCTCTTTCTTCATGATTTAAAGTCTAGATGCTATTAATAGCAAATCAATAATTGTTAGAAACTGATATCAAATGGTGGCTTCTTGTGCTTTTATGGATGTCTAGATTGCCCACCTTTGTCACTATCTGCTTATGAGAGTTAGATAACTACTTGATTTGGGGGCTGTCCCATACATTGTAAAATGTTCAGCAGGATTCTCCAAATCTTTGCACTATGAATATGGTGGGGCTTCTCTTTAGCTGGTTTTCTTCTGCCTCTCAGTGGCTGGGTATTGGATGACCTCATCTCATAGTCACTCCTTGCTCTAGAAGGTCTTCTGAGTGACTCTGCATAAGGCACCCTGCAAGGCCTGCCTATGTGCCTAGCCCATGACTAAGAGGTGAATGTAAAACATTAGACAGC
The DNA here is from genome assembly GCF_978045245.1 of Mus caroli. Lineage (NCBI taxonomy): Eukaryota > Metazoa > Chordata > Mammalia > Rodentia > Muridae > Mus > Mus caroli. Next base: position 63,166,850 of record NW_028227264.1, read on the forward strand.
CCAATTCAAGACATTGCTTGACAATGCAGTTCTGCAACCCTTGCAAAATTAGGCAAAATTCTCACCACTGGCTGAGATGAACAGTGTCTCCTTGATTAGATTTGCTTTTCCAATTGCTTTTCTTTCCTTTTCTTAGGAACAGAAACAGGTATACAAGTATCTCTCATACCCTTTTTGTCAGGTATCAACTTAATAGAACATTGTAACATTATAGTATTCTTTTATTAATTTATTTTTTATTAGATATTTTCTTCATTTACATTTCAAATGTTATCCTGAACGTTCCCTATACCCTCCCCCCGCCCTGATCCCCTACCTACCCACTCCCACTTCTTGTCCCTGGCATTCCCCTGTATTGGGGCATATAAAGTTTGCAAGACCTAGCATTCTTTACCATTATTCCTTCACTGATGGGGAGGAGGTGTCAGGAAAACTTTTTCCACTTGGTGACTAATTTTCAATTATTGACGTGTGTGTGTGTGTGTGTATGTGTGTGTGTGTGTGTGTGTGTGTGTGTGTGTGTGTGAACACATATAGTGAGATAGAAAAATAGAGATTGATATATAGGGATAGATAGATAGATAACCTCTTAACTGCAATACAAGGAAACACATGAAATTTGGTTTACAAGTAACAAAGGCTAATAAATGAATATAAGTTGCCAAATATCACATGGTTAGTTGAAATTGTAGATTCAGGCTCCAGTTACTGCCCTCTGTGTCATTGCACACTGGCACATATTTATACTAATTTTTCTGCCATGACACCAAAAACAAGCTTTCTGTTCTCTAAGAGTAAGGTAGAGAGACAAGCAGAAAAATAGCAATGTGTAACATATTTTAACTACAAATACAGTATCCTTTCACTCAATTCTGAGAATTTCAGGGATTAAAAAAACAAAACAATATAAAAATTAGAAATTAAATTAATTATAGATCATGACATATTTTGAACCAGTGTAGACATTTAGAATACATTTGTTCTAGATAAATATAGAGTTTAGGGAGCAATTCTAGTAAATAGTCAATACTACTGCATGTGGTTATTGAGCGAGATGATGTCTTATCAGTTCTAAATTTGAAGATGATGCTTTCTGATATTTAAATACTACTAGGGTATCACTTGGCTACATGAAAAGCAATGCTATCTTTCAGGGGTTAAACCTGAAGTTTCTGTAAGTCTAAATTGAATGAATGTATCTCAGAAAGGACTTGCAATAATGTGGCTCAGAAATGCTACTCTTGTTGACACAGCCCATGACAACAATAACGCTGACAACCTGAGTGAGCAAATACAGTCTGCTGTTTCTTTGTGATATTAGGTGTCAGGACAGTGAGTGCTGTTGAGCCTTGAGTCACAGGAGATTTGGGCCTGAATGTTCTGATAACACTCAGGATTCTGGCACGAAGTTCTGCATAGTATTTTGCATTTTTGGTTTTGCTTGCACACATGTCTATGCATCACATGTATGTGTTTCTACCTACAGCCAACCACTAAAATTAAATTAAAACCAATGGGCTAATATATGCTTAAATACAAATGATTATTTTTCATTATGACAAATAATAGTTTTCATATTTTTTTTTAGACTAAGAGCTATTGAAACTTTATGTTCTCTGATCATGACTTCCCTTTGTCTCTCACACATACAAGTGCACACATGGTTGTGTGCATTCCTCATTGTCTTTCTTCCTTCTCTTTGCTGTTTTAATGATTTCCTGGAGTCTATGAAACAACTTCCTTCTAATACAACTTAATTTAATTAGACCTCTCATTTGATCTCCTGCTGAGATAACATTTAGTTTATCATGTGAATCTCGGGGATAACCTGAATCAATCTGTATACTACCTAAATGGCTCAATATACTTGGATGTGTGAGTGGCGTGCCTTGGTTTGTATGCCCTCTCCATCATCATCTATGGAATGCTGCCTTATGCTCCTCCACTGTCTTTCCCTCTTAATTGTGCTGCTCCATGGTTGGTACAGTAATTCGCTTTCCTGGAAGATAACTCATGCTGGAAGCAAAGAAAGAAAACGGCTTGGCATCGTCTCGCTAATTTTGTAGAGCTGTTTTCTCTAAGGTAGCATTTTTAAATGGCCCCATTATGCATCTGCTGCTCCACCTGGGAGCAGGAGCCAGGCCAGCTACAAGCCATGAGTGACATAATTTTTCTTAATGGTACTAAGTGCCTCAAATCATACTGCAAAGAAAGGGGAAGGTGACAAATGGAGCCCAGAGCAGCCCTAGGGTAGTTCCTCTTTGGTAAGGTCAGTAAAATACTCCAACTACTTGAGCAATGTCAGCAAGGGTGGTTTGAGAGAGGGGAAAGAGCACTGCTAATTCATGCAGGAGGTTGTAAAAATATGCCCTTGCAGCCTTTCAGACATTGCAGAGCTTTCCAGAAAAATAGCTTTGTTACTACAACAATATCTAAAGATACTTATGTATGTGGTATTGGCCCATATGTGCACATGCATTTGTGTATCTGTGTGTGTGTGTGTGTGTGTGTTCAGATTAGAGGACCTTAGGTATCTTTCCAGAGAAGCTGTATATCTTGTTCATTTGTCTTCATAATCTGAAGTTTTTTTTCTATTTTTATTGAAAATAGAACTTTTTTACATAATATATTCTGATTATTCTTTCCTCTTCCTCTTCCTCTGTCAGTTCATCTCTACCTCCTGGATTCATAACCTTGCTGTCTCCCATTAGAAAACCAACTGTCTTGTAAGGGACAATAATAAAATAAAATAAAGTAAAATAAAACATGATGAAATAAAACAAAACTAACACATCAGAATTGGACAAAACTAAACCCAAGAAGGAAGACTGCAAGGGAAGGCACAGGAATCAGAGACCCATTAATTAGCACATGCAAGGATACCACAAATACACTAAACTGGAAGCCATAATATATACAGAAAGGAAGGCTTGCAGACATGTGCAAGCCCTGTGTGTGTTGCCTCAGTCTCTGTGCATTCATAGGTGCACTTACTCTCTTGATTAGGAGATCCTTGTCTTTTGGGTGTCCTCCATCCCCTCTGACTCTTCCAACTCTCTTTCTGCTTTCTACCAGATTCCCTGAGGCCTCAGGGCGTGGGATTCGATGAAGATATCCCATTTGCAACTGAGTTTTACAATGTCTTTCACTTGCTGCATAATATCTACCTGTGGTAGGTCTCTGCATTTCTTCCTGTCTGCTGCAGGAGGAAACTTTCTTCATGATGGTTGAGCAAGGCACTGGTCTATGAGTGTAACAGAATGTAATTAGGAATTATTCTATTGCTACTTTTTTTATAAAAGAATAATAAGATTTGGTTTTACCCTAGGTCCTTGGGTTATTTGGTCTCATGTTTTTGGTCATGAAAGCAGTGTCAGGTATGGGTGCCATTTCATAGAATACCACGAACTCTGTGGGCACCACTCCATTAGAATATCTTGCAGGCAGGGCAGGACTGTAGATCAAAATGTTTGTGGCTGGGTTGGTGTTTTCATTTCTCTAGATCACTTGACAGTATATTCCTGTACCAAACACATTATAACTTAGAGGTGATGGCTCTATGTAGACACCAGCTCAACTTCTCCATGTTCAATGAGTTGTATAAATGTCTTCAGTAATAGGGTCTTGCTGTCAGTTTTTGAAGAATTTTGCCTCAAGTCTTGATAATGGCCCGATTATTTCTGAATTGGCATGGGGGCCCTTTAGCCAATAACTCAAATTAGACATAACCAAATCCCAGCACAAGAGGCTTCATTTGGTGACAACAGATGTTCAGTTGAGACTCTGTCTCCACCACTTTTTGCTGATTTTCTCTCTCTCTCTCTCTCTCTCTCTCTCTCTCTCTCTCTCTCTCTCTCTCTCTCTCACACACACACACACACACACACACACACACACAGGAGCTACTACTGTATTAGGCTTCCATACCTCCCCTCAAATGGACCTCAAATTCAGCTATCTCTCTCCCTATATTCTTTCACTTTCCTACAACTCGAACCAATTTTCTAGCCTCCCATATATCTATGCTATTTTATTTCCCATTCCTAGGAAGATCGATCTGCTCCTCCCACCCAGTTCTTTATTCTAAACCTAACCTCTGAAGTTAATTGTAGCTTGCTTTTAATTTAATTAACAGCTAATACTCACATATAAGTGAATACATACTGTATTTGTCTTTCTGGGCCTGCATTACCTCATTCAGGATTAATTATTTTTTTAGTTTCATCCATTTACCTGCAAATTTAATGGTTTTATTTCTTTTTAATGGCTGAGTAGTACTCCATTGAATTATTGTACCACATTTCCTTTATCCAGTCATCTGCTGAGGGACATCTAGATTATTTCCAATCTCTGGCTGTTATGAATAGAGCAGCAATGAACATGATAAAGCAAGTGTCTCTATGGTAGCATGAAGCATCCTTTCCTTATATACCCAAGAATAGTATTGCTGGAATTTGAGGGAGCTCAAACCCCATCTTCCTGAGGAACCACCACACTGATTTCCACATGGGCTATACAAGTTTTCACTCCTACCAGAAATGAATGGGTGTCCTATGGGATTTTTAAACATTCTTTAAGTAATTAATTGATTAATATCTATGTTATTTGTGTAAACTATGTAACTAAATAGTTTACTTCCAAGACCCTGCTCCCTCTCCCCACTCCCTCTCTCCCAAAGTCCCTCCCCTTCTCCTTTAAGAGGATGGGAACCACCTGAGTATTCCCCTATCTTGGCACATAAAGTCTCTGCCAGATTAAGCACATCCTCTCCCATCGAGGTCAGATAAGGCAGCTATGGAGACTGAGCTGCATGTTTGCTACATAAGTTCCAGGGGTCTCGTTCCAGCCCATGTAAGTGCTTTGGTTGGTGGCTCAATCTTCTTTATTGGGTCTTTGCATGGTTTAGGGATCAGGGTGACTGTGGTCTTATAGAATGATTTAGGTAGTGTTTCTTCTGTTTCTCTTTGGTGGAATAGTTTGAGGAGTATTTGCACTGGTTCTGCTGGTGCAAAGTCAAACAGTCCTCTGAGTGAGAAGTGATGATGATTAAAAGAAAGATAGAAAAATGTGTAAGAGCCAGATAATGGGAAGGCTGCAGGTCATTACCAAAATAGCAGGAAGTGTATTACTCAAAGCCTTTTTACACTATAATACCATGGGAAGCAAAGCCACAAGCTAACAGAAACAGTTTGCTAAAATCTACACAAGATATTTGTTCCCATCCCAAAATCTCTGTTCCTTCTACAAAGGTCAATAGAATCTTCAGCCCCTACCATTGAGACTCAGGTGCACCTCCTCTTAATGCTCCATGCTGCAGCAGGCCAGGAAATCTGACAACAGGTCCTGACCTGTTTTGACTCTGTCTGGCAAGCAGACATTTTCCTCCCTCTCTCTCTCTCTCTCTCTCTCTCTCTCTCTCTCTCTCTCTCTCTCTCTCTCTCTCTCTCTCTCTCTCTCTCTCTCCTCTGTTTCAGAGAAGCAGAAAACCGTTCTCAACAAATATTGGTATTAACTCTTCTTTGAAAGTATGGTAGAATTGTACACTAAAGCAATCTAGCCCTAAGCTTATTTTGGTCGGGAAACTTTGAATGACTGCTTCTACTTCCTTATTGGTTATAGAACCAGTTAGATTATTCACCTGATCTTGATTTAACTTTGGTAAGTAGTATTTGTCTAGAAAATCATCCATTTCCATTAGATTTTACATTTTCGTGAAGTATAGCCTTTTGAAGTAAGACCTAATGATTTTTTGAACTTTATCTAGTTCTGTTGTTATGTCTCCCTTTCCATTTCTGATTTTGTTTATTTACATACTATTTCTGTGGCTTTTAGTTAGTTTAGCTAAGGATTTGTCTATCTTGTTGATTTTTCTCAAAGAACTAGCTCTTGGTTTTGTTGGTTCTTTGTAATGTTCCCTTTGTTTTTACTTGATTGATTTTAGCCCTGAGTTTGACTAATTCCTGCCCTCTCCTCCTCTTGGGTATGTTTGCTTCTTTTTGTTCCAGAGCTTTCAGGTGGGCTATTATGTTGATTGTATGAGACCTCTCCAATTTCTTTATGAAGGCACTTACTGGTATGAACTTTCCTGAATACTGCTTTCATTATCTCCCATGATTTTGGGTATGCTGTGCCTTCATTTTCATTGAATTCTAAAAAGTCTGTAATTTCTTTCTTTATTTCTTCCCTGACAAAGAAAGAGATAATTGAGTAGGGAGTTTTTCTAATTCCATGAGTATGTGGGCTTTCTGTTGTTTCTGTTGTTGTTGAAGTCCTGTCTTAATCAATGGTGATCTGATAAGAAGAAAATGGATTATGTAATCCTCTTGTATCTATTGAGGCCTGCTTTATGCCCAATTGTATGGTCAGTTTAAGAGAGGGCTCCATAAGGTGCCAAAACAAAGGTATATTCTTTTGTTTGGGGGTGAAATGTTCTGTAGATATCTGTAAGAACAATTTGGTTCATAACATGTATTAGTATTGTTGTTTCTCTATTTCACTTCTGTTTCAATTACCTGTCCATTCATGAGAGTGGGATGTTCAAGTCTCTCCACTTCGCATTATTGTGTAGCATTCAGAGTTTGAATCCAACAAAGTTTATTTTATGAATATGGGTGCTCTTACATATGCAGAATTGATAACTCTCTTTTGATAACTTTTGGTTGAGAATCTATTTTATTAGATATTGGAATGGCTACTCCAGCCTGTTTCTTGGGTCCACTTGCTTGGAAAGGCCTTTTCCTGCCCTTTACTCTGAAGTAGAGGCTATCTTCGTTGCTGAGGTGTGTTTTCTGTATGCAGCAGAATAATGGATCCTTTTTATGTATCCAGTCATTTGGCTTCTGTCTTTATTGGGGAATTGAGTCCATTGATGTGGAGGAGATATTAAATACCAATGATTTTTAGTTCTTGTTATTTTGATGTTGGAGGTGCTACTGTGTGTGTGTGTGTGTGTGTGTGTGTTTCTCTTCTTTTGGAACTACTATGAGTTATTTAATTTCTTATGTTTTCTTAGGTATAGTTACCTTTATTGTGTTGAAGTTTTTCTTCTTCTCTCCTGTGTAGGACTGGATTAATAGAAAGATATTGTTTAAATTTAGTTTTGTAATGGAATATCTTGGTCTTTGTACCTATGGTGATTGAGAGTTTTGCTGGGTATAATAGTCTGCACTGGTATCTCTGGTTTCTTAGTGTCTACAAGACACCTGTTCAGGATCTTCTAGATTTTAGAGTCTCTGTTAAGAAGTAATATGTAATTCTGACAGGTCTGCATTTTTATGTTTTTACCCCCCTTTGGCCTTTTTTCCTTTGAAGATTTTAATATTCTTTCTTTTTTGTGCATTTAGTGGTTTTGGTTATTATGTGGCAGAGAATTCTCTTTTCTAGTTCAACCTATTTGGTGTTCTGTAAGCTTCTTTTATGTGAATAGCGAACTCATTCTTCAGGTTAGGGAAGTTTTCTTCTATGACTTTCAGGAGTGGAATCTTGACACTTTCCTATTCCTATTATTCTTAGGTTTTATCTTTTTATGGTATTGCAAATTTTGTGGATGTTTTGAGTTAGGAACTTTTTACATTTGGCCATTTTTTAGTCAATGAATCCATTTCTTCTATAGTATATTCCATGTCTGAGATTCTCTGTTCTATCTCTTGTATTCTCTTGGTAATACTTGGGTCCATAGTTCCTGTTCTCTTTCTTAGGTTTTCCATCTCCTTAAGGGATTTATTTCTTCTTAAAGAGCTTCTACCTGTTTGTGTTTTTCTGTAATTCTATAATAGAATCATTTATATCTTCTTTAAAGAATTCTATCATCTTCCTGAGATGGGATTTAAGGTCACAGTCTTGCTATTCAGGTGTGTTAGGATATCCAGGGCTTGCTGTTGGTTATGTTCTTGTGCTTGTGTCTGATGTTGGCTGGCATAGGTGTCCCTGGTTGAAGCAGGCCTCCAGGGAGGCAAGTGGAGCTGTTTATCTTGGGTTTGATCAGGCTTCCTGGGAGAAGGCAGAATTGTGTGTGTGTGTGGGGGGGGGGGATTAGAGTTGACCTCCTGGGAGGCAGATGGAGGCATGGGTGTGGTGTAGTACACTGATCAGAATCTGCTGCAGGTGTACATTATGAACAGAAGAAAGATGGAGCTCCTACAGGGGCTACAGAGCCCAGAGCTGCTAGGCTTGCTAGAGTGTCCACAGCTGGCGGTTTGGGGTGGGTTGTCTCACCTATATGTGTCAGGTTAGTGCCAGCCTCTTGGGAGGCCGGCAGAGCTGTGGGGTGGGGAAGAAGCGTGCTCATCCATGACTGTTGTAAGGTTAGGTATGGACTGAAAAAAGGATGGCTGTTGGGAGATTTTAAAGACTGCTTCTGTTTCACTAAGGGCTATAGGTCAGTTTAAATTGTTTATCTGATCTTGAATTAACTTTGGTGAGTTATATGTATCAAGAAGATTATTCGCAAGGGCAGTGGTGGTGCACGCCTTTAATCCCAGCACTTGGGAGGCAGAAGCAGGTGAATTTCTGAGTTCAAGGCCAGCCTGGTCTACAAAGTGAATTCCAGGACAGCCAGGGCTACACAGAGAAACCCTGTCTTGTAAAAAACCAAAAACCAAAAACCAAAACCAAAAGCAAAAAACAAAAAACCGAAAACAACAACAAAAAAGATTATTCATATCTTTTTATATTTTCTTATGTGCTGGAGTAAATGTATTTAAAGTATATCTTTATGATTCTCAGGATTTCCTTGGCATCTATTGTTATGTTTTTCTCTTCAGTTATAATTTTGTTAATGTGGGTATTCTCTGCCTCCCTTTTAACTAGACTAGATAAGGGTTTGTCCATCTTAATTGATTTTTTAAAGAACCAACTTTTGTTTCATTGATTCATTGTAATATTTTTCTACTTTATTCATTTCAGCCCCAAGTTTCATGATTTTTTTTGCTATCTATTTCTTTCGAATGTGCTTTTCTTTTTATTTTAGAGCTTTTAGATATACTGTTAACTAGTATGAGATGTCTCCATTTAAAAAAAAATATATAGGTACTTAATGATATGAACCTGCCTCTTAGAACTGCCTTCATCATGTCCCATAGGTTTGGGTATGTTGCATATTCATTTCCATTCAATTCAAGAAAATATATATATATAATTTCTGTCTTAACTGATCTTTAATTCAGTAGTAAGTTATTCAGGTCCATTAAATTTGTGAGGTTTCTTCTGTTTTTGTTGTTGACATCTAGCTTTACTCTGGTGGTCAGATAGCAATCAGGGCATTATTTCAAATACCTGGAATCTGGTGAGATTTCCTTTGTATCAGGGTATATGATCAATTTTGGAGAAAATTCCATGAAGGGCAGAGAAAGTATATTCTTTTGTGTTTGGATGAAAAGTTCTGTAAATATCTGCTAGATTGATTTGATTTATAATGTTAGTTTGTTCTAGCATTTCACTGTTCAGTTTTTGCTAGATGACTTGTCTATAGAAGAAAGTTAAGGTATTGAATTCTTCCACTATCAGTGTACAGGGGTCAATATGTGCCTTAACCTGTAGAAGTGTTCTTTTACGAACTTGGATGCCCTTGTGTTTGGTGGAAAAATATTAAGACTTGCCATGTCCTCTTGGGAGATTTTTTTTTCCTTTGATGAGTGTGCAGTGCCTTTCTTATCTCTTCTGATTAGTTTTGGTTTGAAGTCTATTTTATCAAAGATTAAACTAGCAACACTAACTTGTTTCTTAGGTCCATTCACTTGCATTATCTTTTCCCAATGTTTTAGCCTGAGGTGATGTCTATCCTTGATATTAAAGTATGTTTCCTGAATGCAGCATAAGGATCAATCCTGTTTCACATCCATTCTGTCAGTCAAGGATGAGACCAACAACACTGAGAGATAAAGATGAACAATGTTAACTTCTGTTATTTTGTTTTTGTTTTGTAGTGGTAGTGGTGTTGTGTCCTCTTTGAATTTGCTGGTATGGGATTACTTATTCCTTGTGTTTTTGTGGGTGTGATTAACCTACTCACATTAAAGTTTTCTTTTCATTACCTTCTTTAGAAGGTAGAAATTATACATAGATATTGTCTAAATTTGGTTCATTTGCTTTTGTTTTTGTTTTTGCTTTGTTTTTTCATGGAATATCCTATTTCCTACATCTATTTTGATTGAGAATTTTACTGGGTATAGTAGTCTGGGCTTGCATCTGTGGTCTCTTTGAATCTGTAGAACATCTATCCAGCCTCTTCTCGATTTTCAAGTCTACACTGAGAAGTAAGAAGTTTGTTATACTAATAGGTTTACCTTTCTATGACCCATAGTCTTTGCCCCTTGAAGCTTTTAATATTCTTTTCTTATTTTATATATTTAGTGTTTTAGTTTTTTTATGCCAAGAGGTATTTCTTTTCTGCTTTCATCTTGTTGTTGTCCTGTATGCCTCTTGTACTTTGACAGGCAACTTCTTGAGCTTAGAAAAATTTTCTTCTATGATTTTGTTGAAAATAATTTCTGTACCTTTAAAACAGGCTTTCTTCTCCTTCATCTATTCCTATTCCTCTTAGGTTTGGACTTTTCATAGTGTCTCAGGTTTGCTGGATGTTTTCTGCTGGTAGATTTTTTAGTATTACCATTTTCTCTGTCTGAGAGATCCATTTAACATAGCCTGTCATTAGTTCCTGACACTGTCTCTTCTTTCCTTTGAATTCTGTTTCGGGACTTGCTTCCTGTTTCTGTTCTTTTTTTTTTTTTCATTCCAGTTTTCCTCAATGTTAATTTTCCTCTTTGATCCTATTTCTACTTTCAGGTCTTGAGCTGCTAGATTCATTTTCTGCCGCTGTTTGTTTTTGTTTTCATAGATTTCATTGAGGGATTTATTCACTGTCTCTTCACGGAGCTCTATCATATTTATATATAAAGGCAATTTTAAGAGCTTTGTTTTGTGTTTCAGTGATGTTATAAAACAATACCCATGGCTTCTTGTGGTAAAATTCTGGGCTCTTGTGAAGATATATTGTCCTGGATGTTATTTTGTTTTTATACCAAAGTCTAGTCTGGGTTTGGGAAGATTCTAATTCTGGTTGTTGATAACCATTACTGTCATTGTTGGTTGGTTATTCCTTGATTTTTGTTGCCTTCTCTGGATCTTAAGAGAGTGTGTGAGTGTGTGTTACCTAATAGAAAATTCTTATGGGATCCTGATAGTGTGACCACTGGGGATTCTAGGTAACATGTATTTCTTATGTTGGGAGCTGACACTTGGTAATGGGGATAGGCTAAGAAAGAGGGACTGAGGAAGTCCACAGGAAGGAGGAAAGGAGGAGTTCCACCAAGACCTGCTTACTTCCTTTGGAATGGGTGCAGATAGTATGAAGGGGTTATAGCAGTTGGTCTACCAGCGTCTGCAATGGGACTGGGAGGGTGGACTTGGAAGAATGGAGGAAGAAGAAATGATCTGTACTTAGCCTATCTAATTCCCTGGATAGTGTGTGTTTTTGCTTCTTTCTTCAGATATGATCCACCTACTGGCCTTGAACAAGCAGTCTAGTCTTGCTGGTCAGTGAGCCACAGGCATTGCATTGTCCTGTTTCAGCCTCTGTAGAACTGGGATTGGAATTCAACCAGACACTACCACAGCCATCTTTGTATATGTGATTTGTGGGACTTGACAAAGCAAGCACTGTCCTGACTGAGCTATCTCCTTAGCCTCTGGAGCTAATTTAATAGTTACTTAGCATAAAGTAGCAAGCAGCCTCTCTGAAATAACAGATGGCCTGCCAGAGTAGCAATGCCAATGCATAACTGAAGGCAGACTTTATACTTGCTATATTGTGGCCAGTCCCTTAAGACCAGAAGTACAGATATTTGGATAATAAATTGTATTTCCAGTGCACAGCTGGTAGGAAAGATGCAGTTCTTAGCTTTATTTTCTACATTGGAGAGACTCAGCTTAAATGTTCCAGGGAAATTTAATACATCCTTTATTCTATATACAGTCATATTTGGTGTTAGGGAGGTAATGGTGTATAGAAAATGTGTACCACTGCTAGAAAGGTAGATTTAGGTTCTGAATTTGCCTTAACTGGGGAGCCTGCTTTATGGTTAAAAATGTGTACTTATCCTCCCTGCCCTTGTTACTATATTTGTGACCACAAATCTCTGTGCTTCACCTAAAGACAAGGGAAAATAATATGATCAACAGTGCATATGTTTGACTATCAGTCAATGACTTAAATATATATGGTGTTGCTACTAATGCTTTACTACATAGTCAGCTATGCATTAAAATATGTAAATGCTCACTCTAAGTTTGATTAGATTTATGATCTTGGAAAAGTCCATTAGCTTCCTTTCCCCACCTAGGAATGGAAGCTTCACTGTCGGATACTTTTAAGATTTGATTAGTTCTCAAAATAAAGTGTAAGAAAAGGAGGCAGTGTTTCTGATGTGATGTGGGTCAGATTAAGAAATACTAAATATTATAGTGAGACGTTGGAGCCCCATAACCTAAATATGTTGTGAATAGCATGAATAGAATAGGGAAGGTTAATTGGATAAGTTGAAGAGGTAGGCTACCATAAATAAAAACATGTGAATGTGTGTGTGTGTGTGTGTGTGTATGAAGAATCACAGATTTTCAAACTCATTGATGATTAGACTATAACACCAAACCTTAGTGAGCATTGGGAATGCCAGTGTATTGTCATTTATAGAACTGGTGTATTTAAAAATATGATTCTTAAAATAAAATGGGTCCTACTATGGGGATAGAATTCCATGTATCATTAATTCATTATTTTTCCTAATAATACAAGACATCTCTTTTGTATGAGGAGGTAAATATATATTTGTGCCTTCTCAGTACACATTCAACTACCCTTCCAAATATCCAAAAAACACCTAATTTCTTGTCAGTGGTCTGTGAGTTTGTACAACATAAACTCTAATAAGATCACCATGAAATTGGCTGCAAGTCTATAAGAAAGAGTGAAGTGATGTTTCTCAACAGGTTTTTATATTGTTAGGGAGCATGTGAGAGCTGAAAATGTTTAAATTAAAACTTTGAATAGTCTCAGAAAAGATAAATGTAGCATTCTCTCTCATATGTAGCATTCTCTCTCAATAAGCTGTTACATTTTCTTAAGGTATGGTCACATTGGATAGTGGAGACCATCTTTATGACAGCACAGTGAATTTTTTTTTTTAGAGCCTTTCCTTCTGAAAGACCTTGACATGCTCTTTTTATGTTAAATATTGACTTTAGCAAGTTATTCTATTCATTGTGCATTGGTTGGTTGGTGGTGTAATATAGTGATTTGGTTTTTAAAAATTCCCCATTTTTCAATTCCATTCAGCTTATTTTTTCAATGGATAATATGTAATTTCCTTGAAGGTTATTTTAAGTCAATTATATTCATCAAAATTTAAAAGTTTGATTTCAGGCTATTTTCTATCTAAAACACCAAAGACATTGCACTTTGTTATAAATAATCCTGCTAAGCAGAGCTCAATTTTTGCAGTAGTCACAGGGTGAACAGTAGAGTGTACAGAATTCTGTATTAGCAGTCACAGTGTTATGGAACAGTAAAACAATATTGGATGTTCATGACCAATATCCACAGTAGAGAGTATTGTGGACATTTAGTCATAGTACAGAATATTCTGGACCAGTATCACAGTATGGAGAGTTAGTCATAGTGTTACAGAGTGTCTCAGATCAGTAGTCATAGCATAAAATGGTCAGACCACTAGGGGTAATATACAGTGTTCTGAGCCAGTATTCACAATATAGAACGTTCTGGGCCAGTGTTCACAGTGTAGGAAGTTCTGAACTAGAAGTCACAGTATAGTGTATTTTAGACAATTAGTCACAATTTAGAGTGTTTAGGATAAGAATTTACAGTGTAGAGTGTTCTAGACCAGGATTCACAGTTTAGAATGTTCTAGACCAGTTAGCTACAAGGTCGAGTACTCTGCACTGCTATTATGGAAGTTACAGGAATAGTTTTCTGAAAGCTTAACATATCATGTGTGTGGGTCGTTACCTATTTCTTGGATCACTTAGGGTTACCCCTAAAAAGCTAGAATTAGGGACTCAGGCAGTCCCATAATATTGGACTATTTTAGGATGCAGTTAATGAGAAAGGAATAACAAAGATGGGGGAATATTAAAACATGAGTTATCCCAACAATACAAGCTAAATCAAAAGACCATGTAATATGTGTGGATTGGCTTGCAATCTGTGTATATCAGGGAAACAAGCATGAGAATTTAAGAGTAATAACCCAGATAAATATCACTTCTCATAATTTTAAAGAGTCTATAGGAGGCCCCAAAGGAAGAAATAATAATGAAGACTCTTAATATTATAGGACTGGATGAGCGTTTATAAATAATTCAGTCCAACATATATAGATAGGACAAGGAAATTCAAGCTCAATTCAATGAGAATGCATAGCTACAAAACCATTTGGTACCCAAGTACACATTGAAAGTTTTATCTCTTATGGCCTGAAAATGTCTTTCTGTCAGTCTTTGTTAGTTTTCAATTACACATCCAAAGTCAGAACACAAACACGGGGTACTAAGGCCCCAGCTTATTCACACATAAGTCAGTAAATGGAACTGAGCTCTAAGTCAAGAAGCTACCTGCCAAAAATGCTTTACTTAGGCCCGTATCTGGCCTAAATCGGGTTCATAGTCTTGGGAAAGGCAGACTTAATAGGTGTAGATAAATTGGCACAGCCACAAAGGTTAAATAAATTCAGGGCTGAGATCCAGAAAGACCATTTGATACAAGTCTGGAGAAGTCATCAGTTAGAAAGGTTATAAATCAAACTTCTTCTGCCGAGCGAGCTCCTACCACTTCCCTTCAGCCTCCGATCATCACACTGTCTACTTACTGCCAATAAGCCATGTCAAGGTTATAGATGTGCCAAGTGGATTCTTGACATACGTCATGTTTTGTCTCTTCTCTGACACAAGATGGAGAACTTGAACTTTGCTAAAGAGACAAGTAATTCTATATTGTCTTTTGTGTTATTGAGATAAATTCAAACTTAGTCTCAGGCTTGCTTTTAGATGGTTTATGGAGCATATTTTTAAAAATTAATTAACAAATTAAAGAGTTTCTTTGAGGTATTTTCATGAACATTTGGTTTTAGTTGACTCATCTCTATTTGTCTCCCCCTTCTGTGATTCTTCCATCTCCAGACACCTCTTTTCCTTACTGTCCATTTTACCCCTGACTTCTTTAATATCTTAAATGTTTAATTGTATTTCTCAGCCCCTCAAAGAAAGCGTATTTTTTAACCATATCTCAATGACCACTTTAGAGATCCAAGAATGTGTCTCATGTTTATATGCCAAAACACACATTTAACAGTCAGAGGCTAGGATACATGTATGAGAGAGATGTACAATACTGACATTTCTGACCTTTACAAGCTTAGTAATCCCATCCATTTTCCTTCAAGCTTCATGATTTCATTTTATCTTCCAGCTGAATGAAATATGTATATGTAGGACATATTCATTATCCATTTCCCAGTTTCATGGACACCTAGTCTGGTTCTGTTTCCTGGCTTTTGTGAACAGTGCAGAGATAAATATAAATGGCCAAAAACCTCTCTTTGGCAAGATGTAGAGTTCTTGGAGAATATGTGTATCTTTTGTAGAGCTGGGTCATATGGCAAGTCTATTTTCAGTGTTTTTGAGAGTCTTCTACACTGATTTATGAATCAGATTTAAATATCAAAGTAAGAACAAATATTGGTTTGAATAGAAGAAAATGCAAGATTTAACAGTCATTCAATCCAGAGGCTTATTCATCTCTGTTAAATTCCCTTAAGAATAACTGTGCCATCTCCATTCTGTTTTAGTGAGATTGCCAATAATCATTGATTTCTTTTAAAATACTTAAAACCCTCTGATGGTCATTTAAATCAGCAGCTTTTATCTTTTTAAATATGCTTGATTTCAAACAAGGCAGCATCAAAGACGTCATTTAATGTATTTCTGTTTGATATTGGACAGTAAATCTAAACCAACTAATTCAATTAGATTAGCATTCATCTTCTGCTCCTTATTTTGCTCTTTCTAAAATGACAAATTTGGCTGCAAAGTGGGGCTTATCAGTACCAATGAATCAAAGAAAATGGTAGTTATTTCTGTTGAATCTTATAAAAGGTATAATCACCATTTTGAAGGTGAGGCAACAGGCCAATTTGAGTTTGGTTTGTTGCTTACCTATAGTTTTATATCTGTTTTCCCAATGAAGATTAGGACAAAGGAACTGAGCCATAATCCACGGTGGCAAATGCTGTAATGACAGTGTGTGTGCAGAGTACAATGTGGACAGAGAAGTTTATGATGACCTCTTCCTGAGAAGGGAAAGAGAGCTTGGGAAATCATTGCCATCTCACCAGGGGATCACTGCCACAATCTTGCTGAGGCCGAAGGAATAAGTATGATTTCAAAGAAAGTAACCCTTGGCAAAGAGATAAACACATCCCAAAGATGGGAGAACAAGATTTCATTTTAAGTGATGAGAATGAAACTGAGAGTCATATTGGAGTAAAATAAAATAGCACGAGCATTAGAGAACACAACATTGTCAAGCACGCAGGCTTTGTTATAGAATTATTTCTTTCATATGGAAGTTTATAAATAAAAAAATCACCATGAGGATGCTTTAGAAATAAAAATTTTGGTGGATTAAAAAAAAAGGGAATCTAACCTAGGAGATAAATGGTAGGATGTTCCAGGGGTTCCTATAAAAGAGATAATGACTTGAATTAATGATATGAATAAAACAACTGAAGAAAGGGGTTTATAGGATAGAATATATACATCTTTATGACTATGGGGTAAATAACGACAGACTAAGAAATTATTGTTACTGTAAGCTTTTGCATATAGTACATAAAATGTGTCAGAAGCTTTTCTAAGCGTGACATAACAGCCTTCACTTATACCTACATATAACTATCTCTCTATATATGTAGGTATCTACTACATATCTACTACCTTAGATAGTTATAATCATTGTACTTATCCCTTTAGTGGTGACAGAAAGACACAGGGGAATCACATTAGTCATCTAAAATTATTTAGACCTAGTACAGACAAGATTGAGACACAGTCTGTTTGCTCCTCACATGTCCTAAATACTTTTTTCCCTTTAGCATGTATCTAAATGATTTTCCTAAGGGTTGGTAAGATGAGTCAGTGGGTAAAGGCTCTTGCCATTTGGGACTAACAAGATGATCTACATCCCTAGAAACCAAGTTAAGATTATTCAAATGTAGTAATATGCAGCTGTAAGCCTTGCATTCTGAAGGCAAAGACAGGTGGATCATATGGAACCTGTGAAGCAGCTAAGCCTGTGCCCTGCAAATCACCTACAGAACAAACATTTAAAAAAAAAACCCTGCTTCCACCTACAGAACAAACATTTAAAAAAAAAACCCTGCTTCAAGCAAGGTAAAAAAAAAACAGAACTCATTTTCAAAAGGTTTTGCATGTAACCTCTTAAATAAAACTTGCTTTAAATGAAAAATAATTTCAGTTTACCAAAATTCTACCACAGCATAAATGCCCTCTGTGATTTAATAAGTCTTTCCTAAATCTTTGGAATATAGAGATGAGAATAGATGGATATGGTTCCATGGATAAAGTAGCTTGTGATTCACATTACAGAATCTAACTGAAGCAGTTATAAATGAATGGTTGCAAATGGAGTAGTTATTGCTTAAGGAAAAATGTGCAGTAGGGGTTAAATAAGAAAGTGGCAAAGAACTAGACAGTTATAGGTACCTCCAGCAAGGTAGTGTGTGTGTGTGTGTGTGTGTGTGTGTGTGTGTGTGTGTGTGTTTGAATGCAGATGTAATGTGAGTCAGATAGTAAGAGGAATGTAGTGCATCAAATTCTCAAGATGGTAAAATGTGAAAGATCAGCTGGAAGGAGGATGATGTCATCTTCATTTGCACAATCTTTGACTGGAAGGAAAAATGGGTTTAGAGTATGATACCTATTGTTCCACAGAGCAAAACTTATTATTAAAGACATAAACAATCACCATATATTCAAATTATGATTGTCCCATGGTTTTAGCATGTTACCAAGCCTAAATACTTTCCATGGTTCTCTTTTTCACCATCTGTTACTTACAGTTGTCTATTCTTGGGTACTAGTTTATAATTTGGATAGGGATTCAGTAGCTCAAATTCTAGCTTTAGTGCACTGCTTCTTAGGGTGCAAGAGACTACAGCATTGCTTCCTATGAATGATAAATCTTTCCTGAAATCACAAATTTAATCAAACCAGAGTGACATGAATTGCCTACAGACCAATCAGTCATAAAGCATAATGACCTATGACCAATCATGATCTACCCACAATGGCTGAGCTAACTGCTGTAAGAATAAATGCAAGGATCAATGAAGATGATGGCTAATGGCTATGGGGCACTTAGCTAACTGTGTCTGCCATGGGAGACATTGCTGTGAAGATGAGCCAAACAAACAGAATGCTTACTAATATGCAAGAGAAAGTTACTGAATACTTTGGAAAATGAAACTTTGGATATTAGAACATGCTATGGTTTCCTATTGATTTATAGGAGCAATCAATGATACTCAGTTTCTGCCTGTTGTTCATAGACTAGAGTATCTCACTTGGTTTTATTTTCATTTTTGTTCCTCTGCTAAGATATATAGTCATAAACAGAAAATAGCTCTTTTGAACATGCTTGTTTTACTGGGCAGTGTATTATTAAAGTGCCTCTTTGATTTGGCTACTAAGAAGCTAGATCTTAACTCTATTTCTTTCTTGTTCTACTCAAGATAGTATATCAGAATACAATTGAATGAAAGGATACAATTAGATGAGTAACCTTTAAGACAGACTAATTTATGTAGAAACCGTAAATCACTTTCCAATTTCAGTATTTGAACTATTATTACCATCAAATTATGGCCCTCATGACACATGGCATGCATCACTGAAATGTCTGGGCCTCTAGGTTAAAAGCTTTGCCCACAAGGGCAACTTTCTTCTCTCTTTGTGACCCCTGCTTTAAAGTTTTTAAATTTGTATATTTTTCTTCTATTATTATGATTATTTATTTATTTTACATTATGGTCACAGCTTATTCCCCATCTCCTCCAAGTCCCTCCCCCTTTCCTCCCCAACCCCTTACCCTCCTTATTCCTTTCTTCTCAGAGAAGGGGTGGTCTCCCATGGATATCAGCCAATCTTGGCATATGAACTCGTAGTAAGACTAGATGTATCTTCTGCTGTTGAGGCTTAATGAGGCAACCAAGTTAGGAGAAAGGGAACCAAAGGCAGGCAATGTAGTCAGAGACAGCCCTTGTTCCCACATTAAGACCCAGGTGTACAACTGCTACATATGTGCAGAGGGTCTGGGTCTGTCCCATGCATGTTTTTTGATTGGTAGGCTTAGTGAGCCCCTATTGGCCCAGGTGAGCGGATTCTATAGGTTTTCTTGTGGTATCCTTGATAATTCTGGCTCTTTCAATACTTCCTCCCACACTTCCACAATATTTCTTGAGCTTAGCATAATGTTTAGCTACAGGTTTCTTCATCTGTTCCCATCAGCTGCTGGGTAAAGCCTCTCCGAGGGCAGTTATGCTAGGCTCATGTCTGCAAGTACAGAAGAAGACCATCGCCAGTGTCAAGGATTGGCTCACTTTCATAGAATGTGTTTCAAGTTGGACCAGTCATTGGTTGGCCATTCCTTCAATTTCTGCTCCATCTTTATCTCTGTATATTATGTAGGCAGGACAAATTTTGGGTTGAAGATTTTTTATGGCTGGGTTGGTAAACCAATCCCACCATTGGAAGTCATGCCAGGTTATAGAAGATGGCCATTTCAGTCTCCATATCCCCTATTGCTACCATGTAAAAGAACTAGAAAAACTAGACATTGATAAACCTAATAATCCAATATTTTAAAATGGAGTACAGATTTAAACAGAGAATTCTCAACGGTGGAGTCTCTAATGGCCAAGAAGTGCTTAAAGAAATGTCCAACATCCTTAGATATCAGAGAAATGCAAAGCAAATCAACTCAGAGATCCCATCTCATACCTATCAGAATGGCTAAGATCAAAATTCCAAGCAACAGTTCATGCTGGTGGTGAGGATGTGGAACGAGGGGAACACTCCTCCATTGCTGATAGGAGTGCAAACTTTTACAGCACATTGGAAATCAATTTGGTGATTTATCAGAAAATTGGAAATTGATCCACCTCAAGACTCAACTATCCCGGATTTATACCCAAAAGAAGCTCCATCATACCACAAAAACATTTGTTTCAGTATGTTCCTAGCAGCTTTATTAGTAATAGCCAGCAACTGGAAGCAATCCAGATGCCCCTCAACTGAAGAATGGATAAAGAAAATGTGATATATTTACAACTCAGTTATTAAGTGACAATGACATCATGAAGTCATTCATGATGCAGGCAAATGGATGGAACTAGAAAATATCATCCTGAGTGAGGCAAGCCAGACCCAGAAGGACACACATAGGATGTACTAACTTATAAGAGGATATTAGTCATAAAGTACATGCTAAAATCTATAGACTCAAAGAAGCTAACTAACAAGGAGGGCCCAAGGGGGGGTGCTTGAATCTCACTGACAAGGAGAAATAGAATAGGCATCCCAGGTAGATGGAAAAAGGGAATTGGGTAGGGGATGGGTGAGGATGGGAACAGGAGGGATCAGATTAGGGGAAAACAGAAGGAGAGAGTACTAGAAGAGGCTACTGGATTGGAGGAGCATCTCTGGATTAAGCTAGAAACCCAGTGCAATGGAAACTCCCAGGAATCTATGAGAGTGATCCTAGCTAAGACTCCTAACAATGGGGCATATGAAGCCTGCACCTATGAACGTTATGTTAAATAGTAGATTTTTAAGAAGAAAATAAAACCACTAACATTGTCCAGTGACATTCATAAATGTAAAAACATGGGTTTTTATTAGGTGTTGGGGTCTACCAAGATATGCCCGCCAGCAAAACACTTTTCAGTCACTTAAGTCAGTGTTTGTCTTGTGACATGCACGGTATGGAACAAATGTACAGTGACACTAAGCATGAGTATCTGAAGGAGAAGTGAGTTTAGAGACTGTCAACCACAGAAGTCAAGGCACAAGCAGGAAGACTCCCAAACTAAAATGTGACACTGTTTCAGCACAGCAAGTCTAGAGGCAGAACCAAACCAAACCAAACCAAACCAAACCAAACCAAACCAAACCAAACCAAACCAAACCAAACCAAACCAAACCAAACCAGGGGGTTGGGAGATTTCAGAAGAACTAAGTAGTCATTACACAAGGAAGAGAAGACACTTTAAGAAACTAATGGGGCATTTCTTTGTTTAGAGAAAGCATCAGTCCCGAGAGTACCATGTGTAGCATCCTGCGACTTGAGTCTACCTTGTCCTGCTTTGATTACATTGCCTAGGTCCCTGAAATCCTGTGTCTTACATTTATCAGATGCTTTATTTGATCAATAAGAAAGGTAACCTACCTTACAAAGCTCCTATCGGTGTGGTATATAAACTTTTATATACACCTTGACGCATATGGCCTTCACACACAGGTTTGAAAAATTGTGCATTTATTGGAAAATTCATCTTTCCTCTTCATTTCAAGTTTCATGTTTACTCCAGCTCAAAGGGACGACTGTTCTCAGTGCCTTCATAATCAGGGGGAATCTCCTGTGTGTTACACTGTCTTAAGACAATTCTGAGGCGTCCGTGTCGAGATGTTTCTGTTTTACACATCAAAACCAAACAATGACAAATCAAACATACCCTCTGGTTCAGTGAGGAAAAACTGATTGAATTCACCTAGTCTGCCTTGAGCCCATTCTTGACCCCTTCGCTGTACTGACTTTCTCCTCCTCTGCTGCATAGGAACATCTATACACAGGCCTGATCTCCCATCCTACCCTGTGAGCTTTCTACTTTGACTTTACACAAAGCCAAAGATCAAGATGATTAAAAGCCACCCGTGCTTTCTTGTGTCTGCAGCCTACTGCACTCTGCTGCCTGGGGATTAGTTCAGACACCCACTGGTTTGGGCTTGGGGCCTGCTGCCAGAAAAGTTTCTCATTTTCCAGGCAGCTGGGAGGGCAAGAGCCAGCTGTTCCAAACTGTGTCTGAACCTCTTCCCTTCACCGAGGAGACGGCTGTACTTATCTATAGAGAGGCTCTGGAAGATTGCTTTGTTTTATAAGACACTCCAGGCAAGCTGAAAGAGATGTCTGATTTGAAAAGAAACTAAATTCGGCATCAGAACTTCGTAGTATTTCCCCCACTGTGGACAGTTCCGAGGCCCCTGATATTTTTCTCAGATACGAAGTGTTTGTGTAAAAGAAATAGAATGCAGTGATTTGAAGGACACTTTAATTGTTTTCCTCAAGGTGCATAGCATTTTCACTGACATATTCCATGCCTCCCATCTCAGATAACAGCTCTATTGCTCCAGGCCTCCCTTGGAATCATTTCCAAAGAAGCCTTCTGCCTCCTTAGCTGTTAACCCTCTTGCTTCACTAGGTTGGATCAAGCAATTACAGTGTGAATTAGTGGTAGCACTGCTCATCCTGGATTGAAACCACTGATTGAGTGCATGTGCATAATCTCTGCATGCTAGAGTAGGCACACATGTCATTCCCTGGCCTATGAGACTAGAGGTCTCATAGTAAACTATAGTACACTAACCAGACATGGAAGAAGCCTGAAAACTGGTCCTTTTATCATACATTTTGTTGTTGCAATTGTACACACTGTTCATGAATTCAATGTGGTTCCTACTTTTTATAGATATTACGGTTTACTCTTCAACTCAGTAATAGTGGGCCAGTGTTATGATTTATGGAGTTATAGTAAACTATAATTAAGCCTTATAGTCTATGGAAAGATCAGGTTATAATGCAAGTTTTAAAAATGTTAAAAAATAAAATAAAATAAAAATGTTATGAGATTTCATGTATAAAAAAAGAACTTCACAAAATACTATTTTACTTAAAATTATAAAGATGCATACTGTAAAAATCTGTATACATCATATATGGATACTTTGGTGACAATCATGTAAAATAATTGATTTATTTGTCTCTTTGTTTCTGTAGCCCATTTAAAAAAATATACAGGTCTTTTTAGGGAATCATAAGAATGCCTGACACATCTTAAGAATCATTTAAATATATAAAGACCTAAGAAACATGGAAGGCTATTCCTGTTGTCCCCATCTTGTGTCTAGGAGTGGGTGTGTCTGTATGTGTCTCTCTGTGTGTATATCTATGTGTATTTGGGTGTATGTATATGTATTTATGTGTATTTGTGTGTACATGTGAGTGATATACCTGTATATTTGTGTGTGTATATGTATACTTGTGTGTGTGTGTGTTTTATATGTGCATGTCTGTGTGTGCTTGTGGTATATGTATGCATGTATATATGTATGTGGCATATGTGTGTATGTGGTTTATGTTCGTGCATACATGCATGTGTATGTGCTATGTGTGTGTGTGCTGTGTGTGTATTTGTATGTGTGTGGCATGTGTGTATGTGTGCATATGTGTGTATCAGTGATGAAGCTAAGAAAGCTAACTGCTTCATCTGATCTCTATGAACAATATTGGTCAAATAAGTACACAGATGTTAATTTTAGGTTTTCCAGTACAGTACTGCAATTAGTAAAATGAAAAACTAAGCCTTCAGAAGGTTTTGAGGATTAAACCAGAACAAATGTCCCAGTGGAAACACAGGGAAATGCATCCTCAGGCAGAAATCCATTGTCCTTGTCACTGTGCTTGGCAGGAATTTTTCCTCATCAAGGTTGTGTTAAATGACTTTCAGTCAGGGTTACCTAATAGCCAACGATTGCCAGACTAGTAGTAGACAGTTTTCCCCTTTAAGTATGTCCCATGGTTTTGCAGTCTCCATTTTTTTTTTTTTTCTGAAAAGACTGTGGCAGTTTGTGCTGATGTGACAGTTGGCTATGGGCAGTTTTGTTTCCCAGCCATTCCATTTCCCAAATAGCTCCATTCCTACATTAATTCTCCTTGTGAAACCCTTGGAAGTGTTTCTGTTTTCTTTACTGAAGCTGGAGTGTCACCTGCAAAGCAGGTGACAAGCAAAGTTGGCCTGACACTGTTTTTAGAGATGCATAAATTACAAGCATATGGTATTGACACAGCAGTAGGGAAGAAACACCTTCTACTACCCCTCTAGTATCAATGGTTGGGAGAACTTAACTACTGTTTGATCAAAATTCTTATACTTTGTGTCACATTATTTGACATTTCAACTTATAAAATTACTTTTATGAGAAATTAGCAAACCCTAATAACCAATACCAAAATGACTATTATCTGTTATCGAACCCTTCTCATGTAGCATTGAACAGTTAGCAGATTGGGATACATGTGTGTTGTTTATTACGGAACACATGTTTTATTCTTGGGATAAGCTATGTTTCTCATTTATAGCCATTGACCTGTAATTTTGAGGAAGGATGCCAACCTAAAGCTGTGAAGTCGAGGCTTTCTGAGAAGAGGATCTGTAACAGGCTCTAAGTTTTAAAGGCACATAATCAAAAAATTATTTGTCAATGATTCATTTCTCATTTACAGCTTCTAGAAAGTTCCTGGTGAAGTCTGAGTATAGAAAATCTAGGTATCATTTATAGTTTTATGGAAAAGTAAAGGAGGGGGACAAAAAACATGACTGTGGCTACCTTGAAAAACATTTGGTGTCATCTCTACACATATAATTCTACAACTCAAATAAATAACAGTTCATTTGTTTGTATGCCAAATATGCACTACCGGCCATTTTAAATAATTGAAGCATGTAAATAATAACCATCATTTCTATTGACGATAGATTATTATCTTATAATAAACTTGATGGTAAGGGAGATAGCCATTTTGACCAAACAAAAATGTCTCTAGAGCTATTAGTATTTGGAACTATCAGTACCTCCACCAAACATATGTCTCTTACAAAATGATTCATTTTTATTTTTGTGCATATGTTTGGGGACAGTTAACCACAGAGCCCAGAGAAAGGCATTGTGACCCCTAGAGCTGGTGTAAAAGGCCATTGCCATATTGTCAGATACCTTATATATATAGGTGCTGAGAATCAAACTTTGGTCATCTGCAAGACCAATATGTGCTCATAATCATGGAGACATCCCTCTGGCCTCAGTATTTGTCCTTCAATTAGCATTGGTGAGAGATAATAATCATTACACACACACACACACACACATATATGGAGTTGGCCAAGGACATGTTTGCTGTGTGAATATGAGAGGCTCATAGCAATACGTTCCATGTTCCAACAATAAACTATCTCCTCATCTTAATGACCTTGACAACTTAAATCTGGAGATGCAACTCCATTTTAACTAGTGTTAACAAAGCCCTTACTGAAGTTGCCTATTAAGACAGCAAGGCTGTTTAGCATTTTTGAATACATCTGGAAAGAAAGGGGGGTTGGAGAATGCTTTCAATGTAGGCTACTCTTCAGATAAATCTCTTTGGAGACAATAAAATGTGTTAAGCAAGTGCGGAGATAAATGAGGTGCTCAAGAGAGGTTTATGGTGGATCAGAAAACAATGGATATGCTCATGTATTTTTGCTGGAAAAAATGTATTTCAGCATTTTGCAGTGTATGGTAAATGTGTTTAGACTTTTGTCTAGAGATATCAATTCTGCCTATAAGTTAGAAACACAAGAAAGGGATCTTTAAATCTTAAGATGCAGCTATTTTATGCACTTACCACCCAACACATATACATGTCTTTTAATAAGATCTGTCCTGATGTCTCTTCCAAATACTCTAACTGAGCCCTGTAAGTCAGAGGGAAAAAGGCTTCTGTGTAAGTCAGGGGAAAAGGGAGTACTGTGTCCTCCCTGAGGCTTCAAAATCTAGGCAAACAAATTAATTTAAATTCTTTTGAGTATCAGAAAAAGCATTTGATTAATCAGTATTGCATTTATACATTTTAATGATTAAACAGGTCTTAGGGACTTCCTTGTCCTGGAAGCTATAACTGAATTTGTCTACAGTTTTGATTTTTATATTTTATTTAGTATGTGTGTGTGTGTTCGTGCACATGTACAATGCTTACATATTACAATGAGGTGTGAGAATGGGGAAGAAATTTAGGTCATAGCTGATCCCATTCCTAGTTCTCCATCTAGCTCAGAAGGGAATATTTGCAGATGCCAGTAAGAAGAGCCTCTCTGTGGCAACCATTTCAGGTTGATTTACCAGCAGAACTTTCAGTTAATGCAAGTGATATATAATAGAGATCCCATTGGCCTGAATTTTAGAGTCTGGTTGGTTTGCTCTCCTAGGCATTTGGAATGAGTCAATAATCTTGTACCGCACAGGTGATTTTAAGGACATTTTGTTCAATAAGTTGATTGTGAATGCCAAAGCCGTGCATTACCTCACCCAAATTTACCTTTGTCTTTACACAGAGAGGTCTACTGAAGCCTTCCCTTAAAATACTTTTCGTGAAATTAAATCTGAGCAAAAAGGATTTTAAATAATGTTTTGCAGGCATTTGGTTGCACATACTTATTCTTTATGAGTAGACCACAGGCACTCCTTGGGTACAGAATGAAATTTCGTTCCATTAGTTAGATTTGTCTTTGCCATTGCTTGTCATTTGGCTAATAGCTGAGAGGCACTCATCTCAGCACACATAGCACATAGACCTGAATAGCACACCTCAGTGCATATAGCACATAGACCTGAATAGCCTGCAGCAAGGTCTGGAAGTTATCCTCATAAAATAACAGTATTCTATGAGCATTTGCCCTAATCTGCTGTCTGCAAAGCCAGTCTTCATGCTCTCCAGGGGCACAATTTGTCCTGTATTTTCTGAGTCATGTGGAACAGAAGGGTTTCCTATAACCATTTAAGATCTTAAAGTCAAAAGATTTTTCAGAGCCCAAGCTAAGAGTTCATATTAGCTCGGGTAGGAAGTTACTGATTAAGTAGAGAAGGAAGACAAGCCGGTCCCCACCCAGTGAGGCCTGGGTAGAACTTGAACTCTCTTCCTATGCTGTCTGTCTAAAGATATCAATTACATGGAGAAATCAAAAGGAGAGGAAGACAATGTAGTCTATCTATTGTAAGGTTGCCAAGTCAAAAGGAAGGCAAGAGAATGTTAATTTTCTGGAGTGGTAAGGTCAAAACTACTGATGCTAGCTTGAGTGGCTGGTGGTCTCCATGCTCTTCTTTTGTAGAAGAATCTATGATGGTGCAGAACCTATAAAACAAAGCTAGTGATTTCATGTTTGAGGGATGCCGTTACTCAGCATCCTAAACTATCATTGCACTCATTGGAAAAAAAAAAGTGTCTATTTCTTTATTTTGTTTTTGTTTTGTTTTGTTTTTATGTGCTGGATTTGACAAGCACCATCCACGTTGTACTAGACAGCATAGGGGTAATTTATTAATAGTTCTTTGAGAAATCCATTTACCAGATTGGTCTCATATTCTCTCTCCCTCCTCTGACTTTTCCCCAAACCAGCAGCCTTCCTGCTCAAGTTTGTGTCTCGTCTGTTTATTTATCCCCACCCCCCATGGAGGCCAATGTGTCCTCCCCATATATTTGTGGATGTGTGATCTTGCCCAGGAACATGGCTAACTTATGGGGGCTACACTCTTAGCAAGACCTGACTTCCTCTTCTGACAGCTAATGATTGCTGGTGGCTCTTTGGTAGAGGAAGAACTTCATGCACAGCCAGCTTTTCAATGCTTGGGCTTGTACAAGTCTTGGACATGCTACCTTAACAGTTGAGACTTTGTAGGCGGCGTTCTCTGCTTTGTTCTTACAATACTGTTTCCTTGTCCTCATCTACATTCTCTAGCCTTTAGTTCATTGCATACCCTCCCTTCTCTTTTTTTTCTTTGGAGGTTTGAGTACAACATATATGTTCTCTTTAGGAGTGAACATTCTGCAGCCTATTATTCTCTGTACCTTGACTGGTCATGACTTTCAGTTTTAGTCATCATCCACACAAAATGGAAATTTGTGAGTTTGGGCTAATGCTGCTTGCATGTTAGTTTGAGTCCCCTCCCCCCTCCCCCCCCAATTGCATGAGAATGCTTACATGCATCCACATGTAAGATACTGAGGGAACACTGCCCCCAATTGGTTTTGATTGGTAAATAAAGATGCTGGCAACCAATGCTGAGCAGGGAGACAGAGGCTGGACTTTTAGGATTCCCGGTAAGGGACCAAGGAAGAGGTGGGGGAAAGAGGAGATCCACCATGCAGAGAGGAGAAAAAGGATACCATCCCTGAGAAGGTTCAGGACAGAGAGCATAGCCACCTTGTAGGAGCCAGGTCCAAGAGGGCTGCACAACTGGGTCTGGGGCAACCAAGATGGAGTATAGAATTTAATAAGTAATAACTCAGGAATGTCGGAGAGAGGTGGATTGACCACGTGGAGATTAGGAAGTAGCTCAGCCATTGAGCTGTTTAAAGCCATCAAAATATAAAGGCTCTCTCTCTCTCTCTCTCTCTCTCTCTCTCTCTCTCTCTCTCTCTCTGTGTGTGTGTGTGTGTGTGTGTGTGTGTTTACTTCATTTGGGAATGCAGAACATTGGGCCGGGTAATGAGGAATGCTGCCGCTGCCATCGGGATCAATGAGAGTATTAATTGTGTACTGCTACAGAAACTTTTCTAGGTGCCTTAATCTATAGATTTAGTTATAAGTTATTGGGAGCCAATTTAATACCATGGTCATTTAGCAGACTAATAGTAGCAGATTCTCATCCATAGTCTATGACCTGTCTAGTCTTGGGTTCTGAGCCTGATAATAGCTCACGTGGAATGAGCTTTAAATATTCTGATTGGATTTCACAGCATTTGCACAGGTGCAGCAGTAGACATATCTTTCCAGGCCAGTCGTCCTCATAGCTTACAAAGTTCACAGATGAGTGAAATTATTGATTGTTTTTAAACATCTGGTAGGTTTCATAGCCTGTTCCAGCAGAATGAAAGCTAAAGTTGGGAAGAAGCTCCCAGGTTAGTCCCAGCTTGATTTTTCCCTGTTCTCTGTCTTAGTACAGTACAGGCTATCTTCAGCACAAGGGTCTTAATCATCAAGTTCTGGAAGGCAAACAAACGCATTGGCCAGAGCTTGGGATGTTTCGGGGTGACCAACAACTCTGAAAAAGTAATCCATTCCTGGGATTAGGCTTTTAATGAAACAATTATATTAAAAAAAAGAAGATTTTATTTTGCAGTCTATTGGCAGTTTAAGAAGGACTCATGCTAACCTATTTAAAATTTAGTAGTTTTATAAGGCTCTGTGCAAATGAACAAACTGCCCAATGTCATCAAAGATCATAGGTGCTCACTAGGCAGCCATATTAGACAGCCAGTGAGTTCCAGGTTCAATGAGAAACTGTGCGTTAAAATATAAGGCAGGAGGTAATACAGGAGGATGATGGCACCCACTGTCTACACATGCATGCCTGGGCACACACGCACACAAACAGCAACAACAATAACAGTAACACACACACACATACACACACACCCTCTAACATACTTGTGAGTACTTAAAATCTTGTTTAGTATTTAAATAAGATATATATGTACACACACACAGGCACATATATGTATATATAAAGAGAGACAGAGAGAGACAGAGAGACAGAGACAGAGAATAATACACATAAAACATAGATACATGTGTAGTTGTCAAATATCACTCTTTAATTTGTATATCATATACTATATATTATATAACATAATACATATAGATATATGTTATATTATATATGTATTATATATGTATATATTATATTGCGTGTATATATACATGTATATATATATAGATACACACACACACATATATATATATATTTGGTGTTATCTTTTCAAATATCTCAGGCTTGGAAAATTATGGCTAATTATATTTTCTTATGAGGAAGAATCCAGATAGCCCACTGCCCCAGGCATATAACCTCATCTCCCCACCCTTCCTCACTCATTTATTCTGTGTGTGAAATGAAGCTCTGCGGACAGCAAAGGTGGGGCACTGGGGCTGGCAGCTGCTGATCAGTTTCACTAACTATACAGAGCCAGTGTCTGAGCCCTAGCCCTGACAGCTCCTATCACAGAGGGGGACAGCAGAGGCACATCTCCCTGTGTGAGTTGGCTGCAGATGACAATCTGCCAAACTGAAATAATTGAAAAGCACTGGTTGTATAAAAACAAATCGACTTGGCTTAGCTCTAAGATATTTTGAAATTTTCTAGGAATGCCAACCTACTTTTTTTTTTCCTGAGCTTGTTTACATTAATAGCACCCTGAAAATTTAACAAACAAGGTCATCTGGGGAGAGGTATTTTTAGCAATTTCATGAGTACATCTTTATCATTTTGCCATTTGCCAGTTTTCCTAGGTTGCAGAGGTAATGCTACTTAATTATAAACTTTTGGCAGCTACTCTCTGGGCTTCTTATATGTATTATTTTATCTTTAATAAATATTTTTTTCCCTGAGTTAACTGATTTTTTGGAACTTTCCCAAAGTTGCCAAAAGGGACATCTGAACTTTAAACTCAATTTTATTTGATCTCTCCATTCTTTATATAACAGCAGTCTCCACAAGAAAATAACATTTCCATGTTAAAACAGAGACCCACTTAAGTGTGATTACCTATGAAATATTCAAAAAAGTGATATATGTATATGTCTCCACTTTCATGTATTATGTGTGTGTATATATATTACAAAGAAAAATAATTTAACCCTTCTAAGATACCACATTAAAAACAAAACATGGATGTATGTGTGCATCAGATAAATCTTTAAAAAATTATAGAGTGGAACTATGCGAATGATTACATATCAATATGTAAAATAAGAATTTGTTCATTTATATCTTTGGTCAAAATAAAATGTCACCCTTTGACATCCATATCCACAAATCTCATAGTAACTTTTCTCCTTGTTCTTTCCTTACAGTTGGACAGTGTCACCTCCCTGATCCAGGCAGCCAAGAATTTAATGAATGCTGTAGTGCAAACAGTGAAAATGTCATACATTGCCTCCACCAAGATCATCCGCATCCAGAGTTCTGCAGGACCCCGGCACCCAGTTGTCATGTGGAGGATGAAGGCTCCGGCTAAGAAGCCCTTGATTAAAAGAGAGAAGCCAGAAGAAACATGGGCAGCTGTCAGAAGAGGCTCTGCCAAGAAAAAGATCCACCCAGTTCAAGTCATGAGTGAATTCAGAGGGAGACAAGTCTACTGAATACCCTCATCCACTCTAGTGCCCATTTCTACACCCCAGGCTAACCACACTGCTTTATTTCATGGTTCATTGGTTCTTTAATTTCACCAAGTTTCAGAGTTAAGCTCACAAATAACATAAAACATTGGGGTTAAATGAGTGTGTAAGATGTGTGTTTGGGATCTTGTCATTGTCGACTCTATACGGCCAGCACAACCTAGTTAACTGGTTGGTAGAACCTAAGGAATAAAACTCACGGGCATGGCTTACCATTACCCTTCAGAGGGGAGAGCTTATGTTCATTACAAAATGAGCGTAAGTGATAATGTGAGTTCCTATTACCCAGAAATGTCTGCACCCATGCATTCTATATCCCTGGGAAGGAAAACCCTGACATATGCTTTCCACTTGCATTTTGCTAGACATAAAAGAGTTTATCAACTATTTTCCCAATTAGCGTCCATACTTTCTTTAACACACCTAACCTTGTATCTAACCTGCCAAAAATGTGTCACCCTTGCCCTGGGAAATTTTAATCACTGTTCATCATGAATAGTTTAGATACCTGTAACCGAGTGGGTGTGGCCAAGCTTCTTCCTAGAATTTAAAAGTCAGATATGTTATTCAAGAAGTGCTTTGATGACCCTCTGTAGGCTGCCATCTTGGAATATGATGCTTGAACCTTGTATTTCTATAGTGATCAGAAGTTCTGGACTCTTAGTATTGGGCTTATCAGAGCATACCTGTAGAGTCATCACCCACTGGAAAAATGAATTTTTGTTTGTTGTTGGTTTGGGTTTTTTTGTTTGTTTGGTTTTGGTATTGGAAATAAAACATTTCATATTCTAGGCAAGCACATTCTAATCCTGAGCTACACACTTGGCCCTTCTGTTAGAGAAATGAGACCCTGAGTTACAGCAAAGAGTTAAGTCTACAATCATGGACAGATGAGGAATGCTTCATGATTCTAAAGATCTCTTTGTATCTGCTGGAAACTGTAATTAAAATGAGAGACCAGTGTGCAAAGTATTTTGACAGTGAGTAAAATCTACCACCCAACAACTCAAACTGAGTTTTATGTCAGTGAGTTTGGCATCTTAATAACCACATTTAAATGAATGACATTGGGTTATTTTATATGACTATGAGATTATGAAGGAATCTTTAATAGTTTAACAGAGTAGTGCATAATGGCTATAACCACTTTCTGTCCCATACTTCCTCTTTTTCCCCATCCCTTTCTTCACAGGATACTGAGTATAAGTTGTATTGAAAGACAAAGGGGGCTGGTGAGATGGCTCAGCAGGTAAGAGCACCCGATTGCTCTTCCAAAGGTCCTTAGTTCAAATCCCAGCAACCACATGGTGGCTCACAACCATCCTGAACAAGATCTGACTCCCTGTTCTGGTGTGTCTGAAGACAGCTACAGTGTACTTACATGTAATAAATAAATAAATCTTAAAAAAAAAAAAAACAAAAAACCTTTAAAAAAAAAAAAAAAGAAAGACAAAGGTTCAGTTGACCATGTCACACTCAAAAGATCATTTCTCCTTTCATTTTACTATATTAGAATTCTGCTATAATCAAGGCTCTTCACTACACAACCCTACCCTTAAAGGGTCATTTTGACACTTGATTGATCTAATAAGATTTCTATATATAACACAAATTGGTGTAAGGAGGGACACTCATGCACGAAGCAAAAGGAAGAGTTTGTTTGGGAATACAGTGTATATGCTCTTGAACAAAACAGAATCAAAAACAAAAACAAACAATATTGGGCAAATGATTCTCAGTTATGAGGTAAGTGTTCACTCTCTCTTAATATACTGAATTGTTTCATTATGCCAAAGTACTGGATTGGAAAGGTACACTTCCTAGAAGCTGGGGGAAGTCCATTCGTTACTGGCCTCATCTTGCCCATAATAATTATTATGGACAAAGTGTACTCTCATGATGATAAGCAATAAAAAATGAGATTAGATCTTCCAGGCAATGCTGGCTTTCAGTGCTACCTGCACAACTGAGACAAATAGAGAGCCTCTATTTTTGAAATGCTACCACGGTGTTCTGCACTCAATGAAGAGCAATTTTAGCAAGGCTTCTTTTGGGTGTAATGCAGATTTGTAATTTGGGGAGCAATGAGATTTCTTAAAAATACACAAGCAAACCCCACTGCATCACTAGCTTTGTATACTAGGGACTGGCCTTACATAGGCCAGAATTGTAAACTTCTTTTGCAAAACCCACTGTTCCTCTGGCCCCAAATCACCCTTCTACATATTGGAATTTAGCATGAAATACTGGAAAAAAATTAACAGACATCATCTTAAATAATACACATACCAGGTAACTTTACCCAGGAATGAGATATAATCAACGCCTTTGCTTTCGTACAGAATCCTAGGTAAGCTCAAAATAGACAGCTATAATTAAACAAAACAATAAAACGGTTGCAGTGGTGAATGCCCAGGGTGTACATTTTGTGGCAATCAAAGGTGCGATAAAAAATAAGAAGCATAAAACTTAGAAGGGCATCTGGTCTACCTGAGAAGTACCTGCAGTGCCAGAGTATTTGTTGGGCTCAAACACTAGGAGGTGCCAACATCATCAGAAAAGGAAGGGCTAGAAGGGTGCTGGCGAGTGCATACATTATAGAGCACAATTACATAGTTCAGTATTCTCTCATAAACATATTATTATATAGCATGGAGGTTTATTACTTTTGGTTTTATAATGTTTTTCATTCTTATTATTCTTGATTTTAATCCAGCCATATTTCCCTTAATATATCTCACTACATTTTTTTCTCCACTAATTTGGTTATTCACTATACAGCTTGATCACAGCCACCCCACCCTCTCCTCCCAGTCTCACCATTATACTCCCTCCCCTACTCTGCCTTCCTTTCCCTGAGAAGCAGGAGAGTCCCCTCCTATGGATACCCACTCACCCTAGTATACCAAGTCACATCAGGACTAAATGCATCCTCTTCCACTAAGGAAAGACAAAGCAGCCCGGCCATGGGAAACGGATCTAAAATCTCACAACAGAGTCAGAGATAACCCCAGGTCCAATTGTTAGGGGGCCCACATGAAGATCAAGCTCACATCTGCTACATGTGTGTAAGGGTCCTAGTTTCAGCCCATGCATACTCTTTGGTTGATGGTTCAGTCTATGTGAGCCACCATGGGCCCAGGTTAGTTGACTCCCTTGGTTTTCTCATACTTTTCACCACTCCAGCTCCCCCATTCCTTCCCTCTACTCTTCCACAAGACATCCCGAGAGCTCCAAATAGTATTTGGCTTTTAGTCTCTGCATCTATTTACATCACCTGATGGATGAAGCATCTCAGAAGAGAGTTATGAGAGGTTCCTGTCTACAAGCATACCACTGTATACCATATAATAGATACTATTAATATTATTAATAGTGTCAGGGGTTGCCTCTCTCCCATGATTTGGGTCTCAATTTGGGCCAGTCATTATTTAGCTTTTCTTTCAGTCTCCCTCCATTTCTTGTAGACAGAACAAAGTTTGGGTTGAAGATTTTGTGGGTAGGTTTTTGTACCCCTGTGTTTCTCCTGCAGGAGAATGCTAGGAAATTCTTAATGGGAGTAATAACTTGACAACTCAGTTATATGCATTTTAAAATCACATCATATTTGCTTGATCATGCTAGTGGGAACTCACCTGTCCCTTTTCTTGAAATTTATTTCATTTCATTTACACAGAAAAAATGCACCCGAAAAAGAAGTTTTGTACTATTACAAGGACAAATCCATCTCTGCACGTAGCGTATCATCACTAAGTGTGATGGAAGATTGAAAGTAGTACAGATTTAGACTAACTCAGAAAGTAACTCGTGATCCCAACAAATATAAAGGCTGATAACTATAAATTCCCTTTATTAACTAAATAAAATTGTTAGATTCTAGTCTTTTTTTTCTATTAAGGCTTCAGGACTGTTTTTTAGTGAGTAAGGGAAATAGGAACACATCAAATTTCAAGCTACATCGGTAATCACTCTTTTCTGTTTGTCTTATGATTTGAGCACAACTCTGAAGGTGTTAGAGGATACGTCGTACTCCTAATATGCACACATGTCATTCCAGATTGGGAAATGTCTTAATATCACTAAAACACATGTGCTTCTCATGAAGTCACTTCCTCCCCCAGGATAAGAAACCTGGGCAGAACACAGAGGCCTATTATTGTAACCCAGCACTTCTGACTAATTTCAAAGACCAATTTTCAACACATTATAATGGAATAACTAAAAATGTGAATATGTAATTAAGTTCCCACTGGGGCCTTCAAGGCTCTTAACAATAACACTCCCCAGATTCAATAGAAGGTTGCTGAAAAGACTGAGTTTTGACAATGGAAATGCTGGTACCGAGTTTCTTAACCCTTCACATTGGGGACTGGAGAGATGGCTCAGGCAGTAAGTACTTGCTATGCCAACATGAAGCTCTGACTTCTGATTACCTACAGCCTCATAAATAGCCAGGTAGTGGAGTTGGTGTCCTTGTATTTCCAGTGGTGCTCTTTGGCCAGCCAGTTGAGCCAAATATGTAAGCGTCAGGCTCAATGGGAGAGTGATTGTGTATCAAAAGTAAGGTGAAGGTGATTGAAGCAGATAACCAATGTCAACATCTGTACTCCACATCCATTTACACATATTGATGTGCACCAACCCCCCCCCCCACACACACACACAACACTTCACTTTCTGGGTAGTCTTGTCTTACTCTGCCCTGCCCTTAGGACCCTCTTAACTACCTACAATATTCTCCTAGATGACAAAAATCAACCTTTCACATCTCAGCAAACTCCACAGTTATCTCCCTTTGTTCAAATTCTAAGCTTTAGCAATGTCCCCAACCTCCCTTCCTTGTAGGCTACCCTATATGTAGATAGCCTAACATTTCCTTTGGGACTTCAATGTTATAGTTTAATTTCCACCAGAGTTTCTTTCTTTCTACCTCCCCAAACATTCTTATCTTCTTTGGTGTCTCATTTTGATGCTAGAGATTATAGTTCCCATGGATACAGACTTCTGTACTGTGAGAGAAATGAGATCTGAGACTTTTTACTGGTGAAATGGACCCTCCTCTTTCAGGATTGTAAGAAGCAATTCTCTGAGTGGACAAAATCAGCTCCAGCACCTGAATTTGAATGACACCCCGTGTCTTAATCAGCCTGTCCTCAGTCAACACAGCAATAACTAGGACACTGTCAGTGATCAAAGAGAAATTTTTTGTTGTAAAGACAGAAATTGTTCAGTGATTAGGATGTTCAAAGGAACTCAGTCAGAAAGAACATAGCTCACATATGATTTCAATATTTTTAAAGGAAATTAGGAAAATGGCCGTATTGTCAGTTTTATTTATCTGTATCACACACATCAGGAGACAACATTTATGCAGAAAAAAAAAAGCTCCATTTCTTCTTTTGCTGCTCTTTTTCCCACAGTTATTGTTAAGTCTGAAACCCTGGGACAAATAGTCAGGTGACTATTTAACATATCAAAGCAGGCCTGGCTGCCAGGTTCTCCCAGCATCCCTCAGTCTCTACCAGTGACAGGGTGTGGCTCTCACTCCTTGGGCACTACCCCAAATTCTCCAGTCCTTCTCCCAGCTGTTCTTCTCTATATAATCCAATGTTTTGGTTACCTTGTTTTCTTTTGGACCTCCTGGCTACTGCACCTGAATTCCCTCTCTCCCCTCCTCCTCCCGTCTCTACTCTATCCTCACATGGTTCAGGGTCATGTCAACTCTGGACTCTCCCAGATATCTTGGCCTCTCCTTTATCTATAATAAACCTTCTTCTCTACCATATCCAGAAACAGACATGTCCTGTCTCATCTCGTCTTGTCTCTTCTCTTCTCTTCTCTTCTCTTCTCTTCTCTTCTCTTCTCTTCTCTTCTCTTCTCTTCTCTTCTCTTCTCTCCTCTCCTCTCCCCTCCCCTCCCCTCCCCTCCCCTCCCCTCCCCTCCCCTCCTCTCCTCTCCTCTCCTCTCCTCTCCTCTCCTCTCCCCTCCCCTCCCCTCCCCTCCCCTCCCCTCCCCTCCCCTCCCCTCCCCTCTCCTCTCCTTTCTTTTACTTTATCTTCTTTTCTTTCTTTTTTGTAGTATTTTTTAAAAATTATTCAGTTATAGAATGTTTAAGATTAGGATTCTGTGTGTTATCACAAAAGAACAAGAGGCAGGGTGACACACTATGTATATGCAACGTAGTCTGAGATTTCATTTTGACCCTTTGTGTCAAACTAGGGAAGAGAACATAGAAAACAGGGGTGTGTGTAACAGAATCTGTAGACATTACCCTGGATGTTCAAAAGATAAAGAGAAGAAGATCTAGTATGAAGACTTAAACACTTCTTCCTCTTTTAAACAACCCACATAAAAAGAACCTCTTTTTTTTTTCCTTAGAAGAAACATGAACTAGTTTAAAGCATGAATCATTTCAGAGATGAACACATGCTAATAAAGTACAATCAGAAAGAAGAAGATAACATTAATAAAGATGCTCCCTTCAAAGTTACCCAGGTAGAAGAGAGACTCATTGCAGGCTGTAGGTAGTCTGTGGGTCTGCCCATCTGGGGAGATGGACTGTTTGTGCTGTATTATGGTGTCCCCAATGGGAAAGTGTTCCCACCCAAAACAAAACATCAGGAGGAAAAGGAAGTATGTACAAACTATTTCTAAGGAAACATGAATAAGGAAATGCCAGAGGAAGAGGAAGGAATGTGAATGTTATTTGTGGAAATATATAACTTTTATAGATCGTGTGTGATGGAGATGGGGAGAGATTTGGATTCCTTGAAGATTAACGGGAGTCATTCTGAGGAAGGTTTAAAGATTTTTAAGGATTCGGATTGGACATTTGTCTTGTTAGTTTGGGAAGGTCATGTCAGAGGCAAAAGGAATGATCTAGAAAAATCTCGATGGTGATTTAGTAATGTTTCCTGCTGAGTTTTGTAAAGCTTTAAGAAACATAGATTCAGTCACTCCCCGCGCTGGTTCCTGGTGCATGAGGCTATTCCGAGTTCAATGCCCAACAGCATCACCACCCGGGCATCTAACAACTATTCCCTAATTATGCGGCTGTGATACACCAAACACTGTTCTAGGTTCTCAGCTGTGTGCTCTTGTGTCAGCTCTGTTACATGGTAACTATTACTTGAGTCATACTCCTTTTTTTTTCTGATTAATGTATTGATTGATTCACTTTACATCCTGATCATAGCATCCCCTTCTCCCAGTCTTCCCCTTACACAGCCCCTTCTCCACTCCTCCTTCCCTTCTGCTCTGCAAAGGGGGACTCCCCACTGGATACCAACCTACCCTAGAAGGTCAAGTCACTGCAGGACTAGGCACATCTTTTCCCACTAAGGCTTGATTGGGTCATACTCTTAATAACCATGTAGGAAATGCATCATTAACTCCAAATCACAGGCAAGAGAGAGAGAGAGGATTATAATGCATAAGAGCCTTGTTCAGAGATTGTGTTTTGTTTGTTTTATTACATCTTAAGTTCTAAAATCTCAGCCATCACATCAGGCCCACTGTTTGCAAAATTTAGTCTAAATTGTTCACTGGCTAATAATGAGAAGGGGGAAAAATAGAGCTCCAAAATTGCTGACGCATAGCCTGTAACATGCCAAGGCAGATAAGAGTCACATAGATGTGAAGCCGTATAGCATGCCCTACAGGAGCTGAATAGAGAACATATTGGCATATAAAGAGGTATTATATTGTATTATATTTGTATAATACCTGCACGTATTGCTGTTATGATCGTGGAAGGGAATCTTCTACAGAAGCAATTGGCTGTATCAGACCCTGTTCATTATTACTGAAAAGTAGTTTGGGGCAGTATTTCTTTATCTGTTTGCTGCTGAGAAACAGATTTAAATTTATGATTTGCAAGAGGGTTAGTCAAATGTTAATCAAGCAAGGTAGTTTTCCTGAATTATATCAAACATGGTCCCTTCCTGGTGAACATATGTGTTTGGTGCATGTGCTAAATTATAGGCAAACTGCATCCTTTGACTTCCAATGATGTTCTCTGGAGTCAGCTGAAGACCCTTCTCTTGCCTGTGTTTCAGGACAAGTTGTCACGTTTTGGGACATGGGGAGTTGAGTGAGTTTCTGATCCCTCTCATGATGAAGCCACACAAGCTTCTGCAGACAATGAGTGTGGTTTTTGGAGTTTTCAGTCTTGTTTCTCTGACTTCTGTGATAATCCCTCTTCTCAACTGCAGGTGCAGGAATCCCACAAGGAAAGAACTGTCCTTTAAGCAAGCGTACATCTCTAAAACTCACATCTAATTACCTCCAAGAACAAGCAAATACCACTTAAACGATGTTAGCAGAATGGTCCTCAAGCTTCCATATCAATTTTTTTTCTAATGCTGATGGTTTCTATCCTGGGCATGTTTCAGAGGGATGCTTCTGTTTAGTCCTGGGTATTTGTTCGTAAAGGTCTGTTTCCTCTCTTTAAATACTTTAAATCCTTATTTTAATAGTTATACCCCTAGCTCCTAAACTTGTGGAAACTTTTTTCCTATTGGGACAGCCAGAGATTTCTCAGTCCAGGGCAAATCCTTGGTGTCTGACATCAGCATGGTATCTTTGCAACTGACCTGATTCTCTCTGTACTATCCCCTAAGAAGGCAGCTTAGTTGAGCACATTTCCTTGACCTTGAGCTGCCAGTATCCGATCTGAACAGGCATGTCTCCTTAAAACTGAAGAACTGCAACTAAGGTGTTAGTGCATTCTCTCAGTTAAACAGAATTCTCCTCTTCCCCTAGACTTTAAATATCAAATAACACTTAAAATAGACTGTTAGAGAAATAATTTCATTGCCAGACCAATCTTCTGTCATGAGCATTTTCTATTCTTCCATGTTGGTAAACAGAGTCCCCATGAGAAATAACTAAGGACACTCCAGCACCTGTCTTATGGGGGTAAGATGTGTTGTTGGTGTTGTTAAAGCTTCTTTTTATATGGTGGGGTTCTTCCAGAGGACATTTTCT
Organism: Mus caroli; assembly: GCF_978045245.1. Taxonomy (NCBI): domain Eukaryota; kingdom Metazoa; phylum Chordata; class Mammalia; order Rodentia; family Muridae; genus Mus; species Mus caroli. The sequence continues at coordinate 63,207,187 of NW_028227264.1, forward strand.
AAACCACAGCATCATTTGTTCTCTGTAGCATCGGCTAACAAGCCCCCCAAAAGAGCTTGATAGATGCTTTCCCCAAAATAGTGCCTAAGAGTACAGAGGATGAAAACAAAATTTTCTTTTGAAGAATTGAGTGATTAAATACTAATTAAAAATTTGAATGAAAACTAGCCAGAATCCATTTAGCTTTTCATTTGAATTACAATTTTATTTTCTTGTGTACTTGGCCACAAAATAAATGCTTGCTTTATATACTTTTATAAGCAATGACTCGATAGCTTAAGCTCGGTGACATAGCTGTAGAAGCTATGCACATTATGACTTAGGATAAAGGCGGTCTCAGACTAAGATAACCTAGGTGAAATAAAACCAGTCAGCAATCGTCAAGCTCACTGTGGTAATACCTTGAGAACCCCACCCAGTACCATCTGATGTGTTTTAAACCCTCTTGCTTGTATCTCTCCCCTTTCTGTGTAGAGGAAGAGTGGGCTGGTAAACTGCCTATTACAGGACAATTCGAGGCAGTTTTGTGCTTTGGCTATAGATAAAGTCTGACAAAATGTACTGTGGACCTCTGTGATCCATCTTTCTCTTGAAAGTCATTCTCCCCAACCAATAAAATTACTTCTCCAGATTTATAAAGTGATCTATAATAACTAAGACATCAACACAGAAACCCACATACTCCATGTTTGAAGTTCCACATGCTGTTTCTCTCTCTCTCTCTCTCTCTCTCTCTCTCTCTCTCTCTCTCTCTCTCTCTCTCTCTCTCTCTCTCTCTCGTGTGTGTGTTTAATTCAGTTAATTGATTGATTGCTATCCTTGTGCTCTGGTTTGCACTATTAATACATGTAACTCTGGGTTTGTTTTGAGTTACACATTTACATTATTTCTAATTTCAACAGCTCTTATTTTGTAGTTCATTAAAAATTATGCTTAACTGATGATTAAACCATGCGCATTAAAGAAATAAAACTGAAAGTATTGATTATCCATTTTGTCATCCTGCATAGTGGCGGGTGTTTTGGTTGGTCCAAACTATGCGTTCCTAATTGCTGGGATGCTTCTATTTTCTTATCACACTCCTGGTGGTAAAATATTTTTTAGAAGCAGTTTCTTATCCCCAAAGGAGGTCTGTCGGTGAGAACTGAGTGTTTAGTCGAGATGATGACTTGAGTTCCAATTTAGCCATCAGGCTTGGGCATCAGGCATGATGTCATTGCGTGTCTACACAATTCAAAAGTTATTCTACAGCTTATGAGTTTATGAAAATGAGTAATGGTCTTTCTGAGAAGGCTATATCCACACTCGTGAGGATTTGTGGAAGCCACTGGCTGTACTAATGTTCTTTCACCTGAATTTACCTGGGTTTGGCACATCTTCCCGAGTCTCTGTAGCACAGAGTGATGATAATCCTTAGTCAGTGTCGGTTTCGTATCACGCTGACTAAGATACCTGACAGCATCAACCCGAGAGGCAACATTTATTTTGCTATACGGTTTCAAAGCAGTTTCCATCACACACAGCAGGGTACGAATGGCAGAGTGATGGCCTCCATAGTAACTGGAGGATGTGGCTGTTGGACTGCATATGGAAGCCAATCAGGAAACAGCAGGCTAGCAGTGGGTATAACTTTCAAAGTTAGTTCCTTGTGACATACTTCTGCTAGGTAGGTGCCCTCTCCAAAAGTCTTTTCAGCTTCTCCAAACAGCGCCACTTGCTGGAGAGTACACATTCAAATCCTGAGTCTATGTGGGTTGTGCTGGAACCAAACCATTATAAGACAAGTAGTTCCCTTGGGAACAACATGTGGATCCTTTCATAGGGGTCCCATTCAGACTTTCTTCTGGAAGTTACCACATAATCTGCCCCCTTCAGATCCCTCACTGCTTGTGAGAGTTTAGTGCTAAGCCTTGATCTGTTCAAGTTCTTTCTTACAATAAGCTCTGTAAGTATAAAATCTTTATTGCTTGATTCCTATGAAAACCATGTTTGCCTTTGCTCAGTTCTGCCAGACATCACCTGTCTCGTTGTTAAAGAAATGTCAGAATGGGATTGCCATTTTCTGTGCCTCTCTCCTGGGCCCCAGGAGGCCACATGTGCTATGGCAGCAGCTTTCTCTGGAAGATCAGTTCCCAGGGCTTGATCTGGGGGTGGAGGTAGAACTAAAAGCTCTCTTGGCAAGAAGAGTCTGTTCCTGCCTGGGGGCTGATCCAAATCCTGACATGTCCTGGGCAGCACCAATAAGCACTGCAGCCAAGACCAGTATCTATCTCCAAGATGTTGATTCCCCTAACTGCAGGTCCAGCATCCTGGTGACTTGTGTGGGGGAAAAGCTGCTGTCCTTTGTTATCAAGTAACCCTGACCTTGCAATCTGCTTGAATTCTCTGAGTTTAAAAAAAAAAAAAAGAGTGTTCTTTGTTGATTGGTTGGGGTTTTTTTGTTGTTGTTTTTTGTGTTTGTCTTTGTTTTTCGGCAAGTATGGGGAAGAAGAGGGGTGTTGGGAGACCAATGAAAGTATCAAACCTGAGGGAACAGGAAAGGGGTGGTTGGCTTGCCTGGCCTTTGTCATGGGGAAGCCCCAAAGCAGGAGATATAGCTTAGAGACAGACTGATCATGTTATCCAATCACCAACTATTGATGGTGACAAGACACCAGATATGCAGAGGAAGCCTGCTTGGCCCCTTTCTAATGTCAGGGAAATAAAATTCTTTCTGTGGATAGAGCAACATTCTGGCTAGGCCAAGGACACAAAAGTAAACTGAATACAGACTCTCAGTCAATACCCATCTTCTGCAGGCATTCAGTGCAGAGGTGGGCAAATAACTAACAGCATTTATGACTGCTTCCTCTGGCCCTCTATTTTGCAACACAGGAGCTTCTGGAATACCACTGGAGATCTATAAATAATTTCTCCATCCTTCTAGTACTTATGACATTCCCACACACTGGGCTAATGCATTATGTGGCTGTCACTCTGAAGCCTACTGCTCTGAGGGTGAAGGCTGCAGGATTTTAATGTTGTGCCAGGTGACAGCACCACCAAAATATTTATCATAACTATATAACACTCTAAATTCCACAGTGCAGTTATTATCACATGTAGTCATAATTTCCCTAATGGCCACCAGGACAAACCACACAAAAGAAACTCTTCATTTGGTAGTTTTGTAAAGAAAAAATTATATACATGGATGGATATGAATTCATTATAGGGCTCTGAACTCTGAATTCCAGACTATATACTGACAGCTTTGGCAACATCCAAGTTCATGGAGATTGCAAAGAGTTTCAGAAAATAGTGGTAAACGTTCCTGTTTTTGTCATCTGAATCAATATGGTTTCATGGATCTATATAAAATCTAACACCCACAAATCAGAAAAAGAAGCATTTTTATATATAATTCATATATTACATTGAACCTAAGATATATATAATATACGTGTGTGTGTGTATACATATATATATATATATATATATATATATATATATATATATATATATATCTCACATGACCTTTATCCATTCTTTTATTGACAGATTCCTAGGTTGTTGCTCTACCTTAGTTTCCATGAGTAATGCTATAAAGATATCCTGGGTTTCATTCATCTCTTTCACAGGATGATCTGGAAATGTGGAGTACACATAATCAGGAGTTTATGAATCTGAGTCACAGATCTGTTCATACTTTTCTGAAGACTCTCTGCACCGATTTCCATAGTGGTTGGGTTTACAGTCAATCTGTTTCTTGAGGGACTCCTTAATGCAAGCATTATGGATGATGGAAAGAAATTGGGATTGTTGGAGAAGCAGGACTTTGGGACTAGGGCTATTGCAGCTCATTGATAATGGAGTTCAGCAAGACTAGCATGTACAGAGTTCATGGTTTAGTCCATATCATCAAAGAACAATAAGAAATAAGGAAATAGGGAAGGAAGAAGAAGGAAGGAAGAAAGGAAGGAAGGGATGAAGGAAGAAAGGAAGGTAGGTAGAAGGAAAAGAAAAGGAGAGATGGATTGGGCTCAGTGGGCAGATTTTAGTTTTCAGTCATTGATTTCAGGCTCTGTACTCACTCATATAAACTACTCCACAGATGGGAATGGTTTTTCTTTCTCTCAAAATTTACTTGCTCCAAATACTTATACTAAAGACTTTTTTATTAAAAGGCAAAACAAAACAAAACAAAAAACAAACAAACAAACAAACATAACCAAAGATCTGAACATTTTCAGGTTTATTCGACTGAAACTACAGCTACAGCTAGAACTACTGTAAAAGCTAGTGACAGGCAAGGACCCTCAAGGGACTGATCTAATCCGTTTGAGGCAGGATCTGCTAGGAAACCAGAGAAAGAGACATTGGAGGATGCAGAGTCTACTTGACCTCATAGCACAGCTTTGTGTGTTATGCTACACTGGTTTTACTGCACTAGAGGGTCATTTTGCTTTCTCCGGCTAAATAAATAGATACAGTCACATGGATTGTATCATGCTTTCCTGTGCCTTGACACACACACACCCTCCATCCCCTTCACTGACTTGATTGTCATCTGATTTGGGAAATTCCAAGACAGCTCAGAAGTGTGATTCTCACTGCATGGCAAGATGGAACCAAGGGCAACAAGTAACATTATGATTTCTCTAGAGGCACAAAGGAGCTAACAGAGGTCCCATTTTACTTTACACCTGAAATGCATCAATGAAAGTAAATGATTACTAGATCTTGATTCAGGGAAATTAATTTTATATCATTTTTAATACAAATAACTATGTTAAAAGCTGCAAAGGAATTGACCTCACAGCCTCTGCAGTCTTCAAAGGAGAAGTTATCACTATACCCATTCCATAGTTGAGAAAACCAAAACTCAAAGTTCAGAGTAATTATTCACTAATAGAGATTAAAAAAAAAGAGAGAGAACAGAGTTCTAGTTTTAAAGTTACAAAAAAGCAAACTTTTCAAATGACCCCACATGGCATGGATAATTATCACCAGGTAGTTCTCTGAGTGATATTAACTAGGAACCAATATTAGCTATTCAAGTAACTAGTTGAATGATAGAAAATCTGTTGATAGTTCAAAGTCCCATTTTCTTCATTTATAAAATGCAGATACCTACCACACAGGGTAATAAAAAAGAATTAATTGTCATTATAATATAAATGTATTTAATGTATAGCATACATGTAAATAATATAATTATAAATACATATAAAATACTTTTAATGAATTTCCTATAAGAAGTATATAATGAAAGTCACTTGATAACTATATTAATGTATAATGTGCAATGTGTGAGCATTCTGTATGCTGTCTGTTTCTTCTCTGTTTTGCCCCTTCTTGCTTGAATAGAATAGCAGCTCTGTGGGCTACAGCAAGACTTCCATAACTATTGTATTCAACCTTTTTTTTGTACATATCCTACTATTTATAATGCTTATTTCACATTAAATCCATCATATGTTAAAAATATCAAAGGTTGAAATGTTAATACCAAACACAATGGTGATCATGCAGCACAACTTCCTGAAGAAACTGATTATTTACCATCAACACTAACCAGGCTGACTTCCATTGCCCAGGTTCACAGGAGAATATCACAGTACATAGTGTAACCTCTTGGGAACAAATCAAAATTCAAAATGTGGGACACAACTTGAGCCGAATTGAACTTGAGCTATTGTTTTATAACATGATAAGTCAGGATATTGCATACCATTGGGATATGGGACCCAGCTGGACTATGGAATGAAAACACTTTTAAAAATAAATGCCAAGTTGTAGCTAACCATTACTGAAAATGGAATATATAAAATTATTATTTTTATGTCACTGAACAGTTGATATTGTTTTCTTCCTATCTATAGAATGTTAATACAGTAGCAGATAAAGTCATCGTTGACAGCACCATCCCCACTTATATTCTCCTAAGCATTTGTCTCTCACACCAAGCGCTATGCTATTGTTTATAAACGATCTCTTCTTCCTCACAAAATCCCGTAAAGCAGCTCACCTTACCAATATCAGAAGAGAGAAAATACAATCTATGAAAGAAGCAAACCTTATGCCCTATTATGACTGATAATGTCATAAGCAAAATGTTCTAGTCAATATGAATATATGTGGGGAGGCAGGGGTACATATATACATTCATATGAACATGTGTGCACATTTTTTACATAAGACCATGGAAAAGAACGTGCATGTTTTTCCAGTAGGTGTTTATTATAAGTAAAGTCTCTGTTTTCTATGTTTTGTGAACATCATCTGTGGTGTTGGATGTGACAGGTAACAATGACATATATGAAGTGTGCATTATCCTATGTGTGGTTGTCTATACTATCTATATTTTCTGGGACTAGGTAGATAGATGGCTTTGCTATTCCTTCTACTTCACAACACTGCGACATCTTATTTACTAAGTATTAAGTGAATAACTGAGCAAAGGAGACAAATTAAGTTCCAGCTGCACCAAAGTCGCTGCAGGGCTTTCATATGAATGACTCGTTTAGGTAATTAGTGCAATTGAGAGTGAAATGGCCAATTCAAAAGACCTGTGGCCTCCCAGTAATCTAAATTGTCTGAAAGGACACTGCGTCATGCTTTACCCTCAGGTCATTCAATATTAGATCCTAAGTTATCTTCTGTGCTGTGAGGTCAGATAAGAGGGACAGGCTCAGAAAATCCTGAGAAAAATTCTCCTATTCTCATGAATCAGGGGGATTAATTTGAAAATGGCCATCATACCAAAGTACTCTGCAGATTCCAAATACCCCTCACCAAAACTACAAAAATTATTCACATAAATAAATTTTAGCATCATCTGGAAATACACACACACACACACACAACCCAGCATTGCTAAAACAGTCCTGAAATCAAAGAACTATAAAAAGTATCAAAATTTCAAGTTATATTACAGTGCGGTATTAATAAAACAAGCATGATATTGGAGTATAAACAGACACATTGATCAATGGAATCAATTTAAACACCATGATGTAAGTATATACCTAAGAACACCAGATTCTCAACAAAGAATCAAAAAACAAACAATAGATAAAGATAGCATCTTTCATAAATGATGCTAAACAAACTGTAAAAAATGCATCAAGAAAAATATATAACCTAATTTTAAAATGTATCCATATGCATCACCCTGCGTAAAACTCAACTCCAAGTACATAAAAGGCCTCAAGACCAGACACACTGAATCTGACAGGAGCAAAAGTGAAGAACAGGATTTAACTCAGTACAGGAAAGGACTCTGAACAGGACACCAATAGTACAGGCACTAAGGCCAACAATTGAAATGGAACCTCATGAAACTGAAAATCTTCTTCATGGAAAAGAACACCATTGTTCAGAAAAGTACCAGCCTACAGAATGGAAAACTATATCTGATAGAAGATTCGTACCTAGACTACCTAAATAACTAGAAAAACAATATTAAGGAAACAAATATCCTGATTTTAAAATCAATCGGTTACAGGGCTAAGAAAAGGGTTCTCGAAAGATAAAACATAATGACTGAGAAACAAAGAAATTCTCAACATCTTTTGTCAATAGGAAAATGCAGATTAAAACTGCTTTGAGAGTTTTCTTACTCCATTGTCCTGGCTGGTTTTGAGTATCTACACAAACTGGAGTTATCACAGAGAAAGAAGCCTCAGTTGAGGAACTGGCTCCATGAGATCCAGCTATCAGGCATTTTCTCAATTAGTAATCAAGGCAGGAGGGCCTAGCCCATTGTGGGTGGTGCCATCCCTGGGCTGGTCATCCTGAGTTCTATAAGAAAGCAGGCTGAGCAAGCCAGGAGAAGCAAGCCAGTAAGCAGCATCCCCCTGCCCACTCTCCCCAGCCCATCCCCACAGCCATGGCCTTTGCATCAGCTCCTGCTTCCAGGTGAGTTCCAGTCCTAACTTCCTTTGTGATGAACAGTGATTTGGAAGTGTAAGCTAAATAAACCCTTTCCTCTGCAATTTACTTCTTGGTTATGGTGTTTCATTGCAGAAATAGAAACTCCAAATAAGAAATCCATTCACAATGCCTCAAATTACTGAAGTAAATGAGATTATGTGTTATCTAGGATATAAGAAAAGAGGAACACTTTATTGCTGGTCAAGATGCAAATTTGTACAGCTACTATAAAAATTAGGGTGGCAATTTCTCAGGAAGTTTGAATATATATACCTCTATATAAGTCTTGTTCCCAAGAGTAACAACTGATAGAACTAATATTTGTTTAAAGGATATTGGATCTATCCCCCCCCCATCAAGAGATGTAGCTTGGTTTTCATATGGGTCCCCAGGAACTGGAGCAGGGGTTGTCCCTAAGGCTGTTGTCTGTCTATGGAATCAGTTCTCCTCGATGAGCTGTCTCATTGGAGAGGATGTGAGACATGATGTGCCAGGATGGGGGAATATCCAGGGTGGGAGTTCCACCTCTCAGAGAAGGGGAGGGTAGATAGAGGGAGGGACTGTGTGAGGGAAGAGGAACTGTGTGAAGAGGGGACTGGGATGCTGAGGTAGCAACTGGGATGCAAAGTGAATAAGTAAATAAATGAAAGAAAGAAAGAAAGAAGAGAAAGAAAGGAGGGAAGGGAAGAGAGGGAGGGAGGGACAGAAGAAGGAAGGAGAAGGGAAGGGGGAAGGGAAGGGAAGGGAAGGGAAGGGAAGGGAAGGGAAGGGAAGGGAAGGGAAGGGAAGGGAAGGGAAGGGAAGGGAAGGGAAGGGTAAGAAAGGGAGATATTCCACAATTAATTTGTTGTATTTTGAAAGAAAAAGGTCCCATAGACACATAGGGAGTGGAACTATTAGGAGGTATGGCAGACTGAGATCTCTCAGATTCTTCCCCAGCACCATGTCTATCTGCATGCTGCAATATTTTCTTGCCATGATGTTAATGAACTAAACTTCTGAGCTATAAAGCAGCCCCAGTTAAGTGTTTTTCTTTATAAGAGTTGCAATAGTCATGGTGTCTCTTCATATCAATAAATCCCTAAGGCAGAAGTCTATAGGAAGAAAAAATTAACACCAGTGTCTCTATTTTGTTGAGGAATAGAGTTTAAGTAAATATCCCTTTGAACATTGCTTTTAATAGGAGGGCAATAATCTAAATATGATGGTATGATTACCTTTCTAGTATGTAAGTTTTCCCTATTCATATAATTAGCACAGATCCTTTTAAATCTTATAGAGTTTAGTTGTAAAGAAATTAGAAAAAAAAATCTATTACTCAGACAACTCCTATGACCTACAAGTGTATTATCTGCCTAATATATTTTCTACTTCATTCTCATTTCATGCCTCAAAGAAAACTTACTACATTTGGTGTTATTTTTAAAGATATAATTTTACTTAAATATATATGTGTGTATGCATGCCATTTGTGTATGGGTACCTGTAGAGCTGGAATTATGGTTGGCTGTGAATATTACAATATGGGTGCTGGAAATGAAGTCTGGTCATCTGGATGACAGTACACACTCTTGCCCACTAAGCTATCTTTCTGGAGATAATCTTTTATCAGGACTCTGGTTTGTTTCTCATTAAGAATGCGATGCATGCGAAGATTTTGTGCTGAAGATCAATTTAAGAAAGTTTATATTGAAAAACATCATTCTGACCACTGTAGCAAGATTGTACCACAGTACAATATATTTAAGGATAGATTGAATAAAAAGCTACACTGAAACAGAAAAAAAGGAGATTACACTACAACCCATCTTAGACAAAGTACTCGGTTTGTGTGTTTAGACTTATTATTTTTATTTTATGAATATGCACTGTGTGTCTCCATGTATATGAGTTAAGTGTGCACATATGCTTAGTGCCCATGGGGACTAGAAAAGGCTCTTGGGTTCCCTAGAAATAGAATTGAAGATGGTTGCAAACTGCCATGTAGGCGTTGAAAACCAAAGCAGGGTCTTCTGCAAGACTGGTAAGTTCTCATAACTTATGATCCATCACTCCAGGCCCCATAAAAATGGTATTTGAACTCAATGAGTTGTTATGCTTTGATTTGTTAGATGTGAATTTATCATAGAAGACTCATCTCAAGATTTCTTGCACGAACATTTAAAAAGTGGCCCTACCAATTAGTGTGCTCAAAGCATGACATAGAATGTCACAGGAAAAGAAAGAGATGAGATTGGGAATGTCCATAATTTGAAAAAGATCATAAAAACATGATACCCAAACTGGGGAGGAATAACCAATATTTTTAAAAAGTGCTTAAATAAAGCTCTAGTTAAATGTTAGGCTAATACCAACAGCATGAATGGAGCTACCAAGAATATGAATTAAATTTCAAGGTCTGGTATCAGCAACTCACCTAGTATATACACAGAACAGGGATAAAGAGGCTACATAAAGCTTGCTTGTGTCTTGAATTATTCTCAAATCATTCCTCACTCCTGTCTCAAGCCACCTTACAGTTAATGACAGTAGAGCAGGCTATGAGCCACAAAGAAATCGAAAGAGCCACCGTTGGTCTATAAATTAATACCATCTGTGTCAGTATATAATGTGTATATAGTGTGAACTGGGTAGAACCAGGGGACAGAGTCTATCCAACCTATAAAGTTAAGTTTTACACAACAGTGTCTTTGAAATTTATTAAAATAACCTTTCAATTTCCCCAATATTGTTTTCCCCGAGGTTCACATCTTCTGACTTCCAAAGTTTTCTAATCTAAAGTGATATTTAAAGAGCTAGACGGAGACTTTGGTGCTTAAGAGTATTTGCTGCTTTGTAGAGAATCTGAGTTTAGTTCCAGGAGCTATGTCAGATGGCTCAGAACAGTCTATAGCTCTGGATCCAAGAGATATAATCCCCTTTTCTGAACTCTACTGACACCCACCTACATGTAGCATTCATTCGCAGACACTAATCTATACAATAAAATGTTAAGATAGTGTTCAATCAAACGTCTACCTAAATGAGATCTCTCATGAGGCATAATGGATAAAAATCATTTCCTGCAAAGGGTGATCTTACAAAATAACTTAAAATTATTTCCCTCTTTTCTTTCTCTTATTATTATTATTAATATTTTTCACAATTCATCTTTCTATATCAGAGGAGTTAGATATATCTATAACTATCTCCTTTGATATACATATGTATGTATATATAATCTTTTCACTTTGGAAAATGTATCACAATTGGTTCTACCAAGAGGGATATGAAGGGGAAGCCATACTATTAACTAAGCCCTGCAAGTCATTGATTTGGCCATTGGATGTCATCCATGCTCTGTGGAGCACCTGCCAAAGAAGTCTGTGGCTAGGAACACTGTTAATTAAAGGCAGCAATTTGTTTATTGCTTAGATGGCACACTGGCAAACTTCACAGTTGAGTGGTGTGGAAATGGAAGCAAAACTCAATTTTTATTAGGCAGTATATTAAGACGTGCCCTAATAATGTTTTCTGAAAAAAATAAAAAATAAGCTATATTCCATGAGACTGAAAATGTGAATTGGACAGATATAGTTTTGTGGACAGATATAGTTTTGAAAGTAAGCCAGTGGCTAATAAAAATATCTAATAATCACATGGCATAACCAGAGATTGTTTTTTATTTCTTCTATTTAAATTCATCTGAAATTTAAGGTGGAACTTTATTTCCTGTGCCTTCCAAGAGCTTGATTCATAATGTTGAAAATATAAAGCCATCCCCCAAACTATTTCTTTTTTAGTTTTCAAACTTTTATGAAATTATACTTTAAAGGGAGAGAGAGAAATTTAAACATGTGAAAATTTAACTGGACACTATTTCTGTTTTCAAAAATGGATTCATTTTTAACTGTTAGACATTCTAAGACTTTTCTAAAGTTTAAAATTTATATACTCACTCTCATTTATGTATATGTATAGATGTATATGTATGTATGTGTGTGCTTTACATCATGTATTTATGTAGGTGGGTGAGATAGATTGAAGGTTAAAATCCTTGCTACCAAGACTACCATGAATTTGATCCCTGAAACTCACATGGAGGAAGGAGAGAACTGATTCTAACAATCTCTGTTCTGCTTCAGACATGCACTTTTTGGCACATGATTGTCTGTATACACACAGAAACACACATACTACTACTACTACTACTACACACACACACACACACACACACACACCAAATAATAAATATACAAAACCAGGCTTTGTGATAGTGCCACTACTCAATAAGCTGAATAGTACTGAAACACAAAAACTAAGAACTAACAATCCCATACTCATCAGATATATCTACCGTTTTTCTTTACCCAACAGAATCTGCATCTTTCTTCTCGTATCACAGGAAGCCATGTGACATTGTGCATGAGTGTTAGAACCTTTACTGACAAAATGTCTCGGTCTGTACAAATTTTATTATTTAAAGCAAATGAATGAAAGTAAGAAATAGTACCCTGGAGTGGCCTTGGTACAATACAAAGACACTGACTGGTCTGGGATGCTAAGTCAACAAGGGATAAAATGATTTTACATCTGTATCCTTATTGCCTTTTGATTTCAAGGACTTGAAAATAAGATTTAGATTGTTATTAGCTTCCATTCTATATAGCAACATATGAGCTATCCCTTCAAGGACCTAAAAGGTTTTATTGGGAGCAGAGAGCAGCATAAATCAAACAGAGTCAGGTGAGCATGGTCTGTGCTTTGTAGGAGAGTTTACTTTGTCTTTAGGATAAAAGGCTAACAAATTATTTCATTTAATTAATTTCATTATTGTCTGATATTTTCTGAGGAATTAGCATGACACTTTTGTTGAGCTAACAGGCTGTAATGAGGACCAACTGCCTGATCTATCCTTGGTCAATAAATAAAAAAGATTAGATTACATACAGAAGGTCATCAGGGACAAAAGTCAAGCAGTCTGGCTTTTCCTTGAACAGGATCCATTGCAAGAGATCAGCAGCATGAACGAGAGTTGCTTTTGATTAGGATCAAAATACTAAAGTAAATGTGTAAGTAGATGTAATTGTTGTTCATGTGTTTGTTTGTTTAGTTTGAATAATTCTGAAAAGAAAATGAAACATATTTTTAAGTTAACTTTTCTCACAATGCATTGGGACCTCCATGGGGTTTGTTAATCACAAACTCACAATGTTCACATTTGTTCAAGTTTGTGTTGTTACTATGGAGCTCTTACTTCTGAATTGCTCATACAAAAACAAGGTCTGGCAAAGAGAACCAGTAGTGGAAGTTCTGAGTGTATTCATTCCACAAGAGTTCTCAGGCTACAAAGGACAGTGATCTCCCAAACTGGGGGATTCCAGAAACCCAGCAGAGGTTCTCTAGGGTACAGAGGTTTTTCTAGGGTGCAGAGGTTCTCTGGGGAGTGTCCTCTCTTATACCATTCTGGCTGGGTAATAGGTCACTTACAGGAATCAGTAGTTATTTTATAACTAACTTAACTCAAGAGATATACTTTAGAATTATTGTTTAGAGACCTACAATAAAAAAATGCTCATTGCTGGGTCTAATTAACAAAAGAAAATTACTCACGATGATGAAAATGATCCTGGTTCTAGGACATTATTAAAAATAACCTGGGGGCTGGGGAGATGGCTCAGGGTTTAAGAGTGCTTACTTTTTACAAAGGACTCTAGTATATTTCCCAGCACCCAAATAGTAGATCACAACTGGAACTCCAACTCTAGTGACTCTGATACCCTCTTCTGGCCTCTGCAAATACTGCATATACATACATGGTATATAAACTCAAGAAAGCTCACATAGTTAAAATAAAATTAAAAAATGAAATAAAGCAAAGTAAAATAAAATAAAACTTACAATTTTATTTGAGTAAGAAGGAAAGTTATAACTGAACAAATTGCTCACACAAAATGAAAAGCTGTAGTGACTCAAAAAACAATTTTTCTCAAGGTCACCATGATAGTCACTTTATATAACTAAGTGACTGAAACTTCAGAGTTAATGGTTTATTATGGGGAGATATGTACAGAAGGGTCTGAGTACCATGAAGACTAACATCTGTTCAGCATCTTCTTAACATCTGTTCCATTGGAACTCCTTTGAAAAGTCTCACTGTTTGCTGTGAAGTGGCCTCAGTGGATAAAGGCACTTGCAGCCAGTGCTGACAACCTAATTTCAATCCCTAGCATTCACAGAGTGAAAGGAGATTACTAAGTCACATAAGTTGATGTCTCAGCTTCAAGTATGTGCAGTGTCATCTGCCTGTGTGTTTCTGTCTCTTTTATACACACACACACACACACACACACACACACACACAAAACATATACATTTTAAAAGCATTCTATGCTGACATAGGATCCCCCTGGAACACTTACATGACTCCACGAAAAGACCTCTTCTTCAAAGTCTATTGAAATGATTAGTCAAGTTGATTCACCGGTCTTGTGGCCATTTTTTCATGATAGAAGAATGAAGACATTAAGTTGCCAAGCCAATAAGGGACATAGGTTCTTCCACTTCACCACTGAGAAACTTCACAGAATAGTGAGGACAATCAATGCAATTGTTTGTCCAGAGAACTTGAGCTACATATTTCTCCCTACTCAGTTCACTACAGACAGATTTTGGAATGACTTGTATTATAATTGCTGCTCTTCTCATTAGCAGCCATGGGAATTATGCCACAATTAGCTATCATGATCACCTTTCTACTGATATCACAATTAGGATAACAGTAATGGCGAGTGAGGCTGTGCCTATACAGTCTACAGTGCAGGATTAAAACAACAGACACACATCCCATTCTTCAACTCTCTTCATCTCTTTCTCTCTTTTAAAACTGAAGGATTTGTAACTTGAAAAATAAAAATACACCATCTTTATTTCTAACATTTTTAAGAAAAAAAAGCATCATTTTGGTTAATATTTTAATGAGACAACATTTTTCAGAGAATAATATCATCAGCTAGTTCCATTGGAAAAAAATATAGACTTTTACACTTTTGTCCTGTTGGAGCAGATACCAAGCCATTTGTCAACGGAGCTATTTTAAAGTCACAGAAGAGAAAGACCACAGCATGCTTTATTTTCTATAGTTGTCTTAATCCTATTCCCACCATTAATTCTTTTAACATTTGACAGGATAGTGTTGTGAGATTACTGGAAGTTAAAACAAGAAACAGATATGATTTAAAGGAGTAAACTTTGGGCTTGGTAGCCATTTGAAGTGTCCAGTTTCACTAATTTGTAATTTGTACAGCTGTCCTCTTTTCCCTTTGCCTATTCAAATATTAACTTTAAATATTAGGGTAAATGAAAAGGCTGTAGACATAGTTCAACCAATAAAACACTGGCTATTCAAGCATGAGGATCCAAGTTCAGTCTACATAATTCCTATTAAAACAAAACAAAACAAAAACTAGTTTACTCATCACCCCAGTTCTGTGTTGGTGGAGACAGGATATCCCTGGGGACAGCCAGGCTGGCCAACTCACCATTTTGAGGAAACAACATAAAAACATAAATTGAAATATTAATTATCTTATTTTTATGATGAATATCTCACTCCAGACCTTCCTTTGTGCTCTTGTTTGACAATCTAAAACTGAGTTAGAGGAAGGGTGACCATGAAGAAAACACAGATCTGTCCTGACATTTATGTTGGTCTGAATACATTATAAATCATCAAAAAGCACTTTAATACAAGAATTAGTCAAGGTTACTTGCATTCAAAACTGGAAAATTTAAGCAGAAAATGGATAAAATTACTTAGGAAAAGTGATCATAAGTGATATGTATACCATTTTACCTTCCAAAATATGGATTAGAAAACTGAAAATTATCTAGCATAGTGGTCAAACTCAGATTTTCAGAGCCAGAATTTCATTTAGGTGACAGGCTCCAGCAGCTATAAAAGATCGCAAGTAGTCAAGCCAACATATAATTTTTTTGAGATGGTGTCTTGTATACCACAAGACTGGGCTCAAACTGACTATGTATTTGAAAATGACTTTGAATTTTAATACTTCTGCCTCCTCCTCTGAATGTGTGTTGTGTAGATGCCATAGACAGACAGTGGGCATATTCTACAATTGCTCTCTGGTAGATGTAATTGAACAAATCTGGCTGGTAATCAAGTTCAGAGGGCTGTCTGTTGCCATTCTATACCTCAGCCTTTAGGCTACCAATGTATGTCACTGTTTCTAGCCTCGATGTGAGTGATGGTTCCAAGCTCATGTACTCATGCTTTCCTGACATGGTCTGTACCAACTGAGCCATCTTCCTTCTCCAAATGTTTTTTTCAAGTCATGTGAGTTATCTATGATTCTCAGCTTCTGGGAATGGATTCTCAGGGCCAGCACAATGGTGACCTTTATCTTTCACAATCTTTCTGCAAATTTACTTTCTCACAGAGCTTCTGTTGCTTGGTCTTCTTCACTGGAATCCTACTCTGAAATTCTCTAAGTCCACTCTGAAGATCCTGGGCCATCTGATCATTATGTATCCAGAATAAAGGTGACTTTATTACCGCTCCCCTCCCCTCCCCCCTTTTTTTTTGACATGAATTGATCCTCATTCAGTATGGGTCCTCCTTCTGTCATTGACTATAAAAAGTTTAATTCTCCTTTACTTACTTTTTCTTTTTTTTAATATTTTTATTACATATTTTCCTCAATTACATTTCCAATACTATCCCAAAAGTCCCCCATAGCGCCCCCCACTTCCCTACCCACCCATTCCCATTCTTTTGGCCCTGGCATTCCCCTATATTGGGGCATATAAAGTTTGCAAGTCCAATGGGCCTCTCTTTCCATTGATGGCCGACTAGGCCATCTTTCGATACATATGCAGCTAGAGACAAGAGCTCCAGGGTTCTGGTTAGTACATCATGTTGTTCCAACAATAGGGTTGCAGATCCCTTTAGCTCCTTGGGTACTTTCACTAGCTTCTCCATTGGGAGCCCTGTGATACATCCAATAGCTGACTGTGAACATCCACTCCTGTGTTTGCTAGGCCCCGGCATCGTCTCACAAGAGACAGCTATATTTGGGTCCTTTCAGCAAAATCTTGCTAGTGTATGCAATGGTGTCAGCGTTTAGAAGCTGATTATGGGACGGATCCCTGGATACAGCAGTCTCTAAATGGTCCATCCTTTCATCACAGCTACGAACTTTGTCTCTGTAACTCCTTCCCTGGGTGTTTTGTTCCCAATTCTAAGAAGGTGCACAGTGTCCACACTTTGGTCTTCATTCTTCTTGAGTTTCATGCGTTTAGCAAATTGTATCTTATATCTTGGGTATCCTAAGTTTTGGGCTAATATCCACTTATCAATGAATACATATTGTGTGAGTTCTTTTGTGATTGTGTTACTTCACTCAAGATGATGCCCTCCAGGTCCATCCATTTGGCTAGGAATTTCATAAATTCATTCTTTTTAATAGCTGAGTAGTACTCCATTGTGTAAATGTACCACATTTTCTGTATCCATTCCTCTGTTGAGGGACATCTGGGTTCTTTCCAGCTTCTGGCTATTATAAATAGCGCTGCTATGAACATAGTGGAGCATGTGTCCTTTTTACCGGTTGGGACATCTTCTGGATATATGCCCGGGAGAGGTATTGCTGGATCCTCCGGTAGTACTATGTCCAATTTTCTGAGGAACCGCCAGACTGATTTCCAGAGTGGTTGTACAAGCTTGCAATCCCACCAACAATGGAGGAGTGTTCCTCTTTCTCCACATCCTCGCCAGCATCTGCTGTCACCTGAATTTTTGATCTTAGCCATTCTGACTGGTGTGAGGTGGAATCTCAGGGTTGTTTTGATTTGCATTTCCCTGATGATTAAGGATGTTGAACATTTTTTCAGGTGCTTCTCTGCCATTCGGTATTCCTCAGGTGAGAATTCTTTGTTCAGTTCTGAGCCCCATTTTTTAATGGGGTTATTTCACTTTCTGGAGTCCACCTTCTTGAGTTCTTTATATATATTGGATATTAGTCCCTTATCTGATTTAGGATAGGTGAAGATGCTTTCCCAATCTGTTGGTGGTTTTTTTGTCTTATTGATGGTGTCTTTAGCCTTGCAGAAGCTTTGTAGTTTCATGAGGTCCCACTTGTCAATTCTCGATCTTACAGCACAAGCCATTACTGTTTTATTCAGGAATTTTTCCCCTGTGCCCATGTCTTCAAGGCTTTTCCCCACTTTCCCCTCTATAAGTTTCAGTGTCTCTGGTTTTATGTGAAGTTCCTTGATCCACTTAGACTTGACCTTAGTACAAGGAGATAGGAATGGATCGATTCGCATTCTTCTACATGTTAACAACCAGTTGTGCCAGCACCATTTGTTGAAAATGCTGTCTTTCTTCCACTGGATGTTTTTAACTCCCTTGTCGAAGATCAAGTGACCATAGGTGTGTGGGTTCATTTCTGGGTCTTCAATTCTATTCCATTGGTCTATTTGTCTGTCACTATACCAGTACCATGCAGTTTTTATCACAATTGCTCTGTAGTAGAGCTTTAGGTCCGGCATGGTGATTCCACCAGAGGTTCTTTTATCCTTGAGAAGAGTTTTTGCTATCCTAGGTTTTTTGTTATTCCAGATGAATTTGCAGATTGCCCTTTCTAATTCGTTGAAGAATTGATTTGGAATTTTGATGGGGATTGCATTGAATCTGTAGATTGCTTTTGGCAAGATAGCCATTTTTACAATGTTGATCCTGCCAATCCATGAGCATGGGAGATCTTTCCATCTTCTGAGATCTTCTATAATTTCTTTCTTCAGAGACTTGAAGTTTTTATTATACAGATCTTTCACTTCCTTAGTTAGAGTCACGCCAAGATATTTTATATTATTCGTGACAATTGAGAAGGGTGTTGTTTCCCTAATTTCTTTCTCAGCCTGTTTATTCTTTGTGTAGAGAAAGGCCATTGATTTGTTTGAGTTAATTTTATATCCAGCTACTTCACCGAAGCTGTTTATCAGGTTTAGGAGTTCTCTGGTGGAATTTTTAGGGTCACTTAGATATACTATCATATCATCTGCAAAAAGTGATATTTTGACTTCATCTTTTCCAATTTGTATCCCTTTGATCTCCTTTTGTTGTCGAATTGCTCTGGCTAGGACTTCAAGTACAATGTTGAATAGGTATGGAGAAAGTGAACAGCCTTGTCTAGTCCCTGATTTTAGAGGGATTGCTTCAAGCTTCTCACCATTTACTTTGATGTTGGCTACTGGTTTGCTGTAGATTGCTTTTATCATGTTTAGGTATGGGCCTTGAATTCCTGATCTTTCCAAGACTTTTATCATGAATGGGTGTTGGATCTTGTCAAATGCTTTTTCCGCATCTAACGAGATGACCATGTGGTTTTTGTCTTTGAGTTTGTTTATATACTGGATTACGTTGATGGATTTCCGTATATTGAACCATCCCTGCATCCCTGGGATGAAACCTACTTGGTCAGGATGGATGATTGTTTTGATGTGTTCTTGGATTCGGTTAGCAAGAACTTTATTGAGGATTTTTGCATCAATATTCATAAGGGATATTGGTCTGAAGTTTTCTATCTTTGTTGGGTCTTTTTGTGGTTTAGGTATCAGAGTAATTGTGGCTTCATAGAATGAGTTGGGTAGAGTACCTTCTGTTTCTATTTTGTGGAATAGTTTGTGAAGAACTGGGATTAGATCTTCTTTGAAGGTCTGATAGAACTCTGCACTAAACCCATCTGGTCCTGGGCTTTTTTTAGTTGGGAGACTATTAATGACTGCTTCTATTTCTTTGGGGGATATAGGGCTGTTTAGATCATTAACCTGATCTTGATTCAACTTTGGTACCTGGTATCTGTCTAGGAACTTCTCCATTTCATCCAGGTTCTCCAGTTTTGTTGAGTATAGCCTTTGGTAGAAGGATCTGATGGTGTTTTGGATGTCTTCAGGATCTGTTGTTATGTCTCCTTTTTCATTTCTGATTTTGTTAATTAGGATGCTTTCCCTGTGCCCTCTAGTGAGTCTGGCTAAGGGTTTATCTATCTTGTTGATTTTCTCAAAAAACCAGCTCCTTGATTGGTTGACTCTTTGAATAGTTTTTCTTGTTTCCACTTGGTTGATTTCACCCCTGAGTTTGATTATTTCCTGCCGTCTACTCCTCTTGGGTGAATTTGCTTCCTTTTGTTCTAGTGCTTTTAGGTGTGTTGTCAAGCTGCTAATGTGTGCTCTCTCTAGTTTCCTTTTGGAGGCACTCAGAGCTATGAATTTTTCTCTTAGAAATGCTTTCATTGCGTCCCATAAGTTTGGGTATGTTGTGGCTTCATTTTCATTGAACTCTAAAAAGTCCTTAATTTCTTTCATTATTCCTTCCTTGACCAAGGTATCATTGAGAAGAGTGTTGTTCAGTTTCCACGTGAAGGTTGGCTTTCTATTATTTATTTTGTTATTGAAGATCAGCCTTAGTCCATGGTGATCTGATAGGATGCATGGGACAATTTCAATATTTTTGTATCTGTTGAGGCCTGCTTTGTGACCAATTATGTGGTCAATTTTGGAGAAGGTACCATGAGGTGCTGAGAAGAAGGTATATCCTTTTGTTTTAGGATAGAATGTTCTGTAGATATCTGCCAGATCCATTTGATTCATAATTTCTGTTAGTTTCACTGTGTCCCTGTTTAGTTTCTGTTTCCATGATCTGTCCATTGGTGAAAGTGGTGTGTTGAAGTCTCCCACTATTATTGTATGAGGTGCAATGTGTGCTTTAAGATTTACTAAAGTTTCTTTAATGAATGTGGCTGCCTTTGTATTTGGAGCATAGATATTCAGGATTGATAGTTCCTCTTGGAGGATTTTACCTTTGATGAGTATGAAGTGTCCCTCCCTGTCTTTTTTAATGACTTTGGGTTGGAAGTCAATCTTATCAGATATTAGAATGGCTACTCCAGCTTGTTTCTTCATGCCATTTGCTTGGAAAATTGTTTTCCAGCCTTTCATTCTGAGGTAGTGTCTATCCTTTTCTCTGAGATGAGTTTCCTGTAAGCAGCAAAATGTTGGGTCTTGTTTGTGTAGCCAGTTTGTTAGTCTATGTCTTTTTATCGGGGAGTTGAGTCCATTGATATTAAGAGATATTAAGGAAAAGTAATTGTTTCCTATTATTATTGTTGTTAAAGTTGGCATTTTGTTCTTGTGGCTGTCTTCTTTTAGGTTTGTTGAGGGATTACCTTCTTGTTGTTTCTAGGGCGTGGTTCCTGTCCTTGTATTGGTTTTTTTCTGTTATTATCCTTTGAAGGGCTGGATTCATGGAGAGATAATGTGTGAATTTGGTTTTGTCTTGGAATACTTTGGTTTCTCCATCTATGTTAATTGAGAGTTTGGCTGGGTATAGTAGCCTGGGCTGGAATTTGTGTTCTTTTAGTGTCTGTATAACATCCGTCCAGGATCTTCTGGCTTTCATAGTCTCTGGTGAAAAATCTGGTGTAATTCTGATAGGCTTGCCTTTATATGTTACTTGGCCTTTTTCTCTTACTGCTTTTAATATTCTATCTTTATTTAGAGCATTTGTTGTTCTGATTATAATGTGTCGGGAGGTATTTCTTTTCTGGTCCAGTCTATTTGGAGTTCTGTAGGCTTCTTGTATGTTCATGGGCATCTCTTTCTTTAGATTTGGGAAGTTTTCTTCTATAATTTTGTTGAAGATGTTTGCTGGTCCTTTGAGTTGAAAATCTTCATTCTCATCCACTCCTATTATCCGTAGGTTTGGTCTTTTCATTGCGTCCTGTATTTCTTGGATGTTTTGAGTTAGGATCTTTTTGCATTTTACATTTTCCTTGATTGTTGTGCCGATGTTCTCTATGGAATCTTCTGCACCTGAGATTCTCTCTTCCATCTCTTGTATTCTGTTGCTGATGCTGGTATCTATGGTTCCAGATTTCTTTCCTAGGGTTTCTATCTCCAGTGTTGCCTCATTTTGGGTTTTCTTTATTGTGTCTACTTCCCTTTTTAGGTCTAGTATGGTTTTGTTCATTTCCATCATCTGTTTGGATGTGTTTTCCTGTTTTTCTGTAAGGACTTCTACCTGTTTGATTATGTTATCGTGTTTTTCTTTAAGGATTTGTAACTCTTTAGAAGTGTTCTCCTGCAATTCTTTAAGGGATTTTTGTGCTTCCTCTTTATTGTCTTCTGCCTGTTTAGCAGTGTTCTCCTGCATTTCTTTAAGTGTGTTATTAAAGTCCTTCTTGAAGTCCTCTATCATCATCAGGAGATATGCTTTTAAATCCGTGTCTAGCTTTTCCGGTGTGTTGGGGTGCCCTGGACTGGGCGAAGTGGGGGTGCTGGGTTCTGATGATGGTGGGTGGTCTTGGTTTCTATTAGTAAGATTATTACGTTTACCTTTCGCCATCTGGTAATCTCTGGGGTTAGTTGTTATCGTTGTCACTGTTTAAAGATTGGAGCAGAAGCTGTGTTCCACTCACCAGCAGTCTCTAAATCCTGCGGCGGGGGTCGTGGGTAGCTGACGGTCCCCTGGTGCTGGTCCAGCCGGAAGAGGCCTGTGGTCCTACTCAGGCCGTTTTTCTGCTTCCCTAACTAATGCAGTCTCTGGTCCCGCGTGCAATTGGATTGGAGCAGAAGCTGTGTTCCACTCTCCAGAAGTCTTAAGATCCTGTGGTAGGTGTTGTGGGTAGCTGGTGAGTGTCAGCTGACCCTGCGCCCCAGCTGCCCTGATGCTTTTCTGACTGGAAGAGGGTTGTGGCCCTATGTAGGCCGGATTTCTCTCTCCCCAACCAGAGCAGTCTCAGGTCCCGCGTGATTGGACTGGAGCAGAAGCTGTGTTCCACTCACCAGCAGTCCCAAAATCCTGCGGCGGGGGTCGTGGGTAGCTGGCGGGTGTCAGGCAACCCTGAGCTCCTGCTGTCCCGGCGCTGATCCGGCAGGATGAGGCCTGTGGCCCTACTCAGGCCGGTTTCTGCTTCCCTAACTAATGCAGTCTCAGGTCCCGCGCAATTGGATTGGAGCAGAAGCTGTGTTCCACTCACCAGCAGTCCCAAAATCCTGCGGCGGGGGTCGTGGGTAGCTGGCGGGTGTCAGGCAACCCTGCGCTCCCGCTACCCCGGCGCTGATCCAGCCGGATGAGGCCTGTGGTCCTACTCAGGCCGGTTTCTGCTTCCCTAACTAATGCAGTCTCAGGTCCCGCGCAATTGGATTGGAGCAGAAGCTGTGCTCCACTCACCAGAAGTCTTAAGATCCTGTGGCCTCTCCTTTACTTACTGATCCAATAATGGATGTTGATAAGATAGACATTAATCTCAACTAAAATTCTCTTGGAATGTTCTGATGTATCTGGTGACTTCTTTATGTTGTGTCATCAGAGAGAAAAACTTCTTAGGTGAACTCTTCTTAAAATGTCATTCGCTTTATTGGATTGTAGGGTGTTCTTAGTTAGGGTGGCTGATTCCTAAGAATATGAAGCAAATGTTCATGTAGCCCATGTTTCATCTGTCTCAGTGTTCAGTGAATGGCAGCTTCATTGTTTGGTCCAGGTATAAGTATGAACATGAAAAAGACTTAGAAGAAGGGGCTATTGTATTACAGATAGCCCAATTAATTAAAGAAGGATGTTTTGAAATATAATCTTTTCCACAAAGCCAATAAATTTTTTCATAAGTTTATTTGTATATTTCTTACAGTGATTTAGTTTATTTGCCTCTAGGATTTGCTTGGAAGTGCCAATAGAGTTGCAAATAGCATTAATTGATGCATTTTAAACATTTTCTTAGGCTAGTAAATATTTTAAAAATTCTTTCTTTTTCAAAATTCTTACATGTCATAATATTACTGGTCTCATTAGGTCAATGTAACTGCATGTATGGTATTGTCTATTATATCCTTATAGTTTACAAATACTGAATGGACAGGGAGGGACTGATTCACCCAGGTCATATTCTTCTCCCAAGTAGAAGTTTATAGATTTATATTGAAGTTGGTTTTGATTGAGGATGGGTTTGTTTATAACTAATTTAACCTACTTCAGAAAATTGATTTTTATTCAGAATAATGCATAATAGATAAATGGTAAAACAGAGTCAACAGTTTCGAGTGGCCACCCTTTCATTCCTCAGTTAAAATTACTCTCTGTGGGATTATTGCATCATTTCTCCATTTGAGGAGTGATTTACACATAGACAATTAAAGATGGACTTACGAAAGTTCTAGGCATTGGAAGACATTCATACACACAGTAGATGAACACTTATGACAACCACGAATGAGAAACCATCTTTTTTTGCCAGAGATGAGAGTATCAAAACACTATCTGTTCATTAGTTAATATGTTTAGGACTCTTAACAATGACAGTTTGTTCTGCTCTCAGACATTCTCTTGGTTCAGGACATGAATCCACCTAATTAGAGACTGGTGGTCAAGAATACTCTTTTTTTTTTTTTTTTTTTTGGTGGATTTTCTATTATGTGGGATTATATTTCTTTTCTTTATCATTTTTTTGCTACTTGTCTAAGATGACCCATCCTAAAGTGTTCTTCCTCTCTCTTCATCAAGTGAACCATTTCTTGTCACCTGTATACATTAACTTCTCTGAGAGTTTGCCTTTCCATCATCGATTTCATGGAAATATAAGGTCAAGTATTAACAAAACTTCCTGCAGCTATGTACCCCAGGCTTTATTATTATAGACATGACAAGGGGCTTACTTTGATGGTATATTGCAGAAGATTCTTTCTTTCTTTCCTTTACCAAAGTTTATCTTCATATCCTGATACTCAAAAGGGCTGTACTAGGAAAAGATGACAGGCAAGTGCATTTAAAACTAGCTTTTAGTTTTAATTGAGTAGCATTAGTTCTCTTCATGAAGACATAGGTAAAGTCTTCATATTATAAACTTCATCTTTAATCTATATCACTCAAAATTTGTGGTGATATGTAGTTATATGCTACCATGGCAACTGCATGTATGGTTTGGTAGCTTACTCTTTTCTCTATAGATTTCCACCCTAAGGTTCACGTTCTATATGTAGTAAAAGTACACAGAACACTAGGTCCAAACTTGGTTATTTTGGAATGAACCATAATCATAGATCTAAAAAACAACTCATCAATTTGTTTCTAGCATTAAACGATTTTAGGGCCATGTATGGAGGCACATGCCTTTAATCCCAGCACTTGGGAGGCAGAGGCAGGCTGATTTCTGACTTCAAGGCCAGCCTGGTCTACAAAGTGAGTTCCAGGACAGCCAGGGATATACAGAGAAACCCTGTCTCTCGAACAACCAAAAAAAAAAAAAAAAAATTTAGATGTGTCCCATGTTCCCAATAATTAACAAAAATATTATGTACAAATGATGTGCCAGGTGCTGAGGTATTACAAACATGTAAGAGTAATCAGATGTACATTTTATGTCTTAAGTGTTACGACTCTGTAATGTCTTGAGAAGCATTGCAGTAGTGCCTTATAAAGGGATGTTAAATGTTGTCATTTACCTCAGATCATGAAAGACCTCTTTATAGATCTGGGTAAAGCACCAATTAGAAAAATGACTACTGGGGGCTGGTGAGATGGCTCAGTGGGTAAGAGCACCCAACTGCTCTTCCAAAGGTCCAGAGTTCAAATACCAGCAACCACATGGTGGCTCACAACCATCCATATCGAGATCTGGCGCCCTCTTCTGGAGTGTCTGAAGACAGCTACAGTGTACTTACATAAATAAATAAATCTAAAAAAAAGAAAAAAAAAAAAAGGAAAAATGACTACTTAGCAAAGGCAAGAACTTGATGAATTAGGACCATAAACAGGGTTGATTATTCCCCAGTTCCATACAAAGCTGTAACACAAGCCAGGTGGGACTTTGAACTTATTAATGTGATGTGGCTTCAATTTATTCTGTAAGCATTGCCAAGTTCTGGATCTAAACCTCAATATTTCATCATCAATTTGAAGCTACACACCAGAGGACAATCGACAGTAATTCAGAATTAAGGAAGAGTAAATGGTTTAAGTAATGAACAGATTTCTGCCAGTACAAACCAACTGTGATTATCTCTTTTAGCTTCCTGACTATTTAACCTACCCAATTATATTCACATGGTGCTCTAACCACAAAATAAACATAAAAACCACAAAAGAGAATTGCTATTTGTGAAGTTCACTCATGAAATAATGGCACACGTTCATTTTTAGATGCAGCAGCTCTAATCTTTGTGTTGATTTCATTCAGAAACAGAACATATTCAACATTTAAGATTTTCTGCAGGGCGTGGTGGTGCACGCCTTTATTCCCAGCACTCAGGAGACAAAGGCAGGCAGATTTCTGAGTTTGAGGTCAGCCTGGTCTACAAAGTGAGTTCTAGGACAGCCAGGGCTATACTGAAAAACCCTGTCTCCAAAAAAAAACAAAAAGACAAAAAAAAAAACAAAAAAACAAAAAAAATGGAGTTTTCAAATGGTGCCACAGACTGGACTCAGTTGGTCCCTTCACCTGTGGAGAATCAGGGTCTCAGTATTCAGGTAGGCAAGAAGTTGGCAGATGACAAACAAATACAGACACAGAGAGAGTGCTGTATTTGAATGTAAGTTCTCAAAGCGAGCATCAGACTTATATATTACAGAAGAAAGTAAAGAAGTTAGGTGACACATCAGCCAAGGTACATTGAAGTTATCTGATGCAAAATGACTTTTACAACAAGACAGGAATGCATACATAAAAGCTAACAGGAACCAATTGGGATAAAAATCACTGTTAACAACTGGGATCAAAAGCAGCCCCACCTAATGTCAGTTTATTCTTAGAAGCCAGGGGAAAGGGCTTCATGCCCCTGACATAGTTCCAATTCTAGTCTATTGTATAGTCTACCTTCCCCCCTAGGCCACTGTAAATTCCTGTGTATGGGAGTGACTCAGCTATCTATTGTTCTAAGTATTTACTCTAGTTCCTCCTTAGACCACAACCTTCCTTCTTCCTAGATCATTGTAAATTCCTGTGTATGGGAGTGATTCTGCTATTGTTCTCAGTATACTATGTAGACTAGCCCTGAAATTACTAGCTCTATTCTAGTAAATTGTGATGCTTGATTTCTTTCATTGTCTATTAACACTGGAGGCATTTTCATCTGAATGAGTAACATTCTTATAAAGATCAACGCCCAAGGTTGGCTCAACAATTTCCCAGGATATTGGAACACTGGTGGAGGATAGTCTAACTTAGCTATATGTCAAAATCAATCCTTAGAGGCACTTATAATAATACAATATTGAAGGAAAACAGAAAGACCTGTTTACCGACTAAAGCAAGGGCAGATTTGAAACATTCATTTTACAGGATGCCACAGATCCAGGAGACTGTAGTTTCTGTGAACTTTTCACCTTGGGACTGCATCCAAGCTTTTGGGCCTGTCACACAGTCACTACTGGAGTGGGTGTGGCAAAGTGGAGCATGGAAACACACGCAGTTAACTTGATCACTCAAGAGGCTAAGACAGGAGGATACGAGTTCAAGGTTAGCCTGGTGACTGTTCTAAGACATTCAGAGCCGCAGAAAGATCCTGTCTCCAAAAATCAAATATATCTCAAACTATGTCTATCTCTCTATATCTTTCTATCTCTCTATCATCAATATGTATATAATTATTTAATTACATATGTAGCTACATATCTATATCTGTCTACATACAGAGATAGATAGATAGATGATAGATAAAATAAGTTTTTAAGAAAAAATGTTTGTCTTTGCTACATTCTGGCTATTTGACTTGAAATAAGTACACTCTTCTGTTTTTCTCCATTTATTCAATAGAAAAAATAAAATATTTTACTTAGTGCCTTATGACTGTCATAGGTACTATTATTACTAAATAAAATACTAAAAACTAAAAGTGCTAATGAAAGAAGCTAGTGGGGAAAACCCCACTCATATCCCGAGTTGGCATACACCCAAAGAATCACGAGAGACCATCTTGATGCAAACACACAAGGGAGTTTAATGGTGGAGCTCTGGGCTGACATGTATCTCACACAGAAGACAGCGGTTGTTGGCCACGAGGCTTGAAAGTTAGGGGTTTTTATAGAAAAGGGTCTTGGGGCTGGGGGAGGAATTGGCACAGTTTCACACGATTGGTTCATTTAAACATCAGCAAACTGTATGTGCAGATCGAGGTAACAGCAGAGCATCTGGTTAACATTTAAACCACACCAGAAGGGCAGGAGATAGGGAGGCGCCGGGCCAGTTCAGATATGACTTTGCATTCTCTTTATCTTTATGGCCAAGCAGCCTCAGGAATGTCTTAACGACAATGGGCCTGCATGGGCATGTCCTGGCCTGTTCTGCTATGTTCTCCATCCCAGGCTTCAAACCTCACAAACAACACTTTGGGCTATTACATGAATCACAGGTCTCAAGTTTTATTTTCTTTCACTACAAAGCAAAAAATGGTCATAGTATATAGAATGGAATTCTATACTTTGCTGTTTGGGCTTTGTTTTAGCGTGAGAGTATATTAAAGTGCAGATATAGTAAAGTTAAGAGAATTAAGCCTTTGGTTTTAGCTCTGTTACAACATGCAAGAGCTCCAAAATCATCACTGAAATCCTTAAAACCAAGTAAAAATGAACTCGGGTTTTCTTTTTTTTTAATTTTTAATATTTTTTATTATATATTTTCCTCAATTAAATTTACAATGCTATCCCAAGAGTCCCCCATAGCGCCCCCCACTTCCCTACCCACCCATTCCCATTCTTTTGGCCCTGGCATTCCCCTATATTGGGGCATATAAAGTTTGCAAGTCCAATGGGCCTCTCTTTCCAATGATGGCCGACTAGGCCATCTTTCGATACATATGCAGCTAGAGACAAGAGCTCCGGGGTACTGGTTAGTTCATCATGTTGTTCCAACTATAGGGTTGCAGATCCCTTTAGCTCCTTGGGTACTTTCTCTAGCTTCTCCATTGGGAGCCCTGTGATACATCCAATAGCTGACTGTGAGCATCCACTCCTGTGTTTGCTAGGCCCCTGCATAGTCTCACAAGAGACAGCTATATTTGGGTCCTTTCAGCAAAATCTTGCTAGTGTATGCAATGGTGTCAGCGTTTAGAAGCTGATTATGGGATGGATCCCTGGATACAGCAGTCTCTAGATGGTCCATCCTTTCATCACAGCTACGAACTTTGTCTCTGTAACTCCTTCCCTGGGTGTTTTGTTCCCAATTCTAAGAAGGGGCACAGTGTCCACATTTTGGTCTTCATTCTTCTTGAGTTTCATGCGTTTAGCAAATTGTATCTTATATCTTGGGTATCCTAAGTTTTGGGCTAATATCCACTTATCAGTGAATACATATTGTGTGAGTTCCTTTGTGATTGTGTTACCTCACTCAAGATGATGCCCTCCAGGTCCATCCATTTGGCTAGGAATTTCATAAATTCATTCTTTTTAATAGCTGTGTAATTTACATTGTGTAAATGTACCATAATTTCTGTATCCATTCCTCTGTTGAGGGGCATCTGGGTTCTTTCCAGCTTCTGGCTATTATAAATAGGGCTGCTATGAACATAGTGGAGCATGTGTCATTCTTACCGGTTGGGACATATTCTGGATATATGCCCAGGAGAGGTATTGCTGGATCCTCTGGTAGTACTATGTCCAATTTTCTGAGGAACCGCCAGACTGATTTCCAGAGTGGTTGTACAAGCTTGCAATCCCACCAACAATGGAGGAGTGTTCCTCTTTCTCCACATCCTCGCCAGCATCTGCTGTCACCTGAATTTTTGATCTTAGCCATTCTGACTGGTGTGAGGTGGAATCTCAGGGTTGTTTTGATTTGCATTTCCCTGATGATTAAGGATGTTGAACATTTTTTCAGGTGCTTCTCTGCCATTCGGTATTCTTCAGGTGAGAATTCTTTGTTCAGTTCTGAGCCCCATTTTTTAATGGGGTTATTTGACTTTCTGGAGTCCACCTTCTTGAGTTCTTCATATATATTGAATATTAGTCCCTTATCTGATTTAGGATAGGAAAAGATCCTTTCCCAATCTGTTGGTGGTTTTTTTGTCTTATTGATGGTGTGTTTTGCCTTGCAGAAGCTTTGCAGTTTCATGAGGTCCCACTTGTCAATTCTCGATCTTACAGCACAAGCCATTGCTGTTCTATTCAAGAATTTTTCCCCTGTGCCCATATCTTCAAGGCTTTTCCCCACTTCTATAAGTTTCAGTGTCTCTGGTTTTATGTGAAGTTCCTTGATCCACTTAGACTTGACCTTAGTACAAGGAGATAGGAATGGATCAATTCGCATTCTTCTACATGTTAACAACCAGTTGTGCCAGCACCATTTGTTGAAAATGCTGTCTTTCTTCCACTGGATGTTTTTAGCTCCCTTGTCGAAGATCAAGTGACCGTAGGTGTGTGGGTTCATTTCTGGGTCTTCAATTCTATTCCATTGGTCTATCTGTCTGTCACTATACCAGTACCACACAGTTTTTATCACAATTGCTCTGGAGTAAAGCTTTAGTTCCCGTATGGTGATTCCACCAGAGGTTCTTTTATCCTTGAGAAGAGTTTTGCTATCCTGGGTTTTTTGT
This sequence comes from Mus caroli, assembly GCF_978045245.1. Taxonomy (NCBI): domain Eukaryota; kingdom Metazoa; phylum Chordata; class Mammalia; order Rodentia; family Muridae; genus Mus; species Mus caroli. The sequence goes on from NW_028227264.1 coordinate 63,237,682, forward strand.
TATTCCAGATGAATATGCAGATTGCACTTTCTAATTCGTTGAAGAATTGAGTTGGAATTTTGATGGGGATTGCATTGAATCTATAGATTGCTTTTGGCAAGATAGCCATTTTTACAATGTTGATCCTGCCAATCCATGAGCATGGGAGATCATTCCATCTTCCTAGATCTTCTATAATTTCTTTCTTCAGAGACTTGAAGTTTTTATCGTACAGATCTTTCACTTCCTTAGTTAGAGTCACGCCAAGATATTTTATATTATTTGTGACTATTGAGAAGGGTGTTGTTTCCCTAATTTCTTTCTCAGCCTGTTTATTCTTTGTGTAGAGAAAGGCCATTGATTTGTTTGAGTTAATTTTATATCCAGCTACTTCACCGAAGCTGTTTATCAGGCTTAGGAGTTCTCTGGTGGAATTTTTAGGGTCACTTATATATACTATATATCATCTGCAAAAAGTGATATTTTTGACTTCATCTTTTCCAATTTGTATCCCTTTGATCTCCTTTTGTTGTCGAATTGCTCTGGCTAGAACTTCAAGTACAATGTTGAATAGGTATGGAGAAAGTGGACAGCCTTGTCTAGTCCCTGATTTTAGAGGGATTGCTTCAAGCTTCTCACCATTTACTTTGATGTTGGCTACTGGTTTGCTGTAGATTGCTTTTATCATGTTTAGGTATGGGCCTTGAATTCCTGATCTTTCCAAGACTTTTATCATGAATGGGTGTTGGATCTTGTCAAATGCTTTTTCCGCATCTAACGAGATGACCATGTGGTTTTTGTCTTTGAGTTTGTTTATATACTGTAAGGAGCCGTCCTCACATTCGCCATTATAAGATGGCACTGACACCTGTGTTCTAAGTAGTAAACAAACCATCTGCACATGCGCTGGGGTAGTTTCCCACCCCATGTGCTCTGCCTTTCCTGTGATGACAACTCTGGCTGATGGGCTGCAGCCAATCAGGGAGTGACACGTCCGAGGCGGAGGACAGTCCTCCATAAAAGGGAGGGGGCTCCGCCATCTCTCTCTCTCTCTCTGGCTCTCTTCTCCACTGGCTCCTGATGGGGTAAGCAATAAAGCTTGTGCCGCAGAAGATTCCGGTTGCCCTGAGTGTATTCTTACCAGGGGGAACAAAAGCGGCGGGCAACAAATGGTGCTGAAACCCGCGAGCTACTACATCACAGGGAAGGAGCGGTTAATGAAGTGTTCCCGGAAAACAGACTGTTGAGAAGGATCCGGTGTGGATTCAGAACTCTTCAGCTGGGGAACTGTGGTAATGAAGTGTTCCCACAAAACAGACTGTTGAGAAGGATCCGGCGTGGGTTCAGAACTCTTCAGCTGGGGAACGGATGCGCGTTCGTTACAGCTTTACAAGGTATGTCTGGTCTTGAACTTTCTCTAGTGTTAAAAGCCCTTTTATTTCTTTTCACATGTCAACAAGTGGTTAAGGCAGGGTGGAGAATTCTGGACAAAATTCAAGACAGTCTATCAGAAGTAAAGCGGGGAGAGAGAGCAGGAGCAAAGAGGAAACATGGCGCGCCAAATAAGTATACAGGCCTTTCCACGGGTCTTGAACCCAAGGAAAAGTTAATGTCAGGGAAGAATACCTGGGGAGAGATTAGAAGGAAAGAGGAGAAAAAACAAAGGAAAAAAGAAAAGTTAATGTCAGGGAAAAATACCTGGGGAGAGATTAGAAGGAAAGAGGAGAAAAGAGATGAGTTTAAAGAGCCAGTTCTTAGTAGCTGTAAATCAGATGAAAAAATTAGCCCTTCTGAGAAAACAGACTTGAAGGAGGGAGCAGCTCGTTATGAGAGAGAAATGCGAGCTTATAGGTCAAGAAAAAAGCCAAAAGCAGCTGGCAAAGGACAGCTTGCTGCTTGGCCTCAAGGTCATAGTGCACCTCCGCCCTATGCGAGCCCCCTCCCTGCGTAGTGCGTCAGCCCTGTGCAGAGAGGCAGTGCGCGGACTCGTTCATTTCAAGAGAGGCACAAAGGAAGATACAACAGGCATTTTCAGTCTTTGAAGGAGCCGAGGGTGGGCATGTCCACGCTCCAGTAGAGTATTTACAGGTTAAAGAGCTTGCTAAGTTGGTCCGTAAATATGGAGCCAATGCTAATTTTACCTTGGTGCAGTTATACAGGCTTGCTGGCGAGGCATTAACTCCTGCCTTCTGGCAAATGATTGCAAAAGCCGCTCTCCCCAGTGCGGGCAAATATATGGAATGGAGAGCTCTATGGCAAGAGGCTGCACAAACGCAGGCCCGAGCAAATGCTGCCGCTTTGACTCCAGAGCAGAGAGATTGGACCTTTGACCTGTTAACGGGTCAGGGAGCTTATACCGCTGATCAAACAAATTATCACTGGGGAGCTTATGCCCAAATTTCCTCCACGGCTATTAAGGCCTGGAAGGCGCTCTCCCGAACAGGTGAAGCCACTGGACAATTAACAAAGATACAGCGGCTGAACGTCATTGTTCAGAGCCAGATAGGCCCAAAGAGATGGTTAAATGGAAAGATGTTTTAAATAACAAATGGAAAGGCCCGGATCCTATTTTGATAAGATCCAGGGGAGCTGTTTGTGTTTTTCCACAGAATGAAGACAACCCATTTTGGATACCAGAAAGACTCACCCGAAAAATCCAGACTGACCAAGGGAATACTGATGTCCCTCGTCTTGGTGATGTCCAGTGCGATAACAACAAAGGGAGAGCAGCGTTGGGAGATACAGAATTGGACGGCTAAATTTGAACAGACCCTTTGAAAATTGAGACTTGCCCCACGCACTTGGACCTGTCCCTGACCTAAGGACTATCTTTTCAACATTTTCCTTCTTTAAAGAATGGGTGGGGGTGGAATTATTTGGAGCTGTTCTTTGCTTTGGATTAGTGTTGCTTCTCTGATTGGTCTGTAAGCTTAAGGCCCAAATTAGGAGAGACATGGTGGTTATTTCCCAGGCACTTGCAGCACTAGAACATGGTGCTTCCCCTGATATATGGTTATCTATGCTTAAGCAATAGGTCGCTGGCCACTCAGCTCTTGCACCCCACGAGGCTAGTCTCATTGCACGGGATAGAGTGAGTGTGCTTCAGCAGCCCGAGAGAGTTGCACGGCTAAGCACTGCAGTAGAAGGGCTCTGTGGCATTTATGAGCCTATTCTAGGGAGACATGTCATCTTTCAAGAAGGTTGAGTGTCCAAGTGTCCTTCCCCCAGGAAAAACGACACGGGAGCAGACCAAGACCCCTTCGGGTGATGAGCCTGGGAGGAGGTTTTGTGTAAAGCCCCTATTTTACACACTGGGGATTTGACCTCTATCTCCACTCTCATTATTATGGGTGGCCTATTGCTCTTAAATAAAAGAAAAGGGGGAGATGTAAGGAGCCGTCCTCACATTCGCCATTATAAGATGGCACTGACACCTGTGTTCTAAGTAGTAAACAAACCATCTGCACATGCGCTGGGGTAGTTTCCCACCCCATGTGCTCTGCCTTTCCTGTGATGACAACTCTGGCTGATGGGCTGCAGCCAATCAGGGAGTGACACGTCCGAGGCGGAGGACAGTCCTCCATAAAAGGGAGGGGGCTCCGCCATCTCTCTCTCTCTCTCTGGCTCTCTTCTCCACTGGCTCCTGATGGGGTAAGCAATAAAGCTTGTGCCGCAGAAGATTCCGGTTGCCCTGAGTGTATTCTTACCAGGGGGAACAAAAGCGGCGGGCAACAATATACTGGATTACGTTGATGGATTTCCGTATATTGAACCATCCCAGCATCCCTGGGATGAAACCTACTTGGTCAGGGTGGATGATTGTTTTGATGTGTTCTTGGATTCGGTTAGCAAGAACTTTATTGAGGATTTTTGCATCAATATTTATAAGGGATATTGGTCTGAAGTTTTCTATCTTTGTTGGGTCTTTTTGTGGTTTAGGTATCAGAGTAATTGTGGCTTCATAGAATGAGTTGGGTAGAGTACCTTCTGTTTCTATTTTGTGGAATAGTTTGTGAAGAACTGGGATTAGATTTTCTTTGAAGGTCTGATAGAACTCTGCACTAAACCCATCTGGTCCTGGGCTTTTTTTGGTTGGGAGACTATTAATGACTGCTTCTATTTCTTTGGAGGATATAGGGTTGTTTATATCATTAACCTGATCTTGATTCAACTTTGGTACCTGGTATCTGTCTAGGAACTTCTCCATTTCATCCAGGTTCTCCAGTTTTGTTGAGTATAACCTTTGGTAGAAGGATCTGATCGTGTTTTGGATGTCTTCAGGATCTGTTGTTATGTCTCCTTTTTCATTACTGATTTTGTTAATTAGGATGCTTTCCCTGTGCCCTCTAGTGTGTCTGGCTAAGGGTTTATCTATCTTGTTGATTTTCTCAAAGAACCAGCTCCTTGATTCGTTGATTCTTTGAATAGTTCTTCTTGTTTCCACTTGGTTGATTTCGCCCCTGAGTTTGATTATTTCCTGCTGTCTACTCGTCTTGGGTGAGTTTGCTTCCTTTTGTTCTAGTGCTTTTAGGTGTGTTGTCAAGTTGCTAATGTGTGCTCTCTCTAGTTTCTTTTTGGAGGCACTCAGAGCTATGAGTTTTCCTCTTAGAAATGCTTTCATTGTGTCCCATAAGTTTGGGTATGTTGTGGCTTCATTTTCATTGAACTCTAAAAAGTCCTTAATTTTTTTCTTTATTCCTTCCTTGACCAAGGTATCATTGAGAAAAGTGTTGTTCAGTTTCCACGTGAATGTTGGTTTTCTATTATTTATTTTGTTATTGAAGATCAGCCTTAGTCCATGGTGATCTGATAGGATGCATGGGACAATTTCAATATTATTGTATCTGTTGAGGCCTGTCTTGTGACCAATTATGTGGTCAATTTTGGAGAAGGTACCATGAGGTGCTGAGAAGAAGGTATATCCTTTTGTTTTAGGATAGAATGTTCTGTAGATATCTGCCAGATCCATTTGATTCATAACTTCTGTTAGTTTCACTGTGTCCCTGTTAGTTTCTGTTTCCATGATCTGTCCATTGGTGAAAGTGGTGTGTTGAAGTCTCCCACTATTATTGTATGAGGTGCAATTTGTGCTTTGAGATTTATTAAAGTTTCTGTAATGAATGTGGCTGCCTTTGTATTTGGAGCATAGATATTCAGGATTTATAGTACCTCTTGGAGGATTTTACCTTTGATGAGTATGAAGTGCCCCTCCCTGTCTTTTTTGATGACTTTGGGTTGGAAGTCAATCTTATCAGATATTAGTATGGCTACTCCAGCTTGTTTCTTCATACCATTTGCTTGGAAAATTTCATTCTGAGGTAGTGTCTATCTTTTTCTCTGAGATGAGTTTCCTGTAAGCAGCAAAATGTTGGGTCTTGTTTGTGTAGCCAGTTTGTTAGTCTATGTCTTTTTATCGGGGAGTTGAGTCCATTGATATTAAGAGATATTAAGGAAAAGTAATTGTTGTTTCCTGTTATTTTTGTTGTTAAAGTTGGCATTCTGTTCTTGTGGCTGTCTTCTTTTAGGTTTGTTGAGGGTTTACCTTCTTGTTGTTTCTAGGGCGTGGTTCCTGTCCTTGTATTGGTTTTTTTCTGTTATTATCCTTTGAAGGGCTGGATTCGTGGAGAGATAATGTGTGAATTTGGTTTTGTCGTGGAATACTTTGGTTTCTCCATCTATGTTAATTGAGAGTTTGGCTGGGTATAGTAGCCTGGGCTGGAGTTTGTGTTCTTTTAGTGTCTGTATAACATCTGTCCAGGATCTCCTGGCTTTCATAGTCTCTGGTGAAAAATCTGGTGTAATTCTGATAGGCTTGCCTTTATATGTTACTTGGCCTTTTTCTCTTACTGCTTTTAGTATTCTATCTTTATTTAGTGCATTTGTTGTTCTGATTATTATGTGTCGGGAGGTATTTCTTTTCTGGTCCAGTCTATTTGGAGTTCTGTAGGCTTCTTGTATGTCCATGGGCATTTCTTTCTTTAGGTTTGGGAAGTTTTCTTCTATAATTTTGTTGAAGATGTTTGCTGGTCCTTTGAGTTGAAAATCTTCATTCTCATCCACTCCTATTATCTGTAGGTTTGGTCTTTTCATTGTGTCCTGTATTTCTTGGATGTTTTGAGTTAGGATCTTTTTGCGTTTTACATTTTCCTTGATTGTTGTGCCGATGTTCTCTATGGAATCTTCTGCACCTGAGATTCTCTCTTCCATCTCTTGTATTCTGTTGCTGATGCTCGTATCTATGGTTCCAGATTTCTTTCCTAGGGTTTCTATCTCCAGTGTTGCCTCACTTTGGGTTTTCTTTATTGTGTCTACTTCCCTTTTTAGGTCTAGTATGGTATTGTTCATTTCCATCATCTGTTTGGATGTGTTTTCCTGTTTTTCTTTAAGGACTTCTACCTGTTTGATTGTGTTATCCTGTTTTTCTTTAAGGACTTCTACCTGTTTGATTGTGTTATTCTGTTTTTCTTTAAGGACTTCTACCTGTTTGATTGTGTTATCCTGTTTTTCTTTAAGGACTTGTAACTCTTTAGCCATGTTCTCCTGTAATTCTTTAAGTGAGTTATTAAAGTCCTTCTTGATGTCCTCTACCATCATCATGAGATATGCATTTTCATCCGTGTCTAGCTTTTCAGGTGTGTTGGGGTGCCCTGGACTGGGCGAAGTGGGAGTGCTGGGTTCTGATGATGGTGAGTGGTCTTGGTTTCTGTTAGTAAGATTATTACGTTTACCTTTTGCCATCTGGTAATCTCTGGGGTTAGTTGTTATCATTGTCACTGTTTAAAGATTGGAGCAGACTCTGTGTTCCACTCACCAGAAGTCTCAAAATCCTGTGGTGGGTGTCAGCTGACCCTGCGCTCTAGCTACTCCAGTGCTGGTCAGGCCGGAAGAGGCCTGTGGCCCTACTCAGGCCAGTTTTCTACTTCCCTAACTAATGCAGTCTCAGGTCCCGCATGATTGGACTGGAGCAGAAGCTGTGTTCCACTCACCAGAAGTCTTAAGATCCTGTGGTGGGTGTTGTGGGTAGCTGGCGAGTGTCAGCCGACCCTGCGCCCTAGCTACCCCGGTGCTTTTTTGACTGGAAGAGGCTTGTGGCCCTACTCAGGCATCTTTCTCAGTGCCTGGAGCAGAAGCTGTGTTCCACTCACCAGAAGTCTCAAAATCCTGTGGCAGGGGTAGTGGGTAGCTGGCGGGTGTCAGCCGTCCCTGCGCTCTAGCTACCCAGGTCTCGGGTTTTCTTGGATACATCAAAAACCTGGAGCCACCACAACCCAAATCTGGAAAAACAAGCAGAGAGAAACACAACTCACGGACATGGTTTTTACTTGAGAAACTCCTGAATTCCATAGTTATATGCATATTTGAATAATTACTTTCAGAAAGTTGATTTTAAGTTATGTTAAAAATAACAAATTGATACTCCCTCTAGAATCAAAGGAGGCCCCTCCACCCCTATACACACACATACACAAACAAAGAGAGAGAGAGAGAGAGAGAGAGAGAGAGAGAGAGAGAGAGGAGGGAAGGAGAGAAAGAGGAGTCAGAGTCTCATTACAGGAATATTTTATTTTATTTTGGTAAGAATCTTATTTGGCCAAGGATCCATTGGTGAAAGATGGGAAGATTGTAGAAAGAAGAAAACACCTCAATTCCTCAAATCAGGGTTAGAGGGGATATATTCTCTAGAAGCCAAATCTGACGTTTCTTTCTATTTGACTATAGAATCACAACTATCCAAATAAAAGTTTCTGGATAATTTTTTTAAAACCATTGTTAAAATTACTCTCAAATTTGTATGAGACAGAACACATAAAATAGCCAATATAACTCTGAAAATGAGAAGAAATGAGGTTTATATCAGTTGTTTTAGAAGCTTAGAGACAAACTTAGAGATCTAAATAAATGCAGCATTATACTGTTGGGGTAATAGACACATTGTTCAATGAGACAGAATAGAGTAACCAAAACTAGTTACACAAGCACGATCAACTAATTGTTCACATTAACACAAAGGCACTGAGAAAGATGCTTTTCAAAAAAGGGGAACTGACTTCTATCTAAAACAATGAATCTAAAGTTAGATAAAGTTCATTATAAAACTTGACTGAAATGGACCTTAGATCCTCAAAAGAAAAATCTACAAAACTTGTAGAAAAAAATACAGAGAAGATCTGCATAAATCTTGGTTTGGATATTAATTTGCATAAATATACAAGAATCATTTATGCAACATAACAATGCTGAGTTGACTTTAAATGTGTATGCATGTGTGTATGCATGTATATATATATGTGTGTGTGTGTGTGTGTGTGTGTGTATTTATGTATGTATGTCTCATGAGCTTTACAAAGAATACTATTAAGAAACAGAAAGGCAAGCCCCAAACAGGGAATAAGTATTTGTAACATGCACTAATAAACAACCCACCAAAATGTGCAAATAATTCAAATATTCTACTGTAAGAAAACAAGTAGGCTTGTCAATATGTAGACAAAAGTGCTGAAGGCATATGTCAGATGAGATGATACACAGATACAAAGGGCTCATGTAAAAAATTGGTCAACATAATTTGTTATTGAGATGTGCAAATTAAAGCAAAAGGATATACAATTACACACCAATTAAAAGGCTAAAATCTAAAAGTTTCTCAGCATCTGTCACTGGCTAAAAGAGAGCATAGCTAGGAGTCTTTGTGCTAATGGGGATGTCAAAATGGTAGAACAACTTTGAAAACCCTTTTGGCAATGTGCTATAAACATAAACATAACCTCCCTGTATGAGTGTGTGACTTAACTTTTTTTTATCCCTAATTATCCATCTGCATTGAAAGTATATTCACACTGAAACCTGCATATAAATACTTTCAGCAACATTGTTCGTTCCTCAAAACATGGAAACAATAATAACGTCCTTGAGGGGATGAGTTTATAAACAAACTGTAAAACTTTGATACAAAGGAATACTTTTTATAATGACAAATTGACAAGAACTTTACATCTGCATAATACATGGATGAATCTTAAATGAGTGCTTTGTTCCATTATTTCATGAGTGTTTGGATGCTAGGTTAAAATGTATTATTTCTACCAAAATCTTGAGTTATTTCTGCTGATTTTTTTTTCAAGTATTTGCAAAGTCTCGGGCTTTACATTGAAGCCTTTGATCCACTTTGGGTGATTGTTTTGTTGTGATGGCTAAGACACAAGAGTGCATTTCCGTTTCCTAATGTGGACATCTACTTTACCCAGGACAAGTTATTATAGAAAATGACCTTTCTATAATATATGGTTTTGGTACCTCTCTTGGCTTTAGGTGCCTAAGATTTAGATTTAGAATTCTCTAAAATACTCTCCATTGGTTGGTGCATCTGCTTTTAGAACTTTTAACATTTTGATGGTATTGTTTCACATAAAGAATATCTATGATAGTCTTGACTTTGGCTGGGAAGGAGTACATTTAGCAAACACAAAAGAACAACTAGCAGACATACACAGCACACAGATACAAAAATATCGAACCAGATGCATGCAGCAGCAGATATGACTGGGGAAACCCTGATGAATTATCATGCCAGACTGGAATTTCGGACTGAGAGATTCCCAGGCAGACTATCCATGAATGAGTTTTTTCCTTTTGTTTCCATACGAGCATTTTTTTTTTCTACCATGAAACAAGTACTATTGACCTCTATTGGGAGTGCTCTATTTACTGACTGATCTCAAGGTTATAACATGTATAATCCCTCAGTTGTTTATTGCTTTCCTTTTTCCTTGTGATTGAATTAGGAGCACAGCCAGCTCTAGGGCAGGGATATTTGGAGGACATTTGAAATGAGCATACTGGTGCCCTTTGTGCTCAAGTTCACACCAACAAGCTTAAGTTATATATACAATTTAACAATATAATGTTACTATAGGTACGGGGAACTGGATATATCTCCTGAATACTGTATATGTTAGCTACTCTCCTCTAGACAGTGATGACATTGAGAAATGATTGGGACACGAGAGTGCAAAGTACAATAATAGATCAATACATTAATTATTCAATAGCCAAATGACGTATGATGAACTATAGTCTATTTGAACGAGTGTGTCTAATGGGTTGTGCCTTTAAAGGTTGTAGCTTGACCTCTGTTTCTTCTCCCTTTTAGTTCCTGATGCCTAACAGTTTCCCTCTGTATGCTTCTCTGTTGTGCTCTACCTTTCCACACACCCATAACAATGCACTGAAAGCTCTGAAATAGCCAAATGTGTGTGTCTTCCTTTTAAGTTGACTTTCTCTGGTTTCAGGTTTTTTGGTTGTCTGGTGTTTTTGTTTTGCTTTGCTTTTCTACAACCATATGAATGGCACAAATAATTGGTACCAAGAAGTAGACTATGTGTTGCATGAAATATAAAGAAGCAAAGCTCTCACTCTATCGCTGGCTAGAGGGCCCGGCTGGCAGCCTCGGTCGGTTTTCAGCCTGGCAGACAGACCGAGACCATATTCTTTCCTTTTTGCCAGGGCCTGTCTCACCCACACTGGCTCTCTCCACAATGCGGCTCACAAAGTCCCCAAGGCTGGCAGCTGCCACACCAGCCCCGCACTTCCAAATTCCTACAGCTGGCTGGAGTGCACTCTGGCACGCCTATGTTCTGCCACTGTATCTTTCTCTGGAACCCAGTTGAGTCGCTGCAAGGAAAACAACACAATCTTAGTTTAGAATCAACAGGTATCACAATTGCTGGGTGCAGAACATAACATCCTAATGTTGTAAGCTAATCTATATTCTAAATCTTCCACCAGGATCTTCCACTTAAACTGATAGGCTCTGGCTACCTACACCGCACCTCCATGCTCTCTCTTGTACAAAAGGAAGTTCCATTCTCCTGTCTCCCTGCCTCCTCTTCCCGACCCGGAAGTCCCGCCTACTTGCCCAGTGATTGGTCCCTTGAAATCTTATTCATTAGGGGAAGGTTCTGTCACAGCTATGACTCTTCCTAAGACTATGTGGTTTATAAAATTTTGGTACTGGTTATCAGAAGGCATTCATGTTGAAGATGTAGACTGGCTCAAACTAAAAGTGTTTTAAATGCTAACTGTGGTGAGAGCTAAGAGAGGCCCATTGGACTTGCCAACTTTATATGCCCCAGTACAGGGGAATGCCAGGGCCAAGGGGTGGGAGACTGGGGGGGGGGGGTGTATTGGGGACTTTTTGGATAGCATTGGAAATGTAATTGAGGAAATTACCTAATTAAAAAAAATCTAAAAAAAAAAAAAAAAAGAAAAATAGAATGCTGGTAGAGACGCAGTTATGCCTGCACGCATGACATTTCTGATAAAAATGATCAATCTACTGATAATTGCACTAAAAGCTATTCGTAGGACATTTGCAAAAAAAAAAATCTGTTTTGCATAGTCTTTGATGTGGGGGTGGAAGTCTGTGACTGCCATGGCCAGCAGAGTACTCTCCCATGGGGACAAGTAAAGGGTTTAGTTTGACAAGACTGAGTACCAACGTTTATTTAAACTTCAGGAGTCTGACCCTGACTAGTTTATTTTAGGCATATTTAAGCACAACATAATTGGTTAGAATTTTTCCTGGTGATAATTAAGTCTGTACACTATAAAACATACATAAATTTCTTTAGAACAAAGTGAGCTAAATAAAGATCGAACATGATTACATTGAAAATCTTGGTAAAGTACATGTGATACCCTCCAGAAAGATGGATTCTGTAGACTGACTGAGGAAAAACAAGATTATGAGGGGATGGAGTAGGGTACAGTGTGTTAATCACACAGAGGCTCAGCGTTCACTAGGCTAGAATCCATGCATATCCAATTCCAGCCTTCTGGGCAGATAACATGTTATGCATTCAGTCTCCTGAAGGAACAACTCCATGGGTTAACATTCCAACTTCCTCAATCTGTGGGCACAAGGACCTCCACTTTGAGACTCAGCCTGAGACTTTGGTTAAATATCATAGACTAAGTTATTTGGTGGAGAAGTTTCAAGATATGACAGCATGGACTTTTATAGCTGCTCTTAGCTAGATGTACAGTGAGAAGTGGGAAACCAGAACAGGAGAAACTCCCATTTTGCCAGAAGGGAAGCACCTGTAAAGTTGGAACCCTGAAGAATGTGGCTTCTCAAGAGGTCAGCACCATTGAAGAGAAGATAATTCCCTTGAACTATGATGATAATGAAGATTCCTTGATGGCCAGTCAGGATTCATTTACACTCCCTGCACTCATTCATTTCAGGTTCCTTTCTTCAATGACTTTACCTCATTGGAATGACAAAGACATTATTTTGAGAAAGGATCTCCATGCTACTTTGCTTTCTCAAGATCACCTTGGCAAGTGTTTCCTACTACTTCAACCCTTGAATAGCTGAGACACCATGAAGCCATTGCCCTAGTGGCCTGGCTCCTGCCTGAGCTGATAAGAGGGTTTGTTTTCACCTGCATGGTGTGGTTTAACAAGTGTGGAGAATGGAAAGCTTTCGATTGACTTTCAAAGGGAAGGCTAGAAGACTGGGCAATGTATGGCATAACTAGAATCTATGCAAACAGTTTCTAAGTAGGCAATGCTTGAAGCCTTGTGAGAACCTGAAGCTATAATGTAGACCAAACAAGTTGGAATGCCAGAGATGTAGAATATCTGCTGAGGAAGCTCAGAGAGGAAAGAGAACCATCACATGCGATGCAGGAACAAAGCATCTGTACCAGAGTTGCCATAGTTCTTCAGAATCACTGTATGGTGCCTGATACCATCTATGAAGCAATAGCTTTAACATTTATTCTGCTGTGCTGGGCTCTTCCTTTGGTTTTATCTCTCCTTTCTTTTTGTTTCTAGGCCCAAATTTCTCCCCTTCAAAATAGGAAATTTGCTCTGTAAATTATGTATTGGAAGGCTGTGACTTGTGTTTTTAGTTTATAGGATCTCAAAGCAAGAGTTTTATCCTTTAGTCCCAGAAGAATTTCACCTTGTGCTTTTGAGAAAAGCTGAAAGTATTGAGTGCTCTTAGAAATACATAAGTTTATTTTGCATTATGAGATGGATGAGACTTTGTGGAAATTGGGTAGAATGTTATGGTTTAGATATTAAATTTCCCTAAAGGCTCATATGATGAAGACTTGGAGCCCAGATAGTGATTCTATTGAATTTAATGTTATTAATGGTTTAAGCTATGGATGAATTCATAGCTGAATGGCCTATAAAAAAAAAAAGTTGTGTTGATGGATTATAACTTCGAAAAGTGTATTTTTTTCTCTTGCCATGATGTGAGTAGTTTTTCTTTTTACTCTGGGGCAATGGAGCCAGATATCTATGAGTTGGAATCATCAAAGTCCTGAGTAAATAAAAATCTTTATTATTTCTTAGGTATGTTGTTATATTAGTCAGTGATTTTTAGAGGAAGAAAAATAGTAGTATATATATATATATGTGTGTATATGTATATATATATATGTATATATATGTATGTGTGTGTGTGTGTGTGTGTGTGTGTGTGTATAAAAGAATTTATTAGAATGGCTTAAAGGCTGTTATCCAACTAGCCCAATAATATCTTTACCACTGGAAAGTCCAAGAATCCAGTATTCAGTGTGCGAGGCTGGATTTCTTGCTGGTCTTCAGTATATGCCAGAATCTTGAAGAAGTAGGCTCTAATGCCAGTGAAGGAGTGGAATTGACAGTGAGAGAAAGGGCAAGTAGGCAAAGAGCAAAAGCTTTCTTTTTCTATGTCATTTATTTATATAGGCTGCCAGCAGAAGATATAGCTCAGATTAAATGCAGGTCTTCCAACTTTAAAAGATCCAGATTAAAAGTGGATCTTCTCACTTCCAAAGATGTACATTAAAGCTGGGTCTTCCTACCTCAAATGATTTAAGCAAGAACAATCTCTTAACAGTGTACCCAACTACTTATGTTTTAGTAATTCCCAGATACAGGCAAATTGACAACTAAGAATAGACATGACATTTGTCACAACTATAATAAATGAGTTACACAGGTTTTAGCTACAGCGCCTTTAAAAAGCATCTTGAAATGCATCTTCTAGTTGTGGGATTGTTATGGTTGAGGGGCCATGGAGAAAGCACATTTGGTAGAGTGATTAACATGCATAAAGCTTTGGGTTCAGTCTCTAGCATTACAGAAACCAGTAATAGTTGTACATATAGTCCCTCAGCACTTCAAAGTAAAGATGTTGTGATCCAATGCATAATCATGTCTTTAAGCAAATAATGTTTTAGAAGCTAGCCTAGGCTACATGGGAATTTTTCTCCAGGGGAAAATGAGATTGCTCTTTTGATCAAGATTACTTGTTCATTTGTTTGTTTGTTTTGTGATAAGAGTCTTGGTATGTAGTTCTGGCTGGCCTAGAACTGACTATGTAATAAACCAAGTTGGCCTCAAACTTACAAAAGTCCATGGGCCTCTGCCTTCCTAGTCTTGGAATTAAATGTGTACACAACCTTGCCAAGCCCTTGACCAATTCTTTTTTAAAAAGTAAAGTTCATAATGAAAAATTTGTAGAAATTGACAGTTTAAAGTAACCTAATAAGTCATGATAGCTTTGAGTCTGTATACTGTCTTGGTGGTTCATAGGATAGTTAAAGGTCCTAGGTGAAAACTAGGTAAATTTAATTAAGTATGGATAATATTAATTTTTACACAGTTCATCTGAAAACTTTTGATATTAAATTATGATAGGCATAAGTGTTTTATAGCAATATTAACACAGGCTAAGCTAAGTGCAAGAGTAATGGGTGTTCTTGAGACTTATGACTATATGCAAGAATATTTTGAAATGGAAGCTCATTAATGATTTTTAAAATGTCAATATGATTCTTCACAAATGAATAAGCTCTATAGCCATTCCCCTTGTCCTTATATCCATTATAATTCTTGACTAGGTGAAGAACATGTTGTTATAAAACATAGATTTTCACCAAAATCTGTTTTGATGACCTCTGAACACTCCATCAATGAGGTACAATGTTCTGTCCTTGTTCCCCTTAGCCTTAGAATTTCACAAAAATGACTGAAGAGATGTCTGTGTCTATTACTTATGTTTTCAATAAAGAAGAACAGAAAGAAATAATTTCATGACCACTTTTCTAGATGCTTGCTGTGCCTTGTTAGGCTTTAACGTTTGCGCTTAGGGAGAAATCTGTACTCACTAAATGCCCCAGAGTTCCCAGCTGTGTTTCTTTTTGTCTACACCACAATCCAAGCCATCCAAAATTGCAAAACAATAAACATAGAAATTACTGAATATATTCATTTATTATCAAATTTTCAATGTTTTGTGACTTAAAGCTCAGTATATGGAGAAATTTTACAAATTATGTAGTTTTATTAAATGGCATATATTTCCCATACAACACCCTCACAGTCAAAGACTATATCCAAGTTCACAATTAATACAGAACTATGTAAAATAGGTACTTGAAAGAAAACATTAAAATTTTTAATGTTATTTGTTATTTGAGAATTGTATACAAGTGTATATTATATTTTTATTATATTATTTTATGCCTAGTTCTATCCCTATCTCCTCTAGGATCCTTAATTCATGTCTCCTTTGTACCTTCATTTCCTATTCTTCTTCCTCTCCCCCCTTTTTGAAGTACAGTCTGACTATGAAACACTGGTTAGACTAGAAATTATAGGGGTTGCCCACTTCTGATTTGTGTGTACTGGGTTTAAAGGTATTTACCACTAAACAGAGCTTTCCTTTTTAAAAATTGTTGTCATAAGTTAATTAAAACCTAGCCCGGGGCTTCTACCCTGCCTTTGGTTACTGAGTTCCCAGATGAAAGACATATTCACAGCTTTTATATTTACAATAAGCCTTGATAAGCACAAGAGCTGAATAGATAGGTACCTAACCTTCATGCTATTAGAATCTATTCTACTATTGATAGCCCTGAGTTATTGTTTACTATGCTTCATCTGGGATGCTCTTAGCTCCAACTGGGCAGGCCTCAGGGTCAAACGCTCTTGACTCTTTACCCATGGCCACTTTTTGTCTCCTCTCCTGTACTTCCCTCATGGTCCTCCCCTCCTCCCAAGCTCATGAAACCTAAACCCCATTTATATCTCTTCTGCCTAGCTACTACTGACTGTTGGCATCTTTATTCACCAATCAGAATTAAGTTGGAAGCAAGGTCACAGGGGCTACAAGTGTAAATGCCAGGTCTTGAGGGCCCCCTCCCACACTTAGCAGCATTACAATAGACAGTAAAAGATAAAACATCAACAAAAAACATTATATCTATTGATTCCAATTAATGTTATACATATATGGATTGTAACATGGACAACTTATTGGAGATCAAACCCCTCAAAAAATTAACTCTCTTATCATTAGCCATTCGTCAATATCTACTTTGTTAGAGATGGAAACTTGTATACTTCTCCCTTATCCATGCTTGAATGCTGATTGGCTTTCTTGTTATTTTCGGCTTACTTTTGATGCTTCATCCCTGTCCATTTCTCCCTCTGGCTTTTACTATATCCACACCCACGCTTTGGTAATGTTCCTTGATCCTTGGTGTTAGGGGCATCCTATTTGTGGCTGAACACACTGATGAATCATGTTCTCCATACTTTTCTGACCAGTTCTGTGACTGTATTAAATACCACCTAGTTCACAAAGACCCTTTTTGGGTGAGACCTGAGAGTTGCACTAATGTAAGAGTATAGAAATATGTGTTTAATAGGTAGTTTGATACTATGTTCACTTGGCAAAATAATAGTGATTGATTCACTTCTAGCGCTTATCCTAGATAGATGCTTTTGGACAAATTTACAGTATCAGGCATGAGTGTCTATCAAGCAAGTCAGAAACTCAATCATAAAGCACTTTATTACTCCCAGTACATCTGTACCACTAAAATTTTTGTGAATTGACATTAACTGGCAGTAGGAAGTTTGCCCTAAAAAGATTCAAGCATGGATAAGGGAGGAGGAGTATACAAGTTTCAATCTCTAACAAAGGAGTTATTGACAGTGGATGGCTAATGCTGAGTTAATTTTTGAGGGGTTTGTTCTCCAGTAAGTTGTCCATGTTACAATCAGAATATATATAATATTAATTGGAATTAATAGATATAATGATTTTTTATTGAGGTTTTATCTTTTACTGTCTATTGTAAGGCTAAAAAGAGGGGATCTTTGTGCTACTCTTGTTGAAAGTAAATGAATTGCGGTTTCCTGTCTAAACTTTTCAGTCGAACTTTGTTAAGATTGACCATTTGTTGTCCTTTTGAGGATCTAGGGATAGCAAATTGAAATGGTTTCCAAGAATGAAAAAGTAAAAGGACAACTGCTGTTAAAGTGGTATTGTCATTGGACTCCTGGTCCTCGCTGCTACATGCCATTTTCTTGGTGCCTTTCACACAATGAAAAAAAATATATTGTGTTACTGTTAGGGGTCCTGGAACACGTGAGAGGGGTGGTATCTTCCTAATACATATTTTATTGAAAATCTTACATTGAATGTTGATTAATGTTTAAATTTCCTATCGACAAAGATTCATAGCCACTGGGAATATAATGAAGCGTACAACCCAGTACTTTTGAAATGCTTTGCCCCTCACATTCTTAATATTATGACTATGGATACAATGATTATCAGGAAATCACTCTGTGAAGTATTACCCCATCACTGGTACTTTGCAGATGAGTAAACTGAAGTCCAGGGGGTTGAATAAAGCCTACCTCTTCATTCATGTTGACGAAAGTTTTGCTTACCTCAGTACTTCTCAACTCGTGGTTAACAACCACTTTGGGGGTCAAAGTACTTTTTTATAGGGGTTATCTAAGACCTTCAGAAGACACAGATATTTGCATTATGATTTACAACATTAGAAAAATTACAGTTAAAAAGTAGCAATGAAAATAATTTTGTGGTTGGGGCTACCACCATATGAGGAACTGTATTAAAGAGTCACAATATTGAGAACCATTGACTTACAGTGTATAAGGCACGTTCACTTTTACTTGCAGGCTGCAAAGGGATAAATATTCAAGCCAGCAAGGAGCCTTTGTATAACTGACATTAGATTAGAAACCATTTGTAAGATGATGAGAATGTCCATTAGTTTCTCTGCCGTCTTATGAGTACAAAACACAAAAGTCTGATATTTAGACAAGCAGAAAATTCTACACCTCCCCAATAAACAAAACTGCAAGTTAGTATTTATCATTTTGGAAAAACCTTTGGCAAAAACTTTCAAAATTCCCATTAACAACAAATTCTGGAATCCATGGGCTTTATACTATTGAGAGTATTATATCACCAATATATAAATTTGTTTACAGGATATTGACATTCATTGTCACAAAAAGGGCGTTAAAGTCTTCTTGGAAAAAAGCATGGGAACTAAATCACCATTGCTAGTTCAATTTTGTTTCAGTGTTTTACTTTTATTATTGAAATGGCAAGAAAAATAGTCGCTGAATTGTTTCTTTGGACCTCAGTGCTCGGACAGGATATAAAGAAAGTATAGCATGAAAGCACTGTCAATGAGGCTGGGCAAATCTTGTTTAGGATGTTCCTGTATCATTTTACACAGCATAAAATAAGGACAGAAGCATCCTGTATCCTTTTATAAGTCATTGACTCTGTGTCCTTTTAAATCCTCCAGTGGCCAGAGTTTTAAAACACAGTATCATCTTCTTGTTGATTTCAAAACACATGAATGGTCATCATATCTGATCATATTGTTTTGTGTCATTTCAATTTGAACATCTGAAATATTCATCTAATACACTAAAACTCATATGAATCCTTACATGCATTTAGTTAAACTGAACGTTGCTTTAGGACACTGTTGTGTATTTTCTGAAGACACAAGAACAAAACACTTTTTTGCCTAGAAAAGCACTAACCCCATAGCAAAGAAATAATTTCACCCAAGACTAGCTTGGTGAACTCATGGTTTTTTGGGGGATTACTTACAGAAGTATGCGTGACTGGAGCAGCTGAGTGAGGAAGAGTCCATCCCAGCATGAACAACAGCTCAGAAAGGCTACAGCACAGGATTTTAACTAGCTATCTTCCCCCGAGTACTTGTTCACTGTTTGTATAACCTCTTCTCAAGGAGAAGTCTTTCCACTTTCTTGTGAGGTTCATTAGCATCCCTGTTTCCCTGATAGTTGAACCAATTTAAACTTATCCCTGTTTAGCTTAGGAATGAAAGAGACTCAGACTATGCCTATTTTATTTGGCTTTGACAATTACTGGGGTGGAGGGTAACCCCACTCTCCATTTTTAACTGCTGAAATGGCTACTTCCCCAACAGAGTACCTCAAATACTTGCTGGCCCTGAAAGGGAAAACATTTCAAACCCAAGTAAATAGTGACACAACTACTCTTAAGGTGTCCTTTAATTATTTGTGTGACATCAGTGGTTACACAGTTGAAAGGTCACTTTTTGAATAAAGATTTGTCTTCTGCCATTTCAATGAAAAGAATTAGAATGCAATACATTTGGAGAACAAATAAATGTATTAACGATCTTGGCTCCGGGACTCCGCCGAACTTAGTCTACACAGGTGAGAGTGAGGACCACAGAGGCAGACAGCTTCTGGGACAGGCGGGAGCCACAGAGCTGCTGAGGCAGCACCCTTTTGGGGCCACAGACATCCGGCACCCTCCCAGCCGGAGGACAGTGATCCGCCCTGAAGGGAGCGCCATCTTGGCTCCGGGGCTCCGCCGAACTTAGTCTGCACAGGTGAGAGTGAGGACCACAGAGGCAGACAGCTTCTGGGACAGGCGGGAGCCACAGAGCTGCTGAGGCAGCACCCTTTTGGGGCCGCAGACATCTGGCACCCTCCCAGCCGGAGGACAGTGATCCGCCCTGCAGGGAGTACCATCTTGGCTCTGGGGCTCCCCTGAACTTAGTCTGCACAGGTGAGAGTGAGGACCACAGAGGCAGACAGCTTCTGGGACAGGCGGGAGCCACAGAGCCACTGAGGCAGCACCCTTTTGGGGCCGCAGTCATCCAGCACCCTCCCAGCCTGAGGACAGAGGTCCGCCCTGCAGGGAGCGCCATCTTGGCTCCGGGACTCCGCCGAACTTAGTCTGCACAGATAAGAGTGAGGACCACAGAGGCAGACAGCTTCTGGGACAGGCAGGAGCCACAGAGCCACTGAGGCAGCACCCTTTTGGGGCCACAGACATCCAGCACCCTCCCAGCTGGAAGACAGTGGTCTGCCCTGCACAGGAGCCCTCTGCCTCAGGAGCAGGGAGCACATCTTGGATCCAGGACTCCACCGAACTTAGGAACTTAGTCTGCACAGCTGAGAGTGTGCACCACAGAAGCTGACAGCTTCTGTGACCTGCCAAAGCAACACAGCATCTGGGAAAGGTCCTGTTTTCAGCCTTCTTCTTCGGCCAGGAGGAGGTCCAAACGCCAGATATCTGTACACCTTCCCTTTAAGAGGAAAGCTTGTCAGCAGGGAGTGCTTTAACCACTGAAACTCAGAGGAGAGAGCCTGTCTCCCAGGTCTGCTGACAGACGATACTCAGAATCACCAGAAGAACAACATCTGAACAGAGACAACTATAACAACTCCAGAGGTTACCAGATGGCGAGAGGTAAACATAAGAATCTTACTAACAGAAACCAAGACCACTCACCATCATCAGGACCCAGCACTCCCACTTTGCCCAGTCCAGGGCACCCCAACACACCTGAAAAGCTAGACCTGGATTTAAAAGCATATCTCATGATGATGATAGAGGACATCAAGAAGGACTTTAAAGAACTACAGGAGAACATGGCTAAAGAGTTACAAGTCCTTAAAGAAAAACAGGAAAACACAACCAAACTGGTAGAAGTCCTTAAAGAGAAACAGGAAAACACATCCAATCAGATGATGGAAATGAACAAAACCATACTAGACCAAAAAAGGGAAGTAGACACAATAAAGAAAACGCGAAATGAGGCAACACTGGAGATAGAAACACTAGGAAAGAAATCTGGAACCATAGATGCAAGCATCAGCAACAGAATACAAGAGATGGAAGAGAGAATCTCAGGTGCAGAAGATTCCATAGAGAACATCGGCACAACAATCAAGGAAAATGGAAAATGCAAAAAGATCCTAACTCAAAACATCCAGGAAATACAGGACACAATGAGAAGACCAAACCTATGGATAATAGGAGTGGATGAGAATGAAGATTTTCAACTCAAAGGACCAGCAAACATCTTCAACAAAATTATAGAAGAAAACTTCCCAAATCTAAAGAAAGAGATGCCCATGAACATACAAGAAGCCTACAGAACTCCAAATAGACTGGACCAGAAAAGAAATACCTCCCGACACATAATAATCAGAGCAACAAATGCTCTAAATAAAGATAGAATACTAAAAGCAGTAAGAGAAAAAGGCCAAGTAACATATAAAGGCAAGCCTATCAGAATTACACCAGATTTTTCACCAGAGACTATGAAAGCCAGAAGATCCTGGACGGATGTTATACAGACACTAAAAGAACACAAATTCCAGCCCAGGCTACTATACCCAGCCAAATTCTCAATTAACATAGATGGAGAAACCAAAGTATTCCACGACAAAACCAAATTCACACATTATCTCTCCAGGAATCCAGCCCTTCAAAGGATAATAACAGAAAAAAACCAATACAAGGACGGAAACCACGCCCTAGAAAAAACAAGAAGGTAATCCCTCAACAAACCTAAAAGAAGACAGCCACAAGAACAGAATGCCAACTTTAACAACAAAAATAACAGGAAACAACAATTACTTTTCCTTGATATCTCTTAATATCAATGGACTCAACTCCCCGATAAAAAGACATAGACTAACAAACTGGCTACACAAACAAGACCCAACATTTTGCTGCTTACAGGAAACTCATCTCAGAGAAAAAGATAGACACTACCTCAGAATGAAAGGCTGGAAAACAATTTTCCAAGCAAATGGTATGAAGAAACAAGCTGGAGTAGCCATTCTAATATCTGATAAGATTGACTTCCAACCCAAAGTCATCAAAAAAGACAGGGAGGGGCACTTCATACTCATCAAAGGTAAAATCCTCCAAGAGGAACTATCAATCCTGAATATCTATGCTCCAAATACAAAGGCAGCCTCATTCATTAAAGAAACTTTAGTAAATCTCAAAGCACACATTGCACCTCATACAATAATAGTGGGAGACTTCAACACACCACTTTCACCAATGGACAGATCATGGAAACAGAAACTAAACAGGGACACAGTGAAACTAACAGAAGTTATGGATCAAATGGATCTGGCAGATATCTACAGAACATTTTACCCTAAAACAAAAGGATATAACTTCTTCTCAGCACCTCATGGTACCTTCTCCAAAATTGACCATGTAATGGGTCACAAAACAGGCCTCAACAGATACAAAAATATTGAAATTGTCCCATGCATCCTATCAGATCACCATGGACTAAGGCTGATCTTCAATAACAAAATAAATAATAGAAAGCCAACATTCACGTGGAAACTGAACAACACTCTTCTCAATGATACCTTGGTCAAGGAAGGAATAAAGAAAGAAATTAAGGAATTTTTAGAGTTCAATGAAAATGAAGCCACGACATACCCAAACTTATGGGACGCAATGAAAGCATTTCTAAGAGGAAAACTCATAGCTCTGAGTGCCTCCAAAAAGAAACTAGAAAGAGCACACATTAGCAGCTTGACAACACACCTAAAAGCACTAGAACAAAAGGAAGCAAATTCACCCAAGAGGAGTAGACGGCAGGAAATAATCAAAATCAGGGGCGAAATCAATGAAGTGGAAACAAGAAGAACTATTCAAAGAATCAACCAATCAAGGAGCTGGTTCTTTGAGAAAATCAACAAGATAGATAAACCCTTAGCCAGACTCACTAGAGGGCACAGGGAAAGCATCCTAATTAACAAAATCAGAAATGAAAAAGGAGACATAACAACAGATCCTGAAGACATCCAAAACACCATCAGATCCTTCTACCAAAGGCTATACTCAACAAAACTGGAGAACCTGGATGAAATGGAGAAGTTCCTAGACAGATACCAGGTACCAAAGTTGAATCAAGATCAGGTTAATGATCTAAACAGCCCTATATCCCCAAAAGAAATAGAAGCAGTCATTAATAGTCTCCCAACTAAAAAAAGCCCAGGACCAGATGGGTTTAGTGCAGAGTTCTATCAGACCTTCAAAGAAGATCTAATCCCAGTTCTTCACAAACTATTCCACAAAATAGAAACAGAAGGTACTCTACCCAACTCATTCTATGAAGCCACAATTACTCTGATACCTAAACCACAAAAAGACCCAACAAAGATAGAAAACTTCAGACCAATATCCCTTATGAATATTGATGCAAAAATCCTCAATAAAGTTCTTGCTAACCGAATCCAAGAACACATCAAAACAATCATCCATCCTGACCAAGTAGGTTTCATCCCAGGGATGCAGGGATGGTTCAATATACGGAAATCCATCAACGTAATCCAGTATATAAACAAACTCAAAGACAAAAACCACATGGTCATCTCGTTAGATGCGGAAAAAGCATTTGACAAGATCCAACACCCATTCATGATAAAAGTCTTGGAAAGATCAGGAATTCAAGGCCCATACCTAAACATGATAAAAGCAATCTACAGCAAACCAGTAGCCAACATCAAAGTAAATGGTGAGAAGCTTGAAGCAATCCCTCTAAAATCAGGGACTAGACAAGGCTGTCCACTTTCCCCATACCTATTCAACATTGTACTTGAAGTCCTAGCCAGAGCAATTCGACAACAAAAGGAGATCAAAGGGATACAAATTGGAAAAGATGAAGTCAAAATATCACTTTTTGCAGATGATATGATAGTATATCTAAGTGACCCTAAAAATTCCACCAGAGAACTCCTAAACCTGATAAACAGCTTTGGTGAAGTAGCTGGATATAAAATTAACTCAAACAAATCAATGGCCTTTCTCTACACAAAGAATAAACAGGCTGAGAAAGAAATTAGGGAAACAACACCCTTCTCAATAGTCACAAATAATATAAAATATCTTGGCGTGACTCTAACTAAGGAAGTGAAAGATCTGTATAATAAAAACTTCAAGTCTCTGAAGAAATAAATTATAGAAGATCTCAGAAGATGGAAAGATCTCCCATGCTCATGGATTGGCAGGATCAACATTTTAAAAATGGCTATCTTGCCAAAAGCAATCTACAGATTCAGTGCAATCCCCATCAAAATTCCAAATCAATTCTTCAACGAATTAGAAAGGGCAATCTGCAAATTCATCTGGAATAACAAAAAACCTAGGATAGCAAAAACTCTTCTCAAGGATAAAAGAACCTCTGGTGGAATCACCATGCCAGACCTAAAGCTTTACTACAGAGCAATTGTGATAAAAACTGCATGGTACTGGTATAGTGACAGACAAATAGACCAATGGAATAGAATTGAAGACCCAGAAATGAACCCACACACCTATGGTCACTTGATCTTCGACAAGGGAGCTAAAAACATCCAGTGGAAGAAAGACAGCATTTTCAACAAATGGTGCTGGCACAACTGGTTGTTATCATGTAGAAGAATGCGAATCTATCCATTCCTATCTCCTTGTACTAAGGTCAAGTCTAAGTGGATCAAGGAACTTCACATAAAACCAGAGACACTGAAACTTATAGAGGAGAAAGTGGGGAAAAGCCTTGAAGATATGGGCACAGGGGAAAAATTTTTGAATAGAACAGCAATGGCTTGTGCTGTAAGATCGAGAATTGACAAGTGGGACCTCATGAAACTGCAAAGCTTCTGCAAGGCTAAAGACACCATCAATAAGACAAAAAAACCACCAACAGATTGGGAAAGGATCTTTACCTATCCTAAATCAGATAAGGGTCTAATATCCAATATATATAAGGAACTCAAGAAGGTGGACTCCAGAAAGTCAAATAACCCCATTAAAAAATGGGGATCAGAACTGAACAAAGAATTCTCACCTGAAGAATACCAAATGGCAGAGAAGCACCTGAAAAAATGTTCAACATCCTTAATCATCAGGGAAATGCAAATCAAAAGAACCCTGAGATTCCACCTCACACCAGTCAGAATGGCTAAGATCAAAAATTCAGGTGACAGCAGATGCTGGTGAGGATGTGGAGAAAGAGGAACACTCCTCCATTGTTGGTGGGATTGCAAGCTGGTACAACCACTCTGGAAATCAGTCTGGCGGTTCCTCAGAAAATTGGACATAGTACTACCGGAGGATCCAGCAATACGTCTCCTGGGCATATATCCAGAAGATGTCCCAACCGGTAAGAAGGACACATGCTCCACTATGTTCATAGCAGCCCTATTTATAATAGCCAGAAGCTGGAAAGAACCCAGATGCCCCTCAACAGAGGAATGGATACAGAAATTATGGTACATTTACACAATGGAGTACTACTCAGCTATGAACAAGAATGAATTTATGAAATTCCTAGCCAAATGGATGGACCTGGAGGGCATCATCTTGAGTGAGGTAACACAATCACAAAGGATCTCACACAATATGTATTCACTGATAAGTGGATATTAGCCCAAAACTTAGGATACCCAAGATATAAGATACAATTTGCTAAACGCATGAAACTCAAGAAGAATGAAGACCAAAATGTGGACACTGTGCCCTTCTTAGAATTGGGAACAAATCACCCATGGAAGGAGTTACAGAGACAAAGTTTGGAGCTGTGATGAAAGGATGGACCATCTAGAGACTTCCGTATCCAGGGATCCATCCCATAATCAGCCTCTAAACGCGGACACCATTGCATACACTAGCAAGATTTTGCTGAAAGGACCCAAAGATAGCTGTCTCTTTTGAGACTATGCAGGGGCCTAGCAAACACAGGAGTGGATGCTCACAGTCAGCTATTGGATGTATCACAGGGCTCCCAATGGAGAAGCTAGAGAAAGTACCCAAGGAGCTAAAGGGATCTGCAACCCTATAGTGGGAACAACATGATGAACTAACCAGTACCCCGGAGCTCTTGTCTCTAGCTGCATATGTTTCGAAAGATGGCCTAGTTGGCCATCACTGGAAAGAGAGGCCCATTGTACTTGCAAACTTTATATGCCCCAATATAGGGGAATGCCAGGGCCAAAAGAATGGGAATGGGTGGGTAGGGAAGTGGGGGGCACTATGGGGGACTTTTGGGATAGCATTGGAAATGTAATTGAGGAAAATATGTGATAAATAATATTAAAAATTAAAAAAAAAAAGAGTGTTTTCGTGCCAAGCCACGGCCCATCCCGGGGCATGGTGATGAGGCTCTGGGAGAGCAGCCAATCAGGTGTGGACATGCTACACTAAGGTGTATATAAGCAGCGCCTTTTTGGTGCTTGGGGTCTTCCTTTTCATGTTGTAACTGGTGTAATAAAGTTGCTGCAGAAGGAAAAAAAAAAAAAGATCCTTACCCTAGTTGCCTGGAAGTCAGTCTTCCACTAGCATCCTTTGGATGAAGACATAGAACTCTCAGCTCCTCCTGTGCCATGCCTGCCTGGATACTGCCATGCTCCCCTTGATGATAATGGACTGAACCCCTGAACCTGTAAGCCAGCCCCAATTATGTTGTTTTTTTTATAAATAAATAAATAAATAAATAAATAAATGTATTAACTAGGCATATTAACTTATTGGGATGCTTAAAATAATTCATAATGTTTTATTAAAATTATGTATTAGGGGATGAAGAAATGGCTCATTGGTCTAATTTTTATATGGCTATTGTAACAGACATACTTAGTACTACATTGGGTGGCACACAACCATCAGTAACTTCATATCTAGGGGGTTGTATGCTTCTAACTTTCAAAGACCCAAACACATGCACATGATTAAACTAATGAAAGAAATCTTAAAACAAAAACAATTTAAAAATATAGATCATTGTATTATGCCACATAATTATTATTATTAATATGCAGATCAAAGTTGATTTGCCACATATCAAGGTTTATAATCTGAGATACCAAATAACTTGTTTCTTATAAGCAAGCACTTATAACCAAAGTCACACTCAGTCTCCTTTAACTTTTATTCTTGTTTAGGATATTTTGGTAAAAACAAAGAAAACCACAAACCTCAATCATGTAGAGTTGCTAGAGAATTGAGATCTTTCGTCTTTTAAGGAAAGACAAACAGATAACCCACTGTCTCAAACTCAAAGCCTCTGGGGCTAGGAGAATGAGCAGGAACCCCAATACCTTGATAGTCTTCACCTGTATTCTTAGTGCTTGGCTTCAATCTACTTGTTGAAACAATTTTTCTGTGGCATTAGACTTTGAAAACTGGAGGATTAAGCGATATAGATCCATGGCTCTGCCAATGTATTAATAATAAAAATAGACATATTAACGTCCCCCTTTGAAAAGGGAAATTCAGGCTAACAATCAAATCCCACGGAGCTCTGTTCCTCAGCTGTACTTGTGTATGAAAGCCTGGGTGAAAGAAATAAGACAGCTGTCATGTCACATAACCAGTGTCTGGAAATGACGAGTCCAGACACATTAATTCTGGGGCAATGTTGAATCAGACATAAGTGTTGTCATCATGTGGGTTTCTTTCATGAAAAGTAATACAATCCTACAGTGAGTGAGGCTAATAACAGATCTCCTGCATAGCCCTTTATGTTCATCTTCATTCTCTGCATCAAGTCTTTTCAATGAATTCTCTTTTGGCTTAGATGGAAGGTACGTTCAGAGAATTTCATGGATATACCAGACCACAGAGAGTATTGAACCTCATACTTCCACATTTTCTCCATGTGTGCATAGACAAAGCCTAACTTAAGATGCTAAACTGGAATAATTGCGTCAATATTTTATATTAAAAGTTACACAAATGTAGTCTCTCTCCAAATGTTTATATCTGCTCCCACCTGCCTGCTTAACAGTTGGGATTCTTAGGTTTCTTCTTCCTCTCCTCCTCTTCTTCTTCCCCCTGTCCTTCTCCTCCTCCTTCTTCTTCCTCTCCTTATTATTATTATTAATTATTATCATGTTCTTTGGAGAGACTTGCAGAAAAGGAGAACAAACGATTGTAGGAGGCAGAGGGGAGGTAAGACCCCAGGAAAACATGGCCCACTGAATCAATTAAGCAGGCTCACATGGTCTCACAGAGACTAAAGAAACAAGCACATAGCTTTTATAGATCTGTATTAGGTCCTCTGCATAATTTTTATGGCTGAGAGCATGATGGTTTTGTGAGGCTCCTAACAGGTCTGTCTCTGACACCTTTGCCTGCTCTTGGGACTCTTCCTCTTATTAGAATGCCTTGCCTAGCCTTGATATGTGGGTTTCTGCCTGGTCTTATTGTATCTTGTTCTGTCATGTTTGGTTATTGTCTCTTGGAGGCCTGCTCTTCTCTGAAGGAAAACAGCAGGGAGTGGATATTAGGGAGAGGGGAGAAGGAGGGGAGCTTGAAGGAGTGAAGGAAGGAGAAACACTGGCGAGAATGTACTGTACGAGAGAATTTATTTCCAATGAAAATGATAATGGAGATAATCTCTCACAAGAAAAATTGTTGAATAATTTTTTGTAAAATATTATGTGTATGTGTTTGCATGTCAGTATGTGTATTTGTGTGAAGGGCCCCACAGATGCCAGAAGAGAACAAAGGATCCCAGTGGAGCTGCTGTAATTTCAGCCATGAGATGAGAGTGCTGAAAATCAAATCTCAGTCCTCTGCAAGAGTGGCATGTGCTTTTAACCACTGAGCTATCTCTTCCTCCCTCAACTGCTAGTTTTCAAAGTTTCATATTCTGCTGCGCTATAATTTTAGTCTATACTTGACCTCTGGTACTGAAGGAGTGACAAATGAGAATATTGAGTCAGAGATTACTATTTTATCTCTTTTTTAAAATAAACTTCATGTTTATGCGTATTTAGCATGTGCCCTGTGTGCTGAACCTTTTTTAAAAAAATGATTCATTTCATGTACAAATGCCCATGTATAATCTTATTTTTGTTCGTGTCATATTTTCCTCATATTTTAGAGTCAATAAACTCAAAAGAAAAATTGAAATCAATTTTCTAATGGTATAAGTCCGAGGGAATGGTAGAATTGACAAGGTAAGGGAAAAGCTATTTTTTTTAATTTGAAAATATGATACATGAATATAGTATGGTTAGATCCAATATATCTGTGACTTCCTCCCCTCCAACTTTCCCATAATCCCATTCATCATGTTTCCCTCTCAATTCCCTGTGCTATTTTTAAACTTACTGAATCCACTTCATGCTGCTACTGTTCATTGGTGTAGGTGGGTCCACGGAGCATGTGCAGCCTATCAGGAGCTGCATACTTGAAAGCCTCTGATTCTCTATCTCCCATAAACTGTCCATCACCACCCCCTCCTCTGCTACGGTGAGATGTTGTATCTCCCTCGGTAATCAATGCTGGAACTTTAGATCGTCTTACTTTGTGCATATGGTCAAACAATATATAACATCTCTGACTCTATTGTGTCCAGAAAACTTCATTTTGCCAGCAGTCCTTTACAACATCTGGCTGTTACAGCCTTTCTACCCTGTCTTCCATGTTGATCCTCTACTTCAGGGAAAAGGATGTGATATAGATATTCCACCAGGGGTAAGACTCTTTCTTTTTGCACTTGTTGACAACAAATGCCAGATACTGCCCAAGCAAGGTCCTCTTATGAGGGGTGAGAGATGTGTTGATCTATCTGCATAAAGGTAAACACTGGATGGGGTTGGGGCACTTAAATATTAAATGTACTTAGCAGAACAATAGTAGTATGTTTTTCTGTAGAGACTAATAGTACCAGGCATCAATTAATTTTGTGAAGAGACTGAATCAAAACATGCTTAGATACTCCCAAAGGATCCATGCTATCATTGCCCCAATGAGCAGATTTTGCCAGGGCAGTCATTACTATAGCTAGAAGAGTTTGTACAGAGTAAGCCATTCTTCCCCATACTGTTTTTCTTTCCTTGAAGGTTTTAACTTGAGATTTCTTGAACTAACTAGTCTACTTATATTTCCAACTAGACAGAAACTATAGAAGAGAAAGTCCCCCAAAGTTTTTCTCTTGGCTCTTGTTAAGACCTATGCATTATGACTTGTTCACTGATGTTTGAGACATGATCTGCCCCAGAGGCACTCAAACTTAACTCTGTCTTTAAAATTCATTTAGGTGTCTTTAAATCACTGACAACTGTTTCTTATAATCTCAAATTATGACGAAGCTGAACAGAAGTGTGAGCAGAATATTGAAAATTTTAAAACATGTTCAAGTGGTTCTCATTGTACTGATTGGTGAAACTATAGCCCTAAACCCACCTGCTCATTCTCTTTAGTTTTAAAATGTCCTACCTGCATGCATTGCTGATTTTATTATATCTCCAATACATGGGTATCTCCTTCTCTTGGATTTTTCAAAAAACTTAACAATAAATAGCCTTAATTTTCATCAAACAATTTTGGGGCCTGATACAGAGAGATTTTGAAACAGACAAATTCACAGAACTAAGCTAAGAAAGCATTTCTCAGAGTGCTCCTGTTTCTCCTTTCCTACAGGTCCTTGGAAGATGTTGCACTTTTCATCAAACCTCAGTCTTCAAACATGAGCAATTCTATCTCAACAGATAGCAGTTTTCACAATGTCCCTCAACTCCTTAACCTTCCACAGTTCTGAATGTAATATACATCTTTAGTTCCTTATTCCTTATTTTCAGCCCAACCCTGTAGTCTCCACTTTCAGCTGTGAAGTTACTTTTTTTCTATGGACATGATCTAAAGCCTGGCCTCCCGCCTCTGTCTTTCTATTTGTATTATTTTAGTGTGTTTTTGCCATATTCTTTTCTTGACATCTTCATTTAAGGTATTACTAAAATATTTGGTAGAACAAATTGGGAATTTTTCTCGTTAGATGCACTGATAAGAGAGAAAGCTATTAGTCCTTCAGGTCTTGCATGTTAACATCGGAACATACCATGTATGCGGTCCCCTTATATTCACTGAAATGTGATGTTCATCTCTTCTTTATAAAATTCTAGTATAGAAACAATTACTAGAGCCTCTCTGTCTCATTAGCTCATTCTGCAAAGAGAAATTTACCTCTATATTGAGCGGGTACCATCTATACCAGGCATTGAGAGGAATGTGGGAAGGCAATGTCCACTGCTCCCTGCTCTCTTATCAGCACTTACATGCTTGAATTAGATCTATGACTATCTTCACATCATCATTATGGACTGAACACGTATCCCGATAGCTATCAAGTTCTAAATGTGGGAAATGGTGAGAGGCGCTCACTTTGATCCTTGATCTAAGGTATAGCTTCCCAGTTAGCGTTATCAGCTAGTTGACACTGTTCTGTTAAAAGGGTGAATTACAAGAACTGAACTAATCAGTCAATCATAACAGCACAGGAATCCTATTTACACCTGTTCCAGTACCAGCTCATTAGGTCCCTTCTTCATGTGTCATGATTTTTAATCAAAGGAGAAATATATAATAGAATTATCCTTCTATACCCCTCCATGAATCCAAAAACATTAGCAGATTATAAAGACTTTTTTAAACATTTAATTGTATTTTTAAATGATGTGTATGTGTGGAAGACTGTATGGGGGGGTCTGTGCTTATTCCTATGGAGTCCATTGAATCCCCTAGAGATGCAGTTATAGGAAGTTGTGAGCTGTGTTGTGTGAATTCTGGGAATTGAGCTCAGGTCCTCTGCAAGAATGCTCCTAACTGCTGAGCCATCTCTCCATCCTTATAAATAAATCTTCTTGAAATAGCTGACACTGGCTTGGGTTTGATAGAAAATACTGCATCATGTATCAGACTTTATATATGTCTGGTGCTAATGACAAGTTCATTAGCATCTCATAATACCACTATAGATAGTATAAAAGGCTCAGATGAGCTAAGACTACATTTATATAATTCTTTACATTTGCTAATTTCTGTGAGTAACCTTAGAGCTAGCAGAACTTGACCATACAGTCTTTTAAAGTTTACTCAAATGAAGCTAGAAAAATGGTAATTGCTTTCCTTTTTGTCTACTTTATTATGCCCTTGTGGAATGGAGGCAATATCCCTATTCACACACACATTGTCTAAAGTTTATTCTGTGTATTTTACAAGTTCTCATTGCAGGAATGTAATTCAAAGGCCTGTCCTGTATCTTAATTATCCAAAAATAACATATTATTAATAAAGGGGTAATGTGTGTGAGATGATTATTAAATAAAAATATACCATCACCTTAGATTGAGGCAACAGAAATTTCTGTGGAAGTCTGCAATAAAAATATCCAAACAGGTGGCTGGGAAGATGGCTCAGTGATTAAGAGCAATGGCTGCTCTTCCAGAGGTCCTGAGTTCAAATCTCAGCACCCATATGTTGGCTTAAAACTATTTATACCTGTAGTTCCATGAGATCCAAATGCCCTCTTCTAGTATGTAAATGTACATTCATGCATTTATATAACACACATTTACACAAATAAATCTTTTAAAAAATCCAAAGAGGAGATTTAAGTTCCTTAGACACATTATGTTAAACTTATTTAGAGAAGAATAGAAATCAACAAGTACATTTCAAAATTATCACTAGTTTAAATCAGAACATGTGGAGGTGAAGGAAAGTGACAAAGAAGGCACATTTGCTTGATGGGAGGAAGTAATTTTATTTTGGTGTGAATCTGATCTGAAAGTTTAAACTGTCCACTCAGGTACCTATCTCTCGATCATCTTTTAATCTATTCATAAAATGTGGGAAAGGAACTGTTTTAGGAGGAGATAATAGAGGCAAAACTGGTAAAGTAATTCATTACAGCATAACACTAGCAAAAAGCCAGACAAACAAACAACAACAAAAAAACAAAACAAAAACAAAAACAAAAACCAGCAAGCTAATAAACTGTATAAAAAGAGAGATCAGATGCTAAATTAAATTAAGGCTCCCAAGGATCTAAGATCCCAAGATGTATGCACAGAGACCTCTTTAAACTCTAAATATAGACTAGACAGCAATGGCCATGGAAGATAACCGTAAGGATTAAATCCACTGCAAAGTGGCCTGCATAGTGCTTTTATGTGGCAACCTAAGTATATTATCTGTAAAGCCCTAAGGAGAGGGAGAAAGAAATTTAAGCATCAATAGAAGAGTTGGTCAGAATATTCTTTGATGGTAAATGCTTTGGGTGGACTAACCTCTGTTCTTAGCTATTATACCAATAGAGTGCAGAACATTGTCTGGAGAACAGAAGAGAAAGCAAGCCCTCAGGACCACCTGAAAGCATTATAGATACTAAGAGGACCACACTAAGTGTTTGAAACCATGGGCAGGTGAATGAGTCAATCCAATAATTGAGAGGATGAAAGAAACTTCTGTGTGTAATGGTCATATACATGGCCATTTGATTCTTGAGAATTTAGAGTGATCTAAATATTATAACGTGTCTCCTGTGTGGGGCTAGACAGTCAGTTTTGGAGCATTGTCTTCTATGTTATATGACCTGGACTTCATATGCATTTGAACTACAATAGCACCTCTTCATCCAAAGTTAATTTTTCTCAGGATCCTTATGGATGCATAAAAACATGTTAAATCATAAAAAATAGTTGTTACATTTTCTGGAAATTTCCAAAATCTTCAGATTACCATTGAGTACAGCTCCCTGCAACATTGGAGACTAAAAGAACAGTTAAGGGAAACTGCCTTATTTTATTACATTTTAAATTGCAGGCATTTGAGAGGCACTCAATGTAAATTTTGTCTGCAGGCATGCCAAGTAACTGTATAGTGAGACAATGCTTTCCCCACTTGTGAAAACCACTTTTGCTCCAATTTGCATGGTTGTTTTAATATTCCTGATTGTCAAAATAATTTATTCTTCAAATTCACCTTCCAACAGGATGTGCTAACTACCTAGTTCTGCCATTAATAAAAGTGAAAATCATCTGCAACATCTGCAACATGCACTTTTCTTAAATTTATGTGCGGATCATGAGTGATGCCACCTGCTTTTACTACTAACTCTTTAGCAGGCCATGGAAAACAAGGTCACAGTGAGATTGGATTGTTTCCCATTAGAAGCATTCAAGGAGGCACATATCCATTTCATTATCAAGAAACGTCATAGAATCTGAAACAAGAAAGCCAGCCTCCATCTGTCAGGATATTTCTTACTGAGCCTGAAGCAATAAACATAAATGAATATGAAAGATGCTGGGCTGTTAATATATTTGAACTTTAGCCTGAAAGAATATTTCTCTGACTTTAACTCTGCAGGAGATTTCAGTAGCACTCACACACAACTTTTTATTTTTTTTCTTCTTTGTTGGATTAGGTGCATATCCCCTAGTGAGTTATGTAGAGAAACATGGTGGATATAATTTGTGATGCACAAAAGGTGGACACTGTGAAAATTGAGAGATAAAGCAAGAGGCAGACTTTTGAATTTTTTTTTGAAGAATAGAAACATATTTAAAGATAAATAAGGATATTGTAATATGTCATAAGAATTTCCTTCTCCAGACCCTTAGTTCTGATTACTGCCATGTTGGTTGTTGCCTCTTCTTCCTTTTCCTCCTCCTCTTCATTTACCTTCTCCTCCCCCTCACACTCCTTCTCCTTTTAAACTCACAACACTTACTGTCCTAAGGGGCCAAGGTATTGCTACATGAGGTGTCAGGACAGTTGGTGTAATCTGTGACTCTGCTTTTGTAGGTAGGATTCATTTTAGGTATTTTCCTTGAGCTTCACCTATGTGGGAATATTCATTGCTGGCTGTGGTAGGGTTGCTGGGCTTGAGTGGAGACATATTGACCTGACTTTTATTGATTATTCTTTTACAATGTTGTCTAGATAGTTTGGATTGAGATGATTAGGTCTGAGTGACGGTATTTGCTTTTGTCTCTGTTAGGTGAGTGCTTTGTTCCTTGGGTTCCACTTATCCCTATATTTTAAGAGAATATGATGGCTCTGTGCTACCTCGTATAAAATTTTCTGTGAACCTGTGTCCTTGGCTTGCTCAGCTGCTGTGTTCCCAGAGTATGCCTACTGCTATTGGAGGCTTTGATAATGAGATGAATAGAAGAAGAAAAGTTGAGGGAGATCTTTGTGATGTGTTGAGGATGAGGTCAAAAAGGAAAGAAACACCACAGTAGATGTTTTACTATTAGACTGGAGATAAGACAGGGGATGTTGATTTGAAGAGGACAAAGAACATATATGCTGTTCTGGCAATAGTCTTACCTACAGGTGTTACCTGCTAGGGTTAGGGCTGGGATCTAATTTGCCTATTATTTTTAAATGTGTTCTAGGGATGAAGATCTGATAGTCCCATCCAAGAAAACATCACACAATGCCTAGAAAATAAAATTATAGGATTCAAAAAAGAACAGGCATTTGAGAAACATACAAACACACCAATTTGCAATTACATTAACCTTATAAATTCAACTTAAGTTGAAATTGTAGTAACTTGTTTCAAAGTTTCTCAAGTAACTTGTAATGAAATTTTATATAAATGAAAATCTAGAGTGTCACATAATTTTTGGTACATTAAGTATATATTTCTGTGGGGATGCTAAAGGTATTTGCTCTGTTAGTCAGCTTGAGAGATTGATGAAGTGACTTTTTGTTTTGGATTTGAATTTAAGGGGGATGACTTCAGCTTCATAAATTCCTTGTGATGTCTTTCCTCACACTCTGGTTGATAATTTTGACTTGGACAAATGTGACAACATGGACTGAAGAAGAAAGAAAATAAATGGCTTTCTAGTTTAAGGCATCAGATTTCAGACTGAATCTAAGCTGTTTATGCATTATTATTTTCTTAAGTTTGTTCTATACCTGCAAGAATAGAAGCCCATAAATGCAAGAATGAAACCATGACCAATTCTTAACACCTCAACTAATACTGATAATGAGTTGATTTTATGGGTGGGCTTGAATAGTCCCAGAAAAAAATATTTCCTCTTCCTAATAATCACTTATCTTTCTTGCTTTATTTTTAATATACCAGATGATACTAACCTTGTCTGAACCTATGCTTTTAGATTTTTGTATGTTTATGTCTGTTCAAGAAGTATGTTCTCTCTTTTCCCTTTGGGCATACTTCGCAATAGATACTTCTGAGCTTCAGGGCTTGCTTCCATTTGTAAATCCATCA
This sequence comes from Mus caroli, assembly GCF_978045245.1. Classification (NCBI taxonomy): domain Eukaryota; kingdom Metazoa; phylum Chordata; class Mammalia; order Rodentia; family Muridae; genus Mus; species Mus caroli. The sequence goes on from NW_028227264.1 coordinate 63,273,852, forward strand.
CCTACTTGAGTAGAATGTACCTAGTATCCAATGAAATGAAATGCCAGGTCCATGAATATTTTAAATAAGCAGATAAAAATGGTAAAAAAAAAAAAAGAACAACTAAGAAACCAATTAACAGCATTTATAGTTAATAGGATCTCTGTAAGAGAAACAGTGTTTTCATAAAATTTAAATTATTTATGTGTGCTTATTTGTAAGAATAATAGAAATTTCTTTAGTGTCTGTGAATATGAATAACACTTGCAGAATTAACTCCATTTTCAGAAAACACAGGTATATTTACTAAAATGATTTCATCTAACAAGATCCACATTGATATTCTTGTTCATAAATAATGTATTTGAGCAGACAGAAACACATAACTAGCTACAGTTTGATGAATCCAGCCCTCACCAACCATGTATGAAATAAAAGAAATAAACTCTTAATCCATTGATGCCAGATTGAATTTGTCACCTGTACAAAGACACTATTTCATCAGAGTCTTTAATCTCTTAACCAGATTCAGGAAATAGTACATCCAGGGTCTGTTTGTTTGTTTGTTTTAATTTGGTTTTATAGGCATAAACTTAGATTTTAAAACAGTGGTACTCAATTTGTGGGTCAAAACACTTTTTGGCAAAATAAATAGTTTGAAGATTTATTTATGACATTATTCATCATAATAGTTGAATATTACTGTTAGGAAGTAGCAATGAAAATAATTCTATGGTTGTTACTTTTTCAAGTATATTACTCAATGCTGTGCAAAACTTCATTAACATGCCTACTGCTTTTGTTAATCTGTGAGCTACCTTATGGTAGGCTTCATCAGCTTTCATGGCAATATGACCAGAAAATCATGTTAATTTTAAAGTTCCAATTATGTTCCATCCCTGTTCATTCTTACATGACTAAGACAGTCCTCAACCTTGCTTCTCTCCCTGAGGACCTCCCTCCTGTGTAAGATGACCCCACTCAAGACTTTATCCTACTACATATAAAATGCTAAGGGTCTTCATATTCACTGTACACGCTGTCGAATAAATTCTATGTACTATTTATTTATAATATATAACACACAGAAAATAATAAATCAACTCACGTATAAAGACTTTTAATCTGTATAATAACAAATGTTCTTTTTATTATTATTCCTCGTCTTCTAACCATTCTTTCTTAAAGCCTCTCTTATCCTTCTTTTTCTATCATTTATTGCTATTCTCCTTAGCACAGTCCTCTATCCTGATAACACATAAACAAACCAGAAAACCAAACTGTGTCTCATTTTCTTACCAGCCATTTTCCCTCCTATTTGTCTGGCACGCACCCAAGGCATTCAGCTTCTCATTTCCTATGTTAATCTTGAATCAAAGAACATCTGTAAACAAAGAGAGTACCTGCTACCCAATGACTCCTGGAACCTAGCCACTAATACTGTTTACATTGGAGGGCTCAAAGCAGATGCTAATGGGAAAAGGTGGATTGCCCAATCACTGGACCAGTATCAGGAGAGTCTTAACTTGCCCTGGATAGAAAGTTTAGATGCAAATTAGATTGTAAAAGGAAAGGTCAACTTACTTTCTCTGCTAGAATAGACTTTGTCCCAGGGGCCTTACTAGCTAGAGAACTCTACCATTAGCTGAAACTAGCTTGTAGAATTGACCTTTGCTCCACAAGGCATTGAACTGAGTTTTTACTTAGAGGTGTTTTGTTTATTTATCTGGCTTTGTTTTGTTTTTGTTTTGTTCTTGTTTATTTATTTGTTAATTTATTTTTTATTTTTTTATTGTTTCAATTTCATTTATTTGCAGAGTACATTCCATGTTATGCAAAAGGAAATTAATATATTATTTAACATATACAAACTAGTAGAAAAACAAAACAATACATATAAAATATAAAATTGTGGTTTTTTTCTTGAATTAATTTTTTTATTAGGTATTTTCCTCATTTACATGTCCAATGCTATCCAAAAAGTCCCCAATACAACCCCCCACTCCCCTACCCACCCACTCCCACTTTTTGGCCCTGGCGTTCCCCTGTACTGGGGCATATAAAGTTTGCAAGTCCAATGGGCCTCTCTTTCCAGTGATGGCCGAATAGGCCATCTTTTGATACATATGCAGCTAGAGTCAAGAGCTCTGGGGTACTGGTTAGTTCATAATGTTGTTCTACCTATAGGGTTGCAGATCCCTTTAGCTCCTTGGGTACTTTCTCTAGCTCCTCCATTGGGGGCCCTGTGATCCATCCAATAGCTGACTGTGAGCATCCACTCTGTGTTTGCTAGGCCCAGGCATTGTCTCACAAGAGACAACTATATCTGGGTCCTTTCAGCAAAATCTTGCTAGTGTATGCAATGGTGTCAGTGTTTGGAGGCTGATTATGGGATGGATCCCTGGATATGGCAGTCTTTAGATGGTCCATCCTTTCGCCACAGCTCCAAACTTTATCTCTGTAACTCTTTCCATGGGTGTTTGTTCCCAATTCTAAGAAGGGGCACAGTGTCCACACTTTGGTCTTTGTTCTTCTTGAGTTTCATGCATTTAACAAATTGTATCTTATATCTTGGGTATCCTAAGTTTTTAGGCTAATATCCACTTATCAGTGAGTACATATTGTGTGAGTTAATTTATTTTTTTAGTCTTTCCCTAATTCTGGGAGGTAGCCATGAAATATATTTTTAAAAGTTAAGTGTTTGGTATGGCATAGATACAAAAAAATGCACACAATTGTGTTATGAAAAGTTGATCAAAATTTATGCAATGAACTATTTAACAATCATAGTTGATGCTGTTCCTTCTATAGAGAAAAAAGCGTAAAGATACAAAAAGCATATTGCATGTAATTAATTGTGATAAACCATTATTATATTAATTTTACAATCAGTTTTTATTGATATTGCATTAAGGTTAAATGTTGAGATTTCCCCCTGACATCACCATGTAGCATGAATCATCTCTGGAGAATTCTCTCTAGTAAATGACCTATTTTGTAACAAAGTGATACTCACAGGATACTTGAAGATTTTCATTGTATGCATAACATGTAAAAATGTGTTAATTGTTTGTTTAACATAAGGCTTCCAGTTTTAAAAATAAATATTTACATAAGGAATTTATTCACATAGATGTAGAATAGATCTCAGAAAGAACTAATCCGCCCCACTGCAGCCAAAACTCTGGTAATCATGGTACCCCAAGTTCTTTTTCAGATGGGAGAGATCTTTAATAACTACCAGTATGACCACAATCAGCAAGGCTAAGACACAGCCACTATCATGGCTTCTCTCAATGACTACAGGCAAAAGCCAATATGGGAGTGAAAAGGGAGGCAGTCTGATAGACTAGAGTCTATCTCATAGTCATTTGCTATGAGATAGATCCCAAAAATTATTATCACGAGGAATGTGTGAAGGGCACTAAAAATAGGGCTCAGTATGAGATAAAAATATTATTTCTTCAGAAGGAATCACACCAAAAAGGATCTATTTCTGATGCTAATTGCCACAGAGAAGCTTGTGCTCAAGAAGTTTCTGTAGGACACATGGATTGGACTGAAGAGTTGAACGTTTTCTAGGACTAAGAGTGTGAAGGCAGCCAATGAGTAAACTTTTAGCCCAACACATAACACACACTGTAAGCATTATAGAAGTTATTTGTGTCCTGTGGGTCCTTCATGATGTTTCTAGCTGACCAACCTTAATATTGTGTGTGAGGAATAAAACAAGGATAAGACAAAACTCCTGAAGGATAAGCCCTGAAATAGCAACCCCCATTGGGGTAATAAGGGAAGAATAAAGAAGGGGCAACAGGGATACCACCAAGTGGAAAATAAGAAACCAAAATGTGACCAATGAGCTGCAGTGTGTGTGTGTGTGTGTGTGTGTGTGTGTGTGTGTACGCGCACGCACGCATGCACGCTCACGTTCTTGCATGGTGAACATGATCCCACATGGATATTCTCAGCAAAACAGAGAGAAGGAACCATAGATAGGTGAGACCCAAGGTCAACTTCCACCTCAGCTTTGGGACGATGTCCACTTCTACTGTTGACAATAACTAGAAAAACCTAAATCATAAGATGGCAAAGAGTTAAAGGCAGAGAATTCCTCAGCTTCTAGAGCTAAGTGGGGCAGAGAAGAATGAACTAGATACCTTCTCTTATAATGCTCTAGTTATTCAATAGCAGAAACAAGTTTAAACATCCGAAATGAGAAATGAATGAAAGATTCAAGCTAGAGACTTAATGTGTTTGTTTTTTTGTGTTGAAAAGAAAAAAGACCTTAGAATTGGGAACAAAACACCCATGGAAGGAATTACAGAGACAAAGTTTGGAGCTGAGACAAAAGGATGGACCATCTAGAGACTACCACATCCTGAGATCCATCCCATAATCAGCCCCCAAACACTGACACCATTGCATACACAAGCAAGATTTTGCTGAAAGGACCCTAATATACCTGTCTCTTGTGAGACTAGGCAGGGGCCTAGCAAACACAGAAGTGGATGCTCACAGTCAGCTATTGGATGGATCACAGGGCCCCTAATGGAGGAGCTAGAGAAAGTAACCAAGGAGCTAAAGGGATCTGCAACCCTATAGGTGGAACAAAAATATGAACTAACCAGTATCCCCCGGAGCTCGTGTCTCTAGCTGCATATGTATCAGAAGATGGCCTAGTCAGCCATCAGTGGAAAGAGAGGCCCATTGGTTGTGCAAACTTTATATGCCTCAGTACAGGGGAACGCCAGGGCCAAGAAGTGGGAGTGGGTGGGTAGGGGAGTGGAGGCAACTGTATGGGGGGCTTTTGGGATAGCATTGGAAATGTAAATGAGGAAAGTACCTAATAAAATTTTTTTAAGTAAAAAATAAAAATAAAAATAAAAGAAAGAAGAACTTTCTTATATAACATTTTAAAAAGTTATTTCTATCTACAATATCTATTTTTAGCAAGACATAGGTACCATACACTTTTAATTCTAGCTACTTATGGTAAGACAGGAAGGTCACAAACTCAATGCAAATCTGGGCTACCCGGTGAATGTAAAATCACCTTGGGAAATTTAATAAGATCCTGTCTACAAATAGAAGCATAAAGAGGGCCAGGAACATAAGTAACTGGTAGTGCTCTTGACTAGCTTGACTCAAGGTGAAGCACTGGATTGTTGATAGCATAACACACACACACACACACACACACACACTTAAACATGTGTGCATACCCACACACATGATCTCTACATTTGGCAATATATTTAAAGTTTATTTTTATAAATATTGCTGAATGGTAATTTGATTCTCATCTGTTCCAGCTGCAGCTTTTGGGAATTTCATTTTAAAATTTCAATAGAAGTTTACAACTTGATTTTTATTTTATAAAAAAGAAAAATAAGGGGAAAAAATCAACAAACCACATGTACCTGTTAGTTCATTTCCTATCTAATAAAAGAGCAAGTTATGCATGGATTTTGACTGGTAAACATCAACCACAGTTTTTTTTTTTTCAATTATACTTTTAAAAGTTTGGATCATAGCTCAAATGCAGCCACTAAACTAGAACAGAATAGAAGCATGCTTTTGAATTCAGGAATGGCTCCAATCCAGTGCTCATAATTATTACTGTCACTTTTATTGAAAATTTTAGTTCTTCATGTAATTATGGCTTTGCCTCAAGTTTTACTTTTAAGTGTTATATTCCAGAGTTAAATGGAATATCTTCGTGCTTTTGATAAACAACACATTTGGTGCTGGGACTGGCATCTGTGTTAATTACCATTTCTCATCACTACTTGAGGGAGGAAGCATTTGTGTTGACTGATGCTGCCTGCAGGCTCATTTCGTGATCACTTGGAGGAATATGTCTGGGATCATCGTGAGGAAAACCATCACAGAGTAGACATATATGCTGAAAACCTTTCTCCATGAAGGGCAGAAAAACTGAGAACACAGACAAACAGCAATGTAAGACATAGCCCTAAGGACACATCTTAGGGACCTCCTTTCTCTAAAAGTCCCACTTTTCACCACTTCTCAATAATGTCAATATGTTCTCAATTTGTTATTTACTGTGTTATGGTCTTTATAAATTGACTCATGGGTACTCCCATAAGGGGGTCAAATTTATGGTCAAGGTTAAACATCATGGCATTATTTTATCTAAATTGATGGTGAAATTTTTCTGCTCATATATAAGTTTGATAAATGGTATTCATTATTTTTGATTCTTGGGATGTTACATAATTTTAGATAAGAGGCTATGACCATTTCTTCTCCTTTGTCATCCCTCCTGTGTTCACCCACTATTGCTCTGTTCTTCTGTAACTATCCATTGTTTAATTTCAGGTACTTTATGGTTGGAGTCTCACTATGTATTACTAATCCACGCATCTAACTCCTCATCCCTTTAATCACATGACTATATACTTAATTATCCTTACAACTCTTCTCCTATATTATCTTAGACATTAACTATTCATCAAGATGCACAAGAACCCAATCTTAGAAGCGAAGTTCATTCATCTCAGAGGCTCCACTGACAGTCATTCTATCCACTCTGTATTCTAGGAACATTTCTATTAAGTATCTTCTGCATAGACCCATGGTAAATTTTTTCTACCCAGTAGTCTATTACCAAACCACAATTTCTCTGGAGACAGAATTATGTTAAAGCGACCATGTATTTCTAATATCACATGAGATCTAAATATCAGATTTTCATTCATTTTGTTTTGTTTTGTTTTGTTTTATTTTGTTAAAAAATGTTTCCCTTCAAAAGACAACAGGTACTTGGAACATATGTATATTTCTTTAGGTTTGGGCAACTATTATTCAATGTGGACAAGACTTATGCATCTGATTAACAATTGGGCTATATAGTCTCCAAAGCCCAATACATTCCTGAAATATCATACACCAATGATTTTTATAATAGTTTGAAATGAAATTGAATGAAAAGGAAAAGTTAGCTTCTTTTGCATATGGGCCAACATTTTTAATTAATCATTTTGCCTATACTAAATGCACCACTTAATTGCTCAAAAGTCAAATTATATTAACACAACCAAAAGCTATTGAAAATTGGCACAAATACCATTAACAGATGAAGTATCATTTAAATTAAATGCTTCATTTATTTCATTATTTTAGAGTCATCACATGAATTGAGAGTAAACGAACACACAACTTATAGCAATTTAATTTTGGCAAGCATTCAAATCTTTAAGGGACAAAATCTGTGTGTACTCACTCTTAAATAATGAAATGTGATCTCCATTTTATCTTAATTCTTAATGTCTTCTGTGATGAAGTACAATATTTGAATTACTGCAGGGTGATAGATGTTAGAAAACTGAAATGGACAAACACTAAGGCTGAGTAAAAATGAAACTCCAAGTCAATGATAAGAATTTAAAACTAATGCTTAGAATTTTTCAGAAGCCTCCAAATCAGTTATCTACAGAAAAGAAAAACACATTAATGGGAAAATATTATGTTAAAATCTATATGGATTTAGTTTGTACAGTCTTATAGTTTATATCTGTTCTAGAGAGGAGCAAAGGCAAGCTTATGCATTATGTGACTTCTATAAAGTCACAGAAGTACATGTCAGGAGTCCATCTTCTCTACTGAGGTTGTATTTTAAGAAAATGTGTAATGTTAGGACTATGTTTTTTATTCTTACCGATTATTTCTGAAAAAATATATAGTTCAGTAGAATAACAAAACTGACCATGCCCTGTTTGCTATGTCAGTCCATGCTTTGTGTTTGTGAGTGTGTATGTTTAGGAAAGGTGGTCCTGAGTGATGAAGCCATGCCATATGGCATCTCAATAAACTAGGGTATTAGATGATCAGAGTGGCTTATTTTTAAATGAGGGTGGTTGGTTACATTGCTGGCTTCTTGGTTTCTTCTCTCCTTTCTCAGTAGCATGATCTAAGAGAAAGATGATATCCATTCTAAGAATGGAGAGGAGCAAAGTAGACTCCCAGAGACAGAACTATACCACAAAATTATCTCCAAGTTTATCCACAGTGACAGACAGCTGCTTAAACTACAGGGCTACTTTTTAAGTCCCTTTCATGAGCAATAGAATAACTGTGAATTAAAATAGAATCTTATTAATCTTGAGAAACTTGCATTTTGTATAATGATGTTTCATGAATGAACACTCATGGCTATGCCCTAAGAATACCACACAACAAGGACAGGCATATCCAAACTGTTCAGTAAAGAAATCTTATGTCTTCGTATTTATCTTCCTTTGACTTTCATCTTTTTTCCTCAGGCAAAGGAATAGACAATATAAATCTAGAAACATCTGAGCCACAGGGAAAATCTATGTGACTGGTCACATGCACTGTTATTTATGCCTATGGTGCTCCACAAAGCCTGTGGTGGTCTGAATGAGAATGGAATCTTTAGGCTAAGATTATTTGAAAGCTAGGTCCCTAGTTTATGGAACTGTTTCGGAAGTATTAGGGGGTGTAGCCTTGTTGGAGGAGGTGTGTCAGAAGAGCAGGCTTTGAGGTTTCAAAGCCATACAATTCCTACTTATCTTTCCCTCTGCCTTCTGCTGTGGAGCACATGTAAGCTCCCAGCTACCACTTCATTGCTATGCCTACCTGCCTGCTTCCTGCCATGATGGTGATGGGCTCTAACACTCTGGATCTATAAGCCCCAGTAACCATTTTCTCCTAAAAATTGCCCTGTTCTTTGTGTTTATTTTCCTCAATAATAGAAAAATGTCTAAGATGAATTGCCAATTCTTTCCACATATGCATATTATATAGACATTTTACAGTACAATTTTATCCATGTAAAATTAAATACATATAATCGCCCTTGATAAATTAAATCCTCTAGAATCCAATAGTTGATCATTTTCATCCACAAACATATATTCAATCAATTTTGATATTATACAGAATGTGTTTTCTCTCTTTTTCTGCACGAAAGATGTATAATAAAACTGAGTTCTATTTCAAGGGATCAAATCACACCATGAGGATTTAATAAATTATAAACCTTTCAGTCCTTAAAAGATGACACTTTTAGGCAGAACAGAATGGAATTAGACTAATTGGCTCAGAGTTTCTCTCTGTGGAAATGAGATACACTTGCTTTCAGGTAAGTGGCATGAAGTACTCAATGTTCCTAACTCAGAAGCACATTGTAGAAATAAAATATCGGAGACTGCATTAGTTAGGGAAGCAGAAACCGGCCTGAGTAGGGCCACAGGCCTCATCCTGCCGGATCAGCACCGGGGTAGCTAGAGCTCAGGGTAGGCTGACACCTGCCAGCTACCCACGACCCCCGCCACAGGATTTTGAGACTGCTGGTGAGTGGAACACAGCTTCTGCTCCAGTCCAATCACGCGGGACCTGAGACTGCTCTGGTTGGGGAGAGAGAAATCCGGCCTACATAGGGCCACAAGCCTCTTCCGGTCAGAAAAGCACCGGGGTAGCTTGGGCGCAGGGTCGGCTGACACTCGCCAGCTACCCACAACACCCGCCACAGGATCTTAAGACTTCTGGTGAGTGGAACACAGCTTCTGCTCCAATCCAATTGCATGCCGGACCTGAGACTGCATTAGTTAGGGAAGCAGAAACCGGCCTGAGTAGGGCCACAGGCCTCATCCGGCCGGATCAGCACCGGGGTAGCTAGAGCGCAGGGTCGGCTGACACCCGCCAGCTACCCACGACCCCCCACCACAGGATTTTGAGACTGCTGGTGAGTGGAACACAGCTTCTGCTCCAGTCCAATCACGCGGGACCTGAGACTGCTTTGGTTGGGGAGGAAGAAATCCGGCCTACATAGGGCCACAAGCCTCTTCCGGTCAGAAAAGAACCGGGGTAGCTAGGGCGCAGGGTCTGCTGACACTCGCCAGCTACCCACAACACCCGCCACAGGATCTTAAGATTTCTGGAGAGTGGAACACAGCTTCTGCTCCAATCTAATTGCGCACAGGACCTGATACTGCATTAGTTAGGGAAGCAGAAAACCGGCCTGAGTAGGACCACAGGCCTCTTCCGGATGGACCAAAACCGGGGTACCGCCAGCTACCCACGACCCCCGCCACAGGATTTTGAGACTGCTGGTGAGTGGAACACAGCTTCTGCTCCAATCTTTAAACACTGACAAGGACAACAACTAACCCCAGAGATTACCAGATGGCGAAAGGTAAACTTAATAAACTTACTAACAGAAACCAAGACCACTCACCATCATCAGAACCCAGCACTCCCACTTCGCCCAGTCCAGGGCACCCCAACACACAGGAAAAGCTAGACACGGATCTAAAAGCATATCTCCTGATGATGGTAGAGGACTTCAAGAAGGACTTTAATAACACACTTAAAGAAATACAAAGGAACACTGGTAAACAGGTAGAAGACAGTAAAGAGGAAGCACAAAAATCCCTTAAAGAATTGCAGGAGAACACTGCTAAAGAGTTACAAATCCATAAAGAAAAACAGGATAACCTAATCAAACAGGTAGAAGTCCTTAAAGAAAAACAGGAAAACACATCCAAACAGATGATGGAAATGAACAAAACCATACTAGACCTAAAAAGGGAAGTAGACACAATAAAGAAAACCCAAAACGAGGCAACACTGGAGATAGAAACCCTAGGAAAGAAATCTGGAACCATAGATACCAGCATCAGCAACAGAATACAAGAGATGGAAGAGAGAATCTCAGGTGCAGAAGATTCCATAGAGAACATCGGCACAACAATCAAGGAAAATGTAAAATGCAAAAAGATCCTAACTCAAAACATCCAAGAAATACAGGACACAATGAGAAGACCAAACCTATGGATAATAGGAGTGGATGAGAATGAAGATTTTCAACTCAAAGGACCAGCAAACATCTTCAACAAAATTATAGAAGAAAACTTCCCAAATCTAAAGAAAGAGATGCCCATGAACATACAAGAAGCCTACAGAACTCCAAATAGACTGGACCAGAAAAGAAATACCTCCCGACACATAATAATCAGAACAACAAATGCTCTAAATAAAGATAGAATACTAAAAGCAGTAAGAGAAAAAGGCCAAGTAACATATAAAGGCAAGCCTATCAGAATTACACCAGATTTCTCACCAGAGACTATGAAAGCCAGAAGATCCTGGACAGATGTTATACAGAAACTAAGAGAACACAAATTCCAGCCCAGGCTACTATACCCAGCCAAACTCTCAATTAACATAGATGGAGAAACCAAAGTATTCCACGACAAAACCAAATTCACACATTATCTCTCCACGAATCCAGCCTTTCAAAGGATAATAACAGAAAAAAACCAATACAAGGACAGGAACCACGCCCTAGAAACAACAAGAAGGTAATCCCTCAACAAACCTAAAAGAAGACAGCCACAAGAACAGAATGCCAACTTTAACAACAAAAATAACAGGAAACAACAATTACTTTTCCTTAATATCTCTTAATATCAATGGACTCAACTCCCCGATAAAAAGACATAGACTAACAAACTGGCTACACAAACAAGACCCAACATTTTGCTGCTTACAGGAAACTCATCTCAGAGAAAAAGATAGACACTACCTCAGAATGAAAGGCTGGAAAACAATTTTCCAAGCAAATGGTATGAAGAAACAAGCTGGAGTAGCCATTCTAATATCTGATAAGATTGACTTCCAACCCAAAGTCATTAAAAAAGACAGGGAGGGACACTTCATACTCATCAAAAGTAAAATCCTCCAAGAGGAACTATCAATCCTGAATATCTATGCTCCAAATACAAAGGCAGCCACATTCATTAAAGAAACTTTAGGAAATCTCAAAGCACACATTGTACCTCATACAATAATAGTGGGAAACTTCAACACAACACTTTCACCAATGGACAGATCATGGAAACAGAAACTAAACAGGGACACAGAGAAACTAAGAGAAATTATGAATCAAATGGATCTGGCAGATATCTACAGAACATTCTATCCTAAAACAAAAGGATATACCTTCTTCTCAGCACCTCATGGTACCTTCTCCAAAATTGACCACATAATTGGTCACAAAACAGGCCTCAACAGATACAAAAATATTGAAATTGTCCCATGCATCCTATCAGATCACCATGGACTAAGGCTGATCTTCAATAACAAAATAAATAATAGAAAGCCAACATTCACGTGGAAACTGAACAACACTCTTCTCAATGATACCTTGGTCAAGGAAGGAATAAAGAAAGAAATTAAGGACTTTTTAGAGTTCAATGAAAATGAAGCCACAACATACCCAAACTTATGGGACGCAATGAAAGCATTTCTAAGAGGAAAACTCATAGCTCTGAGTGCCTCCAAAAGGAAACTAGAGAGAGCACACATTAGCAGCTTGACAACATACCTAAAAGCACTAGAACAAAAGGAAGCATATTCACCCAAGAGGAGTAGACGGCAGGAAATAATCAAACTCAGGGGCGAAATCAACCAAGTGGAAACAAGAAGAACTATTCAAAGAATCAACCAATCAAGGAGCTGGTTCTTTGAGAAAATCAACAAGATAGATAAACCCTTAGCCAGACTCACTAGAGGGCACAGGGAAAGCATCCTAATTAACAAAATCAGAAATGAAAAAGGAGACATAACAACAGATCCTGAAGACATCCAAAACACCATCAGATCCTTCTACCAAAGGCTATACTCAACAAAACTGGAGAAACTGGATGAAATGGACAAGTTCCTAGACAGATACCAGGTACCAAAGTTGAATCAAGATCAGGTTAATGATCTAAACAGCCCTATATCCCCCAAAGAAATAGAAGCAGTCATTAATAGTCTCCCAACTAAAAAAAGCCCAGGACCAGATGGGTTTAGTGCAGAGTTCTATCAGACCTTCAAAGAAGATCTAATCCCAGTTCTTCACAAACTATTCCACAAAATAGAAACAGAAGGTACTCTACCCAACTCATTCTATGAAGCCACAATTACTCTGATACCTAAACCACAAAAAGACCTAACAAAGATAGAAAACTTCAGACCAATATCCCTTATGAATATTGATGCAAAAATCCTCAATAAAGTTCTTGCTAACCGAATCCAAGAACACATCAAAACAATCATCCATCCTGACCAAGTAGGTTTCATCCCAGGGATGCAGGGATGGTTCAATATACGGAAATCCATCAACGTAATCCAGTATATAAAAAACTCAAAGACAAAAACCACATGGTCATCTCGTTAGATGCGGAAAAAGCATTTGACAAGATCCAACACCCATTCATGATAAAAGTCTTGGAAAGATCAGGAATTCAAGGCCCATACCTAAACATGATAAAAGCAATCTACAGCAAACCAGTAGCCAACATTAAAGTAAATGGTGAGAAGCTTGAAGCAATCCCTCTAAAATCAGGGACTAGACAAGGCTGTCCACTTTTCCCATACCTATTCAACATAGTACTTGAAGTCCTAGCCAGAGCAATTCGACAACAAAAGGAGATCAAAGGGATACAAATTGGAAAAGATGAAGTCAAAATATCACTTTTTGCAGATGATATGATAGTATATCTAAGTGACCCTAAAAATTCCACCAGAGAACTCCTAAACCTGATAAACAGCTTCGGTGAAATAGCTGGATATAAAATTAACTCAAACAAATCAATGGCCTTTCTCTACACAAAAAATAAACAGGCTGAGAAAGAAATTAGGGAAACAACACCCTTCTCAATAGTCACAAATAATATAAAATATCTTGGCGTGACTCTAACTAAGGAAGTGAAAGATCTGTATAATAAAAACTTCAAGTCTCTGAAGAAAGAAATTATAGAAGATCTCAGAAGATGGAAAGATCTCCCATGCTCATGGATTGGCAGGATCAACATTGTAAAAATGGCTATCTTGCCAAAAGTAATCTACAGATTCAATGCAATCCCCATCAAAATTCCAAATCAATTCTTCAACGAATTAGAAAGTGCAATCTGCAAATTCATCTGGAATAACAAAAAACCTAGGATAGCAAAAACTCTTCTCAAGGATAAAAGTACCTCTGGTGAAATCACCATGCCGGACCTAAAGCTCTACTACAGAGCAATTGTGATAAAAACTGCATGGTACTGGTATAGTGACAGACAAATAGACCAATGGAATAGAATTGAAGACCCAGAAATGAACCCACACACCTACGGTCACTTGATCTTCGACAAGGGAGCTAAAAACCTCCAGTGGAAGAAAGACAGCATTTTCAACAAATGGTGCTGGCACAACTGGTTGTTATCATGTAGAAGAATGCGAATCGATCCATTCCTATCTCCTTGTACTAAGGTCAAATCTAAGTGGATCAAGGAACTTCACATAAAACCAGAGACACTGAAACCTATAGAGGAGAAAGTGGGGAAAAGCCTTGAAGATATGGGCACAGGGGAAAAATTCCTGAATAGAACAGTAATGGCCTGTGCTGTAAGATCGAGAATTGACAAGTGAGACCTCATGAAACTACAAAGCTTCTGCAAGGCTAAAGACACCATCAATAAGACAAAAAAACCACCAACAGATTGGGAAAGGATCTTCACCTATCCTAAATCAGATAAGGGACTAATATCCAATATATATAAAGAACTCAAGAAGGTGGACTCCAGAAAGTCAAATAACCCCATTAAAAAATGGGGCTCAGAACTGAACAAAGAATTCTCACCTGAGGAATACCGAATGGCAGAGAAGCACCTGAAAAAATGTTCAACATCCTTAATCATCAGGGAAATGCAAATCAAAACAACCCTGAGATTCCACCTCACACCAGTCAGAATGGCTAAGATCAAAAATTCAGGTGACAGCAGATGCTGGCGAGGATGTGGAGAAAGAGGAACACTCCTCCATTGTTGGTGGGATTGCAAGCTTGTACAACCACTCTGGAAATCAGTCTGGCGGTTCCTCAGAAAATTGGACATAGTACTACCGGAGGATCCAGCAATACCTCTCCTGGGCATATATCAGAAGATGTCCCAACTGGTAAAAAGGACACATGCTCCACTATGTTCATAGCAGCCCTATTTATAATAGCCAGAAGCTGGAAAGAACCCAGATGTCCCTCAACAGAGGAATGGATACAGAAATTATGGTACATTTACACAATGGAGTACTACTCAGCTATTAAAAAGAATGAATTTATGAAATTCCTAGCCAAATGGATGGACCTGGAGGGCATCATCTTGAGTGAAGTAACACAATCACAAAAGAACTCACACAATATGTATTCACTGATAAGTGGATATTAGCCCAAAACTTAGAATACCCAAGATATAAGATATAATTTGCTAAACGCATGAAACTCAAGAAGAATGAAGACCAAAGTGTGGACACTGTGCACCTTCTTAGAATTGGGAACAAAACACCCAGGGAAGGAGTTACAGAGACAAAGTTCGTAGCTGTGATGAAAGGATGGACCATTTAGAGACTGCCGTATCCAGGGATCCATCCCATAATCAGCTTCTAAACGCTGACACCATTGCATACACTAGCAAGATTTTGCTGAAAGGACCCAATTATAGCTGTCTCTTGTGAGACGATGCCGGGGCCTAGCAAACACAGGAGTGGATGTTCACAGTCAGCTATTGGATGTATCACAGGGCTCCCAATGGAGAAGCTAGAGAAAGTACCCAAGGAGCTAAAGGGATCTGCAACCCTATTGTTGGAACAACATGATGTACTAACCAGAACCCCGGAGCTCTTGTCTCTAGCTGCATATGTATCGAAAGATGGCCTAGTCGGCCATCACTGGAAAGAGAGGCCCATTGGACTTGCAAACTTTATATGCCCCAATATAGGGGAATGCCAGGGCCAAAAGAATGGGAATGGGTGGGTAGGGAAGTGGGGGGCGCTATGGGGGACTTTTGGGATAGCATTGGAAATGTAATTGAGGAAAATATGTAATAAAAATATTAAAAATTTAAAAAAAAGAAAAAAAAGAAATAAAATATCTTTTTGAGGTCATATACAATGTTTTTTGATGACTGTGAACTATCACGGTTCAGGGGAACTGACCATTTAGGAATATATGTGCATGCATTGATACATATACTTGAACACCTTTTTTTTCAATCTTATCTATCTATCTATCTATCTATCTATCTATCTATCTATCTAATTTTCTATCATCTATTTTGGTGATAGGCCTTAACAACTAGTTCAAACAAGCTGGCAATTACATTTGAGATTCTCTTGTCTCATCCTTCATAATCCTAGGATTATAAACATGTCTCACTCTTCCTAGTTAAATTCTCTTAGATACTGAAATACAGACAATATTACTGATGAAGTATGACCTTCAGATTATTCAAATTTGTTTAACAATTGTGTGATAAAGAAGTAAGAAAAATAAATAATAGCTACCTTTATTACAGGTGGGTTCAAACAATGTGTCAATGGAGTATTTTTCAGCCTTGCTGACATTCAGATAATTTCCCCAAAATATCAATTTAAAGCCAAGTCCTCCCAAGCTTTGAGTTGGACTTTCATTATCAGTGAAAATACCAAAAGTTGTGCCCTCTCTGGTTTTGTGTCAACTTGACACAGATACAGTAATCAGAGAGGAAGGAGCCTCAGTTGAGGAAAAGCCTCTACAAGATGCAGCTGTAAGAATTTTCTCAATTAGTGATCAATGGGGGAGGGCACAGCCCACTGTGGGTGGTTGCCCTGGTTACTCTAAGAGAGCAAGCTGAACACTCCAGGTGAAGCAAGCCAGTAAACAGCACCCTTTCATGACCTCTGCATCACCTCCTTGTCTCCAGGATCCGACTCTATTTGAGTTCCTGACTTCCTTTGGTGATGAGCAGCAATGTGGAAGTGTAAGCTAAATAACCTTTTTCTCTCCAACTTTCTTTTGGGTTCTGGTGTTTTGTTGTAGCAATAGAAACCCTAACTAAGACCGTCTGCAACCAACTGCCTCCTTTTGTTTGCTTATTTCCTGTATTTTATCTCTTGCACCTGAATTTGATCTTGAGGTTTCAGGGGCTACTTCCCTTGGGGTCAATGAGAAAAATGTTTATCAGTGGCATGGCCCCAGGAAGGTTTTTCCATAATGTGAAAACAGCTCTAGAGAAGCCAAGATGTTGAGTGAATAACATAAGCAGATGGTAGTTACCCAAATCTCTCTGTGCTACTGTCTGAGTCTACTGGTGTTCATTGCTCTCCTCCAGTTTCCTCAACTCTTCTTGCCTGTAAAACTGGATCTTAAGCTGTTTATCATGTCCCCAGATACACTGATTTCCAGTCACAAAAGGGAAAGCTAAGAATGAGGTCATTAGTATCTTCTGTGGTCAGATATTATAATGAGGGAATATTGATTCCGAGCCAGTGGGTTCATTCATTGTGATGTTTGAGACTTCAGAGCCAAAACTCTAGATAGTACAAATGATCCACAGAGTGAAAATATTTAACAAAATAGACTTTATCTTGGAATAAAATCAAATTATCATATATTTGTTCCATACCAAGAAAAAAAATGCCCAGGCTTTCATGAGGTAGAATTGACAAACATTCTGCTGGGGTGGAGCACAGCCTTTTGTGCAAAGTAAACTACAAGTGTTTCCCTTTCCTTCACAAGCAAACAGGAGGACCTGTGGTTACACCAAGAAATCTAGCCACAGGACTTGACATAACATATCAAAATCAGAAAACACCAATTACTAAATACTAAAGGTTATTTTTTGCAAATATAGACTCCTGGAGGTGAGTGGCACTGTAAAGGCATTTGGTGAATTTTAACAGTGTATTGATTAAAAAAAAATAATACATTTACCAAGAAGATGGAAGCCAGGGTACAGACTCACATGTTTGCCCTTTGGGTCTGGCTGTTAGATTTCCGAGATAGTGTCTCTCAATTGGCCTGGAGCTTGAGGATTAGGCAAACCTGCTTGAACAGCAATCAGGGTAATCCACCTGCATTCACCAATCTCATAGTCCTGGGATTGCAAATACACATTATTATGCCCGGTCTTTGTACATGAGTTCTGGAGGTTCAGCTCAACATGCTTGCACAACAAATACTTTACCAACTCAGCCAACATTCTAACCTGGATATGTCGCTTTTTAAATACCACGATTCAAACACTAAATGAAACAGTATTATGTGCAGAAAATTTTAACATGCTCTAATAGAAATAAGGTGAGAAGTTCAGTGTGCCAGCTTTAAACTCTTTTCATTAGTTTAATTTATGTAGATCTCAGTGTATTAATACATAAAATATAATGTTGTGAACCAAAAAATAATATAATATTATTTGACTCTTTACAATTTAAAAGTAACCACGTTTCTTCTTTGGAAATTCATGCATAAAAATAGAAATCTCTCTCTCCCTCTCTCTCTCTCTCTCTCTCTCTCTCTCTCTCTCTCTCTCATAACCCGATGATTCTAGTTTGTGTTTCCTTTATACACATGATTATAGATATCCTCAATCTATAAGTGGGGAAGAAAATATGTCAGGGAGGCTTAATATGTCAGGGAGGCTTAAGGGATACTTGGGGGCTCTGAGTGGAAGATGCATGTAACCAGGGTACATAGCATACATGTATGAAAATTTCAAAGAACAAAAAAAATGTATTATTAAATAATTTTAGAACAGTAAGAAAATGTACCACACTAAAGAGAAAAACAGCAAAAGTATGAACTATAGAATTTCCTTTATAATTCTTTGAGAACAATTTTCATGGCTAAGGAGAAAACCTTTAGTAGCAGTCATTCTTTTTAGATGGTGGATTGAGAGTAATCTGTTGTCTTTGTCTTCATTTGCTTGCTTGAATCCCTCAGTAAAAATGGTATAATTCTAAGCATTAAAAAAAAAAGGAAATTCCAAGGATTGTATCAGACTTAATTAATATTCCATTTTAGTGATTAGTATCAGACATGTCTGTTTCAAAAGTTGTATGCTTGGTGGTTGGAATGATGGCTCAGTTAGTTAAGCACATGTTGTGCAAGCATGAAGACCTGATTTAAAACTCTAAGACTCAAATAAGATCACCAGGTATGGGAATATACCCTTGCAATCTGGGCACGACTGGGGAGATGATAACAGTTCCTGGACTTCTTAACCTACTCATCATCTCCAGGATAATGAGAGACAGTGTTTCAAAAAAATTAAAACCACCTACTCTAAAAGAATAGTGTCAGAGGTTGTCCTTTGTCCTCCACAATCTGGAGCCCACACATATTCATGTGCTAACACAAAACACCCACGTCACCCTCCCTCATCCAAAGTGATATTTCATAAAGAACAAATACTTGTGCAAGAGCCCACAGATTTCCAACTGATGGGGACTTCTGGGAAGCAAAGGCAAGGGGCACTATTGAGGAATTAAATAAAGACTATGAATAAGCTTTTAATATCTTTGAAACTAGTTGAAGGGAGGGGTTCATATGTACATTGGATTCCCTTAAAACTCATAGAATTTAAAGCATAACCAACATTTCATTCCATAAAAATTTCTTGTGATTAACCATATGACCAGATGCATTAAGGATCCACTGCACTATGAACTGAGGCCTTAAATTTCTCATGAGTTAAACCAGAGCAATCCAATAAGCATATCTGGTTGAGAATGCTTTAACCTCCAACCTGTGTGCTCTGTTGGTTTGATTCCTACCTTAATGCAACCTGTGTCTCACGTAGGCTTCCTATGTCATAAATCACATAACTGACATAATCATCTTGAGCAAGACTACTGTACAAACTGTTCAAATATTTAAAGACAATTACATTTCAAACTCGCTCAAGTTAAGAGCCATTTATCTTTCAGTAACTGTAGTTAAATCAGATTGCCAAACAATAGTATGTAAAAACTTGCTTGGCATGGACTTCAGAGTGTTTCACTTGCTTGTACTTAAGTGTTTGCATATTTATGTACATGTTTAATAAAAGCGAAAGAGAAAACAAATTGGTGAGGTGCAACTAGAACATAAATTATTTTCATTGTGGTCTGTAAATGCAGCAACAATACACAACAACTCCTTTGATGCATTACTGTTGCTAATGTGAATGTTAAAGGGTTGGAAATTTATGTGTTACAAAGCATCCACAACTGAATGTGAAACTGTACACTTTAATGGCTTTGGAGGCACTGTTCAAAGGAATTAAAAATATGTATTCTAAGGTGTTCATAAATATGTATTTATGTAACTGAAGCCATGATGGCTTGTCATGTCAATCACTTAAATACTAATAAGTTAAACACCTTCACGAAGAGATCTGGAAGTAACATGTGTGTAACCATTCATATGCTCAAGGAAGTTATATCTGATAATTCAGATATTCTTGTAAAATTCTCTGCAGTACCCCTGAATATAATTTTAATATAAGAATACATATGTAACCCATACTTTCAAAATAAGAAATACAGTCTTTTCAGAAAAGTCATATTCCTGCATCAAGCTAGTTTGGAAGAAAAAACCCATGAGCATGAGGAGATTGTGCCTTTGGATGGTGAGATTATCACTTGTTGTAATACTATTCGATTTATTTGGTTTTGTAGTATGTGTGTATGTATGCTATATGTATGTATGTGCATGTGTGCATGCTTATGGAGGTCAGAGGGGGGCATCCACACTGGGGATCCTTTCTAAACCAGTTTCCCTTGAAACACAGTCTCTCCCTGAACCAGGAGCTTAATAGGTCAGTTAGATTGCCTTCCAGGCATCTTCCAGGATGCATCTGTCTCCACCCCTACATTGCTAGAGTACCAAAAATGCAAATCTATGATCTGCTTTTATTTGGATGCTGGAACTAAAATCCAAATTTCCCTGTGAGTGCAGCAAGCTTTCTTACCTGCTGTGCCATCTCTGCAGCCCATGATACGTAAACCTCATGAAGACTGATTTTTAGCAGTGTCAGTAAATATCTGTATTTAAGATAAAGTGCTTTTATTCATTGAGAAAGAATATGAAAGTAATGTTATCAGCTGGTGGCTTAAGAATTAACAGGCTTAATTATTTAATGAATCCAACATGACTCAAGTCAATAATCATTTGTTAAATCCTGTTTCTTTCCCCTTCTTTAGAAGCAGAACCTCTCATAAACAATTTATAGGTATTTCAACAAATGTCCTGGAAGATATTATCTCCCTTCTAGTCAGTGGTGACTCAAATGCTTAAAAGGATTTAGCAGTGTCTGTAACTTTATATGCAAAGAAACAACTGAAATAATGATCTAGATCATTTCAATTATCCCATGAAAATATGATATTCTACTGTGATATTGCTTAATACAATAACATACTATGATGAATAATTCTCAGAAAACAGTTTATTTTAAAAATGTTCTGTATCAATTCTGCCAATTTACATAAACTTTTGTTATTTGGGAAGAGGAACCTTGATTAAGAAACCAGTCTTTATCAGATTGTCTTGCAGGCAAATCGGAATGGAACTTTATGAAGTAATGATTGGCCCATCCCCTGTGGGAAATACCAAACCTATGCAGGTGGTTTTGAGTTATAAAAAAGAGCAGGCTGAACAAGCTATGGGGAGCAAGCCAGTAAGCATTGTTCCTTTAAAGCAGCAGTTTTCAACATGTCTAATTACACCACCCTTTAATAGAGTTCCTCATGTTGTGGTGATTCCACTCATAAATCCATTTTTCTTGCTACTTCATAACTAATTTTACTACTGTTATGAATTGCAAATATCTGATATGAGAAAGGGTAATTCAACCCCTAGAAGGGTCAAGACCCACAGGTTGAGATTCATTGCTCTAAGGCCCCTGCTTCAGTTCTGGCCTCCGGGTTACAGCTTGAGTTACTGCATTAGCATGTCATCATGAATGGCCATGGATAAGCTATGACTCAAAACCTCACTTCCTCAAGCTGCTTTTGGTCATGGTGTATATCACAACAACTGGAAGCAAACTAAGACAACAATAATAAAGTCCCTATTGGTCAAGTAGGAGGTAATGGGCTTTGTCTTAGTCAGGGTTTCTATTCCTGGACAAAACATCATGACCAAGAAGCAAGTTGGGGAGGAAAGGGTTTATTCGGCTTACACTTCCATGCTGCTGTTCATAACCAAAGGAAGTCAGGACTGGAACTCAAGCAGGTCAGAAAGCAGGAGCTGATGCAGAGGCCATGGAGGGATGTTCTTTACTGGCTTGCCTCCCCTGGCTTGCTCAGCCTACTCTCTTATAGAACCTAAGACTACCAGCCCAGGGATGGTCCCACCCACAAAGGGCCTTTCCCCCTTGATCACTAATTGAGACAATGCCTTACAGTTGGATCTCATGGAGGCATTTCCTCAACTGAAGCTCCTTTCTCTATGATAACTCCAGCTGTGTCAAGTTGACACAAAAATAGCCAGTACAGGCTTTTATTTCATTTCAGACCTAGAGTATTGATTATTGTACTAGACATATATCATTATCAAGTTAGTATGAAGTTTAAACTTCTTACAGACATTGGCATTGTTCTGGACGAAAGGAGGTTCGAGACAGTGTTTCTTTTTATAACTGCCCTGACTGTCCTAGCATTCCCTTTGTAGACTAGGCTGGTCTTGAACTCACAAATATCCAACTTCCTCTGCCTCCCAAGGGCTAGGATTGAAGGCATGCACCACTATGCCTGGTTTAAAGTGACATTGGCATTTTTTAGTCCAGAGAAAGCAAGTATTCAGTGGGGGACTCTTTACTCAAGACACAGAGTAAAGGAAGAAAAAGGAACATGATGTATATAAAGTTAGTAGGAGCTGATATTGACCTTGATAGTCATTGAAATACATGAAAATTTGTTTATTATTATTATTATCATTATTATTATTTACATCCCTATCACAGAATCCTCTACCTTCCTCTCTTCCTGCTCCCTCACCTACTTCTGCTCCTTCTGTTTCCCTTCATAGAAAGGTCAGGCCTCCCATGGATATCAACAAAACATGGCACATCATGTGGCAGAAAGACCAGGCACCTCCCCTTGTATGAATGCTGGACAAAGCAATCCAGCAGGAGAAAAAGTGACCCAAAAGCAGGTAAAAGGGTCAGAAACAGCTCCCATTCCCACTGTCAGGAGTTCCATAAGAAGACCAAGCTCTACAACTGTAACCTATATGCAGAGGACCTAGTTCAGTCCCATTGCAGGCTCCCTGGTTGCCATTACAGCCTTGTGTGCCCCTATGAGCCCCGGGTGAGTTTATGCATTTATTTTTTATTACTATTTTATTACATAGTTTCTTCATTTACATTTCAAATGCCATCCCGAAGGTCCCCTATACCCTCCCCCGGCACTTCTCCCCAGCCCACCCACTCCTGCTTCCTGGCCATGGCATTCCCCTGTACTGGGGCATATAATCTTCACAAGACCAAGGGCCTCTCCTCCCAATGATGGCTGACTAGGCCATCTTCTGCTACATATGAAGCTAGAGACATGAGCTATGGGGATACTGGTTAGTTCATATTGCTGTTCCTCCTATAGGGTTGCAGACCCCTTCAGTTCCTTGGCTACTTTCTCTAGCTCCTCCATTGGGGGTCCTGTGTTCCATCCAATAGATGACCGTGAACATCCACTTCTATATTTCTCAGGCACTGGCCTAGCCTCACAAAAGACAGCTATATCGGGGTCCTGTCAGCAAAATATTGCTGGCGTATGCAATATGTCTGGGTTTGGTGGCTGATTATGGGATGGATCCCTGGGTGAGGTAGTCTCTGGATGATCCTTCCTTCTGATTCAGCTCCAACCAGATGAGTTTATTATGTGGATTTCTTGTGGTGTCCTTTATCCTTTAGGCTTATATAGTCCTTCATCCTCCTTTTCCACAGGATTCCTAGAGTTCTACTTCATGATTTGCTGTAGGTCTCTGTATATCTGTTTCTAGAAGCTGCTGGATAAAGCCTCTCTGATGATGATTGATTCCATTTTTTTTTTCTGAAAAACTTCCATAGTGACTTCCAAAGTGGTTGTACAAGTTGACACTCCCACCAGCAATGTATGTGCCTTTCAATTGTTCCACATCTTCACAAGCACGAGCTGTTGCTTGAGTTTTTTTTTTTTTTTTTTTTTTTTTTTTATAATCTTAGCCGTTCTGATGGCTGTAAGATGCAATCTCAGAGTCATTTTGATTTTCATTTCCCTGCAAGCTAAGGATGTTGAATATTTCTTTAATGGTTTTTCAGCCCTTTGAGATTCCTCTGTTAAGAATTCTCTATTTAGATCTATACCCCAGTTTCTTAAATTGAGTTATTTAGTTTTATTAGTGTCAAGTTTCTTGAGTTTTTTATATACCTTGGAAATTAGTCTTCTGTCAGATGTAAAGATGGTGAAGATGTTTTCCCATTCTGTAGGCTGCCATTTTGTGCTGTTGATAGTATCCTTTGCCTTATAGAAGCTTTTCAGTTTCATGAAGTCTCACTTATTAATTGTTGATTTTAATGCTTACTCTATTGGTGTTCTGTTCAGGAAGTTGTCTCCCATGCTAGTCTATTCAAAGCTATTTCCCACTTTATTTTCTATCACGTTTAGTGTATCTGATTTTATATTGACACTGTTGATCCACTCGTACTTCTATTTTGTGCAGGGTGCTAGATAAAGATTTATTGGCATTCTGCTATGTGAAGATACTCAGTTAGATCAGCAACATTTGTTAAAGATGATTTATTTTTTCCATCTTTCAATTGTGGCCTCTTTGTCAAAATCAGATGTCCATAGATGTGTGGATTTACATCTGGGTGTTTGATTTAATTCAGTTGATCCACCTATCTGTTTTTAATGCCAATACTGCATGTTGTTATTGCTTCTTAATATTATTATTCAAGCTCTGTAGCAGAGTTTGAAATCAGGCATGGTGATACATCAAGATGTTCTTTTTACTGTACAAGGTTATTTTAGCTATCCTGGGTTTTTGATTTTTCTATATGAAGTTGAATATTGTTCTTTCAAGGTATTTAAAGAATTGTATTTGAATTTTGGTGGGAATTTTATTAAATATATAGATTGCTTTTGATAAGATGACTATTTCTTTTCTATGACAATCCATGAGTATGAGAGATTTTTCCATCTGATCCATGAGCATGAGAGATATTTTTCATCTTCTCATATATTCTCAGATTGCTTTATTCATGGGCTTGTACTTCTTGTTATATCCGTATTTATTTATTTATTTATTTTAGTATAGAATAGAGTTTATTCAGGGCATGGGGAGGGGAGTTAAGAGGATAGCAGAGGTAGAGAAAGGCAGAGAGAAGGAGAGAGTAGAGAAGTGGGGGCTGGCCATGGCCATGTTCTGAGAGAGGGGAAGGGAAT
Source organism: Mus caroli (assembly GCF_978045245.1). Classification (NCBI taxonomy): domain Eukaryota; kingdom Metazoa; phylum Chordata; class Mammalia; order Rodentia; family Muridae; genus Mus; species Mus caroli. The sequence continues at coordinate 63,299,064 of NW_028227264.1, forward strand.
TGGGAGTAAGGGGGCAACAGGCAAGAGAGAGGCAAGAGTTTAAGAGGGTAAGAGCTTTACACCAGTTTTTATCTTGCTTGGTTAGAGTTACACCAAGATATTTTATTCAGTGATGGATGTTGTTTCCCTGATTTCATTCTTAGCCCTTTATTTTTTTTTATTACGTATTTTCCTCAATTACATTTCCAATGCTATCCCAAAAGTCCCACATACCCTCCCCGCCACTTCCCTACCCACCCATATATATATACAGGAGGTCTACTGATTTTTTTTTTTTTCAAGATAATCTTGTATCCAGCCACTTTGCTGAAGGTGTTTATCAGCTGTGGTGTGGGAATTCCCTGGTAGAATTTTTGTGGTCACAAGCATATTATCATGTCATCTGTAAATAATGATACTTTGACTTCTTCCTTTCTAATTTGTATCTTTTTGATCTCCTTTAGTTGTGTTATTGCTCTAGCTTAGAATTTCAAGTACTATGTTAAATAAATAGGGGAAAAGTGGACAGCCTGAATTGCTTTAGTTTCTGTCCATTTAATTTTATGTTGGCTCTCAGCTTGCTGTAAAGTGCCTTTATTATGTTTAGGAATATCTTTTGTATCCTTGATCTCTCCAAGGTTTTAACATGAAGTGGTGGTGGATTTTGTCAAAGGCTTTGTTCAGCGTTGAAATAGAAGATTGTGTGTTCTTATTATTCTTTCAGTTTGCTTATATGGTGGATTACACTGATAGGTTTTCATATGCTGAACCATCCCTGAATCTCTGGGATAAATCCTACTTGATCATAGTATGTAGCTGTACCCAATTAAGTCTATTCAATATGATCACAGCAGTGGTAGCTTGTCCCTGGCTACCTTCCCCAATGATCTTGGTTCATTAATGAAGTACACACACACACACACACACACACAGCTTTTATATTTTGATATGCCTTAAACAGCTCAATGACTGGGTTACTTCCTAAGCTCCACATGGCTGATATGTCCTCTGCCCCCCAATATTCCCAAGTTATTACTTACTAGTCCTATATTCTATCTTTGCTGACCCAGACCTGCAGCCCTCTCAGGATGTGTTCCCTGACACCTACATGGCAGCTATATTCTCTGCCTTCTGCACCTCTCAATGTGGTGTCTCCTCCTTTCCAGGCAACTCTTCTATTTTCTTCCTCTGCCTCTTGCCTGAGATTCCTAAAGTTCCACCTCTTGTATCCCTTGCCAGCCATTGGCCACTGGCAACTTTATTTACCAATAAAAACCAACTGAGTCCTCAGTCTTATATCTGAGGCACTGAAAACAGATTTTGAGGGAACCTAATTAGCAGAAGAACAAGCAACTACAATGGTGGATGGTCTTTTGGATGCTTTCATGGGTTTGGCTTGCAAGTACTTTATTGAGTAATTTTGTATCAATGTTCATGAGGGAAGTTGGTCTAAATTCTCTTTTTTTGTTAGTCTTTGTCTGGTTTGGGTATTAGAGTGACTGTGGCCTCATTAAATAAATTTTGGGAATGTTCCTTCTGTTTCTACTTTGTGGAATAATTTGAGGAATAAGTATTAGCTCTCTATTGAAAGTTTGGTAGAATTCTATTCAAAAAAAGTTTGGTTCTGGTTGCTTTTGTTTTGTTTTTGCTTTGTTTTGTTTTCTTAGGGAGACTTTTAATGACTGCTTCTATTTCCTTGGGGGTTTTAAGTCTCTTTAAATTATTTATTTGTTCCCGATTTAACTTTGCTAAGTGATATTTATTAAGAAATTTGCCCATTTCTTTTAGAGTTTGACGTTTTGTGGCATAATAATTTTTGAACTATGGATTTCATTGGTTTATGATGTTAGTATGGCCTCATTTCAGTTTCTGACTTTATTTATTTTGACATTCTCTCTCTGACTTTTAGTTATTTTGGATAAGGATTTGTCTATCTTACTAATTTATCAAAGAACCAACTGTTTGTTTTATTGATTCTTTGTATTGCTTTGTATTTCTATTTTGTTGAATTCAGCCTTGAGTTTGATTATTTCCTGACATCTACTCATTTTGGGTGTGTTCACTTCTTTTTAGTCTAGAGATTTTAGGCATGCTGTTAAATAGCTAGTTTGAGAGCTCTCTAATTTCTTTTTGAAGGTACTTAGTGTTATGAACATTTCCCTGATCAATGCTTTTACTGTTTCTCATAAGCCTAGGCATATTGCCTATGCATTCTAGGAAGTCTTATTTCTTATTTCTTCCTGAGGTTATTGAGTAGAGAGTGTTCAGTTTCAATGAGTTTTTTGGGCTTTCTGTACTTATTTCATGTTGTTGAACCCAGTTTTAGTCTGTGGAATACGGGGGATTATTTCTATTTTCTTGTATCTGTTGAGACTTGCATTGTGACTGAGTATAAGGTCAATCTTGGAGAAGGTTCCATGAGGTGCTAAGAAGTTGTATTCTTTTGTGTTTGGGTGAAATGTTCTGTAGATATCTGGTAGGTCCATTTCAGTCATAATATCTGTTGCTTCCATTATTTCTTTGTTTAGTTTCTGTCTAGGTGGCTTGCCCATTGGTGAGAGTAGGGTGCTGAAGTCTCCCACTATTAACATGGAATTTACATGTGTGATTTAATTTTTTGTTGTTGTTGTTGTTTTTTTTTTTTTTTTTTTTTTTTACAAATGTGAGTGCTATTATTGTGTTTGGGGCATAGATGTTCAAGACTAGGACTGAAATGTCATCTTGATGGACATTTCCTTTGATGAGTATGAAGTATGCTTCCCTATCTCTTTTAATTATATTTGGTTGGAATTCTATTTTGATAGATATTTGAAGGGCTATAACAGCTTGCTTCTTAGGTCCATTTGCTTGGAAATAGTTTTTCCAACCCTTTTTATGTAAGGTAATTTCTATCTTTGATCTTTAGGTGTGTTTCTTATATGCAGCAGAAGGATGAATCCTCTTTTCTGTTAGCCTCTGCATCTTTTGGTTTTAGAATTGAGCCCAACAGATATTAATGACCAAGTAATATTATTTCCTGTTCTTTTGTTGTTTGTGGTGGTAGTAGTGTGTATGTGTGGTTTTGTTCATGTAATATTATTTAATTTTCTGTGTTTTGTTTAGTGTAGATAATGTCCTTGGGTTGGAGTTTTCTTTCTAGCACCTTTTGCAGCACTGTATTTCTGAAAAGACATTGTTTAAATTTGACTTTGTCATGGAGTATCTTGTGTTTCCCTTCTATGATGATTGAAAGTCTAGTTGGGTATACTAGTTCAGGCTGGCATTTTGTGATTTGAGTCTGCAAGATATCTGTCCAGACTCTTCTGGCTTTTAGAGCCTCCATTGAGAAGTAGGGTGCAATTATAATAGGTCTGATCCTACATGTTACTAGACCCTTTTCCCATGTAGCTTTTAATACTCTTTGTTTTGTACATTTAATGTTTTGATTATTATATGGCAGGGAGATTTTATTTTCTTATTTGTTGTTCTGTAAGCTTCTTTGTACCTTTATAGGCATCTCCTTTAGGTTATAATTTTTTTTTCTGTGAGTTTGTTGAAAATATTTTCTGGGATTTTGAGCTGGGCATTTTCTTCTTCCAGTCCTATTATTTTTATGGTTTTTTTTTCATATTTTCCCTGATTTTCTAGATGATTTATGTCACAAAGTTTTAAAATTCAACATGTTCTTTAAGCCATATATCAATGTCTTCTATTGTATCTTCTAGGCCTGAGATTCTCTCTTCCATCTCTTGTATTCTGTTGGTGATGTTTGTGTCTGGATTTCCTGTCCACTTAGCTAAATTTTACATGTCCAGGATCTTATCAGTTTTTCTTTTCTTTATTGCTTATGTTTCCATGTTCAGGTCTTAAACTGCTTTATTCACTTCCTTTAACTTTTGTTTGTGTTTGCCTGGATTTCATTAAGGGGATCATTCATTTCCTCTTTAAGGGCATCTATCATCTTCATAAAATTGGATTTTTGGTCATTTTCTTATGCTGCAGCTGTGATAGGATTCACAGGGCTTGCTGTATTAGACTATCTGGGCTTTGTTGATACAATATTGTCCTGGGTGTTGTTTCTTGTGTTCTTATGTTGGCTTCTAGCCATCTGGGTTTTGGTTTATTATAGGTTTAGGTGCCAATTTCTGAGTGTATATTTGTTGTACTAATAGTTTTTTTCCTTGATTTCTGTTTCTCTCTGGTCTTTTGGCCTGTTACCTTTAGTTCTGGTAATCCAGTAGGTCTGCTCCATGTGTCTCCATTAGGTTTTTATTGGCCTGTGAGACTGCCCACCTCTGAGACTTGGGATGCTTTCATTTGCCTCTGGGGTTCTGGGATATTAGGAATTGGCATAATGGTATGGCCTCTGGGGTTCCAGGTACCTGTGTGACTTCTAAAATTTTATGTACCAGCTTGGTCTCTGGGGTTCCTACTACTGGCTTGGCCTCTGATAGAGCAGGAAACTTTTGCTGGAATTGTGGGATGACATATGGAACTAAAGGGAAAGGGGACTTCTGGGTGGACCTTAAAGTTTTTTTAGGTGGTGTGTAGTCTCTTAGTCTGGGTTCCTAGTATCAGTATGTCCATTGGTAAAGCAGGCAAGGATTTCTTTTTTTTTTTTCACTTTTTTTCATTTGTATACTTGCAAATTTTAAGTAAACAATAATGATAATAATAGATACATATATTGGTTACTATTTTTTGTCAGTTGTTGGGTAATTGCTTTATATGCAAATATTATTTTGGTGTCAAAATAAAGATGTCAAGAAATTACAGAGTCCCACAGGTAAGGCACACCTGAGTGTACAAATGGAAATTGATAATATAATTCAACAAAGTATTGGGGCTGTTGAAGTAAGACAAACTGATATTTGGGGGCTTTCTGGCTAGTAGGCCTAACTTTTTTGGCAGTTCCAGACCACAAAGAGTCCCTGTATATAAAGAGAAAGGTGACAATGATAATTATTTGAAGAATTGTCAGTATACTAAAAGGGAATCTACCATATGACTAAGATACACCACTTCTTGGTATCACCCCCAATGACTGGACACATACACCATAGATACTTGGTCAACTATGTTCATTGATGCTCTATTCATAGCTAGGGAATAGAAACAACCTAACTGTACTTCAACTGACAAATAATATAACTTTGTAACATATATACTTTGGAATATTATTGAGAGATAAAGACAAATGAATTCCTAATCTTTACAAGTACATGGGTAGAACTAGAGAAGATCATATTGACTGGTGTAACCCAGACACAGAAAGACAAATGGTGCATGCTCTTCTTTATTAGAAATACCTAGCTCCAAATCTTCAGATGTGAGTATACAGCTTGAAGTAAGTACTGAAACCAGAAAAGTAAAATGGGACCCTTGTCAGGATCAGGTGTTGGGGAGTAATACAGAGGAGGTTAGCAGAATAAAAGTGACCAGGGAAATGCGAAAAAAGAAAAATGCTCATTTAGAAGTACCTCTGCAATTAGGATCACAGTGGTGTGATGGTTCACCTTTATTGGAACTTACCATATTGTTAAATTATGGGTGCAAAATATGCATTTTCTGTAAATATGTTATATATTCTAGGATGCCAGATATTTTAATCTAGTTATCTTAGTATCTTACACAGATCCTACTAAGTGAACATTTGCTAAATCTGTATGGCATTCTCTCCTCTGTAAACACAAAGTATTGAGATTAGAGTTTAATAGAATGCAAGTGGCTCACCCATGATACTATGGATTTACTAAAATATCATACATCAACCTCTGTTGAAGTAGTGAAGTTAAAGCAAAGAATTAGATTACATGATGAACTTCATATCAATTAATAATACAGAAATAAAAAACAGATTCTTAAAAATTTTTAAAAATAAAGCATGGAAACATTGCTCCAACAATATGTCAGATATACACAGTGAACAACATATTATCTTCTGAAATAATGACTCTGTGTGTGTGTGTGTGTGTGTGTGTGTGTGTATGTGCATATTTCATTAAGAAAAGAATTCTTTCATGGCTAGGATGTGACTGATTGACAGCACTAATGATTGGCATTAACATGGTCTGGGGGCTATCCTCAGTATAGAAAATGTGTTTTTAAATTTAATAATAAATTATTCAGAAGGCAGAGCATAATCATTTGTTGAGGGATGGGATTAGTTCAGACCACTAACCATTCATTTGCAAAGCATGACACAAAAATGTATGTGTGGTAAAAGATTTTAATGAGTATAAGGAATTACATTTTCAGAAAATAAATGACAGCAACCTTTGAATAAATATTTCTTTTATATTTGTATTTCGATCTCAACTGCATTTGAAGACAGAGATTCTCTACTTTTACCTGATAAGCACATAGAACAGATCAGAAGTAATAGAAATGTCCTTAAATAGCTACATGCCACCTGCTCTCTAAAAAGACAAGTATATTCACATTTACCTGTGAAACTGTGAGATTACACCTGTAGCAGTCTTACTGTTTGCTACTTGTTTTTGTGAAAATACTTATGCTTTGTGAAACAAAATGTTTACACCAGAAAACTTCCCAGTACTATCTGTCAGAAGTTTAAAAAGAAAAGAAGTCCATATCGTGGTCCTTGTCTGTTGATTATTCTCATAAGATCTACAAAGGGAAGGCACACACTGAGGGCACAAACCCAGAGGCCGGGAGAAAGAGCATCCCTTTTGATCACTGCTGCTGCTGGCTCTGAGGATGGCATTTGACTACATACTTGATATTTGGGAGGCACTCTCCTGAAAATTGTTTCACATCTACCATATAAAGTTGAATCTGTACTTGGCTATCTTGGCTTTCAGAAGATACTGGGAACAGAAACAAAAAATTTAAATGTCAAAAGCACTGACTGGGAGACTAACTTCTGTCCAGATTGTTATTGAAATCGAGAAACTGACAAACAGCAAAGAAGATCATGAGGGTGTCAACACATCCTCACCCCTGGGAATCACTGAACCCAGGTGATTTTTTCCCCAAGGTGCTTTATTTTAGTATGACAAAAATATAAATGAAAAGATCATTATATATTTACTTTGAAACTCTGGAAGAACTATTTGGCATTCTGGTTTTAAAAACTAAGGAAAGAATTTAGTTATAAATATCTTGCCAAGAGCATAAACCATGAACTATATCTCTGAGCATATGGCTGGTCTTTCAAATTATCATGAAATTTTCAGTGAAAATAAACATTCTGTATAAAGAAAAAAAAAAGCCAGATGCAGTACTTATAAAATGTTCTAGAAAAATATTTCCTCGTTTGGAATTAACATTTATGTAGTATTTATTTTTTATATTTCTTGCTCATTAGGTAGGAGTACATTGTGTTATCATAATGACAGGTCAGAATATTATTTCTTTTAGTTTTTGCAGACAAAGTCTCATATATTGCAAGCCATCCTCAAAGTAGCCAAAGATGACTTTGAACTGATTTTCCTGCCCTCTCATCCCAAATCCTGGGATTAAGTAAACTGAGAAATGCTACCCAGTTCACTGTTGTGAACCAAGTGACTTAACTGAACTACATTTGTAAAGGAAATCTGCTGATTCCACAGAGAATTCTGGGTTCTGATTAACATGAAATCTACTAAGATGAGGAGAACTGTTCCTCTAGAGACCCACAGAGGAGCTCAATGAGTGAATTATTTCAGTGTACAATGTTGGCATACACGTAAGAGAAGGATGAGAGCTAAGGGAAGCTAGTGCTCATTGACTAGCTAGCATGATCTATTGTGAGCATTTAAAATAATCTTTAAAGGCGCAAGCTCTGTAAGTTCATTCTGATGGTTTCAGTAACAGAGCTGAGTTACACGTGTGATCTGACTGTGGGCCATATATGGGAAAACAGAGTATACTACACCTTTGATGTCTTTATTTGGTATTTGTACTTCCAAAGGTACACGTTTCTCTGATTCCTGCCTAATGGAATGAAAGCAAATATTTTAAATTTTATTCAGCATTTCAAAACACCACTTAAGGCATAAACTGGGTTGAAAACCACAATAGAATATTAAATTCAAATATTCAAATTTAAATAATTATATAAAGTTTGTGTATCCATTCTTAAACATCCTACAAACTGGGCATCTGTTATTATTATTTGGGTCCAGATGCACTTCTTTTATTGCAGCAGTAGAATTTTTCTTCATTTTGGCCTGAGTATGATCATTCTATATAAAGACAGAATGTTGAAAGTGCATGCTATATGATTCTTGGATATTTTCTTTCCTACATTTAAAAAATTCTCTTTAAATTATTTTAAGACACACACACACACACACACACACATATGTGTGTGTGTGTGTGTGTGTATGTATGTGTGTGTGTGTGTGTGTGTGTGTGTGTGTATATATATATATATATATTTTTTTTTCAAGACAGGGTTTCTCTGTATAGCTCTGGCTGTCCTGGAACTCACGCTGTAGACCAGCGTGGTCTCGAACTCAGAAATTCAACTGCCTCTGCCTTCCAAGTTTTGGGATTAAAGGCATGTGCCACCACTGCCTGGCCATATTGTTATTCCTATTGATTTGTAATCATCTTGGTTTCTGTCTTTTTATGTCTTGATAACAGTGTAGAGCTATAAAAACTAGGTGGATTTATACCCACAAAAGAAAAATAAAAACCCCAGAACAGCTCATTTTGTACCCACCGATATTATCCCTAAATTGCTGAGTAAGCAGTATTCCCCCAATGGCTAGGAAAGCAACCATAATTCAGTGAAGAACAGTTTAAAGAAAAAAAAAATCAAGATGGGACTGGAGAGATGGCTCATAGTTTGGGAACATTTGTTGCTCTTGTAGAGGATGTAGATTCAGTTCCTGGCATCTTAATGAGTTTCTGTAACTCCAAATCCTGGGGATTGGACGCCCTCTTCTGCCTTTGTAGACACTGTACATGCATTGTGAACATACTTACACAGAGCCAAACACTCACACACATGGAATTTAAGAGGAAAAAAAATCATGTAAGTAGGAAACAGATTTGTTGGGCAAAAGGGTTTCTGAAGCGGCATTTTCTTGGACCTGCCAGCAGTATAAATAATGATCTGAGACTTCATCTATAAATTTAAAGCTTAAGCCTTTTGCTTGAGCAGTCTCCTAGCTTGCTCAGCTAACTTAACCTGATTTCTCTAGCCTAGAACTGCCACATGATTGCTCTACCCTTCTTTCTATTCTGCTTTGGTTCTTTCTGTTCCCTCTGTGTCCACCCTTGATTCTTCAAGGGTGTTTTATTTTCCTTGTGTCACTGGGAAGTTCTGCCCCCTACTTCCTGCCAAGCTATTGGCCACCAGGTCCTTAGTATAACCTATCAGTGCTAAGACAGCACCAGAATATCTCTAGACTGCCTCTAGGCAGGTGAAAGAGGACGAATATTTACCAAATAGAATACCAGGTGATTGTCATAGAAACAACATTACCAGAATCCGTCCTACCAGCACTTATCTCTATCTCGGAGTTGGTTCAGAGTTGACTACAGACACATCTTAAAAGAAAGTTAAAAAAAAAAAAAAGAAAGAAAAACAAGGAAAAAATAAAAAGTTTTCCCCAACAGATGAGAGTAAATAAAATAACTAAAATTCATTATTCAAAGATAGTGAATTAAAAAATCTAATTTTTAAAATAAAGGAAATATTATATAAACCATCTTATTGTGCCAAATGTAGAATCACAAGATGAGTAAAATTTTATCAATTTTTATGGCAATTCTCACTCTCCTTACTGTTAATTTATTATTATTTTTAATCTGAAATCCAATGCACTCCACTTTTTCTGGATCCAAAGCCATGCCTACCCACATTTACTAAACATCTTTGAAGACTTTTCTGATACTGCTTATGAAACTGAAACTGTAAAGAATGTTCTTCTCTTTTGAATAACATTTTATGTAAGATATATGCATTATCAGTAGCGAGCCTTGCTTATATACGTGATGAAGAAAATAAATTGAACATAGGATTGCCACAATAACATTGCCTTTTTCTGAAACCAAACAGCCACTCTTCACTGGATTATATATGTAAGCTATCCTTTTTATACTATTTTGTTGGCTTTATAACATTCCTTAATGAAATAAAGACACAAAGAGCTTAATAGTAAATTGAATTTCTGCTATTCCATCTCTAGACTGCATATTCTTAATGTTATGATGTATAAATTGTATTTATTGACTAATTTATCTAAATCAAAAGTTAGCCACTTTAAAAAACTAAGTATTTTAAAGACTTTACTAGTTTTCTGTACATCCTGATACATTAAAACCTTCTCACTTTCTCATATGTCCCTTCTATTTTTTAGCTCCAAGATTTATCAAATGTTAAATCACTGTCAAAAAATATACTATATACATTACCTAATTCTCTTTTACGGATTATATATGATAACTAAAAGTAGAAATCAAACATTTATGTCATTAGCGAAATATTCACTCATTTTATAATCAAATAGTACAATTGAGTCTACAAGCAATCCAATAATACCATATGTTGCTCCAAGAACAATTGTCCATGAAACAAAATTTTAGTGTTGAGAACTCTACCTTCTAAACAAGGTATACAAATAGTGCTCAGAGAACCCTTTGGGGGAATAAATACAACAAAAACAAATATCCAAGAACTGGATAAAATAAATGAAAAAATTTCCAAGACACCAGTTATCAGCAAATGAAGGGCAACACATCTGTAAGTAAGCAAACCCATGAACCTAGCTTATGGTTGCCTGCACTTACTGCTATAACTGTAGGGGAAAGGAAAGCTTGGAAGGACCTGGGAAATCCTCTAAATTGAAAAAAAGGATGTTAAGTATCTGGGATGAGAAACATAGCTAAAATTCTAGGGACAGAGTACCAGAGGGGAGAGCACAGAGCCAGAATTCTGTAACTAGGCAGGGCCTCCCTGTTGAGTATTTAACTGATACCTAGTAATGCATTCTTGGAAGGAAACTGCCTATGGCCAAGAAAAGAATTCACAAGGAAAGAAAAGGAGAGGAATACTAAGTGTGGGACAGAGAGGGGTGCCTGCTGCTATCAGCCATCCTTGAAATCTCATGGGATATAGCTCCAGGCAGAGCCGGAAGTCCCTTACTTCTGAGGGACCAGAAAAGTTAGGGCAGATGAAGTCTTGTGATAAGTTCTTTTTTTTTTTTTTTTTTTAAATCAAACCTGAAAGAATAAAAGTGATATGAACAGAATCTCAGACCTAAGCCCAAGAATATGGTTATGTATATAAAATTTAACTAGCAGTCACCAAAGGAAACTTTATAATGACTAACATTCAATCAAAAAAAAATCACTAAACATGCAAATGTAATCAATTGAATCCGTGCAGGTGTTGGAATTAACAGATAACCTGAGAAAACTCTGAAGGTTGAAGAAGAGTAGAATTTTACATAATCCTAATCTCTCAAGTCAGCCTTCCACAGGGTACAGATTCCTCCCAAAGACCTCAAGACTCTTGGCTAAAGGCCATTCATAGGCCTGGTCAAGCAAGCAGCCTTGTTGCATGTTCTGAACTCTTGTTCTTGCCTCAAAATTCAAGGATGGCACAGCAGGCCATGGGTGGAAGTCACACTATCATAAAGTTTTTTATCTTAACTGAGAATCTTAGCTTATGGAATTAAAAGCTTTTATGATAGATTACAAATAAACTTTTGACCCACGGCAAAACGTTGTATTTACAAAATTGAAAAGAAGCAATGTGATGTCTGCTGCAGCTGGCATTTTTTGTGGCTTTGAAAAGCTTTTTTTTTTTTTTTTTTTTTTTTTTTTGGTTTTTCGAGACAGGGTTTCTATGTGTAGCCCTGGCTGTCCTGGAACTCATTTTGTAGACCAGGCTGGCCTCGAACTCAGAAATCCGCCTGCCTCTGCCTCCAGAATGCTGGGATTAAAGGCGTGCGCCACCACGCCCGGCTGAAAAGCTTTTAATGATATAATAATCTCTAGAAAATAGCTCCTGATATCATCTAAAGCACAACTTATATTAAAATTTCTCCAATCTCCCTGGAAATTTTTTTACAATATTTTGAAAGATAACTATATTCATATTTTTAAAATTATTTTCTCTATTTCTGTGACTCTGTGTCTGCCTCTCTCCCTCTCTCTATCTCTCTCTCTCTGTGTGTGTGTGTGTGTGTGTGTATGTGTGTGTGTGTGTGTATGTGTGTGTGTCTGCCTGTTCTAATGCTTGCATGTGTTCAAGAGCACCTGTGTGGAGGTCAGAAGACAACTTGCAGAAATCTGTTTTCTCTTCCTATCATGAGAATCACAGGATGAAAAGGTCATCTCTCTTGGCAGCTGGTGCTATGACCTTCTGAGTCAACTCTCTGGCCCCTAATATTATCTTTTAAGTCTCCTTTGGTCCAGAAGAGATTTGATTTCTATTATTGAACTAGTGAAGAGGATATGACCAATTTGTTTTTAGATTTTACTGAAGCAAACTATTGAATTCCTTTACGTTTTTATCATATACATTTCTTATATACAGAAAATTAAATCTCCTGTCTTAACTAAATTTGTGTTTAAAAATCAGAAAAGACATTCTTAGAGTTAAAGTTGAGTATTTTCAATTGCAGTCCATTAGTCTGTACATTGGTTTTTATGGAATCAGTTTTAGGGCACAACATCTAATTTAATTCAAACATTACAGAGTTTTGATTAACTTCATTATAACTTACCACAGTGGATATTTTCAATTCCAAATTTGCTTTTCATGACATGGTGTTAGCTCAAGTTTATTATTTAGTTTATTTTATAATAAAGGACAAAAGCTGATGATTCTTAAAATGATTTTATTATAGATATATTTGATATCATTCCTCAGAAAGCATTTTGTCCTCCTCAATTATAGTCATTTGAATCCCATGAAATACAATTCCTAGGATAAGACCTGACTAAAGACTATCAATATGCAAGCTAGGGAGTACACTGAAATAATTATGCTCCAAAAGAATAAAAGGTGTTTGAGTCTCCTGCGCGACTCATTGTATTTTTTATTATTTACTTATTTTTAATCCTCCTAGGAACTCTTTATTGTGGTATATTGAGGTTTAACCAAGGAAATAGGTTAGCACTTCTATGTTCGGGTTTGAGATTTTCTTGAAATACGTGATATAGGCTCACTATACAAATGGCCACTAGGAAAGTACTTACAGGATGTGTTACTCTATCAACAGTGATGCTGTTACATAACTTTCGCCTGCCACAATTCTCTCCCATTTAAACTAGGACAATTCCATCTCACAGTGAAACATTGCTATATTTGGGACTTAAGTGAGTAGCTGGATAAACAGAGGTGCAATTATTATTGTTACTGTCAATATAGTTTCCTTCCCTAGTTATAACTGATTATTTCCTTTTTTAAAAAATTTCAAAACATTTTTCCTCAAATGCTTCTGATGGTACTTGTCATAGGCAATATTCCTTCAGAAAAATGTGCCTTTTAATTTTTCAACCTAAAATACACAGCCTATCATCTCCACAGTATGATGATGTTGTTAGAGGGATCAGGTGTCCCCAATTGAGATCTTTCAGGGGGAAGAAGGGATTGCAGGTGTGGATGCTTTCTCTGTTAGGTCATGCAAAGATAAAACAAGAAAGTCCATAGTATCTAAAAGGCGATGTTACTACAGCAATAGTTGTGTATTTGGTTTTATTTTATTTGTGTTTTTGTTTATGTTTTGTTTTGTTATTAACTATTTTATTTATTTACATTTCAAATGTTACCCCTATTTCTAGTGTCCTCTCCCCACTCCTCCTCCCCTTTTCCTCTAACAGGGTGCTTCCCCCACCCACCCACCCACTCCTACCTCACCCCTCTAGCATCCCCCTTCTCTGAAGCATCAAAGCTCCAGAGAACTAAGTGCCTCACCTCCCACTGATGTATATAATAGATAGATATATATTCTAAATATTCTAGATATATATTCTAAATATTCTATTATATATTCTAGATATATAATCTAAAATTTTAAGGAAGCACAACCATTTTAATTCTCAAATATCAGAACATGGAATTTGAGGACGATTAGATGCTAAGCATGACTCCCACCCATTCCTTGGTGTAAACATTCCATGCAGATGAAGAACCTTTTGCATTTCGGAGAAATGTAGAGACATTTCTGCTGCTGGGCAATTACTGCTTTGTGCAGATAGCAAGGTCATGGAACCAAATGAGGGCAGCACAGAATCTCTACCCTGATGTGAAAGATGTGTACCTCAGAGAAACTAGATCTGAGACACTTTATGGAATTGGAGTCAGCATCAGAGACACCACAAAACTTTACTCAACCATAGAAAATGGTGCCTCAAGCATGTAAATCTCAAACTTGGATGATAGAGACAAGTTGAAGGCCATCTTCAATTATTCAGTTGGTTCTAAGTCAGCTTGGGCCATATGAAAGCAAACCAAAAATTTGTCCTCAAAGATAGTCAGTGCTGATGATAATAAAGATGGTCTTTATTTGAATTAGTAGGCCATAGAAATTTCATGATTCATTAAAACAACTCAGTAGTAGTAAAATAAAAATAATTTGGACTGAAATAAGACTGTATTGGTCCTGGTGAGGTGAGGAACAGTCCATGAGGATTTCAAATTCTTTGGTGTTTACCTTTGTGCATTTAAATTATTCATTAACAAATATATAATTCATAATGTTTTTCAAATGATGGAAAACTATATAAAACTCCATTTCTGGAGGGGACTATTTATCATTGCTCTGTCTTTTGACAGACCCCATTAGTTTAATATAGAAGCCTTTTGAACTCCCAACATTGATGTTGGGTTTCAAGAATTTGCTTTCCAAAAAATATAGATTCCTTCAAGGCATTGGATTTTCTAATAAATCTTTTTTGTAGATGTAATTAAGATGATATCTATCTATATAGAATCTGTAATATATCTATATACAATATAGATATTTAAGTAATTTTGTGGTAGATGTAGATGCAGTAATTCTATGTAGGCTAATCAGCAGCATGAGAAAATAGCCCTTCAGAGTTATTGACCAGAACACATCATAAATTACTAATATTTGAAAGCTATACTTGCATAGGGTAATGAGTCAATTTTATTAGTCTTTATCACTAGGAAGATAATTATGGAGGCCAAGCATATATGAAGATCTCATGAGTTCAGACACAAATTTCAAGCCAAGGTTAAGTACATGGGATTTAATTAAGCAGTTTGGTACCATTATCTCTTTCAAGATATAACACAGAATTTGTGTGGACAAATTCTGTATTTCTGCAGGTGATGATTAAGTATGAGATATAAGTAAATGTCACTTTAATAATAAAATAATCAGAACATCTTATATTCAGTTTATTTACTAAAATAGTTATAATCTACATTAAAATGTGAATAAAATAACAGCTTTTAAGGAAAAACATTAAAATATGGTACAGTGGGTATTTTGATGAATCTAAGTTTTTATTCCATTTAAATACTTTGATGTTTCTAAGAATTTACTCTCTAGATTCAAAGTTCCCATTTCAGTGCTTGGGAAATTTAAAGAAAAGCTCTTTCCTTCGTTCAAGATATATTTGTCGTCGGAAACTCACATGACATGCCTAAATCTTTAAGAACGGTTAGGAAAAGCTTTTGTGAAGCTTGGTTTCACCTGGATTTTTTCTAAATGTGTCCTACTTTAGTGCTCCTTGTTGTAGAGCAGGATTTTAATGTGACGTACAATTCATATATATCTTTCTTTTGAACAGAACAGTTTCATTATGTAAGTATCACATGGCATGCACTCTCCTAAGCTCAGGCATTAAAACAAACCAAGCAACCAAGCAACAACAACAAACAGACAATAAACACTGGAGATATTCATAACTTCTGCCATAACTGAGTTTTCTGTCTCTTCGTTTTTTAGGCCTCATTATCCCTACCCGTTTCTTCAGTTTTGGCGAAAAAAAAATATGCATTTATATCTAAGTCATCTGGACTTATTTGTCTAAATATAGATGCCTACTTATACCCATGTACTGTTATTCTCAATATTGAAAAGTATTTTCAGAGGAGAAGCTAAGGATTGTAACTATCTTATTTGGTAGTCAAGTACCCTTTATTGCTGGAAGCCCATCTACACATTTATCAGGATCACATGCCGCTCACTGACCTGGTATCCAGCATCATTTCCTTCTGCTTATCTTCCTGTTCTCCAGATCAACAGCAATGTTCCTTGGTTTTGGCTCCTATTTGATAGAAATAATTGGTGGTTATGAGTGTCAATCCAAAAATAAATATTAAATCTCACTAGTTATACTTATAATGCATTCTGCTCGAATCATGGCTGTGTGTTTTCCATATAATATAGAGGTACTCACATTGGGAAATCAGTCAGAGGTGTGTGTATGAGCAGTTACATAAGACAGAAGGTACCTAAACCTGGTGCTGAAATGTACATCTCTTCTCAGATATCAACAGGCTGTGTGGTTGAGTGGGTAGGTCTTTGGAGGCCAACTGTGTGAGCTCTACATGGTGCTATAGGGATTAGAATCTCATAGAGTCTTGTAAACTCTCTTCTTCTCCCCATCCTGTTTTTCTCTCCCTCTCTCCTCCTTCTTACCACACCAGCACCACATGGAGTAACAAATAAATACACACCCATATAATCAATAAAGTATGAATGTCATCTAAAAGTATAAGGTCACCAAGGGAAAGATTTTTAATTTTTCTTTTTTGTCCTTGTCTTCTGTACAATAATGAGAAACTGTGATGCAATAAATAGGGCCTACAGAATGAAGAGTATTGAAACTCAAGATATATTTATTCATAACCATATGCTCATGACAAATTTGAGTATATCAAAGCTTTTTGTCATATGACAATGTAGAAGCAGGGTTCATCAGTGTCAAAGTCATGGAAACGGTGAGGCAGAAAGGCCTGAATATTCCTTTTGGCTTCTTTCAATATTATGAGAATTTGTTTTATTACCACTGGTTTATTTTTGCATGCAACTTTATATCTAGAAGTTCTAATGGCTACCTGAGAAAGCAAAGATCTTAGGAAGGCCAAACACCCAGTAAAAGCCACTTCACACTCTGAGACATAACTTGAATGGGAAATGTATCAAACTACAGTTACAAAAAAAAACTTCAGCCCTCTTGGGTTGACTACATATTTACTAAATTACCTTCTAAGGAAATCTCTCGTTTTAGGAATTATGACCTGCAACAGATGACAGCTGTCAGTTACTTATGAGTGAGTTGACGTCCTCTCTTGCTACCTTTTCATAGATTATTGATGAGCACAGGCAGACAGCATTCCTTCAGCTCCGATTTCTAATGTTGTTAGGAAATCTAGAGTTCACTTCCTTCACGCAAAGTCAACAGCACATTTGGAAGACATTTGCATATGACTCAGTTGATGGCTTTGACACATACAGGCGTGTGCCCTCAGCAGGTTGTGATGGCTTTACATGAGATTTCTTTTTATCTTTAAATGCACCATGTCCACAAAAGCTCAGAGTCACAGAAACCTGGAAGCATCTGCTTTGCACCTGTCGTGAGGCTGGGGAAGTACACATGACAAGCTTGTCAACTTGTCAGTTTTATGGGTACAGAAGAAATTTCAACAAGAATCAAGCTGAAAAAAAATGTCACATTCCACAAGAAAGAAAGAAAGAAAGAAAGAAAAAAAAAGGTGTGGGGGGAGAAATGCCAACCTTCAATTGTATTTCCTAAAAGGAAATGATTTTGTATTCTTGCCAAACTGCAATTACATGCACAGTTGCACAGGCATATCCATGGGAATATTTTCATAATAGTAATTTACAATAAACAAGTGCAATTAGAAATGGGGGGGGGCTTTGCTTCTTTTTGGTATGTGAACAATAGAAGTGCACAGGGCATTGTGGAGAATTGAGTAATCTGCTGACCCTATAGCTTGCCAGTCATCAGTGTCATGATGATGTCATGTTCACCTGTTCATTTATGTGGTTTAATTCCTTGTTAGTTTCTGTTAATATTTATTCAATTATATTTCTATGTGTGGTGTTATATATGTATCTATGATATACTGTGTGTTTGTGTGGTTGTGCACATGGTCGTGTGTGGATGTATATACATGTGTGTATGTAAGCATGAGGGGGCCAGAAGTTGCTGTAGTGTTTCTTCCTCTAACTCTCTCCACTTTAGTTTTTGAGACTGAGTTTTCATTGTACTGTAGGTCATTGATTTAGTTAGACTGGCTGCCCAGTGAGCTCCAAGAATCCTTCTTTGCTTCAGCCTCTCCAGTAGAAGGGTTACAGATGTGGACCACAATGCCAAGCTTTTATGTGAATGCGAGTGGTTCAATTTCAAGTCCTCTTGCTTTCCTGGCAAGTACTCTCTCCTCGCCATCATGATAGATAGTTTTGTTGTTTGCCTGTTGAGAGAGATTTTTGTTATTTGGTCCTAGTTGATATTGGACTTGCTATGTAGACCAGGCTGGCCTGGAACTCACAGAGATTCGCCTACACTTACCTTTCTGGTACTGGGATTAATGAATGTTTTGAGGCAGCATGCCTCAGTTTTACTTTAGTGTGGAGCTCACCTTCAGAAGGATGTAACACACACAGGTGAATGATGCACTAACATAGTGTGAAGTGATGTTTAATAGCTTTTGTGTTTTCTGAGCATATGGACTTGATGTCCAGGAAGTTCTAATGGCTCATTCTAGCCTCTGAGCCATCCCGGATAAATCTTCTCTTGTTCAGTGTTTTCTAGAAGAATCCAGAAAGCCCTTAATTGAAATCTGTTTCCTCTAATTTATTTTCCTGGGACAGTGAAGACAATTAGCATTTTTTTATCCAGTGGTCTTTTCTGAGTACTCAGTGGTTCTTATTGCTAGGCATTTCCTGTTAAGAAGACTGACAGATGAATGCTAGGGCCAAGAAATGGGAGTGGGTGGGTAGGGGAACAGGGCAGGAAGAGGGTATAGGGAACTTTTGGGATAGCATTTGAAATGTAAAGAAAGAAAATATCTAATAAAATAAAATTAAAAAAAAGAATACTGACAGATCAGTGACAAAATGATATATTTAAAAGCTTCCAACAAAGAAGATTTTCAAAGATGGGAGATGACATCACAGATAGTGTCAATTGGAGCCATCTCTGACACCTAAAATACAACCTCTAGAATCCACATGATGGAACTTACATGGTGTGACACATGCAACACTTCCTCCCCTCCAAATTAAGTATGTATTCAAAACGTCCTTCCCTCCAAATTAAATAAGTAAATATTGAAACAAATAAAATAAAATAAAATACAGCAAATGGGAAGCCTATATGTCCTATTAAATATTTGGGGAATTTCAAAATTAGTGAGTACAAATTATATATGTATATATATATATATATATGTATATGTATATATATAAAATATATATTATACATATAATATATAAATATATATAATTTAAATACAAATTATATATATATATGTATATATAATACATTACATATATTACATAATCATTACACATATAATTATATTTTATATATGTATGTGCATATATACACACATATACATTATATGTATATATATGTTTTATTTTGAAGATTTGTTATTATAACCTGATATTTTAGGTTGACCTTCACACAAAGGGGAGGTATTTCATGTACAAATTAAAAGTCTCATATGACAGTGAAATTTACCTCTCTTTAGGACTGTGATCCTTAAGCACATCCTAGAAAATATGATTCTACAGCTTATCCAGCCTTGGTGTTCAACATTTTAAAGGTATTAAGTTAAAAATGTATATAGAGTATAGACTCTAGTTTAAAAGAGTAGAAACTGAACTTCATGCCATATGGATTGTACTTACCTGTAAATGTCACTTGTATTTACTCAGATGAAGGAAAGAGATGAAAGTCATACCCTAACCTTACCAATATATGGCTTGGGCTGAGCCCATCTTACTATTCCTAGCCTAGGCCTAGAGGCTTGTAGCCCCTGTACAATCTAATCTTCAACAAGTGTATACCTTGACGGCTTCAGCTTCTAGCCTCCATCTGCCAACCTAGGTCTAGAATGTTTTAGGCTCTGAGACTTACTGCTGAATAAACTCACTCTTTCTAGAACATTCTGAACTCTGGCTGACTGGTTAAATCTGTTGTTCTGGCTCAAACTCCTCTCTGATTCAAATTGCCTTCTCTTGGCTTAAGACTGAATTGCTGTGCTTGTAAAAACTGCCTCTGAACTCCACAATCCGAGCTCTCTCTTCCGATGATGCTCTCAACTTGTTTCTCTCTCCTGTGCTATTCTCATGAAAGGTGGGTATATCATACCTCTGACTCATTCTGTCAAATCTTTCTCTGATTTGTCACTTGTCTCCCCCTCAAGTAGATATCACTTTCAAACATGGTGTGCCTGTATTCTAGTAGGATCACATAGACCTAGAAGGTATTTGGATGTGATCCCTTGCCAGAGCAGCCATATTGCTGGATTATACTTCCTCTACAAGGACTATGTTTCTAGTACTAAAACAAAACAAAAATAAATGAGGTGAGCCTTCAATGTGGAATACACGATATAAGTCATGTTCTGCTCTTTCATAGGACTCAAATCTAAATCAGAATGGATCATACAGGTGGCTGTGAATGCATATGGAAAGGAACATATTAACTACAAAATTCTGTTTAGTTTAAAAAAGTTAAAGGATATAGTTTGGCCTATATCAAATTATTTTATGTTTTTCTGAAAATTATAAAACAACCAAAAAAAAATCACCTATCCACATTTTTAATCTTCCAAGAATTCCTGGTCAATACACTGAAACTTTAAAATTCAAAGCATTTACTTGCTAAGACTGATAGGTAAGTTTGTATAGCTTTTCATCCACAATAACAAACAGGGAAATAAGTTTTTTTTTTTTTTTTTTTTTTTTTTTTTTTTTTTTTTTTTGGTTTTTCGAGACAGGGTTTCTCTGTGTAGCCCTGGCTGTCCTGGCACTCACTTTGTAGACCAGGCTGGCCTCGAACTCAGAAATCCACCTGCCTCTGCCTCCCGAGTGCTGGGATTAAAGGCGTGCGCCACCACGCCCGGCTTATAAGTTTTTTTTAAATGTGTGAAACGTTATTGTTCAGTTTTGAACACTCCCTATGGAGATTTAAAGAAGACAGAAGGAGGCAGATACACCAATATCTGTGTATTTGATAGAACTTTGAAGCAGCAAAATGTCCCCAGCACTGGCAATACTTCAGATGACTTCTTTGTTCACAGCTGTTTCACATTAGATTTAGAACACAAATAATGGTCTAGAAACACACTTTTTAATTCTTTTGTAACATGATTTCTTTAGTTTTGATTTCTTTTTTTTTTTAATTAATTTGTTTATTTACTTTGCAACCTGATCTCAGCTCCTTCATCCTCCTCTCATCCCATTTCCAGGCCCTCTCTTCCTCCACCCCACCCCTCAGCTCACTTTCTTCTCAGAGAAGGGGAGACTTCCCATGGATATCAACCTGTAGGAGATTGACCTGATGCTGCTTGTATTCTGATGCTAATATTGGACCCCAATACCTGGTTGCCCAGAGAGTCCAGATTTAGTCTGCTATGTGACTCTGCCCCAAATTATTTTTGATTTGTAAAAGAGATGCCAACAACCAATAGCTGGGTGGAAGAGAAATAGGTGGGGTTAGATTTTTGGGGCTTGGAGACAAAGCAGAACCAAGAGGAAGAAAGAAGGAGGAGGAAAAAGAAGGTGCCATGGGTTAGGTGGCCCCGAGGGTTGGCCAACTGTAGTTAAGAACAGCTCAGATGAAACATAGTAAGTAATAACTTGGGGTTATCAGAAGGAAAGTAGATTCTAATAGCATAGAGGGTAGATACCTGCCCAGTTCTTGTGCTGTTTAAAGCTTATTGTAAATATAAAGATTGTGTTTCTTTTATTGAGGAACTCAATGCTCAAAGGCATGATAGAAACCCTTCATTAGGATTAAATAATTTTTAAAACATCAGCCAGCCTTTACATATCAAGTTGCAATATGACTAGGGGTTGCTTCTACAATTGAGTCTAGACCAGCCCACCCCACTAGGGGACAGAGGTCCAAAGGCAGGCAACAAAGTCAGAGATAGCCTCTGTCTCAGCTATTAGGGGACCCATATGAAGACCAAGCTGTACATCTCTTACTTACGTATAGGGAGCCTGGATCCATTCTATGCTCTTTGGTTGGTGGTTCAGTTTATGTGAACTTGTATAAAACTAGAATATTTGATTCTGTAGGTTTCCTTGAAGTGTCCTTGACCACCCTGGCTTCTTAGATTCTTTCTCCCCCTCTTCCACAAGATTCCCCCAAGCTTTGCCTAATGTCTGGCTGTGGGTCTCTATACTTTCAGAGGACAGTTATGCTATACTCCTGTGTGCAAGCATAACATAGTATTAAAATAGTATCAGGGATTGGTTCTTGCCCATGTAATGGATCTCTAGTTGAGCCAGTCATTGGTTGGCCATTCCCTCAGCCTCTGCTCCATCTTTGTCCCTGCACTTTTTGTAGGCAGGACAAATTTTGGGTCAAAGGTTTTGTGGGTGTGTTAATTTGGTGTCTCTATCCTTCCATTGGAAGTCTTGCCTGGTTATATGATGTGGATAATTCAGGTTCCATATCCCCTATTTTTAGGAGTCTTAGCTAGAGTCACCCTCACAAACATTCTTATATATTATGTGGAACAAGATGGAAGAGTCTATGCCAAATGAGATAGTCAGAGAGACAAAACTCACAAAAACAATTAATAATTAAAAAGGATAAGCAAGATTCTTTTCTATAGAATTAAAATTTTAGGACAAAAAAAATTAAGTCTCAATTTCAACCAATGGATAGCCCTTGGGCTAATTATATTTGGTGTTAATTCTATTCTCCTGTGAGTGGCTGCAAACAAGGAATGAGTCAGCACTCAGGTTATTTCCTGTAAACCTGCTTCCCACCTTAATTTGTAAAATAAAGGAGAGCTGATGATTGGGCAGATAAAAGGGAAGATGGAATGGAAGGTAGGGAGAAAATGGAAGAGGGAGAGGATGCAGATGAGGAAAAAGATGAACAAAAGTGGAGCAGAAGCACATGGCCTGGAGAAACCGCAAGTTCTAAGGGGTCTCATAAGCTGTGGAAGGTGGTAGTGTAGCAGTAGATCTACCCAATCTTTGCACACAGCATGTATTCATATTAACTGAGTTGTGTTTTCATTGCCGGGGCATATTTGGGTTGGGAATTTACTGCAAGACAAAAAATTTAAGTCTCAATTTCAACCAATTCAACCCAATAAGCAAAGAAATATATAAATTAATTGAGTAATGCTTACTTTCTCTTATTTAGTCTCTTGCTCTATCATTACCATTATCCAGGCCATTCTCAACTTCTGTCATGAATAATGTTGGTTTAGTATACATACACTAGAATTCTCTGCTGCCAAGGACCAGCCTTGGCTTGGATAGGGGTTCTGAGAAAAGGGGTGGCTGGAAGAAGTAAAAATAAATGACTTAAA